>NC_089227.1:81144039-82372611 GCF_963924675.1 Phocoena phocoena
CCCAACTTGAGGACATGAATACTCTGTAATTTCAAAACATAGGTATCTAACTGTCTTAGTCAGTTTGGGCCACTATAACAAAGTGCCACAGACTGGGTGGCTTGTAAACAACAGGAGTTTATTTCTCAGAGCTCTGAGTCTGGACTTCCAGGCTCAGGATGCCAGCATGGACAGGTTCTGGTGAAGGCTCTCTTCTGGGTTGCAGGTGGCTGTTTTCTTACATCCTCAATACGGCAGAACGCAGAGAGGAAGCAAGCTCTCTTATGACTCTTAGAAGGGCACTAATCTCATTCATGAGGGCTCTACCCTCAAGAGAGTATCTGATCCTAATTACCTCCCAAAGGCCCACCTCTAATACCATCACATTAGGGAGTAGGGTTTCAACACAGGAATATGGTGGGGCGGGGTGGCGGGGGGGAACACAAGCATTCAATCTATAGCACTCATATTCCAGGTTATGTTGATTGTATTGCTGCTCTGTAAACTCTTCTGCTGTACGCTCACATGCAAACACACACACACACAGACACGCACACACACACACACACACTTTAAAGAAAAAAGAGGAATTCCATGTCTCCATTACTAAAGGAGTATGGTCAGCAGTCATAGGATTGGCAGAAAACGCCAAAGCCAAATTGATTCAAAGAAAGTAATGACCATGAGAACTTAAGGCATTTGGAAATTTTCCACAATCCATGGGATATATGGACAAGCTAGGTGTGTATGAATATTTTATATTTTTAAATTTACTCTATCCCCAAATGTTCTGAATTTGACATACTAGGATTTTATTTTAATGCTACTGCAACCTCCTAGAAGTCTGTAAGATATTTCTGACTATTCAATAACTGAGATAAAGTTATATACAACTTCCTGATATACTTTTAATATAGATACCCCAACTTAATAGACATACTCTTCCTTGGATTCCTCCCCAATATTTTTCCACCTTCATGTATAATGGATTTATATTAATTCTGAAACACCACACCATCTTATTAAAGGAAAATATGTAAATTTTCACTAGTCAAACTATTTATTTCCTTGCTAGTTATAAACTACAATTAGTTTGAGTAAAGATTAAATATATACAACTTTGCTTTCTTTTAAAGTAAAAGTTCATAAGGCTCTCTAGTAACTATTGCCACACAAGTCAATGGACACTATAAGACATTTTTCATAAATCAATGTATATACGTGGTGACAAACTAAAAGACTGATCACTATTACCATTTCTAAATTTAAAAGGAAATTATCTGATTTCTTTTCAGGCTGTTTAGACAAGGTATTTTTCTATTCCCTAAAACTTCAAACTCATAATGACACTTAAGATTTTACAGGACCTAGAGTTTGCCCCTCACTTCCTATATCTGCTTCCCTTGATCATCTAAGAGAATAATTTAGGAAGCTGACAGTGAATCATCAACTTAATTGCCTGTAAAATTTCATTATGCTATCGTTTCTAAAGTTAGCCTTACTGTATTGCTACAAAGTGCTAAACATTGTTAAAGGCTGTATGTCAGCCATCCATTTAAAACACTGATTGTAAAGTTGTGATGTGTTTTAGTGCATAGCTTAAAATTAACAACATATAGCTAAGAGTTTGTGTGGTAGGAGACGAAGTCAGCCTCATAAATCTTATAGCAAGATTGTTTTATGTTTTCATTAATGAAATCTAAAACCCTGACAGTATCTCTGTCCCTGGAACACACAGTAAATTCTTATTGGTCCAAGCAATACCACATGGACCTCAGTTAAGGTCTTCTGCACATCAGGGTGTATCTTTTTTGGTTTTGTTCCTTCTTAGCGAAAAGCAAATCTACTCAAGTTTGCAAAGTGCTGTATATTTTATAATGTGAGTTCCTAAGATGAACCTGACATGAATTTTAAATTCTTTGACTGACACATAGTTTTTGAGCTTTGCTTTCTAAGAATTTCTCATTTCTCAGAAGATAGCTTAGTTTTGTAAACTGAGATACTAGGGGCTATTTTCCTTTTCCTGAAATTATTATAAAACTCATAATGTTACTGCAGTGATGATCTAATAAACAGTGGTCAATTCAGTGGGAAAAAAATGTAAGTCAAATTAGTCCTTTTATTCCCAGGAAAGCGAACATCCAATTGGTTCGAGTTTTTACTACAGTCTTACCAGGTAGTAGAAATAATCCCACACTCTAAATTTGTAGGTTAAAAATGATTTATTTAGCTCCTCCCTGACTTTTTCTTAAGTATGTAGCAAGTATTTTAAATAATTCAATCATTTTCTTGCAGTTGCTGTGAGGAGGATGGTAAGAGGGAAGAAGAGAATTTGTCAGCTGCTATGAATAAACACATTTACGCATACAGGACCAAATTGAAAAGTCATTCTGAATTCCACAAAAACTCCATTTGCCTTACTCCTTGATACACCAGAGATGAGACTGTCACACTCTGCATTGAGCTTTCCCGATACCGCATATGTATGTAGTGACGCAGAGTGGGTAAAATTCTTACACGCGTGAGAATGATGCCAAGAACTGCACTTCACACTAAAAAGTAATCGCTATCAGGTTAGCAAACATAAGTCATCTTATACTGAATTTAAACTGGTTTGGTTTCAAGGACACAGTAGAGGGAGGATGGAAAAGAAAGATTAGCGTGTTCAGTAATTCAGGAATATCTCCTAGGCACTAGGATACGCACAGGAAATGTGTGCACCTCCCAAACCGCAGAGGGATGAAAACATGGGCCCTGTAAGGCAGAAGGGACAGACTGAGTAAAGGAGGCTGCCGGCACGGGAGAAGAGGACGGGCCAGTCAGACAGACCTGCATTCAAATCCCAGTTGCACAACTCAACAGGCCCGGGACACTTTCCTGAACCTCACCAAGCCTAGGTCTTCAACTGGAAAGGTTGCCCGCAGGGACTTCCAAGACAGGGTCCCCATCTCTCCAGCCTCAACTGCTGGTAGCACCCTACCTCTCTCTTCTCCACTTTCAGGTCCTTGAATATAACCTGAGATCTTCAAACCACGGGACTTCACTTAGATGTCCACTCTGTAAATTTCTTCACTGCTTCCCAGAGGTCTCCTTCTCAACCTCCAAGCTTCAGGTAAGATGTCAACTCAAATTCGGCTGCAGTAGTGAGAGTTAATCATTTTATTTTCGATTTAACAGCTCAGATCAGGTCAAAGAGCATCTTAAATGCTAGGTTTAAGTACTAAATATTGTTTTGTTGGAAACAGAGAGCCAATACTGGTATTTAAAATTATTTCTGGGAATTATGTGTAAAGTAAATTGAAACAAACGTAAGTTGAGGGTAGAGATACAGGTTGGGAGGCAGGGCAGCAATAGGTTGAAACAGTGGAAAAGAAAAAGAATGAGAGAAAATATATTTCAGATGTCAAATTAACAGTCTTTGGATACCTAATTAAATATGAGAGTAGGAGTTGGAGGCAATCAACAACTCAGTAGTAGAATACTGGCACCACTAACAGAATTTGGAAAAACAGGTGAACAGGAAGGTTCCATTTATGGCAGTTAAAAAGACTGATTTTTAAGATTCTATAGTATTGTATCCTCTAACAAAATA
Source organism: Phocoena phocoena (assembly GCF_963924675.1). Taxonomy (NCBI): domain Eukaryota; kingdom Metazoa; phylum Chordata; class Mammalia; order Artiodactyla; family Phocoenidae; genus Phocoena; species Phocoena phocoena. Next base: position 81,147,611 of record NC_089227.1, read on the forward strand.
TAAACTTTATATAAATTTGTTGAGTTATTTAAAGAATAAAGGTCCAAATGTTTAGAGTAATCATATAACAGTGATATGGTTGATTATTTATTTATAACACTGCAATAATTTATGCCACCTTGGAGTGAAATACCTTATGTGGTACTGCCTTAAGACCAGTGGTTTGAGAATTCAAAGACCTACGTTCCAGTTCTAACACAGCGACCAAGTGAACTTGTGTCCTTGGTCAAGTCATGATCTCTCTGGCATTTATTTACTTCTCAGTAGAAACTAGAGGACTGAACATGATGATCAATCAGGGTCCCTTCAGTTCTAAAATTCTAGATTCTAGGGCAGCTTCTTTTATTTCTGTTTCCTTCTTACACTTTCTAAGATCACTTGAACATTGCATTAGGGTGTGACTGAACAAATACCACTAAACTCAATTCTCCAAAATAGCTAGGACTATCCAGTAACCAAGACCTGGAAATTCTGCACTAACAACAACAAAAAAAGAAAACAAAATGTCAGCCTGGATTTTTCTTCTTGAATTCTCAGACTGATTAACTGAGTCACTACATTTTCATTATTCTTAGACTTGAGCTATATATCGAATCTGGTTCCTCACAAAGGAGAAATGTTTTTCATTTATCTTTTTATTTTTATCCAATGGTTAAAAGAATCATTTATGGAAAATCAATTATGAAGACATGAAAGGGAAGAGGGAGGACACAAATAATTAAAATGGGCAGGACTCTTCACAGATAGCTTCTCTTTGATCGTAAATTATTATTACTCCTTTCATCTTTTTTTTTTTTTTTAAAGATAACGGAACTAAGACTAAAAAAGTTGAATCATTTACACAGTTATGGCAGAAACAGTCAAGTCAGGCCTGACCCCAAACCTCTGCCATTTACTGCTTCACTTCCTCTCCTCCTGAAGTTTTCTCTGATTCTTCCAGCTCGGGCTTAACTTTCACTTCTTCGAACTTCTGTTTAACGTTCAGCCATTGTATCCATGATTTCTTTGTCTCCTAGTTTAAGTATAAAGATTGTGTGTTTGTGTGTGTGTGTGTGAAACTTTAAAGAGAGCAGTGGAGCAGGGATTAAAGAATATTATAAAATAATACATATTTTTACAAAAATAGTAACTAATAAATACTAACAAATATTAACAAATGACAATATCTACATTGAAATGCTAAAAGGGGGGAATACATTTCTATAACATTTTGAGCATTTTTCTGAACTACAGAGAAAATTTTTGTTTGTGAATTTCAACCACACACCTGCGATAAAATTAGCATAAAATGGCTGAAACTCATAAGCAAGATGATTGGATATTTGTAGTGAAATCCAAGCTAATAAGGCCTATAACTTTATATTTATAAAAATTAAAAAGGGTATTTTAGTATTGGAGAGAGTGTGTGTATATTTATATGTCTAGAGGATTTCTATAGGAAAATAACATCAAGCTCAAAAGAGAATTCGACACCTAAGGTCCTGCTTCATAGATTCTATAGTAGGCTTTCTCAAGGACCTGTATAAATACACATATTAGACTAACCAACTAACTTGAGCCTTGGCTTTACCTATTTACACAGGACAGAGAAAATGAGAAGGGTCCTCCCGCTGAAAATCACCTGCTCTCCATCTTTTTCTGTAATTTAAATGTAGTCCCAAGAACTGAAGGCTCTTGGCTGCCTGAGGACACGTCAGGAGGCACTTGTAAATCAACCAGTGAAGAGTGTTACAGTAGCCCACAATAACTTCTCTCCTTCGTGCCTGACAGGAAATGGAAAATGCTCCCGGCAGGTGCCAGGTGTCCCCTTCAGGAGTTACATTTTCCATGCAATGTCCTAGGGCTTTTAAAACACTGAAAAACCTAAGGTAAGTGGCAAATAAGATTAAGAGTGTATCTTCAGGCAAAACTACCAGTTTAAAAGAAAGATGTTCAGAAGAGAAAGTCATTTCATAGGTATATCCCTAGGTCCCCAAAGAAAAGGCATTGATTAAATTCAAACAGTTGCATTTTTCTACATAATCATCTTAGATCATATACATTAGAGACAAATTTTGATTGAAAATAGTGTGTAAAACTCTTGATAAATAGTAGAGTTCACAGTTAAGAGAACAGCTTTTCTCTTTAAAGCATATTAAAGTTCCTCCATTGAAGGATTCAAAATTTCCCTTCATAATTCCCCCTTCAGTGGGTAGGATTTCTAATGCCCCGCCTTCCACCCCAAAATATGTTATACTTGTCATTGCAGACCCTATGATACGGCTTAGGATTTGCCTTAAAAAATTTTTTTTTTCCTGTTACAAAAGTAAATCACGGCTTTTGTAGAAATGTGAGGGGAAAAGTATTGGGGTGGCCAACAAGTTCATTCGTTTTTTTTCCTAAGATGGCTCTAGTAGTGCTTAGTTGTCTTTAACTTCATTCGAAACAATTTTGTTAGATTTTATGTGACAGCTGTCACATCAGCGTGCATTAAAAAAAAAAACCTTATCAAAATTGGTGAATTTTTGTGTAGCCATTTTAATATTGAAAATGGAAGAAAAAAGAAATGCTTTGGCATATTATGCTTTATTATTTCAAGAAAGGTAAAAATGCAACCGATCCATCCAAAAGACGTAATTTTTTTTTTAACGCCAGATACAGGCTTTTTGGTTAAAACCTTGCTTTTTACATTGCCTTAAGTATAAATAGTAATCTTGGAGTGGCTTCAGTTCATCATTTGGGCTGCTCATTCTTCCACAGGGGAAAAAGAAATTATATCGGTTTCCTCAGCTTTCCTTCACCCTGTAATATTTTCATCCCATGTTTGCCTTGTCTCACTCAAAAAAAGGTTTCTAATGTCAAAAAAAAAACACCACCGAAACTCAAAAAAAGATTTGTGCAGTGTACGGAGAAGGTGCTATGACTGATCGAACACGTCAAAAGTGGTTTGCAAAGTTTTGTGCTGGAGATTTGTCGCTGGACGATGCTCCACAATGTCAGGTAGACCAGTTGAAGTGGAAGCGATCAAATAGAGACATTAATCGAGAACAATCAACATTATACCACGCAGGAGATAGCCGATATACTCAAAATATCCGAATCAAGCACTGAAAATCATTTGCACCAGCTTGATTATGTTCATCTCGTTGATGTTTGGGTTCCACATAAGTTAAGTGAAAAAAAACCTTCTTGACCGTATTTCCGCATGCGATTCTCTACTTAAACATAATGAAAACACTCCGTTTTTGAAACAGATTTTGACGGGCGATGAAAAGTGGATACTGCACAATAATGTGGAACTTAAGAGATCGTGGGGCAAGCGAAATGAACCACCACCAACCAAACCAAAGGCCGGTCTTCATCCGAAGAAGGTGATGCTGTGTATATGGTGGGATTGGAAGGGAGTCCTCTATTACGAGCTCCTTCCGGAAAACCAAACGGTTAATTCCGAGTACTGCGCCCAATGAGACCAACTAAAAGCAGCACTGGATGAAAAGTGTACAAAAATAGTCAACAGAAAACGCATAATCTTCCATCAGGATAAAGCAAGACCGCATGTTTCCTTGATGACCAGGCAAAAACTGTTACAGCTTGGTTGGGAAGTTCTGACTCATCCGCCATATTCACCAGACATTGCACCTTCAGATTTCCATTTATTTCAGTCTTTATAAAATTCCCTTAATGGAAAAAATTTCAATTCCCTGGAAGACTGTAAAAGGCACCTGGAACAGTTCTTTGCTCAAAAAGATAAAAAGTTTTGGGAAGATGGAATTATGAAGTTGCCTGGAAAAAGGCAGAAGGTATTGGAACAAAAGAGTGAATACGTTGTTCAATAAAGTTCTTGGTGAAAATGAAAAATGTGTCTTTTATTTTTACTTAAAAGCCAAAGGAACTTTTTGGCCAACCCAATATAAAGAAGGAAATAGAGAATATCTATTGGCCCGCCATGTTAACCACTATTTGCACACTGGTCTATTGCCTTACAGCATTTCTTTCTCTCTTTATTTATAAAACATTAAGATAACTCTGTATATACTTTTAAAATATGCAATATTCACTTGACCTATAGTGAGAATTTCCCCGTATTGTAGGAAAGCATGGTTTTTATAGCACTTGTATTATATATAGCTCACTTAATGGATTCAGGTTTTTGCACTTAACTACGATACCCAAGATGATATTTGGTGCAAGGTAGGGATCTAACTTTATGTTTTCTAAATTGTGAACCTATTCTCCCAGACTACTGAATGAACGTTCTTTTCCCCATTAATTTACATAAAGTCACTTTTAACACGTATCAGACGCATACATTATTAGATATATAAATGTGAAATTTCTGCTCTAGTCTGCTTGTCTCTTAACATGCCAATACCCCCTTTTTCACAAGTATTGTAGTTCTATAGGTTGTACCATCTGTTCACACAAATTCTATCAGTACTCTTATTTTTTAAAATTCTTGATTATTCTCACAAATAAACTTTAGAATTATTTAAACTAGTTTCAAAAACTGAAGCTTTTATTAGAATTGCATCAATTTTTAAAGTTAGTGGCAGAAGACTTGACATAGCTACCATATTCAGTGTTCCCATTTGGAGACATAGGATCTCCACTTATTCCAATCTTCTTTTGGAATCCTCAGAAATATATGTCACTTGCTCATTTCTTTTTAAGTAATACCTCAATATTTTGTGTTTTCAAGCTTTATGAAACAGAATTTTTTCGTTTGATTTTTAATTGGTTATTCATGGTATACTTCCTAAATCTCAATTCACTTTTAATGCTCAACATTTTCTTCTCCCCTTATTTAAACTCTATGCATTCAAGAAGGCCCAGATTAAGTCCTCTCTCTTCTACAAAACAAGGAAAATGCAAAAAAGCATGGGCTCTGAGATCAGACAGATGAAAATTTGAGACCCTGCCTCTGAGTCTCTTCTTTACTCAGAAAATGGGAATTTGTACCTATGTTGCATAGTTGTTTTGAGCACTGAGATAATGTAGAGCATCTGTGCATTACATAGTGAATAAGTGGACACCATGATTTGTTATGTAGGGTTATAAAATATTTAACCTTCTATAATGTGCAACACTTTTCCAATTACACAAACAAAAGAGATCACAATATAAACCCAGGATATATGTGCATGTACTCATTCAATAAGCATGATAAAGGCAAGTACTTCAATGATTAGGAACAACCACCCTGCAGCCAATCTGCCTGGGTTCAAATTTCAGCACCACCATTTACTATTTATGGGACTTTGATTAAGTCCCCTAATATCTCATGCCTCAGTTTCCTCATCTATAAAATGAGGATAATAATAGTATCTCACCCCACTGGGGTTGTCATAATTAAATGAGTTAATACATATAAGGCAGAAGTCTGTTGAAATAGGAACATATAAGGGGATGTTGCTATTATCTTCTTTATTATCTATCATCATTCATCATTGTATGATATATTAAGCACTGAGCTGGATACAATGGCAAACCAAAACTCACCTGGTCCCTGATGTCATGGAATGACACTAGGACTAAGATCTAAAGGATAAACAGGAGTGAATTAGATGAGAAAGGGAAGCAGGGGAAGCACAAAAGGCAGGGTGACAGTAATAGCGAAGGTCCAGTGATAGAAGAGACCTATAACTTGCAGTTAATAAAAGAGGAATGCTCACGCTAAAGCAACCCTAAAAATCATCCTATCTGCTGTTTTTCAACTTCATGACACGACCTATTACTGGTTCTTCAAATCAGTGTAGTAAGTCACAAACAGCATATCTTTAAAATAAAGAAAACAGGTAGAAATCAAGTGCATCACATACAGGAACAGGATGAATTATTTCTTGAAACTTTTGTTTCACTTGCAAGGCATGTGTCTACCGGGTTGCCATATACAACAAATTATTAATCTGCAGTGAAGTCAAAAAAAACTGAAACTCACTGATCTAATCCAATCTTCTTATTTTACAAATGGTGAAACTAGGGTAGAGGAACACTGAGTGATTTTTCCAGGTCTGACAGCTCATGAAGAGGCAGTGCCAGGGATAGAACCTTAACCATCTAATTCCATGACTCTTCCCTTTATTATCATGTTTCCTCTTTTCAGCTTCATGCTCTCTCCCTTTGTAATTGAGTTCCATTGAGGATAAGTAAAACTTGAGGGAATCACTAAATGAGTTTGCCCGTGAGGAACTAAAAGCCTTGAAAGAATTAGTTAAATGAATTATGGGAGGAAATGAATAACAAGAAGATGTGAGTTATGGTAAGGCGCTCTCTCTCACGCCAACTTAATAGGAGTATCAGTGGAAACCAACAACATTCAGAGAACCATGTCTTTTGGTCGAAAATGCCAAAAATATAAAAGCAAAGGATTTTATAACAGAAATTTAAATTTAAAATTAAAAAAAAAAGAAAACCTGCGAGTATAATATGCATACCCTTAAAATGGAAATTTTAGGGTATCTTTCTGTGGTACTGGACCACCCAGATGCAAAAGGAAAACAATCGCTGCCTCTGTACAATGTGGTCCATCCTCTGGGTGACTGACTGGGTTTTTCACTTCCCTTCCCAGTTTTAGGGGTCACAGCACAGGCGTAGGTACAATGCCAGTGGCTGATTAAAGCAGGTCGCAATCTGTCTGGGAGAGTTTCTATGCCATCCTTCATTGGGACAGGGACCAGACAAGATGACCTCTCATGTTGCCTTCCAATTAATTCAATCAGCCTCTCCTGCCATCAGACACCTTCAGGGATGCAAACCATCCACCTCATTCCAAGTCCTCACCAGGAATCAGTAAACACAGAGGCTGCAGACTGTGTTTAATGAATAACCAGGATTCATCTTTCAGTCATCATCCTTGATTTACAGCTTGTTTCTAAATATTATTTTCTCTTCCAATAATCTAACACCTCATGAAGGATGGTGGCCGGATCTGTCTCCTCTGAATACCCACTGGGCACAGTATGGCGCCTAAACACGTCTTGGGTGAGTATCAATGTTTGTTAAAGCAACTCGCATCGAGTTTCTTTTTAAAGAAGGGTTCACATCAATAACATAATCCCAATTAGCTGTGCATAAAGCGTCCATCCCCTTTGCTTTAATATTCTATGAAGTGCCACTCTAGGAAACTATTATGGGATATAATAAACTAAAGTTATGCCTTTTATTTTTATGTTCAAGTAAATGTACACAAAAGATGGAATCGGTAGGGGTGTTTTGTTTATCTCCACTCGGACTGGGAGGCTAATTTCCATAATAGAGTCAATAGAATGTCTGAGACTAACTGCATTAGACAGTGTTGAAACAACAGATCCAAGATGAGGTAAGTGTTCATTTCAAACCCCTCATAATACGCCTGTGGCTGTATTTCTTCCCTTCCTAAACAATCAATAAAACATCAGTATTCATTAAGCCGAACTTATACACACAGTTGCCCAAGATCAAAAATTGTGGCTTTTGACTAGGAATTTACAACAGAAAGTAGCTTTGACATCTTTAAAAAAAAAAAATCTTACTAGTATAAACTGGGGTTTCCTCCAACATTACATATAAACTAAATTATGGTGCATGATTTAGTGCGACTCTTATATGGACTTAGTAAACTTTCCAAGACAAAGGTGGAATTCTGGCCCTATAACCACCAAGGGTCTGTTCTGGCAACCACCTCTGATTTCAACTGGAAAGATGGAGCATGACCAGTTGGAATCTCCCATTAATTACCCCTGTATGTGAATGCGAAAAAAAAATTGAAAATATTTTCATCTTTAAACTTTCAATGCATGCAAATGCAAAAAAGAATTGAAAATATTTTCATCTTTAAACTTTCATCATACGCTTTAAATACCAAAACACATTTTGTAAGAAAATTATAAATAGAAAGTTGATATATTTAGAACCAATGTGAAAATCATAGCCTGAGATGCACTTTAAATTTATTTCTAACAAATCTGCTTTTTGGAGTCTGTTCTCAGTGGTTTATTTTTACTCCCCAAATTATGTTACTAGCATCAAGGACTTGAGTAGAAAACAGGGAGATGTGATAAAGGAAACATGTAGACATAATGGCTCAAGTGTACAAATTTTCATAAACAGCCTTCTTTTTAGAAGCTAAGGGGAAGAAATAAGATTTACTGGGATCTACTGTGAGCCAACATCCATGCTAGACAAGTCGGATGTGTTCTCACATAATCCCTGTAATAACTCCATGAAGGTTTTATTATTCTTCCCATTTTTTTAGATGAGGATACTGAGTCTCAGACAGGTTAAAAATCTGCCTGTTATCACAGGCATAGTAAGCTGTAAAGCCAAGACTCCAAACTGTGTCTATTCAAACTGTCTTGTTTTTTCCTTATGACTCAAGCCTAAACAATAAAGAATGTGCCCGGGTACAGCAAATGGATTTAGATTAAGATATAAACCTGCTACCAGGTCCTTGAATAGACCTTTCTCACTTGCACTAAGTACCTGGTAAACATTCGGCCTTTGACTTCCTATGACAGTCTTGTGTGTTCAGCTTCTGTATGAGAAGCAATTTTTAATATATGAGTTTTCTTTTTTCAAATATTTTTATTTGATTTATTTAAACTAAACAAAAAACTCACCCATTTTCCCATCTCCCACCCCTTGCCTTTTGCAATCACCAATCTGTTCTCTCTATATGTGAACTTGGTTTGTTGTTGTTGCTGTTTTGATTCCACATTTAAGAGAGATCATAACAGTATTTGCCTTTCTCTGTCTGACTTATTTCACTTAGCACAGTGCCCTTAAGGTCCATCCATGCTGTCCCAAGCAGCAAGATGTCACCCTTTTTCATGGCTGAATAATATTCTATAATCACTTTATCCATAGATGGACACTTAGATTGTTTCCATTTCTTGGCTATTGTAAATAATGCTGCAATAAACAAGGGGCTGCATATATCTTTTCAAATTACTGTTTTCGTTTCCTTTGGATAAATACCCAGGAATGGACATGATAGATCATATGGTATTTCTGTTTTTAATTTTGAGGGGAGGCTCCATACTGTTTTCCATTGTGGTTGTACCTATTTACATTCCCACCAACAGTGCACAAGGACTCCCTTTTCTCCACATCCTCACCAACACTTGTTATTGCTTGTCTTTTTGATAATACCCATTCTAACAGGTGTGAAGTATTATCTCGTTGTGGTTTTGATTTGCATTTCCCTGATGATTAATGATGTTAAGTATCTTTTCACACACCTGTTGGCTATCTGTATGTCTTCTTTGGAAAAATGTCTATTCATATCTGCCCATTTTTTAATCAGACTTTTTTTTTTTTAGTATTGAGTTGTATGACTTCTTTATATATTTTGGATATTAGCCCTTTAACAGATATACAATTTGCAATTATTTCCTCCTATTCAGTAGGTTGCCTTTTCATTTTATTGATGCTTTCCTTTGCTGTGCAGAAGATTTTTAGTTTGATGTAGTCCCACTTATTTACTTTTGCTTTTGTTGCTTTTGCTTTCAGTGTCAGATTCAAAAAAACATTGCCAAAACCTATCTCAAGGAGTTTACTGCTGATGTTTTCTTCTAGAAGTTTCATGGTTTCAGGTCTTATGTTCAAGTCTTTAATCCATTTTGAGTTAATTTTTGTTTGTGCTGTAAGATAGTGGTCCAGTTTCATTCCTTTGCATTTTGCAATTTTCCCAGCACCAAGAGACTGTCCTTTCCCCATTGTATATTCTTGGCTCCTTTGTCATAAATTAATTGACCGTATATGCATGGATTTATTTCTGCTCACTAATGAGGTTTCTGATAGCCTTTCAAATGATTTTAGGAATAAGACTCGGGTACGGGAGCCATCTGGTAAACCACCCTCTTTCAAAGTCAAGGCTCTTAAAAGAGTATTTATGCTCCCACTTCCTCATTTCCATTCACATCTTGACTCCTGCAAGTTGTCTCTCAGCCCAACCACACATCAAGGCTATCTGGGCAGAGACCATTAGTTGTACCTCAATACTAGCTCACCACTTTTTCCATAGTATTAGAACTCATGATTTTTATCAGGGCACACAGTTGACCAGAATAAAGACATGGACATCTGCCCTTGTCCCTATCATTTTTCAAACTTTCCTCCATCCTGACACCTAAAAGGCAAGTGTTACAATGGGAACTCCACCAGCCATCTGGAACCAGGAGGAATTAGAGCCACATCCTAGAGATGGCAGAGTAGCAAACTAGAAGCATTAGGTCCTCAAGTCCTGAGTAAAGCCGAGCCATTGCACCATTCCTGGACTGCCTCCTCCAGATTTTACCAGACAGAAAAATAAGACTCTGGCCTCTTTAAACCAGTGTTATTTTCCCTGTCTGTTACTTATAGCTGGATATAATCCTAAATGATAAACAACCGTGGTCTCTTTGTGTCTAAACCCAAGGAGAGTTTACCACATTTTTGACTTTTAATTGTACCAGTCTTTTTACGAGGTAGCATGGAACAGTAGGAAAAATACAAAATTTATAATAAAAATTCCTCTACTTACTAGCTCTGTGATCTATGGCAAATGACTTAACCTCTCTTGGTCTCAGTGTCTTTATTGGTGAATGGGGGAAAATGACCACTTACCTCAAAGTGTTGTTACAAGTAGTCAATCAAATGGAAGCTACAATTTCTTGTGTCCTTTTTCACAGGGTGTAAGGACTTTAGAATTATAAATTTTATACCTTTAAGTTTAAAGTACCCTTCAACCGAAGTACCCCTTTTCTAGTTTTACCTACCACTGAATTAATGGACATTCTGGTTTTCTTCAGATAAGTCAATTGTTTATAAAATAAACAAGGAAAACGAAACCCGTTCAAGGCACTCTCCTTTTTGTTGCTTCTAAAATCATCTCTGTATCCTATCTTATTTTAAGATAGTGTCACTAATGGTCCACAAAGGCAGGGACCATGTTTATTTCCATGCACATGGTAACATCTCAGTAAATGTACCCTATTTCCCATCCTGCCATGCTAGTAATCCCAGTATCAAAGGGTCCTTTCTTCTGCCACATAATGAAACGTTATGAACAGATTTACGCCCTACCTCTACTGGCTACCTCTTGTGGCAACCTCTTATCCTTTACTTTCTAAGTACAATCCTATAGCCAATTATGTTCTACCCCACATTCTTATGGCTTAATAATAAATATGATAAGTGAAACAGACTCAAAAGCTCTCTCCAGTTATTATAATTAGCATGTAGAGACATTCTGTCAATCAACTGAATGTGTTGGTCTAATTGAGCAAAAATCAGATTAATGTGACAAAGTGTTTGTGAACTGCATGACTGTTTTTGTTTTTGGTTTTTGTTTTTTGTTTTTGTGGTACGCCAGTCTCTCACTGCTGCAGCCCCTCCCGCTTTGGAGCACAGGCTCCGGACGCGCAGGCTCAGCAGCCATGGCTCAAGGGCCCAGCCGCTCCGCTGCATGTGGGATCCTCCCGGACCGAGTCACGAACCTGCGTACCCTGCATCGGCAGGCGGACTCTCAACCACTGCACCACCAGGGAAGCCCTGCATGACTGTTTTAAACTCTTCCTCAGTTAAGTTCACAGATGGAGTAATTGTAAATCCTTCTCAATTTGCAAATGCTGTTTTGCTCACAATATTGGCTCTTTTCTGCCCCCACAGTTAGGGGCTATGTCTAACCAAGTTATGAGGGAGACTCAGTTCATTTTCAATTCCTCTTGCTTCTGTAGTTCTTGATCATGTTTCTCCTTTAAATAGTCATGCTCCTGTCCCTTCATCCCTACCACAAGTGCCTGACACCAGCAAGATAAACTGATTCACAAAGAGATATTAATGGCTGATAATGTTCAAGGTGTCACCACCCCGAGTATATTTTGTTAACATGCCTTCACTTCTGTAATGTATGTTATCAGCATGTGTGTGTAGGAAAGAATAGCCAATTTAGATGGCCATTTATTTCAACTACTATTCCAGGGATGATCCTCCTCCCAGATTTCTAGGAGTCAACAAAAAGAGGAGAGGAAGTAATAATAACTTCAGCCAAATCCTACAGTATTCCTTTTTTATTGGATACTAGTCAATTGAAATTAAATATGTAAACACATTTAGCTTTAAGAAATATTACCTTTGCATAATTTGTTAATAAAAATTCTACCTTTCTTCAAAGGTAAAAATTCACTCTTAAAAAACACAGAAAAGGGCTTCCCTGGTGGCGCAGTGGTTGAGAGTCCGCCTGCCGATGCAGGAGACGCGGGTTCGTGCCCCGGTCCAGGAAGATCCCACATGCTGCGGAGCGGCTGGGCCCGTGAGCCATGGCCGCTGAGCCTGTGCTCCACAGCGGGAGAGGCCACAGCAGTGAGAGGCCCAACACAGAAAAAATATTATCAAATCAAGTGCTATCTTTTCCTCTCAATCTAATTTAAAAAAACAGCCTATCAAAATCTTTTATTCCTGTTATATTTACAAATTGACAAAGAGAATTTTCTATTCACTTTGATCAATTTTCCAAGTGGTAGCTCACCTTCTTTATTAAATAATTCACTATGTATTATGTTTTGCTCTTTAACTTCTTCATAATCATCCCCAGCTTTTACTTACTGTGGCACAGACTTGTGTACTTTAATAATTTGGTAGGCCTTTTAGTTCTGTTTTTGGGTATTCGATTTCATCTCTTGTACATATTTGTAGATCATCATACCTCAATTATGCAACTTCTTCAAATAAGGTAAATTCTACTGAAATATAATTCTTAGTAGCTTCACTAATTTTCAAAGAAATTCCTAAAACTTTTATAATCAATTTCATTCTCTTAGCTAAAAGATCTCAGCTGAGAGTCATATACAAATGACTAAAGATGAGGGGGAAATCCCCACCTAATTCTTTCTATTTCAAAGTATCACATTAGAAAATCCACTTGCTCCATTTACTTTCTTCAGGGAATCTTTGGTCAAAACCAACAAAAACAGCAAAAGTCATCTGAAGAATGTATGGCTAATCTATCATTCAAAAGTCTCTTTCAGATATCCTTTATATTTATCTTATTCCTTGTACTCCAAATTTTACATGCTTTTCAACATTTTCCATCCTACTGATACTACAATCTTCTTGAATATTCCCATTTCCCAGACTCACTCAAATATCTCTTAGGCCTTAGAACGTGGGAAAATTTGGTTTCCCTATCTACTGCAATGGTAAAATAAAATACAATTACATTAAAGGACATGAAGAATGAATTCTATTTTACCCTTTAAATGGGCTTTAGCATAAGTATAGAGTTAAACATGCAATTAGTGGCAAACCAAGAAAGCATTTAGACTAATCAGGCCTAGACTCCAGGAAATGAGTTCACAGATTATGCCTGTGAGACATCATTCAGGTCGATTTGGTCAATTTAAAACAAAAAGATAAATCAGCTCAGAGACAGAAGGAAAAAACAGTCGATAGCTCTGCTTTTCAGCTGATATAAATGCAGCCTTAATGAAATATAAGCTACTCTTCACATGGAAATAGATTTCATGCTATCCCGATCATATTCAAAATCTTGTAACATATGGCATTCTAACTTTGAAACAGCCTTTTCTGAACCACCTACATGACGAGGAAGAAAGAAGTAGAACAAAGAGCAAAGGGGAACAGCATCAAACATGGTACAAATGAATACAGACAGAAAAATAAGATGCTTTGTTTCGAGTAAACACTTAGTTTTTCCACAGTATGATTTATAACATACAGTAAGATAATCACTATAAACATCTTACATATTTTACACTTAGTTTGCATTTCCTAGTTGCCAGAAGCCATACTGAAATCTAAGATAGCCTAATCACGTTCAAAAGACTAACAAGAACAACAAAAAATGGCAATGAAACACAATCACAGAGTAATTACTATTCAGCGAGGAGAACAATGGAAGCATCTTTTCTCTGGCTGTAATCAGTTTATAATTACGGCCCTGCAAACAAGGCAACACATAAAGAAACAGCAAGAAACTCCCAGTCAGCTTCCATGTTATAAATTTATGGTGCCTTGAAGCTTTTTATCTTCATTGCCCTGACAGATGATGGGGACTCCAAAGTTCTCCCTTCATCAGCACCAGCATCCAGACCAGATGTACAAGTTAATGTTCCAAAGAAGCTGATTTTTTTTAAATGTTAAAACCTCATAGAGCATGACAAATAACACAGGTTGAAAATATAAATAATTAAAACTAAGCATCAGCAGAAAAGTATCTTCTTATTTGTAACAAATAACAAGCCTAAAGAAACATGAAACATGCTCTTTCTAAAATATGTTGATATCATCTAATATTACGGCTTGCTGAAATTATTTTGTTTTAGTGGAACAGAAAGTGTGAGTTGCCTTCTGCTAGTCTAACCATTTACATCTTCTATACAGTGACTTTCTAGAGAAGGTTTGCTATATAGATTATGTCATACAGACTCAGAGATCAATTTATCTGCAAAGGAAGACCATAAACGCTCTCTTAATTAATTTAAAGAGTTGAATAATCTTTTTTCTAACTGGCATTTTGGAGTATGGAATTCACTACCTGTTTAATTCTAAAATCAGTCTGTGTAAGAGCATATCCTTAAAGGCATTGTCAATGAAATTCTACTTTTTTTTTTTTCTTTTTTTTTTGCGGTATGTGGGCCTCTCACTGTTGTGGCCTCTCCCGTTGCGGAGCACAGGCTCCGGACGCGCAGGCTCAGCGGCCATGGCTCACGGACCCAGCCGCTCCGCGGCATGTGGGATCTTCCCGGACCGGGGCACAAACCCGCGTCCCCTGCATCGGCAGGCGGACTCTCAACCACTGCGCCACCAGGGAAGTCCAAATTCTACCTTTTTTTAAGCAACAACAAAAATGCACATCGTTAGCATAATCAAAATATGTATTGAGATTTCTTTTCATTTAATAAATATGGAGATACTGTACTTCCTAAAGAGAAATCTTTTATGTAGCTTCATAAGGATGCAAGAGAGAATATACCTCACACCTACATTTTAAGTTAAATGTTGGGTACTGGGATTTGCATTAGTATTTATTCACACAGTTGTATTTGTCATTGTATTAAACCAGAGTATCAGCATTTTATTTAAAAGGTTGTTTCTTTTCATTAAAAACTACGGTTATAAGTCCTAGAGGTGAATTAGCTATGTGTTCAGATGCTTGAGCCAAGGCGATCAGAGCCAGGCCACCTCTGGAGCCAGGGCTGAACTAATGGAGAAAGGAACATATGGTGAGGATGGTTCAGAGTCCCAACAGGTGAAGGTGAACGGCGAAGAGCGGCAGTGAGGCCCCATAAACGGTAGATGCAGACAGGAAGACAGGAAAGAATGGAGACTCGGCGGGTGAGAACGGAGCTCTGAGTAGGAAGACTTGACCTGAATTCAGGGGGTGCCAGCTGCTTTGCTAGACAGCACAATGTGAGTCAGATGCCTCTCCTGCGGGGGAGCAAGTAGGAAGTTTGAGATTCTTATTAACTCTTTGAGATCACCAGGGTGCCATTTGATAAATGGCAGTGCCGGCGTTCTGGTGTTCTAAGTGGAGCCCAAGCATCTGTTGGAATAAACGTACATCCTGCAGCAGCCGGCTTATTAAAATAGAGTGTGACCCCACCCAAAGAATGCACCTGAGTGATAATGACTGGTACATGTCATACATGCAGTTACTAAAGAGAGAGAGAAGCCAAAAGAGAGATATTCAAGTCTAGCGCGCAGTTCTTAAACACTCCACTACTGCATTCTTACTTTTTTAAAAAAGGACTTAATTTTTTTTTGTTTGTTTGTTTTCAGTACGCGGGCCTCTCAGTGCTGTGGCCTCTCCCGTTGCGGAGCACAGGCTCCGGATGCGCAGGCCCAGCGGCCATGGCTCACGGGCCCAGCCGCTCCGCGGCATGTGGGATCCTCCCAGACCGGGGCCCGAACCCGTGTCCCCTGCATCGGCAGGTGGACTCTCAACCACTGCGCCACCAGGGAAGCCCAAAAGGACTTAATTTGAGATGTCAGGTTTAGATAACTGAATATCTTCATTGCTACCAGCTTTGTCTACATTTACTTGGACTTGCATTTACTATTAGTGTTATTATTTTCTACCTTCTGTACTATATTCATACTTTTAATGTAAAGCATTGTCTGTATTGTTTCATCTGAGGCAACTTTCCCAGACCAGGTTTTTTTGTTTAAGTCCTGCTGTAACCAGGGAGGCTGCCAACTCCAGGTGGTGACTCGCACGTCGAGCTCTGCATACATTCAAGTACAGAATCAAGCAGGAGGGCATTCCCTTTTCTCCTTGCGTAGGAGCCCTGAAGGAGAAACTGACTTGCAATGTCTACTGCCCATTCACAGGATTGTGTTCAAAAGCATAGCCCTTACACAATCTTTCAAAGTATTTTGCTGATAAATAGTATTTGTTGCCATCAGGTGAAAAACAGCCTCTTGGGTGCAGCTCGTGGGTAAAAGAACCGTAAGAGTGGTTAACTGAATTCCATTAAAAAAGAAAAAAAAAACCAACTCTAAAACAGACAAACGTCAATTTTAATCAGGCCATTAACCACTGTGCTGAAATTGAACATGTATTTGCAGGGAAACAGGTTTTTTGGAAAGAGGGAGAGATGGAGACAGAGAGACAGAGATACTGAATAGCACACCTGAGCATTCTATGATCTTCCTCAATGCAGTGCAAGATGATGCCGAGTTGTCTTCGGAAATTAGGAGTGCCTGGTATTTGTCAACACCCTTTCAAAGAAAGCTCACAGATTATAAATGAAATGTTTCGAGAGGGGCGATTTAAAAGACTTGTGGCATGTGCAAAATGCTGCTATAATTTCTAGTGTCTGGCAGGATGGTAGTCTGGAGGGCCAGGTTCATGGCCACAGTGTGTCCCTTAGGAACAGAGAACTGGGCGAGGCCAGCAGGGGAATTTCAGGTTGCTCCAGACATGGTGGCCTTTCCACATCTGAGCAGTATGCTTCCTTGATGAGAATTTTTAAAAACTTCACCGTGATTGGTTGTGTTCTCCTTTTACCAATATCCATTGCTGCTGGAAACCAAAGCAATCAAGGCGACGTCTAAACGTAGTGTGTGGACCCTGGACGGGCACCAGCAGCAGTGCCTCTCAGGGAACTTGTTAGAAAATAAGTCTTCAGGTCTCACCCCAGTTCCATGGAATCAGAAACTTGGGACTGGGGCCCAGCAACCTGTGTTTTAACAAAGGGATTCTGATTCACTGCAAAGTTTAAACTGTGAGCAACTAGGTGTAGTTATTCTACCTTACTCTCAACTCTAATCCATAATTAATCTGAACCTGGTTGTCTCCCTGACTTGACTATCACAGGCCTTACATTTCAAAGCGTTTCAACCTAAAACACATCCATCATTCTAGAAAATAAAGCTATTTTTCTGATTTTTTGGAAAAAGCCCTCCATGTAAGTTATCAGGTGATTTTACCATTCCAGCCACGAACCAACCGTACACTGACTCTGTCAAAGCTGTTTCGGTGACTGAGGGAAACAGAGCAGTATTTGCCAGCTATCAACATGACGTCTGGCCACTGCCTGTGTGCCTGCTTTTTCCGGGGCCCTCCTGCACTGCCTCTTGGTACAGGAGGTGCAAGTTCCTTCTGCATTCCTCACTCCCTCTCCCATCTTCCTCCTTGTTGAGGTCCACTCCATAGAATTTACAGCACATTCTTCCCTGCAATATAACTTGTACTGCAGAATACTCTTTGACTTTCATGCTAAACCCCTACACCTCCCTTCCCCTCCCGGAAGCAGAAGAAAGTTGGGAGGGGTGTGTCCTACATAATCAAGCTGCTGTGCGAAGTTTCTGCATGATAGTTCTACCAGCTAGCTTTCAAATCTTCACTCGGTTGTTTTATTTCTCTACTTGTAATAAAAAGTGCCCTCTTTATCGACTTCCTTTCTGATCCATACTTTAAAATTTAAAGTAATGGTTTCCTTGGTAACAGCTACCCTCCCACTGCTCTTTTATCTTTTGCCTGGTTGGTCTGTTCTAATAAAAGACGGTTATGATAGAGTGGAAAGGTCACTACAGGTCAGAAGGTCTGTGTTCAAGGGACATTTCTAGCACTTACAGACTGATCAGCACATGCCACTTAAAACTCTGAGCCATGGTCTCCTGATCTGGACAATGGAATTAATAATGACCCCTGCCTTGCATGATCCATACAACTCTTAAGACCAACTTTAAAAACGTATAGGATTGGGCTTCCCTGGTGGCGCAGTGGTTGGGAGTCTGCCTGACGATGCAGGGGACGCAGGTTCGTGCCCCGGTCCGGGAAGGTCCCACATGCCGCGGAGCGGCTGGGCCCATGAGCCATGGCCGCTGAGCCTGCGCGTCCGGAGCCTGTGCTCCGCAACGGGAGAGGCCACAACAGTGAGAGGCCCACGTACCGCAAAACAAACAAACAAACGTATAGGGTTAACAGATACTACTATATACAAAATAGGTTAACAATAAGGACCTACCATATAGCCCAGGGAACTATACTCAGTATCTTGTAATAACCTATAATGGAAAATAATCTGAAAAAGAATATATGTGTGTGTATATATGTATAACTGAATCACTTTGCTGTACACTTGAAACTAACACAACATTGTAAATTAACTAGACTTCAATTTTAAAAAACATATTTAAAAAAAATGTTGAGCAACCAAATAAAACTTCCTATACATAAGGTGATTAACAACAAAATAAATGAATGTGAAGTCATTGTGGCCACAGTAAACCTGAGTTACCAGTATCAGTGACAGAGCTTACGGACTCAAAGTGAACGCCAATAGAACTAGGACTTGAAAATCATAACATGTCTCTTCAGATTGGGTGGCCTTTTAATCTACAGAGTCAGAATACCACAAACTATGCAGACATGTTGATCCAATTGATTAACTAGTAAATGTCTGTAATGAAAAGCAAATAGTAATTGTTCAGTTTTGCTGAAGCAGTTGTAAGTAGAGAAAGAAAGTATTGCCTAAGATATTTCCACATTTGGAGAAAAACTGGAACAAAAGGAGTCAACCTACCAAAGACGACACAACCTAAACAACCATGGAAAGGGATTTGGGGCCAATGACCCCATACAGAAATGTTTACTAATATAAAGTAGGCTTTGTGATTAATCAGTAATGCATCAGTAGCTATGGGGAAAACCACACCCATAAGAAATTACACTGGATCATTAACAGCAGTATAGATGTCCATCAATTTAAATGGATCTTGAAAATAAGGCGTAACATTTATCTCCCTGTGTGCTTTTTTTTTTTTTAAATCTCAGGAAAAAATATCGATTAGGAACTCAGAAATCACCAAAACAAAGAGGCTAACATAAGAATGTCTTTGCTCTCTTTATTACTGAAACCACATAAGGAATGGAAAACAAAAACCAAAAACAGCCCTCAGCACTAGCAGTATTAATTATCTACATTATTTTTCCTAGTAAATAACCTTGAAAAAAAATCAGCCTATTAACCTTGTAGAGTGCATTCTCACAGACATTTTGTCAGCATGAGCGTACAACCAATCCCCAATTGTTAGTGTCAATTCCCCAGGTTTAGTGCCTCCCTAAGGTCACTTTCTTTAGTTACCGAAGATCAGAGTCCTTTAGCAAAGCGGCGTCCTTAAAGTTAACATACTGTCATCGCAAAGACTTGCTTTCCAATTCAGAAGATAAATGTCTTTAACTTGTTACATAAGAAATGATAGCAAACAACAGAACACAATTCACATTGATTTTTCTTTTTCTTCTGAAAAACATCCTTCTAATCCATATCACTTATTCTAATATATGAAAATAAAGTATTCATTCTTATCCAGTGTGTCTCTTCAGATTGGGTGGCCTTTTAATCTAGAGTCAGAATACCACAAACTATGCAGACATGTTGATCCAATTGATTAACTAGTAAATGTCTGTAATGAAAAGCAAATAGTAATTGTTCAGTTTTGCTGAAGCAGTTGTAAGTAGAGAAAGAAAGCATTGCCTAAGATATTTCCACATTTGGAGAAAAACTGGAACAAAAGGAGTCAACCTACCAAAGACGACACAACCTAAACAACCATGGAAAGGGATTTGGGGCCAATGACCCCATACAGAAATGTTTACTAATATAAAGTAGGCTTTGTGATTAATCAGTAATGCATCAGTAGCTATGGGGAAAACCACACCCATAAGAAATTACACTGGATCATTAACAGCAGTATAGATGTCCATCAATTTAAATGGATCTTGAAAATAAGGCGTAACATTTATCTCCCTGTGTGCTTTTTTTTTTTTTAAATCTCAGGAAAAAATAGATTAGGAACTCAGAAATCACCAAAACAAAGAGGCTAACATAAGAATGTCTTTGCTCTCTTTATTACTGAAACCACATAAAGAATGGAAAACAAAAACCAAAAACAGCCCTCAGCACTAGCAGTATTAATTATCTACATTATTTTTCCTAGTAAATAACCTTGAAAAAAAATCAGCCTATTAACCTTGTAGAGTGCATTCTCACAGACATTTTGTCAGCATGAGCGTACAACCAATCCCCAATTGTTAGTGTCAATTCCCCAGGTTTAGTGCCTCCCTTAAGGTCACTTTCTTTAGTTACCGAAGATCAGAGTCCTTTAGCAAAGCGGCGTCCTTAAAGTTAACATACTGTCATCGCAAAGACTTGCTTTCCAATTCAGAAGATAAATGTCTAACTTGTTACATAAGAAATGATAGCAAACAACAGAACACAATTCACATTGATTTTTCTTTTTCTTCTGAAAAACATCCCTCTAAACCATATCACTTATTCTAATATATGAAAATTAAGTATTCATTCTTATCCAGTGTGTTATGCTATACCCTGTGATTTTATTATTCTGAGATTTTCTTTAAATAACATAAAAGCATAGGATTAATTTTTTTTTAAGAAACATCAGTGCTTGTTAATATGCCCTAAAACAGAGTTTTCAATGTGTGGTCCACAAATCACCTGCAACAGAATTAACTAGGACACTTGTTTGGGTTCCTCAACTCCATCCAGGTGAATTAGACTTGGGAGAGGAGGAACTGAGAAGTTTCATCTTCACAAACACTGCTGTTGAGTTCCACGCACACTACAGTTTGTGAAACAGTTAATCTTAGCCAATAATTCCCAAGTCACTGCACATTATATACACCTGGGGAACTTATAAAAACACCAATGGCCAGAACTCAACCCAGACCAAAAAAAAAAAAAAAAAAGCCCAATTAAAAAACTGACAGAGGACCCAGGTAGACATTTTTCCAGAAAAGAAAGAGAGATGGCCAACAGGCACATGAAAGGATGCTCAAAAACACTAATCAACACGGAAATGCAAATTGAAACAACAATGGGATATCACCTCACACCTGTCAGTACGGCTATCATCAAAAGGACAAGAAATAACAAGTGTTGGTGAGGATATGGAAAAAAGGAACCCACATGCACTGTTGGTGAGAATGTAAATTGGTGCAGCCGCTATGGAAAAGTGTGAGGATTCTTCAAAAAATTAAAAATAAAACTACCACACGATCCAGCAATTCCACTCCTGGGTATTTATCCAAAGAAAATGAAAACACTAATTTGAAAAGATATATGCACCTCTTCATTCAATGCAACATAATTTACAATAGCCAAGATATGGAAGCACCCTAAGTGTCCATCAATAGATAAATGGATAAAGAAGATGTAGTATACACACACACACATACACACACACACACACACACACGAATATTACTTGGCCATAAAAAAGAATGAAATATTGTCATCTGTGACAACATGAATAGACCTAGAGGGTATTATATTAAGTGAAATAAGTCAGAGAAAGATAAACACTATATGATTTCACTTATATGTGGATCTAAAAAATGAAAAAAATGAACAAACATAACTGGACAGAAAGAGTCATAGATTCAGAGTACAAATAGGTGGTTGCCAGAGGGAAGGAAGGTAGGCAGAAGAGAGAAATAGGTGAGGGAGATTAAGAGGCACAAATTTTCAGTTACACAATAAATGAGTCACAAAATTACACACACACACATACTATAAATAAGGTTGCCAGCTAAAATTCAGGACATGCTTATTTAACAAACTTATACTACAGAATTACTTGTTATTTATCTGAAATTTAAATTTAACTGGAAATCCTATATTTTTGTTTAATAAATCTGGCAATCTGAGCTATGGAGCCTCAGCACAAGATTTCTTCTCTTTGAGTCAACTGGGCAGTTGAGGTTGAAAACAACTAATTCTAAACCAAGGCTTTAAAGACATTGGAATATAAACTCTACAGAAACAAGCAGGCAATAGGGGTAGAATTGAGATAATATAGCTCAAAAGTAGGCTAAAAAAGAGGAATATCTGTCCCATCCTTGACTACTTCATATACTCTTGTTTTCCCAAAAATTTCATAGGAGTTGACTAATTTTAAATTAGGTACATAAATATAAATAAAAGGCAAGACAGGTTTCACATGTGGAACAATCTATCTTTTTTACATTGAAATATTCTCTTAGAAGATACTACGTAAAAGGGGGGCCTCCAACAAGTTGGTTTCCATGGTTATTTAAACTTTTTCCTAATGGGTAAATTGGCTTCTACAGTCACAAACCCCTCTCTAGATCCCCAGGATTCCCAGCAAGAGAAAAGTCCTGGATAACAGCCACGTCTTTCAATGATATTCACTATCTGCTGTTTATAAAGCAGCTGAAAAGTAATGCCATTTCCCCTCAGAAAAAGGCTGGGAGCCTTTAGACATTACCCAATTGTCCAAATGGGGATCCTGATGGAATAAACACAGGTGCAAAATCATTCACAGGTTTACACAGTGAGGGAGAAGATTACGATTATTGAATATGTTACTGTAGCTGGTGAAGTGGAAACAGTAGAGTAAGATTGATAAATAACCCTAAAATTTCTGTAGAGTTCTCTCATTAGTCACCCCAAATTTAAAACATTAACCTAAACTATAAATACCGATACTTTAAAATAAAATGATGGATATATTACCATTGAACCGATAGCATTATCTTTAAAAGAATTTCAGCTTGCAAGCTTTCTCAACGTGAATGAGTTAAAATTTTAAAGATCGACATTTACATAAAGCTGAATTCTAATCAGATAAATGATTTCAGGGGCTAATAAATTTTAGTGAGAATGCCCCTTTGTAAATTGAAGAAAGAGCACAGAAAAATCAATGCAGGAAAGGCACATGCCCATTTTAAGCTTTTATCCTCAAATTTGTCTCTATAAGATTGTCCACATATCAAATTCCATGAAAATGTCCTAAGAAGGTGTATGTCCAGGAAACACCTATCAGCCAGCATCTTAAAATGGAATTTTAAAGTTATCTTGCTGTCTATGAGTATAGCTCCAGATTTGGTAATTATTAATCCACCTCTTCAAAGTGTGGTGTTTATCAAAGAAGGAAACAAAAATGACCAGCAGATGATTGAAATGACCTTCACTGACCTGGGTCTGTGACAATAATGATACACTGGTCATCACACCAACCTCCATGTCTCGAAGGATTTGGTGGTATTTACAATGGCAGTGTTTAAGATGATCATTTAACAAAGCTCCTGGTAAGCATTTCCCATTAATAATTATAACAAACTGGAATTTGCTGACTTTGTGTTGACACACCAAATTCCTTTAAGTTAAAAATAAACTGTGTGTAAGATGCCACCTCATCTGAGGTTCACAATGTGCCCATTTTTCCATTTTGGGTCTAGGAAGGCACTAGCAGGTTGATCTTTTTGAATGCGTGGCATAGAATCAGTTTACTAAGATTCTCCTTTTAAAGGAATCTTCCGAAAGAATAACTCTCTTATCATAGATATTATATTCTTTATCAGCAAATAAGTATTCATCATTCCAAGAAACATTTTTGGAGGATCAGTTAGGGTTCAGATGAATTCTAGCCCCAGTCCTGCTCTAAGCTCACCGTCTTGCGTCCCTTCAAGACATGCCTTCAGGAAAGGGAGTGCTCTGTTCTTTCCCCTTGAGTGGGAGAATTAAATAGGACATTTAAAAATGCTCATTTGTTTACTGAGAAAAGAAGTTCAAACTGCATTCTAGACCATAAAAATGGTCATTAAATCTGGAGGTTTCCTAGCCCCACCCTAGGAGTTATTATCAGAAGTGTACATCATTAATCCCTGAGATTTTCACAGTTTATAATTCCCCTAGCTTTTCTGTCAGTATAAAGGTTAGGATTTAATCAGTTATCACGCTAAACCTCTTAATTTTTATAAATACTTCATCTGTGTTGCGATTAGCATCAGTAAAGATGGCTTGAACTGAATGGCCTAAGAATACCATTTATGATTTGTCATTTTTTATTTACATTTTTTACACTTAACCTGGGATTAAAAGTACAGCCACACATATTCCTATTTATTTAAAATAGTCAATCATAAATAACATTCATGACTGAAGTTACCTTTTTTCTTTTGATCACAATTTTATATCCCTCCAAATACCAAGCCCTGCTCTACAGTCCATGAATATATTTATTAGCCTGTAGCAAGTCGTGTGCAAATATATCAACAACTCGCAAGTAAGAGAGCTGAGAGGCGGCTCCAGTTTGAAGTCTGCTGACAACTCTGAAGCTAAAACCTTTCAGTCTCTCGAGCACGGATTTATTCATGATTTCTGACCTTAAGAGATTTAGGGGGAAAGTGTTGAAAACGTGAATGTCTAATCATTGGATAAAAACTACTCCTAGAACATGAAATATTATTCCAAAATCCGCAAGTAGCACTAAGATAGTGTAAAACAACAACGGCATTCCCAATTTGCTGCCCCTCCTCTTCGACCTTAAATGCCGATGTAAACTTGTGTCTGGTTTAAGCCTGATACTACCTAAAGATACATTTTTACATCCACATTAAAAGTAGGAATACGGAGATCAATATTGGGCAAGTCTAATGCAATGAAGTATAGCTAACCACCGACAGAGCCTTTGAAAGAGATTCAGGATTTGGGGATAAATTTACATCTCCAGAAAAAAAGTGCAAGAAGAAAACAGCTCTGTGGGAAGAACCAAGTGATATCACAATACTCTAAGTTCTGCGTCACAGAACGTGTCAGAATTTCTTTCCAGATTTACACAGTGCCAAGTGCACTGTCTTCAACTTGCCGTGCATTATATCAGGATTAATATTTTAGAGCATTTTCCCCCACTGTGTCGTATTCATCACCTTCACAGGCTCAAGGACAGATTTGAAGTGCGTAACTAAGGATCAGGGGAGAGGCTTCAGCGTTTGCACCTTACCAAGATGGAATGAAGACATCAAGGAATGTTCCGACGGGGAAAATACAGATCCACACAAGTTAGCCTGGAAGTGTAAGGCCAAGGAAAACTGAGTAAAAATATGAACATTTCCTCTCCTTTGGGGAGAGGGGCAGATGTGATTATGCCCACCTCATAGGGATGAGGTCACTTCAATGGGCTCCCCCTGCCCACTGCTAGGATTAATTTGAATGATCAGCTCAAGTCAGAGGTAACTACAGGGATGGGTATCCTTCGCATCAGCAGGGATGGTAAAGAGAGCTTTGGCTTTGAAAAAGGGCTGTGCTGGCTCTATGACAACCTTGACTCCTGCCTGATAGCAAGGGAAAATAAAGCAGTTCACTTCAACAAGCCTGGATGAACTTAACAGAGCTACTCCTATATCCCAGAGTGAGGTCAGAGGGCTTACTGTCCCTGACACAATATCAAGGGCAGACGATTTATGTTCCTACAGAAGGTCAGGGGGCTTCAGAGGGCTGGAGCTGTTGGAAAGAGCCTTACCCGTGACCTAACCTGGAAAGGTCCTCCAAGAAAGGTCTGTTTTTGCCGATGGGAATGAGAAAGAATGGCAGTGATGAAACCTTGGAGCAAAAGTTCAATCTATGTGGCTCTATTGGAGAACATTCCAGAGACTGCTTTGACTGCCTCAAAGATGCTAGAGAAGCTTTGACTGCCTCAGAGATGCTAGGTAGGTGTCATCTGGAGAGCTGAAAAGAGGTCCAATATATGGAAGGACTAGAATGCCAGAATAACTAGTTTAGATACTCTAGCCCTTTTCTACCCAAAGTGTGATCTGTAGACCAGCAGCACTAACACCCTGTGGAAGCTCAGAGAAATGTAGTTTCAGGACTCCCTCAGATCTCTTGGGTCAGAATCTGCATTTTGACAAGATCCTCATACGATTCTTGCACACATGGATGCTAAAGAAGCACTGCTTTAGTATTTATTTGAATCACCCGGGGCACTAAAGCTAACGGTGAGCTCAGGAATCTCCAAAGTCAACAAACATCTGGGTTGAGACAAATAAGAGGATGGCAACTACCAAGTAGTTGAGGAACATTAATCTGATACAGGTGGGCAGGATGGATATAAGGGTAAAGGGACAAGCAGCAATCATTCAAAGGATGGTAACAATAATGTATACATGATTGCGCTTATGCAGTAGGGTTAGCCAAACCAACTTAAAACTCCCTCTTTGATTCCTAGCTTGGTACATAAGAACATAGGATGGATAAAGTATCAAGGAGCCCTCTTTGTACTTAGGAAATTCATCCAAAGGTAGCACCTCCATCCTTTTATCTTCCTTCCCTGGACTGTAGGAGGCAGATCTCCCAGCTGGGAGACTCAGCTGCTGGTAGCTACAACAGTGCTTCTGTAGAGTACAAGGAACACTGTCTGGCATACACTAGGTGTTCCAGAAATGTGCTTACTGTTGTTGTTATAATAAGAAGAATTATTACTAGTACCTTGGTTGTACCTCCTCATCTATCCAGCCTGCTCCATAAAGGTTGGGTTTACTTAGTTCCTTGATAGTTACTTAAGAACCTGAGTGAGACAGACCTGAATTTAGGCAAACCAGCCCAAAGTTGCAGAATCGAGTCATCTCCCCCTTCCCGACCCAAGGAAATAGAAGCCAGGGAAAGAAGAGGTGAACCCTAATGTCTCTCCAAAAGACATGCCTGGAATTGGAAATCATCTCACATTACAAAATCAGAAAGCAGACATAGTCTTTTTTCAGGTTCAATGACGTGATCATCCTCAAATACAAGCTCTAACTTTCAAACTGTTTCTGATTTTTTTTTTTTTTTTTGTAGATGATGGCCATGATGATAATTATAACTCATGCTGCTGACAAGAGTCTACCTTACCAAATTACTTTCTGGTACCTTAAAAACCATAAGCCTTACAAATCTTATCATATCCTAATGCATTGCTTTGTACAGACCCAGGAAGGAGACCAGCCTCTGTCATTCATCAAAGTGTCTTTCCTAATGCATTCTAGGTTCCCCTTAGAAATCCCTCATCTGCACACCAGGCAGCCTTCCTTCTCACTCCTCTTTCTATGAAATCACTGCCTTCAAGAGATTTTTTTCCCCATTTTTATTTAAATATGTATAAGTGTAATGTAGCTATGCTCCAGTTCATCAGTAGTGATTCTTCTTATATTTAATGCCAGAGAAATGCGGACCATTAAATACAAAGTTAATTGCTTCTGTGTCTCTCACTGCATGATGATTTGTTTCTTTAACTGGCCTCTGAGCTTGCTGTTCACATCATCCCAAGTCTGCCACCAGAGGAGAGTCAGTACTTGAAGAGCGTGAAGTCTGTAGACTATCCAGCTCCCTGGGATCATTTAAGTGGTGTTCCAGTCAATGATTTAGGGGAAAAAAAGTGTTAAATGTTTGTCTTAAATGTACCTCAAAATAAATTCTAGATGAATTAACAAATTTAACGTAAAAAATAATAAATTGTTTAAAAGAAAACAGAGTGCAAATATGCCCTGACTTAAGGAAGAACTTTTAAAAGCATGATACCAAAGTCAGAAACCTTAAAAATATGATTAATATATTTAATGGAATAAAAATACAAAACTCGTTAAGTGCAAAAAAGCCATATTTTATCAGCAATATTAAAAGGCAAGTTAAGCCTCTGGGTAAATATTTGCAACATATGATGAACAAAAGATATAACATTGTATGTATCAGGAAAAAAACTGTTTGCAATAAATCAGATAAGAAAAAAATGAGAAATGCTTGAAATAAGTAAAAAAAATTAATGGCAAAGGCTACAAAAAGGATATTTTAAAAAGAGAAATACAATCAGTCAATATGCATACAAAAATTGTTCAACCTCATTTGTGCCAAACAGATACCAATCAAAGTGACATTATAACACTATATTATTCACCTATTAATATCCCATACACTGCTAGTGAAAGCATAAGTTGAATCACATTTTCTAAAGACAAATGGCTAATTTTTTTTTAAACTTTAAAAATGTGTATATGCTTCACACAGCAATGCCACTTGTAGAAATCTTAATTAGATGTAAAGCTGTTGCTTATTAAAGCCAACCAACAATAGGGGACATGTATAATGAAATACTTTGTGATCATAAAAATTTGTTATCTAAATCTATAATTATTAATTTAAAGGTTGCTCATGATATATTGCTATATATGGTATTTTTTTCTTACAATTTATTTTGTGTAAAATGAAAAGAATGATATGCATATGTTTATATGACACCAAAATATTCAGCATTAATATCTAGGTGGTATTTAATGAGTTATTAATTAAATTGTTTCTTATCTGTATTATATAATTTTCTGTAATATGTATGTGTTAGCTATTATAATACATATTGGCTAAAATTTTAAATTAATATTTACAATTTTAGGATGGGGAAAGAGCAGGACCCAGCATACAAACTACTCAGAAGAGGCTCCCTCTCGTTTTGTTAAGTAGAGAGGCCCATCCTTTCAGAGTGACTATTACAGAGGGAAGACAGGCACTGGTGGTGTTGTCTCCTTTGCTCTGATTCACATTCCATCACTTGGTCCACTTTCTCAACTATTCGAGGAAATATAGAGTTAAATGTCAACATGAGTTACAATGGGATTCTAGCAAGTAAGAGTCTCCTTATGGTTTGTCTGGTTAATGTAAGCAATACGGACCAATATACTTATTTATGTGAGATTTCAAAGGACTGTGATAGCTCAGATTTTCCCCTGTTATGGTAGAAGAACTATGAGTGGGCCCCCCTCTACTACTTCTCTGGCCCATCTCTGCATCTGGCCTCCCATCTCTTCAGAACTCCTATTTAACCCCTCCAATGACAGCCTCTCCTAAACAGGGCCCATGTTCCTCAAAATCTGGAGCAGAAATGACAATATCACTAAAAGCCATGCTGAAAACCAGGATAAAGTCATAACATTATTTTTTTTAATTCAAAAAGAAAAACCTTTGTCATTTGAAATCACCAAGGTCAAAATGTGCAGGGAATGGTGACTATGACTACGCACGTGAAGGAAGAATGTTGCTTGTTGACATAATCAAACCATCACGTGAATTACACTTTTAGACTGGGGAACCTGAATTTAGTGTATGGGCACAAGTTTTCAGGTAGCTCTTGCTAGGATATACTAACCTTGAAAGAGAGATCCAGGCAGGTATTAATAGAGGCAGGTCAAAGGGAAAGGTTTCCAAATGGTCAGTTCCCTACTACTAAATAAAAATCCTCTTTGAATAAGTTGGTGGTTCTCTTGGTGCTCATGAGGTCCAAAATTATTTTGACTTCTCATTGTAAATTTTTGGTGGTGTCATGATTCATTTCCCTGTAGGACACCAACCCTGAGGCTCCTACTAACCAGTAAGGGCCCTGGAACATTGTGCCTGCAGTTCAGAGAAGCTACCAGCAGATGGCAACATTGGTTAATTGAGCAGGTACCAGCCTCTAGGCACAAACCACAGTCCCTTAGATAGTCTCCCTAAAATGTTTAGTTTAATTCTTCCTAAATACAAAAAGTATTTGTGAAGATACCAGCACTTAGAGAAAAGTAGGAACCTTTAGCAATCAATGTGTATAAGTACTATGGAAAGATTATAAGTGAGGTTTCATTTTCAAATTCCAAGTTGAAAAAAAAAAAACTACAGGAATTTTTTAGTCTCCCAGTTATCCAATACCTTTTAAGTCAATTTTTTGGTAAACTCCATAACCGGAATTTATATTCTTCTACATTCTAAAACACAGCCTTAGTTGCGTTTCTTCCAGCCCTTCATATTCTAGTTCTTGAGATTTAAACATCACTCTATGACCACGGCCCCCACAACCAAATAAAATGAGTCCTTAATTATCCCTAAGTAAGGATGCTGACAACTATGGTCAAGAGCTATGGCCCGGGGGTCAAAAATCCATGGGTTTAAATTGTTCACCATTAACTTGGGCAGATGATTTAATCTTATTAAACCTCAGCATCCTCATCTGTAAAATGGTGTTAACAATACACCTGACTCCTAGGATAGGATTAAATGAGAGAATACGTGTTTAAACCCAATACAAAAATGGGCAGAAGACCTAAATAGACATTTCTCCAAAGAAGATATACAGATTGCCAACAGACACATGAAAGAATGCTCAACATCACTAATCATTAGAGAAATGCAAATCAAAACTACAATGAGATATCATCTCACACCAGTCAGAATAGCCATCATCAAAAAATCTAGAAACAATAAATGCTGGAGAGGGTGTGGAGAAAAGGGAACACTCTTGCACTGTTGGTGGGAATGTAAATTGACACAGCCACTATGAAGAACAGTATGGAGGTTCCTTAAAAAACTAAAAACAGAACTACCATATGACCCAGCAATCCCACTACTGGGCATACACTCTGAGAAAACCATAATTCAAAAAGAGTCATGTACCAAAATGTTCATTGCAGCTCTATTTACAATAGCCAGGACATGGAAGCAACCTAAGTGTCCATCGACAAATGAATGGATAAAGAAGATGTGGCATATATATACAATGGAATATTACTCAGCCATAAAAAGAAACGAAATTGAGTTATTTGTAGTGAGGTGGATGGACCTAGAGTGTCATACTGAGCGAAGTAAGTCAGAAAGAGAGAAACAAATGCCATATTCTAACACATATATATGGAATCTAAAAAAAAAAAATGGTCATGAAGAACCTAGGGACAAGACCGGAATAAAGACACAGATCTACTAGAGAATGGACTTGAGGATACAGGGAGAGGGAAAGGTAAGCTGGGACAAAGTGAAAGAGTGGCATGGACATATATACACTTCCAAACGTAAAATAGATAGCTACTGGGAGGCAGCCGCATAGCACAGGGAGATCAGTTCGGTGCTTTGTGACCACCTAGAGGGGTGGGATAGGGAGGGTGGGAGGGAGACGCAAGAGGGAAGAGATATGGGAACATATGTATGTGTATAACTGATTCACTTTGTTATAAAGCAGAAACTAACACACCATTATAAAACAATTATATTCCAATAAAGATGTTTAAAAATAAGTAAATAAAAAATAAAGTGCTACATTTAAAGCACTGTGCCTGAAGCATAGTGAGTCCTCACTAATGCTCTATTACCATTACTCACGATAAGTCCTTGACTGAGCACTGTTTCCTCTGTTTGAAAGTTCAGATGAAAAACAGCAGCCACTGACCCACCTTGGCTTCTTCCTACCCTAATCACAAAGGATGCAGGACAGGGCTGCCACATTAGCAACGGTGTGCACGCTCCCTTTCAAAACTGATTTCAATCTCCTCTCCAACTTCCTCTCTGTCTCATTCTGCAGTTACAGCTCTTATCAATGCTTTTTTCCATTGGCCTGGTTTACCAGCTCCACGGCTTTTCCTGAAGCTGTCTGGCAGATAAGTGGGGTTATTTTCCCCCTTCCACTTCTAAACCTTCAACAAATTTCTCACTTAGCAGGGTCATTTCTTTTAATCTTTCTAAACATATTCCAAACATGACCAAGACATACTGAAATGACTGTACACAAGCATTTTATTTTGTACAAATCCCCTCCAACTCTATTCCATTTCCCTATCTCTTTCCTCAGTTTACTCTCCTGCCTTAATCGGCCAGGTTAGTTAGCCAGTTGGAATAAATGTTATGTCATTAACCTACTGATCTCAGAACCTTCCCCTCCCCTTTTATCTACCGGTCACAGCTTAACTGTAATTCCATTTCACAATCCATTCAACAAAGACACCTGCATTTTATCCTCATTGTCAATGTACCGTTCTGTTTTACAATCCAAAAATATTGCAGCCTGAACTGGAAATAGTGACCCTCTCTTTAGGGCTGCATTATAGCAACTTGGTAGTGGTAGCTTAACTGCCTCTATGTGTTTATATAACCAGGGAGAGGAGATGGAATGGACTGAATCAAGTTTCTATCAAGATCTATCCTATTACGCTAAGGCTTATTAACAGTTTGTGGGTCTTTTAGAATCTTAGCCAGCTCTGTCCTGCTCTGCTAGAAAGTATTCTACAAGGAACCCCTTCCACCCCACCCCCAATCAATCGGTCAATCAAAGGTAGGAGTGAATTTTTGGCCTAGACTATGGTCCTCCCATCACTTGATAATCAACATGAACCTATGCTGATACTCTCCTTCCATCTGAGAGCCTGAGTACACAGACAATGCCCAGACCATAAATGACAACAGAACTCACACCCATAACCCCCGCAGTAATCAGCTTGGAAAGCCAGACCACAACCGCTACACAAATTGGCCCAGAAAGATCAGAACTTGACCAAGTCAATGACTGCCAGTTTCCTATTTTTTGTTCCTGTTCTGCTTCCAAATCAGGACAAATTAGAGAAGCCGACTATGCCCCCCAAATCAGTCGCATAAGATGCCCCACCTCTAGATAGCCTATTTTCAGCTTCTCCATGCCAGTAATGTCCAATCAGAGCAAACCTAAAATGGTCTTTTTTTTTTTTTTTTTTTTTAGTATAAAGCTTTCTCATCCTCCTGCCTGTCTGAGTCTCTGACAAATGCAAATGATTATGGCTGACCCCCTTGCTAGAGCAAGCTCTGAAGAAATACCTCCGTTTATTCTCATTTGGGTAGTCTCTGTCATTTCCCCAGTATTCCTGAACTTTCCACTGAGGTACCGTCCACACTGCCTACTCCTGCTGATTCATCAAGGGCGGCGCCCGCGGGTATCCCTCGTGTCTTGCTACCTGTGGCTTACTGAGCCCATGCAGGTGCAGTAAATCAGTACCAGCTGAACTCTGTTTTTCATTGAGTTCCTCAGCTGTTTATTGTGTTTGGTACCTAAGTTTTACTATCAGCTCCCATTTGTTTGACATCCTCAGAAGGCAATTCCTTTTCATCGCTTTCTGCTTTCTTCTGTGCTTGTTTGTGTTGTGCTAAAAGTGTTGTTTATCCTAACACCACTTAACAACCTAACAACACTGTAAAGGAGCATCACAGGCTAGAACACAGGCACAGACCCCAGAAGCCTGTTGTCAGAGCCGGTGTCACAGACCAGCGAGTCTGCGGGTTTTCATCAGACCAGCTTCCATTTGGACGAACTTTGCTGTATGTCGCCGATTAAAACGAATGACATCTTGCTTTATTTCAATTTTCTGTCCTGAGAGCTTGGCTTTGGTCTAGAGAGAGAGTTCTCTCCACTTTTCTGCCTGCCAGGAGGCAGAGACTGTCATGTCTGTTTTTTGTTTTATAGGCAGCCAACTAGTTGGGGGTCTGATATATGAAGTACACAAGCGTCACCTTTGGCCGACCATTGTCAGATCTCACAGGGTCATCAAGTCTAAATCTTCTCCTCCAAGAAAAATTCCTGCTTCTTTTATGTACTCTCAGTACACTCCTAATTCTTGGCCATCTCTCTCTAAATGGCATAACTTCAAAGATTATTTGAGCCTTCAGAGGCCACTGTAGGGAAATTCTGACTTGAACAAAAGTGTTCATTTCAGCAGTGACTTAGTGGAAAGAGGAATAAAATTTCTCAGGCCCAATGCACAGCATTTCTTAATTGGTGTGCAGAGGCCTTCAAGTGAAATTCTGCTCCAAAAATTCTTTAGAAGAATCTTTGGCCGGGCTTCCCTGGTGGCACAGTGGTTGAGAGTCCGCCTGCCGATGCAGGGTACACGGGTTCGTGCCTCGGTCTGGGAAGATCCCACGTGCCGCGGAGCGGCTGGGCCCGTGAGTCATGGCCACTGAACCTGCGCGTCCGGAGCCTGTGCTCCGCAACGGGAGAGGTCACAGCAGTGAGAGGCCCGCGTACCGCACAAAAAAAAAAAAAAAAAAGAACCTTTGGCCAAGGCTAATGAGCAACTTGACAGACATAAGCAAAAAAAAAAAAAAACAAGCTCGACTTATTTCCCTGGTAAACCCATGTCCTCCTTGTCTCCCACTGCCTCCCTGAATCCAGGGTCCCCTCTTCCCCCTCTTCAACCGCCCCTCTTCATCTCCTCCTTCCTCTTCCTCTTGTCCAGACCCCTCTGCTTTCCCAGTGCTTCTCCTAAGGTCCTAAAGTGCCAGTTGCCTCCACAGATCGATCCCTTCCAAAGGCAGTAATGCAGGCAACTCTAAAATTGGTATCTCAGATGTGAGCTGAATTACAAGCAATAATTAAGGATTTCCCTAAACCCAGGCAAGACTAGCAATTATGCCTAGAAGAATTTAGAATTCTTCTGAGTACATGTGAACCATGGATACCTGACTTATTTCAGCTTAAATACATGTTGGTCAAAACACCTCAGATGTTAAACCCTAAATGGCAATAGCTGATTGGACTCACCCAAAAAGGGACTGACAGGATCCCTCTTTCCACAATAAACCTGCGAGTCAAAAAAGGATGAAGAAGTAGGGCAAGGTCTCATAAAAACCATAGCTGAACACTTCCAATAAAAATTGATTGGGCCATAATTCAGTCATGCCAACAGAAACGATGAAACGTTAGGACATTTTCAGAATAGACTAGAAAGTATCTTCAGCAATACTGGGGAGTTAAAGGTGCTGATGTAACAGCCACCCTTCCATCTAATTTTGTCAGTAGAATTACACCTGAAGTTGGGGAGCCAATTTATAAATAGAAATGAATAGAAAATACCCCTTTACCTGAATTACAACATCCTACAGAACATTTTGAAACAAAAATGAGACAGGATCCAAAACAAACTTATGGCCCTGCAGATCCAACAGCTAAGTAGCCCACTTTCTGACAGATCACCTACTGCTAAGGACACTTGTAGATACTGTAAACCACAAAAGAAGAAAGGACGCTGGGAAAAAGACTGTCCCATCTTACAAAAGAAACGCCAAGTTGAAGAAAAAAAATCCCTCAACTCAGGTACGTAAGGATGCTCTGAGAAAGGAAAAAGTACCCAATACCCTGCCTTACCTTTAAACACTCAAGATGAATTACTGTAAATATAGATGGTCGACCTCCTGCTGGATCCAAGAGCTACTCTTTCTTCGTTAACCCTTACACTTTCGCTCAACCTCTTCTTCAGAGTAAACATACCACACAGGTGGTAGGTATTTCAAATAATGTACAGGTTTCCCCTGCCTTTCAGCCTTTAATTGAAACCCTTGGGCCCTGGAATGAAAAACATTTCTTCCCGCTCTGTGATCCTACTACCCTCCAAATTGAATAAGGAGAGACTTACCTCGAAAACGAAATTGTATGCAAACCAGAGGGATGATTTCTTGAGGTTCCAGAGGACTCCTCTCTTCATAATCAAGTCGTAAACGCTATAGACACATCTTTGTCTCCTTCATTATACTTGATAGAGGTCTTGATACACGGATTATTTCAATTTCCAACCGCTTTTGTAACATATTACCACAAACTTAGTGGCTTAAAACAGTATATGTTTATCATTTTACAGTTCTGGAGGCCATAAATCCAAAATGAGTCTTAGGAGACTAAAATCAAGTTATTGGTGGAGCTGCATTTCTTCCAGAGGCTCTAGACAAGAATTCATTACCTTGCATTTCCCAGCTTTTAGAGGTCACCTAAATTCCTGGGCTCATGGCCGGCCGCTTCCTCCACCTTCAAAATGAGCACTGTGGCGTCCTCAGATCTCTCAGGCTTTCTTCTTCTGCTTATAAGGATGCTTGTGATTACATTGGGCTCACCTGGATAGACTCAGCTAACCGCCTGTTGCTAGGCTAGATGATTAGCAACCTTAATTCCACCTGCACATTTAATTCCCCCTCATCATACAGCCTAACATATTCACAGCTTCCAGAGATTAGGATGTGGCCATCTTTGAGGGTTTATCATTCTGCCTATTACAACCTGGTACCTAACACTAACGGCTAAAACTGACATAGAAAAAAATCACTGGAGGAGAACCTATTAAAGTTCGGAGAGATCCAACCAGTTACCCAAACTTCCCCAATATCACTTGAAGCCAGAAGCAAAGGAAGGGCTCGAGTCTACAGGTAAAAGTCTTATATCCAAAGGCCTTTTCATCTCCTACACTAGCCTTCGTAATACTAGTCCTGCCAGCAAAAAAAAAAAAAACAAAGAGAAGATACTGATTTTTCAAGACCCCAGGGCCATCAACAAAATTATTATGCCTTGCTTCCCAGTAGTACCGAACCCAAACAGCATCCTATCAACAATTCCAAATGAAGCCTCTTGCTGCACTGCGGTGGATCTCTGATCTACCTTTTACAGTGTGCCTCTAGAGCAGTACAGTCAATACTTTTATGCCTTCACCTGGAGAGGACAAGAATACCTGGACAGTCATGCCTTAAGGGTTCACGGAAAACCTCTCTATTTTCCCTGATTCTCAAATAAGACTTAAAAGATCTAAACTCCTCTTGTGATTTAGTTATGACGCAGTATGTAGATGATCTACTTTTTCCAGAGGACAATAAAGCCTATACAAAGAATTCCTCTGACTTGCTCTAAGCCTTGGCAGAAAAGGACATAACGTATCACAAAATAAATGACTGTTTTGTCAAAACAGAGTCTATTATTTAGGATATGAGTTATCTATGAAGTGGAAAACACACTCCCCTGGTAGACTGAAGACTATCCTAACTTATCCTAGCCCCCCTCACAACATGACAGTTTAGAGAGGATTTCTAGATTTAACTGACATTGTAGATAATAGGCACCAAATTTTCCTGGGATTGCAACATCTCTCCGTGAATCGTCTAAAGCCTCAGATAAAGAGATCCTCTCCTTGGAGAAGCCAAGCACAAGCCTTCTATAACCTGAAGAAGGCTCTTTAAAAGCCACCTTTCCCTAGGCATCCTTTGCTAGAAAAAGCCCTTTTATCTATTTGTACATGAGTGATCTGGACAAGGTGAAGGTTTTTGGTGTTTTGTTTTTTGTTTTGTGGTATGCGGGCCTCTCACTGTTGTGGCCTCTCCCGTTGCGGAGCACAGGCTCCGGACGCGCAGGCTCAGCGGCCATGGCTCACGGGCCCAGCCGCTCCGCGGCACGTGGGATCCTCCCGGACCGGGGCACGAACCCGTGTCCCCTGCATCGGCAGGCGGACTCTCAACCACTGCGCCACCAGGGAAGCCCTAAGGTGAAGTTTTTAACTCAATCTCATGAGAGCATCAAAAACCCATTCCTAGTTTGGCCTCACCCTTGACCTGGGTGCCAAGGCTTAACCTCCTTGTCTCAAGGCAATAGCTGCCCCTGCAAAACTTGTCAAGGCTTCTTCTGAATTAGTTCCAGGCTCCCTGCTTGATCTCATGGGTCCTCACACAGTACCGGCACTGCTACTGACTGAGAGCAAACGACATTCTTAGCTGGTCAATTAACTGCTCAGGAGACTCTGCAAGTGGAAACGTCACTGGAATAATTCCTTATCATCTTATTTGATGAGACCAGGATTGCTCACGTTACTCTTCACCACTGCAGAATCCTAGTCCTGCCACTGTCAGAAGGTGGGATTACTTTATGATTATTTTATCTAAGTTAGGAACTTTCTGTACCTCACTCAGATTCAGTAAAGGCTCCCATTGAGAACCTTGACCTAATGTTATTTGTTGATAGATTATATCTCAAAATTAAAACTGGGGTTATCAAGCACGATGTGTTATCACTAATTTAAGTTCTCCTTTAGCATAGAGTCCTCTGGTCGGGCTAAAATAAGCTCAGGTGGCAGAATTCATTATGCTTATTAGAGCTTGTCATCCCATCAAAGACTGGAGAAGAAACATATACAGAGAGCAGGTATGCTTTTGGAATAGTACATGACTTTTGAATGCTTTAGATCCAAAGGGGTTTCTCACCTCTGCTGGAACTTCTATCAGAAATGGACAACAAGTTAAGGAACTTTTAGTTGTTTCCTAGCTAGGTGGCTATTGTAAAGGTTGAGGTTGATGCAAAAAGAAATAAGGGAGATGCTAAAACAGATCATTCTACCAAACAGGCAGCCCTCATCAAAGTTATGATCCTAATTAAACCATGAAAAGATAAATCCCTTAAGGGATTCAAAGAGTCCATTAGGAAATAACAACATTAAGTCCATGAAAAGGAAAAATGAAAAGAGTCTGGTCGTACCTTTTACTCAGATCATCTCCGGCACTCCCAACAAGGAGGCTTGGGGGCCACAAGATAATTTCAAGTGAATACCAGCTAAATTTCTCTATTAAGTTACTCATCATGGTACAGACAATTTGGTTACTAGCTTACATCAACATTTTGGGGAAATTTTATAAAGACAGCTGAGGCTATTTTCAGGTTATGTGTCACTTGTTAACAACACAATCCTGGAGAAACTATAAAGGTGAATATGGCCAGGAACTAAAGCCTCAAGGACCCCTTAAACACCTTCAGATGGTTTTATCCAACTTCCATCCTCCATCAGATTTGAATATATTTTAATGTGTGTTTATTTTTAGCATGGGTTGAAACATTTCCTTGTTGAAAAGCTACATCCTTCATAGTCACTAAAAAGCTCCTTGATTACATGTTTCTAACATGGGGCATATTAACTTTTATATCAAGTGACCACGGCACATACTTTGTGGGAACCATTATAAAAGAAATCTGCAAGGCATTACCCCCTTACTCAAAAACGGCCACAATCTTCTAGAATGACCGAAAAAAACAATGGCATCTTTAAACTAAAATTAACAAAAATTTCAGAAACCCATAAGCCAGCCTCCTTTGGGAAGCCAAAGTTACTTTTCACTACCTGTCCCTCAGGAACATAACGGTTTTCTACCTAGGAACTGGTCATTTGAAGGTCCTTTCATTCAGGTGCCTCTGATACTAGGCCTGCTGCACACAGATATGACAAAATATTGCAAAGGACTCATGTAGTTATACCCAGTCTTATCACCAACAAGTTACGGCTGCCTTCCTACAACCTCTTCGTGATCTTCAACCATGAGATTCCAACCACTGGAACAGACATCAGAAAAAACAGCTCTGAATCCTCTTTCTAAAGGACCTTATCAGATACGCATAGGAATATGTGTATCTGATAATACAGCAGAGGAACTCCAGGAAGCCAATCCTCGGGTCACCATTCACTCTTCCACACAATTAGGAGGCTACTTCAGTAGGAGATGTTAAACTGAAGATTCTTGGAGATCTAATAGAAGCAAATGGTCTTCGGATATAGAGAGTGGACCCAAAACCTTCAGAAAAGGGATATAACCTCAGATAGTAGGCAGCTTCTGTCTAAGATATCAGATCAAGACCTCTATCTAATTCCTGTCTTGTTTTATCTTCTTGCCTATAACCATTCTTCTCACTTTCTAAAGATCCCAGTTTGTCATCTACTCACAATGGCACTCTTCTCCGTTTTTCTCTCTCTTTATTATAATTGTTAAATCAGAACATAGTCATTCTAATATCATTATTAGATTCTCCTAAACAGTGGCCACTGCCTTCAATCTTACAGAGTACTGTATAGGCCATCCATAACCAGATCTGCTGATAAAAACCTCTGAGCAATCCTGGTCTCATCAAATAAGATGATAAGGAATTATTCCAGTGACGTTTCCACTTGCACCTACGTGGACCAATGACCTTAAATAAATCAAACTGTGACTTTGCTACTGTCCCTCTATCCTAGAAAAAGAACCAATGATTACCATCAGATCATTGATCAGACCCTAAATAATTTTAAATTTGAATTTCATCATCTTCCCTGAATGATGGGCCAATTACTTGATACCTGGAAGATAGTAATTGATATTTAAATACATAATCCAGCTAATGTAAGGCCTCGGTTCCAACCTCGTGTCATGCATAACTCTATTTCTCATGGCTCTCCATGTGCCCCTACTGGTTATTAAATCCCGTGTGACCAGGATGCCTGGTTATGTTCGCCTCCAACTGACACCTCACGTACTTTGGGAATAATATTCTGAGACCCTTCTGCACATAGGAACCCTAACTCTATACATCATCAAGGCTTGAAATTCCAACTCAAACACAAGCTCCAAAAAAGAGGCCACCTTTGATCATTCAGGCACTCTACCTAGGAGAATCACTGAGTCATTGTTTATATGAACAATCAGAGCAGTGCTCCCAACAGAAGGAGTCATACAGATAGAAAAGACTGTTAGAAACTTAACATTAACTCTAGCAGGAGTTAGTAACAATAGCATCTGTAACCTACATAAAACATACAACACTCTCAACTCATTGGAAGACTCAGTAATGGACAATCTCATTGCTCTAGATTTGTTTGCCGGTCCCGGTGGCCTCTGTGCCATTACTAATACTGCTTGCTGTACGCGGGTCAATGACGCAGACAAGGTAGGAAAGCC
This sequence comes from Phocoena phocoena, assembly GCF_963924675.1. Classification (NCBI taxonomy): domain Eukaryota; kingdom Metazoa; phylum Chordata; class Mammalia; order Artiodactyla; family Phocoenidae; genus Phocoena; species Phocoena phocoena. The sequence continues at coordinate 81,188,134 of NC_089227.1, forward strand.
TAGATTTTGCCTTAAGAAAAAGCTATTTGGATCTCTAATGTGATCCTCATGCTGTACAAAATCTGTTCTCGTTACCTGATTTGGGCAACTGGGGTTCCTGGTTCCAAAGTATCTTACAGGGACTATTAATTTTTCTTGTTGTAGTCAGAGTGGTCATGATGCTGGTCTGTTGCACTTTATCTAGAGCCTTGAATACATCTGTATTTAAGCAAGTCTCTCATCAGGTGCTAGCCATAATGCTATAACAACATAAAGTTAACGATCTTGACATACAGTGATTATGGAGACAACCAAACATTCCCTGAGTGGCGATGATCTGGATCTCTAGCTTCCCACAAATTGGCCAACCTCTCTCAAGTGAGAGAAATACCCAGTGAGAGACAGAATATACAAATGGATAACGACCAGCCATATATGACAACAGAACTCTGACCCGCAAGCTCTGTAGGAACCAGCCCGGGAACCAAAGCATAACCTCTACAGAAAGCTTCAGCCAGTTGCCCTATTTTTGTTCTCCCTTCCAGCACAGGACCAACCCAGAAAAGCCAAATACGCTCCTGAAACCAATCACGTAAGATGCCCCACGACTAGTCCATGTCAACGATGTCCAATCAGAGATTACCTAGAGCCTTTGTTTTGTTTTGTTTTTCAGTGTAAAGTTTTCCTCCTCTCCTGCCTGTCTCTGTCTCTGACAAATACAAGTGGTGGTAGCAGGAGATATAGCAAGCCCAGTATAAATAGCTTTGTTTGTTCTCATTTGAGTTTCTTCGTTGATTTTCACCTAGTTGTACACTGTCCATAGGCAGCACAGCACACCAAACTTTAGCAGGCATAACTATAGCGTAAAAAGGCAATATAGCTTACTAATTATTAGCTCTGCCATTCAGGATATGTATATTACCGAAAGTTACTTAATATCTCTAAGCCTCAGTTTTCTCATCTGAAAACTAAGCATCAAAATATTACCTAAATGGAGGTGGTGCGATGATTAAATCTGACAAAATACGGAACGTATTTATCCTATTGTCTGGCCCATAGGTGGCCGATAAGCAGTGATAATGAAGATGATGGTTTCCTGTACTTGCTAAGTTCTGCAATCTGGCTTGTAATCATCTCTTGCCATTTGCTCCCTCGCAGTGATGTTAAGGAACTGCATATACAGTGGGTTATATACATAGTATATATACAGCATATACAGAAGTACACAGAACATATGATAAACCTCCATATATTCATCACCCAGTTTCACCAATTATCAACTCGTGGACAATCTTTTCCATCCATAGTCCCCCAGTTCTCCCTTTTATTTTATCTGAAGCAAATCCCAAACAACATATAATTTCATTCTTAATATTCCATTATGTATCTCTAAGAGATAAGGACTCACTCATAAACTATAACTGTAATACCATTATCACCCCTAAAAATTCCTTAATATTATCCAATACCAGTTGCTTGTACTTTGAATCTAATATGGTGAGAAGTTCAACAGTGATTTACACACACTTTGGTTGTTTCCACACATTTATGGCTCCTTCTTTCATTTTCACTTTTCTTTAAATGGTGTTCATAAAAATAAATGGTGAGTTATTGAATTACTCCTCTGTTTTTGTCAAGATGGAAGATTTGGAATAGAACTGAATTTTGTCTCTATTAATACCTATTTTCACTACCTTAGGTGAGTTTCCTTTTCAATTTCTTGGTATTTTAACATCCAAACAACCCAAAGTAGGTTGTGTAATATTTACTATTTAGTTCATTTTAATAGAGTAAGAGGAATTATAGCAAAATGATACCATGGGAAATATATATGACGATTCACTAAATCAATGCCATGAACATTCATTTAAATATTTTCAAAATATTTACCAGTTTCCTCAGAAATAATTTACCTGAGGGATGATGAGTTTTTGCTTGTCTGATTCATTTGTAAGGCTCAGTTTATTTACTGAAGGTTATCGATGTACAGTTACCTATAAATTGAGAAAATATCCTGTAGGTTGCATATTTACGAAAAGTCCTTCCCGATCATTTATCATCCTCTACACACATCCTGACTACTTCTGCCATCATCAGTTTTGAGCAATTGATTTTCAGAAGTAAACATTTGAGGGGAGTGGATGAACAGGAGGTTGTTTGAGGGTTCCCATTTTTATGAGTCAATAACTCATTTTAATGAAAAAGATTTAATTTCACCAAGGTAAGTAAAGTATCCCTTTAAGAGGATAAAGGGAAAATATCTTAGATTCATTCTATATAGTATTTTATTAGATTCTTTTTATTTCCATTTCTCTTGACACACCTTTCTTCCCAAGCTATAGTAAATACCACAGCATCCCAAAATTTTTACAAGCCTTATGGATAAAACACAGAATCAGAGGTAATTCAACTAGTGAATCATAGTCTTTAACTCTGTCTGGGAAATAGCAACAATGATGAAATTTTTTAAATCCTAAAGAGATTTTTTTTCAAATTAGAAAAAAGGATGCTAAAGAAAGAAGAAACTTCTAAAAAAACTGACATTTTTAACTTAATATAAAATGTATTAGTCAATGTAATATTAACAGAAATGTCTTATTTTCAGCTGTCAAACAATAAAATTGGCTTCTAAATGAGATACCCCCCCCAAAAAATTTTAGGAGCTATAATTTGAGCTCCTTAGTATAAGCATGTTCTAAAACCAGTTAAATCTAAACTTAATTTTCTGTGGTATTGACTTAGGGCTTGATTATCTTAAGTGAATAACATTAACTGTTCTGTTAAATATTTTCCAGGAAGAACCACCAGAAGACATAATTGAAGGATGCAAAGATAATCTCTTCCTGCTTGTTGTCATTAAACTAACTTTTAGGCCTTTAGTGCCAACAGAAAATATCAAATGTCAAATCTTTCAACTATAATAATTCCAGCCTTCTTATCTTATTCAGTGTGCCTCAAATAAATTCTGTAAGAGGGAAGATGCTCTAAGCTATTCCTTTAAAATTTTTAAAGTTGTGAATTTTCACAACTCTTACCAGAATTAATCTTGGCATTATGATGAACCAAGGTAAGTAAAATTTTCTCCAGCATTAAGATATTCACTCTTGGAAGCCAAATTCCAACTATACTCAAACTGAAGGAAATCACACCAAGTTAACTGAGAACTCTGACAAGGAAATGACAGTAATAAGGTGAATGGCATATGGCCTAATATTCAGCTTCCCCATGTCAGGAAACTGATTCGTTTTTGGCAGAACTGGAGGCATGCTTTACTCTAGTCTGCAGGTAGACCTTGGAATATCACTCAGTCAGCGATCCCCTCCACAACCAATTATTACCAACTCCTGTCGTTTCTATCTCCTAAAACTCTCTCTAATTCAGCCCACCGCTAATGCCTTAGTTCTGGCCCTCCTTAGCTCTCGCCTGAATTATAACTAGACTGGTTATCTGAGGGAGCTCCCTGCTTCTGTGTCCACCCACCCAGTCATTGATGCTTGGCTGAACAACCCAGACTATCCTCTTAGGGAACAAATCTTCAGATGGCTAATAAACTAGAGTGTCACACGCAAACTATTTCACAATTTAGTTTCATACACTTTATCATGTTTCCTCTCCTTACTCCTCCCTCCTTCCTCTTTCCCACTCCCACCTCCTGTTCACACACATACATATCACATCACATTAACCCTCACCTCCTCACAACTCCTGAGACACAAAGCCCACTTTAATCATCTTTGAAATAACACTGGACTTTCTCGTATTCCTCTCAATAAACTCACATATATTATAAACATTTATTCTGTCTACTACCTCCTTGCTAAACTATAAATCATGTCTTCGTCTTTATTGTATTTATCTCCTTGATAAATATGCATTGAGGTGAAATTGATTCCAATGGACAAATCAAAGTAATATAATAGATGTTCAATAAATAAACTATGAATATTTAAGTATCCATTAAATGATTTAAGGATCCATTAAAAGATGTCATTTCAACTTCATTTAATGTTATTGGGATTTGTGGTAAAAAGTTTGAAGAGACTATGAGTCAGACTTTAGCTCATACAATACAAAAGCATATATTCCAGATACATTAAACAATGTAAATAGCTTTTTAAAAAAACTATAGAAATACTAGAAAAAAATTAACATTTATATTATGTTGAAGGATGGAAAAGGCCTTCCTAGGTATGACTCCAAAGGCATATATCAATCAGGAAAGCAGTGACAGCTTTTCCAATTAAAAAATAATTCTCTAGCAGTACTGCCCAATGTAATTTTCAGCACTGATGGAAATATCCCCTGGCTACACTTTCCAATGCAGTAGCCACTAGCCACATAGATACGGGACACTATAAATTTAACTAGGGAGACGACAAGACTTAATTTTATTTCATTTTAATCAATTTAACTGCAATTCAAATTACTTTTAAATTTAATAGTCACTTATAGCTAATGGCTGCTCTTTTGGATGACATGGATCTACAGGTCCAAATAAAATCTTACAGAAAGAAAAGAAAAATGCAAACCACAAAATTGAAAAAAATATGTGAAACATATCCGTTGGTTGAATAAAAATTCCCTTGTTGCTTATCTATTTTATATAGTAGCTTGTATCTGCTAATCCCAAATTCCTAATTTATCCCTTCCCCAACCCTTTTCCCCTTTGGTAACCATAAATTTGTTTTCTATGTCTGTGACTCTGTTTCTGTTTCATAAATAAGTTCTTTTGGGTCATATTTTAAATTCCACATATACGTGATACAATATGGTATTTGTCTTTCTCTTTCTGACTTATACTTAGTATGATCATCTCTAGGTCCAATCATGTTGCTGTAATGGCATTATTTCATTCTTTTTTATGGCTGAATAGTATTCCATTGTGTATATATATATACCACATCTTCTTTATCCATTCATACAACTGAATCACTTTGCTGTACACCAGCAACTAACACCTTGTAAATCAACTATATTTCAATTAAAATAAATAAATAAATAGTTGGAAAGGAAAAAAGTTCCCTATTGGAAAAACAAAAGACAGTTACCGACAATATACAAAAAGGAGAAATAAAAATGGCCAATAAATATATGAAAAGCATTCACCAGTCACTAGTTATCAGAGAAATATGAACTGAAAAAATGCACTGACTGCTCTAACTCCTCCCTATCAGTCCCACCCTGGCTTCACCCCATTCCCATTAGTCAGATTTGAGTCTACCCATTTTACTCTTAACGTCATTCTCTTCCTTGATCAATTATTTTTGTGGCACCGACCCTGCAAAAGCTCCATCTTGGATAAACTGAACCGTCTGCAGCCTACAGAACACACTGGAGAAAGCTGTCCACCGCAGAGATGATGGAACCACGCGTATGTGGTCTCACCAGCTCCTTCTCAGCACACCCTGGCTACCCTGCATACACATTACCAGCTCCCTCCCCTTTTCTCTACACTGGCTCTCCTAAAACCCTTCTACTATTTCAAACTTCCAACCTCCCCTCCTACTTCACAAAGAAATTAAAAACCACTGAGAAGAACTTTCTCAGTCTCCAGCCAGTCATCTACACATTTCCTACCTTTTTACTTATTCTTTATCATAGTGTCCCCCCTTTGGGTCCAAGTCTATATTCCACTCATATTCTGAATTCCATCCTCTATCTTCTACTCCCTCTTTTTCTTGACTTGTCTCTGTCTTCCCATCTAACAAGCATTTAAGCACACCTAATTTCTCTCCAATTTCAAAGACAGTATTGAATGCAGTGACTTAAGAAATTAGCTTCAAATCCCAGCTCTGCCCCTTACTGCTTTGTGATATGTTTAGGCTTGTTCATGTCTCCTTTTCCTCATCTGAAAATGTAGGATCACAACAACAAAACAGCACCGTTTCCTCCGGCGCACTTATGAACACTGAGTGAAAAATTTCCACAAAGCTCTTAGAAAATATTGTCGATCATTTTCACAACTATTGCTAATTTTGAATCCTCCTCAGCCTCATATTCTTTCCAGCCATCATCCCCCACCCCCGTCCTTCCCTTCAGAGCAAAACTTAAAACTTTTCTTTTTATGAACTAACATTACACTTAGAGAAAAATTGCAAAAGTAGTACAGAAAGTCTCCACATACCCCTCACCTAGGTTCCTCTAATGTTCACTACATTGCATAACCATGGTACAGGGACCAAAACCAGGAAATTATCACTGGTGCAAGACTATTAAACTACAGACCTTACACAAGTTTTGCCAGTTTTTCCACTAACATCATTTTGCTGTTACAGGACCCAATCCGGATCCCACATTGCAACTAGTTGTTATTTCTTCTTGGTGCTCTGTAATCTTCCTTTGTCTACCCTAGTCATGACCTAACACTTCTGAAGAGAATTAATCAGTTATTTTGTAGACTGTCCATCAGTTGGGGGGTGTCTGTTATTTTCTCAGGGTTACAATTTGAAAAATTCTTGCATTTTTAGCAAGGATACCACAGATCTCTTATTGTGTCCTTCTCGGGACATCACATCAAGAGATTCATGATAGCAATACGTCAGAGCAAAACTTTTTGTGAGAATTAATCTCGTCTCTGTGACCTCACTTCATCTCCTTTCTCTTGCTTTGCGATCCCCTGTTCAGTGGCTTCACTCCCTGTCAGTGTAGTGAAACTGCTCTTATCAAGGACACCAAGAACTCTCTAGTTGTTTGATTTAAAAGAAACTTCTTGGTCCTTTACTCCTGGACCACATGGCAGCCTCGACACTGCTGAGTACTCTCTCCTTCTCGACACGTGTGCTCAGCAGCAACGACACCACAGTTGCCTGATTTATTACGAACCTTTCTGGATGCTTTTCTCAGTCCCCTCCCCTGGCTCCTTTTCTGATCTCCTACCTGTACATGTCAGTGCTGATTTCTAACTATGCACTCTTCTGGCACAATGGTAGCTCCATCTCTGGTGTTACTGGCCATCCATTTACAGACAATTCCCACATCTACACCTTCAACACATTTCTCTCTCCTAATGTTTATAGCCATATATACCACTGCATTCTAAACATCTCCATAAAATAGCTTATAGGAGTCATACACTGAACATATCCTCCAAACAACCCTACCAGAGATCTACAGTTTCGCCTTGTGAAGTAAGACTTATTTTACATTTCAGGAGGACCTCCCAAACCTACTAAGCCACTATAGATATAAACTCAACAAAGTAAAGAGTAGGTCAAGAATGTCATCTGTTTTTTGAGAGAACAGATTTTGATTTTTATTAATGCAGTCTAAAATTGCATTAGATTTTGTGGTGGCCACATCACATAATTGACACACATTGGTCCCCAAGTTTCTATATAAATATATTGTTGTAGCTGTTTTTCCCCAGTCCCGTAGTTGTACAGATAAAATTTAAGACACGCTATGTCACTCTGTTGCATTTGGCCCATCACTCAAGACTGATATATTCTGGGATCCAAACACAGTAATTCAATTATTCGTTGAATCAACAAATACTGAGCAAGCACTAAACTTCTGTGAGACATGGAAGGTACTGCAGTGAGATAGAGGGCTAGTTGTCACCTCAATCCATTTTCTCTTCTTCTATAGTATTGCAGGTTCACCTGGGTTCCTGGCCATCAGCTAGATGCAACACTATGCAACAGAAATATGATAGGAGCCACGAACGTGCTTTTGGATTTTTTATTGGTCACATTAAATGAATCTTTTTAAAAAGAGGTGAAATTCACGTTAATAACATATCTTACTTAGCCCAATATATCCCAAATACGATCATGTCAACACGTAATTAATATAAAACATATTGAGATGGCGTGCTTTCTTTTTTCACTCTAAGTTTTTGAAATCGACATGTACGTTACACTCAGAGCACATCTCAATTCAGACCAGCCACATTTCAAGGGCTCGGCAGCCTCACAGAGCCATGGCTACTGTATTTTATAGTGGAGAGGTGAAGAGACTGCATTTCCCTACAAGGTGTAGCCGTGTTCTTGCCAACGGAATGTGAATGGAAGTTACACTTGCAACTTAAGCTTCATTTGCTTAAAAGAAAACTGCTTGTATATTGGAGGCTCTAATATAGCAGCTTAAACCTTAACCTAAAGTATACAAGAATTAAAAAGCAACCGCATTCCAGGCCCTGAGTTTGCCATCCTGCCCACCTGCAAATTTGATGAGCATATCTTGTTTATCCTCATCTTAAACATAAGATCCAAATGCAGTGAGAAAAAACAAAACAAAACAGGAAAAAGCAGAACAGAGGTCTGCCACACACAACTCGGGACTTACATACACAGGCTGTAGCAATCCATTAGTCAGCAGCCCTCTGGTACGGCCATTGGAGAACTACGGGTTAGATGCAAACTGTCCTACCATTATGGCTGAGGAATTAGGAGACTTATTTGTTTGGTCCTGCAGCCTCTCCAGTACATCTCTCGACATTTCTGAGCTTATTCTGCCATCTATCAAGGAGTCAATTCCCAGAAACTCCTCAATGGTGTTTTCTGTGTCACAATGTACCCCCATCCTCACCTAAGGAAAAGTGATAATGACTAAGGGATTGGGTCACTGCCATGACCACTTACAGCACGGTGGATATTAGCCAAGAGTGCTAGTGGTTGGTGGGTTTCTGGGATTTCTAGACAGAATATATTTATATCTTGTATGTGTGTGTGTGTGTGTGTGTGTGTGTGTGTGTGTGTGTGTGTGTGTGTAGCAGGGGCTGGGGAATACAAAAGGGAACCTGTCTTAAATTTCTATTTGCATAAAAAGAACACCTTATTTGTTTAGATTGCACGTCACAAATAATCAAGCAGGATTTCAGGACTTCCCTGGTGGTGCAGTGGTTAAGAATCTGCCAGTCAATGCAGGGGACACGGGTTCGACCCCTGGTCCGGGAAGATTCCACATGCCGTGGAACAACTAAGTTTGTGCGCCACAACTACTGAAGCCCGTGTCCCTAGAGCCCGAGCTCTGCAACAAGAGAAGCCACCGCAACGAGAAGCCCGCGCACCGCAACGAAGACCCAAGGCAGCCAAAAATAAATAAATAAATAAATGTATATATTAAAAAAGGCCTTCTAAAAATACTTCTATTCATTTTTACACAAGACTAAGGAAGGTATTTCATGTTGAAATTCCCATCATTACTGTGACTGTTATTCTTTCCCAGGTTGGGGTCACCAATGCTCATCCCTCAGTGAGTCACTGCATGTTCTCCAATGACAGACAGTCTGGGTGAATTAATAACAAGGGGATGTTGCACAGTTGGTTTCAATCATGGCTTTGGCATTGTGTTATGAATAAAAAATATATTTTATGTATAAATCACAGGCACATATGAGGAAAGAAAGGAGCCAAAGAACAAGTCAATCAATAAAACACCCTTGACTCCAAAAGTTCATTGATCTACTTCCCAGGAAGTTATTACTGTCTTATGATGCCAGCTCTCCCTCTCACTTCCCCATGTGGTTGACTGGGAGAAGGGTGCCTTGCCATATAAAGGGCTGTGCTTGTTGGCAGGCCAACACATCCCATTAAAGGGCTGGGCTGCATCTGACCATAGCCTGTGGCTCAGCCTCTGGCACCCTATTTGGCATGTCACAATAAGCACTGCTAATGGCACCTGTCCTGAACCTATAGAATTATCTTTGCAATATAGCTTGAGATATCAGTGCAAGTATCTTTTTTTAGAAAAAAATGGAATACAAGATTTTTATTTACCTTCTTGGTTAGAGACTAAGAAATATTTTGAAATATTTCTGATTTCATGACTTAGCAGTCCCATCATATTGTATCCTCCCTCCTTAATCCATATGTAGTGAAATTACGGAAGACAACAAAGTGAGCTGAATGAGCATTAGGAATAGAGTCATAAAAACCTCTGTACTACAAAACTCTCTCCAGGAGCCCCCTCTTTCTCATGAGACTAGTTTAAAAACAGCAGAACCTGGGAAGACCACTTGGGCAGTCCTTCATGTCTGTTGCTGCATCAGAGTTTAGAAAGCAATTATGCAACAAGACCTTTAAAATGTACAACAAATTAATGAGGTATTATTATTTTCTTTATTACTATTTTTTTCTTTATTACTAAATAGGAAACCTAAGGTTTAGAGACATTAAACAACTTGTCCAGAGTCACACAGCTAATAAGTGGCAGATTACCAGATTTCTCAATTCAAGTCCAGAGGTCTCGCCACAGACGGCCTCAGAAGATGGCAAATAGCCTATGCTTTTGGAAGTGTACTTAAATACTGTTACAAGACCTTGTAAAATGAGAGAACCAGGCCAAGAACAGACTCTGAATTTGTACCTTTAAATGACAACTTACAAAATGGAAACTTAAACATTGATTTAAAAATCAAAACTTTGAAATAGTTACACACAAATGAAATGTCCATAGATAAAATAATCCCTTGTGTGTTATACTATATTTGAACAGTTGAACTTCTTTTCTATTTCATTTTAAGAGTTTCCATCTCTGGAAGTTTAGTAGAGTAGTTGTCTTTTTCCTTGGCAGGGGAGAAAGCCATCTCAATAAGAAGTATAGGCTTTCATAACTGTATAAATCCACGTTCAAGCATTTGTCATGTACCTACTATGTGCCAAAAGCCCAAAGAACCTCAAGTTTGGGGCAGAGTCATGACTAAACCTAGATCACGATCACTGCCTCTCTTTTGTCCAGGAGCTGGTACACACACACCATACTGTATTCCAAAATAATGCCATAGTGAGTGGATCAGATTCCTGTGCTCTGTCATGACAATGGTTCACACTGGAAGGGATAATTGCTGTAGCATATAATCTCATAAAGCAAGGAATGGGCATCCAAACACCTTCCACCTATCATAATTTGGAATGCATCTTGCTTGAATATATTTAGACTGTTCTTAAACTTATTTATGTATTCAGTATCTAAACTCAATCTCCATTCAGTTAAAGCAAGAAGAAACTTAATACAATCAAACATGATAAAGCTGAGTTGAGATAACAACTTATTTTTTTCTTAACTTATAATTAAATAATTTGTTTACCTACATTTTTCACTTTTTAACTTAGATTTATATGTTACACAATCAAGTATAGCCCTGATATTAACTAAGAAGCTATTGAGTATGAAACCTTTATTGTAAAAGAAGGAAGAGCAAAGTGGCTGCAGACTTTCAATTTTCCACACCAGGTGACTACGATTCCCAACAAAATTTAGGAAGAAACATGTACTTTTGGTACTTCCATTTTATAGAAAATGCTCTTCTGTTAGTTCGCTTTCTCAAGCATTTTGCACTGATTCCCTGGTTAATGATAATAACCAAGAATTAAAAGCTACAGCATATGTTGAATGGCCGCATCACCCCAGAAATCATATTTACTGCCATTTGTTAACATGCTGTTTTAATTTCAGAAAATTCAATGATAGTTCATGAATTTTGCAGAACCTCCAAAAAAAGGATATGATTTTGTGTTGAAGTCTAAAGGGATGTTGTTAATTTTAATGCACACTGGGAGGTCACATGATAGTCTCAAATTTAATGGTAAAGCAAATTTAGTTAACTCTGCAGAAACATAAGGAGTCTTACACAATCTCTTGGCTAGCCAAGGGCAGGCTAGGAATCAGGACATTTAAGAGTTTAAATCCAACACCTGAGACATGCTTTGAAAACTTTTCTGCACTAAATGCAGCTTGTGGAAGAAGCAGTTTGAGGGGTAATAAAGGAGGGGTACAAAGACACCTGATAACAGACAATAGTCTCTACAGTAGAAAAATTGAGACAACAATTCTATGCAAGAACTAATCTCCAAGTAACCATTCTTTGTACCCCAGGTCTTCATTCTCATCCTAAAAGATGGAACTACCTCTTATGTCTAGATATGGGAAGTTTTCCCTAGGACCCTGGCTGTCCTAGTCTGCTTGGGCTGCTGTAACAAAATACCATCAACTGGGTGACTTAAAACAGACCTTTATTTCTCACAGTTCTGGAGACTGGGAAGTCTGAGATCAGGGTGCCAGCATGGGCTGAGTTCTGGTGAGGGCTTGCAGACGGCTGCCTTCTTGCTGTATCCTCACATGATGGAGACAGGAAGCTCTGGTGCCTGCCCCTCTTACCTGGGCACCAATCCCATTATGAGGGCTCTACCCTAATAACTCATCTAAGCCTAATTACCTCCCAAATACCCCCTCTTAATACCATCACATTGCAGGCTATGGCTAGAACATATGAAACTGAGCAGGACACAAACACTCAATCCAATACTGGTCATCGAACTATAGTGTGTCCACAAACCACCTGGAGAGATATAGGAGGAATGCAGAGCACCAGTCCTGCAACACTTGAGATTCTGATTCATTCTGTCTGGGAGGTGGCCAGGAAATACTTTCAAAAGCAATCCAGGGAATGCTGTTGCAAAGGTCCACTGGCCACAGTGTGAGAGATCTGCCCTAGATTAGCTTTGGAAAGAAGGGATTGCTCACAGGTCCCTGTGCCATACCTGGAGGAGTGAAAGGAAGTACTCAGAGATCAGACTGTCCTATGAATGGTAACAGCCAGGACCAGGAAGTGCCAACAGAGGCACATCTACATAAATGTCAGTAAAGTGGTGCTGAATAATGTATATCTGAGTAATGTAGACATACTCACTGCCCAATCCCCACTCACACTGCCATTTCCATGACCTTTGGAAAACTGTTTCTGAGCAAAAGAGAAATAAAAAAGGAAAAACCTGGATAGTATCCTCATATCTAACCTAAAGATGAGTTTTTAAGATGGATTTTGAGAGGGGCAATAGAAGGCAACTGACTGCCAACTGGGGGAATACATCAGTGTATAAGCCAATGGAAACAGTCTATCCAAAGAGAGCTCACCCTGAGCAAGAAGGCATCTCCCTGACAGTGTGACACCAAGGAAAAGACTTTGGAAAAACAAACAGTAACAACAAAAACTTCTGAGGCTATTTTTAAATACATACAATATTTTTCAATTTGTCTTCTCTGCTAAACATGAAAGGAAATCTATGGTCATAAATGGTTCAAACCAACAAACAAAAAATAACGTCCAGAAAAAAGTCATAGGAGAACTGATAATTCAGTTGTCCTAAAGATAATGCAGGATGGTCAGCTAAAAAGTCTTAATGGACAAGGCTTTGATAGACCTAACTGTTGGGGCTTAAATTTTAAAACACTGAAATCATAAGCTTAACAGCTTCAAAGTATTTCACAACACAGATATTATGATGATTTTTAAAACTATTATTGTTCATAAGCATAAGAGGGAAGAACCAAAAGAAACAGAATTATAATGCTGACAAAATCAAAATTACTTTTAGTGTGTAGTCTAGTTCCCTATAAAAGTTCAAATTGTCCTTCAAATATGAATATATGAAACGTATTGATGTTTCAAATAAAAGAAAAATGAATGCCTTCACAGTGCTGATTATTAGTAAATTATTTATATATTGGATTTACTCAAGCTATGCTTTAGTAAAAGAACAAGCCAGTAGAAAATGAAGTCTAATTCCTGCAGGTCACTACTCTTTAAAAGTAAAGACCTTCTTGATACCAACTTAAATTTCCCCTATTTCACCAGGAATATTCCAGGTTAAAAGCAGGGCTCAGGAACTACAATAAAAATCTATTAGCCAAGTTCCAAATGCCTAGGAACTGTTATCACTGGTACATTGTGGAGTATTTTGATAACCATAAAAAATGTTTGTAATGATAAATGATTAACTATTCTTGAAATTAAATTGAATAGTTATCTTTAAAATATCTTTTTAATTTCTTTGAAAATGTGAAATTTTCCAAAGATTTAGATTTATTCTGGATTTGGTCTCAGGTGATTTGTAAGTACTGGTCTCAAAATGCCATTTGATACAGAAACAGATTCCCTCAGGAAAACAAAAAGTATGGGGATGATTCCATCTATGTGTCCTAAATGCTTCTCTAAAATTTTAGTAAATTAATTCAAAAGACAGAAGCCTAGGTTGTTTTAAAGCAAACAACTTCAAAGTGAATACATTTCTCTGCCTTAAAACATACACACAAACTCACCTCTAAAAGGGTTAGGCCATCTTTAAAGCCAAAGACTTGTTCAACATCTAGATACAGGCTGTTAGGACTGATTAATGAGCATGGAGGAAAGAGAAAAAGATGACAGTCAAGGGCATTATCCCATGTCTTAAAAAATAATTCCCTCTTTGGTCAGCACATTCCATTTTGATCCAAAGCACTATGCAACCACTTGTTTAATACAATGAAGAACTTATGTCAAAATCTAAGCTGAATTCCACGATTGAAGTTCACAGAGATTTAAACACAGCCTTCTTAGAACCTGATATTAATCTCCTGGCCTGAATTATGTCTTTCCAAAAGTTAAAAAAAAAATGCAGGAGCCACAGGTTATGGCAACCAACAGATCAAACTCCCATATACAGATAGTCTATATGGAAAATAGTATATTTAGACACTAGGCAAATAAGGACAAGAGAATAAGAATTCTATGAGGGCACAACCAAAGAATGATGGTGTATGATGGAAATGGGCACTAAACTTGGAAGCAGAATACCTGTGGTTCCCCTACTTCCCGTGTAACTTACATGAAATTAAAATTCTGTGACATGACTAGCAATGCCCTGCACGTGCTTTCCGCTGTCTTTCTGTCCAATCTCTAATATGTGTGGCCCCTCCCAACCTTGGCAACCATTGGCTCTCCCTCAATCACGTGACCCAGACCATCACTCCTCAAACTTCGTCCTTGCCTAACCCACACTCTTAATCAGGCACCCATTCTCTTTCAGAGCACACTTTACTTTCCCTTTGAAACCTTTATCAACATGTGCGATTATAATACTTTTGTGTAATTATTTATTTAATTTCTCTCCCTCATTAGACCATAAGATTTCTGACCGTTTACATATGGTGACCAGCATATAGTAAATACTCAATAAATGATGTTAAATTGATAAAATCCCATTTCTGACACTTACTAATTATGTTATTTTAGACAAGTCATCTAACTCTCTGAGCTTCAGTTTTCTGATCTATAAATATGGGCAACAACTCCATAACCTCTATATATTTTATCTGGGTTATATTTACAAAAGCATTTTGCAAATTGGAAAGTGCCATTCAAACTTTAGGTATTATTATCTTTATGATATCAAGATTATAAACCAAAGAACTGTTTAAGTGACCATTATAGTCTTCATTTAGTTGATATAACACTGTATAGACGTATCTAGAAAAGCCTCACATTTAATACTAATAAAGCTCGGTAGTTAAGGAATATTATAGACTGTGAATAACAAACAATGATGCTTTGTAATTTATAGCTAAAGCTGATGCCGCATTAGGTATATCAAAATCTCGATTAACACTATTTCCTTTAATACAGTTTATGCCAAGATGTCACATAAAAAGAAACCAATTGGTATTACTTGGTTCTATTTATGTGAACCACTTCAGTGGTTTAGAAAACAATACAAGGTATGTGCCACTATATAATTCAAATATGCCTTATTTTTTTAATAGATCTTTACCGGAGTATCATTGCTTCACAATACTGTGTTAGTTTCTGTTGTACTAACTAAAGTGAATCAGCCATATGCATACACATGTTCCCATATGCCCTCCCTCTTGAGCCTCCCTCCCATCCTCCCTATCCCACCCCTCTAGGTCATCACAAAGCACTGAGCTGATCTCTCTGTGCTATGCTGCTGCTTCCCACTAGCTAACTATTTTACATTCGGTAGTGTATATATGTCGATGCTACTCTCACTTCGCCCCAGCTTCCCCCTCCCACCCCGTGCCCTCAAGTCCATTCTCTACGTCTACATTTTTATTGCTGCCCTGCAACTAGGTTCATCAGTACCTTTTTTTTTAGATTCCATATATATGTGTTAGCATACGGTATTTGTTTTTCCCTTTCTGACATACTTCACTCTGTATGACAGACTCTAGGTCCATCCACCTCACTACAAAATATGCCTTTGAATGAACATGAAAATTGGAAACACACTTTATACACCAAAATGATATGACTTGCCAATCATGAGTGGACTTATCGTCTGAGCTATTTTTCCAAGAGTAGAGATCCATTTATGCTGATATATGCACAATTCTCACCTCGTTCCTTCTTCAAATGAGAAGGTGAGAGGATATATGGTCCTAGAGCACTTTTTATCAGAAGGGAGCCAACCAGTGCCAGATGAAACATGACCGTGGTCTCCTCTTTTATATACCTTAACCCACTGGCCTAACGGTCCTGGACAACAGATTTGTGATGCTGGAAGAATTTACTTCTGTCTGGATATTTTTGAGGATCTGACTCCTGTCAGGCACTGCAACAAAATCAAGTGATTTCAATTTACCAAGCAAGGACAAGAAATGATTTCAGGAAAAACCAAGGTGATGAACTATTGAGCATTCAGTTCATTAGCTGCTATCCGTCTTGACATCTTCATCTTTCAAGCGGTACTGCAGAAAATCAAAGACTTGTAGTGCTTCCCTTAAAAATATCCAAGAAGTAAGCCGTATCCTCTTAAAGTTAAAGGGACCATGAAGGCTATTTCAAATGGATTATGAAAGATAACCATTGCCACAGAAATGAAAATTTTGATAGATACTCAATCGTCAATACTACCTGTGCCTTTAAACATATTAATCTTAAAAATGTGTACTGAGTGAACTGCTGGAATATTTTTTAGCTTATTCTAATTTGATGAATTCTGCATTTTAATACGCAGTAGTAGTGATATGACAAATAAATGATCTCTTAGAAATAGCATCTGAAACCGAAAAAAGACCCAAGAGAAAAAGTGTTTTCCTGAAAAATCAGCCAATAAAACATGGACAGTAAGACTCCAGTGACACAGTCAAGTATTGGTCATATCACCTTCCTTCTTTTGTTTCTCTATTCTGCTTGTTCAGCATCGAGGCAATTATATGCAGAGTTTCCTAAAATTACAGAGTAGGGTAAGCACCCAAAGACATTAAAGAAGTGGTTCATAACCTTTCCCAGCCACTGTCTCTTACCAAGGGGAGAGAAACGGTTCCATCTTAAGTTCTTGGAGACCCCTTGAGATAAAGGTGCAATGAACATCATGCCGTACTTCTATTTCCCACACAGAATTTGATTAATGCTTAGAAGCATTGTAAAGTTGCACTTGAATTCTCCCTTTCCTGAAATACTCAAAGAGTTCTCCAGACCTGTAGATACTAACAAACAAAATAAAACAAAATCCCTCCTCTCCCATGTCTCCCCCAACCCCTGAATTCTCCACTTAAAACATCTAAGTCAGGCTATAAGAGAAAATGTTAATTCACAGCTAGTATCGTGTGGTGACTGGACCACAAAGCCTAGACATGATCTCTCAGAAGCCTCTGTGATCTTGAAAGTTATTGGAGGACAACTGGGGAACAATGCAGGTGCTGCTGGG
The DNA here is from genome assembly GCF_963924675.1 of Phocoena phocoena. Classification (NCBI taxonomy): domain Eukaryota; kingdom Metazoa; phylum Chordata; class Mammalia; order Artiodactyla; family Phocoenidae; genus Phocoena; species Phocoena phocoena. Next base: position 81,205,539 of record NC_089227.1, read on the forward strand.
CCCATCAGGGAAAGCTCTAGGTGCAGGTGGTTTGATGGGTTGCTTCTGAGGGTAGTGTTTGGTATCCAAGGAAGACTCTACACCTAAAACTTATTTCTAAAACCTTTAGCCTGAAATTCTCCAACGTATTATTAAAACTCTTATTATCATCATACTACTACCACCACTACCACAGTGCATTAGATGATTCTTGGAGGGAACTGTACCAGGCACCTTGCATAAGGCAACTCATACAACACCTGCAACAACTGTAGGAGGTAGGCATTATTTTCAAGTAACAGGTGAGGAAACAGAGGCAGGTAACACAGTCAAGGTTTTTGCTACTTGGAGTACAGTCCACGGAATAGCAGCTACAGCGTCACCTATTAACTTGTTGGAAATGCAGACTCTCAGGCCCAACCCCAGATGACCGAATAAGAGTCTACATTTTAATAAGATTTCCAGGTGATTTATATGCATATGAATATTGAGAAACACTGCCGTAAGGTAAACTGAATTACTGAGATTCAAGTTTGAGTGTATCTAACTCGAAAATCCAGGTATTAAAATAGTCGGCTCTTCTTGATGATGCAATTATAGCTAAAAAATGAAAACACTGAGTGTATTTACATTCAGACATGATTTTTCCATTAGCTGACAAAATCCGATACAGAGAATTATAAATTTTGGAGAAGGAAAGGGTGAGCTGGGAATCAGGAAGGCAGTAGATACCCTTGATAGAGGAGAAGGCAAGAACCACTGGGAAAGCTAATAGGTCTAAAAACACACTTTATTCATGTCACAGTTTGGCTAAGGACTGAGTCAGTTGGCAACCGACTCTGTTACTAACATGGTTCCAGTTAACCTGAAATGGTGCCTGACGTCGAATAACCTCATCGAGAAGCTCAAGCAGTCCTTAATTGAATGATGCACAGGATCACTTTCTCACAAACCATGCCATTCCCTATCCTATGAATAAGATTCCAGAAACATTCCTTTGCTAAATGTACATACTTATTCTTCAGGTTCTAATATCAGACAATCAGCCCAATATCGAGCTTTCTAGAGATACCAACTACTTCACTAAGTCTGACAAGTGGAAATACCTGTACGAGGTATATTGCATTTTTTAAAATGCAATTTTAGTTTTTTCCACCATAGATAATAAATCAAACTATATTAACCCATCAGGCATCCATCTGGGATCTACTCTGATGGAATTCAAACCTAAGAAAGAATCAAAATACGTCGTTTTCCTGTGAATTAGCATCTGATCTGGAAAACAATTCCCCTTAACCTTAAGTTAGTTAAGCATTTCTGCTACAGTCTTATTTATACGATCAAATTTTTTAAGCAAACCTTTCTGTTCCCCAGAATAGAAAGTTAAACTGCAGGTCACCCACAATGCAAGTTATCATAATTAATTAGGTTTAGTTCTATTGCTTTTTCATTAAAAACTAACCAGATCCCATTATCTTTCCTTCCTCTTGTACTAGAATCTTTTAGTAAATGCCTTCACAATATTTAATTTTTTAACACTTTAATGAGACAGTATTTTCATCTTTTCTTGGAGGAGAATTTAGTGCTATTTTTAAGAGTATTTTCTCTTGTTCATTACAGTGTGTCATTGTAACCAGGTGACTCAAGGAGACACTCATGTTGTGTCAATATCTATGACTTAGAGCTTCTTTATTTTAAAATGAATTTTTGGCCATATGGTTTTTCATTGTGAAAACTTTTCCAAATTCCACATCATAGCATGACTTGCTAATGAATACATTTCCACAGAGGGAAAAAAATGAGCTTTGTGTGCGTTTTTAATATGAATGAAAGGGAATACAAGGGCAACTCATTTTTGAAAGGAAGATTATAATTTTTCATTAAACTTTCATTTTAATAGTGAAAAGTATACACTAATTTTATGTCACAGATGAGATTAGACCTTCTGTTTTTACAGTCAATATTTGTTAGAGAACTCTAGCTCCTATCAGAGAAAGATCTGGAAATTTAATAAAGAAGATATATTTCATTTTGTGTAAGCAGCTGTGTATGTGAAGATTAAAGGTACTGGCAGGGTCCGAAAATGCAGTCCTTTTAATAGAATGATGCATGCATAGGCTCTCTGGCTGCTGTAAATTCTCATAGGATGAGCCTTAACACATACTGTGTGATTCACTTTCAGACCTAGAAAGCTATTGGGTACCATTCTGGTCATCTCTTAAAACAACAACCGTTTTATCACTCATTATAATTTGATGGATCAAGAATTCAAGAAGAGGCTGTCTGAGCAATTCTTCTGTGCCATAAGGCATTGACAGAAGCCACTTGATGGTATTCAGCAGGTGGCTGGGCTGCTCCGGAGAGCCCAAGCCAGCTTCACTACATTTCTGGAATCTTGGTGGGAATGGCTAGAAGCATAGGCTCAGCTGGACAGCTGACTGCAGCACCTACATGTGTTCTCTGCAATAGGATGGTCTCAGAGTAGTCAGGTATCTTACTTAGCAGTCTAGGATTCCCAGAGAAAACGTCCTAAGAGTCCTGGACAGAAGGTACAAGGCTTCTTCTGATTTAGCCTCAGAAGTCCCAGAATGTCACTTGCAATGCGTATATTGATCAAACAAGCCAAAAAAACTGTCTAAATTCAAGGGGAATGAAATTAGACTCCATTTCTCAATGAGAGGGGTAACAAAACGTGTGCAGCCATCTTTGATCCGTTACAGCTAACCACTTAGATCGCTATGCTTTTTTTTTTTCTTTTTGCTCAACTAGTAAGTGGAGTTGGACTTGGACATAGATAGATAAAGAAAAATGAAGACGTGTGTATATGTATAACAGTAAATTTCCAAGTTAGTATGATTTATAAAGGCCCCACTTTCATAGATGTAATGTTCTCATTGAGTCCAGACCTGGAAAATAAGTGGAATAAATCATACAATGTAGAAAATTTGATTATCCCAAAACTAATTATCCACATTAAAGCGTACACACCACCACCATCATTGTCTCTTCTCTTCTTTTGACCATTTATAGCCGCTTAGCACATCTTCCAGGTGTGGCTAAGAGGACAACAATCAGATACTCTTACACACCTATCAGAATGGTTAAAATTCAAACAAAACTGACAGCACCAATTGCTGGCAAGAATGTGGAGCAACAGAAACTCTCATTCATTACTGGTGGGAATGCAAAATGGTGCAGTCACTTTAGAGACAGTTTTGTACTTTATCATAAAACTAAAAATTGTCTTACTGTATGACTCAGCAATTGCTGGATTTACCATGATGATATGAAAACTTATGTACACAAAAGCATATGTGAATGTTTATAGCAGGTTTATTCATAATCACCAAAAACTGGACCCCAAAAACTGGTTACAGAGAAGCAAGAGGAGGAGGCTAGAATGATCCATGGAGTGATTGATTAGAGTTTGAGACATCAGTATGAACTCACATTCAGTTTAATATAAATGCAGATGGATAAATAGAAATAATTATAGATATATGTATGTACGTCAGTTAGTATATACCCGTATATTTCCAAGCCCTGTGCACTGACTGCAAGGGTTTAGAACTAACAACACCCAGTAGCAATGAGCACCCCTGGCACCCATCTCTTGGTTTCTAATTTCATCCTCCAATGAAAAGAACCAGAACTCCTTGGAGAAATGACTATTCTAGTGATGAGCAGGAAACATACCGGATAATCCTGGGATATCTTGTCATGCCAGAAAATAAGGAAGTGCTCAAAAACAAACTGATGGTGGTATGTCAAAGGGACACAGGAGCCAACTTTAAGAACTTCTGTGGCCAAAGATGGAACGATTTGAGCAACAAAATCAATAATGTAGTATTGAGCTATAACTCAAAGTATAAAATAAATGTTCATGAGTCAATACTGATAAAAATAAATGACTAAATAAATAAATAAGTTGGAGGGAGGGGGGAATCCCCTGCACAGAATTCCAAATAATTTCTGTGACACTCTGCCCTCAAAGAGGGAGTGCACAGCTGCCTACTCGTTAAGTGTGGTCTGTGCACAGTGACTCCCTCCAAAGGGCACAATATGGAAAGCAAGAAAGAGAGTAACTTTACTATGGAGAAACCTGACATACCCCACATCAGCCAGCTCATCAGAGTTAACAGCCACTGATAAGTCACGTTGATAGCAGGCACCCTTAATACACTGTGAAGAGCATGGCATTTAACCTCCATAGTCTCCTTCTCAAAAACCCATGACCTCGGTCTAATCATGAGGAAACATGACGCAAACTCATACTGAAGGACTCTACCTTTACCAGTACTCATCAAGTTGTCAATGTCATCCAAAACAAGGGAAGTCTGAGAAGCTGTCACCAACCAGAGGAGCCTAAGGGGACATCATGACTAAATAGAATGTGGATCCATAGACAGAAAACGTATTCTAGGTACAACCAAAGAAATCTGAATGAAGTGTGGTCTTTAGTTTAAAAAACTTGTTGCTAGAAAGCATAAATAAGATAGTTAATATAAAAAGGAAGCTCACACACCTACATGGACAGAAAAAAGTTAGATGTGACCAACAAATGGCTTAGTCATTATACATTTTTGTGATTTATTGCTAAAAAGAGTGACCACAATAATTTGGAGGAAAACTTTAAATGTAATTTTATCTGCCTATGTTGAAATGGAATAGAGAAAAGAATGCTCTCAGAAGAGAACAAAAGGTTCTAAGTGGCAAAGGGAAACTACAAAGGCAGAGCAGCAGACCCAGGAGGAAAACCAGGACAGCCTTACATAGAAGAATACCAGGATAAATGAGGATGAGGGTTGTCAAAAAGATGTTTAAGAGGATACAGGTTACTGAAAACCACTATAGGCCTTTATAATCTGTTTATCGGACCATGAAGGCAAACAATTGATTTCTAAATCACAAATTGCTGAAAAGAAGCAGCACACCCACCCAAAACGATGCAATAAAAGGAAAAAGACTGAGTAAATAACACTTAACCTCTGAAAGCAGAGAGAGAGAAAATATGTATTGTGGTAGGCAGAATGATGGCTCCCCAAATATACCCACATCCTACTCCTTAGAACCCATGAATACGTTATGTTACATAAGGGTATTAAGGTTGCAGACGGAATTTAAATTGCTAATCAGCTAAATTTTAAAAAGGAGATTATCCTGGATTATCTAGGTGGACCCAATATCATCACAAGTGTCCTTAAGCGGGGAAGAGGGACACAGAAGAGCCAGGATCAGAGAGATGGTATATTGGTCTGCTTGGGCTACCATAACAGAACACCACAGAGCGGGTGGCTTAAATAACACAAATTTATTTCTCACAGTTCTGGAGGCTGGAAGTTCAAGATCAAGATGCCAGCAGAGTTGGGGTCTGGTGAGACCTCTCCTCTGGGTTGCAGACAGACACCTTTCTGCTGTGTGCTCACATGAACTTTCCTCGATGCATTTGAGTAGAGAGAGAAAAAGGGGGAGCAAGCTCTCTCTGTCTTTTCTGGTAAGGACACTAATCCTACTAGATCAAGCCCTACCCTTATAACCTCATTTAACCTTTATTTCATTAGAGGCCCAATTCTATAAATACAGTCACTTGGGCAGCTAGGACTTCAACATACGAATTTGGGGCAACACAAACATTCAGTCTATAACATCACGAGAAAGACTTGATTGGTCATTGCTGGCTTTGAAGAAGCAAGGGGGCCATAAGCCAAGGAATGTACATTAGCAGCCTCTAGAAACTGGAAAAGGCAAGAAAACAGATTCTCCCTTGAAACCTCCAGAAAGGAATGCAACCCTGCTGACACCTTGGTTCTAGCCCAATGAGACCCATTTCAGACTTCTGACCTACCTCCAGAACTGGAAGATAATGCATTTGTGTTGTTTTAAGGCATTAAGTATGTGGTAATGTATTACAGTAGCAATAGGAAACTAATGCAATTATGAAAAATGTACGGGGGACTTGGAAGAGAAACGTAAAAGCATTTACTTTACAAACAGTTGCTCAAGGATGACAAAAATGATAGCGAGACTTACAGGTATATTATAAAGGAAGATAACTGTTTATAACACATAATGCTTGACATAACTCCATCAGATTCAAAACAAATGAGCTCTATGTATTGTTTGGAATATCAGTCCCCTTCCTGTTTTGTTTAACGTCAATTTTTGCAGGTCTGGACTTCAGTAACTAGCACATTGCCTGGTACACAGAAGCTCAGTAAGGAATAAATCCATTATTTAAACTAAATGGGGCTATAAAATAACAAAACTCACTATCACATATGGCTTGTGAGATTGGTTACATTTGCAAAGGAAGGAAGAGAGAAGAGAGCTAAAATGAACTGGAATAAAAATAGAAGTCCAACTGAGATTTAAGTGCAAATGCTAATACTTTCCTAGTGAGACATTTTTAACCACTGACAAAGCTTCTGAATTTCAGTTCGTTCTTCATAACATCTTGCAAACACGCACAGCAAAGATGCAGCTGAACTCCCACCAGCTAAAGCTGGGCTATGGTTGTTCCGGCAAACACATAACCCAGAGTAAATATTGTCTTGCACGAAGATGTGAGGAGGTGGATTAGGCATTGTAACTTCCATTTGCTGGGCATTTGGCATTCTTTTTAAAGATTTAACCATTTAGATGAGGCTCAGTGTCTCTAAAAAAGAAGTCAATGTTTCTGTGAGCCGGGGGAGAGCATAGCACTGATGTTTTCCTTTAGTTTGCCTGTTACCCGGGGCCTACAAGAGTCAGCTTCACCTACTAGTTATTTATTCGAGACAGCACAAGATAAAGAAATATGAGCACCACCTTCCTTTAGCTCATTTCCTCAAAGACAATATGCTCTCATATATTATTGATCAAAAAGTGATATTTAAAGTGATGGCCATTTGTAAAATTACCCAGGAATCTTGTTATATTATCTAAATTAATTTTATGGCCAGCACTCAACCCCTGTCCTTTGTGGGAAATCTAAAAGATTCACGTACAGATTAACAATAGCCAAGGCAGACTCTGATAGCAGCTTTCAGAATAAGACTTCTGTTAATCTTCTCCTCGTCGATGGGCATCTACTGACGTAAATTCGTTTAGTCACAGTTCCTGGCAGTAAGCATTTATAGAACAACATTTAGAGACACTGATTGGCATACCATTCCTTTGAGGTAGTACCCCTAAATTTAAGAGTACAGATCACCTGAACTGCCGGATTCCTGGGCCCTATCAGAGAGATTCTAATTATTTAGGTCTAATGTGGGGTCCAGGAACCTGTATTTTTAACAAGCATTCTGGGAGACTCTGATTCATAGGATAAGATCTATGTAACCAGATCTGCTTTGCAATCATATAAAAATCTGGACAATGATACTGTTGCTCAAACTCCTTTGCTCCTTTCTTTACATAAATTTCCAGCCCTTTACTCCTCACAATAATCTTGTGATTTAGGTGTTACCATGATCCCTACTCTGATGAAGAGGCAAAGGGTTCAGTCACTTTCTGCATTAGCCTTCTCAGACTGCCATAATGAAATACCATAAATTGACTAGCTTAAACAACAGAAATTTATTTTCTCATAGTTCTGGAGGATGGAAGGCTGAGATCAGGGTGCTGGCAGGGTCAGGTTCTGGTGAGGCTCTCTTCCTGGTGTGCAGATAGCCACCTTCTTGCTGTGTGCTCACATGGCCTTTCCTCCGTGTGCTCCGAGAGAGAGAAAAAGCTCTCTCTCTTCCTCTTCTTATAAAGCCCCCCAATCCTATCAAATTAGATACCTACACTTACAACCTCATTTAACCTTAGTTATCTCCTAAAAGCCCCATCTCCAAATAAGCCATGTGAGGGTTAAGGCTTCAACAGATGAATCTGGTGGGGGGCACACAATTCAGTCTATCACACTTGCCTATTACAACTAATAAGTGGGATCCAGACTTCACACCCAAGTTGGCCTGAACGGAACCCACATGACTACCTTACCCTATCTTGCCAATTCTCCCCCTCCATTCTGGGCCATGGGCAAGGAATAGTGATTGGTCACTTACGGATAGGGGCATGGAGGTTGGCTAGGATGAATAATCCGTTTTCAATTAACTGAGAATTGACTTTAATATAATCCAGATTACTTTATTAAGCTTTGAAGACCACATTGTACCTGTTGGCTACAACTATTTTATTCCTGCTAATTTGTCACTAGTGAAGTATCTGTTCTCATGGAGAACATTTAGACTTCAAAATGCCATGTAAGGGTAGGCGTCTGTTGGAGAGAGGTTTACGCCAAGGGTGAGACCCTTAGAATATTATAGGGAGGGAGATGGAAGAAAATGTAGGAGTGGATGGATGGGTTTGGGGGAGGGGAGACTATCATCACTACCTCTGCTACTCCTCCTAGGAAAAAAATGAACATAATAATTATTAATTGCACCCCCTATTATATGTCCAACATTATATAATATTTAAATATATACATTCTACATGTAAAATGCATTATTTATTTTATATGTATATACATATCTATCTCCTTCATAAAATTCTTGAATATTGTATAGATAATTAGGGCTCAGGAAGATCAATTAATTTGTCCAAGTCATATAGATATTAATGTGGTACCAGGAATTACAGCAAACTATGGAGTAGTAGGGCATAATATCTTAGGTTTAGGAATTTTTGAAGGAAACTTTGGAAATCTATTAAAGCTCAAATTCAACATGAAGCTCCTTCACTCAAAAACTTAATGACACAAAAGGTAATTCAGAGGCTTGCTTGCTTTCTTCCTTCCTTCCTTTATTTATTTATTTATGTGTAAAGCTTGTGTCAAAGGTTAGTTATGCAGGATAGACCACGCGTGAAAGAGGCTGGTCACCTTATAAGTTTTTCTAGGTCCAGAAAGAGTCCTAAAAATACACAAGTGAAGTCAGAAATAAGACTTCTATAAGTCTGGCCCACTAACCAGAGGCTTATCTTTTCTTACTGTGACCTGGGGCCTCTTAAAGTAAGTACAAATCAGGTAGCTAGAAATTTGCCACAGTAAAGGGAACAAAGGGTTTAAAAAAATCATCATCTGTTATTACATATTACAGGCGGATCAAACAAAACACAGGTAACTGATGATGAAGGGAAAAGCTGATGGCTAATCCAGCATGCACTGTCTGCAGTGATCTGATTCTTTCATGCTCTAAGGCCAGTCAAGTAACATCACTGTTCATTTAACCTAAAACAGTGGAAAGAAACAGAGGAGGCAGGTAGTACTGCTACTACTCCAGGTGATTCATCCTTTTCCAAAAACCCGGGCTTCAGGTCTATATTTATAAAACATTCCATCTATCAGAAAACTGTCATCTCTGATATTTTGACTTTGAAAAAAAATGCAGACATTAGCAAAGTCAATCCGTTTGACTTTAGGCCATTTGAACAGCAAATTAAAAATGTCGATCAATCATTATTAGGGTCAGCCCAAAACTTAAAAAATACTCAAGAAGGTGGAATTTTATCTAGTCTTGTATAAATGTAAGTATTTAAATATATAAATGTATAAATAAATATAATTTAGAAATACATAGAAGTGTAATTCTGTAATGCCCAAACATCCTGGTTCAAAGATTAGTTATGCAAGCTGGACCGTGTGAGGGATAAGCCACATGACACCAGATTTTGCAAACACAACAACTGAAAATTCTTTTAAGAAAACACTCTCAATACACTTTTAGACCTCTAAAAAGGTTTATTAAATGTCACAATTTAGTACAAAAGCAAGGTTTAATCTTTCTAGTTCAGTTCTATAAATCTACTTACTGTAAGCTCTTTCTTTTCATTTTTTTCTTTTTATTAATGAGGAACTAGGATAATTTAAAATGGGGAAAAAAATATGAGTAGTGCTTACTCCATGCCACCCTGCCCCTATCATCTGTGGCCCTTTAAGCTACTGACGGAAGAACACTTACCATCTTAGACGTTTTTCCCTCAGTGGTACACTCTGACATTTCCCTAGCTCAATTTCTGTCTAATGATATCTAAGAAAGGAGAAACAAAATGCCACGTACCAATGTCTATCTCAAACAAAGGCGTTGGGGGTCATCCCAGGCCTGGCTGCCTAGGATCTGTGATGCTTAGAAACAAGCACATGGAATGGCCAGAGTGGGCCACTCCACAGGGCAGGGAGAGGAACTCAGAAGGATAGGGCTCCACTGGCCTGAGCCCATGCCACAGATAGTTAACTCCATCCACAAACAAGGATAAAAGCAGAAAGAGGATATGGTGCCACCCACAGTACCACACCTGAGAGTACTTAACATCAACACCTCCAGCCCATGGAGGGCCGAGGCATGACCCAGACTGCTCTTCCAGGCTGCTACCCACTCTGTGTCCCCCGTTGCCAGTGTCCACTGTCCCCAGCATGTCAATATACCATTCATACAACAAATTCTTACTGAGACTCCTTATACAGCAGTGAACAAAACAAACAAAAATCCTGCTCCTGTGGAAGTTATACTCCAGTGGGGGAAGAAACAACAAATAGAAACAGGTAAGTATACAGTATACTAGACAGTAAAAAGTGCTAAGGAGAAAAAAATAAAGCAAGAAATGTGGAGAAGAAATGTCAGATGTGGGAGGTTAATTTTAGAGAGAAAGGCCAGGAAGGAACATTCTAATATGACTTTGGAGTAAAACACTGTGGGAAATGAAGAAGTAATACATAGAGATAGTAATACACAGAGATACACAGAGAAAAGCATTCCGGGCAGAGGAGACAATGCAGAGGAACTGGGTGATTTTCTAGTGTGTTCAAAGGACAGCAAAGAAGCCAGTGTAGCTGAAGCAGAGTGAGTAGGGGTGAGAGTAGCAGGAAGTGTGTTCAGAGAGAAGGTCCAGATCACGATGTCATAGCAAGAGCACTGGTGTTTACGCTGGGTGAGATGGGAAGCTAGTGAAGGGTTTTCCATAGATAAGTGACATGATCTGACTTACTTTTTAACAGGATCACTCTGGCTGACAAGTTGAGAACTGACTGAAGTGGAGAAAAGGCAGAAGCATGGAGAACAGTTAGGAGTTATTCCAAAAATCCAGGAGAGGGATGATGGTGACTCGGACAGAGGGTTAGCCCTGGAGAGGTGAGAAGTAGCCAGATTCTCGGTGAATTTTGCAAGTGCAGCCAATAGGATTTGCCAAATATCAGATTTGGGATATAAGAGAAATATAAGGTATGTAAGAGTCAAGGAAGGGAGCAGTTTGGGGTCTGAACAACTACAAAGGACAGAGTCGTCTAAACCATCATGGAGAAGTCTACCATGAGAAATAGACTTGGAGGAGACTTTCAGGACCCCAGATTCAGATATGCTCAGTTTAAAAGCCTTCTAGACAAAGGCTATTGGGCTCTCATGTCAATATGTGGCTATAAGGGCTATGCATAAAATGTTTAGAATATTGAACATATTAATGGAATTTAAAGTCATGAGTTTAGATGAGGTTACCCAATGAGTAAGAAAGAAAAAAGCAGCCCCTTATTTCCAGGAGCCAGCCCAATACGATCACCTAGGCCTTGATGTTCACTTGTTGACCATAAACAATTTCATAGAACACTGACATCAGACAAGGCCACTCTGTGACCATGATGGATCAAGGCAGGAATACGACCATTCCATAATTATGTCCGAACACAGACAAAACATCATTGTTCAAACCACAAAAAACCCTAAATATCCTATCTGTCCAATATGAGCAAATTGCTTCTTTACCAGTTATACCTTTAGCCTTGCCTTAGTCTCCTCTCACTATCGGTAAGGTTTGTTAAGATACTCAGTCACAGAATTGTCTGACAGCACCCAATCCAGAGTGAACTACCACTTCTTTGGACCCTCCCCGAAGTCACCCAACAAAATCCCAAACCCTATAATAAATCCTTTCTAACACCATCTTACTAAACGCCTCACCGTTGTCCAGGCTGTGGGTTCTCCTTGCTCTAGCAAGTAATAAACAAACCCAACTTGTTCAGCTATAAGTGTGTTCCAGGTGGTCTTTGGCTGGAGATCATTGACGAGTAAATATACATACACAATTGAAGAACTCTCTAAGGATCGGGCCCTGGAGTATTCCAACATGTAAATGTTGCGAATAAAAAGGGACCGGTCAAGGACACTGAGAACAGCTAGGGGCACAGAATTTAGACCAGGGACGTGAGCTGTCCTGGAAGCCAAGGGGAGATAAGAACGATTAACTATGTTTGGTACTTTTGACCGGTCAAGTAAGATGTGAACTTAGAACTGATCATTGGATTTGGCAACTTGGAAGTTATTAGTGACCTTGATAAGGACAGCTGAATGGTGGAAATTATAATTGATGTAGATTCAGGAGAGAATAAGGAAGAGAAATTAGAAGTAGCATGTGCAGGCAACTCTTTCAAGATATTTTGATGTCAAAATATTATCATTTCAAAAGATAATGTAAAACTTATTGAGATATTTTTACATCTTTTGTGCTTTCAAAATTCAGTGCTTACTTCATACTTATAGCACGTCTCAGTTCGAACCAGCCACATTTCAAGTGCTCAGTAACCATATGTGGCCTTACTGGACAGTGCAACTCTAGACTCTCATTTTCAACTGCCCCATGGACACCCCTTCCTCAATATCTGCAAGGATAATTGAAATTTTCCAAAACCAAATTAATGATATCCACTTATATCTTTTCCTTTTACTGTCTTTATTTCATTTCTATTTTACTTCCCTCTTTCCTTTGTTTTCCACTGAGAAAAGGGTCAGAACACCTTGGAGTCCATTTCTTTCCATCCCTGGCATCACAGTTCCACCATAATTAATTTCTACCTGGACGATTGCAATAATCTCCTAAATGGTCCTTCCTCAGTGGTCTCTCTGTTGGTAATCTCTTCTCCAGCCTATAGTCTGATGCCAGAAGAATCGCTGAAATCAGGTTTGATGTCACTCTCCTACTCATCAGCCTTCAATGGATCCCCTCTGCCAACGGAATAAAGCCAGAACTCCTAAGCGTAACATGGAAATCCCTAATCTAGATTATACCAACCTACCTTTTGCTTTCATTATGGCCTCTCTTCTATCATGAAGCCCAGAAAAATAAAGATATCTTTTATCCCTGAAATGGCTTTATCTTTCCCACTTTCTTACTTTCACTTGACTAGTTTAATCCCATGGTTCTCAATTTTAGCATGCATCAGAATCGCCTGGAAGACTTATTAGAACACAGATCACTGGGACCACTCCCAGAGTTTCTCATTCAGTAAGTCTGGGATAGAGCTCAAGATTTTACACTTCTAACAGATTCCCAGGTGCTGCTGAGACGCTGGTCCCGGGGTCACACTTGGAGAATCACTGGTTGAATTTCTCAGAAATGCTCTTCTACTCATCTATACTTATGTGAATGCTACACTTACTGCATTCTTAAGTGCTGTGTCTTACCTGAAGTCTTCTTTAGTTGTTAATCCAAAACTTATTTATCTCTACTTTGGGCTTCTGTAGGTAGTTGGGCTTCTCTTGGACTGTCACCTACCTTGCATTAGAGCTAATTTGTAAGTGAATATTCCTTAAGAGTAACGTTAGTAATTTGTATCTTCCATAGTGCGTCAAAGATATTTAATAAATATTTCTAACTGAATTAAAAATGCAGACACTGACCTCAAGAAATTTAAAACATTTCAGAACAAGAGAATACAGAGTCTTTCTTTAAAGGAGAAAAATGGCCTTAATGATTAAAAAGTATGAAGTTTCTCCAGCTTTTTTTAAGCTGTTCCCGAGTATTGCTAAAATCCACTTTTTTTTCCCCCAAAAGTAAATTCCCTCTCAGTTTTTGTTTTTTTGGGGGTTTCTTTTGCCTGAACTCAAATAATTAATGAAAGATCAGGCTAATAAACAGAATGTTATAGCTACGGACCTTACTAGTTTGAGTAATTACTTTAAGAAATATCATATATTAAAATGTCTCCAGCCAGTACATCCTTTTTATTAGCACCCTACAAATTTGCTGTCAGTGTGATATCTGCAGGAAATGCCTATAAATTAAAAAATCAGATAACAAAAATAACATTGCCACAATTTTTTTTTTAGCAATCCCTTCTGAAGGATCCGAGTAGATGCAGTTGAAATATGGACTTGGAGCTCAAGTGATTAAACTTACAGGAAAAACAGTGCTATTTCTACTTGCCTTTCATCTGCATCTACTTGTTACTCTCCTACTTTTTCAGGGGTAGCTTCAGGAATGAGTTCTGTTATATGGTGATATCTTCCTTTATACGACTAAGTTTAGACGCCAGTAAGACCAGCGGATAAATTCATAATGATGTAGCTGAACCTGGGAATATTTTAGCTAACTCACTTGGGGGTGACTTCTTTATGCAAGGATTAGGAAATGGGAGAAAATACACAACAATGCTCATCACCACCTAAACCAGGCAATGAAGAAATTTCACAGCCCTTAGATCGGGAAGAAGTTGCCAAGTTCTACACTGCTGTGTAATTCTTGTTATGAGAAGTGTCCATCAAACATGACATACTATCCACTACAAGATTCATGCATTCTTTCATTCTGCCCTTTAGAAGGTAGTCTTCTCAGTTGCATCAATTAGCTCTTATCTCATGGTATTTGGAAAATAAGCATGCTTTTCTTCCCCTCCTTTGGGAAAGCTCTCTCCAACTAGATTCCGAGGCACAGGTCTTAATGATAAGCAAGTTCTTTGTAATTGCATGGTACATTTGCTCTGTGGCAAAAGCAAGGTACACTTTCTGTGAGCAGGGAGATCTTTACTCCAAGGATCACGAAAATTTACCTAATTACTCATGAAACAGACACCATGCCTTTTCTAGAAAAAGGGGCAGGGGAGAAATACAAATAATAGGAAAATTTCTGTGGACTACCACAACAACTACACGAGACGGTATCTTTGCTTTTTTCAGTGCCTACAGAACTCTGTCCAAGCTTTATGGTGTCGTTGCCTGTGATTCTACAGACAGAGGTGGCAGCTACATTTATAAGCAATCATTTTCCACTTAGTTACCCGGCTAAAGGGAGTCAAGGTGTGGGGTTTGTAAATACTCAGCATAAAAATAGATGATAGATAGATAGAGCAATGTGAGACCCATTGATAAAGGAAATGCCTCAATTCTGAAAACTGCAATGAGCCATCTTCTCATAGCACCATCATTTACTCCCTAAAAATCGATCATTTCCATTCACAAACAAAAATGTTCCAATACAGTTCATCTTAAAAAACAAACAAACAAAAACAAAAAAACTCCCAGGCTTGACTTACACCCACTTCTACCTACACTGTCATTTCCATGCTTTCCTTCGGAGCAAAACTCATCGGGTGAGAGGTACTAGCCAGCTCCTCTTTGCTTCTCTGCCTTATTAAGTCCCATGGTTTAAACGCCACTGTAGACTATCAATTCTCAATAATCACCTCCAGGCTACATTTCCTCTGCATTTCAGATTCCTATATGCAATGCCATCACTACATGGATATTCAGCAGGTTTAACAATATGTGCAAAACAGAATTTCCCACCCTCTACACGTTCAAATCAGAGCCTTCCTAATCTTTTCCATTAAAAAAAAAAAACACTACCACTCACCCAGTTATTAAAGCCCAAAACTTGGTAATTAACCCCTTCCCTCAGACCCCAATGCCAAAGAGGCTGGATCTGTTATATATATGGTGGTGATAGAACTTACATAATAATTCAGTGGTTTGGATATGCGGAAAGTCCCTGCATCCACTGTTGGCTACTACAATCCATTTTCCACAGAGAGTCATAGGAGTCGTAATTTCCACACTTAAATCACTCTTCTACTCAGAATTCTTTAATTCATTCCTATTACTCTCCTAGCAAAACTCAAATTCCTAACCCTGGCCATATGTACTTGCACGATTGGACTAGCCTGCCCCTCAGTCCTGCCTCTTACCTGTCTCCCTCTCACTCAGGATGCTTCAGCTGCACCAGCCCCTCCCTATTCCTTGAACATGGCATACATTTTCTCACTGGTCCAAGGCCTCTGCTGGGTCCTCTCCCTTGGGTGCCCGTCCCCTGTTCTTTACATGGCCGATAGTCTAACATCTCCCTTAGAGAGAGGCCTTCCCTGCCCTCCACATCATAAAGGACCTCTCTCACAGCAGCTCAGTTGGTTTTCATCAGGGCCACACACCTCTCCCAGCACATTTCCACCTCCCACCAAACCCCCATCCCTGTGATTTAAAAATCTTCTTGTCAGGTTGTTTGCTTACTTCTCATATTCACCACAGCAGCTCCAGTGCCTAGTATAGATTCTGGCACATGAAGGGTTTTCAATTGAAACTTACTATACAAATGAACAGAAGCTAGGCTTGTCCTGACCAAATCTGAAAAAGTAGAACCAGCTCCACGTCATAAGCTCTTTATTACACCATCTTACACTCCCAGTGAACTAACTTACACTGAAGACTGACTGACCAAGATAAGTTGTACTTTCCCCAGGCTTTTTGCACTTTAATGGTAGGGAAGAGAAAGAGGCAGCTTTTCTTTTTAATGTATGTGCGATTAGCATTTTGGAATTGAAGGCTTAGTTTAATCCAATGTGAAAGGTATCACATTGGAGTAAATAGAATATCCTTCATAAAATAGATTGTATACCACACACTATTTTATGAAGGATATTCCACTCATGTTTAAGAGCCAATGCATATTAACATTTTAGGAGGTCATGGGTACTTTTGAGAGTCACGGGTACTTTTCAGAGTCTGATGCCAAGGTTGGATCAAAACATCTGGGAAAAAGTTCACATATGCAAAAAAATTACATATAATTTGAAATGATACATGGGTCCCTTGAAGTCTATTAATTATGCACTCTGTGTGGAGAAAAGGGAACCCTCTTGCACTGTTGGTGAGAATGTAAATTGATACAGCCACTATGGAGAACAGTATGGAGGTTCCTTAAAAAACTAAAAGTAGAACTGCTATATGACACAGCAATCCCACTACTGGACATGTACCCTGAGAAAACCATAATTCAAAAAGAGTTATACCAAAATGTTCATTGCAGCTCTGTTTACAATAGCCAGGAGATGGAAGCAACCTAAGTGTCCATCGACAGATGAATGGATAAAGAAGATGTGGCACATATATACAATGGAATATTACTCAGCCATAAAAAGAAACGAAATTGAGTTATTTGTAGTGAAGTGGACCAACCTAGAGTCTGTCATACAGAGTGAAGTAAGTCAGAAAGAGAAAAACAAATACAATATGCTAGCACATATATATGGAATCTAAAAAAATAAAAAACAAAAGAACAACAACTTTCTGATGAACCCAGGGGCAAGACAGAAATAAAGATGCAGATGTAGAGAATAGACTTGAGGACATGGGGTGGGGGAAGGGTAACCTGGGACGAAGTGAGAGAGTGGCATGGACTTATATATACTACCAAATGTAAAATAGATAGCTAATGGGAAGCAGCCGCATAGCACAGGGAGATCAGCTCGGTGCTTTGTGACCACCTAGAGGGGTGGGATACCGAGGGTGGGAGGGAGACGCAAGAGGGAGGGGATATGGGGACATATGTATACGTATAGCTGATTCACTTTGTGATACAGCAGAAACTAACACAACATAGTAAATCAATTACACTCCAATAAAGATATTAAAAAAAAGAAATTTTAAAGAAAGTGCTTATATCTGATTTACAGTTCTCTGAAAAATAAAGTTGTTAAGAATTTAAAAAAAAAAAATAATAATTCCTATATTTACTTGAAAAACAAGATTCCATTTCCCTCCACTGTAAATATTGGGTCATTGTTGGTTTTGCTTAAAATTCTTCCTTAAGCAATTTGAACTGCCTCATTGCCCTTACAGACTGAAGAGAAAGAATCTATAAATTGGGGGAAGGAGTGAAAGGAAGGAATACTAACATTTACTAGACACTAATACGTGTCCAGCACTCTGCAGTATACCTTCCACGGATTACTACATTTAATTCTCAAAACAACCCTGTAAGGTCAATAAGCCCCATTTTTGCAGAAGTCCAGAATGGAGCCTAGATTCATATCCAGATGGTAAATTCATTTTCTCTATGTTGTAGCATATATTTAAGCTTTTAAAATGGCTGACTTAGTCTTTCATTTAACTAATGATCTACACACTCGCGTTAACTCTCTGACTTCATCTTCTGTTACTATCACCTTTGCCCACTTGATCCGAGCCACATGGGCTTCCTTACAATTCCTTTTTTTATATATACAGCTTTAAAGGTTACTTTTCATTTACAGTTATTACAAAATATTGGCTGTATTCACCGTGTTGTACAATACGTCCTTGAGCCTATCGTACACCCAACAGTTTGTACCTCCCACTCCTCAATGCCTATATTGCCCCTCTCTGCCTCCCACTGGTAACCACTAGTTTGTTCTCTATATCTGAGAGTCTGCTTCTTTTATTTTATATTGACTAGTTTGTTGTATTTTTTAGATTCCACATACAGCTATTCCTTAAACTAAGTTCCTTTTTTTTTTTATTCCACTACAGGTATATATCATCTTTTTTCTATTATTTTTATTTATTTTTTTATACAGCAGATTCTTATTAGATATCTATTTTATACGTATTAGTGTATATATGTTAATAACAATCTTCCAATTCATCCCACCACTCCCACCCCGCTTTTCCCCATTGGTGTCCATACGTTTGTTCTCTTCATCTGTGTCTCTATTTCTGCCTTGCAAACCAGTTCATCTTTACCATTTTTCTACATTCCACATATATGAGTTAATATACAATATTTGTTTTGCTCTTTCTGACTTCCTTTACTCTGTATGACAGACTCTAGGTCCATCCATGTCTCTACAAATGAACCAATTTCATTCCTTTTTATGGCTGAGTAATATTCCATTGTATATATGTGACACATCTTCTTTATCCATTTGTCTGTCGATGGGCATTTAGGTTGCTGCCATGACCTGGCTACTGTAAATAGTGCTGCAATGAATATTGGCGTGCATGTGTCTTTTTGAATTATGGCTTTCTCTGGGCATATGCCCAGGAGTGGGATTGCTGGGTCATATGGCAGTTCTATTTTTAGTTTTTTAAGAAACCTCCATACTGTTCTCTATAGTAGCTGTATCGATTTACATTCCCACCAACAGTGCAAGAGGGTTTCCTTTTCTCCACACCCTCTCCAGCATTTGTTGTTTGTAGATTTTCTGATGATGCCCATTCTGACTGGTGTGAGGTGATACCTCATTGTACTTTTGATTTGCATTTCTCTAATAATTAGTGATGTTGAACAGCTTTTCATGTGCCTCTTGGCCATCTGTATGTCTTCTTTGGAGAAATGTCTATTTAGGTCGTCTGCCCATTTTTGGATTGGGTTGTTTTCCTTTTTTTAATATTGAGCTGCATGAGCTGTTTATATATTTTGGAGATTAATCCTTTGTTGATTCGTTTGCAAATATTTTCTCCCATTCTGAGGGTTGTCTTTTCGTCTTGTTTATAGTTTCCTTTGCTGTGCAAAAGCTCTGAAGTTTCATTAGGTCCCATTTGTTTAGTTTTCTTTTCAATTCCATTACTCTAAGAGATGGGTCAAAAAAGGTCTTGCTGTGATTTATGTTAAAGAGTGTTCTTCTTATATTTTCCTCTAAGAGTTTTATAGTGTCCGGTCTTACATTTAGGTCTTCAATCCATTTTGAGTTTATTTTTGTGTATGTTGTTAGGGAATGTTCTAATTTCATTCTTTTACACGTAGCTGTCCAGTTTTCCCTGCGCCACTTATTGAAGAGACTGTCTTTTCTCCATTGTATATCCTTGCCTCCATTGTCATAGATTAGTTGATCATAGGTGCATGGATTTATCTCTGGGCTTTCTAACCTGTTCCATTGATCTATATTTCAGTTTTTGTGCCAGTACCATATTGTCTTGATTACTATAGACTTGTAGTATAGTCTGAAGTCAGGAAGCCTGATTCCTCCAGCTCCGTTTTACTTTCCCAAGATTGCTTTGGCTATTTGGGGTCTTTTGTGTCTTCATACAAATTGTAAAATTTTTTGTTCTACTTCTGTGAAAAATGCCAGTGGTAGTTTGATAGGGAATGCATTGAATCTGCAGATTGGGTAGTACAGTCATTTTCACAATATTGATTCTTCCAGTCCAAGAACATGGTATATCTCTCCATCTATTTGTGTCATCTTTGATTTCTTTCATCAGTGTCTTACAGTTTTCTGAGTACAGGTCTTTTACCTCCTTAGGTAGGTTTATTCCTAGGTATTTTATTCTTTTTGTTGCAGTGGTGAATGGGATTGTTTCCTTAATTTCTCTTTCTTACTTTTGTTGTTAGTGTATAGGAATGCAAGAGATTTCTGTGCATAAATTTTGTATCCTGCAACTTTATCAAATTCATTGATTAGCTCTAGTAGTTTTCTGGTGGCATCTTTAGGATTTTCTATGTATAGTACCATATCATCTGCAAACAGTGACAGTTTTACCTCTTTTTTTCCAATTTGGATTCCTTTTATTTCTTTTTCTTCTCTGATTGCTGTGGCTAGGACTTCCAAAACTATGTTGAATAACAGTGGCAAGAGTGGACAATCTTGTCTTGTTCCTGATCTTAGAGGAAATGCTTTCAGTTTTTCACCATTGACAATGATGTTTGCTGTGGGTTTGTCGTATACAGCCTTTATTATGTTGAGGTAAGTTCCCTCTATGCCCACTTTCTGGGGAGTTTTTAATCATAAATGGGTGTTGAATTTTGTCAAAAGCTTTTTCTGTGTGTATCAAGATGATCATATGGTTTTTATTCTTCAGCTTGTTAATATGGTGTATCATATTGGTTGATTTGTGTATATTGAAGAATCCTTGCATCCCTTGAATAAATCCTGCTTGATCATGGTGTATGATCCTTTTAATGTGTTGTTGGACTCTGTTCGCTAGTATTCTGTTGAGGATTTTGGCATCTATATTCATCAGTGTAATCGGCCTGTAATTTTCTTGTTTTGTAGTATCTTTGTCTGGTTTTGGTATCAGGGTGATGGTGGCCTCATAGAATGAGTTTGGGAGTGTTCTTTCCTCTGCAATTTTTTGGAAGAGTTTGAGAAGGAGGGGGGTTAGCTGTTCTCTAAATGTTTGATAGAATTCACCTGTGAAGCCATCTGGTCCTGGACTTATTTTCGTTGGAAGGTTTTTAATCACAGTTTCAATTTCATTACTTGTGATTGGTCCGTTCATATTTTCTATTTCTTCCTGGTTCAGTCTTGGAAGGTTATACATTTCCAAGAATTTGACCATTTCTTCCAGGTTGTCCATATTATTGGCATATAGTTGCTTGTAGTAGTCCCTTATGATGCTTTGTATTTCTGTGGTGTCTGTTGTCACTTCTTTTTCATTTCTAATTTTATTGATTTGAGTCCTCTCCCTCTTTTTCTGGATAAGTCTGGCTAAAAGTTTATCAATTATGTTTATCTTCTCAAAGAACAAGCTTTTAGTTTTATTGATCTTTTTTATTGTTTTCTTTCTTTCTATTTCATTTATTTCTGCTCTGATCTTTCTGATTTCCTTCCTGCTACTAACTTTGGGTTTTGTTTGTTCTTCTTTCTCTAGTTCCTTTAGGTGTAAGGTTAGATTGTTTGAGATTTTTCTGTTTCTTGAGGTAGGCTTGTATTGTTATAAACTTCCCTCTTAGAACTGCTTTTGCTGCATCCCATAGGCTTTGGATCATCATGTTTTCATTGTCATTTGTCTCTAGGTATTTTTCAATTTCCTCTTTGGTTTCTTCAGTGATCTCTTGGTTATTTAGTAACATATTGTTTAGCCTCCATGTTTTTGTGTTTTTTATGTTTTTTTCCCTATAATTTATTTCTTAAACTCAGTTTCTTAAACAAAATTCAGCTATGACAGCAATTAATAGAGTCAGTAGTCCTACTGTGATATATAATGATTTCTATTTATAAGTAAGAATCTGTGCCTTTTTAAGAAATGTTTTTTGGTAATTTTATTTAGAAGATGATTGCCTCAAATAAGATACTAGCAATACAGATATATTTGTTAAATTAAAGAATATAATCAATTATGAAGAAACAACTACTAATTAAAATGACTACAAGACAAATAGTGTTATAATAAAAGCATAAACATAACCTCATAAAAAATGTATTAATATCTTACCCAGTTTGTAGACATTAACTCATTCTTTAAAGAATTAATAAAACCTCAACAGATATATTTATGGAAATTGCAAGCATATGAGTTCAGATATTCTACTCCATGTTATATAACATTTAATGGTCAAAACATGTATCTTAAGTTGGAAATATTGGGGGAAATACTGCAGTTTTAGAAAAATCTGTGCTGTTTTGTTTTTTTAAATATATAATTTTATATATTGATATCCTTTTGCTTTTCTGAAAATAAAATCACTTTTAGTCCTCATGACCTATGAAGATCAGCATAGAACTGAAAAGACATAAATAATGAATCATCCATTTGATATGGGAACATGTCAAGATTGTTCTATGGTTTGTGACTGCAGCAATTATTATAAATCTTTTATTGGTGAATTCTCCCTTTGTGGCCTTCAGCCATGCTCAAACATGTCTTTCTTATTCCACACCAGCCAGCTATTCTCCCACTGTTTGATGTCAGCATCTCATAAGGACACCATGCTGGCTGGGACCTTTTTAATCTGAAATATTTCTAACATGCAAAAATACATAGAGAAGGTTATATGAAACACACACCCACCACCAAGAATTTATAATCCCCTTCCTCCCCCAGACATAATCTCAATACTGAAGTTGCTGTGTATCCTTCCCCATCCATATTTTTGTTTTCCCTCATATGTATCTATTCATAAGGAATAAAAGTATCGTGCCATACTTTTATTTTTTCTATCCACCATTATGCTCTCAAGATTTGGCCAATGTGGAGAATGAAGATCTAGTTTATTTATCTTAAGTCTTATATAATATACCGCAATTTACTTATCCTTTCCACTATAAATGGCCATTTATATTGTTTCCAATCTTTCACTATTAAAATCAACACAGAAATGAATATTCATGGGCACATATGTGAGAATTACTATAGTGTATGCATAGAAGTGGAATTACTAGTATTGAATGTAAATTTTTGATATTACTGGATATTGCTAAAGTGCCCTGTAATGTGGTTTTACCAATGTATTCTCCCTGCAATGTGCGTAAGAGTGTGTAAGAGTTTCCAATTCCCTATAACCTCTCCTGTGTTTGATATTGCCGGTATTTTTAAAAATTATTTTTCTTACCTGATGGGTATAAAATTATATGTCTTTGATTTTTTTTAATTTGTACTATCTTGATTACTGGTGAGCTTGAACATTCTCATGTTTATTTGGCTCTTTACTTATCCACTTTTATGAACTGCCTGTTCCTGTTCTTTATGTCTTATCCCACTCCATAAGTTGTTTTTCATTTCTCACTGATTTGTTGGAGTTATTTATATAGCCTGGAACATAATGTTTTTGTTTTTTGTCTTGTTTTCTTTTGTTTGTTGTATAGAAAGACTCAAATATATGTAACGCAATTATCATTTCTTGGTCTGTAGCTGGACTTTTAACTTTTTCTTTTAATATATAGCCATTTTAAGTTGTTTTGTTGTAGTCAAGTTGATCAATTTTCCCCCTTTTGTTTCATGTTTCACATTTTAAAACAAAAAATCCTGAAAGATTTAGAGATATATGTGGAAAACAAAATTTATTTATTTTCTTTTTCCATTTCTATAGCAAATTACTTCAATTCAATCAATAGCCTATTCTCTCCACAATGATTTTTAATACCCCATTTATTTGACTTCCTATGTGGTCAGTTTCTGAGATGTCTGTTCTATTTTGCAATAAAGGTACAAAAAATAAATTAATAACTAGGTATCTTCCTGGAATCATTTTGAATTTTAAAACATGTAATGACATTTCTGTTTGTTTCTGTAACATAAAAGGATTCTTAAATAATTCTTATATCCAACAAAATTATTACTTCTAAAATCTGTCTGGGGACTCCCCTGGTGGTCCAGTGGTTAAGACTATGTCTTCCAGTTCAGGGGGTGCAGGTTCAATCCCTGGTCAGGGAGCTAAGATCCCACATGCCTCACAGCCGAAAAAAACAAAACATAAAACAGAAACAATATTGTAACAAATTCAATAAAGACTTTAAAAATGGTCTACAGCAAAAAAAAAATCTGTCTGTAAATTTTCTTACAATAAACTTATATTCTTCAAACAATAATTTTGTTACTTATTTTCTAATCCCTATATGCTCTTTTTTATTCCAATCCCTATATGTTCCTCTTGTCTTATTGCATAGGCTAGGACCTAGCTACAATAAATAATAACTGATGGCATGCATCCTTGAGGAAGAGAGCAGCATTCTTACTATAAACTTAATATTTTAAATTGTTATTAGTAAATTCAGATTTTCTCTTTCTTCCTGTGTTGATATTGAAAATTTATATTTTCTTAAAAAACTGTTCAGTTAATCTAAGATAGCAAGTTACTTAAGTTATTTTGCATAACATGTTCTGAATAGTCTCTCAGGATTTTAAAATCTTCACTAGATCTGAAATTTTATCCATTTTTATTCTTCTAATTGCCTATATGTGTCTATGCATGCCCTTTTTCAATGATCAATTTCACCATGGGCTTGCCTATTTTAACATCCTTTTCAAAAATGCATCCTTTGCATTTTATTAGTAATACCACTATTGTTTTTGTTTGCCATTTTATTACTTTGTGCTCCTTTTCATACGATTTTCCTCCTCCCACTTCTTTGTAGGTTCTCTGCAGTTTATTTTCTAACTGCTTGTATTGAACCCTCATTCGTTTATTTTCAAATGAATTGTTTTCTAATGTATACATTTATAATTAGAAACTCCCCTTTAAGTGATTACTGCATCCCACAAGTTATTATATGTACTATATTCACTATCATTCAATTATAAATATTGTATGATATCTATTTTATGTTCTTCATTAACTCATTAATTACTTAGAGGCATATTTTTCAATTTCCAGCCCTATGGGAGAGTTTGGGCTATTTTCTATAGTTGCTGCCTAATTTTATTGAATTATTTTATAGAATTTTGTGTTACTTTTTTTGCAGCATTATATAATGATAATACCAACTCACGTTGGTTAAATGTTTACCATGTATTACGCACTATTGTAAACAGTTTACATGTTTAACTTGTTAAAACTCACAAAAGTCATAAGTACTATTATTACCTATAATTTACAAATGAGGAATCTGGGGCATAGCAAGATAAAGTAACTTAACCATGTAGCACACCTAACACATTGTGGTGCTAAGATTCAAACTTAGTCAGTGAAACTCCAGAGTGTGCACTTCTAACTCCATAAGAAACTGCCTTGAATTCCGCATGCATGAAGAAAATAGATGTTCACATTTGTTGAGTGTGCGCTTATATATACAACTGTCAGACCAACTTTGTTAACTGAGTTATTTAAATCTTCTATATCCTTTCTAAATATTTTGGTCTGATTAATTTATTAATTTCTGAGAGATGTGTTAATAACATCTCCCATTTGGATTATAGTTTTGTTAATGTCACCTTACTGTGGTTTTTGTTTTGTAAGTTCATAATTGTCATATCTTTTGATGAATGAATTTTTATTAATTCATGTTTCTCTTTATATCTACTAATACTTTACAATAAAATTTATTTTTTTCTGATTTTAATTGACTATACCACCTTTCTTTTTTCTTTTTGCTCGAATTTGCCTGGATATCACTTTTTATTTTTAATTATATGACATATATAGAAGTACACATAGGCATATATACAATCACATGTAAGTGTATTTCTGTGTGTAATCTGCCACTTTTTAGATGGATTTTAATCTGATATTTTTCTGTGTTTTAATTGTTGAGTTTTACTGTAGCTACTGATATTTGACACCTATTTCCACCAATGTATTTTATACTACCTATTTACCATCCTTTTGGTTGTTTCTATTTTTTCTCCTTTTCTCACCCCCATTGGATTGATCAACTTTTCAGTACCGCACATCCTTTTATGCCTTTAGGGCTTTCTAAGCTATAATTGCACTTTTATTCTTTTAATTATTAACCTTAAATTTTTAACATGCATAATTATAAAATGATGTGTTAGGATAATTAATATTTTTATATTTCTTCTGAACAATGCAAGGAGTTTGGGAAGGCTTAATTCCAGCCTCTCAAACACATCATTGTTGTTGAGAACTTTATTTCCAATGCTAGCCACTTTTTGAAAATCATTGCTTCTTATATTGCTTACTTGTAGAATCTATTTTCTTCTTTTAAGGTTAGTAGCTCCTTCAAAAAGAGTCTAAGAGGCAAATTCTCTAAGTCTTAAATGATATAAAATATCTTCATTTCCTTCTATTCTTGTATGATAGTTTGAGTACAGATTTATAACTATTGTTATTCTCCCTTCAGCATTTAAAAATATTTTTCTGCTGCTGTTAGTTTTATTGCTGAACTATTATGGATAATTTCTTTTCTCTTTGGCATCTTTAAAGCTTTCCTTTTGTCTCTGCATTTCCCATTTTCACTCTGATGTGTCCAAGTGGGCCTGCTTGTTCATTTAGCCCAAGGACCCGTTTCATTCTTTATATCAGGGTTATTCTCTATCGTTACATATTTAGCTATTGCTTCTCCTTCATTCTTTCTGTGCTCTACTTCTGGAACTCCTGCTTTAGAGTTTTATAGTTTTAGAGCTTACAGTTAAGTCTTCAATCATTTTCAATTACGCTTTCATATGGTGTGAGCACAGTGGTATTTTTTAAGGTGACTACCACCTGGAAAGGTCTTCTCTAGGAATTAAAGATCTGACCAAAAATTGACATGATTTGGGGTCACTATGAATAATTATTATCACAGCAATGTTAAATGATATGAGACACCAGGCTCTTTGATATTTTGATCTCTCTAAAAAGCATGGGATTATAAAGTCTTAGTTCAGAGAAATTGGTTCTTTTACATATTTCCAGGCGTGTATGTTTTTCTACGGTTAATAGAACTAAAAGAAACCATCATTGCTGTACTTTTGATACACGATTGGGAGGCAGTACTGAAACACCAGGAACTAAACAGCTTTAACCAACTTGGGTCACTAGTATGAGGGGTTCTAAGGAAATAAAAAACTCCTTTGCATAGGCTGATTTCTTACAACCTCCCGATGCAGCCATGTTCCAAACTCTCACTGCTCCGATTTACAAGAAATGAAAGAAATAAATTGGGCACTTTCTCACCAAAACCACTAGAGGTTTATTTGAAATTTATATGTATTGACTAGAGACATTTATGACTATCTGGAAACTGATGTCAATATTTTCAAGTAATGAATCATTGGCAAAGGAGAAAGAACAGAAATTCTTTATAATATGGTAAATCCCAGTATGTAATTCTTTGCATTTCTCTCTATATTTATTGCAATATCAGAAAGAGAGATTAAAAGGAGAAGTGAGGGGAAAAAAAGGACCCTGTCAAAAAAGGGTCTGGGGGAACAAAGACTGTGGTAGGAATGCTGACACAGAAACGAGAGGAGTGAAAGCAAGAGAGGAAAGCCAGCGAACAGAGATGGGAGGACAGGAAAACCGAGGTGGTAAAAGGAGAGACAAAGACAAGCGGAGGGGGACAAAATACTGTATTAGAAAGGATGCAATCTGCAAACCAGGGATGCGATCTTAAATGGAATTCAGGAGACATAATCAATCAACAACACATCTGTAGATAACTAATGAGACCCTACTGTATAGCACAGGGAACTCTACTCAGTGCTCTGTGGTGACCTAAATGGGAAAGAAATCCAAAAATTAGGGGATATATGTATACATATAGCTGATTCATTTTGCTGTACAGTAGAAACTAACACAACATTGTAAAGCAACTATACTCCAATAAAAATTAATTTAAAAAATACATCTAAAAGTATTTATAAAGTGTCTCCATCTTAGTAACAGTTTGCAGCAGAAAAATCATATAATCAGGACCTCCAGGATACTTATCCATCTTAAAATGTTAATGAGAAAAAGTGAAATGTGACAATAAAGGAGTTCCAGTCGAGAAGTGGTCATTAGTGGAGCGCCGCCTGGGGCCCTCTCGGCCTGAGTAAGCTGAGGGCCCAGAGCAGGGCGGCCAGGCCCAGGCCCAGGGCCTGAGGCAGCAGCAGCCCAGCCCTCCTCTGACCTCACCCCTGTAGAGCCCGTGGGTCTCCGGGCTCCTGCTCCAGCCCTGGGGCAGTCGCTGAGCCCTCCACGCTCCAGGAAAGGGCACCGGTGCGGGGTGGTGGGGAGGGGTGGGGGGGGGGGCGGGGCGTGGCAGGCGGAGAAGAGAGGCAGCACCCAGACACCAGAAAGAACTTGAGCTCGGCCACCTCAGCCTCAAGCCACGGAGCCACGCAGGTCGTGGGCCTGGGGTGACCCCTCTGTCCCCTAGTGAGCAAGATGCTACCCCGTCCCACCCCTTAAGGGGCCCAGAAGGAGAAGAAAGCGGAAATGGTTGGAGTCTATTCCACCAGACCTTGACCCTGGAAGAGGGAAATGATAGAACAGCATCCCCCACTGGGCCCACACAAAGTGCCCACCACCCTCGGGCAAATTTTGCTGGCCACTTATAGAAGGCCTGCATATATAATATGAAGCAGGTGCTCTCAAGTTTCCCCCATCGTTTTAAAAGAAAACACTGTATCGTACAATGGAAATTTGCTAAGAGAAAAGAATTTGAAAGTTCTTGCCAAAATAAATAAATAAATGCATAAAAATAAAAATGTGGAGTGATGGATGTGCTAATTCACTCTAGGGGGGAATCCTTTCACAATGTATAGGAATACCAAATCATCACGATGTACACTTTAAATATCTTAATTTTATTTGTCAACTATACCTCCATAAAGCTGAATTTTTTTAAGTCTTACTTTGCTACGTCTGGGCCTTCTAGATGTAAAGAAGTTCTGACATCTGATAGAAAATCCCACATCTTAAGTGTGCCCTTTTGAAAGAAAAAGGAAGAAAAAAATCTTAGGAAAGAAATGTTTTCTGAGAATGACTTTCGGAAATGGAACGTTTAGACCACCACTAGAAGAGACACTAGGAATCACCCACATCCATGTCTGTTCATAGGTTAGAGGAGGTGGAGCCCAAGGCCATGAAGTGGAACAGGATGGTGGTTCACTATGCCAAACTGGTCAGACTTCGGAAATATTTTCATATGATGCCCGTCCTCCTGTGTGTGCATTTTATTACTCACAACTATATAGATATTTAACCATGCTAAGTACTTTTTTGAAATATCTAATCTTTGTAGCTGCTATGAAGTGCCTGATTTATGTTTAGAGACAGTAAAATAACACATTTTATCAATATCCTTTTGATAAAAATCATATGAAATTTGTCTTTTGGAAATGGACTGGCCAAACCACCCCT
The DNA here is from genome assembly GCF_963924675.1 of Phocoena phocoena. NCBI lineage: Eukaryota > Metazoa > Chordata > Mammalia > Artiodactyla > Phocoenidae > Phocoena > Phocoena phocoena. Next base: position 81,234,942 of record NC_089227.1, read on the forward strand.
GAGAAGTACGCATTGTGCGTGTGAACCGGTTGGGGGGGAGAAGGCAGTGCAGAGGGGTCCATGTCAGCAGTTTCACCGTAAGACAAGGTTAACCATTGTCCTGTATGTTCTGTGCATTTCATTTTACTTTGCTGAGTATCTAATGGACAAATGAGTCCTAAGATTACAACAGCTAGACATTCTGATGTTACAGAGGTTGCCGGCACGTGACAAAAGTGGTTAGTAAACTATTTTGTGTATATTGCATTAAAACTTATAGGAATGACTGTCTTCAGAAAATGACCTGTAGAAGTAAAATTAAATTCATCTCTAAGCATTATAGATTATACTTGTCCACAGTAAACACTAGAATTACTAAATAAAAGGGGAAGTGTTAAATAGATAATTTTGTGGTTGATCATGACGAAATAGAGAGAACCCTGTGGGGCCTTCCTGGGGACAGACCCCCCTGTGTCCCCCACCTCTTGTTTGTAGGAAAGCTTTAACCTCCCTAGGCCTTCCCTGAGTTCCAAAGAACAAATTTAATCAGAGAAGAGAAAAAAAAAAAAAGCAGAAACAAAGGAAAGGAGCCAAGCAAGACAAAATAATAATAGTTTAGCCATAAAATAAAGTCAAGGACCTTTAGCTCCTCCTCAAGGGCTACAGGTAGTATCCTGAGTCATATCCTTGAGTTATTTTGCAAATACTAAAACCCCTACCCAGCGGAAAAAGCTAACTGTATGCTGATCACCATCAAGTAGACCCCAGAGTAGTTGAAACCAGAAGGTTGATGACTGAGATTCCCCTAACATTATGCTGTTACCTCACCATCAACCAATCAGAGAATTGTGCACGAGCTGATCATGTACCCTGTGACTCTCTCTCCTCACACTGTCTTTAAACATCCTTCCCCAAAAGCCATCAGGGAGTTCAGGTCTTTTGAGCATGAGATGCCTATTCTCCTCGCTTGGCCCTGCAATAAACTCTACACCTTCCTTCACCACAACCCAGTATCAGTAGACTGGCTTTGCTGCGTGTTAGGTGAGCAGATCCAAGTTTGGTTTGATAACAATGAAAAATTAAAATACTTCTAATACATATGATTCATAAGACATATTATGTTCATGGATCCAAATTATCCTTTATGCTTTATCCTTTGCATACAGCATTTTTCAGCATTGCCAGACCACAACAAATGACACTCAGAGAGTAAACCTGTCTATGTCTTTAAATGACCTGGGAGCTTGGCCTTTGGCTTGGCATGAAAACCTGCTTCTGCTCCTGGTCTTTGTGTTTGCATAGGATGGAAGGAAGGAAAGCAACTCTGCTATTCTTGGGGAACTTCTACTCTCTGTCTTTAGTTCTGAAGATGAGCAAACTCTTCTAAGGGTTGTTCTGCCCTCTTTTTTTCCCCTATTCTCCTGTCTTTTCCCTTTTTTCCTCTTCATTCTGAAATGCTGGCCAAGTGTGCTAAGCAAGAGATCACATGATTAGGATCCTGGAGGAAGAAAGCCGTTCCCATCCCATAGCTTCTTCAGTCCAGACCTGCTTGTCATCCACGGAGGCTACTTCCCAAAAGGAATATTAGGAGCATTAACTCTTTTAACTGCTAAGACTGTTTAGATCGTCTCAAGTAGTAGTACTTTAAAGAGCCCTCTGTTTTAAAATTAGGTGATACTAGTTAGGGTTAGGGTTAGGATTAGGGTTAGTACCTGTTTAATACAGTGTAATTAAAGTTGTATGGAAAGGGGAAAAAAATCCTCACCTTCTTTTGGGACCATGTTAACTTTTTTGAAACTGTGCATTATTCATTTAAGGTCAGAGCTGTACTAGAATATCCAGATTCTCTGCAGTTGGTTTTCTGCTACTGAAACCTCAAAACCAGATATTCTCAGCAGTGTACCGCATATATTACACAGATGCATCAAAGATTTATCTACCGCATATATTACACAGGTGCATCAAAGATTTATCACTCTTCTTGGTCCAGCTCCGTGGAGCATTTCATCATCGAAGAAAATAACTAAACTCATTTGAGCCCCTCTTTAATTTTTAAAGTGAAAATCTATATCCATCAGGCATATGTCAGAGTTTTCAGAGGGAGAAAACTGAGATAACTTTTGAGAAATTTCTTTTTTCTTTAAACACAGTTATCAAGCATTCAGATTATAAAAAACTTAAAATTCATTTTGTATTAATGAAAAGAATCTACTAAATAGTTACCAAGTGTCTAGTAATATGCTAGATATTTAGGCTTTCTACTACAGTTTAAAACACACACACACACACGCATGCACACACACATAACTTTATAAAGTGTAGTTTTCCTCTTCTGCATGTATCACTATTGTTTCACCTTTGATAACTTTCACTGAGGAGTTTTGTTTTGTTTTGTTTTTTTCCCTTGAGGAGTTTTTAACCTAAATTGTATCTTCATAATGCACTCTATCTGGCTTTTTGATGAAACTGACAAGTCAATTCAAAAGCAACCACACTCTGCATTTTTTTTTTATTCTGTACATGAGCAAATCTACTAAGCATAGTTGTTTTTTGTTTGTTTGTTTGTTTGTTTTTAAGATATAGAACTTTTTAAATTTGGGCTTGGTAAAAGAAAAACTTACTTTAATAACTGAGAGGGGAAAACCAACTGATGCTTATACACTGTATATTAGGTATTAGCCTAAGTGTTTTGTATATATTATTTAATTTAACTCTCACAAACCCTTATAAGGTGGGCACTATTATTATGTCCATAACCCACTTGGGAAAACTAACACTCAGATAGTGAAATAACTTTCCCAACGACACAGAGCTAGGACTTGAACCTAGGAAGTCTAGCTCAAGAGTTAAATGCCACCTCTATTCTATACTCAGACTCTGTGTATAACACAGAGTATAAGCAGAGAAATGCACTAATTCAAATTAACTAGATGTAACTGAGGACAAATAAACCAAAAATATGAATCTCTCTATTCCTGATATCAACATTTTCCGAAGTTGTCTCTGTCATGAGCAGAATTCTATGTCCAGGCTCTCTGACTGAGACATGCAAAATTCAACAATGTTCTCAAAACACAATTGGCCTCACCTATTACAGATATGTCAAACATTTGCTAACTATCATAACAAAAATTCAAGGGAATTCAAACTGTTTTCAAGTTTTTATATGCCTTCTAAGTAAAACTCTTGTAACTAATAATAAACAGTCTAGAGGGAAGGTTTCAAGATGGAGGAAGAGTAAGAAGAAGGGATCACCCTCATCCCCACAAATACATCAGAAATACATCTACACGTGGAACAACTCCTACAGAACACCTACTGAATGATGGCAGAAGACCTCAGACCTCCCAAAAGGCAAGAAACTCCCCACGTGGATAGGGCAAAAGAAAAAATAAAAAACAGAGACAAAAGAATAGGGACGGGACCTGCACCAGTGGGAGGGAGCTGTGAAGGAGGAAAAGTTTCCACACACTAGGAAGCCCCTTCGCAGGCGGAGACTGCGGGTGGCAAAGGGGGGAAGCTTCGGAGCCACGGAGGAGAGCAGAGCAACCGGGGTGCAGAGGGTAAAGCGGAGAGATTCCCGCACAGAGGATCGGTGCCAACAGGCACTCACCAGTCCGAGAGGCTTGTCTGCTCACCCGCCGGGGCGGGCGGGGCTGGGAGCTGAGGCTCGGCCTTCGGTCAGAGCGCAGGGAGAGGACTGGCGTTGGCGGCGTGAACACAGCCTGAAGGGGTTAGTGCGCCACGGCTAGCCGGGAGGGAGTGCAAGGAAAAAGTCTGGACCTGCTGAAGAGGCAACAGACTTTTTCTTGCCTCTTTGTTTCCTGGTGCGCGTGGAGAGGGGATTAAGGGCGCTGCTTAAAGGAGTTCCAGAGACTGGCGCGAGCCGCGGCTAACAGCGCGGACCCCAGAGACAGGCATGAGACGCTAAGGCTGCTGATGCAGCCACCAAGAAGCCTGTGTGCGAGCACAGGTCACTACCCACACCTTGCTTCCGGGGAACCTGTGCAGCCCGCCACTGCCAGGGTCCCGGCATTCAGGGACAACTTCCCCGGGAGAACGCACGGCGCGCCTCAGGCTGGTGCAACGTCACGCCGGCCTCTGCCTCCGCAGGCTCGCCCCGCATTCCGTGCCCCTCCCTCCCCCAGCCTGAGTGAGCCAGAGCTCCCGAATCAGCTGCTCCTTGAACCCTGTCCTGTCAGCAAAGAACAGACGCCCGCCGGCGACCTACACGCAGAGGCGGAGCCAAATCCAAAGCTGAACCCCAGCAGCTGTGCTAACAAAAAAGAGAAAGGGAAATCTCTCCCAGCAGCCTTAGGAGCAGCGGATTAAAGCTCCACAATCAACCTGATGTAACCTGCATCTGTGGAATACATGAATTGAGAAGGTTTACTTTGGGAGCAACGATATATATTTTTTTCCCCTTATTCTCTTTTTCCGAGTGAAGGACAGGCTCTAGATGCTCCAGCCAGGCGTCAGTGCTGTGCCTCTGAGGTGGGAGAGCCAAGTTCAGGACACTGGTCCACATGAGACCTCCCAGCTCCACGTAATATCAAACGGTGAAAATCTCCCAGAGATCTCCATCTCAATGCCAAGGCCCAGCTCCACTCAACGACCAGCATGCTACAGTGCTGGACACCCTATGCCAAACAACTAGCAAGACAGGAACATAACCCCATCCATTAGCACAGAGGCTTCCCAAACACATAATAAGGCCAAAGACACCCCAAAACACACCACCAGATGTGGACCTGCCCACCAGAAAGAAAGATCCAGCCTCATCCACCAGAAGACAGGCACTAGTCCCCAGGAAGCGTACACAGTGCACTGAACCAACCTTAGCCACTGGGGACAGACACCAAAAACAACAGGAACTACAAAGCTGCAGCCTGTGAAAAGGAGAACCCAAACACAGTAAGTTAAGCAAAATGAGAAGACAGAGAAACACACAGCAGATGAAGGAGCAAGGGAAAAACCCACCAGACCTAACAAATGAAGAGGAAATAGGCAACCTACCTGAAAAAGCATTCAGAATAATGATAGTATAGATGATCCAAAATCTTGGAAATAGAATGGAGAAAATACAAGAAACGTTTAACAAGGACCTAGAAGAACTAAAGAGCAAACAAACAGTGATAAACAACACAATAAATGAAATTGAAAATTCTCTAGAAGGAATCAATAGCAGAATATCTGAGGCAGAAGAACAGATAAGTGACCTGGAAGATAAAATAGTGGAAATTACTACTGCAGAGCAGAATAAAGAGAAAAGAATGAAAAGAATTGAGGACAGTCCCAGAGAACTCTGGTACAACATTAAACGTACCAACATTCAAATTATAAGGGTCCAAGAAGAAGAAGTGAAAAAGAAAGGGACTGAGAAAATATTTGAAGAGATTATACTTGAAAACTTCCCTAATATGAGAAAGGAAATAGTTAATCAAGCCCAGGAAGCACAGAGAGTCCCATACAGGATAAATCCAAGGAGAAACATGCCAAGACACATATTAATCAAAATATCAGAAATTAAATACAAAGAACAAATATTAAAAGCAGCAAGAGAAAATCAACAAATAATACATAAAGGGATCCCCACACGGTTAACAGCTGATCTTTCAGCAGAAACTCTGCAAGCCAGAAGGGAGTGGCAGGACATATTTAATGTGATGAAGGAGAAAAACCTACAACCAAGATTACTCTACCCAGCAAGGATCTCATTCAGATTTGATGGAGAGATTTTTTACAGACAGGCAAAAGCTAAGAGAATTCAGCACCACCAAACCAGCTTTACAACAAGTGCTAAAGGAACTTCTCTAGGCAGGAAACACAAGAGAAGGAAAAGACCTACAATAATAAACCCAAAACAATTAAGAAAATGGTAACAGGAACATACATATGGATAGTTACCTTAAATGTAAATGGATTAAATGCTCCAACGAAAACACATAGATTGGCTGAATGGATACAAAAAGAAGACCCATGTATATGCTGTCTACAAGAGACCCACTTCAGATCTAGGGAGACATACAGACTGAAAGTGAGGGGATGGAAAAAGATATTCCATGCTAATGGAAATCAAAAGAAAGCTAGAGTAGCAATTCTCATATGAAACAAAATAGACTTTAAAATAAAGACTATTACAAGAGACAAAGAAGGACACTACATAAGGATCAAGGAATCCATCCAAGAAGAAGATATAACAATTGTAAATATTTATGCACCCAACATAGAAGCACCTCAATACATAAGGCAAATACTAACAGCCATAAAGGGGGAAATCGACAGTAACACAATCATAGTAGCGGACCTTAACACCCCAGTTTCACCAATGGACAGATTACCCAAAATGAAAATAAATAAGGAAACACAAGCTTTAAATGATACATTAAACAAGATGGACTTAATTGACATTTATAGGACATTCCATCCCAAAACAACAGAATACACATTCTTCTCAAGTGATCAAGGAACATTCTCCAGGATAGATCATATCTTGGGTCACAAATCAAGCTTTGGTAAATATAAGAAAATTGAAATTGTATCAGGTATCTTTTCCGACCACAACACTATGAGACTAGGTATCCATTACAGGAAAAAATCTGTAAGAAATAAAAACACATGGAGGCTAAACAAAACACTACTTAAAAACCAAGAGATCACTGAAGAAATCAAAGAGGAAATCAAACAATACCTAGAAACAAATGACAATGAAAACATGACGACACAAAATCTATGGGATGCAACAGAAGCAGTTCTATGAGGGAAGTTTATAGCAATACAATCCTACCTTAAGAAACAAGAAATATCTCAAATGGACAACCTAAACTTACACCTAAAGCAATTAGAGAAAGAAGAACAAAAAAAAAACCCAAACTTAGCAGAAGAAAAGAAATCATAAAGATAAGATCAGAAATAAATGAAAAAGAAATGAAGGACACAATAACAAACATCAATAAAACTAAAAGGTGGTTCTTTGAGAAAATAAACAAAATTGATAAACCATTAGCCAGACTTATCAAGAAAAAAAGGGAGAAGACTCAAATCACTAGAATTAGAAATGAGAAAGGAGAAGTAAAAACTGACACTGCAAAAATACAAAGGATCATGAGAGATTACTACAAGCAACTGTATGCCAATAAAATGGACAACCTGGAAGAACTGGACAAATTCTTAGAAAGGCACAAGCTTCCGAGACTGAACCAGAAAGAGATAGAAAATATGAACAGACCAATCACAAGCACTGAAATTGAAACTGTGATTAAAAATCTTCCAACAAACTAAAGCCCAGAACCAGATGGCCTCACAGGTGAATTCTATCAAACATTTAGAGAAGAGCTAACACCTGTCTTTCTGAAACTCTTCCAAAATATAGCAGAGGGAGGAACACTCCCAAACTCATTCTAGGAGGCCACCATCACTCTGATACCAAAACCAGACAAACGTCATAAAGAAAGAAAACTAAGAGCCAATATCACTGGTGAACATAGATGCAAAAATCCTCAACAGAATACTAGTAAACAGAATCCAAAAGCACATTAAAAGGATCATACACTACGATCCAAGTGGCGTTTATCCCAGGAATGCAAGGATTCTTCAATATATGCAAATCAATCAAGGTGATACACCATATTAATAAATTGAAGGAGAAAAACCATAGGATCATCTCAGGAGATGCAGAGAAAGCTTCTGACAAAATTCAACACCCATTTATGATAAAAACTCTCCAGAAAGTAGGCATAGAGGGAACTTTCCTCAACATAATAAAGGCCATATATGACAAACCCACAGCCAACATCGTCCTCAATGGTGAAATACTGAAACCATTTCCACTAAGATCAGGAACAAGACAAGGTTGCCCACACTCACCACTATTATTCAACATAGTTTTGGAAGTTTTAGACACAGCAATCAGAGAAGAAGAAGAAATAAAAGGAATCCAAAATGGAAAAGAAGAAGTAAAGCTGTCACTGTTTGCAATGACATGATACTATACAAAGAGAATTCTAAAGATGCTACCAGAAAACTACTAGAGCTAATCAATGAATTTGTTAAAGTAGCAGGATACAAAATTAATGCACAAAAATCTCTAGCATTCCTATACACTAATGATGAAAAATCTGAAAGTGAAATTAAGAAAACACTCCCATTTACCATTGCAACAAAAAGAATAAAATATCTAGGAATAAACCTACCTAAGGAGACGAAATACCTGTATGCAGAAAATTATAAGACACTGATGAAAGAAATTAAAGATGATACAAATAGATGGAGAGATATACCATCTTCTTGGATTGGAAGAATCAACATTGTGAAAATGACTCTACTACCCAAAGCAATCTGCAGATTCAATGCAATCCGTATCAAATTACCACTGGCATTTTTCACAGAAGTAGAACAAAAATTTCACAATTTGTATGGAAACACAAAAGACCCCGAATAGCCAAAGCAATCTTGAGAAAGAAAAACGGAGCTGGAGGAATCAGGTTCCCTGACTTCAGACTATACTACAAAACTACAGTAATCAAGACAGTATGGTACTGGCACAGAAACAGAAATATAGATCAATGGAACAGGATAGAAAGCCCAGAGATAAGCCCACGCACATATGGTCACCTTATCTTTGATAAAGGAGGCAAGAATATACAATGCAGAAAAGACAGCCTCTTCAATAAGTGGTGCTGGGAAAACTGGACAACTACATGTAAAAGAATTAAATTAGAACACTCCCTAACACCATACACAAAAATAAACTCAAAATGGATTAAAGACCTAAATGTAAAGCCAGACACCATCAAACTCTTAGAGGAAAACATAGGCAGAACACTCTATGACATAAATCACAGCAAGATCCTTTTTGACCCACCTCCTAGAGAAATGGAAATAATAACAAAAATAAACAAATGGGACCTAATGATAATTAAGAGCTGTGGCACAGCAAAGGAAACCATAAACAAGACAAAAAGACAACCCTCAGAATGGGAGAAAATATTCGCAAGTGAATCAACAAAGGATTAATCTCCAAAATTTACAAGCAGCTCATGCAGCTCAATATCAAAAAAACAAACAACCTAGTCCAAAAATGGGCAGAAGACCTAAATAGACCTTTCTCCAAAGACGATATACAGATTGCCAACAAACACATGAAAGAATACTCAACATCATTAATCATTAGAGAAATGCAAATCAAAACTACAATGAGATATCATCTCACACCAGTCAGAATGGCCATCATCAAAATATCCACAAACAATAAATGCTGGAGAGGCTGTGCAAGAAAGGGAACCCTCTTGCACTGTTGGTGGGAATGTAAATTGATACAGCCACTATGGAGAACAGTATGGAGGTTCCTTAAAGAACTAAAAATAGAACTACCATATGACCCAGGAATCCCACTACTGGGCATATACCCTGAGAAAACCAAAATTCAAAAAGAGTCATGTACCAAAATGTTCACTGCAGCTCTATTTACAATAGCCAGGACATGGAAGCAACCTAAGTGTCCACCAACAGATGAATGGATAAAGAAGATGTGGCACATATATATGATGGAATATTACCCAGCCATAAAAAGGAACGAAACTGAGTTGTTTGTAGTGAGGTGGATGGACTTAGAGAGTGTCATACTGAGTGAAGTAAGTCAGAAAGAGAAAAAGAAATACTGTATGTTAACACATAGATATGGAATCTAAAAAAAAAAAAAAAAATGGTCATGAAGAACCTAGGGGCAGGACCGGAATAAAGATGCAGACGTAGAGAATGGACTTGAGGATACGGGGAGCGGGGAGGGTAAGCTGGGACAAAGTGAGAGAGTGGCATGGACATATATACACTACCAAACGTAAGGTAGATAGCTAGTGGGAAGCAGCCGCATAGCACAGGGAGATCAGCTCCGTGCTTTGTGACCACCTAGAGGGGTGGGGTAGGGATGGTGGGAGGGAGGGAGATGCAAGAGGGAAGAGATATGGGGACATATGTATATGTATAACTGATTCACTTTGTTGTAAAGCAGAAACTAACACACCATTGTAAAGCAATTATACTCCAATAAAAATGTTAAAAAAAAATTTAACAGTAAAAAATAAAAAAAATTTTTTAAGTAAACAGTCTAGTTGAGCACTGATTTCTTAATGAGTTACCCCTTTTACAAATATTAGAAAATAAATGAATAAATATATATGTGAAATTTGCCTGCATACTTTTCCTTTGTTTATGTCTAAGGAGTTGTCAATCACTTTCATTCCTTCCATGTCATTTGCATTGTTAAATTCCATGTTTTTTTAAAGCTCTATCCTCCTCCTTGAGTTTTATCTCTGACTACCTCATGGAATTCTTCACTCGGATATCTAGCATGCTTTCAAAATCAACATGTCATCTTTCCTGAAGCTTCTAAATCTGCTTAGATCAAATATATTCTCAATGCTAATGCAGGGGTGCATGACTCAGGGTAAAATAAAACTTCTTAAATGATACATTTTCTGACGGCAAAAATTCAGATGTGACTCGTATTAGTCATCAAATCCTAACCCTGATCACCAAATTTAGAACTCATCCAATCCACCTGCTTCGTTTTACTGATAAGGAGACTCAGACCCTGAGAGAAAACATGACTTGTCCCAGATAATCATGAATTAGTAGCTGAGCAGCAACTAGAATCTTGACTCCTCTTTTTTGGTAATTGCTATTATTTTTATACTGAGTGATGAAATAAAATTCATATTTTATGGCAAGATGAGAAAAATTTAAACATAAAATTTTTCTTTGCCTGTTTGGGCCTCCTCTCTCCCTTTTAGTGTGTGTTGTACATCTGCATTAATCAGACCTCCTCAAGAGATAACAGTCTTAATCTCATAAAGGGTCACAACTCCTTAGAAGATAACCTTCCTCCCTAATCGTGTAAGGGGTCCCATGACCCATGACCTACTTGCTTTGTACGTGTAGGCCTGAATTGTGTAAACTGTCAATAATATGCCACTTGACTCAAGCCCTTGTCTCAAAAACCTATATAACTGTGCTTTGACCTCTAATGTGCATCTCCAGGTTATAATCCTCATATTGGCTTAAATAAAATTTTCCATTTGTTTCTTAGATAGACTACTAATTTTTTTGTTGACATGGGCATACTATGAGCCAGCCACACTACTGTTTTACTTGCATTATCTCATTTAATCCTCAAAATGATCCTACTGTAAAGTAAGCAATATTATCCCACATTACAAATGAGGGAAGACAGGCTCATCCAGGTTCATACCCTGGAAGAGTCAGAATCCCAAATCTTGGCTGTTTCCCTGTAAATCCCTTGGCTTTAGTCAGCTTCTCTAGACCAGTGCTCCTGAGTAACCCACTTCCCTCCTGTGAATGCAAACTGTATAAACAGAAATACATTTGACCATAACCATTAGGGTAAGGCGTTCCAAAACAGAATCGATGTATTAAAATATGTTAACTGTCACACATTTTATACAAATTCTATGACTCCTCAAATTGTTCCAGCTTGTGAAATATGTCTGCAAATGGTAAGGTAGCCAAGTATTTTATTACGCTTTGTGTTCTATTTGTCAGTAATTGGGTGTAGTCTATTTGAATTCTATTAAACTGTTTATTAAGATGTCCAGTGCCTCTTTTCCTGAGTCACCACAGATATTATCACTATAAATCAGCATCTTAGTTTCACAACAACTCAAGATATATTAAAATATTTTAGTGAGTGTCAAAAAAATCTCAAAAATGATTTATTTAGTTCACTTATATTTGAATACTTATATTTTGGAAATCTGCATATTCTTTATAGTAATTTAAACTTGGAACGGGTCAAGAAGAGATATAAAATACGTTTTAAAATAGTATTACAGCTGTAAGTAATCATAAAAGGAAAAACAAACAAGACAAATTAAAGGGCCAGAATACCAGGAAGAATTTAAATAGGTAGTAGACAACAAGCACTTTCTCACTTTCTTTTTTTTCTTACATGAAGTCACAGAGTTTGAGATACTCATAGAGGCAACTGTGGAAACCTCTGTACCATCATTGGGGATGGTATAGTCCTAAACCAGTGGGATAATTTTGGAAACTTCGTCTAATAAAAGTCCAATTTAAGCAGTGACTATAGCTATGAACAAGGAATTGTATGTTCTCCATCATGGTGAAAATGCACCATGTGGGCCACCTACACAACAAATTGTTCAGCGATCCAGTTCATCTCATTAAGACAATCTTAATAAAAGAATCAAGTAAACTATCATCTGGTTGTGCCATGCATAATAAATCACCAATGATTTATCAAAAATGTCCTTTCCATTCTTCCTTTATGGATATTGCCTTAGGTCAGACACCATCACCTCTCACCCGAGTTACTATACTAAACTTTTAATGGATCTCCCTATCGCCAATCTCACCGACCCTATATTATCCTTTAATGACTTCTCATCACTTTGAGATTAACTAGAAACTCCTTTTTATGCTCTGGCCAATGGCTTTATTCTCTAGCCACACCAGTCACTCTCTCATGGGAAACCTATTTTCCAGCCACATTAAATTCAGTGCTATTCCCAGACCCAACATACTCTTTCTCCTTCCGTTTAATGTGACATTTCCTGAGCAGAATGCTTCTCTTTCCATCACTTGATTGACGTCTCCTCTGACACCCTACTCAAGCTTTATCCTCCCCGAATAAGGCTTTCCATGACCTTCCCCAGGCTGAGATGCTCCTCCTGTATGCTCCCTTTGAACACCTACCAAACCATTTATTCCCCAATGGCATGTACTGTCTCCCCAATCAGAATGATTTCTTGAGGCCAAAGACTACAGGTTTCCCCTGCTATTTGAAAGTAGAGCGTTCCTATCAACCCTTCATAAACCAAAATGGCATAAAGGGAAGAAGCAACTACCTTAGGACACATCTTGCTAATAGATGCACAAAATCAATCGAGATAAAGCACGGATGCTCACAGACACAGTTCAAAGCTATGGCAGCTTGATGCTGAGTGTAGGGAAGGAGCTCAGTGGTGTCACTCTCGGTACTGGATGGTGCCATGTCTCTATAAGGCTACTGCAAAACAAACACTGAACACTATTTTAATCTTCACCTTTTTACATAAAATCGAAAATCCTCTTCCGATTTCTCTCATTTAGGGAAAACAGGTACTAATGTAGATGTTTTGTAAAGGCAAAGTGGCATAAGCCAACTTCAGAAAAGTGGGGGATACCTGTATATCCTATTTATGTTTCTGTCCCTGTATCTAGCTGAGTGCCTAGAACATGGAAATTGCTCGAGTGATGTTTGTTGAAAAGGTGAATAAATGAAATAGATCAGAATGTCCCCAAATAGTCTGATCTTAAGAATCACTTGGATGCTAATTTAAAAATGCAGATCCCCAAACTAATCCTTTGGAGATTCATGTTGACCATCTTGAATTAGGGCGAAAGATTATGTATGTTTATCAGGTGTTCCAAGTGATTTGCAGAAGGGCGAATGAGGAAAGGGGAGATTTACTATAGTCATTTAATCATGAGAGGTAAGAAAACCTATGTCTTTGTACAAAATATGTCTGCCCTTGGCTTGCCTTTGAGGTATCCATAGGACACTTCACCCTCCCCCCTTACCTGGTACCTATCTGTGCTGTGCAAGTCAGAAAAAAACAGTTTTTCATCATATAAATATAAGGGCATGAGGATAATCTAGCCTTAGCTCAGAATATAAACTAGGCAAGGGGCCTGATTATGATTTCAACATTGTATTCTTTCAGCTAGTGTTTTCAATGCGGCCTAAAAATGTCATGACTTAGAGTAGTTATTTGTAGAATTGCTTCAAAATTTTATCTAAACCACTGTAATTTCATACCTGGCATTGAAACTACCTAGTTTGCCTGCAAGAACTCCACTTACTTGGCGATTATACGGTACTTACCGGTACTAATTTAGTGTGTAATGTTTTCTTCTTTAATTCTAGGAACACAAACTAGTTCAAAAGAAGACTGTGCTCCATGTTGCCACCTACTTGACATACCTCACTCCTTAACCCTTGTAGTAATCTTTTCACCTCCACGACTCAATGGAAACCTTTCTTTTGAAGGTCACTAATAATCTCTGAATTGCCAAGTCCAACAAACTTCTTGGTATCTGCTGGCCTCTAAACTAACAGTGCAGGGCAAGCCTCTCTTCAACACCCATTCCTCAGCGGTTCCTGGTTTTCCAATTTCTCTCTCTGCTGCTTTTGCATCTCCTTTGCTAATTAATTCTTTTCCTTCTCCAGCTTCTAAATATGTTCAGTTCCATTTTGAAATCTAAACATGTTGGTCTAGCAGTTAAGTTCTACCAGATTTGACAAAATATTTTGGCCTCATGACACAAAACTCTTCTCCACGTACCCTATGGTCTAGACCAGCACTAGTCACATAGGGCCTTTAAATTAATTAAAATTAAATGAAATTAAAAATTCCTCAGTCACACCATCCACATGTCAAGTGCTCAACAGCTACATGTGGCTAGTGGCTACCATACTGTACAACACATTTCTAGACCAGTTAAACCATGGCAGAAGGTTCTGTTGGGCGGTGCTAATCTAGACAGCTGGACTACTTGACTTCCTCACCTCTGAACTTCAATCCATTCCACTCCCTATACCTGGAATCCTCTCCACCAACCATACCTCTTCCTATTGAAATAGGACCCTTTCTTCAAGATTTATTCTAAATACTTACCGCTCCCAAAATCTTTTCTGTTCACTCTAACTGAAAGTGTTGCAGCCCTACTCTGGACTCCCAGAGTTCTTTGTACCACTCTTACCCTCTGTTCTGTCATTATTGGTGTGTGAATATCTGCTCTTCCTGATTAGATATTAAACTGTCTGAAAAGCTGATATTTGTCAACTGTCAGTGAGCGCTTTCAATGTGCTAAGCTTCTCAGATCTTTATAACTCCACTGTGAAATGTGTGGTGTTTTACCATTTTAACATTAAGGAAACCGGGATATAAGATGATGAAGTGATTGGCCAAATGAAGGTCTCAAGACAGGGGGTGATTGCTGGGCATGAAGTGGTGAGCCCTGAGTCACCCTGGGTTGGTCTAATACACATACCCTTAATCCCAGACACACACTGTTTCCTCCATCTCATTCCATGTTAATGTCCACCCCACATGCCGCATGATACTAGACGTGGCTCCACTGGTGAATAAGTTAATAGTGAATAATGCCTTATATGTAACAGGTAATTCACAGTGCATAAAACTTGTTGACAGCCATAATTTATTTCCATATAATTTTCCCAACAGCTCTAAGGCAGCTCTGCAGGAAATGTTATCTCCATTTTACAGAGGCTGAGAGAGTTCCGAGGCCTCCTGAAGTTCACATTGCTATTTAGTGACAGAGATAGGACTTTAGCCCATGACTTTTGCCCCCAAGTTCCATCAGCCTTTCATTCAAATGCCCTGAGGGAAACTCATCAATAATCAACAAAGACTTTAAGTGTTATATCTCAATATAATGCTTTCTATTGATACTTACCCTATTTATTCTTTAAAATTTAAACACAAGAATGAGGCTTAATTGCTGATGTCTATGGGAGGGGGAGAGGCAGTTTTGTGCTGGTTAAGTGCTGGTTAAATAGCCGCAAATTTAGATCTTCATCATATTGTTTTTGCCCTAACCCCATTAAAATAACTTGCCGATATTAAACAAAATTCTGGGAACGGTAATAGGCAAGTTACCTATGAATATGCATGATTACTTTTAAGTCCACTAATAATACGCACGGGTCTTATCTGTAATTATATCTGCATGATTTTTTTTTTTCTCTTTCTCTCTCCTTCAGGAAAGCCATTTAGAATGCATTTGGGAAATGTAATGTTCAAAAAAATTAATTCTAGTACTCTTATTTTCTAGAATTTTCTTAAATGTTTTATGGCTATAATTATTTTTTCCTTCTCAAGGCAAAGCAATATATCACAACATACATTATCATATTTGTTGACAAAATGTGAGATTCAAGGAATTAATTTTATACCAGTTAAATAACAGAAGAAAAGTTATGCTGTATTTTATTATATTAATTTTCTCATATACTTAAACAGTTTTGCATTTTGTCTTGTATCTGCAATTACACTTAAGAGTACTATACTTCCACTTACTTCATATTCATCTTTAAGCCTCGTGTATTTTTTTTTTTTTTTTTTTTTTTGCGGTACGCAGGCCTCTCACTGTTGTGGTCTCTCCCGTTGTGGAGCACAGGCTCCAGACGCGCAGGCTCAGTGGCCATGGCTCATGGGCCCAGCCGCTCCGCGGCCTGTGGGATCTTCCCAGACTGAGGCACGAACCTGTGTACCCTGCATCGGCAGGCGGACTCTCAACCACCACGCCACCAGGGAAGCCCAAGCCTCGTGTTATTTTTGTGTATATTTGAGGTTAGTTGGGGGTGAGATATAGGAGGATTAAACTCACCTACTTTGAGTGTCTTTCTTCAGTCACATGCAGATTCTTTACAAAAATTATTTTATCTCATCTGAAAAGGAGCCTAAAAAATGATTTGCCCTGCCAGAAAGTGGCAAAGGTCAGTTTCAAACCCAGGCCTGCCTCATTCCTAACCTTATGACCTTTTCACTATGAATGACCAAATGGTTGAATGGCTGAATATTAAATGAAAGACCTCTTGGGTAAAACATAAATGTGTCTGATAACTATTCCCTAAAATGTTTATTAGATGAATAAATAAACAAATGGGTAGATAGAGCTCAATATACATCAGCTCATTTACCTCCCCACCAAAAGAGAACATTTTCAAATAAACATTCAGGAATACACAATTAGGAAAATGTTTCAGCAATGACAGGGCTTTTACAGGATAACTCTTTCCAAGTTCAAAAGTCTTAATGCACAAGCAATTTGCTTGAAGTCTGTAATGCCCTTGGATTTCAAGTTGAGGAGTCTGATCAACTGGAAACAGAAAACTAAAAGATCTGAAATATTGTTAAATGAATAGATTGAACTGAAATTAGCCTCTTAGAACTTTAAGTGCTTCCACATAAAGTCCAAGAGATAGACACAGGAATGATATTCACTACAACCAACTGTTGCCTTAATTCCAAATTTAACCTCTGCAATTTGATCTAATGTTACATCAAGGCATATGGGGCCTCCGCATGTGAAGAGCTTATACCAACTTAAAGCAAATGCATCACACAAGCAAGAATGCAGTCACGTAGTAGAGATGTTTCCTTCGATATGTTTCATTCCATGTTTTTTTATCATACCTGCAGTCACTATGCAAACCTGCCTCCCGTCACTTTACCACGGGCTTGTTTAAAAGCGTTGTAATTCTTCGCCCTGATGCCAACCTTTCTACTCACGTCCTCTCTTCCTACAAATGGCTGCTAGAAAAATCTTCCCCAAAGACAGCTTTTATCACAAGCTCAAAACCTATCACAGTTCTCTGAAACCTGGTATATAACAGACTCTTAAAGTCTTTACCCCTCACCATCCTAGTCTCTCATATCTCTCTGAGGCAGATTCACCATTAATTAAAAAAAAAAACAAAACCCTGCCATGCCCTGTATGAAATAAATTTATTTTCTTATCTGTGCTCTTTGGCATGTTAGTGATCCTAATTTAGAGCTTTTGAAATTGCTTTGCAAATTATCTATGACGTATTTTCATATGGGTGTACTATCAGTCTCTGTATCAGTCAGAGTCCCGGAAGGAAACAGAACTCATCCCAGATGGTTCAAATGCAGAGATTTTAATGAAGGAGTTATTTACCAAAGTGTAGACAGAGTTAAGGAACAAACAAGATGGTGAGGCAACAGTGAGACTAACAGTGGTGAGAAGACAGTACTACCAGTAGAAATGAAGAGACAGGAGAAGGAGTAGCATTTCCACAGGAGCCCAGTTAAAGCTGGATGCATGGAAGAGGGCAGCCTGGAGGGAGTGAAAGCCTGAAAGGACACCACCACAGCCAGGGCACAGGGTCAAACAGGACATGGAGAGGAAACATTCCCACCTCTTTCTCCTCTCACCGTCCAATATCTTGCTAAGGCTTCCCATTGGCCAAGCCCAAGATGAAGACAGAGGGGAGGAGAGTCCTGGACATGCAATCTGTATGGAAGCTGTAAAGGCCAGCTTCCCAGGACACAGGGAGGACACAGAACAGTGGAGAACGGATGGGGGCCCAGCAAGTGGAGAACAGCTTGCACGGTCCCCAGCTCACTGCATCCTTCTACAGGGTGGCAGTTTCTGTGATCACCGGCATTTGGAGTGAGGAAACGGCTACAGAACTCCCTGAAGTCGCAGCTGTGTGTTACTTTGAGCAACTTTACTCAGAGGCTCAGCTTCCTTACCTTTAAAATGACAATAACACTCAGTTTGTAGAATTATTTTGAATATTAAATGAAAAAGTCTATAAAATCTCTAGCACAATAAGCTCTAAATAAGTGGTAACTACTGTTACCCACAGTGAAAATTAGTCTTAAATGTGTATACATAATAAAATAAAATTTTAATGATATATTTATAAAATAAATAAAATCTAAGTCCTATTTTTCAGTCTTATAATAAACTGACTCTTATAAAACATCTTATAATAAAAGAATGAACCATCAAAGATAGGAATCCCTGAGTGTTAGTGGTCACCTTTGTAGCTCGCCTCTACCCCACATCCCCTTGCCTTAAAAACTATGGCAGGACATCTTCAGGACTTGGCAAGCAGACGACTTAATTTTACACTAGTGACTTGGATGCCATTTCTCTTCCTTCCCACTCAGTAACAGACGGTGCCCTGGACAGCAGTGACATCTGCAGCCCCAAGGGAGAAGGGTCAGCACAAATTTTAATTTTGCTTTTGATTTGGGGCTTTCAGTACACATTTTTTTTCTCCCCGTCAGTTTGCATCCAGCTTTGTATCTGACATTTTTTAGTGCTTTATGTAGTTGGACTAACCCCGAAATTTGTAGCTCTGGGTTTTTGCTTATTTTGCTTTATATATTTAATTCAACCTCTTTGATTAAAAGAAAAAAGGCAAGTGAAAATATGATAAAGTACTCTACCTGTCATTTCTGTATCACTAAGGATGTTAGATAGAGGGTAGTCTGCTCTTTTTGAGTTCTTCTCATTAAAATGTTAATATTTTAATATTTTAAATAATAAGAAACAAGAATACTAAGAGATAGCTTATAAAAATATGTAGGCAATTCCATTCAACTAGAAAAAGGAACACAAAAGCTGAGAGAATTTACAAAAATTCACTAGAAAGGAATAAGATTCTACACTGATCTCTGCTATGAGAATAAAAATAAATGAATAATAGATAGATAGATAGATAGAAAGATAGAAAGAGAGATAAAGGCTTTATTCTTAGGAGGTCAAGTGTTTGCACTGGGTGCACTTTGATCCTCCTGAGATCTAATGTTTCAGGGGAATTTCTGTAATAGGAGACTCTCCCCTGACGTTTGAATGTTGTGGCTACATTTGGAGCCATAAAAATTTCCTACTAAGGCATCCCACAGAGAAAAAGCATCTATTTCTAAGTATATAAAATGGCATCCTCATTACTGAGACCTCAATAGTATTTGTAATTTCCCTGTGCCCAGGTGCAGTCTCTAGAGGTCAAAGAGAACACCAAAGGCTATGTCTATGATATAATTAGATCAAAATAGAACTGAAGGCTGGCCTCAGGTAGCTATTTCTAATGGGAGTCATTCACAGGATAATAAAAATTACCGTTCTGCCCAAATGTTCTCCTTGGCCAAGGATAGGCTGACTAGATAAAATCAGAACTCAAGGGTCATTTCTGATTGGCCTCAATCCAAAACACAGCAAAACTCAAGAAGCTTCACATACAAATAATTACACAGCTAATTCAGGTGTTTGGATTAGATAGATGATTCAGAGTCCCCTTCATCTTCTTAGGCTCAACTGATTCTGAATTTACAACAGAATATTGAGCCTCACTTCAACTATGCAATGGGTTGAAGAAGAAGAAAACAAACTGGGCTTTCTTTTGTTTTGATGCCAGAAAGACAAAGAGAATGGCATGCATAAATCACCCAGACTAGGCGATCACATCAACAGCAATTCATTGTAAGATAAAAAGATATATGGGATATCTGGTCCTGGTTCCTTTCTCTGGCCCTTAGACAAGTTAACCCAAATGATTCCAGTTTTCTAATCTGTAAAAACTAATCCAGGATAGTCTCTTCACAATATAATCCAGGATAGATATTTCTTCCAACTCTACACACACAAAAAAAGCTGCTTTTTTTTATGTATCAAGAAGGGTAAAAATATAATCTTATGAATTGCACACCTCTATTTCAATGAGGCTGCATTTCAGGTGGGTCTGAAGCAACCAAATGTGTATTCAAAAACTTTAACGTCAGATAAAAGAAGGGCTCAGCCAGAATCATTCCAAGTTGAAGAATCCAAGTCACAGAGATGAAATAAATCCTTTCACCAAGAATAGCTCATATCTGAAGTCATATTGTTGATATATCCCACACCCATTTGTTAGATATGTTTCAAAAATTTTGGTTTAGAGATAGATACATAGATAGATAGATAGATAGATAGATAGATAATCAATAGAGAGATGGAAAATGACAGATATTTCTCAACCATGTTTTTTTAAAAAACAACAGTTGTAAAAATCATATGTATGTCCAATGAAAAAATAAAAAATCAGAATAGAGATAATGCAGACAGTTTAGCAAAGAAAAGATCAAGGGTGAATAATAGTATTAAATATGTCATAAGATCCTACACAGTAATAAAATGAGCTGTGATTTTTTCTTTTAGCTCCCTAGAATTTAAAAGTCATCATCATCAATGAGCACTAGTTAACAGTATAATATAAACCATTTAGTGGTGCTATAAATTAAAAACAAACACAGAAAAAAACTATTCAAAATGACTGAGCCATTTAGGAACATTTCCTTAAAAGATGGAGACATGGAAACATTTTCCACAACTAAAAGCTGAATGTCATTCAGCAGTGGATTAAACAAAGAAAACCAAAGTAAAAAAATCTGAGCATCCAGATTGATTGCATAAAACTTTGTCAAAGATAGAAATATAGGAGTTTTGCAACTAAACAAAAGGCAAACAACACAAATATCGATATTTCCAACCAACTACTGGATATCAGTAGCTTAAGAAGCCTCTCACTTTTTTCTCTTTTTTTCATTCTTATCATTCTTTTTTCATTCTTATTCAATGACTTAAAAAAAGAAAATGAAGCACATTCTTTCTTGAAGAGCTTATGCATATTGAGTCACAGCCCCATCTCTCAACCTCAAAGTCAATTTAGCAACTAGAAATGACATAGAGAAAATGGAGATCATGTTCTATTGGGGAGAAATGTCTTTCATTGTAGTGTAAACTTAATGAATGCCTCACCTACCACAGAAATATTTTTTACATCATTATTCACTCAACAAACACTTATCCAGTGCCTTCTAAGTGGCAGACAGAGTGAACACAAACGTGAGCAACGAAAACACACTTCTTATGCTCTTGGAGCTTACAATTTAATAGGAAATCAACATCAATCAAACAATCCCATACAGAAACGTACAAGTGAGTGATGATGTAAAAGTGAGTACAGTGCTCTATGGGCATATAGCAAGGAGATCTGCCCTAGACAGAGAGGTAAGACAAGTTGGAGGCTTTGTATCCTATTCCTGGAGCTCTTTCATCAGCAACTAGGTGAGGGAAGTATTTCCAAGAAGAGAATTTCTTCTGGACACCCTAAAGTCCTGTCCTGAGGGCAGCCACTTACTATATACCTCTGTATCCAAAGCTAACCCTGCTTTTCAACTGGCCTTGCTGAGATTGAGCTCAACAGGAGAGATGAAGCAACACTCTGGCACAAACCCCACATCATCCAACATCTTCAAACCAGAGCAGCTCAGTCTTGGTCCTTATCTATGAGGGATGCTTGCAGCATCATGGCTGGCTTTGCAGGGACCCCAGTAGGACCCACTGCCCTCTCCTCCACCATATTCCTACAGTGACACAGAATGTAGTTTAAGAGCCTCAGTAAATAATTCAAGGGAAGAACTAAATAAACTCAAACTTTCTAGAGTTGAGAAGCACACATCCAACCACAAACTAAGTCCTAACTTCTAAAAATAGAGGTTCAAGCTCAAAAGACTTAAAAAGTCAACCCAAGATTAGTCCACAGTCCCACCTTGCTCCTTCCTGTTCCCTGTACCCTGAGAATAGTCAGAGGAGTACCCCAGCCATAATTGTCTTACTCAGTACTTGGAGGTCTATGATCAAAAGCTGGAAAAAGAGCCCACATCTTTCACACCAGCAGGGAAATTGCTTTCTGTAGCAGGAAATCATGGGACATTTAAGCATGTGAAACTTAAAAAATAGCCTATTAAGGCTATTTTAAGTAAACTTAAAATAGTCTTAATAGAGAAATTAGGTTTAGATGATTTCATACAACAAATCTGATTTTTAAATTTTTGAATACATTTACTAATTCAAGAATGGTTTTAAATCTTCAGGGAGCTGGGGGGTGCATTTCAAGCTATCTTCCACCTTCAAATGGAACATTTCTGAAATAAAATAAGGAAACCCAATTTGTAATCATAATAAAGGTTCTTATCTGAATCCAAAAGCAAAGCTTGTTTTTCTCCTTGGAAATGAAAGCTCCTGAAGGGCGGGGGCTGCATTTTCTTATTCTTTGTGGCACTTGGCACAGTATTATTTCAGTCATATACAGAGCATGGAGTGATTATAATGATGTAGTTTTTATCTTACTCTTTATAACTACAAAGTTATCCAGGTAATTCCGTGCAGGTACAGTGATGTTCTGCTCTACTCAACTGGTTTGTTCCAAAACAAGGGCACTCTCATGAACACATGCCAAAGCATGTTTTACAAGGCAGGGACTTTGATGATAGGATCATTCTGCATACTCACGTAACTTGCAAAATCAAATCTGAGCTTCCCCACATTATTGCCAGAACTTACATGGACCCTTGTCATACCTATTAACACAACTTGAGATCAACCAGTTAAGTACGTAAACCAACAAATTAAGAAAATAGAGCAGCAAAATTCCAGACACATTTTATACTTCTTACTTTTTATTTTGACTTCAATTTTTTCCAAGAAAAGCATGCCTACTTCTGCACATTTTCAGTTTTCTCCTGTGCATTTTGTATTACAATTTCAAAATAATCTGACCAGAGATCCAGTACTATACAAGTCCCTAAATGTGTGATAATCATAAAAAAAACTTGCAAAGGCTGTAGCAGTGGGATGTGCAACATCTTTTATGATGTCAGCAGTGTTGCCAAGAAGCCAAGAGCTAAAAGGAGTGAATGAGAAAATCCATAGGATAAACAGGTTCCATTAATTTCTGAGCAGGCTGCGTGAATTCATTAATGCCAACAGATTAATAGCATGGCCATATAAATGAAAGGTCACTGAAATACATTTTTTCCGAAGAAAAGTCATAGTTAATTCATCTTATAGAGTCAAAATTTCATTTTCCAAAATATAGATGTGTGGAGACTTTCTTGAGTAATACCTCCCATCCCTAAGTTACTATAGTTTCTATGCAGCCAGGTTCCCAGATAATAAAACATATAAAATGTGGAATTCAATCTTAGATATTTATCTAGTGTTTATTCTAAGTTGCAATGAATGAATGTACTAGAGAAGCAGAGTCAAAAGAGGGGAAGCCAAAAGAGGGGAAGGCTGCATTCTGTAAGGACAGAGAAGCATTATTCTGGAAATGTGTCCAAACCAGGTAGACTCATTCAAGGGATCCAGATGATAAAAGCCCAGTGGACTAAGATGTGGTCCATCTGGGTGTCTCAAAAAAAGGAAGTTTTCAATCTGGAACCCAAAATGAGCATGAGATACACCTGAAAATCAAACGAGGAGAGACTTCTTTTTCAAGAAAGCGTTAGATGAAAGAATCAACTGGAGATAGATAACTAAGCTCTAGGAAGCGAAACCTATGGCCAGATTATAAGATTCCGGAGGGACATACTGAGCGATGAGGTTGTGTGTAGTTTACAAATGCATACAGTATTTAGAGATGTCCTTGAAGGAAATCTACTCTCAAATTATACTTGCCATGTTAAAGATAGTACTGAGCTTCCCAGAGAGCCATCAGCAGAAAGTTCCCTTACCACAGGGCTGTGGTCCTCGGGAAGCACTGGAGCGCTTGAATGGTTAGAAAGTCACCAGTGATTGAACATGTGTCTGTCTTTGAGAGGGAAAGGAGGGAGCTGGCAATGAGGAACTGTGTAGAGTTTGTCCGTCTTTTGACAAATGTTACTCGCTATTTATATCAAAATTATCAACATCATCACCACCTCATCTGCAAGGACTACCCAAGTATCTTGTTCCCACTCTTCCCAACTCTCTCTACATTCACCCCAAATACACACCAAAGTTATTCAGAATTGGAAGAACAAATTGTTTGCCCAATCTCATAATAATCTGTCCTAAAAGGTCATTTAAACATTTAATCAAACCTGCAGCCCTCGGGGAAGATGTGAGTCATGCAGTCAGCACAGCACACTGAAGTCGGGCTTTGTGTCAGCCGTAGGGATTATGCAGGTGACCCCACAAAGAAATCAGTAACAGGGACATTTTCTGTCATTGGGCAGGGGAGAAAAAGTTAAACAGATTCCTGGGTTCTACTGAATTAAACCTTCATATCTATTAAGGAAACCCCTCTGGGATGCATTAAGCCACAATTCCCAGAACGTTGGCCATGTGCTGAGAAATACATGAAGACTCCTGAAAAAGGGAGGGGTAGGTGGGCATCCTAAACCAATATGAATTATTTGTTTTTCTGCTTCTTTTGATCAGTTACACCACAGCTCCCTTCCACAGGTACAAATACAGAAAAGAAGGCTTCTGTCTCATAAAAGTAGCTCAGACAAATGATACTCCTCAGGGTGCCGGACCCAGACCTGGCAGCCAGCCCATTCTCTGGGCTCTGGTCTGCTGGTACTTTTCTCTTCCACAGCTATCAGCCTGTGTCAGACCTACGCCTTCACTCTGACTGGGGACAAAAAGAAGATCACAGTGGAAATCCTTCTGTGTGCGGCTAATAAGCCTATTTAGAGTCAATGAGAAAGCCTCATTTTGCACCAAATAAAGCCTTCACGAGTTCTACTGAATCAGTAAAACCAAAATGTGTCTGTGCCCTCCCTGTCCCCATTTTACACCAGGCTGAGAGGTGAAGCTCAGCAAAATGTTGGATGTGTTGACCTCTAAGCTTCCTTCCTCATCTGATGTCCTCTGATTCTCTGTGGGCTAGTGGGATTTGAATCTTATTTAAATGATCACATATTCTGATGGATACCTGAGACTTTCATCAGTTTTCATCTCTGTGCTCTGCTGAATCAGCATATTTGGAATCTTGGATCCCTCTTGGCAAAGAACTGAATGTTGCTGCCATGTAACAGCTTAGCTAGCATTGCCTATATTCTTTCTGGAAGAGATCTGGGTGGGAGACAGACATAGAGCACATTCCCACCGCCCACAGAAAGACTTCTGAAGTGTTTCGGGAACCATGGTTTCCTTTACTGTGCAAAAGCTTTTAAGTTTAATTAGGTTCCATTTATTTATTTATTTTTTTAATTTTCATTGCTCTAGGAGGTGGATTGAAAAAGATCTTGCTGTGACTTATGTCAAAGAGTATTCTGTTTATGTTTTCCTCTAAGAGTTTTATAGTATCCGGCCTTACATTTAGATCCTTAACCCATTTTGAGTTTATTTTTGTGTGTGGTGTTAAAGAGTGTTCTAATTTCATTCTTTTACGTGTTTTCCCAGCACCACTTATTGAAGAGACTGTCTTTTCTCCATTGTATATCCTTGTCTCTTTTGTCATAGATTAGTTGACCATAGGTGCGTGGGTTTATCGCTGGACTGTCTATCCTGTTCCATTGATCTATATTTCTGTTTTTGTGCCAGTACATACTGTTTTGATTACTGTAGCTTTGTAGTACAGTCCGAAGTCAGGGAGCCTCAGCTGATTCCTCCAGCTTTGATTTTCTTTCTCAAGATTGCTTTGGCTATTTGGGGTCTTTCGTGTTTCCATACAAATTGTAAAATTTTTTGTCCTAATTTTGTAAAAAATGTCATTGGTAATTTGATAGGGATTGCATTGAATCTGTAGATTGCTTTGGGTGGTACACTCATTTTTGCAATATCGAGTCTTCCAATCCAAGAACATGGTATATCTCTCCATCTATTTGTGTCATCCTTTATTTCTATAATCAGTATATTATAGTTTTCTGAGTATAGGTTTTTTGTCTCCTTAGGCAGGTTTATTCCTAGGTATTTTATTCTTTTTTAAAATTAATTAATTTATTTATCTTTGGCTGTGTTGGGTCTTTGTTGCTGTGCGCGGGCTTTCTCTAGTTGCAGCGAGCAGGGGCTACTCTTCATTGTGGTCCGTGAGCTTATTGCAGTGGCTTCTCTTGTTGTGCAGCATGGGCTCTAGGCACATGGGCTTCAGTAGTTGTGGCACGTGGGCTCAGTAGTTGTGGCTGGCGGGCTGTAGAGCACAGGCTCAGTAGTTGTGGTACGTGGGCTTAGTTGCTCTGTGGCATGTGGGATCTTCCAAGACCAGGGATCGAAACTGTGTCCCCTGCACTGGCAGGAGGATTCTTAACCACTGCACCACCAGGGAAGCCCTGTTTCCTTGATTTCTCTTTCTGATCTTTTGTTGTTAGTGTATAGGAATGCAAGAGATTTCTGTGTATTAATTTTGTTTCCTACAACTTTACCAAATTCACTGATGAGCTCTAGTAGTTTTCTGGTAGCATCCTTAGGGTTTTCTACATATAGTATCATGTCGTCTACAAACAGTGACAGTTTTACTTCTTCTTTTGCAATTTGGATTCCTTTCGTTTCTTTTTCTTCTCTGATTGCCATGGCTAGGACTTCCAAAACTATGTTGAATAATAGTGGCGAGAATGGTCATCCTAAACCAGCATTGTAATGTCCTTAATGAAAGATATTAATCATTTTCCCAAACGAAACTACAATTCTAAGCATTTGACCACAGTGATGTAAGCAAATAAACCTGCAGCTAATAGGTTCTGTGTGGGCCAATGGGCTAATGGAAAGTAATACAGGGGTGAAATGACATCACCTACTGGTCAGAATACTAATTCCTCTCCCAATGAATAGTCACATCCCAACTCAGTCCTGTGTTGGGATGTAGTGGGGAAGTGCATAAAGAAATAAGCACCACTTCTAAAAACAATAGAAGTTCTACATTTAAGCTCAATGTTTTAGCCAGAGAGCATTTTGGTAACATAAGGGAGAAACAGAGCAATTGAATGGCCTTTGTGAAAAGTCTGTATACCAATAACAGCCACCATTGTCACCACCAAAATCTAGAGATAGGAAAAATTAACATTTAGCAAGAATTCTTAGAGGTTAAGTTACTTGCCCAAGATCACACAGCTAAGATGCAGTGTTGGAATGTCTACCAATGAGGCTGATAATTTTACTAGACACAGAAAGCATAATAAACACCTAGTTCCTCTTAGGTCTTATGATTCAGTTGGTAAACTTACAAGCACTTTGAATAGGTTTTCACTTACACTGCAAAGAGAAATGCTTAGCTAAATTACTGTCTGTCTGGGTGGTAAGTAGCACACCACCACCATCTGTAAAATAACATTTTGGAAGGCTCTAGGGCATGTTGCTTAACAGAACCCAGAGGCGAATTAATTTTGACAAATTAAGGAGCATTCTCTAATACTTGTGTTTCATAATTCTGCAACTTATATAGAAACATGTCTCAGTAAAAGATTGCTGAAAAGCTGTATATCATTCTAATTTTAATAAATCAAATCACATTTTATATTCACTGACTGGGAAGTCAGTATTTAAGAAACCTGTGGCAAATCCATTTAATATAAACAATTTGTCTGTGTTGGAAACATTGAACTCCTGATTTATCTTAGAATTTTAATTTTTGTCATATCTTCTTAAAATGAGGCATGTTCATGTCACGTTAAATAAATCATTCCCACTCATTGATAATATATTGTATTAGTTAGTATGCTTTCAGTTGCAAATAAGAGAAAATCCAGTGCAAAATGGCTTTCAGATTGAGAGGGTTTATCATTATCTCATATCACAAGAATGGAAGGGGCCTCCAGGGCTGGTTAATTCAGAGGTTCAAAGACATCAGCAGTGGGGCTTCCCTGGCGGCGCAGTGGTTGAGAGTCCGCCTGCCGATGCAGGGGACACGGGTTCGTGCCCTGGTCCGGGAAGATTCCACGTGCCGCGGAGCTGCTGGGCCCGTGAGCCATGGCCGCTGGGCCTGCACGTCCGGAACCTGTGCTCCGCGATGGGAGAGACCGCGGCAGTGAGAGGCCCGCGTACCGCAAACAAAAAAAAGAAAAAAAAAAGAATTAACTGTGTTACATGGGATGCACACTAAAATAAAATTCTTGTTCTGTAGGTCTATCAGCCTAGACCTCTGCTGTCCAACAAAATAGCCAGTAGCCACATGTAGCTATTCACGTGTAAATGTAAACTAATTAAATTTTAATTTTAAAATTCAGTTTCTCAGTTGCACTAGTTACATTCAAGTTCCTAACAGCCACATGTTAGCCACATGTGGCTACTCCATTGGACAACATAGATATAGAAAACCGTCCTTATTTCAGAAAATTCTATTGCATGGCACCAGCCTAGCAGAAAGGGAAATTGCTGTTGGATAAGTTATAGTGCCTGCTGTACTCCCTATGTAGCAAGCAATAAACTTTATGTGTATTACCTCTTCTAATCTTCCTACGTATTATTATCACATGTTAGTCTGGTCTTTAGGTTGCTAGCTAAGGATGGGAAAATTTAATTAGAAGGGTCTTGAACTATCTCACAT
This sequence comes from Phocoena phocoena, assembly GCF_963924675.1. Taxonomy (NCBI): domain Eukaryota; kingdom Metazoa; phylum Chordata; class Mammalia; order Artiodactyla; family Phocoenidae; genus Phocoena; species Phocoena phocoena. The sequence continues at coordinate 81,263,788 of NC_089227.1, forward strand.
ACCTGCAGGAAGGGCATGGTTAAGGTTTTGATCACAGTCAGAACTCTTTCCATTTGCCATCTCTGTTCTGGCTACATGTCAATATCATTATCCCAGGCCAACTTTCTCCTCACAGTAAAGAACTTGACAGTCTCCCCAGCCTTACCTCTCACAGCCTCACCACACACCCTCCCGCCCAAGGGGAAATGGTATTCCTCCTTCACTTCCAGGTCTAAATACCCTTTGGAGAGACTCTGGTGGTACAGGTTGGGTCAGGCACCCAGCCTTGGACTAGTCAGTTGTAGTTGCAGAGACATTAGGGAGGGAAGTAGGGTCTAGGGCTACAGCTCAGCAATATGACCTTAGAGGGTCCACTCATGGTTACTGAAAACAATTCATAGAGAAACTAGAATTCCAGGGTCCTCTCCTTCAACACATTCCCTAAGGCGGAGTCCATCAAGCTCTGGCTCAGGCCCTCTGCAATTTGCTGTCCACATAATTTCTGGCAAACCTCTTTCCTCAGCTTCAGACTCACATAACCAACTAACTGCTTCCCAGACACCTGCAGCTGAATATCTCTCAGCTTCCTTAAATTCAACATATCCCAAACAGAATTCATCATCCTCTCCTTCCCCCTCTTCCCCAATCATTCGTATGTCAGGAACACTCTCTCAACCAATGACCCAATTTCCCAATCCAAGAATCAAGTTGTCATCCATGATTTTTCCACTCAGTAAATAATTAATTGCCACGTCCTAAATCTATCTCTTAAAATATATCCATCTACTTCTCTCCACAGCCCAGTGAGGTACAGCCATCATAACCTGGGTCACTATCATCCCTGCGGGAATTACTGTAATATCCAACTGGTCTCCTTCCTCCAGCGTTACACCTTGCCAGTGTTATGCTACAGTCAGAATAATCTTTCTAAAATGGAAATCCGATCATGTCACTGATCTGTTTAAAACCTTTTAGTGCCTGTTCATTGCCTTCAAAACAAATGTTAACTCCCTGGTGTGGCATATAAAACCTTACATGGCCCATCCTTTTCCTAGGTCTCTATCCTTCTCTTTTACTATTTTACCCCCCTACTCTCTACCACAGCCATACTGAACTTGTTCATTTCCTCAAACCACCATCCTTTCTCTTGCCTACTGGCCTTTGTGCTTCCATCTATTTGAAGTAATAATCCTACTGATCGCCTCTTTGTCCTGTCTAAATGCTGCTTATGTTTTAGTTTCAACTTAAATGACACCACTCTTCTCCCCTACGCCACATTAGGTCTCCCTGATACACACTCCCACTCACCAGCCATAACACATTTCATTGCAGGGATGCAACTTAATTATTCATCTTCTCAAACTATAAGCCCCATGAGGGCAAAGACCACTTCTGTTTCGTTCTCTAATATGCCCCCAACATCTAATAGTACCTGAGGAAAAGTAGGTAATAAATAAGCTGGATTCAATTCATTCATTCATTCAACAGGTATTTTGAGGAAGCCTATTTGTGCCAAATGGCTTCCTAAGCACTGGGATGCAACAGAGAACAAAACAAGGTCCCTGCTTCATGAAGCCTATGTTCTTGTGGGGAAAGAAAACCAATGATAGACAAATAAACAAATAAACATGCTTAAATGGAATTTTTTTTAACATCTTTATTGGAGTACAATTGCCCCACAATGGTGCATTAGTTTCTACTGTATAACAAAGTAAATCAGCTATACATATACACATGTCCCCATATCTCCTCCCTCTTGTGTCTCCCTCCCTCCCACCCTCCCCATCCCACCCCTCTAGGTGGTCACAAAGCACCGAGCTGATCTCCCTGTGCCATGTGGCTGCTTCCCAACAACTATCTATTTTACATTGGGTAGTGTATATATGTCCATGTCACTCTCTCACTTTGTCCCAGCCCACCCTTTCCCCTCCCCGAGTCCCCAAGTCCACTCTCTACATCTGTGTCTTTATTCCTGTCCTGCCCTAGGTTCTTCAGAACCTTTTTGTTTTTTTTTTGGTTCCATATATATGTGTTAGCATAGGCATTTGTTTCTCTCCTTCTGATCCACTTCACTCTGCATGACAGTCTCTAGGTCCATCCACCTCACAGCAAATAACTCAATTTCATTTTTTATGGCTGAGTACTATTCTTTAAATGGAATTATTAAACACATTCTTAACTGACATTTTCTATCATATTTTCCAAATTGTCTTTTTATTATTCTGTTACATTAGAGGTAGTATGGATATATAGTATGCTCTGCCCACATAGCATAAATATAATTTTAAAAAATACAACACTACAGAGTCATGGCTTTTATAATCATGAAACCAAATATTCCAGTTAGATTTAACTGAAAGACACAGGCCCATATGTGTTTATAGAATTATATTCTCATCTCCATATTAGCAGTGCAGTCAGAAATTTAAAGACAGATAAACTACCAGAAGAGTACATTTTATTCTTAAATTACAGTAAAGGCTCTTTTAATATGATCATTTGTATTAAGCTTTTCCTTTCATTGAAAATATCATTCCAACAATTAAAATACTTGTCCAGGTTATGCCAAATTAGGCCCCGTCATCACAGCTACATGATTCAAATGAAGAGCAAGTGGGCTATTGGCCATCATTTTTTACCAATTAACTAAGAAACATATAATGAATGCTAAGCCTGCGCTAAGTCCTGAGGATACAGGTCCTGCCTACTAGAAGCTTACAGACTAGTATCTTCATTTTTCTAACTCCTGTCTTTTTCATAAAATATAAGCTCCTTGAGGGGAAGGACCAGAGAAGTTTAACATGTTATGGAGTTTTAACAAAAGCTACAAGTAACCAAAAAATAAGACTCTCCAGAAGGTTTTCTCAGTTAGCCTTAGTAAACTCTGATCACACCTCCTCTGATGTCTCCCTTGCCCTAATGTAACCTTGTTCTTGAGTTGAATATGTAGCTCTTTTTGTTTGTATGTGTTCATCAGAATTTGTGTAAATCTCTTTTATTTCATCAAGTCATGGTGGTAGCCACAGAATTCCTTCAAATCTCATGGGTTTAAAGGAATCCCAAGATAAAATTTCTTAGAAAATAAATATTCCTTTTGTAATGTAAATAGTTGGGCCCTACATTTATCTGTCTTGTATGTTTTCTGAGGGAGAGGAAGAACATCAAATTTTCTTAATACTGGGCCATCTGTATTTTCTTTCTTTCTTTGTTTTGCTTTGTTTTAATGAAGTGGTTCCTTCAATTGAATTTTAATAAGCCTTGAGGGAAAGATAATTTTTTCTAATGTTTCTATACTTTTCTAATCCCTCTCTCATCCTCACTGGCTCGAGCTTTATTATGGGTTTTCAAATAATTGGTTCTTAAAAATGCTTAGCTGTCACTTACTTGCTTTTATTCTCTTGTCCATTTCTAAGTCCTCCAGCCTAATATTCCAGAGATAATGTTTATCATGTTCTCCAGAGATACGTGTGACTCCCTAATCAATCAAGCTAATGCCAGAGTCCATTGCATATTTTACAGGAATAGATTTCTAGACTCCTAAATTCATTTTCATTCTATAGAATGGATGTTCTTCTGTTTTAAGTTACTGTCTGAAAAATGTAAGAATTTAGGTACACTTAAAGTTCACTCTTCAAGGGCACTTCCTTACACTTCCACACTTCCAGCAGTATTAGTGCTTCTCAGACCAAGAGCATCAATGTGACCCCCTTAGAAGTCAGGGAGCTTCACACAGAGGGAATGCTTAACCCTAGATGGGCTAAGTATGTATATGTATGAAAACATTAAGGCCGCTATGCCAGGGAAAAATAGTGGAACAGATCAATGCAACTCAGCCCCTCGCTGGGAAAGGCTTTCAGAGCAGGAAAGGATTAAGAAAAGAATCAAGTGTCGAGTCAGATTTCAGCCCTACCATCACCTTCAGGTAGCTATGGAGCTTTAGACAACTCACTTAGGCCAGATGGGCCTCAATTTCCTTTACTGAGAAATGAAAGAATTGAGCAAAATGATCTCTATGGACATTTCCAACTCCTGTACTCTATGTGTGTTTATGACTGACAGTGCAGTTTTTTTAAGTTTTCAGAATATTTTTGGATCCTGATATGGCAAGCTTTGCTATCTACTTTGCAGATTTTAGAGATACAGGTGAAACTGTGTACGTTTCTTTAAATTTAGTAATTAAGCTTCCCACTTTCAAATTTCCTAATGAGGAGACAAATACACACACACACACACACATTACAATATCTTTCTACTTTACTAATTAAATACTTATTGAAGATAGTATACATAACATAGGCTAGTGATTGTAAATTTTTGTATTTGAAAATCGAAAGTCATTTAGATGATCTTCTTTAAGACATCTTGAGTTTATCAGTAATCTTTAGCACAGCTGCCTATCTATTATGCTAATTAAATGTCAGGTACTTTTGTTATCTCTATAAACTAACTCTAATGCCCACCTGTTACTCAGTTGTGTCCCAGGGCCCATGGACTTTGCATGACCTGGGACTGGTCAGAAATGTAGACTGCCTCACCCCAGACCTATAAAATCAAAATCCGCATTTTAACCAGGTTCGCAGGTGATTTATGTGCTCACTAACCTTCTAGAAGTGCTATTATACATTATAGTGCTTCCTGCACTGCTTTTTTTTTTTTTTTTTTTTTTTTTTTGCGGTACGCGGGCCTCTCACTGTTGTGGCCTTTCCCGCTGCGGAGCAACAGGCTCCGGATGCGCAGGCTCAGCGGCCATGGCGCACGGGAGCAGCCGCTCCGCGGCATGTGGGATCTTCCCAGACCAGGGCACGAACCCATGTCCCCTGCATCGGCAGGCGGACTCTCAACCACTGCGCCACCAGGGAAGCCCCCTGCACTGCTTTAAAATACATGGTGGGGGGGAGGTTCCTGTAAGGGAATGAATAAATGAGCAAACTAACTAATTCAGCAAAGTGAATGCTACAATTCAATGCCACTGGACTTAAGAGTTATAGAAGCTTATGGTTGATAGTTTCTCCATTTCTTTGTAATATAGTCCTAGGTCTACCCTTAGAAATGGCGGGGGGGGGGGCAGGGAACTGGAGGAAGAGCCTTATTCTGTTCAAGACCCACTCACAAATACTACATACACACTGAAAATCAACATGAAGTATATTAAAATATTAGACTCTTTTCTATAGGATTAGATAACAACCAATGTGCAATTTTTGTTTCACTGAATAGCTGGTGGTTTTAAATTTCATAATGCATTGCTGTCATACATAAAATATCATAAAGAGAAAAAAGACACTTTTCAACTATGTGGTTAAGAACTCTAAAATAAGTAAAAATAATAAATCAAGGATATAAAATTCAAGTATAAGTTCAAATAAAACAGACAAGGATTCAAGCTGCAGCTCTAACACTGTGTGATTTTTCAGCCATACACTAAACTTCTCTGGGTTCCAGTTTCTTCATCTACGAAATGAAAGAATGATCCTGATTTTATGTCCCAGCTCTAAAATTCTGAAATCCAGTACGTCTGAAATCAATGCCCATTTGTCATCTCAAATTCATGTATTGAAATTCAGTATGAAATCTCAGAAGTGGCCTAAATAAGTTAAGAACAGGAGCATATGAGCTAAATGGCCACTTTGTGGTGCAAATGTAAAGATATTGTCCCCCACAGACTTTTTCTCTGTGCAAGGAGCAAATGGGTATGACAGAACACATTTTCATGCTGGCAAAGTTATCTTAGTTTCCTTTCATTCTGAATCACCATTTCCAATTGTGCGATCCCTCCCCCAATTCACTCCTACGGACTCCATGAATCTGAGTAAATGGGTGAGAGCTTCTACCTTTCATAGGCACCCAAAACAGGGAAAGGTTGAGGGAGAGTCACACCTGAAAAGTGACATAGTTACTCTGGCACCAAAAGTAAACTGACAGGCCTTTTAGAAGCTAATTACTGAGCCTGCTATTTGGTTCACTGACAGAATTTCTTGTTTGTGGGAAGAAACATATCTGTGCACTGCTTTTTTCCATTACCACTATTTCTATCGTCATAAATAAGAATCAATAGGCCATTTCAAGTAGCATACGCTCACCACCATTTAGCGTCTGAGTGTCAGCCGTACACAAGCTAAGCAACAGTGCCCCAACCTCCTGGCTGAGAATTCAAACCCACGAGACAAGGAAAGCACTTCAAATTCATTAAGATGGTGTATATGTCTGTGTGAGCAACTTGAAGGCAAAGGTGATCTGCTCTTTGTCTGTGTCTCTAGCAATCTCTGGCACGAGGCTGGCTATCCAAAATGAATAAATAAGTGAATGAAGAATGAATGAACGAATGAACAAATTGTTGAATGAGGCAAAATGTTTTAAGATGCTATACCGACCGGATTTTGAGGGTTGGTCAGAGAATGTTGCTTTGGTAAGGGCAGAGCTATTTACAATTCATGATGGAGAAATGAAGGCGAAGACACAGTGCAACCCAAGAGAGAGACTGCCTTTGATTAGCAGTTGCTCTGCACGTGCTCAAGTTTCCCTGCAATATTCACTATCAGGCCTCACTAGGAAAGACAGGAAATCAGAATGACGACCATTACAAAATTCAATTGAGACCTCCAAAGAAAAACTCTCTACTGTCAGTGAGGGTCTTGCTGGACAAAACAATGTCAGGTAAGGGACTGATCAGAGGAAAAGCGGGGAAAAGAAAAAACGAGATGTTGAAGGGGAGCAGCGGAAGAGGAGTTCAGGCAGAGGTGTGAGTGGGAGAATAGGTGGGTGAAAAAAATGCACCATCGGTTTCCCTGGTGGCGCAGTGGTTGAGAGTCCGCCTGCCGATGCAGGGGACGCGGGTTCGTGCCCTGGTCCGGGAAGATCCCACATGCCGTGGAGCGGCTGGGCCCCTGAGCCATGGCCGCTGAGCCTGCATGTCCGGAGCCTGTGCTCCACAGCGGGAGAGGCCACAACAGTGAGAGGCCCGCGTACCAAAAAAAAAAAAAAAAAAAAAAAAAATGCGCCAAAACAAGGAGAGCAGAGTTAGACCCACATTCCTCAAGGGAGGGTGTGGGTGTTTGGGTCGAGAGGAGGAGAAAGGCATTAAGTCTGGGAGAAGACAGGGAGGGAGGAAAAGAGAAGAGGTCAGATAAAGGTCTATGAAATAACACCCATCAACAATGACAACAAGTATAAAAGAATCTTTCTTCCTTTTTGAGAAAGACAAAGGGAATTTTAAGTAGGATTAAGTAGTAGTAGCTTTCAGAACTCAGCAGCTCTCAGAAGCAATAATAACTACATAAATAGCTAAGTGGATGGCAGGAATTACTTCACTTTGGAATTCGGCCAGCATATCAAAGTTAACAGTAATATCACATCTTTTTGAAAGCTTTCCTGAGATTCTAGGGGGGGAGATCATCTCAGAAAAACGGTACCAAGTTAATTTTAGGAAGAGGATGCTCCTCACTGCTTGAAGACATTCTATCTCCCGAAAATTGATAAGACAGAAGTTCTAGCCTGCTGGAAGCACTCTCTTATCCACGTAAACACATTGCCAGTATTGCCCCCAACGGATGCAATTATGTTTACAGATTACCATCGCCTAATGTAAAATTTGACTCAAAACATAACCCACAAAGGATGCTCTAAATGCCGCAGAAAGGACCTGTGGATATCCCACTTTCAGAGTTCTCTAACTTTTGGACTCATTGTGAATGGCTAAGATGTAAACCTTGTAAGGCTAGATTCTGAAACACACACAACTGTACACATTCATTTCTGAATTAGGTGGAATTGGGCAAATTGGAAATATAAATAATGTTCAAACCCTGGACACCTCTACTCATGAATATCCTGTAGGCTTTTCCTCTTACGTACATTACGTACATTTCCTCTTTGACCACTAGCGTGCTGACCATCTTCTTTGCTTCCCAGAAATAGAGACAAAAACTGGGTGCTGATGGCAATTTGGGGTACAAATATCTTCTCTCACCATCTGGAAACATTCATGTGTTACTGTTTCCCAAAAAAATAAGTTAGAATATTGCATTCTTTATTGATTTTCTACCCAGGGACAAGTTATTTTAGTATCACTCACAATGGAATTTGCATGAAAATCTGTTTACTGACCCCATTCCATAAGGGTGCATTTGCCCTAGCACTTGGAGTAAACACCATTTTCATTGCACTAGAAATAGTTCTAATTGGGCAGATTGTTACAATTTTAGCAACACCCAAATAAATCAAAGGAATATGAAGCAGACATGCCACCAAGTCTGGATTATGCAGCAACCCAGTTCAGTATGCCTGAAATAAGTATTCCTTATACACCATCAACAAATGCTAAAAGAACATCTGTAGACATCAAAATTTTTTGGAAAATATGAGTTTAGAGAAACTGATGATTCTGAAAACAGCATGTTAAAGAGTTATGTGATTAATTGCTAATTTTATCATATATATAGTATATATGTACATATATATCATATATACAAATATATATAAAGAATGGAATTCATTCATTTCACTAACTGGTAAATTTTCATTAATATGATCTAAACATGTGGATGATCAAACAATAACATTCAGAATTCAAAACTAAGCACCTTGGGGCTTCCCTGGTGGCGCAGTGGTTAAGAATCTGCCTGCCAATGCAGGGGACATGTGTTCAAGCCCTGGTGCGGGAAGATCCCACATGCCGTGAGCAACTAAGCCCGTGTGCCACAACTACTGAGCCTGCGCTCTAGAGCCCCCAAGCCACAACTACCAAGCCTGTGTGCCACAGCTACTGAAGCCCGCACTCCTAGAGCCCATGCTCCGCAACAAGAGAAGCCACCGCAATGAGAAGCCTGCACACCGCAACGAAGAGTAGCTTCCGCTCGCCACAACTAGAGAAAGCCCGCACGCAGCAACGAAGACCTAATGCAGCCAAAATAAATAAATTAATTAATTAAATAAATTAAAAACAAAACATTAAAAAAAACACACACAAAAACTAAGCACCTTGTAAAATATACCTGAATGAGAAACACATCAGGTACTCTGTGTATAACTTCTCCTTTCAAACCTTTCTATAAACTGGCTGCTCTTTATATCCCATTATTCATTGACACGCAAGCTCCTCTCCAATAAGCTGAACCTCTGCACTGTTCTTCACACACCTCCATGCCACTCTGCTGACCCATCCTTGCCCTCATTTCGGATGCTTTCTCAAATCTTTCTTGTTATCAAACACTCGCCTCCTCCATGAAGCTTTGAATTTTACTTGAACTTACAGTCATACATTTTCTGAACTTCCTCAATATCTATGTCCAAATTTAACACTTAATCGTAGGATTGTTTTGCTCTCTGCTTATGTACGTGTATGTGTATCTCTTTTTCCCAATTAAATCACATGATTGAAAGGTAACACCTCCCTCTTAAGCCTCTCCCTAAAGTTTCTGTCAAGATCCTACTCCACATTTAACTTCGCTTTCTCTTGATAGTTCTTCTGACTGCTACGTTTATCTGAAAACATGCTTAGGGTTTCCCTGGTGGTGCAGTGGTTGAGAGTCCACCTGCCGATGCAGGGGACACGGGTTCGTGCTCCTGTCCGGGAAGCTCCCACATGCCGCGGAGCGGCTGGGCCCGTGAGCCATGGCCGCTGAGCCTGCGCGTCCGGAGCCTGTGCTCTGCAGCAGGAGAGGCCACAACAGTGAGAGGCCCACATACCACAAAAAAAAAAAAAAAAAAAAAAAAAAAGCTTAAATGTGCCCTCTCTTAAAGAAACTTCTGCAACCCTGCTTCTTTCTCAAGCTCTCCCACCATATCTACTTTCTTTCTCTATCAAACTTCTTTGAAAAGCATTCTTTCCTCTACTTCTTCTATGCGCACTCTATCTCCAGCCCTCTCAATCTGAGTCTCCACCTGCGCGCACCCCATCTTCTCTCCTGACTCCCAGTTCATCTCCTTCCCCAACCGCGATGCTCATTTCCTCTTCTGGCTCATCCCCTAGAGGCTCAAGCTGTCATCCATCATATCTGCACAATTTCCTTCGGCAACTGCCTCTCTGTCCTCGTCTTTAACTTCCAGGTCTCCACCTGCCACTCCCTACTCCGTATTTTTAGTGCAGCCCACAATGTGGGGTGCCAGACCTTACGCTGCCACCTGCTGGGGAGTTCCATGAGGCGAGCTTAGAACCAAATTCAAGGTCGTCCCTCCACATCTACCATCCATGCTGTCCTTTCTGTTAAGTAATTCTCCTAGACGTAGAGAGAGTTGTCAAAGATTTAACATTCAGAACCTCCATCACTTACCACCATCTCCCCTGCATTAATCACTCACTGTGTACTGTAAATACTACCTACTACGATCTCTGCCCTCTGTGTTCCATCCCTAACTAGCACGTCTCATTTAAGCTGTGACTGCCCATTACAGGGGCTACTGGATGGGCCCTGACTGACCTTTCTCCTTTCTCTCCCCTGATCTCCAACCCTCCCTACCCTTCTGCCAGAGGAATCTTTTTGAAACAGGTATCTGAGCAGTGCCTTAAATGAAAAGCCTCATGTAATTCTACCCTACAGGTAGGATAAAGCCCCAACTCCTCAGCTCTGGAGCTTCTAGGAAGAAGTCCAAGGCCCTGCATGAGCTGGCCTGTCTCTTTATTCCCTTCTTTCCTCACTTCCCCTCTCACTCCCTATCTTCACTCTCACTCACTCCGGCCTCCCTGACCGTTTTGTATCTGTACCTTGAACCAAAGAGGCTTGTCCTGGATCCTAGAATGGGCTGCCCTCATATCTTCACATGGCTGACGACACCGGCCATTCAGGTCTGGTCTCAAATGGCACCTCCTTGGCAAAGCATCCTGACCAAACGATCTACAGTAACTGCCACCATCCCTCCCGAGACCACCTGGTCACTCTTCTCACATTTACTCTGTTGTATTTCTCCGAGGCACCTGGAAGTCTCTGTTCCTTTATACCTTTACGTATTTAGTGTCTGTCTTTTCACACTCAGATGTAAGCCCTGTGAGCAGGAACTTTGTCTCACTTCACTTACCCCAGCTCCTGGAAGTCACATCCTCCACAGGGGGGCCCCTATTTTCACATCCCCATCCTTGCTCCATTTATATGGCTGCTCTAGCACTTATCAGATGACATCTCTTATTTGAACAGCTATTTCCAAAGGAAGTGAATCACGGGCAAGGAGGTCATATCAAAATGTCCGGGCCAGGGGGTAAGCAAGGGAGGGGTGTCTGGTTATAAGATGCTCATTCAGTGTAGAAGATTTTAGTGTAGAAGACTTATGCATCTTTGTTAAAATTACCCCTAACTTTTTATGTTCTTTTTAATCATGCTGTACATATTTCATTTTCTATGTGTTAGTTTCTAATATATATATGTATAAATGGATTAAAAGGATGTTTATATTGACCTTGTATCTTGAATTGATCTCACTAAATGTACTACTTAGTTCTAAGTCACTTTTAAAACTCCATAGATGTTTCTACGTACATAATCATGTTTCTGCAAATAAAAAGTTTCATTCTAACACTCAAAAAATGCACATTTAATATCACTATTATTTTTCAGCACAAGATGTAGAAAGTAGAGCATCAAAAAAAAAATCATAGCTGATAGAGCTGTGCAGGATATGGGAGACATGGACTGAAATAGTTGAAAAACACTATCTTAGAGCAATTTGTTATGATCTGTCATCCTCACTACATTTTGAGCTCCTGGCGAGCAAAATCATGTCTTGCTTATTTGTAAGTATCCCACCAAACCTAATAAAGTACTTTGCCTAAAGTAGGCACCCAATAAATGTTTTTTTAAATAGAATTAAAATATCTCAGTGTTGGACACATGCCACATGTTCAGTACATACTTGTCTGTTGACTGTAAGAACCAATGAGCACACCTAAGTCTGTTGAACGATCAATGTAAGCTCAGCCCCGCTGAGAAACTACAAGAGACGTGAGGAAGTAGAAGATACCGTCATCATTATCCACATAGAAAAACTTCATTTCTCAGATAATGATAAAACGAATACACCAAGGAAAACATTTAAGTGGCTACCTGTGCATTTCTTTACGTGACTGTTCCTTTTTCCATGCGATCCTAACTTGCATCCAAAATTCTCCTCCCAGAATTCCGCAAACCATACATTTCTTCGATTATTGGCAAGAGTTCGGCTTCTAAAGTATCGATCGAACCCTATTTTAAAGAAGAAAGGTATGATTTTAATATTTGTCCAAAATCAAAACCAAATACCATCAGAGCTTTTGAATAGATATTATATTACGTTGTGATCATTGCATGAAAAAATATGTATAACAGATGGGGGAGGGCAGCCAATAACCCAGCATTAAGGCTTCCCTTGTGGCAAGAGTCAATGGGGATCAGTGGACAATATCTCCACTCCCACCATTCACCATTCAGGCACCTGACTCTAGGGATGTACACAGCAGGTAAGCCTGTTGGGTGGCATCCGCACCACCTGTCTCTCCTCTGTGTCTCCCAGCGGCAGCAAGCAGTGACCTCATGCTGAATATTCAAAACCAACTCAGACTTTTCTCATTCTCCTCTCTCTCCCCTAGCACGAGTCAGTGTTCCAGGCTTCTGTGCTTCTACTTGCCTCAAGGTTTATCTGTCCTGCATGTTCCATTTTCAGCTAATTCAATAAACTAATCACTACTAATGTAATCTTCTGGAGTCATGGGTAATGGGCTAGTGTCATTCTGCTCAGGTAACCAACTCACTGAAGGGAGACCACCTGGAAATAGTGCCTTATTCCCAAGGATAATGGCAAAGGTAGGAATTTCAATCACCGTCGAGATCATTGGAAAAGATATTTGGGAGACAGACTGCCTTTCAGAGATGCTCCACATCTTTGCTGTTGCATTTATTTACCCATAGAGCCAGGCCAGCATCATGTCTTCACTTGCTATAAAGCAAGCACTCTCCTTCCAACAATGCTATAACCATTGTATACACCCATGGAAATATGCAAACTTAGAGGGCAACTACTAACATCACGGAGATATCCAAGGCCAAGAGCAGTGCCCTCTAAAAAAATACCTAGTGGGTGCTCTTTTCTAATAAAAAAAAATATATATATACACAATATGTTAAGTTAAATAGTTACTGTCTTGACCATTCTGCCATCAGCCCTAAAAATTCTATCGAGTCATTAATAATGGATTCATCTCATCGTACGCCGATACCCTGATTTTGCTTTTGAGTTTAGATTCAGTTGGAATGAAGGAAATTCTCTACAGTGCATCCTTACCATCAATTGATGCTCTTTTGGGCAAAATTGTCACAGCTCCTTCTGCAATCTCCTCCTGCTGATAAACAGGTGCTATTTTGGATCCCCAACTATCTGAGCCAATCCAGAGAAAATGCCCACTTTGGTTTAATTTTTTCGCTGCTTCCAATATCCTCCTATTGGAATAAAAAGAAATAAAACATACCACATTTACCAAGAAACTCTACACTTGTGAATGTTACAAGACCAGCTACATCAAGTCATAAACACTCAGTAGGTCACCATTAAACAACCAGTCAATCATTCTAACTGCCTGAGTCTTAGCATCTCCTAAAGGGAATATATTGGAGACTTTAACTCCAGCAGCTGATAATTAGCCTTATCCTTAACCTCATTCCCATCATTCTGTTTATCATCGTTACTTGTCTCATTTCTTTCAGTCCCCAGTCTTTACTTGATAAACAGATTGGACTGAGAAACTAGAAGGCTGTTGTCTCTATGTAGCAGAAGGCAGTCTGTAATTGCATGAGAATGTTGCAATTCCTATGAAATCTCACAAGATTTTACATTGAACATGAAATATGTCAGAAAAAGGATGCGGGCTGCAAATCTGATCCTACGTGAGGAAGAAAAGCAATCAGCACCTGATGTCATCTTCATTAGCAAACATAATCACTGCCCGAGCATTAGGTGTTTCTAGCAGACGCTTGATTATTTTTTCAAATTCTCCAGGTCTTGGTTCACGTGGGATTTTCTGTGATTGAGCAATGCAAACACCACCTATTTAAAAAAAAAAAGAAACAGAGAAAGTGATCAGGAAAAGACATTTACTTAACACACTTAATGAGGTTAGCTACTTTATAAAAACACATGACTCAGTAAAGGATATTGTTTCTCAAAATATCTGTCATTCTCACCTATCAAAAGCAATCACTTTTTTGCATTATAGGTATCAAATAAATGACATCAATAACTTAATCATACATCAGAGTTTTTTTCCAAGTTTAAACATTATTTTTGTGGATGTCTTTAAAAAAACCAAAGTGTACAAAATGTGGGACAAGAGAGAAAGAGTGGAAAGAAGGCTCTTTTAATTCATTTAACCTAAGTCCAAGGATAAGAGTCTGGATTAATAAAAGGTATGAGTATGTCTTATAGGTGAGACCACCTGTGAGGAAGGAAGGTCCTTTCGCTAATTTTATTTATTAGTAGACGTCCTTTAAGGTTCATTTCCTTTTTTGAGCTCACAGTATTGCAGTAAGATTCTTATGCAGCACCACAGTATGTTACGAGACAAGCGGTCTTCAAGACTGAGACACTAGCCAAGTTTCAAAGACAGAAACCCTCAGTTGACATATACCTCCACCATGAAAATCAAAATGGCAGAAATCCCATCCCACTCACACGGAAAAAGAAAAGAACTCTTCTTTTGGCCTCTCCTTTTAAAGCAACGAGAAGCCAAAAAGAAAAGTTTAGAAAAGACCTCTGCCCCCTGCCGATGGGCTGGGCTAGGAGGAGAAGGAGGTTTCCTTCGTTGCGGTGGTACAGTTATAGCATATTCTAACACTAGGAGAAAAAGCAATATTAGCAAGCTGTTTCAACTGCATTATGGTTTAAGCAGGCTTTTTGAGTCGCTTGACAAGAAAATCATCATTTATTTATAGCACTGCTTCAATAGGCAAAGGCATGTTTTCTTCTAAACAGTTGACGATGCATTCAGTCACCCAAACATTACTGGATGCCGTTATATGCTATGCATTGGGCTGGACACTGGGAATGCGTAGTCTAATCCAGCAGTTACCAGCTAGTCTGGGAGAGGGGCATTCCAATAAACTATCATGGAACATGTAATAAATTTTAGAATGGAGAGAGTATACCACACTTTGGGAGCACAGAGGAAGGAGTAACTCAAGTGCTTGAGAGAGCTGGATTTTAAATGGCAAATATACATAAACATAGGGACAAAAATGGGACATTTCTGGTAGAAGCCAAGGTATGAAAGAACCTTGCTTGATCGTGACCTATGGTTGAGACTGGCTGGGGCTGAGGTTGGAAAGAATGGACAGGTCCAGCTTGACAATGACTTTGTTATACACGCCAAATAATTTGGATTTTATCTTGAAAAGGATGGGAACCCACTGAAAGTTCATGAGCAGGAGAATTACACGATGAGCTGTATGCTTTAGGAAGAAATCTCAAGTAGGCAAACAAAGAAGAACCACGTGGTAGCCAGACAATGGGTGTCCAGCCTGTTGTGATCAGATTTAACATACTGTTAATTAACAGTATGTTAAATTAACATACTGTATGATTAACAGTGCTAGAGTACTGAAGGTTATTTTTTGTATAAGTTAGAGCACTGCCAAAGTTATCCCTGCAATAGAAATACCCTCACTAACCCTACACTATGCTCTTCAGGGGTGGGAACTGCCCATAATCCACAGGCAGAGCCTGTAGTTAGATATGCCATGAATAGTTGTGATGATTGATTCATTCCTTCAGTAAATATTTATGGCGTGCCCACTAACTGTCAGATACCATGTGGGGCATATGGATTTACAATGGTGAATAAAATAGACACGGCCCTTGCCTTCACAGAGTATAGAGATGTTATGGGCAAAACAGGCTTAATGCAAAACAAACCCGCAAAATAAGTATATAAGTTATGGCAAGTCCTATGGGGAAGAGCAAGGACATTTAATTTAGATTGAGGAACGTTTGGGGAAAGTGTCCCTAAAGTTGGTATCACTTGGTTAAGGTCAGAAAGAAGAGAGAATGCGAGAGCATCACATGGGAAAGTGCAGGAAAGAGCCAGTGGAGTTCATGAGTGAAGGGGAGAGAAGTGTGAGACAAAAATGAGAGGTAATTTGGGGGCCAAATCACGCATGGCATGCAGAGCATGCAGAAGATTATGTGTAATTAAAGTGCCTGACATTTAGTAGCCCATAGGAACACGTCTTGTCTATGACCGCCGCATTTCATGGGAGAAAAATGAATGAGGACCATTGAATTATGTAAGAGGGCAACCTGGAGTGAAAAGAATAGGAGGCCATGAGCCCAGTTAGGAGGTTATCAGAACAGGCAATGGGAAATGATGACTAGGGTAATGCTGCTGGTACTGAGGAGGGGCAGGTGGACCTGTAAGAACTTGAGTTAGAATCAGTAGGGCTTTGTAATATTTTTCCCACCTTTATTGAGACATGAATGACAAATAAAAATTGTATATATTTAGGTTGTACTGATTGGATCTAAGTAGTGAGGTAGTGAGAAACCAGTAAGCCTGACTCTAAGGTTTTGGCCTTGGTGATCAGTTTGTGTGATGACACTATTAAACAAGTAGGAAACACAGGAGGGTGAACAGGTTTGGGGAGGAGGAAAGAATGATTTTGATTTAGGATGAGTTGTTTTCAAAGTACCCATGGAACATCAAACTGAGAAAAAGTGAGTCTGGAGCTAAGGAGAGAGAAGGGAGTTGTAATCACAATGTTGCCTGATGCAGATACAGTAAGAAGTTGGAAGCGTTGGGAACGAAGAGATCACTCAAAGAGAATATTGAAATCAACCACAGGAAGAGGTGAGTGACAGAGCTCTCAGAAAACCCACCAGCTTGGGGAAGGGAGCTAGCTAGTGAAAGAGACTGGACAAAAGTGATTACACATTTTGAGGAGAAAACTTTGGGGACAAAGTCTTAAGTTGAAGACTATGCATAATGTGTTTAAAAATCAAACAAACAAACAAAAAACTGTGGTGAGTGGAAGCATTAGGTAACCACAGAAATGCAAGACCCAAACTGTAACACTCTCTGGGGAACAATAGCTGTTCCAAAATATGACTGCTCTTTTAAGAAAATTCCTCTGATTACTTAAGGATCCTATTAAAGACATGTCATATCCAAAATATCATTCTGAGATTAATCCTGACTCCATAGCCAGAAGAAATGAAGGCCAGAAAAATTTTATTATGACTATTTCAGATGAGGCAAACAGGCAATGCAATCCAGACAAATGGTTTAGTCTGAATCCATTGATGTATTCATTTACTGCAGATCTAGTGAACATTTTTGTTTGTAAGAAGCTGAGTTGCGTTGGAATTTTACATAGTCTATTCATATGTTTTTATTCCTTTACCTCACCTTTTATTTGTCAGCCTGGTCAATCGGTATTTTCCTGGAAAGAGGGACTGCACAATTAATTTTTTTCAGCTGAGCAAATCCTTATGAAGATCCTGCACCACACGGCATTGTGCTGTTTGGTGCCTTACGGATATTTTATTAAATTGTGGAGTGTGTTACTCTCAAGTAATTGCAGTTAGAAGATTCGGATTTTTTTCTTAGCCTTGAAACTCATTCACAATTTCTATCTTCACATCAGTCAAGAAGCTACATTCATAAGCCCTCATAAAAGCACATATCGTCTACTACATTTCCGGAGCTATGGACATGCTGTCTCCCATTCTGTCCACCAAAGTCCTATAATTGAATGACAAGATGTACACATAAGAAAAGCCAGATAAGAATGTAAAATGATGGACTGCTAAAAAATAATAGCAGAAGATCAAACCAACTGCAATAATAAATGACAAGTCCCCCCCGCCCCCCACCAAATAGTCCAATGACTTCATAAGAAGAGGTCGTTATATACTGTTAGAGTTGAGGTAAAGTACCAATGAAATTGAGTCAAACATTCAGGATTTATCAAAGACGTGCTTTCCTACAATACTCATTACATGTTGTTTCAATTTTTAAAGAGGCTCTCTGACTTGATTTAGACTCCTGGGGTGGGAGAAGGAAGAGGAGCTGCTCTCCATCAAAGCACATGTCTACTGCATCTATTTCTTCATACCTCACTCTGGAAGAGTACTGATTGTGTGCAATTCAAGGAACACTAACTTTCTTATTCTACAGCTGTCCCCAGTTCTGCAAGAAATAATTCTGAAAGCTTAGCACTTAGGAATATTGTACGGAGGAATTTATAATTGGTTGTTTTCTAGAATCTTCTGTCTGACTTCCTCATTTGTGCCAATGTTTTTCTTTTGATTATTTAGCGATAATTAAAAGATCATTTGTTGAACGGAACATTTTACATTCACTCTACAACACACGTGATCACTCCTTCCCAGTCTCATTCACTCTTACCTCCCTAGTCGTACCGAAAGCGCTCTAAGATTGGCGTTATCACCACACTTCTGATGAGGAAACTGAGAAACAAGGGGTGTCAACAGCTGGCAAGAGATTGGAACCCAGGTTCAAAGTCAGATCTTACTCCAAGACTAGCCTTTTTCCATCATCTTTTCCATCACTTGCCCAATTGACCAGTGTCTCAAGTTGGTTCACAATTTCTGTCAAGTTCTAAGTAAATCAAATCGAGTCTCTGGTTATATAGCTTGTTAGATCTGCATGACAGAATGGTTTTGATACATAAACAAAGTTACCATTTTATCAATGGTTAAGGTTATTGGTAAAAAAGTGATTGGTCAAAATTGTTGGTTAACCATAAGAGATTATTTATAATTGACCCTAATAAGAATGTGATATAGTCAACTATTATTAAGTTATTTCTTATGAATGCACTTGCAAATAATAGCAACGAGCAAAACCAAATAACCAGTTTTTTTGTTTCTCTCGTAAAGACAATAGAAACATGTTAACTCTTCAAAGTGCCGGGATCCCAATTCCAATTCTTAGGGAGTGAGGAATTTCCCCACCATCACCAGGCAATCCTCTGACAAAAACTGGGTGCCCTACGATTCAACTCATTTCTGATACTATCTACCTGGATATTGTCAGATTCCACAGGTTAAGGGTTCAAGTCCTACAAGACTGTCCACCCAGCCCCCGCCCCACTTCAGATGTCAGTCACAAGCTCTGCTTGTTACCTGTGCTTCTGACCAACTGGTTACAGATCAGAGGTTCCCAAAATCTCCTCCTTGGGTTCAATTAATTTGCTAGAGAGGCTAACAGAACTCAGAGAAACATTGTACTTACTAGATCACTGGTTTATTATAAAAGAATATAACTCAGGAACAGCCAAATAAGAGATGTACAGGGCAAGGCATGGGGAAAGGGCACAGAGCTTCCATGCTCTCTCTGAATCTCCAAGTGTTCACCAACGCTGAAGCTCTCCAAACCCCATCCTTTCCAGTTTTGATGGAGGCTTCATTACATAGGCATGATTGAAATGGCCATTGGTGGTTGAACTCAATTTCCAGCCCCTCTCCCCTCCCTGCAGGTTGGGGGGTGAGACTGAAAGTTCTAACCCTCTAATCCTGTGGTTGGTCTTCCTGACAACCAGCCCCAACCTTAGGTTACCTACAGGCTTTCCCAAAGTCATCCATTAACATAACAAAAGACACCTTTTTCACTCTCATCACTTAGGAAATTCCAAGGATTTTAGGAGCTCTGTGCCAAAAACTGGATAAAGACCAAATACTATTTCTTATTATACGTCAAAATATCACAACTCTATGCCCTACTCTTTTCTTTTTTTTTTTTTTTTAACATCTTTATTGCAGCATAATTGCTTTACAACAAATGCTGGAGAGGGTGTGGAGAAAAGGGAACCCTCTCGCAGTGTTGGTGGGAATGTAAATTGATACAGCCACTATGGAGAACAGTATGGAGGTTCCTTAAGAGACTAAAAATAGAACTACCAGACGGCCCAGCAATCCCACTACTGGGCACAGACCCTGAGAAAACCATAATTCAAAAAGAGTCATGTACCACGATGTTCATTGCAGCTCTATTTACAATAGCCAGGACATGGAAACAACCTAATTGCTCTTGACGTCATTTCTTTCCACCTTTCTGGAGACATAAGTAAAATGACAATTTGGCCCTAATGTAATTGGTCCTTTAGTGATAGTTCAGTAAAATTTGTTCTAAGGTTTGAACAAGTGTAATCACGCCTTTTGTAACAGTACTTTCACCTCCTTATGTGGTGTACAACTGGGACTTAGCAGCCAAGTATACAGTGTGATGAAAGTTTGTCTCTTTGTCAGCTTCAAGTGCTCTTTGTGAAAGAGATTTATCTCACACTTCGCAGCGAAGTAAAAGTGTTATCTTGAACAACATGCATTAAAAGAGCAAAACTGCACTTAAATCTGTGCTCATCCCCCCCCCACCACCACCACCAAACCTGTTATGCTTTTTCCTCTATCAAATGCCAAGTCATCCTTAAAGAGACTGAAAAGCAATGAAATGAGGGAATGAAAGTCCTGGTACAGAAGGGGCATGAGTGCCTTGCTACTCCCCTCTTTGTCCCCTAAGAGTGGCAATAGGGACAATCCAGTAGGGAGAGGACTGGCTCAGAGAGCCCCTTTCCTGCCAGTCTCCATGTGACTCAGAGATGCTCGTGCTTGGAAGGCAGACTGGGCTGGAACAGGTTCACAGGGTCAGTTTCCTACATGCTAGGCTTTCTAACATGCCCTCATTTCATCACAGATCCACTCAGAGGCACAGAGCGGTATGGTTATGAACGTTGTCTCTGGGGCTACACTTCCCAGCTCCAAATCCTGGCCCTTCTCTGACTAGCTGTGATGCTGGGTAAGTTGTGTGACTTCTCTGTGCCTCTGTCCCTCAATCTAAAGATTAAGAGGATGCTAGTATCTTCCAAATGGGTTATTGTGAAAAGATTAATCACTCAACAGATTAATTTGTTTCCTCAGAAAACACGTTCATTGTAAATTGTTTAAAATAAAAATTGACAAACCCCAAACAGAAACAGTCACTCACTTTCACCAAGCAATACTTACCTATAACATTAATTCTAGACTCCTCAAATTTCATTCCCCAAATGTACACAGAATAACAACTCTTACTAGCAAGTCCAGTCAACGGGGATGCTAAGTACAAAAGGTTCTACGTTAGAAGGGAAACTTGTGCCCATCACCACAAGAACTAGACGTCTAATGTGTTGCCTCTTCCCCCTCTTGAAAACTGGAAATGTCTAAGGAGACATGGGTACAGTAGATGGGAAAAATTCAGGAAAAGAAAGGATGAGGAAGAAGAAGAAGAAGAAGAAGAAGAAGGGGGTTGGGGAGAGAGTGAGAAGGGAAATGACATGACTTGGGGGAAGAAATAGAAGAGGGAAAAGAACAAGAGTAGAGAGAGGAGAGACTAGAGGGCAGACCATCCACACCAGAAGTATCTTTGGAGCTGGGCAAAAAATCCATTCTCTTTAGGGTCAAAACAGCAAATGTGGAGTTAGGAACATTTGGAGAAGGAGAACTTAATGAGGTTTAAATAAATTTTACTACTGTGTTGTGTGCATTTGTATTTACATGAATTATTTTCTGAGTACTATTTTTGGAGTGTTTGGGGATTTTTATTTTGTTTTGTCTGTTTTTTTGTTTTGTCTTGTTTTGTTTGCTAGTTCAAAGAGGATTCCCAGATACTGGGGCCAAAAGTACGACAGGAAGGTTTTGAAAGATAAAACTAACTCCCTGTAAATGCTCAAATGCTCAATATGAATAAACTCTCTAAGAAAAGAGAAATTTCATATTTTCTAGCCCATTGCTTGGAAAAACCATCATGCCAATGACGACTAGAATCAAAGGGAGCACTGGTTAAATTTCTTACCCTTCTGGATTAGGAAAAACACAGTACTGGACTTAGGATTAAGCTCATTACAGTTACGGATGAGAAATTAGTAATTCAGTTACAGATGAGGAATTCATTACAGAATCATGCCAATTAAATTAGTGAGGGGGAGAGTAGACAATCATGGCATCTGCCCTTCTTCAATCATTCAACAAATATTTATTGAGCACTGTTACAGGTCAGATACTTTTTAGACACAGAGTATACAGGAGTGAATAATGTAGA
Source organism: Phocoena phocoena (assembly GCF_963924675.1). Classification (NCBI taxonomy): domain Eukaryota; kingdom Metazoa; phylum Chordata; class Mammalia; order Artiodactyla; family Phocoenidae; genus Phocoena; species Phocoena phocoena. The sequence continues at coordinate 81,285,809 of NC_089227.1, forward strand.
GAAGGTCTCTGACTTCACAGAGCTCACATCTCAGTAAATCCCCAGGGTCTTGTGAAGCCTGATACCAGTGGGCATTCATTGGATGTGTGATAAATAAGTGAATAAACAAGAAATTCTTACTTCATGATGTAGTAGAATGATCTAATAAAGAGATACTAAGCATATCCATGTATTAAAAATACCATCACTCAGGTAAGGCTAAGCATCTCTGCATCTACGTTATATATGTATGTAACATAAAGTCATTTCCAAATACCTTCTGCAAATAGGACACTCTCAATAGTATCTCAGCAGCAGCTATCAGAGCCTGCAAACTACGAACATTCTTCTACACAAGTAATATCTTCGTCTACTTACCAGCATTCTGCTATATATTGGCTTTCAGTGCAGCATTTTAACAGATACTCAAAGGGGGCTGACATTCTTGATTTAAAGAAGAAGGAACTAATAGCTGAAAGATCATTATTGTTTTAGCTATATAACTCTTCAGAGCAAGGCTTGCACCACAACCGACGTACAACAGTGACTAAGGTAAGAAGTGGACTTCAGAGAACAAAAATAAAGCACCAAAAGCATTTAAAAACTCCACCTTTCAAGCAAATGCAAGTACTTGTAGTATTTCTATAGGCAGTTCACAATAATTTTCCATGGCAAGATTTGATCTATGTGTTTGAGGCATATAAAAGTTAAAAATATAATTATATATTGAACTCTTTGGATTCAAACAGAACTAAAAAGAGAGGAGAGTAAAATGACATGTTTTTGATAGCAAGCCATTGTACACTTAGTTAAAGAACTCTTTTTTAAAAATTTTTTAACAGTTTTACTGAAGTGTAATTGATATATCAAAAAAAACTACATATGTTTAATGCATACAATTTGATGAGTCTGGACATATGCATACACCTATGATACTATCATCACAATGAAGGTAACAAACATATCCATCATTTCCAAGTTTCCTTGTGTCTCATGTCCCCGTTGTGTGTGTGTGTGTGTGTGTGTGTGTGTGGTAAGAACACTTAACATGAGATCTATCCTCTTAACAGAATTTTAAGTGAATACCATGCTGTTAACTATAGGCACTACTTTGTACAGCAGCTCTCTAGGCCTTATTCCTCTTGCATAACTGGAACTTTACCCCCATTGAATAACAACTTCCCATTTCCCCTTCCTCCCAGCCCCTGGTAACCACCATTTTCTCTGCTTCTATGGTTTGACTACTTCAGACTCCTCACAGAAGTAGAACCACACAGCATCTGTTCTTCTGAGACTGGCATATTTTACTTAGTATAACATCCTCCAGGTCTGTCCATGTTGTCTCAAATAGTAGGACTTCCTTCTTTGTTAAGGCTGAATAATATTCCATTTTATGTGTATTCCACATTTTCTTTATCCATTCATCTGTCAATAGACATTCGGGTTGCTTCCATATCTTGCCTATCGTGAATAATGCTTCAAAGAACACAGGAATGCCGATAACTCTTCCAGATCCTGTTTCAATTCTTTTCGTTAAGTACCCAGTCATGAGATTGCTGGATTATATGGTAGTCCTCTTTTTAATTTTTTTGAGGAAGCTTTACTATTTGCCATAGTGGTTGTACCACTTTACATTCCCACTAACAGTGTACAAGGGCTCCATTTTCTCCACATCCTTGACAACAGTTGTTATATTTTGTTGTTTGTTTGATAATTGTCATCTTAACGTGTGCAAAGTGATATCTCATTGTAGTTTTGATTTGAATTTCCCTGATGATTAGTGATATTGAGTAACTTTTCATATACATAGTGGCCACTTGTATGTTTTCTTGGGAGAAATACCTAAGTCCTTTGACCATTCTTATTTATTTATTTTTAAATTTTATTATAGTTTATTTACAATATAGTGTTTTTGACCATTTTTAAATTGAGCCACTTGAGCTTTTGCTATTGCATGGTAGGAGTTTAAGGACTCTTGTTAAAATAAATTTTAGACTAGATTTTACTCAAAATAGAAGGCAGTTAGTAACTCGAGATGCAAGACTCCCCATACACAAAAGAAATTAACTCTATTACTTTTTCCTTAACTAAAAACCCGTTTAGAACAAATAGAAAATAATAATAATAGTGTATTGAATACTAGTTCACCATGCTTTAATATCTCATTTCACCCTCATAATATCTCAGTGCTACTGAATATGTAGGGTAAACATCATAAACTTGAGAAAACTGTCCCCGAGGTCACATAGCTAGGAAGGAGTCAAGCGCAGACCTTGTGACCCTTATCCTAGTAGCCAAGTATATTCATTGTACTTTGCTACTATCTCTCATAATTGTCCCCTGGATCATTAAAACTCCTCAATATAATTAAACAGCATCAACAGGTAAAGTGGTATGACCAAAATGTGAACTCCAAAGTTTTATACCATCAAGACCGAATAACTTAGGAAAATGGATTTTGTTCTGGTTCAGGTTGGACAAAAGTCTCATTCATTAACATCCTCTCAAAAGAGTGTCCTGCAGGCTTCTTCTCTACGTGAACCCAGGCATGCCCACCAACACTCGCAGAGCATTCACTGTGTGCTTACTATATGCTGAGTGCTCCGTTGAAATCTGGAGATACAAAAATGAGTAAAGAAGCCACAGTCCCTGGTCTTGAGGCACTCACAATAAATAACACAATATGTAAACAGTATTATAATTTCATGTGAGAAATGCTACAATGCAGGGTAGCCTAGGGGTATGGGACCAAGAAAACAGAATCTAGTTAACTATGAATAAGATTCACCAGCTCCTGCCAGTGACCGTAGGAATACATGGTCAAAGAAGCGTAAAAAGTAGCTGTATGGTACGTTCAGACACACCAGGATCAACAAAGTCAGAAAACATTGCAGAAGTAAGCTTATGATTGATTTAGCTAGCCAGAAACCAGCAAAGTCTATTTCTAATGGAAACTACCAGTCATCAGATATATCCAGTATTTCCAGTGAAAATGTGATTGTCATTAATAATTTAAATACGATGTAATAAATACCTTGCGTTTATGTACAAGGGGGATTTAATTTTACTTTTCCACAATAAGAAACAGACCACACATCTTGAAGTGGAAGGAATACAGAGAAAAAAATTTAAATAACCATTAAAATGGCCATTTGAATGGGTTAGAACAAAGCATCAGTTCTAAGAACCAAGGATTTTAGTTGGGTTCAATGCATTTTAATCACAACTAATCAAACAGTTTATACACGGCTTTGTTTATTTCAATGTTAAAACACGTCAGAACTTGCAAGAATAGTTTTTTAAAAGTTTATTCCTATTATTGCAAACTGTGAATGCACAAGCCAAGGCAAAATCTGAATCATTTAGAGATTCACTATCAAACATTCTTTCACTGAAACCAAGAAACGTCTATACCTGCGGTGTTATAGGAACAGAGCAGGTATGTTATAACATTTTGCATTAAATTATATCATTTATCTAAGGGGGTTCTTAGAAAAGAACATTAAGCTTTCAATAATCCTAACATCATTCAAGCACAAAAATGAAAACTGCAGATCAGAACTGCAAATGACAAAAGGATAACCATTTGTTACCTCATAAATTTCTACGGTATAATTTCTACAATTTCCATTCATGCCGTGACTCCCAGATAAAACTCATTCTCTTTACAAATGCATTATATCTTAACAATATACTATAGCAAGTGAATCTCTATAAAATAAAAAGCAGTTTGGCTTGTGGGAAAAAATTCCTGAAATATGAATAGTATGACAGACGTACTGGCTTTACCATTCTAACAAGTTCACTCAAGCCATGATATAATTTTCTCATTCCTACATTGGATCATGCCCATGTCCCCTCTGTAGGACCCTCTCTGGCTATCAGTTTCATCATTTGTAAAAAGAAGGGTGCTTGATGGGACGACCTAAAGATTCCTTTGAATTTCAGCATTTTGTGTTTCTATGAATATACTACATATACTACCTCCCATGAGTACTGTGAATTATGTAAGTAAGTTCTAATATGGAAATAGAAAGAACATCATGTAAAATACAATAAATCACTTGTTTAAAAGCCTACAGGAGAAGAACTAGAAGAGACATAAGAAAACTTATTCAATTCAAAATTATAAAGCCTGGGTAGCTTAAAAACTAATTTTTATGAGGGTATTAGGGTCTCAGTCAGGTGCTTTGGGTCTGGAGACCAGTTTGTCGAAGCACTCTCATTCCTTCTCAGTTGACTGAAAAGGAAATGAGACAGGGGGTTCGGCATAGTCATGATGGAGACATCCATGCAGATTTGTCCATTAATAGCTTTCATTTCACTATTCCATAAGCCTCCCTTCTCCTCTCATCTTTTAATTTCCCTCTCATTTCTTTATCCTACTCCACTTTCCTTTTCTTCTTTTTCTTTCCTCCTCTCTTACTGCCCCCTCTCCCCCTTCAAAAACCAGAATATGGTGACAGGTCACCTGATGCAGCACCCTTCCAAGTCTACCTGTCCCGCTGTTCCCTAAGATTCACTAACAGGACAGAGCAGCAAAAAGAACTGCTGTGTGGCCTGGAGTCTGGTTAAGCATGGAAACGAGAACACATTCATTTATCTCCACTTCCTTCAAATATCCAACTGAGTATCAAATGGAGTTGAGTATCAAATGGAGAAAACAGGAAAGAAATGTCATCACTGTTTCGAAAGCTGAAAAGCAGATGATGATCAAGTCATAACTGACTTGCCAGGCAGAAAAAAAAAAAAAAACTGAAAGGAAGGCCCTCAGGGCATGGGGCTGCAGATGATGCGAAGAGAAACAAAGCAGCCACTCCACCCAGTACCAGGAAGGCTCTAGGAGGGGAGGCGCCAGAGACTCCACAGGTGGGGGTGAAAACAGAATTGGGTGAAAATCTGTGTGTCTTCCTCCAACTACAGACCCTCTGCACAGAAGATCAGAGGGTCACTGTAGAGGATGAACTCAAGGACACCAGACCCAGCAAGGACTGAGCAGGTTTCTATAAAGTGAAAGCCTGTATGCTGAATGGGGACCCCCTGGTCCTGGTCCCCCTTCCCTGCTCAGCACCCAGACTCCAACTGCCTAACTTTCATCTCCCAGGCAGGAAACTGGAAGAGTCTTCTAGGGAGAAACTGGCCAAAGGGTGACACCATACTGATACTCATTGATGGATGTCTCCCAATTAGATAATCATGTCTACTTGCTCATTTTAAAGTAAAGCCACAGTCAGGGAACCTGACCCACAAGTCGCAAGCTTCCAAACAGCACCAGGACCACATTCTTAATGTCACACCAAACAGAGGAGAAGAACTCAGCGGACACAGAAACAAGACAGAAGCAGAAGATGACTTCAAGAATATTAATAACCTCAGAGAGAAGACATTCTGTCCACACAACAAGAACAGGAGGCTATAAACACAGGAGCATTCAGAGAACAAGAAAGAGCTCCTGGATATTAAAAAAGATAAGTGAGATGGAAATATCTCAATAGATAAGACATAAGAGAAAGTCAAGGGAATATTTCAGAAAGTAAAACAAATGAAAAATCGTCATGAAATTAGGGAATGTATCCAGGAGGTTCAACATGCAAACTCTGAAGTCTCAAAAAGAAATAGAGAGGCCATTACCAAAGAAATAAAAGAATATTTCTGAGAACTGAAGAACACGAGTTTTTGACTTGAAAACACCTGTCAAATTTCTAGCAAAAAGAAAAAAGAAGGATGAGGAAGGGAAAGACCCACACGAAGGAACATTCACACAAGATTTTAAAATCACTTGAGAGTGAAAACAGATTATAGAAAAAGGGTTAGGGCTCAGAATGGCTTCTGGATCCTGAACGGCAGAACTGCTGGTCAGAAGAAAACAGAGCAACACGTTCAAAATGATGAGAAAAGATGAGTTTTATTCCAGACAAACATAACCACCAAACTATAAATCAAATGTATGAGTAAAATAAAGTCTATTTTGGAGATGCAGAAATCTCAAAACACGATTTGCCTTCCATGCACCCTTTTTAGGAAGCCTCTGAAGGATGTACACCATCCAAACCCGGAAGGAAACAAGGAGAAGACTCCGAATCCAGGTAACAGGTAATCCAACATAGGGAAGGTAAAGGGATTTCTCCAAGTGATGATAAAGTGAGGTCAGAGTTAACGGGATGGAACTCGTCTAGAGATCACCCAGTCCAGGTTAGAGCAGGAAGATGGAAGACTCCAGAATATCTCCAAGAAAAAAAAAAAAAGAACCAGAATTGATGGATTATTTGATGTGTTTGGATGTACTGAAAGAATATGTATAGTTCTGCAAGAGTTTGAAGAGGAATTCATAATAGATACATAGAAAAATGAAGCTTATGACAAAGCAAGGAATTAATTCCAGGAAAAACAAAATGTGTATAGAAGAGAAATGTTATTTTAGTACCCTATCTAGATCGATTGTAATGTCATGTGTAGAGTCATGATAATATAAACACTGAATATAAACTGGACCAAAATTGCAATACAATCCTGCTGGAAGGATTGGAGAAGTGTGTGTCTATGTGCACATGCATGTGCAATTTGTGTATGGTGTGTATTTGTGTATGGTGTGTATTTGTGTATGGTGTGTATTTGTGTATGAGTTGTCATCATCTTCCAGAGTAGGAAGACCATAAAGATGAAAGTTAAAAAATCAAGATAGCAGGGCTTCCCTGGTGGCGCAGTGGTTGAGAGTCCACCTGCCGATGCAGGGGACACGGGTTCGTGCCCTGGTCCGGGAAGATCCCACATGCCACGGAGCGGCTGGGCCCGTGAGCCATGGCCGCTGGGCCTGCACGTCCGGAGCCTCTGCTCCACAATGGGAGAGGCCACAACGGTGAGAGGCCCGCGTACCGCAAAAAAAAAAAAAAAAAAAAAAAAAAAAAAAAAAAAATCAAGATAGCAGCATAAACATGTTGAGTGGAAAAATGGAGACAAAAACCAGGAAAAAAAAAAAAACAACTAAAGAAATTGAAAACAAATTTTCTAGATTCAAAAGTGGGAGGACTGAGGTGTGTGACTGTGTGATTGCTGTTTTTGTTAAGCCTGGTTGCACTATATAGGAAATCACTCAGTTAAAGTGCGTGCTTGGGGCACTGCCTTTTATAGTCATAAAGTGGGAAGAGAAAAAAAGAGCTGAAAGATGGCTTTCTATCTGTTAAGAGAAGCCTCTCCTGTAACTGGGTTTCTCTTAAGAATGTTTCTGCATGTTTACACCTAGACCTGTATTACCTTATCTAATTGGAGGTTTTGTTTGTTTGCTTTTTGGTGGCATCGCAGACACTTGTTTAATCTTCTTGGGACCAAAACCCGGACAACAATGCATAATGACAAAAATAATAATTAATACAAACAACATGACAACCCACGGTGCCAGAGTTTAAAGCACCAGATTTCATCTCAGTTAAAGCTAACCTGTCCATAGGTGTTTCCTACCCAAACTCCAAAGATATATCAGTAACTGTTTTCAATGACATAAAAGACCTATCATTTAAACAAAACCACAACTGACACTTCATCTGGACACTATTTGCGATTTAAAATAATGTTTGTTGTTATGTTAAAGAAAATGAGTTCTCTCACATAAGGATATAATTGTCACCCAGGTAATCTTATTTGAGTATTTCAAGGACCACAAGGGAATGAAGCTCTATGGGCAAAGTGGCTGTGGAGTAGAGGGGAGCACACGGGCACCCAGAGGTGGGTATGTGTAGCTAAGGGCATTGGTGTAGGTGACCCTAGTGTTCTATCAGGCACATGAACTTATGGGAGCTTTGGTAGGTACTCAATCATACTTCACAAGAGAAGGAGGCGGAAATGAGAAATATACCAGAGGCTGTCATCATCCAAACCCTTCCAGTCAGGCTTTGAAGCCTTGGCAAAGGTGGTTTCAGGAAGATATGAGGAGATATGAAGGAACTCCTTGGCCAAATTTTAGCTAATCCATCCGGAATTGAAACTTGATGAGTCCTAAGTGGGGGATAAATCACAGATTTCAATAATCTGTGATCTGAATACATCTACGCTTTTAATATATGTTGCACACTGAGGCACTGGAAATTAATCTGTATGTCATAGTTCTCCAGAAAAGATTCGCAGCGATTTCTTTTCCAACAACGGATGGGCGGCCTCCCTTTAGACTATGTGAAAGACGAGGCCCCTACTCAACACTCACAGGAGACAAAGGTGAAGCAAACAGCAACAATGGGGACAAAGTCTCCTGCCAGCACTGCACCAGGCATGGGGGATGAGAGACCACACCCTGGTTTTCACAGAATTTGGGATCCAAGGGGTGAAAGAAAGAAAAGGGATTGGATCCATAAGTCATTCCTTCATTTTAATACCAAATAATAAATATTCATTTTAAATCTCATGGATTTTGTAACACCAACTGGGCATAAAATTGTGAACAATCACGCAACCTAACAATGTAACTCGCAAAGTGTTAAGTTCTTTTCCTGCGATCACCGCTGTGCAACAGGGATTATACTGTCTAATCCCTCTGGGTGCCACAGGTGTCCCAGATGTGGTGATTTATGTGAAATCAGGTGATGACATTGTTTTCCGGTAACAGGTTTTTCTCACCCTCCACCAACTCATATCTATAACCCTCACAAGGGTGATATTACCTTTCTTTCCCTCTTTGTTTTTTGTCCTATTGAAATGACATCTATGTGATTTATCTTTTTTCATTTTAGAAAAAAATATTCACTAATCTTCTTAGATGTCGATGGTGTCAATAGGAACCAGGTTATCAGTCTCTAATTGGACATAGCTTTATGCAGAGGAAATTAATGGGCATGGGAGCCTCTCAGAGCTGACTTTTTTTTTGTTTTTGTTTTTGTTTTTGTTTTTGTTTTTTAGCGTTACGCGGGCATCTCACCCACCGCGGCCTCTCCCATTGCGGAACACAGGCTCCGGACGCGCAGGCCCAGCGGCCATGGCCCACGGGCCCAGCCGCTCCGCGGCACGCGGGATCCTCCCAGACCGGGGCACGAACCCGCGTCCCCCGAACCGGCAGGCGGACCCTCAACCACTGCTCCACCAGGGAAGCCCTCAGGGCTGACATTTTACGTGAGAAGCTTAATGAGGAAACAGAGGGAGAAAGAGGTCAGTGCCTTTCATGAGGACCAAATCCAGAGGCAAATAAATGCTAGCTCACTGTCCTCCAGGAAAGTAAGTCTCCAGTGAGTGTCTGTGGGACTCAGGTAGGCGAGATCACAATTTACGTGAGAAAAGGCCAAAAGTGGCTAAGAGGAAAGAGAAGAAGGAAAGGGAAGGGGCTACAGCATCTGGATGAAAAGGAGATGTTTCTGAATAGCTTCCGGTGAGATGTGACATAAGAGAACATCAAGAACTCAAATGTTTCTTCCTGTTTTCCATTTATTACTATTAAGCCAAAATAACACTTGGTTTGTCATTTTCAGAGCTCCGCGCATACATTTCCTCTATTTTCGGCAGCATGGTCAGCATTCAGTTTATTTTTCCATGGGTGCTACAGCACAACATGGGCATAAAACAGTGAAAAATTAACTCGCTCAGAAGTGTAGGTGGGCTTCTGTGAAATTTGTGCTGAGTGAATTTTTAGAAGGTGGAACGCGGTACTAGAATTGCTGCACATGTGTTCTATTATTAAATCTCTAACTCTTCTAAATTGGGAAGGATAATAACAAGCAATCTTGCGGGAAAGCTGAAGACATAAACAATATGATTCTGAAACCGAAATAAAACCGTTTTGTTATTTTTTTATTTTAATTGTTAAAATATCACCGTGGCATCATAGCACAAAAACAGAAAGAACAACAGCTAAAGAAGAGCATGGAAAAGAATACTCCCCAGAAGCTTACTATCCTGGCGTTAACATTTTTTTTCAACATATTTCAGGCTTTATCCACATAAACCTATAATTATCAGTTTTTATTAATGTGCATATACTCTTTTGTGTTTGGTTTTCCACTGAGCATTGTACTGTTAGTATTCTTCCATGCTATTCCAAGACAAGCAGCAGAAAGAACACTGGGTTACTAGCAAGATGTGCTTTAGGTCTTAGCACACGTGAGTTCCTTGTACTGTCCAGGGAGTCATCATTTTCGCAGCTATTCAATCTTCCTCGGAATTGATATAAGCAATTTTACTTACTCTGCTCCTTGTTCTCGAGCATGAGTAACATTCACAGGTCTAAGTACCACTGCAATACACACTTCCTTAACATAGATTTTTTCTTCTTTTGAAGACTATCCTTGATATAATTTCATGGCAGGTGAACATATTTTTATATGCTTTATTCCTTTTGGTACATACTACCAAATTATTTTCCAAAAGATTTATACAAGTTATACTGTTACCAGCAATATAAATATGATTGTACACAACCTACAGGATGAGAGAAAATATTTGCCAATAAGGCGTTAATATCCAAAATATATCAACAGCTCATACAATTCAATATCCAAAAAACCCAACTAAAAATGGACAGAAGATCTGAATAGACATTTCTCCAAAGAAGACATGCATATGACCAACAGGCACATGAAAAGATGCTCAACATTGCTAATCATCAGGGAAATGCAAATCAAACCTACAACGAGATATCACCTCACACCTGTCAGAATGGCTATCATCAAAAAGAACACAAATAACAAATGTTGGCAAGGATGTGGAGAAAAGGAAACCCTCACACACTATTGCTGAGAATGTATAAATTGGTACAGCCACTGTGGAAAACAGTATGCAAGTTTCTCAATAAACTAAAAATAGAACTAACATATGACCCAGTCCAGTGTATATATATATATATATATATATATGAAAAAAACAAAGACAGTAGTTAGAAAAGATACATGCACCCCAATGTTCACAGTAGAATTACTTATAACCACTAAGATAAGGAAGCAACTTAAGTGTCCATAAACAGATGAATGGATAAAGAAGATGTGGTGTGTATATATATATATATATATATATATATATATATATATATGTACATACACACACAACGGAATACTACTCAGCCATAAAAAAGAATGAAACTTTGCCATTTGCAACAACATGGATGGACTTGGAGGGTATTATGCTAAGTGAAATAAGTCAGACAGAGAAAAACAAATACTGTATGATAACACCTATATGTGGAATCTAAAAAATACAACAAACTAGTGAATATAACAAGAAAGAAACAGACTCACAGATATAGAAAACAAACTTGTGGTTATCAGTGGGGAGAGGGAGGGGAGCAAGGTCACTGTAGGGGTAGGGGCTTAAGAGGTACAAATGAAACAGCAATATAGATCAATGGAACAGGATAGAAAGCCCAGAGATAAACCCACACACCTATGGTCAACTAATCTATGACAAAGGAGGCAAGGATATACAATGGAAAAAAGACAGTCTCTTCAATAAGTGGTGCTGGGAAAACTGGACAGCTACATGTAAAAGAATGAAATTAGAACATTCCCTAACACCATACACAAAAATAAACTCAAAATGGATTAAAGACCTACATGTAAGACCAGACACTATAAAACTCTTAGAGGAAAACATAGGAAAAACACTCTTTGACGTAAATCACAGCAAGAGCTTTTTTGACCCACCTCGTAGAGTAATGGAAATAAAAAATAATAATAAACAAATGGGACCTAATGAAACTTAAAAGCTTTTGCACAGCAAAGGAAACCATAAACAAAAAGAAAAGACAACCCTCAGAATGGGAGAAAATATTTGCAAACAAAGCGACAGACAAAGGATTAATCTCCAAAATATACAGACAGCTCATGTAGGTCAATATCAAAAAACAAACAACCCAGTCAAAAAATGGGCGGAAGACTAAATAGATGTTTCCCCAAAGAAGACGTACAGATGCCAACAAACACATGAAAGGATGCTCCACATCACTAATCATTAGAGAAATGCAAATCAAAACTACAATGAGGTATCACCTAACACCAGTCAAAATGGCCATCATCAAAAAATCTAGAAACAATAAATGCTGGGGAGGGTGTGGAGAAAAGGGAACACTCCTGCACTGTTGGTGGGAATGTGAATTGGTACAGCCACTATGGAGAACAGTATGGAGGTTCCTTAAAAAACTAAAAATAGAACTACCATACGACCCAGCAATCCCACTACTGGGCATATACCCTGAGAAAACCATAATTCAAAAAGACACCTGCACCCCAGTGTTCACTGCAGCACTATTTACAATAGCCAGGTCATGGAAGCAACCTAAATGCCCATTGACAGATGAATGGATAAAGAAGATGTGGTACACATATACAAGGCAATATTACTCAGCCATAGAAAGGAATGAAATTGGGTCATTTGTAGAGACGTGGATGGACCTAGAGACTGTCATACAGAGTCAAGTAAGTCAGAAAGAGAAAAACAAATATCGTACATTAACGCATACATGTGGAATCTAGAAAAATGGTACAGATGAACCAGTTTGCAAGGCAGAAACAGAGACACAGATGTAGAGAACAAACGTATGGACACCAATGGGAGAAAGCAGGGGTGGGATGAATTGGGAGATTGGGAATGACATATATACACTAATATGTATAAAAGAGATAACTAATGAGAACTTGCTGTATAGCACAGGGAACTCCACTTCGCTGTACAGTAGAAACTAACATAACATTATAAAACAACTATACCCCAATTAAAAAAAAAGGTACAAAGTATTATGTATAAAATAAGCTACAAGGATATATTTGTAGCTTATTCTACAACATAGGCAATATAGGCAGTATTTTGTACAACATAGGGAATATAGCCAATATCTTATAAAAACTATAAATGGAGGATTACCTTTAAAAATTGTGAATCACTATATTATACATCTGTAACTTATATAATATTGTACATCAACTATATTTCAATAAAAATAATACACCAAAAATATTATACAGCATCCTTGCCAATGTTGAGTGTTTGACGTTTAATGTTTTGCTAACATATCTGAAAAGGGAGGGATATACCACCATATTATGTAGACGTTAAGTGTTAACTTTATTATATTTTGTGATAATTAGTGGAAGTTTTCGGGAGTCCTGAAAGTTAATAAAATTTTAGATTATGACCCACAGTCCTGTAAAGAACTATAGATATAATTTAACCTACTCCTGCACCCACGGAGAAATTTTTGCAGCAATATCTATGATTGAAACCTGGTCATTAACCTAGACTCCTCACTGTGCTTAATTGCCCTCATTCGATGTGTTACTAAGTCCTGCTGTTTCAAACCCAAAATCCCTCTTAAATCTGCCCGCTCTTCTCTGTCTCCCCTGCACGGCCTTAGTTCAAGCCCTCCTTAGCCCTCACCTGGATTACTACAATTACCTCTTCTCCAGTATTTCTGCCTCCAGTTCAACGGTTGGCACTGTGTGTGGTCTGAAATATTAATCCGATGGTGAGTGTTACTCCTTGCTTAAGTACTCCAACAGCACACCATTTTTTTTTTTCAGGACAAAATCTGAATTTCGTGACATAGCATACAAGGCTCTTCATAATCTAGCTCAGCCTTTAGTCTCATTTCTCACCAATAACCCCACACCCATTCAACATCCACAAAGGCCATGCTCTTACAAGCCTTCACTTAGACAACTATTGTCTTGCGAGACTTGTCTCAGGGGTCCACTCCTCCAGAAGACTTTCCTAACTCCACATCCTCTCAGTGTTGGTTGGTCATTCATAATTCCATCAACACAGATTAGAAATCTCTAATCTAAGCATTTATTCCACTGTATTATAGTTGCTTATTTAGCTGCTGATTTTCCCAGCTAACCTATTGGCTCCTTCAGGTTCAAGATGTGTCTTTAGCTCTGAATCCTCAGGGCCCTGCAAAGTGTGAGCTCTTAGGGATAGGGAACAAACGTCTGTTATTATTTATTAATTAATAAATGAGTGAATGATCCAGTCTCTGTTCAATATCTTCCAGTGACAGTATCTAACAAACAGCCCATCCTGTTTGTTCTGACTTTTAAAAACTAGAGAGCTGCTACTAAATTTCTGCTACATATGACTGGGCCAGTGGTCTGTTGAAATGTACAAGGCACTGTTAAAGTACCAGAGCAGAAAGATACATGAAATTGGTCATCCAGGGTGATTTACTAAATAGAATCCTGGATGCTCTTTGACATATGCATTAAAAGTGAGTTCTATCCTAATAATAAACAAATACATAGTAGGGAAAATGCAAATAAATATACAGCGTATGAATGCCTTTTAAGGAAAAACTGAATTCAAGGGTGATGCAGAGCCTCAGGTCCAAGCTAGCTGTCTCAGAAGGTCCTCCTGCAGGTCAGGAAAGCTGTCTGAAGGGAGTGAGTCTGGAAGGAGGCTGCCCAGAGGCAAAGGTGTTGATGCATTTAATGGGCTCAGGCAGCTGCTTTCACACATTTTCAGTATGGAAGAATGAACTGAAGCAAGAGAATTAGAGAAAAAAAAAAGAAACAGGACCGAGTGTATTTGTTTAAAGGGACAAGCAAATAAACAAGAGGAGTGAGGGCAAGTGACATGGTATCCTATTTATTCTATAAGCATGAAGACAGTGATTAAAAAGTGAGATGCTCCAATACCAAAGTGATTCAATTGCTATGTTGCTTCATTTGAAAGGGAATACTACCTTGTGTGATCTGTCTAGTGCTGCCCAATAGAACTTTCCACAGTGATGGACATGTCCTATTGCCACACTGTCCCGGACAGTAGGAGCCAGCAATGCGAGGCCACTGAGCGACATGCAAAGCGGCTGTGTGACTGAGCAACCGCACTTTTCATTGTACTGGGTTGAAGTTTAAATGTAAACAGCCACATGTGGCTAGTGCCCTTTGGGGCGGAGCAGAATTCTATAGCCCTACAAGCTTTAAAAAATAAGACAACTTTTCAATTGAAGAAGGAAGAGGACTTAAGGCGCAAGGTTACCTGTTTGGGAGAAAATGAAATCATATTTTTATTGGTCTTTGCAATTTATAATGTACTTTGATGTGTTTTATTTAACAGGAGTATAGAAGCTGAAGATGAAAGTGGAGTCCGAGTTGACAGAGGCAATGAGAAAGGAATCAGGGCCCCATGTCCTCACTTAACTGAATGAGGCTTCTGTGGAGTAAAGACCTTACTGAGCCACACTGGACGGGCAGGGAACAACAGTGACTAGGAATGCAGACGCTGGAGCCACACTGCCTGTGCCCAAACCCAGTTCTGTGTGACCTTAGTCAAATTACTTAACTTCTCTCTGCCTCATTTTCCTCCACACCTTAATGGGAACAGTAGCAGTACTGACCTCATAGGATTGATACGAGTTAACGCATGCAAAACACTTAGAACAGAGCCTGACATACCTAGTAAATTGCTCTTAATGGGTGAGCAATTAACCAAGGGCTCAGCAGTCCCCCCGCCCCAGCTACACATGGTCTTTTGGAAGGACACACTGCTCTGGTCTTGGCTGGTCCTTCTTCTGACTCTGATAACGTCTTTCCCTCATGATTGTCAGATGGGGTCTCAGATGGGGTCCCAGACAAAGGAAAGCATAACATTAAACCAATAATAAGAGACGGTGTACAACCAAGTTTTCCCTTCCTCCTGATAATCCAGTTCCAACACCCTATCAGCCTAATGGTTATTCTATTTCGTTTGCATGACCACTTTTCCTTTCAACTTCCTAACAGGTTACAAACTATAGGTAAGTTATGAGCTGATGATTCCTATCGACTATTAAATGTTTTCATGTGAACATAACATAGTAAATGATATTCACAGACAGAATTCTTGAAGGTCCCCTACTTTTCAGCTTGTAACTGGCAGGTACTTTGTATTCACAATCTTGCTCTTGGTTACACCCTAGCCTGTTTCTGAACTTGTTCTGCTTTTCGAAGCCTCCACCATCCTCTTCCAGCTGTCACTCATCCACCCCTCACCTCTCCTTCCTCCTCTCTCCAGCCAGCACACTGCTTGGTGCAGGTGGATAGAAGCTTTTAAAGTTTTATGGAAAGCTCTCAAGAGCAGTGAAATAATTTGTCTATAAGTAGAGCTGATGTTGAACATATTAGAATGGAGGTAAAATTTAGAATACCTCAGAAGAAAAGCATTAGTTAAAAGAGAGAATGATAAAAATAATAATAATAATTTCCATGAGTGATGTGAAGATGTGAAATAAATTAAAGATTTTCAAGGTGTTACAGAGCTAACAAGCCACAGCATATGACAAGGGCTCCTATAATTGCTAGGAAGGAAAATGCAAGAGTATTCTTTATTGTCCTCCAAATAACAAATTCAATGACGTGCTTCCAATCAGTAGAAGAACATACTCAGGTTGTGAAGATGCTATGAAAAACGGTCATCTCTAGGGACTTTATGAATTAATCCTTACCTGAGGCATGCTTCTGCATGCTTAGTGTGAATTATTCTTTATAAAATTACACTGAGAATAGAAAATGTAGTTTGTAACTAGCTTAACAAACAATAGATTAATAGCATTTCATGTCAGTCATAGATAACTGAAAAGTCAAAAGCCCAAATATATATTTATCAAGAATTCAAAAAACATTTGTTTTAAATAGAAGTCATGCTCTGTCCTTCATTTCTTACACTTGGAAAACACTGGTGATTATCCCAATAATTTCAGAGGGTAGAAGTCTCACCAGGACACTTGACTAATGTAAATGTGTCTTTACAAATCTTCATCATCTACTTAGAAATTGAAAAACTCATAAGAAGGAAAACACAGTCTCCTGCAACAAGCTGAGTTACTAATAAACTCATAAGAAGGAAAACACAGTCTCATGCAAAAATCTGAGTTACTAATGAGCCCATTGCTTTTCAGACAATCTTGTACAATATCTAGACAAATGCTTCAGCCAGCACTGTTTGGTGTCATCAGCTCACACTGCAATATATTATTCCCTGATGTGTGTAATAAATTACAAATACTTAATAATTTATCATGGTTGTTTTGAAAGCATCACAAGGCACTTAGCATCTAACTCAACAGAAAGTAACTATTGACCTTCTCACAAAAATTCCCAAGTCCTCATTTTTATATTCACTTACTAACGTTCCTTTTAATCCTCTTCTTTAATTTTGCCTCTAAACTTTACAATAGCATCTTAGGTGGGAAGTGACTTCTGGGTTATCTAAGGTCAACCCTCACAATGTAAGGATTTTTCTAGCATCTCCAACGGATGGCTACAAATGATTTTTCTCTTTCCCTGAACATCTCTGAAACACTGTTTTGTTTGTCCATTGGCAGGTCGGCTACTTTGTATGGTTTGGCTTTGTTGTTGGGCCTTTCTTTAAGAATCTATTGACAGGAGTTTCAAGATGGCGGAACAGTAAGACGAGGAGATCACCTTCCTCTCCACATATACATCAGAAATACATCCACACGTGGAACAACTCCTACAGAACACCTACTGAACGATGGCAAGAGACCTCAGACCTCCCAAAAGGCAAGAAACTCCCCACATACCTGGGTAGGGAAAAAGAAAAAAGCGAGACAAAAGAATAGGGATGGGACCTGCACCAGTGGGAGGGAGTTGTGAAGGAGGAAAGGTTTCCCTTCCACACACTAGGAAGCCCCTTCGCGGGCGGAGACTGCGGGTGGCGGAGGGGGAAAGCTTCGGAGCCGCGGAGGAGAGCACAGCAACAGGGGAGCGGGGGGCAAAGCGGGGAGATCCCGCACAGAGGATCGGTGCCGACAGGCACTCACCAGCCCGAGAAGCTTGTCTGCTCACCCGCCGGGGCGGGCGGGGCTGGGAGCTGAGGCTCGGGCTTCGGTCGGAGCACAGGGAGAGGACTGGGGTTGGCGGCGTGAACGCAGCCTGCAGGAGGTTAGTGCGCCACGGCTAGCCGGGAGGGAGTCCGGGGAAAAGTCTGGACCTGCCGAAGAGGCAAGAGACTTTTTCTTCCCTCTTTGTTTCCTGGTGCTAGAGGAGAGGGGATTCAGAGCGCCGCTTAAAGGAGCTCCAGAGACGGGCGCGAGCCGCGGATAACAGCACGGACCCCAGAGACGGGCATGAGACGCTAAGGCTGCTGCTGCCGCCACCAAGAAGCCTGTGTGCGAGCACAGGTCACTATCCACACCCCGCTTCCGGGGAGCCTGTGCAGCCCGCCACTGCCAGGGTCCCGGCATTCAGGGACAACTTCCCCGGGAGAACGCACGGCGCGCCTCAGGCTGGTGCAACGTCACGACGGCCTCTGCCGCTGCAGGCTCGCCCTGCACTCCGTGACCCTCCCTCCCCCGCGGCCTGATTGAGCCAGAGCTCGCGAATCAGCTGCTCCTTTAACCCCGTCCTGTCAGCAAAGAACAGACGCCCGCCGGCGACCTACATGCAGAGGCGGGGCCAAATCCAAAGCTGAGCCCCTGGGAGCTGTGAGAACGAAGAAGAGAAAGGGAAACACCTCCCAGCAGCCTCAGAAGCAGCGGATTAAAGCTCCACAATCAACTTGATGTATCCTGCATCTGTGGAATACGTGAATAGACAACGAATCATCCCAAATTCAGGAGGTGGACTTTGGGAGCAACGATATTTTTTTTTTTCCCCTTTTTCTCTTTTTGTGAGTGTGGATGTGTATGCTTCTGTGTGTGATTTTGTCTGTATAGCTTTGCTTTTACCATTTGTCCTAGGGTTCCGTCTGTCCGTTTTTGTTTTTTTGTATAGTTTTTAGCACTTGTTATCATCACTGGATTTGTTTTTTGGTTTGGTTGCTCTCTTCTTTCTTTCTTTTTTCTATTACTTAAAAAACTTTTTAACAATTATTTTTTATTTTAATAAATTTATTTTACTTTATTTTATCTTCTTTCTTTCTTTCTTTCTTTTTTACTCCCTTTTATTCTGAGCCATGTGGAGGACAGGCTCTTGTTGCTCCAGCCAGGCGTCAGGGCTGTGCCCCTGGGGTGGGAGAGCCAAGTTGAGAACACTGGTCCACAAGAGACCTCCCAGCTCTATGTAATATCAAACACCGAAAATCTCCCAGAGATCTCCATCTCAATGCCAAGACCCAGGTCCACTCAACGACCAGCAAGCTACAGTGCTGGACACCCTACACCAAACAACTAGCAAGACAGGAACGCAACCCCATCCATTAGCACAGAGACTGCCTAAAATCATAATAAGGCAACAGACACCCCAAAACACACCACCAGACGTGGACCTGCTCACCAGAAAGAAAGATCCAGCCTCATCCACCAGAACACAGGCACCAGTTCCCTCCACCAGGAAGCCTACACAACCCACTGAACCAACCTTAGCCACTGGGGACAGACACCCAAAACAACGGGAACTACGAACCTGTAGCTTGCAAAAAGGAGACCCCAAACACAGTAAGTTAAGCAAAATGAGAAGACAGAGAATCATGCAGCAGATGAAGGAGCAAGGGAAAAACCCACCAGACCAAACAAATTAAGAGGAAATAGGCAGTCTACCTGAAAAAGAATTCAGAATAATGATAGTAAAGGCGATCCAAAATCTTGGAAACAGAATGGAGAAAATACAAGAAGCGTTTAACAAGGACCTAGAAGAACTAAAGAGCAAATAAACAGTGATGAACAACACAATAAATGAAATTTAAAATTCTCTAGAAGGGATCAATAGCAGAATAACTGAGGTAGAAGAACGGATAACTGACCTAGAAGATAAAACAGTGGAAATAACTACTACAGAGCAGAATAAAGAAAAAAGATTGAAAAGAATTGAGAACAGTCTCAGAGACCTCTGGGACAACATTAAATGCACGCACATTCTAATTATAGGGGTCCCAGAAAAAGAAGAGAAAAAGAAAGGGACTGAGAAAATATTTGAATTGATTATAGTTGATAACTTCCCTAATATGAGAAAGGAAATAGTTAATCAAGTCCAGGAAGCACAGAGAGTCCCATACTGGATAAATCCAAGGAGAAACACACCAAGACACATATTAATCCAACTATCAAAAATTAAATACAAAGAACAAATATTAAAAGCAGCAAGGGAAAAACAATAAATAACACATAAGGGAATCACCATAAGGTTAACAGCTGATCTGTCAGCAGAAACTCTGCAAGCCAGAAGTGAATGGCAGGACATATTTAAAGTGATGAAAGGGAAAAACCTACAACCAAGATTACTCTACCCAGCAAGGATCTCATTCAGATTTCACAGAGAAATTGAAACCTTTACAGACAAGCAAAAGCTAAGAGAATTCAGCACCACCAAACCAGCTTTACAACAAACGCTAAAGGAACCTCTCTAGGCAGGAAACACAAGAGAAGGAAAAGACCTACAATAATAAACCCAAAACAATTAAGAAAATGGTAATAGGAACATATATATCGATAATTACCTTAAATGTAAATGGATTAAATGCTCCAACCAAAATACACAGATTGGCTGAATGGATACAAAAACTAGACCCGTGTATATGCTGTCTACAAGAGACCCACTTCAGACCCAGGGACACATACAGACTGAAAGTGAGGGGATGGAAGAAGATATCCCATGCTAATGGAAATCAAAAGAAAGCTGAAATAGCAATTCTCATATCAGACAAAATACACTTTAAAACAAAGACTATTACAAGAGACAAAGAAGGACACTACATAATGATCAAGGGTTCAATCCAAGAAGAAGATATAACAATTGTAAATATTTATGCACCCAACATAGGAGCACCTCAGTACATAAGGCAAATACTAACAGCCATAAAAGGGGAGATCGACAGACACAATCATAGTAGGGGACCTTAACACCCCAGTTTCACCAATGGACAGATTACCCAAAATGAAAATAAATAAGGAAACACAAGCTTTAAATGATACATTAAACAAGATGGACTTAATTGATATTTATAGGACATTCCATCCAAAAACAACAGAATACACATTCTTCTCAAGTGATCATGGAACATTCTCCAGGATAGATCATATCTTGAGTCACAAATCAAGCCTTGGTAAATTTAAGAATATTGAAATCGTATCAAGTATCTTTTCCGACCACAACGCTATGAGACTAGGTATCCATTACAGGAAAAAATGTGTAAGAAATAAAAAAAAAATAGAGGCTAAACAACACACTACTTAAAAACTAAGAGATCACTGAATAAATCAAAGAGGAAATCAAAAAATACCTAGAAACAAATGACAATGAAAACACGATGACCCAAAACCTATGGGATGCAGCAGAAGCAGTTCTATGAGGGAAGTTTATAGCAATACAATCCTACCTTAAGAAACAAGAAATATCTCAAATGGACAACCTAACCTTACACCTAAAGCAATTAGAGAAAGAAGAACAAAAAAGACCCAAAGTTAGCAGAAGGAAAGAAATCATAAAGATCAGATCAGAAATAAATGAAAAAGAAATGAAGGACATGATACCAAAGATCAATAAAACTAAAAGCTTGTTTTTGAGAAGATAAACAAAATTGATAAACCATTAGCCAGACTTATCAAGAAAAAAAAGGGAGAAGACTCAAATCAATAGAATTAGAAATGAAAAAGGAGAATAACAACTGACACTGCAGAAATACAGAGGATCATGAGAGATTACTACAAGCAACTCTATGCCAATAAAATGGACAACCTGGAAGAAATGGACAAATTCTTAGAAAAGCACAACCTTCTGAGACTGAACCCGGAAGAAATAGAAAATATGAACAGACCAATCATGAGCACTGAAATTGAAACTGTGATTAAAAATCTTCCAACAAAGAAAAGCCCAGGACCAGATGGCTTCACAGGCGAATTCCATCAAACATTTAGAGAAGAGCTAGCACCTAACCTTCTCAAACTCTTCCAAAATATAGCAGAGGGAGGAACACTCCCAAACTCATTCTAGGAGGCCACCATCACCCTGATACCAAAACCAGACAAAGATGTCACAAAGAAAGAAAACTACAGGCCAATATCACTGATGAACATAGATGCAAAAATCCTCCACAAAATACTAGCAAACAGAATCCAACAGCAAATTAAAAGGATCATACACTATGATCAAGTGGGGTTTATCCCAGTAATGGAAGGATTCTTCAATATATGCAAATCAATCAATGTGATAAACCATATTAACAAATTGAAGAAGAAAAACCACATGATCATCTCAACAGACACAGATAAAGCTTTTGACAAATTTCAACACCCATTTATTTTTTTTATTTTTTTCAACACCCATTTATGACTAAAAGCCTCCAGAAAATAGGCATAGAGGGAAATTTCCTCAACATAATTAAAGCCATATATGACAAACCCACAGCCAACATCATCCTCAATGGTGAAAACTTGAAACCATTTTCACTAAGATCAGGAACAAGACAATGTTGCCCACTCTCACCACTATTATTCAACATAGTTTTGGAAGTTTTAGCCACATCAATCAGAGAAGAAAAGGAAATAAAAGGAATCCAAATCGGAAAAGAAGAAGTAAAGCTGTCACTCTTTGCCGATGACATGCTACTCTACATAGAGAATCCTACCAGATGCTACCAGAAAACTACTAGGGCTAATCAATGAATTTGGTAAAGTAGCAGGATACAAAATTAATGCACAGAAATATCTGGCATTCCTATACACTAATGATGAAAAATATGAAAGTGAAATTAAGAAAACACTCCCATTTTCCACTGCAACAAAAAGATTAAAATATCTAGGAATAAACCTACCTAAGGAGACAAAAGACCTGTATGCAGAAAATTATAAGACACTGATGAAAGAAATTAAAGATGATGCAAACAGATGGAGACATATACCATGTCCTTGGATTGGAAGAATCAACAGTGTGAAAATGACTCTACTGCCCAAAGCAATCTACAGATTCAATGCAATCCCTATCAAAGCACCACCAGCATTTTTAACAGAACTAGGACAAAAAATTTCACAATTTGTATGGAAACACAAAAGACCCCAAATAGCCAAAGCAAGTTTGAGAATGAAAAACGGAGCTGGAGGAATCAGGTTCCCTGACTTCAGACTATACTACAAAACTACAGTAATCAAGACAGTATGGTACTGGCACAGAAACAGAAATATAAATCAATGGAACAGGATAGAAAGCCCAGAGATAAGCCCACGCACATATGGTCACCTTATCTTTGATAAAGGAGGCAAGAATATACAGTAGAGAAAAGACAGCCTCTTCAATAAGTGGTGCTGGGAAAACTGGACAGCTACATGTAAAAGAATTAAATTAGAACACTCCCTAACACCATACACAAAAATAAACTCAAAATGGATTAAAGACCTAAATATAAGGCCAGACACCATCAAACTCTTAGAGGAAAACATAGGCAGAACACTCTATGACATAAATCACAGCAAGATCCTTTTTGACCCACCTCCTAGAGAAATGGAAATAATAACAAAAATAAACAAATGGGACCTAATGAAAATTAAAAGCTGTTGCACAGCAAAGGAAACCATAAACAAGACCAAAAGACAACCCTCAGAATGGGAGAAAATATTTCCCAATGAAGCAACTGACAAAGAATTAATCTCCAAAATTTACAAGCAGCTCATGCAGCTCAATATCAAAAAAACAAACAACCCAGTCCAAAAGCGGGCAGAGACCTAAACAGACATTTCTCCAAAGAAGATATACAGATTGCCAACAACCACATGAAACAATGCTCAACATCATTAATCATTAGAAAAATGCAAATCAAAACTACAATGAGGTATCATCTCACACCAGTCAGAATGGCCATCATCAAAATATCTACAAACAATACATGCTGTAAATTGATACAGCCACGATGAAGAACAGTATGGAGGTTCCTTAAAAAACTAAAAATAGAACTACCATACGACCCAGCAATCCCACTACTGGGCATATACCCTTAGAAAACCATAATTCAAAAAGTCATGTACCAAAATGTTCACTGCAGCTCTATTTACAATAGCCAGGACATGGAAGCAACCTAAGTGTCCATCAACAGATGAATGGATAAAGAAGATGTGGCACATATATACAATGGAATATTACCCAGCCATAAAAAGGAACGAAACTGAGTTATGTGTAATGAGGTGGGTGGACCTAGATACTGTCATTCAGAGTGAAGTAAGTCAGAAAGAGAAAAACAAATACCGTATGCTAACACATATATATGGAATCTAAAAAATGAAAAAAAAATGGTCATGAAGAACCTAGGGGCATGACGGGAAAAAGATGCAGACCTACTAGAGAATGGACTTGAGGATACGGGGAGGAGGAAGGGTAAGCTGGGACAAAGTGAGAGAGTGGCATGGACATATATACACTTTCAAACGTAAAATAGATAGCTAGTGGGAAGCAGCCGAATAGCACAGAGAGAACAGCTTGGTTCTTCGTGACCACGTAGAGGGGTGGGATAGGGAGAGTGGGAGGGAGGGAGATGCAAGAGGGAAGAGATACACGGACATATGTATATGTATAACTGATTCACTTTGTTGTAAAGCAGAAACTAACACACCATTGTAAAGCAATTATACTCCAATAATGATGTTAAAAAAAAAAAGGATGTATTATGTTCATTTCATCATTTGGGCTTTTATTTTAAGGATAGTGGAAATCCAAAGTATGTGAAGGCTAACTCTTCTCCACGCCAACACTACAGACTGGAAGGTAAGAAAGTCAATCAATGAACACATTGTTTATCCATAGTTAATACCACATAAATGGCATATTTTCAGTTGGCAAACTAAAGTCAAGGTTGACACCACACAGAGCAAATCACAGACAACTAATAAAGAATTGATACTGAATTCCTTATTTAGGAAATCTTTTTGAGTATTCACAGTCAGCCAACACACAGGACTCTGTGGAAGAATTATAAAGAAAAGGCACAGTTCTCATCCTTGAAGAGTACACCATCTGGCTAGAGAACATAAGCAGGCATATGCATAAAGCTGTATTATTGAGTTCAAAGGATAGCATGTAAACAGCATACAAAAATGCCTGGAGACAGGGAATAAAGTTTAATGAATTGAGTTAATCAAAGAAGACCTTCTTGAAGAGGCCTTACAAATTAAAATACATTTTTTCAAAAAGAATGAGAATGCCCTATGTTCAGGAAGGGGTGAACATTATCAGAAATGAATTTGTACAGTTCGGATTGGGGAGGCAAGAAGGAAAGGTAGATATGGATCCTTCAGCGGTTTGACTAAGACTAGATTTGCTATGAAATGAAATAAAGAGTCCAGTTTCTAGAGTTGAACAATATGGAAAAGCAATAAGAGGTCTGTCAGGATTCCAGGAGCCCCATTATCTATCCAGGAAAGGGTTAGAACCAGGTTGATCATGATGCTGATGGTGAAAAGCTCAAGATACTTTCCCTTAGGAACTATGTCCTATGACCTCTTTTTTTTTTTTTTTTTTCTTTTTTTTGCAGCCATGGCTCACGGGCCCAGCCGCTCGGCGGCACATGGGATCTTCCCAGACCGGGGCACGAACCCACGTCCCCTGCATCGGTAGGCACACTCTCAACCACTGCGCCACCAGGGAAGCCCCCCCACGACCTCTTAGAAAGACCCATCCTCTCATGGTTGCAACAATGAAGCCTTCAGAATCACACCTGGACACCAAGCACAGCTGCAAGGCGGATTGGCCCCAATCAGGATGCAATTAATGGAAACATACGTCCCTACCTCTTCTCAAGGAAACACTGTAAAAAGGGCAGGCTTCAAAAGCTTTTAAATGAAAGAAAGTAGCAGTTTCAATTAAGTTGTACACAATCATACAGGTGTTAAGGGCAATGCAAGCAAATAGTGCATCTTGAAAATAGTTAAGAGCATGGAGATTAATGATTGGACTGGGGTTATCTGGAAATTGACTCTAGCCAGGTAAAATCCTAGCTGGACACAGCAAGCTCTTTCGCTTGGCCCAGTCTCTCTTCTGTTCACACTTAACTGGCAACTTAATCATTCTTCATGTGTTCTTCTCTAACCCCACATCCCTTGCTGCTCCCAGTTAGCATCTTGTACTCTTCTTTCTTAGCACTCATCACAGTTTACAGATTGATAAACCTGTACATACTGGTGGATTATGTAAGAGGGAGCTGTGGAAGCCAACACTCTGTGTTATGGAGATAGTTGCTAGGGTTCAAATCTTTGTTCCAACACATTAGTTGTAAATAGATCCCATGCCTCATAATGGTTACTGTAAAGATCAAGAGTTAGTACATGTGAAGATGGCAGAATAGTGTCTGGCATATAATCATATTCCAATAAATATGTCATCATTCCCACTGGATCCATGAGAGCAGGGACCATGTCTATTTCATCTACCACCTCCTCTATAGGACATAGCACAGTGTTTGGGATGTAGGGGGAGCTTAGTGAGTATATATGGAGTGAATGAATAAATCATCACTCCATACTTTGACACCCATCAAACCCTTGATATATATGTAGATACACATTCATTCTGTCCCCTTGCTCTCAAGGGACTAGGGACAAGACAGCATTCCTTTCGTATGCCCTTTTGTATGCCTTATGTATCAGACTTAAACTTAAGCCAGTACTTTCCCAATACTTAAGAAGCCAAATTTAGAAAAATGTGGGCAGAGGCAAAATCCCCTAGAGCTCTCAACTATGCTATCAAAATGATTTTACACTATAAATGCATAAAAATTCATAATTTTAGTATATATTTAAGAAAGGCAAAGAGAGAGTCAATTCCTCTAACTTACCAACTGTGAGTCTTTCAGCCACAAAATGTAATTATTTAGCCCTGCTCTAAATCATTCGTAAAAATGTTTAGGGATGGGTCTCCACAGCATGCTTGTAACTTTCTAAAATTTTTTTTTTTTTTTTTTTTTGCGGTACGCGGGCCTCTCACTGTTTTGGCCTCTCCCGTTGCGGAGCACAGGCTCCGGACGCGCAGACTCAGCGGCCATGGCTCACGGGCCCAGCCGCTCCGCGGCATGTGGGATCTTCCCAGACCCGGGCACGAACCCGTGTCACCTGCGTGGGCAGGTGGACTCTCAACCACTGAGCCACCAGGGAAGCCCTAAAATTGATCTTAATAATGGTATACACAAAGGTTAAACCACAAGAGTTAAAAATGGACATACCAGTCATTCCTAGGCCAGAGAAAGGAGCAATATAAAAAAATTGTATCTTCAAATGACTACAGATATTAAAGTCAACAGACCACTAAACAGTATGAGGTTCCCCTTGAGGGTCAAGGATAGAAATCCCAGCTCTTTGTGCCTGCAGTTAAGGTTATGAGGAAGGCAATTACACTTTTATGGGTCAAACAAGACATGGGAGGAGACTAGAACTGTTGGTTAGACCGGACCTATGAGTCATCTTTTGTATAGTATTATTCCTAGGCTTCAGAGAGAGCCTTTCCCTTCACAGTAGCCAAGAAACAACCTAAATTTCCATCAGTGGGTGAATGGATAAAGATACACATACACACACAAACACACACTCACACCCCACATGCACACACACAATACAGTATTATTCAGACTTAGAATAGAAGGAAATCCTGCAGTTTGCAAGAACATGGATAGATTTGGAGCACATCACACCAAGTGAAATAAGCCCATCACAGAAAGACAAATACTGCACAATCTCACTTATGTGTAAAATCTAAAATAGGCAAACTCATAGAAACAGAGAGTAGAATGGTGGTTGCCAGGGGCTGGGGGGCAGGCGGAAGGGGAAATTGGGGAGATGTTGGTCAAAAGGTACAAAGTTTCAGTTATGCAAGATAAACAAATTCTGGAGATCTAAAGTACAGCACTGTGACTATAGTTAATAGCACAGCATTGTATACTCAAAATTTGCTAAGAGGATAGATCTAGTGTTCTCACTACAAAAAAAAGAAGAAAAAGAAAATGGTATATAAACAACAAAAATCTATATAGCACAGGGAACTATATTCAATATTTTGTAATAACCTATAATGGAAAAGAATCTGAAAACTATATATATATATACACACACACACACATATATATGAATATATCTTCACATATATATATATATGAATCACTCTGCTATACACCTGAAACTAGCACAACATTGCAAATCAACTATATTTCAATTTTTAAAAAACACCAAAAGAAAATAAAATGGTAACTATGTGAGGTGATGGATATATTAATTAACTTGATTGTGGTAATTATTTTGCAATGTATATGTATTTCAAAACATCAAGTTGTATACCTTAAATATATAGAATTTTTATTTTTAATTTTATATTTAATTTTTATTTGTCAATTATCCTTCAGTGAAGCTGGAAAAATAAAAAGTAAAATAAAGGGATTTTTTTTTTAATCCCTTAAACTCAAATTCCAATTTTAGAGCTCAATTTCTTTGACTAAGAAAATATGTATTTCTCAAACTAGAAAACTTTGACTCCCTGGAGGTTTGGAGCCAAGTGCCTAAAGGTTGTGCGGAGCCACGTGCCTAAAGGTTTTGCAAAGCCACAGATAAACATGGCTTATTTTCCTGCAAATTAAGTCTTACTTGAAGATTTGAGGCAGAGGGAGGCAAATGTTTTAACCCTCAATTTAAATCATTTGTCTATTTAAAAGACTGGATCAATTGTGCTGCAGAATCCAAGATTTGCACTCATTTTTAAAACATGGCATGGACATATATACACTACCAAATTAAAATAGACAGCTAGTGGGAAGCAGCTGCATAGCACAGGGAGATCAGCTCTGTGCTTTGTGACCACTTAGAGGGGTGGGATAGGGAGGGTGGGAGGGAGACGCAAGAGGGAGGGGATATGGGGATATATGTATAGCTGATTCACTTTGTTATACAGCAGAAACTAACACACCATTGTAAAGCAATTATACTCCAATAAAGATGTTAAAAAAAAAAAAAGGAAACTGCAAAGAAGCATCATGCTTGTAGTAGATCATTTTAAGCTCCTGAGGAGTTTGTACTGAAGAGGGAGATGTCACTGAGAATGATTCAAAAAGAAGAGTGCATAAAGGCAAATTCACAATTTGGTTGAGACCAAGACCTGCTCAGGAGCAAGGGGGTCTGGGAAAGCCAGACGTACCAGAACCAGAAAGTCTCAACACCCAAACAGGAAAGCAGCAACTAAAACTGACAAGACCCTAGCAAAGTAGATCATCAGGCCGAGGAGATGCTGTGCGGGAACGGAGAGGAGAAAAGCTTCAAGGTTGGGGTGAACAAGGGCCAGACTATCAGAACTGCAGCTACTTGTTGACTCAGCGAATGGAAAGGGAAGCAAAGACACACACGTGTACACTCATATGAACCCAGAAATTAATGTTGATAATTGTGTGTGTAGGGGAAGAAAACAGAGTTCAACAAGCATAAAGGGGGAACTGCTCACAGGTGCCCAGATGAACCTACCACATCAGAAAACAATACATGCGTGTAACCTCCAAACCGTATTTCCCAGCATCCTAACTTTTCCAGGTACAATGACTCTTCTGTATTTTCCTTTTCCTCTCACCTTAAATAAACCTCGCTCCCTAATATAAACTTGGGAAGCAGTTTTGCCTACAAGCCCAGTGCTCTCAGAGGCAATAGACAATTAGACTGAGCTGAGGCAATGACACTCAGCTCGTTATTTTTACATCTTCATACAACAGAATACAAGCGTGCTGGCTTTCATGCACATAGGACTCCTAACAAGCCTGAATTACTCCATCTGGGCTGGCAACGTTGTCAGTATTAAGAAAAGATGAAAATCACCTAAACCATGCTGCTTGCAATCAGTTACGAATATACCTTTTTAGACACACGAATAAGTTCCCTTGATGGAATTACGATGTGATTGGCTGAAAGGAACTCAACAAATGATGGATATTTGAACTTCAAACAGTTGATCATTTGTCCTATGTTTTTTTTTTCCTTAAAACTCAATTCACATTGTATTTGTAAGAACACAGGAAGAGAGCTAAATGATCAAAAGAGTAGGAGGATGGTTTTCGTTCCTAGCATTTCCGTGGTGGATAGACTCTGTGAAGGAGCAAGTTTCTAAGAAAATGCCAGAAGTCGCATCACATTTAACCTCATTCTGTTATTAGTCAGCAGGGTTGTGGTAGGGACTCTCTGACTTCCCAGTACCCATTCATCCCTCTTCCTTCAGGGGGATTATAGAATCCTCTTAATTTTATTTAGAGAGATCTCATTCCAATTCCTCTTAGACCCAGATTTCCAACTTGTCTCCCATTTCTACATACCCCAGAGGTAGGCGTTTAAAACAAACAAACAAAAATCTCGGTTCACCTCATGTAAAGGAGGAGAGATTTAGTCCTGGCCAGTGGCACCAAAACAGAGACTTAAAGTAAATTTCCTTTTATATAGTCGATAGCATTATATTATATATTGAAATTTGCTAAGAGAGTAGAACTTAGAAGTTCTCACAAAAAAATAAAGAGAGAGAGAGAGAGAGAGAGAAATATGTGAGGTGATGGATGTGTTAATTAACTAGATGGGAGGAATCCTTTCACAGTGTATATGCATATCAAATTACCATGATGTACACTTTAAATATCTTACAATTTTATATGTCATTTATACTGCAATAAAGCTAAAACAATTTTTAAGTATATTTCATTTTATACATGGCACAGATATGTATTCAAGGGAGCAGAAACCTTAACAAAAAAAAATCCAGAAAAGAAAAATAGTGGCTGCCCCACTAGAGTCCACTACCGCACCCTCCCTTTTCCCAGTATCCTTTGCATCTAGGTGTGGCTACAGAAGTATGTTTTTGGCCAGTGAGGTGTCACTGAGAAGGATGTGTGTAACTTCTGGTTCAGTTTCCATAAGGACATTATTTACCCTCCACTCTGTCTCCCACTCTCCTACCTCCCGCAATCTGGAATGTGGACGAGACGGTGTCCCAGCTTCAGTGCTGAGGACAGCACCTCAGGACCAGGCAGAGTAACAAACAGAAGGAACCTGATCTCCAATCGATGTTGTAGAGCAGAAATGTTGACCCATCCTGGACTACCTGCCTACATGGAGACCATCAGATGAAAAAGAAATAAACTCCTATCTTGTGTAAGCCAGTATATTTTGGGTCTCTTTGTTATAGCAGCTTAGTTTGTCCTAGTATAGAGTTGCTACCTAGATGCAGGGTCAGTACATACCAAAACTGAAAATACCTGGCAGTGGCTTAGTGACCAGGTGGCAGGTGATAAGAACACAGATATTGCAGGCTGCAAAGCTCATGACCCCTGCTAGTAAAGCCAACTGCTTCTCCTCTCCAAGTAGCAGAAGACAAAATAGTCACTCACAGCCTACTTCAAGAACTTCCTATGAGACATTGTCCCGAGCCATACAATGGGAGCCAGCCTTGGTGCAAAGATTCAAATGACAAAGGTGTACCTTCCCCATACAAGCCCATGGCTCCAGAGGACATCAAGGTAGAAGCCCTTAAACTGAGAGAGAGAACTAGGGGTGGGCTGTGCACTGCAGCCAGTAAGTAAAAAGCTAGAATCTGCAAGCTTAAGAACTATAGCCAAAGGTTACTTTCATATGGAACAGACTGGAAGCACACAGACTGGAATTTTGAAGGAAATTGCATCGTCAAAGAAAACAAAAGCCTAGCTGGCAAAGTCAGTGATCGTTCAATCACTAAAGCAAATCTCAGGTCCCCAAACCTGCAGCAGTAGAAAGCAGGCTGTCAAATGAGAGCAGCTCCCAAGGAGGGACAGTCTTCAATACTCACCACAGATGTGGCCACAAAAGACAGGGGCCACCAAGAATAATGGCAAAAGGTCACTCCCAGAGGGCAAATCTGGATGGCCAAGAAGGCCTGCCAAGGATGGCCAAGCATTTCCTGCCCAGCAAAATTTGCTAACCGCTACTAATAAGACTCAGTTGGATGCTTTCCACTCCCCCACTTTCCAACTGGGGTTATTGTAGCAGATAACTCAAGCTTTAGTGCAGAGGTCGCTGGAACCACATCTGACCTGATAGAAGCTAAACCCCTCCCAGGGATCTTGGGCTCTCAGCTGGATGCAGTAATTTGGTTTGTCTCCTCTGGGAAGAAAGTAAGCATTTCCTCCACAAGGGAGGAAGGGTGAGAAGGGATACTGGATGCTAGAGGAGCAAACTGTGACGGAGGTTGTTAATTACCTCCAGTGTCTGTTCTCCTCGTGTCCTTTTAGGTCAAGAGAGCTGTGAACTCCCCCAGACCAAGCCTACACTCCGCAGCCCTTCTTGTAGCTGACTAGGCATGGATACGTGACTAGATTTTGGCCAATGGGACGTAGATTTTGACGAATGGAGTACATGCTTAAAAGGGGAATTGCCTGTCCTCAACTTACTGTCTCTTCCCCCTTCCTGTGAGTTAGAATGCAGATGTGAAGGCGTGTGCCACCACTGAGCACACAGCTGGAAACAGTGCCATAGGGGGTGCAGAACGACAAGACAGAGAGAACCTGGGTCTCTGGGTGACCTCCTGGAGTCAAGCCTGCTACGCTCCTTGAACTGCCTTCCTAAACGATGTCTGTGTTGCATGAGGCACTATATTTTGCAGTCTCATTTTTATAGCAACAAAGCCTGACCCTAAAATTAATACAGAAGAAAACCAGAACTAAAAGTGATTTGAGGACAAAGTATACACTGTATATCCGGAGACATGAGCTAAAAGTGAGGAAATGGAAACTCTCACTTTAAAAAGTAGAAGAGGTCATAAGATGAAGTAATGAGTGCACTGAAACCCAGTAGCCCTCATCAAAGTTCAGCTAAGAAAATTCATGTGAATAAGTGAAACCACATTCAGTCTGAAAACACTCTACCTTTTAAAAAAAATTGTAAAGTTAAGTCATTTCTCTTTTATTTCAATAGTTTAGAGGTAATAATAGGCCACTTGATCTATTCAAGAAGAAATCCCATAAAGAAAGGGCAACTCACTTGAAAAATGAATGATCACATGCCCAAATATTTAGTACCAAATATGAGAAAAGTAATCACATAGTATAGAGGAAGTAAATGTAAGTGGTTAAGAGCTCTGATCCTGAAGACAAATGGACTGGTTATGCATCCTAACTCCCCAATTCCTAGCTGTCTGACCTTGAACTCTTACCTAGATTGTCTAAGTCTCAGCTGCCCTTGTTTCAATTTCCTGTGGATTAAATGAGACAATGCACAAAGCACTCGGAGCAATACCCAGTTCATAGTAAGATTTCAATGAACCTTTCACCATCTCAAATTATTACCACCTGATTGTAAAAAGGTCACTATTAGAAGCCAGGCATCTTAACCTTCTGTCTTCTGTGAGACTGAATTCTTTCTCAGGTCGGCAAGTCACAAAATGTTTAATGCCTTGGGTTTTAAGGAAAGGCGGCAGCTCAGTCAGGGAATTTATTTATATACCAGTGTGTTCATACCTCAGCATGAAATGAATGATTAATGTGATAAAATAAATATACTGATGAAAAATCAGATTCACAGATTTTGTTAAAACAACTTCTAGATTTAAGAACTCCCATTTTGGGGAGGGATAAATTGGAAGATTGGGATTGACATATACACACTGCTATATATAAAATAGATAACTAATATAAGGACCTACTGTATAGCACAGGGAACTCTACTCAATACTCTGTAATGGCCTATATGGGAAAAGAATCTAAAAGAGAGTGGATATATGTATATGTGTAACTGATTCACTTTGTGTACACCTGAAACTAACACAACATTGTAAATCAACTATATTCCAATAAAAATTTAAATAAATAACAACAACAACAAAAGAACTCCCATTTCCCTGTGCTATGCTTACCTAAATAAGGAACACTAGGTCTCTGAATTATTATTTCCTAATCGTGTGATATTGGGCATGTCCCCAGACATCTTTTTTTTTTTTTTTTTTTTTTTTTTTGCGGTACGCGGGCCTCTCACTGTTGTGGCCTCTCCCGTTGCGGAGCACAGGCTCCGGACACGCAGGCTCAGCGGCCATGGCTCACGGGCCCAGCCGCTCCACGGCATGTGGGATCTTCCCGGACCGGGGCACGAACCCGCGTCCCCTGCATCGGCAGGCAGACTCTCAACCACTGCGCCACCAGGGAAGCCCTCCCCAGACATCTTTGAGACTAGGTTTCCTCATCTGTAACAGGGAGACAATATCTAGCTCATTGATTGCTATGAGTATTAAATGAGATAATGCACACAAGATGCTTACTACAATGTCTAGCATACAGGAAGCATTCAGATAACAGACAATGAAAACTTTCTTTGGTATAGTTACCATTACACAAAATAGTAAAATGCTGTCCATATAAGACAACAACACCCTCACGTGAGTTTGAGACCCACTGGTTGGCAGGCATACGCTTTGTGCTATTTTCCTCATCACACTAATGTGTCCCACTGGCCACTCACGCATGTTCTCTCCCAATTTTCATCGATACCAAAACATTATTTTTGCAAGGCTGTTGTCTGGGGATGAGATGCACTAATGAAACATACATTCTCCCCTCTGTCGAGCTAAATGCTTCACAAAAGATTGTATTCTCGATGTGGTTTCTTATTAGTGCCACATTCTATCCAACTAAGCTGACCATGCCCGCCTTGGCTAGCAATAATTACAGCAGTGTGTGTCACCCAGCACCCTCCGAGACTTAATGATTTCACAGAACTAAAATTAAGTTTTAGTGAGAAAACTAAAATTTAGAAAATGCCCTCTTAGCTTTCAGGGAGCTGATTGGGACAATTAGTGTCGTCAGCTAACTCAGTATCTGGGGTGGAGCAGGGCCCTTTCCCTTTCACCCATAACATGTAGATAAGACTGAAACTAAAAAAACATGCTTGAAACTGAAGGGAAAATAAGCCTTTTCTTTTCTGGATTAAAATAGAACCTTTTCTCCTCCACCTCAGATTCCAATTCTTCATCCCATTTCTATCAGGGCAGAAGATATGTAGCATCGCTTCCTTTAAGCCATTGTTTCATCTTTATTTTTAAAACAATCAATTTTGCCCAGGCTAACATGTTTATAGTGTTTCCTCCTGCAGGTTTCTGATTATAGTCACCACCCTAGTCTGACCCAGTTTTCTAAGCTGATTTTTCTCAGCTGCGGAGGTGCTGGCTGAGAGGCTTCACAGTTGATCTGCTTCCATTCCTTTATGCCACAGTCCCTGGAACCTTCTTGGCTGCATCTGGTGGGCACTTCATGAAATGGTCACTACCGTTGCCCTTCTGCACATAGGTCCCAGGGGAGTATGTAGGCCCAGGCCACACTGCTTTTAATGGTGGCAAACCGAAGACCAGAATCCATGGTCTTTGTTGTCACCATGCAGACAAGAGCCCTTGAACGTCTACAAATCAAAAAAGAGATTTAAAAAGAACTCCAGCTGAAGTAGTCTACTGGGTGGCCTCACGTAGGCACAGTCTTAATCCAGGACTCCTGGCTATGCCGTAATATCTCCTTGTGAAGTCTGGCTCTTTTTTAATGATTGTCATTTGGGTCCATTATTTTTTTGTTCTTTCTCTCCCTTTGAGAATGTTTTTGACTTTGACCAGTTGGATTGTTTGCTGCTTGGCTGGTTGTCCCAGCTAAGAGCCCAGCCTAGAGCCAGTGCCCACTGTGTAATCATTGCAGATTACATGACTGAATAGGGGGCTTTGTATATCATTATTTGCTTGCCTGGCCAGTTTTCAGGCTATTTGTTTGCGTCCACCTTGAGACAAAGGCAATGATAATGAGGCTCAGAGTTTTACACATTTTAGTTCATTATCTCCGCAGCAGGATTTACACAGGAATGTGATCCATGTTCAAATTCTACCCAACTATCCAAACCCAGTCCATTTATCCCTCCTGCACAGAGCCTTCCCTCACCCCCTCACTCCTGTTTCCTTCTCTGGATAACCACAGCACTTCTCTTTATATCTCCCATGACAGTTATTTCCAACCACGTATTAAAATGGTTCACGTAATTTTTTGTCTCCCCTACTCACTCACAAGCTCTTTGACAACAGTCTGCATGCCTGCTTCACCCATGGAGCCTGCACTACCCAGGACCCTGCACCACCTTTGCCATGTGCTCAGGAAACACTGAGCCAAAGAACACACAGCATAGCCAGTGGGTCTCTTCAACCTGAGCAGAAGCAATTCTAATTCTTCACCTTCTGGAACAGGATCTTGCTATAACCAAAGCAAGCAAATTAGAACCCTTCCTAAGAATCGAATCTGTACTATAGCAGGACAAGTTCACATAATTTTTTAAATATCAATTTTATGTCCAGAAAAAGAGCAAACAAGATAACATTCAAATACAACAGTGGTGGCAAAAGCTATAAACTCTAAAGTTTGTTAGATTTACAAATAATCACTATTAAATGCAAACACTGGATCTACCTAGAAACATTTCTTTTGAAGAAAAAAAATCTGTTGCCAAGTCCCTCCAATCTTATATCAAATAGGGTATAAATAATTTCTTCTAAAAATGCAGGTCAAATGAAAACTTTCCTTTTCTTTAGAAGTTTACATGTGATTTATAATTAAAATGCACTTTGGCATATCTTTCTGCAATACTTCTCATCTGGGTTGGAGTAAAAATTTGACAGAATTAGTAAAGCCTGTTGAACTCACAAATTGTTTTCTAGGCAGTGAAATTGAGGAGGTAATTCCTCTAATCTTGGAAAAAAATGTTAAGTTAGAAAACTGCTTTCTGAATGGTTTGATTGCGTAAGCAAAGAAACCTCCAAACACCCATATTCCCAACTAAAGAGAACAGCATGGAAGCCCTTTGTTACCATATTGAGGATGTGTCTATTTTTAAAAACCCAAAATCTCCTGGTAATGAAATAGTCACCATGTGGTCAAGACAGCCACCCTGAAGGCCCCTATGCTGTTATTTTTTTCATTCCACATGTCTTTTGTCCTTCCTTCCTTCCTTATAGCATTTCCCCATTTCAGACTGCAAAAGTCGCTTGAGGGCTGAGACCATATTGCCAATAGTTGACTCTAATTGGAAGCAGTAGGTGCTTAAGCACTCATTACCTGATGGGGAACATCGCAATAACAAGCTCAGTATGTAGGTCAGTGCTAATAAGGCCAAGGTCCTGGACCTGACGTGAGTGGACGTTTGCTTTGCTCCATAACAATAAGCCAAATGCCTTGGTCGGTGCTGTTGTTTACCCAGTGTGTTTGGGGGGAAGAAAGTGTGGACCATATGAGGAGTATGTGAATGAACGTTCTACTTCAAGTCCCCAACACGACCAGGGCTGGGGAGGTACAATCAAACATTGTGAAGCCCAGAAGGATCGGGTTGTGGTCAAGGTCAGAAGCAGGCACAGTGGTTCTCCCCTCTGTTTCTTTCTCTTAACACACCTAAGTGGAAGCCACACTTCCATCAGGAACACAGACTCATGAGCACTGATCATCAAACAGAGAGTACACTCATTGGGCAGGTGAAGAGGGCTATCTCCATCATTTGTGGGGCACATATTTTGAAAAACAGGACCCTGGTTGATAATGAAACCCAGCCCTGAATTGAAATTCAGTCAGGTGGAGCAGTGCATACCAATCCCTTTAGGATCTGGTTAAAATAGTTTCTGATTCTGTAGGTCTGGGGTCGGACCTGAGGTTCCACATCTGTAAATAAGCTGGCAAGTGGTGCCAAGCTGAAGGGTCCTTGGACCTCATTTTAAGTAGCAAGATTTGAGAGTTTTTCAGATTGGCACATGTATAGGAATCCCGGACCTCAGGAGTCCAGACAGCCAGGAAAAGTTTTAAGAATCTGACAAATACTAGTGGTCAGGGTCACCAAGTTTTCAGGAATCCAAAGATCAGACCACTTGCAATCACTCAGGAGAGTCAGAATTAAGTCTCAGTGAGTGTTAAGGGCTCTGAGTCAGGTTCTCCCCTGTCTCTGCTATCCAGAGCGGGCAGCCAGGGACTGCGGGACACAGGACAGGGGCCTGATCTTGAGGGCATTGGCAGAGAGCAGTTGCTGCAGCTGATGCTAAAGAGACAGGTGCGGAGGCACTAAGAGGAGGCTGGAAGCTGATGGGAGGCAAGGAATTTAAAAGACGTTCAAATCTCAGATCGCCGCTGTAAGGCTAAGATCAGAGTTGTGCGGCTATTGGCCAAAGGTTGGCACAAGGCTTAAACAGATCATTATACACAAAAGCTGGAGGATGTCTGGGGCCTCGTGGGCCGTCTTCTCCACCTCAATCCATTAAATCATGGTGCCAGAGTCCATTTGTGTGGAACAGGGTGGCATATTTCTTTGGCTAATCCAAGGTGAAACCCTATCCGTTTTTCCCTCTCTAGTTGAGGTCTCCTATGTAAAACGTGGTAAGGCAGCTGAAATTAGGCTTATAGAGTCATGTTCACAGAAGTGCTACAAATGAAGGTGAGTCAGCCATGAGTTCAATGGGGCATAAATAGACAAATTTAATACATTCATATATGGATTGATTTCGGCATTTGTCAAATATTTGCCAAAAGAGCTTTTCCCTTGTCTAAGGAAGGCATAGCCCTAATATTTTTCTTTGTAAAGGACTCATTTTACTGGTGAGTTTGACAAAAGTTAAACACTAAATGCTTAATCTGAAAATGTGCATTAATACCTTCTGTATCTTCCCAGATAACTCAGCTGATCCCCTTCCTGGTCTAAATACTATTAGCATGCAAATAAAACCGAGATCCTTGGGTTCGCTGTTGTACCCAAGAGACACTAACAGTCCTCATCAGGATCATGAATGTAACCGTGGAGCCTTTCCAGCAACATGACAGAGAAAGCGGATACAGACCTTCTTGAAACTACCAATACATGGAAAGTTGGAGCAAGTATAACTGAAATAAATATTATAATGTAATCTGAACTTGAAGGAAAGATCGAAGATTCTCAGGAGTCATAAGCAAATAGGAAAGTCAAAGTTGGGATGTAAGCAGGAACAGGGGCTGTGGTATCCCAAAGGGGTATTATGAGAATATGGGCTGTGAAGGCCAGGCCTTGGATCTTGGCCCAGTGGAGAACTGAACACCTGGCCCACTGGGGCTGCCCAGGCCTTGAAGAGAGGACAGGAAAATCCCTACCCCTGCCCAGAGAGCCTGAAGCAAAGCCTAAGCTCTACCCTAAATAGACTTAAAGGATTAAAGCTGTTAAACTAGTAATAAAAAGAAATTTAGAAGAGATATTTGCCATTACCCATCTTAAATTCAAACTGTACCAGCAAATAGAAAAAAAAATTAGCCAAACTTTTTCTGACCTTGCTACCCATAGGATAACTAAACAAAGCTAAAAGACAAACTACAGACCGAAAGAAGATAAGTGAATGTCCATAAAATACAGAGTTGGTATCAAGAATATATAAAGGATTTGTAACAATCAGTAAGAGAAAGTCAAACAATCTCATGGAAAAATGAACAAAAGATACATATAGCTATTTCACCAAAAATAAGACCCCAAATTCCAATAAGCATATGAGAAGTTACTCAATTCAATAATAATCAGAAAAAGGCAAAATGACTAATGACATGATGTTATTTCATATCTATCAAGATAGTATATGTATACATTATACATACATACATATAGGCCTGGGAAAATAGAGAACTTTTGATAGTGTTAACCTTGGGGAGAAAGTAGGATAGAAGAAAAATGTCAAGAGGGGATTTTTCCCTTTTACTCTACCTAATTCTGTATTGTTTTCATATTTATGAACGTGTGCTCACATGCTGTAATATATTGATTGCACTGAGGCCCCGGTTAATGACCTTTCTCTCTATCTACAGCCTTAACCCTGTAACTTCATAATCTTCTTCCATCTGACTCTGGCTGGCCTTGTGACTTGCTTTGGCCTATAGAATGCAAATGAAATAATGGTGTGCCAAGTACACATTGGGTTTCAAGAGGCTGGCAGGCTTCTCCTTGGTCCCTCTCTTCCACAGCTGGGCTAACATTTCCTAGAAAAATCCTTGACTAGCCTGCTGGAGAAGTGAAAGAGAGTGAAAGAGAGTCTAGTTATCCCAACCAAAGCTATTCTACACCTGCCAACAGATAGTTAACCCCCAAACATATAAAAGAACCCAGTCAAAATCAGCAAATCTGCCTACCTGACCCATCAACTCATGAACAATAATAACTACTTAGTGTTTCAAGCCACTGAGTTTTGGAGTAGTTTTATCATGTCTTAATAGCTAACACATGCATTCGCCACATATGAGATTTTTAAGAGTAGAGAAAAGGTCCATCCATTCTAGCAAAGTTGACCTGCTGACTCATACCTAGACGCACATGTAACAACTCCGAGCCTCTATTATTAATGTCATCATTAGGGTCTGACTTCAAAACTTGCTCTATTCTTCCCACATACTGTCCAGTTTCTTATTTAGAAGATACTTTTTTCTTCTTTTATGAAGTGGGAACCCCAGCAAGCAAGGCTCAAGTGGAATCTTCCAGCATACGATCTAGCATGGTGTATCCCATGCCTTCATTTACCCTTCATGAAACTTCTTTAATCAAGTCTGAAAAAAGAAAAAAGAACAAACAGCAAATTGCTCATAAACATGTGCTCTATTTGGCAGTAGACTACAAGCCAATGTGAATATAGAGAGAAATCAAAAGTTCTAAGCTTTCTCTAAGTCTGCCCCGAACTGAGTCAACTGTGACCCAAAAGCACATCTTAGCACAATGTTACTCTGTATCTTGATTTAGTGACACAGATCAAGTGCTTGGTGTGGCAGAGGGATACAAACCTGAGTGCTCTGACTCAGAGCAAGTAACTTAAACTCTCCAGGCCTTCATTTTTTTTAATGAAACAAAGAGGTTGAATGACTTATCTCTTAGATTCCTCCCAATCTGAACATTCCATGACCCTGTGACAGTGAAACAAGCCCCAAGGCGTTCCTATCATAAAAGCAACCTTTTCATTCCACTTCAGTCTCCACAGGTTTTGATGTCCTTTCTCTCAGTCCAAATCACTCATTTGAAAAACTTGGACTGAAATGAAGATTTCAGCCAAAAGTAAGCTGAAAAGTAGCTGCCATCAGAAGCTCCCTATTGCCTCGTTGTTAAACTGGCTAAATTGTAAATGTCCTCCAAGGAAAAGACTTTGAAAATTATGGTCAATAACTTCATCTCACAGATGAGGAAACCAAGGCCCTGAAAGGTCCTATAATTTACCAATGCCATACAGTGTTTCGGTGGGCAGGGTAAGTTGTAATTTTATGCTGTCTAATTCCTGATCCATCCATGAATGCATTCAAGCAAGACTTAATGAACCTTTACCAGACATTGCTAGGCACTCAGGAAACACAGAGTACTAAGACAAATTCATTGCCCTCATGGAGATCACAGTCCAGTGGACGTGAAGAAGGAAGGAACAGGTGCCAAACCCTAACACACATGCCAAGGCAGAGGTATTTGTGGGATCCTTTGAGAATCCAGAGGAAGGACTACCTCACTTTGCTTAAAGAGACGTGGAAAGTTTCATGTAGGAGGGGAAAACTGAGCTGCATTTTGAAAAATAAGGAGTCCGTAAGGCATTTAGGGCATGGGAGGAAAAGGCAGAGAGCACAGCATATGCAAAGACATTTAAAACACACACATGGGGGCTTCCCTGGTGGCGCAGTGGTTGAGAGTCCGCCTGCCGATGCAGGGTACACGGGTTCGTGCCCCGGTCCGGGAAGATCCCACATGCCGCGGAGCGGCTGGGCCCGTGAGCCATGGCCGCTGAGCCTGCGCGTCCGGAGCCTGTGCTCCGCAGCGGGAGAGGCCGCAGCGGGAGAGGCCACAACAGTGAGAGGCCCGCACACCGCAAAAATAAATAAATAAAATAAAATAAAATAATAAATAAATAAATAAAAATAAAAACACACACATGGGACTTCCCTGGCGGTCCAGTGGTTAAGAGCTCCCCTTCCAATGCAGGGGGTGCGGGTTCAATCCCTGGTTGAGGTTAAGATGCCACATGCCTCGAGGCCAAAAAGCCAAAACATAAAATCCAAGCAATATTGTGACAAATTCAATAAAGACTTTAAAAATGGCCCATGTCAAAAATACATAAATAAATTAAATAAAACACACACATACACGTGTGTTTGGGAGACTGTAGGCAGTTGGATAAGCTTGAACCTAGGATGCAGGCTGGGAATGTAAGGAGACATGAAAGAAGAAAAAGGCAAGAATAAATAATGCAACAAAAAGAGCTTTGACTTTTGCCTAGGAGATGAGGAATGAGCCACTAGAAGACCGTAAACAGGTAAAGGACATAGTTATCCTTGCTTTCAATAAAGGGCATGCTCCCATAAAAGCGGAGACAAGAAAGCCCAGCTAATGACTTAGAGAAAAAAAGTGACTATTAGCACAGAAATGAGAGCACTGGGAGGCTAATACATGTCTACTGCTCTTTCCACTGGTTTCTGTTGGATTTCATTCCCTCCAGCCTAAAAGTGCCATTTGCCACATAAACCCTGGTCCCCTGGGGAAGGCTTTGGAGATGCTCAAGATTCCTGGAGGGGCCAGGCCTAGGGCCAGAGCCCACTGCTGCTCACAGCTGGATCAGTGAGTAAAGGCTGAGAAGAAAACCATGGCCCCAGGGAATCCAGAGGCCCAAAGACTCAATCGCAGATGTCACTGAAGTAGGAGTCCACACATCTGGGTTAAGTCTCATCAGGTGGTTTACTAACTTACTTACTGTGTAACTTTGACGAAGTTATTTCACTTCTCCAAATAAAATTTTAAAAAATTATTTTCTTCCTTCTACCACTGAGTAGACCCTCTTTTCAAAAAGAGCAAAGAATATTAGAATCAAAATATATATTACAGGTGTATATTTCATATAGAAAAAAACAGTATATCTACCGCTATTCCTCCTATCTCATGGTGGTTTTGTGAGATGAGCTGGGGTTAAGAATGTCCCTTTAGATGGGAAATTTGATGGATTTTCATCCACTCACTTCTTGCCTTCATGAATTAAAAAATAAAAATAAAGCTAAATCTTCTACACTGCTGGAAATTTTCATTAATCTCAGCACCATCTAAAATGTCGACAATATTAAGAGATCAGCAATAAATACTTCTTGCATATTGAAGCCAGAGGAAGGTGGAAGGGTAGGAAAGAGGAAGGAGGCAAAGGAGACCTTTAAGGAGGCTCTGCCCAAATAATTCTTCAAAACTCTGAAACTTTACTGATGACTTTTACAAACTATAGTTACGATGGAAGTTCTTCCTTTAGAACTGCAGGCTGATAGGGAGTTTGGAGGCTTCTGTCGAGCATTTTAGATCAAAATGGGTTTTTGTGGGTTTGAAGTTGAGGTTAATTCCCTCACTTTGTAATACCACTAAAACGAACATCATAAACAAAGGTTTAAGAAGCAAGGGATTGATTCCTTGAATTTAACTCCGTATTTTCCGGGTAAGTGTTTGGCAAATGTTACACTTACAAAAATATAGTTGGTTCAAGTTGAGCACCCAGGTAATTCAAACACCCAAATTTATTGAGTTTTTTTGGTTAGTTTGTCCACCTGCTTTTTCAATTTTGCTTCACGTTTGATTAATCAGACCTTAGACTGAAATGACCAAATGATCTGGTCGAGCCTTCTGGTAGGAAGAAAAGTACTGTGGAAAAATCTTCATAATAAAATGAAGATAGGCTACAATGATGTATTGTACAACATGGGGAATATAGCCAATATTTTGTAATAACTATAAATGGAGTGTAAAATTAGGGATAATTTTCATTTTCTTTTTATGTATTCTGTTTCTTTCTTTCTCTCCCCCCTTCTTGCTTTTTCTTGTGCTCTCTGTTAGCATCACCTTGATATAAAAACTGCTATTTTTTAAGCTGTTTTTATATCAAATGATGATCAATTATCTAGATAGATGGGAGAGAAAGAGGGCTTTTCCTTGCTATAGAATTCCAATTTATAAATGTTGAAGAAAGAGAAGAACAGAAAATCACTGTTAAGCAAATACCATAGTAACAACCGCTACAGAACTGAGATTCACTGACGTATGCTAAAAAGCAGTGGGTGAAAGTTGAAGAGAAACAGGATTTGCATCATCTCAAAGCATTTCCTCCACGATATTTGTTAACAGCGAGGGAAAAGATAGTAACTGTCAAGTGAAGAAATCCAGCAGAAACCGTCTTAACCAAGTGATCAAGGTCAACATTACCAATAATGAAACATTTTGACATCATGAATCCCATGATATGATGCATTAAGAAGAACACAACATAATTTCTGTGGAATTCTTTCCAAAAATAGTTACCTCAATCCAATCATGAGAAAAGACCAGACACACCCAACCTGAGGGACATTTGGCAAAATAACTGCCCTATACTCTTCAAAAATGGCAAAGTCATAATGGTTAAGGAAAGAAGAACTGTTATAGATTTCAGGAAGCTAAGGAGAAATAACAGCAAAATGCAAGGTGGGATCCTGAATAGAAACCCAGAAAAAACAAGACATTAATGAAAAAAACCAGTGACATTTGAATAAGGACTTTAGTTTAGTTATTGGTATGATACCAATGTTAATTGCTTGGTTCTACTCATTGCATTATTGTTAAGTAAGATTTTAACACTGGGGGAGGGGAGGGGAGGGATATATGGAAACTCTCTGTACTAGTTTTGCAAATTTTCTCTACATTGAAATCAGTTCAAAATCAAAAGTGAAAAGAAAAGGTATTGTCTTTACTCCAACAGAATTGAAAATGCTTTTGAAGAAGTAAATCTCTTTCGAGGGTTAAGACCAAATTTGGCGGGGTGAGGGGGGCACGCTAACATGAAAATAATTTGGTTAAAAATTCCCACCTTTGGATAGTTATAACTTAAGAATCTGTGTCAACATTTCTGTCCCTTGTATTCGACACACTTAGGAGTTTTTATTCTTCAACTAGAATCCATCTTAATTTTCCAGTTGCAGCAGCGGCATCTTTCTTTTTCCCACAGACGGGACCTCAAAAAGCTTTTTGTCATCTCTTAGCTGTTTACAACTCCAACTGTGAAAAGCCTCTAGTACATTTGATTTTCAGCCTAAAAGAACCCCATGGCTAAGATGGAC
Source organism: Phocoena phocoena (assembly GCF_963924675.1). NCBI lineage: Eukaryota > Metazoa > Chordata > Mammalia > Artiodactyla > Phocoenidae > Phocoena > Phocoena phocoena. The sequence continues at coordinate 81,330,719 of NC_089227.1, forward strand.
AACTCAAGCGGTTTATTTCACTTCTGTCTGCTGAGGTGCTGTATTTATTTTCTTTCCCACATCATGAAAAGAGCCAGGTTATTTTTTTTTTCTTTTTTCTACTCCTCTATCCCATTCTCCCCTATTTAACAGTGTCTGTCAGAAGAAGAGCTATCAAGAGGCAGCTGTGCAAATTAATCAGTCAGGGCCTCAGCACCCAGGAGCTGTTACAACAGCAAAGGGCATGAAGCCTGTATAATGAAGCCTCCAACCAACAGACTAATTAATACCTCTCTCTTCTTTGAGGAAAATGACCCAATATTGAACTCCAGTGAAATATACAGCATTTTAATTTACTATCTGCTAAAAGGATGACTACTTCATAAAATGCATTCCTGTTTATTCATTCTCTGATAACAATAGTCGTCATTCAAATAGGACCCCCCTGGCCAAGGTCTTAAAAGAAACACTGCTAGGACAAGTAGCTATTTAATACGTGCCATCATACTCACGCCTCTTGTTTCTACCAAAGGAGACGCCATATGGAAAGGATGGTGTCGCGGGCACACAGGAGCAGTCAGGAACTTTGACTTGTTGCTTCCTCCTTCCCAGCCTCCACATCTCCTCATGTTGTTATTGGTAGAGTGTTTGCAAAGATTGGCTTTCCAGACAACAATTCAGAAAATAGGCAGGAGATAAATACCCTTAGAAATAACAGGGGAAATCTCACTTGGTGGTCAAATGGAAAACTGCTAAGAATTAATCCAGCTGCAGCAATGGCAAAGCCCTAAGCCTCGCTTTGTTGCCAGTCATGGCAACATGAAAATCTTAAGATTTCTGAGCCTTTCTTCATCTGTGTACTAAGACGCTGGAAGTAGATGGCCTGCGGTGAAATTTCTGGCTAAAAATGATTCTGCCAGTAGTCAAGTGTTCTTAGTGTTCCCAGATCTAACAAATAAAAATACACGATGTCCACAACCCATGCAATATTTGGGACATACCTTAAAAATCATTTGTTGTTTAGTTGGAATTCAAATTTAACTGAGTGTCCTGTATTTTGTCCAGCATCTCCCCTTCCCCTTCTGAGAAATGGATAAATAATGCTACCACTTAACTTCCAGGTTTAGGTTTTTCTATAAATCCACCACCACTTCCTCACTGTGGGGCTCAGGTAATTTATTTAATGTCTGTATTTCCCCATCTGTAAAACGGGATAATAAAAATAATAACTTCCTTCTCGGGTTGTTGTAAATCCAATAATCTGCCCAGTGCTTGGCACAGTAATGCTCGCTCTTATTATTGTATACAGTTACCTTATTATTAGCGCTGAATAAAACATTGTTGGGAGAGCAAACAGGTCAATAAGTTTAGATTTCATCCGAAAGGTAGAAAATGTCTTTGCTAAGCGAGGTAGAGGGAGAAGAAGAGTCTGTGAATAAATTGAGAATCACTGAATTACGTTGTAAGATTTTCCTGTAATCCCTTAATATTAATTACTGTCAAGCTTCAGAATGAGGAACGCTTACCGAATGTTCTTGCAGTGTTTTATACATTTCATTTTTCACTTCGATTCAGAATAAAGGCAGAAGAATTGGAGTGAAACAACTGAGATAAACCCAAACAAAAATGAGGAAAAGCTGTATATGTAAATTAAGAACACACTTATTACAAGCCCTTCAAAAAAGAATTGGCAGTGACCTCTACTAAAATATTTCTGTGTAGAGGCTGGTTGACAATCCCTTTCCAAGATTACCTATGCCTGGATAACAGCCAATATTTAAGCCTTTCTCTTAGAAGTGTCCTATCTGCCTCTTCCAACCTCATTTCCTTAAGAAGTCTCCTAAGAACCCATCAACACCAATACAAAGGCTGCAAGATAACATTTTCCTCTTGGCTGGATGCAAAAAAGCAGAAAGGTTCTCAATGAAAACTGTTTGTTTGAATCACTATCAGCTCATTCTTTCTGCTGACTAGAGGGGTAAAAAATATATAAATAAAAGTGGTTCTCAGTCTCCAGTTACACCAGCAGTTTCCAAAGAGCATTTCCTCTTTCCCAAGAGCCAGGATCAACATAAATGATTCATTTTCTTTATAACTAGTATTCATAGGTATTTGAGGGTGTTCCACAGACTCAGATGAGTCCTTTTTCTTTGTCTAGCCTCAAGAGATTAATTGTTCCTGTCAATTCAAGTCTGTCTCCCTGTTAACAAATCCCAGTGGGGTTCTTTCCCTACTTAATCAGATAAACTCCAGGTTCAAACATTTTAAGGAAAATTTTTTTCTGCATTACATTGCCACCACCTCTAAAGAATATGTAGATCTCTGTAACATTTTCCTTTTCTCCCCCTAATTTCCTTAATAAGAGACCAGTCTGACAACGTTGTCAATTTCATAAGCACACACTGATATTTTTTGTGGAGGATTTTCTCAATGACTATGAGAGCTCTCTTCTAGTCACCCCATTTCCATTTTCAACAGCAATTTTTGTTTGTTTGTTTTTTGCAGTACGCGGGCCTCTCACTGTTGTAGCCTCTCCTGCTGCGGAGCACAGGCTCCGGACGCGCAGGCTCAGCGGCCATGGTTCACGGGCCCAGCCGCTCCGCGGCATGTGGGATCTTCCCGGACCGGGGCACGAACCCGTGTCCCCTGCATCGGCAGGCGGACTCTCAACCACTGCGCCACCGGGGAAACCCTTCAACAGCAATTTTAAAAATGAACTTGAGATGGTCAAGTTGAGAGCCGAGTACATTAAAAAGCAGCCTTTGCACATGTATGTGTGACTTCTCAGCACAGAGGGCCACACTCAGTCAATTTGAGGATATTGTCAATTACCTAAAAATAAATGGCACTTTAAAGCAATGGGAACAAAGATGTGCACATGAAAATATTTTATAAAATCTAAGTTCATCACTATAAAAGTAGGGCTTTATTAGTATTATTTTGAGAAGAAATGGGAGAAAGATATAAATACCTCTGAGGTTCGAAAGTTTCCAAAGAGGGAATACGATGAAGGAAAAAATATATTGTGGAGTTAGAAGGACCCCACTCTGTTACTTACTATTATTTTATAGTCTGAGCCTTCATTTCATCTATAAAAGACAAATAACCATGCCTAACTCAGTTTGTTGTTTGATTAAGCATAATAGTGTATACAAGACCACCAAGCATAGTGTCTGACACTTAGTAGAAGTTCAACAAATGCTAATTCCCATCATGCTCTCTTTAGCATTGCCTTTCGAAATGACAATGTAACTGAAGAGGCCACAAATTGATTTCTTTATTACTTCCTAACATATTCTTTATTAGCCTGGCAGGAACATGAACAGGGAAAAACAAGAAGCACATGGTAGGAAGGGGTCAATAACTTGTGATGAGGAGAGATGAATCTTCCTGTCAGAATTCACCATAGAACACATGAGGAGCAAAGTTTATTCTTAGGCCTAATTAAACTTGGAAAGTTTATCTTTTCTGCTCTCTCATAATGGAATTCTTCACCTAAGACAGAGCCTACTATAACTCTGAAAATGAATCATGAAGATAGATCTGGAAAAAGAAAAATAATCTTAGCAATGGAGGACCTTCTAATGAGTGCATGCATCCTCCTCAGCCCTGGGTGACAAATTACAGAATCTGAAGCACAGAGGTGGGACCTTGTGTGAACACTTCTTAAAGGTTTCACAGATGATTCTGGTGCCTGACGAGGTTAGACCACCGCACTGGTGCAGAGGGGCCTGGGCCTGGAAGGTAAGGAAGCTCTTAATCAGGGAGCTGAACAAAATTAGTTAAGTACTCAAACATTAGCTGAAAAGAAGTAGAACACCTATAATAGAAGAGTTCCTTCCACATCCCCCAAAGGATTAGATAACCATGGGATCTCTTCCCTTAAAGAAAAAAAATCTACATAAAAAGAGCCATGTCTATTGTATTAAGGGTTTTCTCTACCTGTCCCCATCCTCAACCCATGCACTGAAATAGCAAATAGTCAACACATGACCCAGTTTATTTCAGGAAGAAGTATATTCTGTAAAGGCATCCAATGTCATCAAAACTGTGAGGGAGTGACCTGCATGGAACATACATTTAGAATTGAAATTTACTTCATTGACTCCTTAATAAGCTTCTGAAACACAGTGAAATTTCATGTGGGCAGATGGAAGGAGAAAGCTGGAAGATGAAAGAAGAGGGCAGTGAGATTGTAACATTAACCCTGGGAAAAGACTTTGAAGGAGAGTGAAGGCTGTTAGCTCTAATACAAAAGATTCTGGGAATCCACAGAGCTCTAAGGGCTGGCTTGGTGTGATGTTCAATTGAGAGGAAAACTCCAGGATAAGAGGCAAGAAGGACAGACTACAGAAGGTGGTACCAAAGGCTGGAAGAAGGAAAACTACAATTGACCAGACCAGAGATGGAAAGTCCCTGAGCTAAAGCTCCGGCAGGGGCCTGGGAGAGAGGGAAAGATGGTGTGCTTAGAGGCAAAATTTGACAAAAGTGAATTTAAAATCATTTAAAGACTAGTTTTGATTCCTTATTTGAGAGATGACAACATTGTCCTGGGATTGGGTGAAAGTCATAGAAACTTTGTCTTCGTTATATTCCAATGGAACCAATGGACATGGGACCCAGATTTTGGAGGAACACTTTGGAAAGGGTACACTTTCTGGTGTTGAAAAATTTCTAGCAAAACGGAAAATCCTAAAGTTCACTTGCTTACAATCATTATCAGTCCATGTCTTTTTCCTCTAAACTTCTTGTGGTCTTTGCATCTTTCATGGTGTCTAGTGAAATGCCTGGCTCAAATATCTTAAACTTAACTCGATCATAAATCATAATTTTATCAGACACCATCTGGTCTGAGTTCTTAAGTCATATAAAACTAGGTTGAAATCAGCGTCATCACGTAGCTGAACGACATTGAATAAATTAAATATTCTCTACACTCAGCTTCTTCATCCTTAAGATCCAATTGTTGAGAAGATTAAAAGAGATAATGTGTATAAAGTGACTAGCAAATTACAAGCATTTAACAAATGGTAGTGCTCATTATTTTTATTATTGAGCTCTTTATTTTTTTTTTCTCACACACGCAATCCACGGTACCTGAAGCTCCACAAATATCAGTCAGCCAGAAACCCAAGTAAATCAATGAATAAGAAAAGAACACCAATCAATCTTCCAATTTTTCTATTCTGACAAGATCCTGGCGACTGGTAGTGAGGGGAAAACAAAATCTGCGGCAAAGATGCATCCTCTTTGTTATCAAAACAGACTCAGATGATGTCACAGTTAGCAGAAGTCTTTACAAATGAAGACAATTCTACTAATAAAACAATGCTATGCTATTCCGCCTTCTTCAAAGATTCAAGCAAAAAAATAAGTAAATGGAAAATACTCCCCCTGAAAAGAACTGAGATGTCTTGGCTTTTGAAGAAATGTAGAAAACAGAAAACATAGCTTTAGTTATCAAAAAAGAGACAATATTTTATTAGAACAAGAATGAAAATTAATAAACTAATTAATAACATTATTCTGGCCCAAAGACAACACTGTTCTTAGAATGTTTGCTTACAATTGAAAATGAAATTATTTTTAGTTTGTGAAGTTATACATGAAGAGAAGATGACTAACAGGGGAGAAGTCGAGGCAATCATCGTGATATATTTTGGGCAGACGCAAGGAAATATTGGAGTCTTAGACTGAGACCTAGATTTGGCTGTGTTCTAAACCTAGAAAAATTATTTGTGCATGATATTTCTCAGATACATATTTTTAAAAAGGAATTGAATTGAATTGAAATATAGGAATGGCACTGGACTATGTCACTTCCAAGCAAGTAAATGTTAAAACCCAAACTATTCCTACATTGAAAACGGTGCCATTTAATTTTGTTTTTTTCCTGCTACTCGCACTTTCTGTATGCATCGAGGGATATTCCAGATCCACCCCCCCCCAACAAAACTGGTTTAGCAATACTTAAAATTCAGCAAACAACATTCCCACCTCCAGGAGATACCTCCTTCATTGTTATGGATGACTGACATATAAAAAATGTGATGCCTAGAACAGGAGTCAGTTCTCTTGCAAATATTCACACATCAAACAATTCTCTTTCCTCATTTTCATAAAGACAGTTCTGACAATATTATCATAGCTAAAGGACAAAGTATAGCGCTCTCAGAGTTCAATTGATCTTAGTTATCTAAGTCTAACTCTAAATGAAGATAACAGAAATCCTTCCCCTATGTAAAAGGGTTAAGCTTAGGGGAAAAAAGTGAAAGATGTTCTGGTTCGTTCCAAATAGGCTTTGGAGAAAGAATCGCTAAGTGTCAAACTCCTCACCTACTGCATTTCATTGAACAAAGCATTTTGTAAAACAAGCAAATGCAAAATTTTGAGAGGCGTTTAAAGGGCTTGTCTTTTGGAAGTTAATTCCCTTTGCTTAATTTGTCATTGATTCCCATTCTCTTTTCCCCTCTTACACCATCACCACATATAAGAGAATATAACAAGATTCTAATTTGTCTAAAGCTTAGCTTGAATTGTTCACAATGCAGATACTCATGGGGGCTGTAAAGTGCAGGATGTGTGCATTCACTCAGATCCTACCAACACCATGGCCTTCCTACTCTGTGCTGGGCTCTGGTTAAGCAGGCTGGTGCTGCCCCTGCCCCTGCCCCTGAACACCACACAGTGGGTGCTTTCTGACACGTCTCAGACTCTGCAAACCCCAAGATAGATGCTTTGGAATATTCTGATCACAAACTATCTATCAGGAACTACATTAATAGAGTCCAGGAGCCTGAAGGAAAGCACTGTCCCCCGGCTTGCACTTCCTTGTACACGTCCTTTATGCTTGGACATCTGCTAGTCAAGCACAGCTGAGCTCTGCTTCTCCATCAGAGGATCGCCCGGCTCTGCTACAGCTCCTCACTCATCTGTTCTTGTTTTAAAGATTCCTCCATATCCACGGTAGAGGAATTTAACGCCCCCATAGCCCCAACTATAAATAGGGCAGCTTTCTTGCTGATACCATGTACCCCCTCTCTCCCTTCCCCAATCCTTCTCCTCTGTACCCCCTCTCTCCCCCTTCCAAACTCTGTGGGCTAGAAGTAGTCATAACACAGTTCACATACAAAATACTAGTTTCCATCATAATTTTTGATTACACAAAAACTCTCTGTCTTGCTCAGAATGCCTTTCAACCGTATAATAAGAAGAATAACAATATTTATAAAGACCTACCATATGCTTGGTAATGGATGTTACATTTCCTCCCCTAAATGGCCCTGCAAGGCAGGTATCAGGGTCAGGAAAATTGAGGCTTGTGTAGGTTAAGTGACTTGGCCAAGATCAAACAGCAAGTGATGAGAGACGATATGCAAACAGGTCTGCTCAGATGCCAAAGCCCAGCTTTCAAAATGCCCTCATGCTGCTTCATAAGGTCAAGGTGTGAGAAGCAAAGCAAAAATAAGATTACAGTACCAGGTATTTGTTGAATACAAATTTGTTTCCTTTCAAGCTTATCGGAAACCAAAACAAAAAGAAATATTTCATTTTATTCCAACGAAAGACAAACACTGTAATATAAGTGAAAGTAGCCTAAACTTTTGATTTGTACTACTGTGAGTAGAACTTACAGTAGTTTATGTTTAAATGAATGCTGGTAATGGAATAGAATATAATGTGCCTTAATTGATTTATGGACACTGTGTCTCTTTTTTTTTTTTTTTTTTGCGGTACACGGGCCTCTCACTGCTGTGGCCTCCCCCACTGCGGAGCACAGGCTCCGGACGCGTAGGCCCAGGGGCCACGGCCCACGGGCCCAGCCGCTCCACAGCACGCGGGATCCTCCCGGACCGGGGCACGAACCCACGTCCCCCGCATCGGCAGGCGGACTCCCGACCACCGCGCCACCAGGGAAGCCCCGACACTGTGTCTCTTAATAACTCACAGTTAGCAATTTCCAATTTTAACCAATCCTCTTCAATAAGAGCTTGCTCAAAACACTTAACGTCGTTTTCTTTGAATACCTGTGGTTACAGCAAATGTTGCCCACCACGATAACCCAATCAGCTAAGCCTACAGTAAGTGTTTTACTCCTACCGTCCGCATATTTGCTGTGCCCAGTGGTTTGCCCTACACGTCAAATCATTCCTGTGTACACTTCCCACAAACTGAGCTTCATGCTTAGTATTCAAGGTGCTTATATTGTCTAATGATTTCAATCCTATAGTCATTTCTCCATTCATGAAAACCTTAGACATCTTTGACCTTGGCTTCTCTTTCAACATATCACTTTCCAACCTTTGTAAACATACGTAAATAAACACATATGTCTATACGAATAACTTACTCATCTCTTCTGCATGCAAACCAAATAACGCACTCAGGGTTTGGTTTTGGTTTTTGTGTTAAGACCAGATAGACTCCAGTTTAAGAATATTTTTTCTTGGCCTATAGTACAATGGTAATGACAAAAATAACACTCTGTATTCTCAATTCCCCCTTACGCTAACCAGTTTCAAGGGACTATTTCATTTTCAGTAGTGCTATTTCATTGTTACATACCTGATACCATTGATTGATTCACCAGTTATTTCCATTTATAACATGAGCATTACTGCTTTCTTAGCACAGTTATTTCTACAACTCATGCAATTAATGAATATTAATTGAATCTGAATTATTTTAAATATAGATCGTTATGAAGAGGAACTATTTGTACCAAATATGGTCCAAAACATGAACACTACCAATTAGTTTGCCAGAAGGCACTTATTAAGCTTTTATTTTGCTAATTAAACATCTCTGTCCCTTCCATGTACAGACATCATCTAGATCAGTGCTGCTCAATAGAAATACAATGCAAGTCACATATGTAATTTAAAATTTTCTAGTAGCCACATTTAAAAAGGCAAAAAGAAACAAGTGAGATGAATTTCTATTATAACATTACTTAAAGTGTTAATATAAAGTACATGAATTTTATTTAACCCAGCATATCTGAAATATTATCAGTTCAATATGTAATCATATAAAAACCATTGAGATATGTTTTACATCATTTTGATTTAAGTCTTCAAATTCTGGTGTATATATTTACACTTACACTCAGTTCAGGCTAGCACATTTCAAGTGCTTGGTGCCGCACGTGGCCAGTGGCTACCGCACTGGACAGCGTGGGTCCAGATCAGTGGTTTTCAGCCTCACTGCTCACCTGGGGAGGGTCTATAAATTTTGATACTTAGGCCACTCCCCAAACCAATTAACTCAGAATCTCAGGGAGTATGACCCAAACATCAATATTTTTTAAAGCTCCCAGGCAATTGCAATGAGCAGCCAAAGTTGACAAGCATGTGTCAAAAACAGTATGGAGGAGGTTGAACGTGAACTTTGTCATTTTGTTCATTTAAATGTCAGGGGGTGTGATGGCGAGTGACATCAAAAAGCTTATAACTTGTGTGAGAGACACACACACACACACACATTACAACAAATGTTCCCAATGCTGTGATAACTATGCAAATAAAAATGTAAAACAAAATATACAACAGGATAGTAGAGAGAGAATGGCAATAATGCCTGATGAAAGGCTATTCCTCGTGTGTTGGCTGGTAGAGATTGGTAAATGTCATCACATTAGGAATGGAGGGTATTTTTTTAATAGGGCAATGAGGAAGTTTCCGAAAGGCATTTTAGCTGGTGCCATAAAAGCCTCTTTCATCAGAACCTAACTAATTCAGATTTTATAATTTCTGAGAGACGTTGGGGCAGAATTACTTTTGCCCTACATCTGGGGAGAAAAAAAAAAAAAAGCTTTGCTGAGAAAACGAAGATTTTAACAGATTATTTAAAATTCTCAATACATTATCTAAACAATTTTTAAAAACTGACATGTTCACAAGTGAAGCTCTCTGAATCTAAATTAGTTTACTGTGCTGTATTAGAACATCAAAGTTATTCAATTCTATTTTTAAAGAAAAGCATAGTATTTCAGATTTATTCCAATTGTATAAGTCTTTTTGTGATATGAATACAAATGTTCTTGAATCTGTCCTTCCACTGTCGAATATGCTTCTTAGTAGGATAAATTTTTGAGGTTTTCTACCGTATATTCTACTGTGGTTGCAAAATAAAAATATGCCTCCTGCACCCTACTTTAAGTTTTTTGTCTTTTTCTGACTGATATATCCTTATTTCTTTATTTGCTCAAAAATGAGCGCAGAATGTTTCTCCTTCCTGAAGCCCTCCCTGACCATACCCACATGACCCCTCCCTCTGTGTCATCTGATATGCTGTGGACAAGCTTCTCATTACACTTATGTAGATCAACAAATAAGCACAAAACTGAGTGATTTTTTTCTTGAAAGATTGTGAGCTGCTTGAGGGCATTTCATGCCTTTTCAGTTTCTTATCTTCAGCCACCAGCACTATGTGTGGCACTTAGCACTCAAAAATATTGCTCAAGTTAGATTAAAACAGAGAAAATGGCACCTTGTGAAATCAAAGCAAGCGCCAAAATACTCAACATCTTTAGCCTCAACTTTTACATACATTACTATCTATAAAATAGATAACTAATAAGGACTTACTGTATAGCAGGGAACTCTACTCAATACTCTGTAATGATCTACATGGGAAAAGAATCTAAAAAAGTGTGGATATATGTATATGTATAACTGATTCACTTTGCTGTACAGCAGAAACTAACACAACATTTTAAATCAATTATACTCCAATAAAAATTTATAAGTAAATAAATAAATAAAAATTTAAAAAAGAATAATAGAAAAGATTTATGCACCAAGTAAGGAAGTACAGAGATTTCTTAAAGTTGTTTGTGATTACATCACCTTAAAAGGAAAAGGAACCAACAGAAGGTGTCAGCTTGTGCCCTGAAAATTTTCCTACAAATAATATTATTACCTCCCCTTGAAAGAGAGAAACATATATCACGATTTCTACACTGAGGGTTTAGGGAGTGAACGTGTTTTGTTCTAATAGCGAAATAATTGGAGATACTATTGTACTGGTCAGTATGACCCAGCCAGAATAGTTTTGATTTAGTAAACTTGTCTTCCTAAGTAAAACAAAGCTAATTGGACAAACAGAAATAATATTGCACTGCCCAAGGCTCTCCCTAGACCTTCAGAAAAAAATAAGTCAATGAGAAATAGAATTACCTTTGAGAGCAACAAACAAGAGTGACTCTGGTCTGCTCTGAAGGACAAGAGTCATGGGGCAGGGACAAGGGTGGGGACAGGGGGGAACACACATTGTTCAGGCTGGGGCTGTTGGCTTTGCCTTGTGATGTTTTAATGTCACTCGTATGGCCCAACCCTACCACCCCAATCTCCCCAGGGCAGAAAAAACTTACAGAGCCCTGGTCCCTAAGACTCCCTCACACTACATCTGCTTTTGGACTCACCTTATCCTGAGACACAGAAAACCTGGACCATCTTACATTGGGACCATGGTGAGATGAGTTTCTGGTAGTTATTAGCATTGCTTCATTTATTCACATATATTTATTTCATATATATGTGAAAAAATAACCCACATAATTCTGCAAATTCAGTGGATAACAGTGACCTGTGCCAGAATAAGAATTCCACAAGCTAAGGTGATCTGTGAACCTCTTAAATCCACCCTCCTTGGGAAAAAAGCATACAGCAATTTCAGATGCATTACACAGGCCTTGCTTCTTCATTTTCATCTTTCTTTAGACTATCCTCTCCCTTTTGTCCGCAAATACAAATATGTCCCTAAAAATGCCTGAAAGCATCGTAAAATGTTCAGTTACATAAAACAGAGAGCAGCCTTCACATTTTGAAACTTACAATATTTCATATACTATTTCTTTAATTCAATTTGTCAAATCTTAAATAGGTCCAGAATTCATATATTGTCCTAAAAAGCTTTGAGATAATAGTCTTCTCTTCAAAGAGAACAGTACTATTAATATACAACTGGTTAAGTTTAAACTAATAACTCATAATCAAGCAAAAGTAGGTCTTGAGGAATCTGCCTTAAGCCTCCATGACTTTAAATTTCCATATTCAGCACTTATAATAAATCCCATTTCATGTGTGTGAAAATATAAATATTCATGCATAGTTAAATGTACACCTATAAATGCACAGGATACATATGCAGAAGTAAATGTGTTATAAGACTTCAGCTTATGAAATGTCTTATAGACACATATTGATCATGGAGAAACTACCACTTTAATATCCATTAGATGTAATCTATGAGTTTACCACTGTGCCATCATCATAGTATAATGCCATAGTCTAAGATTTATCTATTAGGCAACTCAGAAGTGTGTAAACGCTCCAGAAATGAAAAGAAAATTGTGAAGCCATTAAATCATGGTCAATAAAGCATGTCTGTGTCAGTCATAGTCTAATCAATCCTCTAACTCCGTCAGGTTTTAGCTACAATGACTTCCAAACACATTTACCACTTTTGGGTCTTCCTTTGCATTCTTGTTATGAGTGACAAATCGCTTAGATAGGCTGACTGCTATTGCAAGGCCAAGCAAACAGATACCAAAAAGGGGGCATTTCAGGATTTGGAACAAGACCCCGGACACTTCTGCCTTATTTATAAGGCACTAATCTGTGCTAATAAGTGTGTACAAGCCTATGCAGGCAGAGACAGGGCCTGCAGGTCACTGCAGCCAAACACCAGGTCTTCTCTGCTGAAGACCACTCATGCTTCTAAAATCTCCACTGCCAAGTTCCAAACGCTATGCTTTCCTCTTTTCCAATTATCCCTATCTTCATCCCCATACATGCCTATTAGAAAAAAACAATAAGACATCTACTTAGTTCAGTCATCTGGCAAATGCCACGGATAATACAGTACTGTGGGTCAAATAATGCATTCAAAAACCAATCAATTTAGTGGGAAAAGAACAATCAAATTGCTTATTTTGCAGCATGCAGAGCAAAAACATTACAATTTGAATGTTGTGTTTTTCAAATAGCTGTACTGATGTTGGGTAGACATAATCACATTCACCAGGCATCTGTGCACTTTGTCTCTTTGGTATATTATTTTTTAAACTGCCTTTTTTCCTTGGAATCCAATTTATTTATCCTTTTGGAATGCTTAATATCTTAATGTCAATCAATTTTTTTCACTAAAGCAAGCAAGTTCTTTGTTTTGCAGCTACATTTTTTAGTCAGCTTTTGTTCAGAAACTGTTTATTTCCGACTGCATTACAAATGCTAGCTTTAACCAATCTATCAACCCAGGATAATACAAAGAGGGATCTTGTTAGTTCGTCCTTTCCTCTCAGGAACAAAGATACTGTATTCTGTAGTTTTGAAGAAAGGAAATAATAAGATTAGACTAAGATTTGAGAACAAGAGGAGGTCAGACCCAAGAAAGGTATGTGGTCCTTCTAGAGCTTTCCCATCTAATATGGGGAATTATAATCCATTCATGTTAAACGCTTTGACTATGCTCAGTATGCAAGAAGCATTAGAGCCTAGTATATTTTGTTACCATAGTTCTGCCTACTGGGAACTATAATTAAAGCACATTTGAGCAAATGCAATTTTATTTGTTATTAAGCAACTAAAAGCTTAGTCAACCTTGCAAATATGGCATTATTTTAGGATTAAAATACGAGCCAGCCAGCTAGCTAATAAACTTTATTAGGTCTTGTCTTTATTAGCAATGGCTCCTATTCCTATTGCAGGAGACTCCTATGCTATATAACAGTGTTTCTCAAACTTTAGGCTGCCTCAGAATAACCTGCAGGGCTTTTTAAAACACATTTCTGAGCTCTGCTTTCGGAGTTTCTTTACATCTGGGGTAGGGCCCTAAAATTTGCATTTCTAATATGTCCCTAGGGGATGCTGACGCTGCTGGTCTGCAGACCACACTTTAGGAACCACTGCTATATAATGTCATGGTTAGAGCTTTGGAGTCAGCCCACCTGGGCTCATATCCTGCTCTTCTACTCTTTATGTCCTTGGGCAGGTGACTTCATCTCTTAACCTCAGTTTCTTAATCCATTTAGTGGGGACAATAATACTTATCCAATAGGTTTGTTGTGGGAATAAAATGAAATGAAAATATGGACTGTGCTTAGCCCAGTGCCTGGCAGTGGAAAAATCAATGCATGGCAGTGATCAGTTTATTATTATTGTTAATTGGAGAAATAGGCCAAAGCTGGTACAGTGTATTTATAGCCAGCAGTTTGCATCGGACTCATCTGGAGAGCTTTTGTAAAATTAATGCAATACCTGCCCCCTCAAAGATTCTGATATAGTCCATATTTCATTAACTACTAAGATGTCATTGATTATAAGATGCACTATTATTTTAGGTACCACTAAGAAAGAAAATTCTGCAATTATACCATGACTAAACTAATGAAAAGTGAGAGCAACCAGATTCCAGAAATGAGCAAACGTGAAAAAATGTGCGTCTTGGAATTGATAAAATACAGTAGGTACAGATGTGAATTGGGGCTTCCTTCACAGATTATTGTGATGTGCGATTCTGGTTAAAAAACACTAACCTAGTCAGTGTGGCAGCTGCAAGGGGGACTCAAAGTTTGGATGCCTTGAAACTGAGAGCCCACAGGTTGGAAGCCCCATCCTTAGAATTACAACACAGCCTAATATCATAATCCACCACACAATTCCCTAGGCTGCTAATGAAACAAAAATATTTCATCTTGGTTTGATAGCATGCACCCTCTAAGCTTCTCCCATTGGATAGCATTTCCCCACATAATGAGAACGAATAAGTCCATTGATAGAGCCAATCAGATCAGGAAGTTGTCAGGTCAAGAGAGTTTTTCCTTCATAAACATGAATTCCAATCCTGAGATTTGAGGAGTACTTGGGGAGACTCCTAAGGGAAAAAACATGATTTACATTTGGGGGAGAAGGGAGGGTGGTGGAAGTCACATTACTGGGACTTGCCATAGTAAATTTTTGTTTTCCATCTTGATTTTTAAACTGCAGTTTGTAAAGTGTTGCAAAAAAAAACTGATTTTGTATAACTGTTTTATCAATAGGTAATTGCAATTTCCCTTCACTCTAGGAATTTTGTGTGAAGGCAGGAGTAGCACATAACTTCCCTCAACTTTAATACTAATGCTCTCACCCACAGGAAGTGCATCTGTCTGTAATGCAACATAGAACAGGGCAATATCTTCTGACATTTTTATTTGGGAGCTCAAGATTTCTAATAACTTCAATAAACGGTCTCTGGTAGCCTCCGTGCACATGAGTTAATTATAACGAGAAAATAAAATAATATTCATTTTAGCTTCTGAAAATTCTAAGAATGTAAATCTTCAATGAAATGTTGAAATAAAATCATAGCTGCATTTGCAATTTTCCAGCAATGAAAATTTCATTTGAACTCTTTCCTATCTTGTCACTACCCAGTTGCTCCTTTAATGGATGAAATTGATAACAAATACTTAACGCAGATGGACAAACAAACATAAGATGTAAGTCAGAGAGTATCAAGAACATTTTTTGAAGGTTCAAATAGTGACAAACTATAGCAATGACAATTAAAATTTTAAAATACACTAGTATAGATGATTTTCTCATTTTCTCACTGTATTAGGAACACACACACACACACATACACACACACACACACAAACACAAACTACCAATGAAATCTATACTTCCGAAAAAATTTTTTTGTACCTTGGAAACCTCTTTTGTTCCTGGCTCATATTAAATTCCTTTCTATTGTTATATATTAAAGGTTTACAAAAATGATGTTTTTAAAACTGTGATGTTGAAAATTTTTCATGTTTCTAATTACAGAATAGGAAATACAAGATATCATGAAACTCTCCAAAAATGTCTACATAATTTAAATGACTGCACATGTAGAATATAATTTAATATAAAACACAGTCACCTGAATAAGGACATCTTAGACACAGTCACACTGGTCATAGAGAATATCTGTCAACTTAAGTGAGGAGGAAGCAGCAGTATCTTTATAGAAAATTCATTCCTATTTTACTATAGAGGACAGTATTTGTTCAATTGATTCTGTCTTTCACGGTTGGGTTGCACAATGAATGCAACCCCACCCCTATTTTCCAAAGAAAAAGACAAAGACTGGTCTTGTAATTCTTCAATCCCATCTACCACTGTAACATCCAACTCACTCATTTGCATACACCTTTCCACAAGGGTTTATCTTTATTAAAGAATTCTCTGTATACTTTATCTATTTTGACCAAAACATGCATAAACTTCCTAAATTTTCATGATATCAGTGTACATGATGATTTTAAGTATTTTCAGTTCTTTGGAAGACATAAGAAAAATCTTAAGAAATAAGCATTAGCAGAGTTTTGAAGATTCTGATTTGTTTTAACAAAAACATCAATTAGTTCAAGTCCTTTGCTGATTAGAAAGTAGTGGATCTCACTTGACAGTCAAAGCATTTTGATCTTGTGTTTTGCACTCCCATAAAATGCCTTGCCATTTCTAATAATAATCTGAATGTTCAACTTTTTCCAATATCCTTCTCTCAGTCTTGTATGTCTGTTAGGGAATCAAAAGGTTTTGCTTGCCTAAGAAGAAATGTGCTAAAGAGAGGATGACAACAATTTCGGGAGGGAAGAATAACAGACAAATGCCCTTTCCTTCTTTGGTATAAGTCTTGGGATTATAGAAAATGTAGAGACCAAGCACACATCACCTTCAGAGAGACCTTTAGAAGATCTTTCAACTTATCCTTGTGGACAAAATGGAGTAAGGAGAAGCCGAGTGCATGAATGTTAGGGCAGATTAGTAACAGCTTCAACAGCTATACCCAGAGGGTGCTAATTAATAGAGTAACAGCCACCTGGTTCTAGGTTTCCAACATCATAGAAGGATTCTTTCCTGGGTTCCATTTGCTTCAACATTTTACATTCTCGTCAACGTCCTGGATGAGACTAGAGAGGACATCATAACATTTGTAGACCGGCCAGTGACCGTGTTGGATGACTGAATCAGGATCAAGAAAGAAGCTGACATGTTAGAAACAAGGGCTAAATCCAATAAGATGAAAAGTAATAGACATAAATGTAAAATGAGGTGATTAAGTCCAAAGGGACAATTGTTTTGTACGGACTGGACAGTAGCAATGGCTTAGAAACAATCCATGCAGCTAAGGCTTAGAGATTTTAGTCTATAGAAAGGTTAATATGAATCAACAGTAAACAGAATGTTTGTTGAATGAATGAATAAGTGTAGTATAGAAAAATAGGAGGGATGAAGGAAGAAGGGAAGAGGAGGGAAGGAGAAAGGAGAGGAGGAAAAGAGGGAGAAGAGAGAATCTATATGAAAAGAAGAGAAACTCCATTTGTCTCTGTGCAGTCCAAACCATCCTAGACGTGCTGCAGTATAAGTATGGATGGACAAACTGGGTACACTCAGGAGTGATCCGAGATGGTGTCAATTCAGCACCATTCAAGGAATTCTTGGAGGAAGCAGGCATCTTTAGCCTTGGAGACCTGAAAATCATGTTTAAATATCCTAAGGACTTTCATGGGAAAAAGAATTGGAGGTGTTGTTGTTTGGACCCAATAGTTACGAATAAGATAATGAATGGAAGGCACAAAGCAGCAGAATTAGATTCTGTACTAATATCTCAGTGTCAAAGTTCTCCAAGGATGGAGCTACTGGCCACTCTCTCCAGGATGTACTGGAGCCCTGACCGGAAGATCCTTGGCAGAGCTTTTGCAAAATTAATTCAAGCATCAGATAGGTGATAGGACTAGATAATCTCTGAAAGTCCCTCCCAGCCCCAATATTCCAATATTCAAACATTTTCTTGTGGTGCAAATTAAGTTCTTGCAAAAGATTTTCTCTAATAAAAACAATGAAAACAAATGGTTAGCCTGGAGACGGGAACCAAGCCTTTGGGAAATCCTAAGAGAACCACGTGTTTGCTCTCTAGAGAACTGATCATCTCCTTCCCCAGAAATGTATTAATATCTCTTTGTCCTCTTCTATACCGGCTGACTCTGGGAATTTGCGCACAGCATGCTTTATCTTGCTAAATATAATAGTCCATCTAGCATTCTTTCTTTGTGCGAAATCCCTATTCACTTTCATAAATTACATGAATGGATGTGAAGTGTACTTTCCTTTATTCAATAGAGACTATTCCCAAAAGCAGCCCGAAACATGCCAAACATCTGCTCCTACACACAGTTCAATACATGATATTGATATGTATTATTACTGGGTGAATTCTGAATACAAGGCCAATTTAACACACTCCTGAACAACTCCCTCTTCCTCCCATGGCCCAGTCACAGAAAGCTCAAGGAAATCTGAATAATTCTAATATTTGCTCAAGTAAGCTACAACTAAGTCGGTAAATCCGCTAAAACAAAAACCACAGTAGACCATTCCAAAATCTAACATAAATTAGATAAGTATGACAAATGTTTCTCTAATTTAATAAATATTTTTACATATATAAGTACTTTTTCCTCTCTGCTATACTTTAATATTCAAAGATGTTGCTTTTCCAAACTGTGAGTTCCTGGGTGTTCGAGCGCTTGTTATGAGTTTATCATATATGCCTAGTCCATGTTTTAATGATCGAATGCAATTATTGTTGATCGTGTTACAACGGAAGTGACCAAAATCCCTAAATCTTGAATTCATTCTAGTCATCTACAGAGATCTCTCTCACAGACAGTGAATTTCCTAACAGACATGTTCATAAAGACACTCAGAGTAAACACAACTTTATTACCACTGAGGGCTTTGGCCCCAAATACCTCTCTGGTCTCCTTTCCTGGTGAAGTGACCTGGGACCTCATGTGAGTTTGACAGACTCTTTCTGTCCCTTGGGCTACAGATTAATTTTTAAAAATAGCCCTAGAAGCTGATCCTTGATTCCTTCACAAGTCCCAGTCTGATTCTAGTTCCTGACAAAGCCACTGCTCTCACACAGATTCCATCTGCCCAGAGGAGGCAGGTTTTCCTAATGAGTGAAGTCTTTCTATACACCTGTGTTGTCCAACGTAGCCACTAGCCACATAGGGCTATTTAAACTTAATTTTAAGTAAATTAAAATTAAAGTTAAAATTCAGTTCCTTGGTGTACTAGCCACATTTCAAGTGCTGAATAGTCACATGTGGCCAGTGACTAGGATGCCATTTTGTTCTTGACTTTGGCCAACTTTTTTCTTGGAGTTGGGCAGACTCATCCCCTGCTAAAGATCAGAGTGTGAAACTGTTTACTCATTTCTTCATTCAACACATATTTATAAATTTCTTTTCTAGCTGCTGGATATATCACCATGAACAAAACAGATATGTACCTGCTCTCATGGAGCTGTCATTCTAGTGGAAAAACCAACAATAACAGGTAAACAGCTAATGGAAAAGATTATTGAAGTTAACGATTTTTTTCTTTCTTTTTTTTGGCCACGCCCCGCACAGCATGTTGGATCTTATTATGGTTCCCCAGTCAGGGATCGAACCCACACCCCCTGCAGTGGAAGCACGGAGTCTTAACCACTGGACCGCCAGTGAACTCTCTAAGTTTTGAATTTTAATGCTAGTGTATCTCCCTTTCGGCCTCATGGCAACAAGGAATTTTTGTTTCATTCAAGTGGGCCCATCCCTACAGTCGCCAGCCTGCTCTCCCTTGACAGTCCTCATATGGCAAACACTGATGGTTTTAGGATTTCCTTGAATCTACTGATTTTTTGTTCAGTCTCCTTTTTTCTTTAGAATTTCTACCGACAGCTTTTTTTTTTTTTTTCATCTTAAGACTTCTGATTTCAAAGTTTTATTTAACTTCGTCCCTTCTTGAGGAAAAAGAGCTTGTTGTGTTCCCATCATGAATCAAGATTTTTTTCATAAAGAAAGATACCATTACAAAAATACTTGAAACTAATTATTTTAAATTATCAAAATAACCATTTTCCACAGTACTGTTTACTATTTTACTATTTTTTCTGCCTTTTTCTCATTTAACTGTCTACCCACAGTTAATTCTGTATGCTTTATTCCAACATCAAGGGTTCTCCAGGCTTTTTAGTTTCAGTGATCACATTTTTAGGTGAGGCTAGTCTTAACTATTTCTATTCCCAAATAGTACAGCAAAAACTACTAGACATTCCCTCCTGGAAACCTCCACCTCCAGCTTCTTCACCTTGTCATTAGATCTTCAGACTGTCTCTCGGACTAAAATCTTTATTCTATTCCCAGTGGGCTATACCATCTAGGCTGTCACTACTCATACCTGGATTACTAAAGCAACCTCCCCAAAATGTTTAATGTCTCAATTTCTCTTCCTTGCAATTGATCATGTACACTAAATCATGGTTAATCTTAAAACAGTCTGTCATTTCCCCTCTCTGTCTTCTCTGCCCTGGGAGCAGCTCTTGCCACTTCCCCACCCCCAGAAAACATACGCTTGCCCCAACTTCATCTCCATCCCCTCACTGGTCAGGATCACATCTCACTGCTGAGCCAACCACTCTCTGAGGTGGTGCTGACAGATGAGAGCCTCAGCAGCTTGGCAGCCCCACGTCCCCTGACCTTACTTATCCCTAGCAGCAGCTTCCAAAATGGCACCATTTCAAGGAACATTGACACAGCAGCCAAGTTCATTGAGGTTGGAGCTGCCATGGTCAGAGGGGTTGGCTCTGGGGCTAGGATTAGGACTCTGTTTGGGAGCCTCATCATTGATTATGCCAGGAATCCTTCTCTGAAGCAACAGTTCTGCTCTTAATGCCATTCTGGGCTTTGCCCTCTTGGAGACCATGGGGGTCTTTTGCCTGATGATGGCCTTTCTCATCCTCTTTGCCATGTGAAAGAGCTATCTCCGTCTCCCAGCGTTCTTTCTTCCACATCTCATCTGCTCTGTATGTTCCTTTCCTTGTATCTTCCCAAGCAGGCCAGGAAAAGTGTTTGACTCAAGGTTTGACAGAGGGAAGACAAATAAATACTGTTTGAATAAGAAAAATTACAGCTTGTCATTACCCTACCTATGAACCCACCTTGGCTCCCTAATATCTATAGAATCGAATTGCTTTTTCATGAACTTATTGCTTTGAAAAAATAATGCTAAAACTGAATAATTCTATTATTAAAGTGACCTTTTCATTTACACATATTATAAATAACCTATTTGGTCTCTGAAAATGATTTTGGACTTTTCAGGCTGCTATACCACTGGCTCCTATGACTTATTATGTACCTGCATATGTCTCCTCATTTTATCTAGTTAAAACTTTTCTAATTATCTTCCTCCCAAGTTTCCACCAAACTCTTCTTCCACAGAGCACACGCACGTGCGTGCACGCACACGCACACACACACGAGGGAAGGAAGAAAAAAAGCTTCTAGAGATAATTTACTGAGTTCACTGACATAAATGGGAGTTTTAAGAAGCACAAGCAAACTATTTCAGCCAATTGTATATACCTTTCCCATTTCCTTTACACCCATTTGAAGCCTACACTATGTCTTTTTCCATAGGATCCAAAGCTCAGTAGCTTGAATTAATTACAGACTGACATTCTACAGGCAACTTTTGGTTCAACATCCACAAACTAAAATCAGCCCAGCCTTTGAACACAGGATCTAGTAGTGATTAATAATTTCACCACTGGCCAGGAGGATAACAAATAAAAAGAGCAAACTCATTATTGTGATTTCAAACCTAAATGTTTATCTTCTATGTATTTTACATGCCCAAAGAACATGATTGCAATTTGAGTTTATTAGTAATTGAAGCAGAACTAATGAAAGATTCTTTATTGGAATGTTCTAGTTACCTTCTCAAAAATATCTATGTCCTTTTTCATGAAGATTAGATGTATAAAAGAAAGTTCAAGTCTCTTTTATTATTATCATAACTTGCTCTAGCAATCAAGGGAAAGGAAATTTATCTTTCTGTCATATTTTATTGCAGTTAAATTAATTCTTGTAGCTGTATTATGTCTTTAATACAGGTTAACTGATGCTTAAAGTAACTAAAGTCCAACATTTTTTCCTTCTTTTTCATAATTAGTTTCTATTATCATAAATATACTAGACTCTGAGAAACTCAGTAGACTTTTTTAAAAATATTTTTTGGGATGCAAACCACTTTTAAAGTCTTTATTGAATTCATTACAATATTGCTTCTGTTTTATGCTTTTTGGGTTTTTTTTTTTGGGGGGGGCTGTGAGGCATGTGGGATCTTAGCTCCCCGACCAGGGATCGAACCCACACCCCCTGCATTGGAAGGCAAAGTCTTAACCACTGGACCACCAGGGAAGTCCATCTGTAGACTTTTATATTTTTCAAGATCCCTTGAAAAATATTCAAAATTATTAACATACATACATGTAATACAATATACATTAATATGCATAAGCAATTTCACTAGATGAGATCATAGCCAATCAATGTTTAACCCACTTCTCAATACCATTTTATAGGAGCTTCAGGCTACCAGAATTAATTTCATTGACTTGGCAGAGTACAGAAGACATAGGTTATATCACAGGTCACAGGCAAATAATTGTGCTTAAACCCTTCTGTATTTCTACGGCAATATTTACTTAACAGACACATATGGTACTTGCTATGTTCGAAGCCTTTTATATATGTTAATCCATTTAATCCTCCTAACAACCTTATGAGTTAGGTAGTATCATGATCCCCATTTTACAGACAGAGAAACTGCAGCATAAACAGGTTAAGGCTCTTGCCCAAGTCCACAGAGCTAATAAATGGTAAATTCAGAATGCAAACCTAGAAATCTGGCTCCAGAGTCTGAGCTCTTCAGCACTCTGCTAGGCTGCCTCTCCATCTTCAAAATTATTTCCATATTTGGAATCTAATTTCAATATTAAGAATATTAAAGCTTTTAATTTTGTGAAAAAAGTATAACATTTTCGCTTTCATATCTGAAATCATTTTGTGGCTGCTCCCACACAGGCACCCAAGGTCTCCCTGCTCCCCACCACACTGGCCCAGGTGCCCTCTTGCTGTGCACCATCCAGCTCTGGGCCTTCTCCTATAGTAGATCCTAACACGATTTCTGCATATTAAATGCCAAGTTCTTTCAGGGCAGGGAGTACATCTTTTCACAGGTACATCTCGAACGTGCACCTGTGCAGATAAAACATCGTTATAAATCGTCCAGCAGCCAAAGAGTTAAATAACTTTCTGATCAAGTTCTGACACCCGTCATAAATAGATTTCTTCTCTACCCACAGGAGTAGACACCCATTCCATTTTTTAAATTAGCAAGTGTGTGGAAATAGGCTTGGGATTTGAAGGAAATGATACTGCAGGAAAACAGGTAAATGAATGGTCCACTTTCCTCTTGGCATAGAGCTTTCAAAATGTGAAAGACACTGGAGTCCCTAATTTGAAGAAGTGGCAGCCCAGCGGCACTGAGCTTTTCAAGCTGAAAGCCGAGGAATATATACCAAGCTACTGTAACAAGACACTTCCATCAAAACCTCACAGCAAGCAAACAACTGCCAACCAGCACATTGCTCTACACAAGAAATGACGTCATGTCATTTTGTGCAAAGGACATCAAAACAACTTGTCAGTTTAACAGAGGATTTAGATACACCAGGAGAAGATTTTCACATATCACTTTAAGCATTCCTAGGAAAACTGCTATAGAAGCTCTTAAGGCACAATAATTTGAACCTAACTAGACTTATTAACCAACACAAACCAGAACTTTTCTAAAATGTCTATTTCTTTATAAGTGTAAGGATTTGTTAGAAGAGTCCTACTAACTCTTAGAAAATAAAGTTCTGCAGAGAGATGGTGATTTATTTGCTTTCATCCAGTAACATTCACTCGTCAAGTTGTTAATTATGTACCTATTAGTGCTAGGCGCTCTACTGAGTGTACTTATAGGAATCATTTTTCTGCCAATAAAACCGTATTTTAAAATTGGGTTAGTAATTTCCAGATATTTTGTCAAATTTAACAACAGTAGATAGTGAGTTCTTCGTATTCATGGGAAGAAAGCAGAATTTTAACTGACATAAATAAATCTACATTTTAGCTTGAATGGCAGGAACATATGTAGGTATGTGTCAGCGTACACACGTAGTTGGATTGTTCTGATTAACTGTCCATTTTGCATTTTTGCCTAATCTGATCACTCAGTTCACTGAAATAGCCAAATTGGCTTTGGCATTTAGATAGGGTTGGCTGTAGGTCCATAAAATAAGAGAGCTGAATGGGCATTGGAAGACCAGCCCCCCTGGACCACAAGCTCCTGAGTATAAGAATTGTGATTTCTGTGGCTCTGGGGCTGGATGTATTTCCCAGCACAGACCAGACATTGATATATGATTTTTTAAATAAAGGACCCCACATAACCTCTTTCAAGCCTATAAAATTATATCCCATTAATAAAAATTTCCAGAGGTACCAGACATTAAGATGGTCACTTGGTCATTACCCTATAATATTAACCCTACCTAGATGCAGAGTTCATACTGAGGTTCTTAAAGCAAAATGATTTGAAACTAACTAGATTAATTCACCAAGACAAGCTATAACTTTACTAACAGCTGCTCATTTCAGTGAGTTTTCCTTCATTCTCTTAACTTTTCATCCCTGATACCGCTTTATTTTGGGTTTTTTTACTTTTTTGTTATCTTTTGGGGTACTCTAATTATTAAGTTAGCAGTTAACAAAATAATAAATTACAACTCTGCTTCTTGGTTACCAGCTTAAATTCTCTCAACAGTGCATGATTATTCAAGCTTATCTCCTTTTCATAACGTTGATAATATTATAATATGAAATGTGCACCTCTCATCACGGTGTCCTGTACCTTTTCTACTATAATGAATGTTTGCCTTATCTCCCAACTAAACCGTAAGCTAGAGCAGGGTCCAGGTTCTTGTCCCTCTTTCTTGCCATCCCCACACCCTGACAGGATACACATGACTGCATCCACTCCAGGGGCATGTTGGGGAAAGATAATAGAGTACTGCAAAAATGGGGCGAGGAGGTGGCAGACAAGAGTATCCCAAAGCTCTCTGATGGAAAATTGAATGAAAACTTCTAAGAGAAGTGAAATATTCTCTTTCACTCTCCCTCTTTTAATCACCACTTTTAAAACTTACACATAATCAAATTCTACTACAACCTGACAGCAGCGACATTATGAAATCTTTATTGTGTCAGGCACTCTTTGGCCAACCAAAGAGCAATTCCCGGGCCCCAGTCACCTTTTGCTTACTTTCCCTGCTTTTCTTGCAGCCGGGGATGCCCATGTGACACAATTCTGGCTGGCACTGCCACTTCCCCATTCTTCCTGTCTTGGACATATGATGTCTGGGCCTGCATTGTGCATTTTGCATTTTGCAACCATGAAGCAAAAAATTGTGAAAACGAAAAACCAACTTGTTGGGAACAGTGAAACCGAGGATAAAATAGCATTATTGAGCAATGCAAGCAAACCAATGCAAGTAATCTCCTTCTTTCAGAACACTCGATGTGAGGAAAAGACTTTTTGCTTGTGTAAGCCACTGCTACAGCCAAATGCCTTCCAACTCAGACGTTGATTAAGACAGTTACGGTTTAAATCCTGATTTTACCTTTTACTAACTATGACTTCGGGCAAATTACTAAACGTCTCTAAGTTCAGTTTCTCATCTGTGAAACGGACATAAGTGTAATTGCCATTAGAGAATATTTGTGAATTATTGTGAGAAATATGAAATAATCCACGTAAAGTAATTAGCAGAACTTTAATATTACTCTCAAATGTTAAAGGTACATACTAATATTAAAATATAAAGACACAGGAATGTTTTTAAAGTAAATGTGTCTTTTTTTCCCAAAAAATTGCATATAAAAAAATTAAATATTTAGGGTGGTAGAGAATTATGTTTTATAAAATAATTCTCACTGTATCTTTTAGGTCAAGACATTTACAATTAGCATTAATACACTCATGTGTGATTACATTAGGTGGTACTATAATCACTATGATTAAAATGTTTTTGTTCCGGTTATTGCCCCAGAAAAATAAGCTCCTTCCTCAAGCATAAGGATAGACTGAAATGGCTCACAGTGACCCCCAACCTTTTTTTCTTGAATTTTTGAATTTTATTTAACTGATTTTTTTATACATCAGGTTCGTATTAGTCATCAATTTTATACACATCACTGTATACATGTCAATCCCAATCACCCAATTCATCACACCACCACCCCCACCCCCCCATGGCTTTCCCCCCTTCGTGTCCATACGTCTGTTCTCTACATCTGTGTCTCAACTTCTGCCCTGAAAACCGGTACATCTGTACCATTTTTCTAGGTTAAACATATATGCGTTACAATGTGATATTTGTTTTTCTCTTTCTGACTTACTTCACTCTGTATGACAGTCTCTAGATCCATACACATCTCAACAAACGACCCAATTTCGTTCCTTTTTATGGCTGAGTAACATTCCACTGTATATATGTACCACATCTTCTTTATCCATCTGTCTGTCGATGGGCATTTAGGTTGTTTCCATGACCTGGCTATTGTACATAGTGATGCAATGAACACTGGGGTGTGTGTGTCTTTTTGAATTATGGTTTTCTCTGGGTATGTGCCCAGTAGTTGGATCGCTGGATCATAGGGTAGTTCTATTTTTAGTTTTTTAAGGAATCTCCATAGTGTTCTCCATAGTGGCTGTATCAGTTTACATTCCCACCAACAGTGCAAGAGGGTTCCCTTTTCTCCACACCCTCTCTAGCATTAATTGTTTGTAGATTTTCTGATGATGCCTATTCTAACCGGTGTGAGGTAACACCTCATTGTAGTTTTGATTTGCATTTCTCTAATAATTAGTGAGGTTGAGCAGCCTTTCATGTGCTTCTAGGCCATCTGTATGTCTTCTTTGCAGAAATGTCTATTTAGGTCTTCTGCCCATTTTTGGATTGGGTTGTTTGTTTTTCTGATATTGAGCTGCATGAGCTGTTTATGTATTTTGGAGATTAATCCTTTGTCTGGTGATTTGTTTGCAAATATTTTCTCCCATTCTGAGGGTTGTCTTTTCATCTTGTTTATGGTTTCTTTTGCTGTGCAAAAGCTTTGAAGTTTCATTAGGTCCCATTTGTTTATTTTTGTTTTTATTTCCATTACTCTATGAGGTGGATCAAAAAAATCTTGCTGTGATTTATGTCAAACAGTGTTCTTCCTATGTTTTCCTCTAAGACTTATATAGTGTCCGGTCTTACATTCAGGTCTTTAATCCATTTTGAGTTTATTTTTGTGTATGTTGTTAGGGAATGTTCTAATTTCATTCTTTTACATGTAGCTGTCCAGTTTTCCCAGCACCACTTATTGAAGAGACTGTCTTTTCTCCATTGTATATCCTTGCCTCCTTTGTCATAGATTACTTGACCTAGGTGTGTGGGTTTATCTCTGGGCTTTCTATCCTATTCCATTGATCTGTGTTTCTGTTTTTGTGCCAGTACCATATTGTCTTGATTACTATAGCTTTGTAGTATAGTCTGAAGTGAGGGCATCTGATTCCTCCAGCCCCGTTTTTTTCCCTCAAGACTGCTTTGGCTATTCGGGGTCTTTTGTGTCTTCATACAAATTTTAAGATTTTTTGTTCTAGTTCTGTAAAAAATGCCATTGGTAATTTGATAGGGATTGCATTGAATCCATAGACTGCTTTGGGTAGTATAGTCATTTTCACAATATTGATTCTTCCAATCCAAGAACATGGTATATCTCTCCATCTGTTGGTATCACCTTTAATTTCTTTCATCAGTGTCTTATAGCTTTCTGCATATAGGTCTTTTGTCTCCCTAGGTAGGTTTATTCCTAGGTATTTTATTCTTTTTGTTGCAGTGGTAAATGGCAGTGTTTCCTTAATTTCTCTTTCAGATTTCTCATCATTAGTGTACAGCAATGCAAGAGATTTCTGTGCATTAATTTTGTATCCTGCTACTTTACCAGAGTCATTGATTACCTCTAGTAGTTTTCTGGTGGCATCTTTAGGATTCTCTATGTATAGTATCATGTCATCCGCATACAGTGACAGTTTTACTTCTTCTTTTCCGATTTGTATTCCTTTTATTTCTTTTTCTTCTCTGATTGCTGTGGCTAGGACTTCCAAAACTATGTTGAATAATAGTGGTGAGAATGGACATCCTTGTCTCATTCCTGATCTTAGAGGAAATGCTTTCAGTTTTTCACCATTGAGAATGATGTTTGCTGTGGGTTTGTCGTATATGGCCTTTATTATGTCGAGGTAGGTTCCCTGTATGCCCACTTTCTGGAGAGTTTTTATCATAAACTGGTGTTGAATTTTGTCAAAAGCTTTTTCTGCATCTATTGAGATGATCATATGGCTTTTATTCTTCAGTTTGTTAATATGGTGTATCACATTGATTGATTTGAGTATACTGAAGAAAACTTGCATCCCTGGGATAAATCCCACTTCATCATGGTGTATGATCCCTTGAATGTGTTGTTGGATTCTGCTTGCTAGTATTTTGTTGAGGATTTTTGCACCTATGTTCATCAGTGACATTTGTCTGTAATTTTCTTTTTTTGTTGTATCTTTGTCTGGTTTTGGTATCAGGGTGACGGTGGCCCCATAGAATGAGTTTGGGAGTGTTCCTTCCTCTGCAATTTTTTGGAAGAGTTTGAGAAGGACGGGGGTTAGCTCTTCTCTAAATATTTGATAGAATTCACCTGTGAAGCCACCTGGTCCTGGACTTTTGTTTGTTGGAAGATTTTTAATCACAGTTTCAATTTCATTACTTGTGATTGGTTTGTTCATATTTTCTATTTCTTCCTGCTTCAGTCTTGGAAGGTTATAGCTTTCTAAGAATTTGTCCATTTCTTCCAGGTTGTCCATTTTATTGGCAAAGAGTTGCTGGTAGTAGTCTCTTAGGATGCTTTGTATTTCTGCAGTGTCTGTTGTAACTTCTCCTTTTTCATTTCTGCTTTTATTGATTTGAGTCCTCTTCCTCTTTTTCTTGATGAGTCTGGCTAAGTGTTTATCAATTTTGTTTATCTTCTCAAAGAACCAGCTTTTAGTTTTATTGGTCTTTGCTATTGTTTTCTTTGTTTCTATTTCATTTATTTCTGCTCTGATCTTTATGATTTCCTTCCTTCTGCTAACTTTGGGTTTTGTTTGTTCTTCTTTCTCTAGTTCCTTTAGGTGTAAGGTTAGATTATTTGAGATTTTTCTTGTTTCTTGAGGTAGGCTTGTATAGTTATAAACTTCCCTCTTAGAACTACTTTTGCTGCATCCCATAGGTTTTGGATCATCGTGTTTTCATTTTCATTTGTCTCTAGGTATTTTTTTATTTCCTCTTTGATTTCTTTAGTGATCTCTTGGTTATTTAGTAACATATTGTTTAGCTTCCAAGTGTTCATGTTTTTTATGTTTTTTTCCCTGTAGTTCATTTCTAATCTCATAGTGTTGTGGTCAGAAGAGATGCTTGATATAATTTCAGTTTTCTTAAATTTACTGAGGCTTGACTTGTGACCCAAGATGTGATCTATCCTGGAGAATATTCCATGTGCACTTGAGAAGAAAATGTAATCTGCTGTTTTTGGATGGATTGTCCCATAAATATCAATTAAATCTATCTGGTCTATTGTGTCATTTAAAGCTTCTGTTTCCTTATTAATTTTCTGTTTGGATGATCTGTCCATTGGTGTAAGTGAAGTGTTAATGTCCTCCACTATTATTGCGTTGCTGTTGATTTCCTCTTTTATAGCTGTTAGCAGTTGCCTTATGTATGGAGGTGCTCCTATGTTGGGTGCATATATATTTATAATTGTTATATCTTCTTCTTGGATTGATCTCCTCGATCATTATGTAGTGTCCTTCCTTGTCTCTTGTAACATTCTTTATTTTAAAGTCTATTTTATCTGAGATGAGTATTGCTACTCCAGCTTTCTTTTGATTTCCATTTGCATGGAATATCTTTTTCCATCACCTCACTTTCAGTCTGTATGTGTCTCTAGGTCTGAAGAGGGTCTCTTGTAGACAGCATATATATATGGGTCTTGTTTTTGTACCCATTCAGCAAGCCTGTGTCTTTTGGTTGGAGCATTTAATCAGTTCACGTTTAAGGTAATTATAGATATGTATGTTCCTATGACCATTTTCTTAATTGTTTTGGGTTTGTTTTCGTAGGTTCTTTTCTTCTCTTGTGTTTCCCACTTAGAGAAGTTCCTTTAGCATTCGTTGTAGAGCTGGTTTGGTGGTGCTGAATTCTCTGAGCTTTTACTTGTCTGTAAAGCTTTTGATTTCTCCATCGAATCTGAATGAGATCCTTGCTGGGTAGAGTAATCTTGGTTGTAGGTTCTTCCCTTCCATCACTTTAAGTATATCATGCCACTGCCTTCTGTCTTGTAGAGTTTCTGCTGAGAAATCAGCTGTTAACCTTACGGGAGTTCCCTTGTATGTTATTTGTCGTTCTTCCCGTGCTGCTTTCAGTAATTTTTCTTTGTCTTTAATTTTTGCCAATTTGATTACTATGTGTCTCGGCATGTTTCTCCTTGGGTTTATCCTGTATGGGACTCACTGAGCTTCCTGGACTTGGGTGGCTATTTCCTTTCCCATTTTAGGGAAGTTTTCAACTATAATCTCTTCAAATATTTTCTCGGGTCCTTTTTCTCTCTCTTCTCCTTCTGGGACTCCTATAATGAGAATGTTTTTGCGTTTAATGTTGTCCCAGAGGTCTCTTAGGCTGCCTTCATTTCTTTTCATTCTTTTTTCTTTATTCTGTTCTACAGCAGTGAATTACACCATTCTGTCTTCCAGGTCACTTATTCGTTCTTCTGCTTCAGTTATTCTGCTATTGATTCCTTCTAGTGTAGTTTTCATTTCAGTTATTGTATTGTTCGTCTCTGTTTGTTTGTTCTTTAATTCTTCTAGGTCTTTGTTAAACGTTTCTTGCATCTTCTCGATCTTTGCCTCCATTCTTTTTCCAAGGTCCTGGATCATCTTCACTATCATTATTCTGAATTCTTTTTCTGCAAGGTTGCCTATCTCCATTTCATTTAGTTGTTTTCTGGGGTTTTATCTTGTTCCTTCATCTGGTACATAGCCCTCTGCCTTTTCATCTTGTCTATCTTTCTGGTAATGTGGTGTTTGTTCCACAGGCTGCAGGATTGTAGTTCTTCTTGCTTCTGCTGTCTGCCCTTTGGTGGATGAGGCTATCTAAGAGGCTTGTGCAAGTTTTCTGATGGGAGGGACTGGTGGTGGGTAGAGCTGGCTGTTGCTCTGGTGGGCAGAGCTCAGTAAAACTTTAATCTGCTTGACTGCTGATGGGTGGGGCTGGGTTGCCTCCCTGTTGGTTGTTTGTCCTTAGGCAACCCAACACTGGAACCTACCTGGGCTCTTTGGTGGAGCTAATGGCAGACTCCAGGAGGGCTGATGCCAAGGAGTACTTCCCAGAACTTCTTATGCCAGTGTCCTTGTCCCCACGGTGAGCCACAGCCACCTCCTGCCTCTGCAGGAGACCCTCCAACACTAGCAGGTAGGTCTGGTTCAGTCTCCCCCAGGGTCGCTGTTCCTTCCCCTGGCTCCAGATGCACACACTACTTTGTGTGTGCCCTCCAAGAGTGGAGTCTCTGTTTCCCCCAGTCCTGTCAAAGTCATCCAATGAAATCCTACTAGCCTTCAAAGTCTGATTCTCTAGGAATTCCTCCTCCCGTTGCCGGACCCCCAGGTTGGGAAGCCTGACATGGGGCTCAGAACCTTCGCTCCAGTGGGTGGACTTCTGTGGTATAAGTGTTCTCCAGTCTGTGAGTCACCCACCCAGCAGTTACTGGATTTGATTTTACTGTGACGGGCCACTCCTACTGTTCCATTGTGGCTTCTCCTTTGTCTTTGGATGTGGGGTATCTTTTCTGGTGAGTTCCAGTGTCTTCCTGTTGATGATTGTCCAGTAGCTAGCTGTGATTCTGGTGTTCTCACAAGAGGGAGTGAGAGCACATCCTTCTACTGCGCCATCTTGGTTTGGGCACCCCCAACTTTCTTTTACCACCTCACCCAGAAACCTGAGTCATTGTGAATCTTTAGTGTTTCATTTATTAGGTTATTTTCAGGATATTCAACCATTTCTCTTGGATCACTGAAGAAAACAACAGGTCTCTGGGTTTTTTTTCCTTTGTTTTAGTCACAAGCATTTCAGTTTCACTTCAATGAGATCATCATTCCCGATGTTTCTCTTTGGAAGCTTATCTCACAAGGCTAATAAAAGATAGTGTTCCTAGGCCTAGAGACTTTCCATTTATAGCTTTCCATTAAGCTACTTAAAGGTAGATATTATTCCAATTAAATATTAAAAGGTAGGTCCTTTTATGAAGTAGCTTTTTTATTAATTTAAAAAGAGATAATTATTTAAACTTCTAAATCCTTTCTAATAGGATTTCAAATGACCTGCAACGAAAGACATAAATAGATTAAGATGAAAATAAATCAAAACATACCAAAGCACTGGAAAAGTGGATGCAAATATAAAAATCATCATTGATGTGATTATGCACAAAATTTAGCTCTGAGCTTCCATGAGACTAAGGGGAAAATGGAAATATAGTTGATTAAGCAATTTCTCATGACTATATATAGCAGATCTGTAATACTTTTATATACTAATTCCAAGTGTGGTCTTGGTACTAAATTCCATTAGGAATTTATCTTATGTGCCCTACTTCAAGGAAAATCAAGTTTCATAGTACATAGTGTTTTCATCAATAGGGTTCAGCAGCTGCTTTGAACGTCAATAAAATTCAATAGGGGCTTCCCTGGTGGCACAGTGGTTGAGAGTCCGCCTACCAATGCAGGGGACACGGGTTCGTGCCCCGGTCCGGGAAGATCCCACATGCCACGCAGCGGCTGGGCCCGTGAGCCATGGCCGCTGGGCCTGCGCGTCCGGAGCCTGTGCTCTGCAACGGGAGAGGCCACAACAGTGAGAGGCCCGCGTACCACAAAAAAAAAAAAAAAAAGTCAGTAGCATGACATTATGCCAGTAATTTTAAAATTATTTTTAGCCATGGAATCTGGAAAATAAAATGTTATGCAGCAGCTATCATATGTAACATAGGTAAATAAGCACTGCTCTAATTGAAACACAATTAAAGGGCCTGAAGCTACCATCATCACTGACTACAGAATCTGGATAAGGCAAAAGCCTGTGTAGCCAATAAACTGATCATATTAGTTACAAATATTGAAATGGAATTAAATTTCCTACAGTTCATATCATACTTAATGGTAAAAGATTGCATGTCCTCTCCATATGACTGCAGACAAGGCAAGGATGTTTATCTATATCAGTGCCATTGAAGCTTACACAGGAGGTTCCAGCCAGTGAAATAAAGCAAGGGCGGAGGGAGAGGAAATACCAGGCATACAGATAGGAAAAGAAAAAGCAAAACTATCTTTATTCACAGACAACCTGTTTGGATATTGGGTATGTAGAAAATCTTAAGAATCTACCAAAAAAAAAAAAAGCCACTAGAACTAAGCAAGCTTGCAGAATACAAGATCAGTAACAAAAATCACTTGTATTTCTATATATAAACAACAAAGAATTGGAAATGAAACAAATATACATTTGCAATAGCATCAAAAAAACCATGAAATACTAAGAAATAAATTTAAGAAAATGTGTGCACAAGGAGTATACTTAAAACTACAAAATATTACTGAGAAAAGTTAAAGTCTTAAAAAAGGAAGTAGTTGAGGTGCACCCCCACTTAAATTCATATGTTGGAGTACTAATTCCCAATGTAATGGAATTTGGTAATGGGACCTTGGGGAGGTAACTGGGTTTAGATGAGATAATGAGGGTGAAGCCCTTATGATGAAATTAGTCTTATGTCCCTTACAGAAGGGACATGAGAGAATTTGTTTCTCTCTCTCTGCACACAAGAGATCATGCAAGCACACAGTAAGATGGCAGCTGCCTACAAGTCAAGAAAAAAGAAGCATCAGCATTACATCTACTTTACTGATTTGATGTTGGACTTCCCAGCCTACAGAACTGTAAGAAAATAAAACTGTTTTTTAAGCCACTCAGTCTATGGTATTTGGTTAAGCCAGCCCACACTATGACAGAGATATACCATGTTCATGGGTCAGTTGACTTAACATTGTTAAGATTAAGATATCAATTCACTCCAAACTGTTCTACAAATTCAGCACAACCTCAATTGAAATCCCAGCAGGCCCATATGGCCCAGCAATTCCACTCCTAGATATATAGCTAAAATAATTGAAAACAGGTACTCAAACATACTTGCATGTCAGTGTTTACTACAGTAGATTTTTATAAAGTTCAACATACATCTGTCAAATGACCCAACCATCCTAAGACTGATTAAATTATATACCTACCCTACAAGAATGTCCATAGCAGATTTATTCATAATAGCCAAAAAACTGGAAAACAAACCAACTATCCATCAATACGTGAATATATAACCAAATTGTGATACATCCATTCAGTAGACTACTACTTAACATTAGAAAGAAATAGACTATTTTACTCTTGCTACATGCAATGACATGGATAAATTTTTCTGTCATTTTTGAATAGTTTTGCTTATTCTGAAATTCTGGATAAATGGAATGATATAGTATGCATGTCTTCTTTTGCTCAGTAAGATGTTTTTGGTACATACATACAATGGAATATTATTCAGCCATAAAAAGGAATGCAGTTCTGATGCATGCTACAATATGAATGAATCTTGAAAACATTATGTTAAGTGAAATAAGTCAGTCACAAAAGAAAAAATACTATATGATTCCATTTATATGTGATGCCTAGAATAGACAAATTCATAGAGGCAGAAAGCAGATTAGAGATTACCAGGGGCTGGGGAGTATTGAGTGTTACTCCTTAATGGGTACAGAGTTTCTTTTTGGGATCACGAAAAATTTCAGAAGTAGTGGCAATGGTTGCATAATATCACGAATGTAATTAATGTCATTGAATTTTATACCTTAAAATAGTTAAAATGGCAAACTTTATGTTATATATGTATTATTACAAGAAAGAAAATTATTTACAAAAAAATCCTAGGAAGTTTTTGTAGAAAACAAGTTGATTATAAAATATACATGACTATGTGAAGGACTTAGAATAGTCAAAATCATTTTGAAAAGAATAACTAAGTTGGAGGACTTACATTACCTTATCTGAAGACTCACTATAATGCTACAATAATCAAGATAGTGTACTATTGGTAAAGGGTAGATATACAGATCAATGGAGGAGAACAGAGTCTCCTCCACTGAGTCTGGAAATAGATTCATATACAATCAATTGATTTTTGACAAAGTACCATGGTAATTCAATACGGAGAGTAGTATTTTCATTGAATGGTGGAGAACATCTGGATATGCACACAAATAAATGAACTTTGACCTTTCCTCAGATTATACACCAAATTAACTCAAACTGGATCATAGACCTAAATGTAAAAACCAAAACGATAAATCTTCCAAAGGGAGAAAACTTTGCAAAAACCTGACATTAATCAATTGAATTTCACCAAAATTAAAATCTGATCTTCACAGACTCCATTAAGAAAATAAAAACTTAAGCACCAAAATGGGAGGAACTGGGATGAAATGTTTATATATATGTGTATATGTATACACACGTATACATATACACATATATTTGTGTATATGTGAGCATATATATGTGAATGTACATACACATTCATTTGTATCTATATATGTGTATATATACGAATGTGTGTATGTATATATACATGAATTCATATATATATATATGAATTGTGTGTGCAGGTATATCTGACAAAGGACTTGTATTCAGAACTTAATAACAAGACAACAAAATCCCATTTTAAAAAATTTTCAAAAGGTTTGAACACTTTACAAAAGAAGATATACAAATGGCCTCTAAATACATCAAAAAATGCATAACTACATCAGTCAAAAGAAAAATGCAAATTTAAACCACATTAAGATACCATCGCAAATCCATTAGAATGGCTAAAAATTAAAAGACTGGAGCAAACGGAAATCTCATGCAATCCTGGTGGGACAGTAAAGTGGTATAACTACTTTGCAAAGTAGTTTGGCAGATTCGTATAAAGTTCAACATACATCTGTCATTTGACCCAACCATCCCAAAACTGATTAAATTATATGCCTACCTTACAAGAATATCCATAGCAGATTTATTCATAGTAGCCCAAAAACTGGAAAACAAGCCAACTATCCATCGATAAGTGAATGGATAACCAAATTGTGGTAGATCCATTCAATGGACTACCATTTAACATTAAAAAGAAATAGACTATTTTACTATTGTTACATGCAATGACATGGATAAATTTCAAAAACATTTTACTGAGCTAAAGAAGACATGCATACTATATCATTCCATTTATCTGGGATTCCAGTAAAGCAAAACTATTCAAAAATGACAGAAAACAGATCAGTGTTTGCCCAGGACTGTGGCTGGTAGGAGAGGGGGGTGACTGCAAAGTGGCATGAGGGAACGTTTTTGGGTGATAGAAATGTTCTGTATCTTGATTGTGATGGTGATTACAAAGATGCATACATCTGTCAAAACTCATTGAACTTTATACTGAGAATGGGTGCATTTTATTGCATGTAAATTATACTTTGATAAAGGTGTAAAAAATGGAAATAAATACCTGCACCCATTACTGAATCACATCATGTACTTGCTGAAGCTGTGATGAGATGGATTGTCAGAGCAATACAGCCAAGCTCACACACAGGTAAGCTAAAGTGTGGGTGTAAATTCAATTTCAGAATAAACAGACTCCCAAGTCACTGGCAGACTCAGGGGCGAGCTCTCCCTCATGCCCAGCTGGGAAATGTCCGCATTCTTTTCCACCAGCAGTGTACATATCCCAGGTCAACAGCTCGAGAGCCAGGAGAAAGACTATGGGGCATCTTCCTCCTGGAAGAAGACAGCTGCTCTTGGCAGTGGGTGCTTGAGACAGGACTCAGGAAACCTTTGCTATGGCCAGCTCTCCAGAAGGTACATGCTTTAATAATAAAGCATTTTTTATCTGTGAACGATTAGATGTTTGTGCATTTTTGTCACTTCCGCAGCTTCCCTAACCAGGAGAGCCCACTAATTCTCCATCCCCCACCTTGAAGATAGCTCAGAAATGATTTTAAAACATTGAAAGCATAACTAAAGTGGTGGCTTATATTTTCTTTGCACAGATAAAAATTCATCCTGTTTTCTAAATTTCTTAGTAAAGTTCATTTTCACTGATGATCATACCGGCAACTTCTAATACTAATATTAATACTAATACTATGGTTCTCAAACACTCCATGGTCTTAACCAAATCCTCAGAGGTCTATGATGGGCCTGGAATTAGGGTCCAAAGATATGCATTTTAACATCTCCCTGATGATTCTAGTGTAGATAGTCTTCAAACATAATTTAAGAAACACAGCTTTAATGGGTTCACTGTTTCATTGCTTTGCCACAGACACGACTTTTTATTCCTCCAATTAGGTTGGAGTGAGTTGACAGGCTAGATAATAACCAAAATACATAATCAAAGTCACTTTAGTCACTATATACTTTCTTCAAACAGTCCCTCATGAAGATACAACATGATTATTTTTGCACGGGGAAATATATATTTGATTGTTGACTTTGCTTCTGTTAAACAAATTTTAAATACAAATGGCACTGATTCTATAAATAATAACATCCTAGGAAAACAACCCATAAAGAATCTTTATACTTAACTCTTAGAGAATGGCAGCATGGATTGCTTAAAAAGACATGAAATAGCTTGCTGCTATCGATTAAATTTCTTCTGAGAAAAGGTGTGAACTCTTACAGGTGGCATCCAGATGGGGAATTAGTCCCTTCTCATCCACAGGCAGAAAGTCTATAAAATGTCTTCTACAACTGTGGAAGAAAGGGAAGACGTTTTGTGCCAAGAAATTTTGCAACTTGTGCATTGGAAGAGTGCTGCACCTCTTGGGAGCAATCCATATTACGTGTAACCGTGTAGTGTCGAACAGAACAGATAACTAAACTACAGAAATTGAGTTCACGGAGAAGCAATATGTCAAAGTCTAACTTTGAACAAAGGTAGACAGACTGAAACATTTCCACGACTATGCCTGGTTTTGGTCTTGAAAATGACCAGTCCGACATGAGCCCACTTGGGTCAACATGCGATGCAGAAGACCATCAGTAAATGGAAGGGAACAAGGATGACAACAGGAGAGGATCAATCACAACTAGCCAGAGACCCTCCTAGCCTCTCATGGTTAAGGGTTCATGAACACCTTAATGAGTCAAGCTGACAGTTAACCCCCGAACAATATGTAGTCATGCTTATATGTAATTTATTTATAGATTTTTCTTTATATATGCCTAAGCTAACGAACTATTTGTTTCAGTTTAAACAGTTTATTTTGCAGGGTGTGGCCTCCCATTCTCAGTAATTCCTTTTAAGGACTTTAAAACCACTTCCATTATTAAGAAAAGGTATTCAAACTAGGTGAATCCAATCAACAATTGTAATGATAAGAGCATCTCTTTTTATTAGTGGCTCTTAACTTCTAGGAAATATTTTAAAGAAAATTTGTTGTGAGCGCTTTAATCTACAAAATAAATTATTTGAATATGAATTCAATTAAACAAGCTCAAAACCAGATGGTGGAACTCAAAATAAGTTTTAGAAAAAGGGATTGCACAAGTAAGGAAAGAAGTTGATGGTCGGTATAAATTAAATTAATAAAATAACAAACACATTAGTAGGATCAAAGAACTGAATAGACAAGGTTGAAAATTAAATTACTCACTAGAGGAAACACTTGCGAAAATCAAGTAAAGGCAGAGAAAAAATACAAAACCTAACACAATTATAAGAAAAGTAACATATATAGAAGGTAGATAACACAATAAATGCAACAGAGAAAGTATTCAAAGATATAGTGCAACTAAGCTTCTCTGATAATTAAGGGGAAAATAAATGTGTATATTGAAAGGGCACATGCAATTCCAAGAAACATTGATAAGTGGTGATCATCGGCAAGAAAGACCTTGGCTACAAATTTTCCCCCAAGTTCAAGGATGAAGAACAACTTAGTTATCAGTTCTTGCTGTCTATTATTCTACCTACACGCGTAAGCATAGAGAGATTTCTAGAATGATAATCGTCAAAATTATAATGATTATTTCTGGGAGGTAGAATTTGAGGTGGGCAATCACATTTTTCTTTGTACCTTCTTCTATTGTTTTTATATTTATAATGAACCTGTGCTACTTTAACAAAAGCAAAACTCATTATAGGAAGGAAGGAAGGAAGGGGGAGGGAGGGAGGGAGGGGGGGAGGGAGGGAGGGAGGGAGGGAGGGAGGGAGGAAGGAAAGAGACTATGGATCTGCAAGATACTATTTTATCTCTTTTCTTGTTACCTAATCTTTACCAAAAAAGAAGAGGAAGAAGAAGAGAAGGAGGAAGAGAAAGAGAGAAAAATCATTCATTTTGTATTGATCACAAATCATATACGTGAATTCTTGGGAATATCTGCTTATACCTGATATATTAGAATTTCGCTCAGTGATTTTTTTCCTGATATCTGTCTCTAATTTGAAGTATCTGAAGGAGAACTCCATATTTGTAGAGACCCAACTGTGCTACTGATTAAAAGAGGTTTGTGTTCCATAAATATTTACATTCCAGTTTAGGAGAGCACAGAAACAACTTAGTGGGCCTGTTGCTTTCCCACTAAAACAGACTACTCAACAAAACCATTCCGGATCATTTTCTACATCGAATTATCTTTTCTACCAGATCTCTGGTAGAATGTCAATTCCCCGAAGACATGGACTGTGCTTTCTCTTCATTACAGATAATGCAGGGCTTTGCATGGTGGAAGTACTAAAAATAAAAAATAAAAATTGTAAGCTAATTGACAGTCATGGTGATGATATTGTCTCGAACTTGCTAAGGCCAGGCTGTGAACTATCTTAACCAGATATATCTCCACTAAGTTTCAGATCTAAGAGACTTGGCCAAGCACAATTCTGTTTGCAATGAGTCTCTTACAATTATCTACTATCTTCCCAATCCCTCTCTTGGCATTTCACTTAGAATTTTAGCAACCGGCTCACTGGAAACCTCTCCTCCACTATGCCAGGCACTGTTTTTAGTAACTCGAATATGTCTTGTTCTATCTTTCTCTCTCTCTTTCTAATTCTAAAATTAGAATTTTACTCAGTGATTTTTGCCTATCTGTCTCTAATTTGAAGTAGCTGAGAGAAAACCAAAACCTATCTACCTAGCAAAAACCAAAACCTATCTGCTCCCCACTTGCACCCCAGTACCTGAAAGTGGCTGGAGAAAAACACACACTTGAGTTACCAGATCTCATATAAAGTTTTAGGAAATAATTTTAAGAAAACTATTCATTTAAAAAAACTAAATTTACGACCATAAACCTCAAGAAACACCCCATCAGCATCCTTCTATCTTTCATAGTAAATTCATTTTCCTACTCTACCAAAAATTTATTTTATGTATTTTTTCCTCTCACCTCAAACCCTCAATACTCTGCCCTCCCTCTGCCTCCCACTCTGGGCTGATGACCTTGATCTGTAGTTCACTGAAAAATGAAAAGCAACCAGAAAGAAAAGTCCTCATTTTCTTATCACTGAATCTTCCAACCTAATTGCATCGGACCCATCCACTCTGTCTTTCTTCCTGATACAATGGATGACCTCTCCTTGGTCCATTTAAACCAACCCTCCACAGTGCACTGGATTCCATTCCTCCTCCCATATTGAGAAATTTTGTTACTGAAATTCTTCTACCCTCCTTTTCTGCTCCCTCCTCATTTTCCCTCTCTTAACTGGATCATTTCCATCAGCATGTAAACATGTTATAAAAAGTCTCTCACCTTGAAAGCAAACAAATAAACCAAACTTCCTTGACCGTCTATGTCCTCCAGCTTCTGCCCATTTCTCTGCTTCTCCTCTGGGAAAAAGTGTCTCCACTTGCTCCCATTTGCTCTTTAATCGACTCCAATCAAGCTCTGTCTCCACCACTCCCTCGGAGCTGCTCAAATCAAGGTCATTAAAAACTTCTATCTGGCCACATCTGTCTCCAAATTACTCAACCTCTCCAAAGCGTTAACTTAATGGATAATAGCTTTGTTCTTGAAACACCTGCTTCACTTGGCTTCCAGTGAAGGATGCTTTACTGGTTTTCCTCTTAATTCTTTGGCATTTTTTCTCAGTTTCCATTGCTGGCTCCTCCTTCTCTCAATGTTAGCATTCTCCAGAGTTCAGTCCTTGGCTCTCTTTTCTTCTATATTTACTCCTTCCTAGATGATCTCATCTAGTTCCATGACATTATATAATTACCAATAGGCTAAATATTTCCAGACCACACAGATATTATATAGTCCCCATACTCCATATTCTAACCTTTGTATTCTACTTCCAGGCTCCTACCTGTGCCCTAAGCTCACAACTCTTGATGTCCTACTGCTTCCTGTTCAACATCTCCACCAGGAGGTCTAATAAACTCTTGAACTAATGGCCAAAGGAAAACTCTTCATTTCTATCTTCTGCAAATTTTGAACCTCCCCCCAATTATGTCCATCTCAGTTACCAGAACCATGACAAAAATCTAAGTGTAATCACTGATTACTCATAATTTTGATTATCAAATAATTTTAATTATCCCTTTCCCTCCACCCTGCTCCAAACCATCAGCAAATTCTGTGGTCTTCATTTTCAAAATATCCCAAGTCCAACATTTATCATAACTTCCAATGCTATCACCTTTGTCCAAACTACATCATTTCTCACCTAGACAACTGCAGTGCTTAATAACCGATCTCCCTGTTTCCATTTTTACCTTCCTGTATCTATTCTCCATTTAATAGTCAAATTGAACTTTTAAAAACAGGGATTAGATTGTGTTATTCCCTTGTTGAAAACTATAATTGGTATCTATCCATTGATTCTTGATGAAATTTAACTCCTTACATGGCTCACAGGGTTCCACATAATCTGGCCTGTACCTACCACTTGGACTTCATCTCCAGCTCACTCCATTCCAGCCACACCTGTCTTCTTGCCTCCAAAAACAAAATATCCACCTCTCTCAGGTCATTTACACATGCTGTCTCCTAGAATTCTCTCCCCTAATATCTTCTCATGAATGGACCCTTTACATCACTCAGATATCCTCTCTAACTTCAGTGTTACAAAGAGGTCTTGTCTGACCAGTCTGTGTAAGACACCCCCCACCTCACCTCCCCATCACTCAATGTTCTTTTATTCTGCTTTCTTTTCTTCATAACACTTTACAGTGTTTATTAGATGTCTTCTCCGCTAGAATGTAACCGCTTCAGGTAGGGACTGTGCTGTATTTGCTGCTGTATTCCCACACCTGCCCAAACCAGTATTGGTTCCACAGAAAGCCTTCAAGAGGTACTTCCTGAATAAATACATGAATGAATGTCCTTTGCCTGCTGAAACGACCTGGCTGATTTAGCTCACTGCTGGCTTGGGGAGGGCAGGTTTCTGACAGTGTTAAAGGACAATTACTCTGTCTTCCATGTGGGGACAGAGTAAACCAGGTGAAATTTCAACGTAGGCAATGCTGGACCTGAGAATTTTTGAACCACTGTCCTATTTTCTAATGTCCCTTCTCCCTCACCCACTGGCGTTCGGCACCTTCATGCTGCCTGATCGCTGTCTACATGCACACACAACCCTCATCAGGGCCCCTGTTACCTCTAGAGCTTCTCTGCCATGAGAACAGGCACATTTCAGTCACGTCATGGAAAGATGTAGCAGTGCCCCAAACGTAGCAGTGCCCCAAACGTAGCTGCTTTTATGCCCTGTCAACTCAGCCTCCCCATTTCTCCCTTCGATGGAGACTTCCAGTGACTTCTAGGTGCTAAAAAATCTTCATGAAAATTTTAAATAAGTGTTAAAGCATAACTGTGATGGTTAATTATATGTGTCAAGCTGAATAGGTTATAGGGAGTCCAGATATTTAGTTGAACATTATTCTGGGTGTGACTATGCAGGTATTTCTGAGTGAGATTAACATTTGAATTGACAGACTAAGTAAAGCAGATTGCCCACCCCCACGTGGGTGGGCCACATCCGATGTGTTGAAGGCCTGAAGAGAACAAAAGTCTGAGTAAGAGAATTCACTCTCTCTGCCTGATAATCTTGAGCTGGGACATGGGTCTCCTCCTGTCTTCAAGCCCAGGCTGACTTACACCATCAGCTTTCCTGGTGTTCAGGCCCTCAGACTCAAGCTGGAACTCACACCATGGACTTTCATGTTTCTCAGGCCCTCAGACTGCATATCCTGGGACTTCTCAGCCTCTATAACCATCCTGTGAGCCAATTCCTCAAAACAAATATCTTGTTACAAGATGGATAGATAGATAGATAGGTAGATAGACAGACAGACAGACATGGATAAAGTCCATTTGTCTGTGTCTCTGAAGTACCCTGACTAATACAATAACCTTAGTTCTTTAAGAAGCTCTGGAATCAAATTTATTGTGGAGATGCCTCACCAGTGACGAGTCTTTCCTTCTTTCTTATTAAGACACCTTCATGGTATTCAGCCAGCCTAAGGGTGTCACCTAGAGTAGGGTAGACACTGGGATCCTTGGTATAAAGTAAATCCCATCTTTCCCTAAAATTATATCTCAGAGAGAAATAAGTTCAACTCCTCCCTCTAGCAAAGATGGAGAGCTGCAAACACTTCATTCTCTTCTTTCCAGGATCATCATTTTCCCCCAGATAATCTCAGAACTATTGGTACATGAAATAAATACAAATTGTGGGTTTGTATGGTAGATATAGCAGTTGTTTTCACTTACGAGAATGGGTTGCATTTTTGTTTAATTTCTACTTAGACTTTTTAAAAAATAGAGAATGTATTGATCACTCATGACTATAGGAGAGATTTTATCTCAATACAGGTGGTAAAAATATAAGAGTTTCTAATACCATTATATGCTCTATTTCTTAAAATACGTTAATCCTCCCATAAGAAAACATTTCACCCCTTAGGGAAGAATCCTTGATTCTTCCCATCACTCTGCTTTACTTTATATTAATAACTTTTTTCATTAATTTTACTATTAACTTTTGACTTCTAGCCATGTTTTATCACTAGTGAATTCTTTCAGACAACCATAGGGTGATATGGTAAGAATTAACATCTTAATAA
Organism: Phocoena phocoena; assembly: GCF_963924675.1. NCBI lineage: Eukaryota > Metazoa > Chordata > Mammalia > Artiodactyla > Phocoenidae > Phocoena > Phocoena phocoena. Next base: position 81,374,944 of record NC_089227.1, read on the forward strand.
AGGAGAATAACTTCTTGCATTCTTAGAAAGCTCAAGGCCAAGATAATTTTCTTATAATCATAGTTAAGAAAAGCTTTTTCATGGCTTTTATAAAGATGCCAAATGAAACTCTGTCTTAAAATACTTGTTATCAAGTACCTCCTTAACATAAATCCATACACATAGCTATTGCTTAAGCAACTTCAACAAGATTACAGGACTCAGAAGTCAAAGATGCCCCAACGGAGAATTCGTCGTAACAAAGCTAAAGTCCTTAACTTCTAGTAGCTTCTGCAGATTTAACAAAGAATGTTCAGAGCATTGCCAGGCTCCTACATTGCCATAAAATGTTGTATTTATACCTGAAGGAGTCACTACGTCGATTTTTTTTTTAATTTATAGGAATCACTCAGTTTTTGAAGATCACCCACACTCCTTGTCAGGATTAATTGTTTCTTTGGATTTGACCTGAAAGTATAAAGACAATGAAGCGAAGAAAGACAAGAAAAGAAAGAAAGTCAATCTAAGAGTTATGGTCCCTACCAGCCATCTCCATTTTTGATTTTTAGGCAGAGGTTTTAAAGATGTACTCGATTGCATGCAACAAAGAGTAAATGGCTTCTTTTTGGAATTCCTCAAGTGGGCCCAAATATCTAGCTAAGGCTGACTATAACCTTTTAACATTAACATGATACATAGGAAGAATTTTAACTGTAAACTTCATCTTGCTCCACCTTGCATCTGACTGATTCAAAGGAGCATTCTAGAAAACCTTAGAAAAGCTTGGACCAAAAAAATGTGAAAGGAGAAGAAAAACGGGCCAAAATTTCAACCATCCACACTTTAAAGCAAATTCATCTTTATAAATACAGCACTACTAAAATTCTTCCTCATGCTTCAGGACATAGGTACTAAATTATCTGTGATGCATTTGTGAAAAGTATGTGCTGTTCTCTAAATTATTTAAAACTATTTATGTTTTATGTTGAAATCTAATCTCTCAGTGTTTGTTCAGATTGACTATTAAAAGTAAAACATTTACTAAACCTTGTTTTTGTTTGTAAAAGCATTTCTGCTTGATTTAATTTAAATATTATTTTAAAATCAATTAGTAGTTACAAAAATTTTCAAAAATTTCAAGGCCACTTTAAAAACAGCCTCTGTTCCCAGCTATTATAAAACATCAAGCATTTGTCATGAGAGTGTTTTCCATATATTTTTAAGTTGCCTTCTATGTAGCATAAATAAAGAATATATCCATTGCTCATTCAGAAAAAGCAGTTAAAAATCAACTGCTTTGATTTTTCAGTGTTTCAAGTGTATTTCTACCTATAACACTGGGACAAATCACTTCTGAAACTCTCATTAGAAAGTATTACATAACACATGTCACCATCATGGCTGAAATTTCTAAAGCCTGTCTTTCATTTGCCTTCTTCTTTATTTAAATTTGCCAGGCTGAGTTTTGAGCCACATAGCTTTTCCTGAATTGACAGGGGAAACCAATGATGCAGAACTTACAAGTTTTCTTTCCCATCTCTGCACAAAATCATTCTGACTTTGATTAAAGTGACCAACCACCAGGGGTTTGACTGAATTGATAGACTATTACTTTACTTGTTAGAAAATCAATTCTTTCAATCAAGGGGGTCAATCTGATTGTGTGTCAGTTATGACCTGAAATGATCTTTATCAATGTTGAGATAACCAGCCCAAAGCAATCGCTAAAGAATGAAGTATTTCAAAACTTACATACTAAAACTCATTATCTATGACGACATTAATTTGGAATTTTGATCAACTAGACCTATTCTCTGCTGAGTTAGTTCTGTGAGACACTAAAGTATTAATAAAGTTTACACATGCATGTCTCGTAACTTCATGAACACTATCTAGAATGACATTCCCTATGAAACATTAATGGTATAAAAAGTATAAACCTGACTCAGCATATGGTACCTTCATAGAACACCCAAACATTGCTTATATGACCCATAGGGCAGGAAATAAATTCACGGAAGGAAAATGGAAGCTTCACTCTAAATTATATTCTTAATTTTGTATGTGTTAAATCAAACGTTTTAAACAAAGTTTAAGATAAAGAGAACGTTTTACTTTATCACAAAAACTATAGGGCCCTAAAATTTCACAAATTACAGCGCCACTAATTTGGAACCATAAAAAAAAAAATCTAGATTTTTTTTTTCTTGGTTGAAGTTTATATTTGACTCAATGTAGAGATAAGTTATTCTTCTTTGGATTCTTTTTCAACCCTTATAACATGGCCAGAAAAAAAGGCTCAGTTTGGTGTTTGTATGTCTTTTACTCTTCTCTAATATTTGACAGCCTCAAACATTTAAATCAGGCTCAGTCTTTCTCCCAACAGAAGCTGGCTAAAATTTAATAACATCATTTTCATCACATTATATTTATCTTTATAGCTGCCTTCTGTTTTCAGGAGAGGATACTGGTTTTCTATTCACAGTACTAATATAAAGTTTTCTCTTTAAATAAATTTAGATTGCAAAGTAAATCTAAGGAAAATGTGGAGTAATAACTGTACAGGTGGTAAGAAAGTATGTCTAAAAATCATGAAAGTGGTAAAAATGGTTAGATGTTAGGAAGTAAATATACGTAAAAGCAAATACATTAAAAAATTATGAACAAAACTATAAGAAGAAAACCATCTACTTGGGTGAACAAATTAATTTCAATCTCTTTCCCAGTATTTATTTGTAAACCATTGTGTTAATTCAAAATGACTCCTCTATTAAAGTGGACCCATCGAAACCTTTATCCAACAACATTTTAATAGCTGCTTCTTCAGTACAGTACAAGCTCAAAAGTTATAAGACTGTACGCCTTAGAGAAAAAAAGTTTGTAGTTCAAAAACTTCATTCAACAAATGCTTGTCAGGACTTCCCTGGTAGTCCAGTGGTTAAGACTTTGCCTTCCAACACAGGGGGTGCAGGTTCCATCCCTGGTCAGGGAGCTAAGATATCCCACATGCCTCAGGGCCAAACACTAAAACATGAAACAGAAGCAGTACTGTAACAAATTCAATAAAGACTTTAAAAATGGTCCACATCAAAAAAAAATAAAACATCTTAAACAAAACAACTGCTTATCAATCACTCATTATCTCCGACATGGCAAGCCAGATTTGGGGAGGGATAAAAAGATCTATGTGTCCACTCATTATTCAAAAGCTATTTTTTTGAGTCACTATGAGTTTCAAAGTCACTTGCTGGATAGGATGTAATTAAAGGAAGAGAACAAGGAAAATGCAGAGGAGGAGGAAGATGAGGAGGATCCTGAACTCAAGGAGATTAGCATCTCATTCATCATTACTTATTACTGTCCTTGAATTTTACTTATTGTCCTAGATACTATTTCATTTTCTCACATATTGCCTTTTTTTTTTTTTTTTTTTTTTTTGCGGTACGCGGGCCTCTCACTGTTGTGGCCTCTCCCGCTGCGGAGCACAGGCTCCGGACGCGCAGGCTCAGCGGCTATGGCTCACTGGCCCAGCCGCTCCGCGGCATAGTGGGATCTTCCCGGACCGGGGCACGAACCCGCATCCCCTGCATCAGCAGGCGGACTCTCAACCACTGCGCCACCAGGGAAGCCCCACATATTGCCTTTTTTTAAAAACGTCAATGTATTATTCAGCCAGAGGTAATATTTAAGAGACATTTCCTTTGAGTGTCAGATTCTATGAAACTCAATAGCAAATCCATGGAATACAAAACAGCACGACCGCAGCAATGTTTATAAAATACTGCAGACTTGGCCTTTCACACATCCTTTGTGAAAGAGGTGATGCTGCCCCAGAAAGGAAAAGACTCAAAATTTAGTAAAATTTTTTAAAAAATAGTAAAATAAAGTCACAGTACTAACTTGAACATATGCATTTATTATGAAAACCCACATGTGATTTGAGGTTTAATTATATAAATTAAAATTGGTGGAAGGAAGCTGCTATCCTTCACAAACATGATGCTTCCAATTTTACTAGATTTATACATCTCACTTAGGATGAATGGAGTTGTGATGCTGTAATATATTTATTATACTACTTGAACTTATATTCTTTTCTTCCTCTTTACTCTGTGTCTGAAGCCTGTGAGGATTTCTCCTACAGGAAAAAAACAAATCTACTGTGTTCTAAGGAAGGGTGCTAGTCTTTTAATATGAAAATGGATTTTGATGTTTAATGCTTAAAGGACATTTTCATTTCTGATGCACTAAAGGCAGATTTCCAAAAAAAGTTCTGTACCATATGTACTCACACTTCACTATTTTAAAACAGAAAAATGTTAAAGAAAGATTACAAGACTTTCTTCATACCCTGCATTCTGTGTGACAGTATTTTCTGTACCATCATGGCATGGGATACCTTCCCGATGCATTTTAAGCTGATGATGTAACTGGCATGAATACTGTGGATAATACAGCCTTACATCTGTATCAACTGCCCAACTTTCCCCAAAAGGATTATAAAACAACTAATCAAGCCATTCAATACAAATATCAGTCACCTGTGAATCCACTTTAACCATTTCATTACTTAATATCACCCAATAGTATGGAAGGAGAGGTAATACTTGGTGTCAAAGAGATTGGGCCAGAAAGGTGGTCCTACAAGGGAATGAGGGCACAGTGATCCAGCTCTGCAGGTCTCGGCCCTTGGCAGTCATTTCACCAGCTTCTGGGGCCAGTTCTGTTCCCGCTGCAGCAAATGAGGGAAACACCGGTCCAAACACTAGTAACCCTCAACTCCATCTGAAGCCTGTCCACTTCGGCTCCGATAATGTGCCTGGGCTCCTTTCTCCATGGCCAATCCCACACACCCCCCATCCCCCGTAGCACAATTCTATTATCTGAATCATTTCCTGTCCTTTCTTCTCAGTCAACACTCACATGGTGTGTCAGGTACTGTGTTAGCAATGGGAAACAAAGAACAAGTCCCTCAGGGCAGGGGTGCTCACTAATTCCTACGATTTCAGATATCCTATTTCCTGTGGCAGCTTCATTTAATTTTACTTCCTACAAAAGTAAAAATATTGTTATTTTTTACTTAATGTGAAAAACTTTGCAATATTCCATAACTGCAGCCATTTGGGTCTTCAATTCCACTTAAATAGCATTTTACTGCCTCAGATGCTACAATGAACGCTTTTGCTTTTTCTTCTTGCGATATTTTTCCTTTAGTTCTTCCTACAGCTTCTATGATGGTCTTGGGTTGCTGGTTTCCCTAATTAACTTCTCATCACATAGAATCACTGGAGAATCCTGCTAATTGGAAATGAATACCTCAAAATTATTTTTACCATAAAGGGGTTTTTTTAGTATTCCTTAAGATGCACCATTTCCCTTTTATTCCTTAAACCCTCTATTTAAGGTTAGAGAATGTCTTTCCTTCAGAAAAAAAAAAAAAAAACAAAAAAAAAACAGGAATTCCCTGGCAGTCCAGTGGTTAGGGCTCCATGCTTCCACTGCAGGAGGCATGGGTTCAATCCCTGGTCGGGGAACTAAAATCCCACATGCCATGCAGCACGGCCAAAAAGAGACAGAGAGAGAGAGACAAACAAGGGTTTCCTATCACAAATCCAGGATATCCTTGAGGGTTTGGGTGGTGAATTAACTTCCTGCTGTTTAGAACTATTGATGCCTTCTTATAGCCAGAAGGGGAAATACCACTTACTCACACACTGAGGGTGACAGAGAGGGAAAAAGAAACAGCCTGGAATCATTGAGGCCATTGATAGGACAGTGAACTAACTCTGGGCCTCTTATTTCCAGACTTTCTATTAAGTAAACAATAATGATTCCTGTGGTTTATACCACTTTAATCAGGAGTTCTTTTACCGGCAACCCAAACCATCCTGTTACAGGCTCTGAGATCCCTCCAAGCATAGCTTGACCAGCTTACTGGTTCAATCAAGAATGGATGGAAAGAGACACAGACTGGAACAGGAAAGGAGGCAGACTCCTGGTGATGCCATTTCTGGGCTTCCTGATCAAGTTTTCTCTGACAGTTTTCTGTAGTTTGCTTTCTACAAAAGACATGGAGACTGACTTTGTTCAACAAAGACATGGAGACTGACTCAGTGTTCTCATCTCTACCTTCTCCCCGGTGAAGACATTTGGGTCATGGCCATTAGCTAATTTACAAAGGATAAAGAAGAGCAGTTGTCTGTGGACCAAAGGAAAGTTTGTAAACAACGATGTCCTTGTAACCTGGCTCTCTGATGGTGGGAGTAGATGGAGGGTAGCCTTGCTATGTAGCCTTTGCCAATTTTCCTGCTATAAAATAATCCCACCACAGATTCCAAACTACCAATTTAATAACCAGCTAACAAAATTTCTGAATATTTGACAATCAGCTCTGGAAAGTCAGTGCTGGATATTAATGAGTTGTCTTTTTTTTTTTTCCTGAGAAACCACTCTGTACCAACAGGAGGCATTGCTGAAGGAAAGTCAAGCACACCAAACTCATAATCAATTCTTCTCTCCATGGAGCTTATAGTTTAGCTGCAAGTTCAGCAACATTTGTAAGATAGAAGTAAAAATCACTTCTAAGGCAACATATTTATAAGTGCAAATTAACTGAAAGCAAGGTATCTAAGCACCTAAGATGTAAAGGAAATGAGTATAACAGTCCATCTCATAGGGTGGTTGAAAGGGTCAAGTGAGATCACAGATGAGAAGACCTTGGTGAGTTACAGGCTGCTACAGAAACGTAAAGGATCATTCCTCACAGAGTGGAGTGAGGCTCCAATCCGACAAGGCAACATCTGGGCTCTCAGAACACAGTAACTGATGATGACAAGGTCAAAGACAGAAAAGCAGGATGCCTAGGGATACTGGGAAGACAGAGCAGAAACCAAGCCCACTGACCTCACACAGTGGATGAATTGTGTTCACAGAGCCAGATTATTTCCTACCACATCACCACTGCCTTTTTCATCCCATTTATTATGCAACCATGACCAAGACGTTAATTCCTCTAAGGCCTCAGAAATCTGCAAAATTGACCTCAAAGGGCTGTTTTTAGGGTATTCACGATAAAGACCTGAATGACCTTGAGAATAGTCTTCTCCAAATTCAAGGTCTGACTATGGATGGTTTCTTAGGGTAGAAGCATGGCCTTTGGGACAGAAATTCGGACTCTACCACTTACTAGTTGTGTGTCTTGTGCAAGCAACTTAAACTTTAGGTGCCTCGGCTTCCTCATCTGTACTTGGAGATGGTAGTTTTTACCTCATAATGTGGTTTTGCAGGTTAAATGAACTAAGGCACATTAAGTGTCTGGTTCAATGCTTAGCACACAGTAAGAACTCAATAGCTGATAGATGCTGTTATTATTGATTTTAAAAGCATCACATTCAAAATTTGGATGAAAAAAATTTTAAATAAAAAAATAAATAATAGGCATTAAAAGTAGTGCTACCACCAGTTTTTAAATGAGATGGCTTTAAATCATCGAGAATTCTTTCTTTCTACCACTTAAGGTGTCAGCTTCACGTTACAACTGGCCTTCTTGCGACTGAAAGTTTGTTGATCAGTAGCAAGAAAGCTGCTTAATACTTCCTGCACATCTGACATGGGAGGGAAGGAAGGGGAGAGAGAGAGAGAGAGAGAGAGACCCAAGGAAGAGAGAAGAAGAGTCCTTCTGACTCTCCAACACCTGTCTCCTCCTATCAGGTCACGTGGTCATCCTGAGACCAGTTCCTGTGCCAGAGGGTTACAATATGTTGATTGGCTAGAACTGGAATGTTTGGGAAATTAGTGGTCTAGGTGAGAAAAAGGAAGGAGGAAGGTGGATACTAGGCAGGTAACCTACAAAAGGTTCCTACGGTTTCAAAACCGTTTTCTTTACTCATCTGTTGCCTTCAAACCGTAAGATACAGGCCATTCAACAACAGACATGATTTGAACTTTGACCGCTTCTAGCTCTGGTTCATGTCATATTACATTAAAAACACGACGTTGGCCACTATCCACTCTAATAACCACTGGATTTTCTACCTCCACAAAAAGGGTAGAGAAAGAGAAAGTTCCATATAAACAGAACTTACTAGCTCCAATATTGGTTGTTACTGTATCTTTTTGATAGAGCTGATTTTCCTATTTTCTTATAGGGACATATACCACAGTACCGAGGTTAGTTGGATATATAAAAACACACCAGCCCAAGCAGCTAAAAAAGGAAGAACTTACTCAGTTTTGTCGCTGAATAATGACAACCAATTTGAATCACGTTAGTCAAATTGATGAACTGAATTATAACCACTTGTTTTAAGACATCCATGAAGGTGAAACCCAAAGAAAAAGATTAGGCACATATTTTTTTTTTTTGTATCTCTTGCATGCCTTTTACTCACTGCTTTTATCATAAAAACAAGCTTAGATTTTTTTTTTTTTTTTTTTTTTGCGGTACGTGGGCCTCTCACTGTTGTGGCCTCTCCCGTTGTGGAGCACAGGCTCCGGACGCGCAGGCTCAGCGGCCATGGCTCACGGGCCCAGCCGCTCCGCGGCATGTGGGATCTTCCCGGACTGGGGCACGAACCCGTGTCCCCTGCATCGGCAGGCGGACTCTCAACCACTGCGCCACCAGGGAAGCCCCCAAGCTTAGATTTTTGACTTAACGCTGCACCAGCTCTAAAGCCTCAAGTTTCTCCTTATGACAGTAGCTTTTTATTATGATGATGGATGAAAACCCAAATATTTATTCTATCCTATTGGGAGAAAACCATGAAAATGTCCAGAGGAGAAGAATCTCTAAAAGCAATAAATGAAATATATCCACCAATAAAGGGGAATAGAATCTTGATCTCTGGTCTCCTTTTCCAGCATTACTCTTCCTGTGGGAAAAAGACTATGGCAGAAATCTAAACATGCCTTAATTCCTACATCCCAATGCTAGATACATTAAAGGGACCAGAATTAGCTGAAATAAATTGGAAAGGAAAACATTGCTTCATAGATCCTGTCTATGACACATTTCTCTGTATGTAATCCCCATGATCAAATGAATACTTGAATGATAAAGCGAGGGAAAAGGTATAAAATCAGGGAAATTAAGAGTGATGTGAGCCTGTTATTGATACCAGCTGTGCTGCGTTGCCTCTGGGCCCTATATATCTAAACATCTACCTATCAAAAGAACATATCCTAAAGAACAACGTGGTGCAGAGATGAATTTCAATCTGACAAATGCTATGAACTAAAAAATGAACTATATCATAAACTTTCCTCCTTCTCAAACAAACAAAGAATCCTAAATAACCTTACGTTCTCTGTAGGAAATAACCAGGGTAATGTGGAAGGTGCTCACTAGATTTCTGCATACTGCATGGCCAATCAACCTAAAGCGATGCAGAAATTATCCTTTCACAAAATGGTTTTAAAAGTTTCGTGTTAAAATGTAACTCTGCTTGCCTATAGTTTTTTCAAACACTAGGGGTTTTTTCAAAAAACTAGGAGTTTTAGACTGCAAATGCTAAACAGAAAGTATCAAAATTTGTCACTATTAAATCAATCATTCTGGCCTCATAGATACACTGCTGTATTCATTTATTCATACAATATATCCATATGATTTACTATCTTCCTGTAAAAGAAAAATGGCCATCTTGATTAATGGGATAATCTGTGAATCAACTGTGCTAACTTTTCTAAATTTCATACCTATTAATTTTAATAAATTTCCACTAATTTCTGCATTATGAAATTGAGTGGGAATATCTAATGTCTTTACAGAATGCTTTACTACTGCTACTACACTTCTGCAGTTTTTTTTTTTTTTTAAACATCTTTATTGGGGTATAATTGCTTTACAATGGTGTGTTAGTTTCTGCCTTACAACAAAGTGAATCAGCTATACATATACATATGTTCCCATATGTCTTCCCTCTTGCGTCTCTCTCCCTCCCACTCTCCCCATCCCACCCTTCCAGGCTGTCACAAAGCACCGAGCTAATATCCCTGTGCCTTGCGGCTGCTTCCCCCCAGCTATCTACCTTACTACGTTTGTTAGTGTGTATATGTCCATGACTCTCTCTCGCCCTGTCAAAACTCACCCTTCCCCCTCCCCATATCCTTAAGTCCGTTCTCTAGTAGGTCTGCGTCTTTATTCCTATCTTACCCCTAGGTTCTTCATGACCTTTTTTTCCCTTAAATTCCATATATATGTGTTAGCATACAGTATTTGTCTTTTTCTTTCTGACTTACTTCACTCTGTATGACAGATTCTAGGTCTATCCATCTCATTACAAATAGCTCAATTTCATTTCTTTTTAAGGCTGAGTAATATTCCATTGTGTATATGTGCCACATCTTCTTTATCCATTCATCCGATGATGGGCGCTTAGGTTGTTTCCATGTCCTGGCTATTGTAAATAGAGCTGCAATGAACATTTTGGTACATGACTCTCTTTGAATTTTGGTTTTCTCAGGGTATATGCCAAGTAGTGGGATTGCTGGGTCATATGGTAATTCTATTTGTAGTTTTTTAAGGAACCTCCATACTGTTCTCCACAGTGGCTGAACCAATTCACATTCCCACCAGCAGTGCAAGAGTGTTCCCTTTTCTCCACACCCTCTCCAGCATTTATTGTTTCTAGATTTTTTGATGATGGCCATTCTGACTGGTGTGAGATGATATCTCATTGTAGTTTTGATTTGCATTTCTCTAATGATTAATGATGTTGAGCATTCTTTCATGTGTTTGTTGGCATTCTGTATATCTTCTTTGGAGAAATGTCTATTTAGGTCTTCTGCCCATTTTTGGATGGGGTTGTTTGTTTTTTTGTTATTGAGCTGCATGAGCTGCTTGTAAATTTTGGAGATTAATCCTTTGTCAGTTGCTTCATTTGCAAATGTTTTCTCCCATTCTGAGGGTTGTCTTTTGGTCTTGGTTATGGTTTCCTTTGCTGTGCAAAAGCTTTGAAGTTTCATTAGGTCCCATTTGTTTATTTTTGTTTTTATTTCCATTACTCTAGGAGGTGGGTCAGAAAGGATCTTGCTGTGATTTATGTCATAGAGTGTTCTTCCTATGTTTTCTTCTAAGAGTTTGATAGTTTCTGGCCTTACGTTTAGGTCTTTAATCCATTTTGAGCTTATTTTTGTGTATGGTGTTAGGGAGTGATCTAATCTCATACTTTTACATGTACCTGTCCAGTTTTCCCAGCACCATTTATTGAAGAGGCTGTCCTTTCTCCACTGTACATTCCTGCCTCCTTTATCAAAGATAAGGTGTCCATATGTGCGTGGGTTTATCTCTGGGCTTTCTATCCTGTTCCACTGATCTATCTTTCTGTTTTTGTGCCAGTACCATACTGTCTTGATTACTGTTGCTTTGTAATATAGTCTGAAGTCAGGGAGCCTTATTCCTCCAGCTCCTTTTTTCGTTCTAAAGATTGCTTTGGCTATTCGGGGTCTTTTGTGTTTCCATACAAATTGCGAAATTTTTTGTTCTAGTTCTGTGAAAAATGCCAGTGGTAGTTTGATAGGGATTGCATTGAATCTGTAGATTGCTTTGGGTAGTAGAGTCATTTTCACAATGTTGATTCTTCCCATCCAAGAACATGGTATATCTCTCCATCTATTTGTATCATCTTTAATTTCTTTCATCAGTGTCTTATAATTTTCTGCATACAGGTCTTTCGTATCCTTAGGTAGGTTTATTCCTAGATATTTTATTCTTTTTGTTGCAATGGTAAATGGGAGTGTTTTCTTGATTTCACTTTCAGATTTTTCATCATTAGTATATAGGAATGCCAGAGATTTCTGTGCATTAATTTTGTATCCTGCTACTTTACCAAATTCATTGATTAGCTCTAGTAGTTTTCTGGTAGCATCTTTAGGATTCTCTATGTATAGTATCATGTCATCTGCAAACAGTGACAGCTTTACTTCTTCTTTTCCGATTTGGATTCCTTTTATTTCCTTTTCTTCTCTGATTGCTGTGGCTAAAACTTCCAAAACTATGTTGAATAAGAGTGGTGAGAGTGGGCAACCTTGTCTTGTTCCTGATCTTAGTGGCAATGCTTTCAGTTTTTCACCATTGAGCATGATGTTTGCTGTGGGCTTGTCATATATGGCTTTTATTATGTTTAGGAAAGTTCCCTCTATGCCTACTTTCTGGAGGGTTTTTATCATAAATGGGTGTTGAATTTTGTCGAAAGCTTTCTCTGCATCTATTGAGATGATCATATGGTTTTTCTCCTTCAATTTGTTAATATGGTTTATCACATTGATAGATTTGCGTATATTGAAGAATCCTTGCATTCCTGGAATAAACCCCACTTGATCATGGTGTATGATCCTTTTAATGTGCTGTTGGATTCTGTTTGCTAGTATTTTGTTGAGGATTTTTGCATCTATGTTCATCAGTGATATTGGCCTGTAGTTTTCTTTCTTTGTGACATCCTTGTCTGGTTTTGGTATCAAGGTGATGGTGGCTTCGTAGAAGGAATTTGGGAGTGTTCCTCCCTCTGCTATATTTTGGAAGAGTTTGAGAAGGATAGGTGTTAGCTCTTCTCTAAACGTTTGATAGAATTCACCTGTGAAGCCATCTGGTCCTGGGCTTTTGTTTGTTGGAAGGTTTTTAATCACAGTTTCAATTTCAGTGCTTGTGATTGGTCTGTTCATATTTTCTATTTCTTCCTGATTCAGTCTTGGCAGGTTGTGCATTTCTAAGAATTTGTCCATTTCTTCCAGATTGTCCATTTTATTGGCATAGAGTTGCTTGTAGTAATCTCTCATGATTTTTTTTTTTTTATTTCTTACTTCTGCAGTTTTTAATACCATTTTGTGATCTTTTGATAAATACTGCAAAAGTCATCCATACCTACCATCATAAAAAGTCCCCCCCATTTTAAGTAGCTAAATCCCAGGTTATCAAATTGATTGTGCCACGAGTCATGAGCACCAGAACTGGTGTTTAAAAGAGTATACTGCAACATAAACTGGCAAAAGCCTCCGCTCTGCCTCATTCTTGATTGGGAGCATTTGGTCAGTTGACCCCTGTCACCTTTCATCTTGCCACCTCACACATACCAGTACCCACAAACCCTGCACACTGTGTACTGGGGTGGCAGCAACAAGAATAAAGAACAGCTAGAGCTATTTGCCAAGGAAAATGCAACTTAATGATATAAATAAATGATCCCACAAACGACACCAAGTTTTCAAGCTCAAGTAACTAGAAGAAGGTGTCATCACTTTGAGACTAGAAAATTGAGATGTGTGTCTGATGAAGGTCATTTGGAACTTGTTGGGTGTAGGGCGATGGAGAGGCATTCCGGTTAAAAAGTAGCAGGCAACTAGAAGTGGGATACAGATACCTGAGTAAGAGAATTGGTGTGGACATACAGAGTTTGAGTAAAGATAATACCTATCTGAGAGACAGGAAGAATAATCTAGAGAGAGAGAGACATGGACAGAAAAGAAAAAGAAATATAAATGAATGGATAAATATGTAAGAGAGTACTTAGAGAATGTTTAAAGTTAGAATGGAAGAAGAGGACAAAAAATGATGCCTAAAGAAAAGAACGAACAGCAGGTGAGAGAAGAGCCTTGAAACTTATTCATTCATTGTTAATTCATTCAACAAATATTTATTGAGGGTCTACTCTGTCATAGGCACTGTGCTAGACACAGAAGGGAGGGAGAATATAGTCTAGGGGGAGTTTATAGGCTGGTGGAAAAGAAAGCAAGACATTGAACAAATAACAAATCTGTACCCCGGCTCCCATAAGTAAGTATAATTGTGATAAGTGTTCCAAAAAGAAGGAAAAAAAAACAGGTCCAGGTGCTGGGGGCATATATAAAAGGGAGCTGCCTAATCTTTCTGAAGTGTCAGGGATGATTACTCTAAGGAAATGACATTACCTGGCAAATGAGTAATTAGAAAAAGAGAGAGAGAGAAAGCGATCACCAAAGACAGAGTGAGCAAAGATACCCCAACACTAAGGAAGAGAAGAGTAAAACACACAGTGCATAGCTATAAAGAGGCCACTGGCGACCTTGAAGAAGCCTCCTTTTCTTCTTTCCTCTGCACTTTCTACTCTAATCCCAAAGCCACTTGGGACAGTTCAGGGCTGGCGTTGGTGTTGGGGTTAGCATGGACACAGCTGTTTTACCCAAAAACTACTCGCCAGTTCTGCCTTACTAATAGAACCCTAAGTTCTTTAGGGTGACAGTGAGCCCAGCTAAAATGCTCATTTCTCCAGACTGCCTTGCAGCGACGGTTGACTTCATGACAGCTCTGAGCAGTAAGACAGAAGCAGAATGCTGCTGGGGATTTCCGGAAAGTTTTGCTTTTGCAAGAGCAACACAGGCCCTTCCTGAGTGACACCTGGTTTTCCTTTTCCTACCTTGAATGACACCATGAGTCTGGAAGTGAAGCAGCCATCGTGCAACGTGAAGCAATTGTAAGAATGTAAGTTTCATACTAAGGATGACAGAACACTGGAACATAAAGGGTGGCTGGAATTTTGAGGGTATCCTGGAACCACTGGACCAATTCCAGACTCTCTATCTATGGGCTTTTTGTTATGTGAGAAAAGCTAACTCTTATTTGGTTAAGCCAAGTTAGAGCACTTTCTGTTACCTGCAGTCAAATATAATTCCTAATTGACACAGGGTTGTAGTGGGGTGGGAAAGGGTGTTATCTTGTTAAAAGTGATCAAAGTAGGGGCGTTATCTTCTTAAAGGTGATCAAAGTAGAGATGATGACCCGGACAGAAATAGGACTCAAAAACTATTCCCAGTCCCATTTTACAACATAGACATTGTTAGTGCCACAAATACATGGCATAATCAAGCTCTTCAATAACATAAATACTACCTTATGTAGGAGAATGCTTTGGAACTGTAAAAGTTATCCCCTCGAAACTGTTTAGCTTATACAGAAAACTGGTATATTTAAAGACATCTGGGCTTCCCTGGTGGCGCAGTGGTTGAGAGTCCGCCTACCGATGCAGGGGACATGGGTTCGTGCCCCGGTCCGGGAAGATCCCACGTGCCGCAGAGTGGCTGGGCCCGTGAGCCATGGCCGCTGAGCCTGCGCGTCCGGAGCCTGTGCTCCGCAACGGGAGAGGCCGCATCAGTGAGAGGCCCGCATACCGCAAAAAAAAAGACATCTAGTTGTCACATCATAACATTTTTTTTTTTTTAATGTTGGGGGTAGGAGTTTATTAATTAATTTTTTTTTTTTTTGCTGTGTTGGGTCTTCGTTTCTGTGCGAGGGCTTTCTCTAGTTGCGGCAAGCGGGGGCCACTCTTCATCGTGGTGCGCGGGCCTCTCACTATCACGGCCTCTCCCGTTGCGGAGCACAGGCTCCAGACGCGCAGGCTCAGCAGTTGTGGCTGACGGACCCAGTCGCTCCGCGGCATGTGGGATCCTCCCAGACCAGGGCTCGAACCCGCATCCCCTGCATTAGCAGGCAGACTCTCAACCACTGCGCCACCAGGGAAGCCCCCCCATAACATTTTCTAAAAAAAAAAAAAAACAAAATCTACATCATTGTACATTAATCAAGACCATCTAAGGAAGTGATGAAAACGTTCTGAGAACTCAGCCATGTGCTGTAGCAGGTGGTGGACATTTAAATGGCATTATTTATCATAAGTAGCATTTAAGGAGTATCTCAGAGTCTCTGATTCCAAAAATGTATGTCAATTTGGCGAGAGACCAGTGCTTTTTTAGTTATTAAAGCATAAATAGGTTTCCAACACTTTCCTTTCCCTAATTAGATACATTGATTTGTCATGACGCTCCCACTTTGAAGGGTATTGTAAAGTCAGCTCTGGCCAGCCTGATCAAGAATCATTATACTGGCACATTCTACAATGTTGTTCACTGTAGCACAAATTTTACTGTAAAGTGTGCCCAATATGATGCAGCTTTGAAGCCCAAAACCTTAGGATTTCAATCCTATCTCTAGAACATGCTGCTTTACCTGAAGCACGTTACCGAATCTATCTGAGCTTTGGTTTCCTGAACACCTACATTGTGAATATTAAATGAGATCCTTTAAAAACAAACAGTCCACACAAAGGTCTACACGACTATAAGCCCTCTGCAAATATTATCTCCTTTCTCTTTTGCCCATTCCTATACTGCACTGCATTTGAAGAATTTTCATTAAGCTAGTAAAATCTGTTCCTACAGAACAGATCCCAACCTAATTAAGCATAACATGAAGAGAAGGTTTCTACTTAAATTCTGAAGCAGAGATACAACATACAGAATCTTAAATTCTGAAGCAAAAATTATCCACATACAGAGGGTGGTAAAAATCACTTGCACCCGTTTTTGGAATATCATGCAGACCATAAAAAGAATATTTTAAGGACCGTTTCCATTTTTGAAAGACTGAGCTAGTGTTATGTAATGGCCAAGCCCAAAGCCCAAATCATACGTACGCCTCCTTGTCCTATAGATGTGGGGTGGCGGATATGCCTGGGTACAGCCCTGAGCAGAAAGGGTTAAGAATGGAAGATGCTTCCTGATGAAATACGTTTGCTCCCATCACCCTGTGACCCTTACATCCACAGCTGTCTGCCCCACAGCTGTCTGTCTCCCTCACCTTGGACCAGTCCAGAGATAGAGCAAATATCTCCTCAAGGAAAGCAGAGAGCCTCTCAGTTCTCCCTCTCTCCATCACCTCCCCGATGAGTCATCTCTCTGACTACTTCACTCCTTTAAGGGCAGTCTGGCAGGCAAGGGACAGTGAGAACAAAACATTTATAAGCAGGACCCCAGTGATAAAAACAGTAGCAATATTTATGGATACTGAGAATTAATTTCTTTTTCTTGCAGGAAATATGAGTGATAACATTTCCTTGGCCAGTCTCAAAAATGTCAATTCATTTGTTTGTTAATACAAATGCATTGCCTCATTCGTTCTCTGATAGGAACGTTGAGAGGAGTGAGGGGGGGAGAGAAGAATCATTATTGTCACCCTATAATTATTCAGAGGATGTTTCATTTTATTTTATGTTAGAGTGGCCAAATTTGTATTATTTCTCTGTTGCCCTAATCATCATGATAAATCATGAAATAAGAATCTCAGTGTCCAATTACCATTCAGAGTAGATACAGGAAAGGAATTAAAGCTTTCTTTCTAAGTGGAAGAAAGGGCAATTCCACAGAGCTTCCTCAGGGAATGTACACTGCGCTGAACAGTACATTATTGAAAAGAGATAAGCAATTGTGTGATGTACAATTGCCAACACTTTCTTGTCTTTCAACTCTAGTTCTAAATGCTTAGGAGGAATAATATCGTCACATTTTTCAAAGGCTGCTACAGGAGAAAGCCACTTACACTCACATTCACAAGTAGTGTAAATACAGCAGTTATTATTTAAAGAAGAGACACAGAGACAGAGACCAAGAGAGACAAAGAGACTGAAGTCTCTTTGAGTGACTGAAGTCTCTTAGAGTGCCACGGCCAGGTTTCAACAAAACCCTGCCCTCAGCACCAGGCTCAGGGCTCCCATAACTCACCAACTGCTTCTTTAAGGACCTCAAGCTGGAGAGCTACAGCAGAGGGAAATGTTTTTCTTCAAAGAAATGAACTTCTAAGAGATATAATAAGCCAAACCTAAACTCTTAAATTATTTTCTTTCTTTGGTAATTTTTCCTTTTCTGCTAATAAAGGTAACAACTAAGTGATACTAACGTCCAGCAGGTCAACTGCATATGAGTCAAATCTAGTCACTATAGCTGTAGGTGGTGTAAAAGAAACAAGTGAAGCAATCCGGTTGCTTGGACAGTTCAATCAATAAATCAAAGTGGTAACTCTGTGAAATTATACCTAAATTAAATATCCCAAAGTAGACTTTGTTTCGAAAAAGGCAACATCTATCTTATAATATTTCTAGAAAATCTATTACCTGTCATGGTTTTTTTTTTTTTTTTACAAAAGTTTATTCTTAAATGTACAATAGGTTCCAAGACAACATTTCATTCTAGCTATAGGTGGCAACAGATGTTATGGCAGGGAATCCAGATGTTTAACCCAGATGTTTAAACAGGAATGGAACGAAGGATCATCACTGCCTCAGGCACAAGGAACAGCTTAGTGTTTGCCAGATTTCTTAATTCCACCTGTGGCCAGGGGGCCTTTCCCTGCGGCCTTCAGCTTTTAGCTCCTCGAGTTTCTTTTGCTCCTCCTTCTATTTCTGCTTGAATGCCTTATCTTCCTCGTCCATCTCCTTGGCTTGCTTCTTGGGCTGCTTCAGGGCCTTCTTCTTGCCACCTTCGCGCCCGACGTGGCGCCTGCCGCCCCTTCCCCAGACCCTGCCACCGGATGCGGCTGTCATGGTATTTTAACACAGGGACGTCGGCGATTCACATAAAAACATTTTTAGAAAATAGACGAATTTAGCCCCACAGTTAATAATGTCTAGTTATTAAGCTTGATGGAATAAATCCCACCATTTTTTTTTAAGGTAGGAAGTACAAGACTAGATTCAGATTAGAACAAATACTGCAAAATATAGTGAAAAGATATGGACCATTTTTCTCTCCCCTGCTTTTGGAAGGTTTTGTTTGTTTCCTTCTATTCCAGCTTATAACTGAGTTCAATCTGATAAAAGTTTGTCCTCCAAACCTAAGTCCTATGTTTTAGGCAATTAATAATTGGCAACAAGCTTAAAATTGCACTTATGAGTTCTAACTTTTCTGTCTAGGAACTAGCTGGCTCACAGTCCAAACATGATAGTAATTAATAGTTAAAACTGTGTTTGGATCTTCTTAGAATAATACCACTTATTATCCTACTCTGCATTGATGTTTTTTCTTTTCTTTTTCCAACAGAAATTTTATTATGGGTGCATAGATCACTGTATGGGAAATACCTGATTTCTAAGTAATCTTTGAAGGAGTAGTTCTTCAAGTATAGTTCCACTGTAACCTATAAGGATCTTCTAGATGTTTGGAGGATTAGTCCAAACTCTAATTCATTAAAAAATATTTAAAGTATAGCTGATTCACTTTGTTATAAAGCAGAAACTAACACACCACTGTAAAGCAATTATATTCCAAAAGAGATGTTAAAAAAATATTTAAAGTATAGAATACAGTTTCTACTGCAAATGACAATTTCTAATATAAAATACAAAAATGAAAAAAAAATTACTATAATGACTCTTTACCCAACCCAAAGCACCCTCACCCACCTTTGGCATGGGAAAGAGAGAGGAAGAGGCTGGGGGGGAGGGGAGTCCTGGGGTCAGGGGAGAGCAAAGGATTTGGTCACTGGCAAAAAGGCACGCAAGAATAGATCAAGATCAGTTTCCAAGATCATTTCTTCTAGGAAGCAGCATGTGAACCAGGAAAAAAAGACATTAGCAACCGAGGCATTTTTACTAGTCAATAAAATCCCATTGATTTTATAGCAAGAATATTACACCTTTCTATACATTTTTATTTCACCAATCACCTAAATTTTACAGCTTTTTATAACACCTAAAAGGCAGTGTAGTATAGTGACCTGAGTTCAAAACCTAACTCTCCCACTTAATTTCTCTAAGCCTCAGTTTCCCCATCTATAAAATGGGAATAATAATATCTATAATATGAAAACATGTTTTTAAGTGCCTTACAAAAAGCCTGCCATGAGGTAGGCACTCAATTCATGGCAATAACATAATGTATTAGATATAAAAACATTAACTGATTTCTAGAAACCCACCTGTGCCCTTATTTTTGCATGTGCTACCATTTGAGTAGTTGTACACTTTCACTTAAAGGATATTTTTTTCTAATACTCAGAAGGAATACTTCTTTTATGTTTCAGCCTTACTTTGGTTTTCCAAACTATTTTCTTCATAACAGGCTTTCTCTGCTTTCATCGTGAATTTTTTCTTTATTTAGAATAAAAAATAAATGTTTATGAATTATTTATAGTTTATTATGGCAAAACATATATATATATATATATTTTTTTTTTTTTTTTTTTTTTTTTTTTTTTTTTTTTGCTGTACGCGGGCCTCTCACTGTTGTGGCCTCTCCTGTCGCGGAGCACAGGCTCCGGATGCGCAGGCTCACTGGCCATCGCTCACGGGCCCAGCCATTCCGCGGCATGTGGGATCTTCCCGGACCAGGGCACGGACCCGTGTCCCCTGCGCTGGCAGGCGGTCTCTCAACCACTGCGCCACCAGGGAAGCCCGCAAAACATATTTTTAAGTCTTCATTATCAGTTTGTGCCAACAACCCTCATGCTGCTTGGAGAATGGCATAGCATGTGCAAAGGGGACAAACACTGAGAATACTTTCTCCCTATACAGAAAAAAGATAAGTTAATTTCTAAGCCTGGAAACGTGTTTTTAAATCAGAAATTTCTCTTTCCAAATATTCACAATAACTGGTCATCTTCTGAAATCTAAAACCATGATTATTTCTCCTTTAAGTTTTAAACTATTAATTTTACATTTCGAAGGAATGTTTGCTCAGAAGCAAAAGGCTTTGATCATTTCATCAAGTAAAACCTGTAAAATTGATTTCATGGAGACAGACCAAAAACCTCTCCTTGGCTGACAAAAAATTTCCAATTTAAATCCGTGGTCATCCCTCATTCAACGTTTGCACAGCTCCACGGAATCTTGTTTGCTCATTGAAGCAAGGCCCTCCATAAAGAGTGGGTCCCACTGTGTTTTTTCTCTATACCATAACATGTCAGCCTATTAAAACCCACAACATCTGAAGGGCATTTTAGAAAATGATTTGGTAATTTTTCTGAGATGTATTCCTGACAATGCCTGTGACTTCAAAATATCTCTGCAACTAGAGAAGAATGTTTCAAGTGTTCCTTTTGATACGAAAGTCTGTAAATAAAGTAGTTGTTTACAAAGATGGAATTTAGTCAAATACGGAATTGGTTTTAAATCACTGCATGGCTAAACGTTTGCTTGACTAAGCTGATAGCTTGTCAAGTCTTGTATTTGGTTATTAACAGCTGCCATTTCTTCTACAGCATCTCTGGTGCACATTCCTGTGAGGATTAAATAAGGTAAGAGTAATTAACATGCCTAGCACAGGGCGTGGCACAGAGTAAGCGCTCAGTACATGGCAGCTGTTAATATTTTAATAGCAATTATTTTACAAGTGCTATGGAACCAAAAGAGAAAGCAAGTGACCTATCCAGCATTGGCCAGCAGGAGTTTCCAGTGTTTCCTTGATCTTTTTTCTAATCATCATTACTGATGACCCCAACAACGGAGATTTAATACTTTTTTGTCTCTTTCAACTGAGAAAATAGAGAGAGTTGCTGTTGAATTTGTCTCCCTGCTTCCACTCCTGCCCTCATTCTCCCTATTCTCCACACAGCACTCACGTCATCTCACATACATCAGACCACATCCCTCTCCTGAATGAATCCAACCCTCCAAAGACTTAACTTCACACCGAGAATAAAACCCAACTTTATCCTGTGGGCACGACGCCTCCCAGGAACTAATCCATGACCTTGTCTCATGCCATGTCTTCCCCACTTCTAGTCAAACTGTCCTTTTTTCTGTTCCTTGCCTTGTCCAAGCCTGTTCCCACCTTGGGGCCTTAGCGCCTCCTGTTGCCTTTGCCTACAAAGCTCACCACCTGTTATCTCTTCTCACAAACTCTTCAGCTCAAAGCCTACATCCTCAGGGCAATGCCCCCTGCCCCATACCTAGAAAAGCATCTCAGTCCTGCCATCCCATTGCCCCCTCCCATCTGGCTCTAGTACCCATTCAATTGTATTTCCTCCACTTCTCTCTATGACTTTTTTTTTATGTAACCAATTTTTGGAGAAATCTCCACTTACTGGGATATAAATACAAAAGAGTGTCCCTAACAGTGCCATGTCAATCCCCCTTTCTCGAGAAGAAATGAGTCCTTTATGGCATCTTGGCCAAAATCCATAGCTTCTCAGCCACCTGTGGTTGACAGCTGTCTCAATTTGGTCTTTAAGACTTGAGCCTCTTCATTTTCAAATACTACTCATCTCAAAGTTCATTCAAAGCTACTCTCTTCCCCGCCCCCATCACAGGCTAGACCATAGGGTCTTATGGGAGAGACTGGAGTGAAATCCACTATGTTTACACACTTCTTTTCTTTCTTTCAATTCCCTCACTCTTCTGCTCCCAGACACTGGGCTCTCAGAGAACCTCAGTCTCACCCACCACACCCAGGAGAAGGAAGTTAGTCTCTTTCTCTTTCTCTCTCCTATTTTGTTTGACTTTTGGAGTATGACGGCATTTTCCCCCATCCTCCCTGCCAGAGCGTAAGTTTTTAGTTCCGCTATGTGCTACTTCAGGGATCAAGAGCTGCCTCCTCTTTAGGGACTTCCCTGGTGGTCCAGCGGTTAAGACTCTACCTTCCAATGCAGGGGATGCAGGTTCGATCCCTGGTCAGGGAGCTAAGGTCCCACATGCCGTGCAGTGAAGCCAAAAATAATAATAATAATAAAATAAGAGTCCTCTTTAGTTCACTGGTCCATCTGTTCATTCTTTCACATGAGCAACCATGTGTTAGGCGTTTGGTATGTTCCCCAGGGCTGCGGCGGGCATACATGTAAACATTCCTCTGAGTCTCCTGTACCTTCAACATTTACCTCTTTTTTCCCTTGCAAGTCATATACAGCTCAGTGGCAGTCAATATCCTGTCCAAAGACAGTCCACAAGATAGCTGACCAGGAGCAAACTCTATTATCTCTGTTTAGCTAAATCTCTGTAATTCTGAAAAATAGAGGAGCTAGGCTTGCTCTCAGTAGAAATGGCTATAGCTGCTTTCATTCAGCAATTAAAATCATATCAATTCTCGACAACTCTGAGAGAGGGAGCCTCCTGTCAGATAAGCTATCATTTTTTTAATAGACTTTAATTTTCAGAGAAGTTTTAGGTCTACAGCAAAACTGAGCCGAAAGTACAAAGAGTTCTCATAGAGACACACAGACACAACCTCCGCCACTATCATTGAAGAGAATTTTTTATGTGCCTGGACATGCATTGGTGGTAAAGGTTTTCTCTGTCTTTTTTTTTTTTTTTTTTTTGGTACGTGGGCCTCTCACTGTTGTGGCCTCTCCCATTGCGGAGCACAGGCTCCGGACGCGCAGGCTCAGTGGCCATGGCTCACGGGCCCAGCTGCTCCGCGGCATGTGGGATCCTCCCGGACCGGGGCACGAACCCGTGTCTCCTGCATCGGCAGGCGGACTCTCAACCACTGCGCCACCAGGGAAGCCCGGTTTTCTCTGTCTTATTGTGATTCAGGATGGTTCTAATGAGTCTGCTGAGATGAGAAGTGGGGTTTTCTGAGGGAAACACTCTTCCCCCTACCTTTCCAGGAAAGCAGCCACGGTACCTTTGCCTTTTCCCAAGTTAAGAGCCCCAAGACTTGGTCCAGTTCCTGTACTCAGCTACTCCCCAAATACTGCAAGTGGAGCCAACCTAACTACTGGAGGCTTCATGCTCCCCATCTTATCAGCTGCCAGTAACCAGCATGGCATAAACACTGCCCCCTCTCCCCAGCCACACCACGCTTCCCTGTCCTGGGTTCTTCCAGTGGACCTCTGGGCTCTGCCTTTAGACACATGTCCTTTCATCTTCAAGGGTACAGATAAAATACTCACTTCTTACTCTCTTTAGAGAGAAGTCAGGGATGCAGCCTCACTGCTAGGCTCCACGAATACTCTCCAAAACTTCTCCTGCTCTACTCCAGAGACAGCATCAAAAAAGACCTACAGATTCTACCAGGGAATGAGATGCTACTCCACCATTCTGGAGACACCCCCAGGGTCGGTTCACTCTAAGCCCTACTCACCTAGCTCCAAGGAAGGGAAAGGCCCTCCTACCTCTCTGTCACAGGGAGGGAAGGGAATAGCCAAGCTCTGAATATGCATCGCCAAAATGCTGACTCCTACCACTTCCAGCCTACTTACATTGGCTCGTGAGAGTGGGTGTAGTGGTAAAAGCTCATTCTTATTTGGTGCCTCTCAGAAGCACTGCAGGAGGGCTGTTCCAGGGGCCAGCAGCACCTTGAACACAGAGTCGCACTGAGTTCTTCAGGTCCTCAGCTTTGAGCTGAAGCTCCAGTTCCAAGACTAAGGGGGAAAATACCACTGCCATGTAATGCTTTACTCTCTGTCGCTCACAACTCGCTCCTTTGTTACTCTCCACCACCTCGGTCTACCCTCAGCACCCAGAAAAGCACTGGACACTTAGTAGGTGCTCATTAAAGATTTGTTAAATGAATCCTGTTTTGAACGCTTCTAAAACAAGAAGTTACACCATAATGAAGCCCATTACATACTGAAGAGCCCTAGTGTTTTGAAATCAAGAAAATGTTTATCCATTTTATGTATCTCTGCCTAATACAACAATAGAATAACCCCTTTTTTTCTTCGTAGCATCCCTTTCAAATGTTCCCAGATAGAGATGATGACCCTGACTCCTTTTCTTCTCCAGGGTTCTCACGCCCCATGGTTTCCAGACCTGCACTGACCATCTTGGTTGCCTTTCTTTGAAGCACTAATAGCGCGTTTAAGAAGTGCTCTACCAGTGATAAGCAGTCGGACTAGCACTTGCTGAGGGTTGGACCCTCCTTTTCTGTTAATGCAGATGCACTTGCATTAGGATTTGGGTATTTGCTGTGTGGGGTTAATTTTTTCAGCAGAGGATCTACATAGTTGGCTCACGTTAAATGTATGGTCAACAGACCTCAGATTCCTTTCTATGGGTGGACAAATGTCACACCTTCATCTCCTACACTGGCTTAAGTGATTTTTCACATGTAAATGTTGAATCTTACATTTAGCTCTGTAACATTTCTCCCTTTTGCTTTTGCCCTTTTGTTCGTCTCCGGAGGTTTGTTTTTAATCTGGATATCATACTGACATATTCAAGTTGTTATTACCTGCAAATATGACAAACACATTTGCAATGTCTTCACTTAGACAATTGTTTTCAGTGACCTGCAGAGAATGGAACCAAGTCAGAGCCTTGGGGTGTCCTAGGGACATCCATTTGGACTGGCACTTCTTGCATATGGCTGCTCGCCCAACTGCAAATCCACCTAAATCTGCCTAATGTTGCCCTCTTGCAGCCCACATTCTAATCCCTGCCACCACCTTTGTTTTTATAAAACTCTAGAGCTTTTAAGAAATACTCTGGAGGGCTTCCTTGGGGGTGCAGTGGTTAAGAATCCGCCTGCCAATGCAGGGGACATGGGTTCGAGCCCTGGTCCAGGTCCACATGCTGCAGAGCAACTAAGCCCGTGCGCCACAACTACTGAGCCTGCGAGCTACAACTACTGAAGCCCACGCGCCTAGAGCCTGTGCTCCACAACAAGAGAAGCCACCACGATAAGCCCACGCACCGCAACGAAGAGTAGCCCCCACTTGCCTCAACTAGAGAAAGCCCACGCACAGCAACAAAAACCCAACATAGCCAAAAATAAATAAATAAATTTATAAAAAAGAATACTCTGGAGAAATAAAAATATGATATCTACAACAGTCCCATGATCTATAGATAAGATCACCTTATTCTTGAAGGTATGTTTAAGTTAGTATGACATATAGATAGCTTGCTTCCTTTCCTCATAAAAACAACTAGTGAATTATTTTATAAATTATCACAGGCTGTCCTGATTAACATCAATATGGTTGTTCTGATCTTTCAAAATTCTTTATATCATTTTTGAAAATCTGGCTACCTATCCATCTTCAGGCTCCTCTTAAGCTCCATAAATGCCTGCAGAACATCCCCAACCTGGCCCCCATTTCCAGTGTCAAATCTTCACATTCCTTTAGTATTGGGGAAGTCCTATGTCTGAGCCCAGAGCACTGACAATGCCTAGATTTTCTTCTATTACCTCCTCATCTCTCTTAGAAATTGTATCATCTCAGACTGCCATGACAAAATACCACAGCCTGGGTAGCTTAAACAACAGAAATTTATTTTTTTCCCAGTTCTGGAGGTTGGAAGCCCCAGATCACGGTGCCGGCACGGTTGGGTTCTGGTGAGCACTCTCTTCCTAGCTTACAAATAGCATGTGTCCTCACATGGCAGAAAGAGATAGAAGCAGAGCAAGCTCTCTGGCATCTCTTCTTATAAGGGCACTAATCCCATCATGAGGGCCCTGCCCTGCCCTCATGACCTCATCTAAACCTAATTATTCCCCAAAGGCCCCTCCTCCAAATACCATTACACTAAGAGTTCGGGTTTCAACCTATGGATCTTGGAGGGATATAATTCAGTGCATAGCAGGAATTAACTAGTTGGTCATATTATTATTTCTTTTCTTTTCTTTTTTTTTTGCGGTATGCGGGCCTCTCACTGTTGTGGCCTCTCCCGTTGCGGAGCACAGACTCCGGACGTGCAGGCTCAGTGGCCATGGCTCACGGGCCCAGCCACTTTGCAGCATGTGGGATCTTCCCGGACTGGGGCACGAACCCGTGTCCCCTGCATCGGCAGGCGGACTCCCAACCACTGCACCACTAGGGAAGCCCGGTCATATTATTTATACTACTTGTCCTGCCCTTTCCCAATTTGAAGATTATTTGCTCTGCTGGAAAGGATGAAATAGAAGAAAATTAAGATTGAGTTTTCTTCCTTTTCTCCATAATCTATCCTATAATACCATCCTCTCTAATTAGAGAGCCTAGTTTTTCATTATTTCTTATTCCAAATTTAAATCTTGAAAAAAAATTTTATAGTCCAGCATTTTCAGAGCTACAGTTTCAAGAGTCCAGCATTGTGAGCCCTTCTTGACATCACTGGGCTCCTGCTAGGAACTTAGTCCTCACAGACATGCTCTAACAGATCTCTCACACTTTTCCTTTGGCATTTCACCTAATCGTGCATCCCTACTTGCCCCAAGATTCCTGCCTGGCAAACCTATCACATTCAATTCATTTGCATTGTTGGTTTACCGACCTCTAGCAGCATTTCAGAAAGGCATTGCTCCACCCCTGCTCATCACCCACTCAGGATGCAGTCTCTGCAAGAGCTGAGTTCTGCAGGCCACCACCAAAGAACACTCTTCCTGCCATCTTTCTAGCAATGCTCCTTAAAGAAAATCGAAGCCCTGTACTTTGGAAAGGTTCGTTTACGGCCTCAATTTGGGGTACTCAAAAAAAATCAATAGCAATCTTAATTCCCCCTGGAGATAAATAGCTCAAGTCTGTAACTATGCATGAACACGGGAAATTTAAGAAAATATAAAAAGACTGGTTAGCCCTCAAATCATCCATTCCCTTCTCAGAACTCCACTTTTCCCAAACTGGACGGCATCCAGATTTGGGTATGAGAGGGGATGAGAGAAATAGCTGTGGTTTTCTTCTATAAGGAGGATAAGAGTTTTCTATTTTTAAATTTTGCTTTTTGTTGTTTTATTTCTACCGAAGGCTGAAGTGGGGAAGATTTTTACTGTACAATCTGGAGAGCTTTTATCCAAAACTTCTCTCAAAGGCCATTCTAAATATCCCTAATCAGTGGGTCTTTAGAAATTGCCTTAAGGTCTTTCTTTTCTTGATTTTTGACAATAGGGTAACTTGTTTTAATTATATTTTCTTGACCACAGTAAAAATAAATATTTTTTTACCTGTGAATTGTCTCTACACGTTTGTGCTTTTATCTGATAGTGTGATACCATCACACTAACTCTTAGTGTGATTGTATTTGAAGGAGGGGGCCTTTGGGAGATAATTAGGTTTAGCTGAGGTCATGAGGGCAGGACCCTCATGATGGGATTAGTGCCCTTATAAGAAGAGATACCAGAGAGCTTGCTCTGCTTCTCTCTTTCTGCCATGTGAGGACACATGCTATTTGCATGTGTTTTTTAATTGATCATAAAGATTATTTATATTCAGTAACTCTCTGTTTGGTATATGTATGTGATTTTTGTCTCCTAGTCTGTTCCTTGTCTTTTGACTTTTTTTAAACAATGTTTTCCCCACCTAAAAATTGTAAAAATATTCTTCTATGTCAACTTCAAATTATTTTAACCTATAGAACTGAGTAACATATGCTTTGATCCAATAGAAAAAGCAATATACTTTTTCTTCAGCCTTATCTTCTCTGGCCTAAAAATCTTAAACCTTTTCTTTTTTTCCAGTTTTTTCCCAGGGTTCTATATTTTAAGGCTTATATCATCCTTGAGACTTTAACACCTGTGTCTCTAATAATATTAATCGTAACTGTAATAGTAACAATATCTAATCGTTTACTGAACACCTATGATGGACCATGGACTGATCTGGGTATTTTACCTGCACCACCTCATTGAAGCCTTATAAAAACTTCATTTTATATATGAAGAAACTCAAGATCAAAGAAGTGAAGTAGTTTGCCCAAGGTTGTACAAGCCATAAATGCTAGAACCAGAATTTAAACTGGGAACTTGGGTTTTCTGTCTCCAAAACCCATGTGCATAATCATGGCATTTTAGTGAGTATGAAAAAAAGCGTGCACATTTCTCCCACAAACCTCTAGCTAGAAGGACTTTCCTAAACATTAAACCACAACTTCTAAGTTTTAGGAAGTATACTACTGATGACCCACAGAATAATTCTCCCTCATATAAATTCTGGACACATACATTAAAAAGAATAGACTCCATTAATAATGAAAGCTAAAATCACATGTGTAAACACATTGCTTTTAACCTATTCAATTATTTCCCCATAAGTACTAACAGTGCATCACAAATTATGCTGTCTAGAAGACATACCACAAAACTTAAATCTTGGAAGATTCATTGCCATGGTTTAATGGAATAGTTTTCTGAGAGAATGAAAATTTTGAACCTCCAAGATGGAATGTCCCTATCCACTGTTTCCTCATTCTGTTAATCAAATCGGAGATGGACACAGAAGGCAAACTACACAAGGACATAGCTGTATAATTAATTTGCACGTCTCTTCAGCAGTTACATATAAATATATTTTCTTCTCATGCACTTTAATTCAGTAGTTGCAAACTGGTAATGCTCAGTAGCCAAAATCAGCCTGCCCAAAAGCCTTAATTGTTCTACGCAAATGAGTGTACCTTCTCCAGTTTGCCACAAGCACTACTATTCCCTATTGTATCACAACTGGCCTGATGCGATACATTTACATACCTGGTCCCTCCTCCAGAAGCATTTGAGTTTATAGTCACTGAATTGATCACGTGATTGCAAAGATAGTGAGACAAAAGCCCATATTAGAGACCTTATAATCTGAGCCTACTACAGGCATACTGCCCCTGAAATAAACTTAAGAGGTAAAGCCACTATCCCAACTATACAATCAATCGTCACTCTGCTAGCCTAACCCTAATTCTCCCTGTTCCTTCTCCTTTCTTTCTCCCTACCAAGTCCAAAATAGCAAGGTTTATAGGTGTACTTGCTGTTGACTCAAGCTCAGACCAGGAGGCTGCACAGTTAGATTACAAAATTGGTTATGCAATCTACATCACAGAGGTACATCCCTGACCTTCCATGAATCCAGTGTTTTCACTGTGCAGTGCATAGTACGAGCTCCAGGGCATAAAAGCAAAATTGCACTCACTTCATCCCTCGAATAACCTTGAACACTGCCGTAGAGTGGATCATGGAGACAAAATTGGATTTTTGGAAAAGAACTGAATATCCTAAAATTAGCACTACTGTAAGAAAGCCCGTAAAACTCTGAACTTTCACTCCAGTCATTTTAAAAGTGCTTGGATAGGACAGGCATGGGGAAAAAAATCTGCAGAGCTTTGAAAGCAGAACCTAGGTGGTTATGGTCATAAACTAAAGCAGCTTGGTTTAGATCAGTTTCCAGTGAAGAGCCAGGCAAAGAACTTCAGCCTTCAAAAAGAGATTTCAAATATATCTTTCTAAATCATAGAATTAATGTCAATGTTGGAAATATTTGCAGAGCTGTATTTTAGACAGTGAATAATAGTCCATAAAAAAACAATTCTCTTCTCACCATGGGCAGAAAGTCAAAACAAGGCTAGAGACCACTAGCAGCTCAGATTCCTTGGCCAGTCCCATCAAATCATTTCAAAGCCAAGGGAGTATAATATTTACATTGTTAAGATTGTGTCTATATGATGCCAGCAAACATTTGATTAGGTTAATGCACTCAAGCAACCAGTTAATTCAGTGAAACATTTACTCAAGCCCTTGTTATTTGCCTACATTAACCAAGTGATTGGCATGTTTGATTGGCTGGTCACATTGCTGTATCCCGTCTGCTCTCCCATGTCTCCTTTGGCCACTTGGGGCAGTCACTCACAACTCTCACTTCCCATCTCTACAGTCTACAGGGTCATTACCTAGTTACAAGTCTACCTCCCTCACTAAACACTGAGCTCTTTGCTCAAAGGGCACAGGAGGCTTCCTCTCCATTTTCTACCACCTAGTTGAGTTATCAAGATCTGTATTGTGTGGGGAATGAGTCAATAGCACGGCTATTGGCAAGCTGCCTTGGGTGGCGGGGGCGGGGGGGGGGCGAGGGTGGGGGCGGGGGGGGGAGGGTGGTGATCGAATTTGTCCCACTTCTTAATCCCTAAACATTATTTGTCTCATCCTTTGTAGAGGGCCCTATAAAAAAGGTTAGTTAAGTGTTTCCCCCAAAGACGCTGCCGTTTCCCATCTCTACATGCCTACCTATCAGGGTACCTTCTCTACCCTGTTCTCTCCACTTGAGCCTTTCCCTCTTCCAATTTCATAGGCCACGCTTTCCACGAAGCATTCCCTGACAATTTGACAGATGTTTCCCCATCTGACTTCCTCTACTGTTTACCCCAGATATCTGAGCATTCAATTACAACCTGCTGGCTTGCTCGGTATTCATCAGTATATGTTTTGTATCACCTACAACAAAGATTATTAAACTCTTTGAGATTTGGACCAGTACATCTTTTAAACTGTGTCTAGCTGTTGTAGGGTTTTTTGGTGATTAATTAAATAATAAATGACAACTAACAGTTGCCCAGTGTTCTATGCTTTATTTCACTCATAAGGACATCTAACATATTAGAAAACTCAGGCCTGGAGAAGTTAAGGAGCATGGTTATGATGATACAGATAGTAAATCTCTCTTGGATCCTTCTTAGTGGAAGTGGGGTAGTTTTCTACTCAGGCATATATTCTAACCAAAGCTCCTCAGCTTTCCTAGGAAGATGTTTACCCTTTCCCTAGCATAACTGTTAAGGCATAAATATGAGTCTTAACATAGACTCTACAATCTTTTTTTTTTTTTTTTTTTGCGATACACGGGCCTCTCACTCTTGTGGCCTCTCCCGTTGCGGAGCGCAGGCTCTGGACGTGCAGGCTCAGCGGCCATGGCTCACGGGCCCAGCCTCTCCACGGCATGTGGGATCTTCCCGGACCGGGGCACGAACCCGTGTCCCCTGCATCGGCAGGCGGACTCTCAACCACTGCGCCATCAGGGAAGCCCGACTCTACAATCTTAATGCAAACATATAGCTACCCAATGTCTCACCAACTAGGTGGAAAGAATCCTTTATCTGACAGTATTGCTTGAGGCATGTAGACTCTCCACATG
Organism: Phocoena phocoena; assembly: GCF_963924675.1. NCBI lineage: Eukaryota > Metazoa > Chordata > Mammalia > Artiodactyla > Phocoenidae > Phocoena > Phocoena phocoena. The sequence goes on from NC_089227.1 coordinate 81,406,457, forward strand.
CTGGAAACTCTACCGGCCACGTACAAGCAAGAGCAACAGAGAATCAGGCAGTTGGACCCTCACAGTATTGACCCATTAGAGCCACAGAGTTGTCTCTACTACTGACCAAGCCAAATGGCAACTTGATAGTCAGCCATCTCTTTGGGATTCGACTATGGGTCCACGACTAGGAGGTTGTGAGGACGCTGTTACATTGCAGAATCCCCTTCATTAAGATGCTTGGGAGAGAGTCCTGTCTGGTTTCAGTACCAAGGACAGAACTTCTCCGAAGCAATTGTTCTTATCTTTTCTGAGGGACCCTACGGCATTTTTAAACAACCAGTTTTCCCTTTTTGGTTAGAGCTGAATTTGTCACCATCCCAGGCAAGTAAACAGGTTTTATGGCCATCTTAATCTTGTCCCTGGTTCCATTTAATGACTCACATTTACTTTCCTTTTCCCCCTGCTTTTAATTTAAAATAAATAAACAGACGGAGAAACCTTCAGAGAGGAGATGGAATACTGCTTATCCCTCTGCTTCTCTCAATCTTCCCCAGTGCCAACTATTAGCGCTTCATGCCCTTCTCTATCTCTCCCCCAACATCATCAGCTCAAAAAAACAGATTTTTAAAAATTATTTTACAAGTTGGTGAAATGGTTTTTAACCATTTGTTGAGTCACAGACCCCTTTGCTAAAAGCATAGATCTTTCTCTCCAGAAAAGTATCCCATGGAAAATGCTTGAACACATATCCAGGAGCTCTTGAATATCTGAAGCTGGGCCCTGGTCCATGGATTGCAGGGAATAAAGCCTTACTTGAGTGAATGCACAAGACTTCAGAAGCCACCTCTCAGGACTTGCTGCAAGCTCCACAGAAGGGATTTTTTCCAAGCCCCGTCACCAAGGCCTCCCACCCATCTGAGTCCCCCAAAGCCCCCACCTCCATTTCTGCCTTTTCTGCCCAAAGACTGTGAAATAAGGGTCCCTTCAGAACCTCTTGCTATGTCCTTGCCCCACTTCGTGCCACAACCTTAACTGGCATCCCAGCGACCCACTTGCCTCCTTTTTCTCAAAGTATGACTTTCTGCTGTGTCTACTAGCCCAGGCCTCAGGTCCCGAAGTTTTGCTGCATCACAAGTTCAGTGGTGGACAGAACTGGTGGAGCAGGGGTTATCGGAGCCTTGTGAATGAGAGGACAAGGGAGGCAGACTGAGGAGCTTTCAGAAGCAGAGACTGAAGAGTGTCTCAGCCCCACAGAGCACAAGGCTCCCAAGGAAGCATGGCTGGACAGATGCTGAATTCCAGCTGGTGTATGTGTGTTTAAAATTATACTATATATAGTATCAGCAAAATCTGCCGACCCTGATGCTTTTAATATATACCTAAGAATTAATGAAGAGAAGAAAAACTGAAAACATGGTTTGACTCTGTAAAAGAAATGGCAATTACAGTTATATATGAAATATATTTACCATGTACAGCTAATTACCATATGCAAAATAACTAGGATGGCAGTATACATATATATCGTTAATTTTGTTATAAATGGCATTTGATTTGCACGCTAAAAGTCTTTTCCTGTCAGTCGGGCCTCAAGATTTGCTGCTTACAATTTCCAACATTAAGGGGTACAGCGACAGGAACCATATCTTATAGTCCTTTGTTTTTCCCTTATCATCTAAGTAACACAGCAAGAGATGCCTGGAAATTGATAATCTCGCTATGGAGACTACAGCTTGCGTAGTGGTTGTATCTGAAACCACTGGAGAAAAATCCAAGACAACATGTGAGAGGGTTATAGTACACATGGTTTACAGAAAAATGGGGGTGATTTGCAACAATCAGCCAAAGTAAGGCTACATGAAGAAAGTGGGTTTGGAACTTAGTCTTAAAGAAAATCTAGGATAAGAATATGGTAGAAGGTCATTCCAGTCCAGGCAGGAAAGAATTGTTTTCTGTGATATAGAAAATATTCAAGATTTTAAAGAATGTTTTAGTTCATATTAATGTTCCCACTGTATTATAATGAAGATACGCTTTGAATGAACTCTTATAAAGAAGAACTTTAAAACATTATTTTTGTTTATTTACCCATAGAAATATATATTCGTATCTTGGCTGTTCCTTATTTTAAAAGCCAATGAAAAATTCAATAGCCATAAAGCTGCCTATAAAGCTTAAATAATAAAATATAATTTATTATAAAAATGGAATAATAAAATCACCAGTGGTGGGTGACACAACCAAACTTTCTATTCCTTGCTTAAATAAAGCAGTAGGTTGAAGAAAGGTATTTCTTCATCTTGGTTTAAGCCTACTAACGACTATACTTGGTCAGATAACAACTAAAATAAATGACAGTTGTTAGTAAATTCTTCTAATCATGATAATCAGAGCAAAACTCACTATACTGTGTATGGCAAAAATGAATGAAATGTTTGAAAGTCTAAGTTAATGCTGAAGACTTTGGGAACTCACCAAAACTTCTAGTGGGCAAGGAGAGCTCTCACTCCACTTGCTGGAGGCTCCTCTGAACTCCGTGAGACCAATGGGGAGGCTGGAAGTATTGATCCATGTCCTCCAAAAAGCAAACACCAAGACAGGATTAAATGTGAAAAATATTTATTAGGTGTTATGGGCTGAATTGTGTCCCCCCAACCCAAATTCACATGCTGAAGTCCTAACCCCTGATACCTCAGAATGTGACTGCGTTTGGAGACCTTTAAAGACAGAAAAGGATTTTAAAGAGGTTAAAGGGTCTCTAAGTTAAAATGAAATTATTAGGATGGGCCCTAGTCCAATAGGACTTGTGTCCTCATAGGAAGAAGAAATTAGGACACAGAAAGACACAGAAGGAAGACCACATGGAGATGCAGGGAGAAAATGTCATCTCCCAGCCAAGGAGAGGGGCCTCAGAAAGAAAGCAACACTTCCTACCCCCTGATCTTCAACAGTTAGCCACCAGAATTATGAGAAAATAAATAGTTTAAGCCCATCCAGACTGTAGTATTTGTATGGCAGCCCAAGCAAACGAATACATTACAGGGCACTCCTATGAGAGGAAATGAGGAGGGAGCTGGTGGAGGCTGGGAGTAAAGCTGGTCTGACCTTGAGTGAAGGAGAAAGAGAAGGAAGAGTGAACGGAAGGTCTGAGGCTATAGTGCAGATCTAAGGCAAGCTTGGCAAAACCATAGAAGAGCCCGATATCTCCCGGGAATGGGCTGCTTTGGTACCCCTGCCATGCTCAGTCACTGGCTGAGAACTGCTTACAGGCAGCATCAGTGATGGATTTTAGAGCACAGCAATTGGATGTGTCAGTTTATTATACTCCCTACATCCAGGAATCTGAGCAGTGCATTCTCATGGCTGTCCACACTGGAAGGCCTCCACGGTTCTGGACAGTTCAGGAAGAACTTTCCAATCAGACAACACGAATGCCCATAGACAGTCTTCTAATTCGGTTATCACACGAAGCTACAGAACATTCTCTTTTGCCTTCAGAAACAAATATTGTTCCAGGCTCTGTAGAGTAAAAACCAGTGTAGTCAGACTCCATTGACTGAAGAATTCTGGCCACGTGGACGATAACTGTCCTGCAAATTATCTCTTTATTCCTTGTGAAAAGACAGGCTAGCTACCCAACTTAATAATGTTAATAAAGATAGTGATGACCTGGCCGAGGAGTTTCCAAAGCAGGGAACAACAGGTGGTACAGCCTAGCTTGGCTGACCCTGGAGTGGGAAGATCAAAGGTAGTGTTTGAGGTTTGGCCCCAAGATGCTACAGACTCACTCAACCCCATACCTTTTGATCCTACCTTCTTTCCTTGGGATGGAAAAATCAAAATGCCTGTTTTTGTTTTTTTTTAATGCTGTGAGCTGTCTAACAGGCTAGGGGAGGAAAAGAACATAAAAAACAAGCTTGCATGAATGGAGAATTTGTCAGCTTCCAATCAAGTCCAAAATGCAACCAAGTTCATCTAACATGAAAATTCAATCATTTTATCTCCAATACCTAGCACAGGGGCTGAGAGTAGATGTTCAATTCACGTTAGAGGAATAAATAATGGCCCTCATATTGAATTATAGAGTTTTATGGTGATAATAATAAATGAAAGTAGTTCCTATAAATGATCATAATTAGCATGTCTGTGGTCAGGTAAAGGAGGGGGTAAGTCACCCAGAGCAGAAAGTTACAAGGAGCCTCTTCTGAAATCCCCAGAATCCAGAGTCAACCCCAAAAGTGGGGAAACAAAATGAGGCTCAGACAGTAGGCTGGGATCAGCAGATTTTAGGGCAGGGTTGCAAACCTGTATCATCTCAGTTCAGATTTCTTCCTGATATGGATAAAACGGAAGTTTCTATTCATTCATTCATTCATTCATTCAGTACTCATGATCAGGCACTACGCTATGTGCCAGAGAAACACAAATGAATAAAACGTATTCTCTACCACTAAAGAGGAACTTAAATGTATCAATAGTGTGAGATGTGGTAATAGAGTTTATGTATAAAGAGCTCCCAGAGCAGAGACAGGGAAGAATAAGTGGCTGCAGCGTAAGTAATGGGATCACAACAGGTCAACATCTGAGCCTGGCGGAGTGGAGCAACAGAAAGCAAGGACACATATTCTATCTAGACAGGAGAGCTGAGAAATGGCAGGTGCGAAGACACAGAGGGGCAATAGTTTTGATTGAGATGAAGTGGGAAGGTTTGAGGGGCGATAAGGTTGTGCGAAGGGAAAGAAAAAGGAATAATTTTTTTTCATTGAAGCACTGTTTATTATAGCACAGAACTGAAAACAACCTAAATGTTAATCAAAAAGGAACTAATCAAATAAAATACAGCATATCCACACAATGAAACATCATACAGCCATGTTATAAAATGAGGTAGGTCTGGGCTTCCCTGGTGGCACAGTGGTTAAGAATCTGCCTGCCAATGCAGGGCACATGGGTTCAAGCCCTCGTTCAGGAAGATCCCATATGTCGCGGAGCAACTAAGCCTGTGCACCACAGCTACTGAGCCCACATGCCATAACTACTGAAGCCCGCGCGCCTAAAGCGTGCTCCGCAACAAGAGAAGCCACCACAACTAAGAAGCCCCCGCTCACTGCAACTAGAGAAAGCCCACGTGCAGCAACAAAGACCCAACACAGTCAAAAATAAAAACAAATAAATAAATAAACTTATTTAAAAAAATTTTTTTAAATTTCTTTCAAATTAAATGAGGTAGGTCTATATTTCTTCATACAAGTTGTACAAGATATGTTTTTTGTTTGTTCAATTTTTATTGGAGTATTGTTGATTTACAATGTTGTGTTAGTTTCAGGTGTACAGCAAAATGAACCAGTTATACATATAATATAGCCACTCTTTTTTTTAGATTCTTTTTCCATATAGGTCATTACAGAGTATTGAGTAGAGTTTCCTGTGTTATACAACAGGTTCCTATTTGTTATCTATTTTATATATAGTAGTGTGTATACGTCAGTCCCAATCTCCCAATTTATCCCTCCCCACCTTATCCCCTGGTAACCATAAGTTTGTTTTTTACATCCGTGATCCTACTTCTGTTTTGTAAATAAGTTCACTTGTACCCTTTTTTTTTTCAGATTCCACATATAAGCGATATCATATGATACTTGTCTTTCTATGTCTGACTTCACTCAGTATGACAATCTCTAGGTCCACCCATGTTGCTGCAAATGGAAAAAGGGATAATTTTAAAGACAAAATCCATGACAGACAGGTGGCTCTGGAGTCACCTGAAGGAAATGCTGGGTAGCCAGGGCATGGTGAGGCACTGGGCTTCTAGAAGAGCAGTGGCCAAGAAGTTGCAGGAGATGAGGGGCACGGAGTCCTGAAAAGGGAGTTGGAGAATACCCAAGACAAGCTTGACTTCTGTTCTTTATCCTTTTCACATGCCATGTTAAGTTTATGCTTTTAAACTCTTCTTGGGACCTAACTTTCTTGAGCCATGCCCAAGCCCCTTGCTCAGAGTAGAGAGGCAAGCAGTAGCTCTGTCATACACACACACACACACACACACACACACACACACAGACAGACACACACACACACACACACACACACCTGTGAAGCTGAAGCAAGCTCATGAGCTGGAGAGTCCCCGTCCCCCAGTGAAGAGTGGGGAACCCACCCTCCCCCTAACTCTACCTGCCTGCTGTAGGGAAGGAAGATCCACCTGGATGGCTAACATGCTTTGCCCTGGAGTAATCAAGCCTAAAAAGACATATCAACCTCTCCACGTGGACCTTCAAATGGAGTCTATTTAAAAGTCCTAGTACACTTCAGGTATTAAAAGTAATTAAAACAAATCCTTTACTAGCAATTTACCTAAATTATGCAGTGTCTCTCTGTAGGTGCTCTTTAGAACTAGAGTTTAGCCAAACAAAACAAAACAAAAAAAAAAGAGCAAGTTTAATTTTAGTAACAAAGTTTAATTTAAGTAACAAAGTTTGGCTCAAAATGCCAAATTCCTTCTTGTCAAGTAGGGCAGTAGAGCTAATTCAGTGGAAAGTCCAGCCAGGAATGGAGTCAGGTAGGTTGAGGGTTATGTAAGGTCACTGTGGGCAGAGAATTAAATAGGAACAATATCACAATAATAGCAGCAAAGCCTCACGTTCACTGACTGCTTCTGTGAGTTGGGCATTTTCTTATTCAATCACTTCTTTCAATATTCCAAAAAGCACAAGGAAAATATAGCCATACCTATGTATCCACCATCCGAAATTTAAAAATCACATTTTGTCATATTTGCTTCAGATTTTTTTTATTTAAAAAAGTTACAGATGAAGTAATTTATATTTCCTGAATCCCATTTTTCCCTCTCTCTCTCTGCATATTCAGTACTATTTTCATGCTTTACTCCATTTCTATGTACCTGTAAGTACTACAGGGGATTTTTTTAGATTTTTGTTTTATTTCCTGAAATCCTCTTTTATCAGTTCAAATGTATGACTTCAAAATCTATTATTATTGATTAATCTGGTCCATTGCACTTATCAACTTTGAACATGCTATTATATTTACTCATTTGTTTTGTTTATAGTACGTTGCCTTCTCACCATTAGACTGCAAAAGAAATAGAGGGATTTTTTTTGTTTTATTCCATAATGTATCCTGAGCACATAAACAATGCCTTCAATATTTGTTGAATGAGTAATAGAAATTCAGTTAATTTAACTTCTAGAATAACCTATTTTATGCATACGTCAGAATTTATTTATCCATTTCTATATTAAGGTTTATTGGAATTTTCCCTAAGTTTCTGATATTGTAAACAATATTGCATGAAATCCTTGTATACATATGCAAAAGTCCCCCTAAGGCATTTACCTAGAGTAGAACTACTAGGTCATGGGATATGTGTACGTTAAACCTTACGAGATATTATCAAATTTCTCTCCAAAGAGGTTGACCACCTTTCACTCTCACTGCTTTCCTACTTGCTCATTAGCACTTGGCATTATCAGGGTTTTTTTTCTTTTTCCTATCAGATAAGAGTAAAATGGTATCTCAGTTTTCTGTTAATTTACATTCCCTGATTACTCACTAGTGTGACTGATCTTCATACATGTCCTGACTCTCTGGATTTCCTCTTCTATGTGGGACATATTCTTTGCCCATCTTTCTATTTGACTATTATTTGCCTTTTTAAAAATAACCTCTGGGAAGGAGTCTTTGGTCTGACATTTATGTCAGTATCTTCTCCCAGGATGTGGCCTCTACTTTTACACTTGTCATGGGGTCTTTAGTCATTCAGATCTCTAATTTCAAGCAGTCCAATCCATTGGTTTTTCCTTACTCTGATTTCATAAAGATATCCTCCAACATCTTTATCTATCATCTGTGTTACAACTGTATTTCCTACACACAGTTATAAAGTTTTCTTTTTCACATATGCTCCTGAATACATCTTAAGTAAAAATAAATGGTGTAAGGTAGTGACCTAGTTTAATTTCTTAACAACAACAACAACAAAAAAACCAATGAAGAATTCATTCTTTCTGTACTTACAGGCAATCCCACTTCCATCGTATACCAAGGTCCCATATGTGTGTGAGCACCTTGTCAAGCTACATATTCTGTTCTATTTGATATATTTGTCTATCCCTGTGCTAATTCCAAATTCCAAACTTTGCCATGTGCTAAAACCTTTTTATAAATCAATATCCAAGCAAATCCTTGTTTTTTTCCTTTTTATTTCAGAATTGTCTGTCTATTCTTGCAATGTTACGTTTGCATCTGAGTTTTAGAATCTGTCAAATATCTCTCTCACACACACACACACACCATTAACACAACCTTGCAGTGTTGAAACATCGAATATGTGAGTTTAAATAAACATAGTGTTATCTCACTGATTATTCACGTCTTCTTCTTTATCTCTCAGTAATGTTTATATTTTCTCCATAATGATTCTACAGTTTTTCTTACGTTCATTCCAAAGGACCATATCGTTTTAGTTGATATCATGAAAAGTATTTATTCTATTACATTTTTAATGGGCTATTTCTCTATTTCTGGTGTATAAGAGAAAGAGAAGCATTATCACGAATTCTAGAGTCAGTTTACCCGGATTTCATCACATACCAACTGTCACCATGGACAAATTCTTTAAACTCTCTGTGATTCAGTTTTCTCAAATTTCAGATGGAAATAATAACAGTGCTACCTCATAAGGTGGTTGTGAGAAGTAAATAAGTTAACATATGCCTGGTGCATAATAATCCAATGGAAAGGTTAGCTTTTATTATTATAAGAATATTATTAATTTGCATAAATTGATGTTATATCTGGCAGCCTTGCAGACTCTCTTGTGAGTTCAAATAGTTTGCAGATAATCTTCAAATTCATTTTAATAATGATATAACCTACCAGAAAGAACAAATTGAGTTTCTTCCTTCTTCCTGTAAATATTTCTCTTTCTTGTCTTAGTATGTTATCCAGGACTAACAGTATCATGATAAGTGGAGCAGGAAATAGGAACATTCCTGTCTTACTCTCTTTGACAGATATATTCTGAAGTTTCACCTTTAAGATTTATGTTGCCTTAATTTTTTGTCAGATACTCTTTATCAGGATAAGGAAGGCCCCTTGCATTCCTAGTTTGATGTGAGTTCTTATCATGACTGGGTCTTAATATAGATACTTAGATTTTCCTTCATTTAATCCCTACACTGCGGTTTATATTGAATATTTAGCAACAATATAAATTGGGCCAGAGGTCAGCAAACTATAGCCTAGACAACCTGCTTTGCAGAAAAATGAAATTAAAAAAAGAAAAAGCTTATCAGAATATAGCCACACCCATTTGCTTACTTACATTGCTCGCAAACTATAACGGCAGAGTTGAATAGCTGACAGAGACCAAATGGCCCACAAAGCTTGAAATATTTACCATCTGGCCCTTTACAGAAGCCTGCCCACCCTGATATACACCACATTAAATCTTACAACTTTCACTCTACTTTGAGGGTCTGCGGAACAAGCAGGGAAGCAGGCCAAAGCAGCTTTTTTTAGAAATCTCTTTTCTAGCTCCCTCATCTCTGATCCCTCTACCATGTCTCATATCCATGGTTCTCTTTCCTCTTCTCTCTCCTTCCCCCTTTCCTTTTTCCCTTTTCCTTCTCTTATTCTTTTTCTTAAATTGCTGTTATATGTTCTTTAAAAGCAATGCAAAATCTCATCCTCTCATTAAATCAAAAAGAAAACTGGCCAACATTTCTTCAATGTCTAGGATGTGCCAGATGCTGTACTAAATTACTTCATTCCGAATTCATTCATTCACCCAATACCTACTGAACACTCTACACCAGGTACTGTTCTGGGTGCTTGAAATATATCAGTGAACCAAACAAAGATTCCTGCTCTCATGAAGCTCACCATTTAACAGAGGGAAGCAAACAATAAAAAATAGAGCAGGGGCTTCCCTGGTGGCGCAGTGGTTGGGAGTCCGCCTGCCGGTGCAGGGGACACGGGTTCGTGCCCCGGTCCGGGAAGATCCCACGTGCCGCGGAGCGGCTGGGCCCGTGGGCCATGGCCGCTGAGCCTGCGCGTCCGGAGCCTGTGCTCCGCAGCGGGAGAGGCCACAGCGGTGAGAGGCCCGCGTACCGCAAAAAAAAAAAAAAAAAAAAAAAATAGAGCAAATAATACATGAGAGGAGAAGAGTAGATAGAGGAGGGCATGGGGGTCGGAGAGTGGGCAAGGGTACAGTGCTATACAAAGTGGTCGCAGGTCCCCTTGAGAAGGTCCATGAGCAAAGCCTTGAAAGAGGTAGGGAGGGAGCACAAAGGCCCGTGGCCAGAGTGTTCCTGATGTGTTCAGGGAACAGCAAGGAGGCCAGTGTTTCTGTGACAGATGAAGAAGAGAAAACAGGAGATGAGGTCAGAGAGCTTATAGGGGCCAGAGGGTGGAGGCCCTGGTAGGCCTTACTCTGATGGAAATGAGAAGCCACTGAAAGGTTTCGAGCAGAGGAGTTAAGTGATCTGGCTGATTTTATAAAGAATCACTCTGGCTATTGTGGTGAGGACCATCGTAGAAGCTGCAAGGCCATCTCAGTGGCCATGATATTCTTCAGGGAGAGTTCATGTCATTTAATCCCCAACAGCTGGATGAGATGGCAACTATTATTATAGATGAGGAAACTAAGACTGCAAAAGGATAACCTGCCAGGTCACACAGCTACCAGAAGGCATAGCTGGTTCAAACCTGGAGTCTGTCCAAGGTCAAAGGATGGTATCTGGAGTCAGACCGACTTGGACTTTGCTATGTGAAAACGCTTCATAAAAAACCTCTATATATTCAGTAATATATGACATTAGAGTTATTTCCATAGTTTCATGATTTTAGATTAATCATATGTTATTTTTGACTCCTAAACTTTTATTTTATTTTATTCTATTGTGGTACGCGGACCTCTCACTGCCGTGGCCTCTCCCGTTGCGGAGCACAGGCTCTGGACGCACAGGCTCAGCAGCCATGGCTCACTGGCCCAGCCGCTCCGTGGCATGTGGGATCTTCCCGGACCGGGGCACGAACTCGTGTCCCCTGCATTGGCAGGCGGACTCTCAACCACTGCGCCACCAGGGAAGCCCAATTCCTAACCTTTTAAATAAATCACATTTCTTTTTAAAAACTGCTTGGATGCTATAGGTCTAGATTCCTAGGTTTTGTTCTTGGATCACTTATCAAAAACAAAATTAAACCTAGATTTGCAAATATTAGTTTGCTTCCAATAAACTTCAGGACCTGGCGATTTTTTACACTAGCCCTAGAAATGAGAAACTCAAGATTATGTTCCTACTCCCCTATAGAGTCTCAGGACGTATTCTTTAAAATTCACTTCACCACTTGAGTGCTGGGTCTTCTTTTTAAAATCTGCCAACTGACAGGTACCTTCCCAAGTTCAATTCCCATCTTGCACACCGGAAATGCTGTCTTCTGTAATATCACTAGTAAGAAAGATAGTCAGACAGAAGGATTTGCTAATGAAATGTTTCTATTTATTCTTCAGTGACAAACTGGGTGGCTCTAGCCACTCAACACAAAACAAAAGCAACACAAAAATAGTGCATGCAAATTTGATCTCTGGACACTTGGTGAGTTTTTAAACCAGCCACACTGACCCAGGTTTACAGGTAAATGATGCTGAGAAATTTAACTGTGTGTATGTGCGTGTGTGTGTGTGTGTGTACAACCAACACACAGAAATGCAGTCAAGGATTTAAATCAATCAGCCACAGACATGTATTACACTCACTGAGTGTTCCCTAGGCACTGTCTCAGGGCCTGGGGCTTCAGTGCTGAGAATAAAAAGTCCAGGACCCCTGTCCTCATTAAGCTTACCGTCCTCGAGGGAAACCAAACAATGCATACATAAATAAAAATATTAGGAGAGCCTTGAAGGAGGAGGGAGGGTGCAGGGCTGCTCTTAACATGGGCCAGACCCAGCGTGATGGGAGAGGATGGTCAGGGAAGCCTGCCCTGCGAAAGTGATGTTTCAGCTCTGCTGAAGACAACTGAGCAAGGAGAAGTGCAAAGAGGTGAAGGAGGAAAGAACTTTTCAAGTAAAGAGAAGAACCTGTGAGAAGGGCTTGATACAGCAGTGAATCCAATGCCTTGGGGGGAAAAACAGCGAGAGGTCTGGTGTGCCTACTGGCCACCAGGACAGGGTGGGGACTGCATGAAGTGGAGCTTGAGACAGGCAGGGGCCCGGTCAGGTGAGGCTAAAAAGTGTAGATTTAACTCTAAGCGCAAAGAGAAGCCACTAGGGGGATTTTTAGCCATGGAGTGACATGTCTAGTTCTCATTTTTTAAAGGTCAGTCAGCCCACTCTGTGAAGAATAAATCAGAAAAGAACAAGAATAGAGAGCATTTTAGGAGGCTGTCGTAATCATCCAGAGGAGAGGCTGCGGGGATGTGGACAGAGCCGGAAGCAGGGCGGTGGGCAAAGGTGACAGATTCAAATCAGTAGGGACTGTGGAGGGGGGATGAGCGAGAAGAAAGAGGCAATGATGACCCCTCATTTTCCAGCTGGGTGGATGTAAGGGCCGTTCGCTGAGATAGGGGACACGGTGGAAGCGCTGCTTTAGCCCAGGTGTGAGTCCGAGTCAAGTATCCCTTAGGGGTGGAGGGAGGTCGGGGTGAACATCAACTTCAGCACCACTTCTCCCTACCAACCTGAATCATTGCTTGTGAAAGATTTTATTTCATTGGCCCCTTCTTACTGAAGGTATAAGAAGAGTGTCATCCTTGCAGAAGGAAAGAAACAGATGTCTTCTGAGAAGAGCAGGGGGAAAGTTCTGAAAAGACAAAAGTACTGAAGGCAGAACTTTCCAGAGAAGCCTGAGCACTGAATGCAGTGCAGGAGGAGGAACAGTGTGAAACCGTGATTTATAATAAGAAATACATATTTGGTCCTCGTCCCATTTCTGGCACAGGGCTCCTAAGACGCTGATGAGAGCGATAAAGGTGTCTTTTGTTATGTAAATGAGGCGACTTTTGGAATGTACCTAAAGATGGGGGCTGGTTGCCAAGACAGTCAACCAAGTGATTAAAGGGTTGGAACTTCTAGTCCCATCTCCTGACCACTGGGGAGGGAAGAGGGTCTGGAGACTGAGTTCAATCACCAATAGCCAATGAGTTGGTCAACCATGACTATGTACTGAAGCCACCATAAAAACTCAAAAAGGATGGGGTTTGGAGAGCTTCCAGGGTGGCGAAGACATGGAGATTTGAGGAGCATGGCGCACCTGAAGACAGCATGGAAAGCTCCGTGCCCTTTCCCCATACCTCGCCCCAGGCATCTTTTCCTGCAACTCAGGCTGTTCCTGAGTTATATTCTTTTATTTATAATAAACCAGTAATCTAGTAAGTAAAATGTTTGCCTGAGTTCTGTGAGCCACTCTAGCAAATTAATCAAACCCAAGGAGAGAAGGTGTCGTGGGAATCTTTGATCTATAGCCAGTTGGTCAGAAGTACAGGTAACCACCTGGGCTTGCAACTGATGTCTGAAATTGTGGGTGGGTGGAGGGATTTAGTCTTGATGAAACTGAGCCCGTAACCTGTAGAGTCGGAATCTATCTCCAGGTAGATAGTGTCAGATTTGAATTGAACTGTAGGACACCCAGCTGGTGTCCTGAGAATTGCTTGGTGCTGTGTACGAAACCCCCTCAACACCCACGTTGCAACTGGGTGCTCAGAATACCAGAAGAGACAGAAACCGGACGGACCTCAGGAGGGACGCAACTGAGCCAAAGGAGGTGCACAGAGAAGAACATTCTGATTACTTTACATCTTTGCTGAGGGCTGACAATGTTCTCATCGTAACATTTCCCATTTCGCTTTGCTTCCTTGGCGATGGGTGATGTACCTATTGATTACACCATAAAGATAATAGGAGAAGGAAGGGAGGACTGCTTTTCTCATTCAATTGTCTTTTTTTTTTTTCCGCGGTACGCGGGCCTCTCCCTGATGTGGCCTCTCCCGTTGCGGAGCACAGGCTCCGGATGCGCAGGCTCAGCGGCCATGGCTCACGGGCCCAGCCTCTCCGCGGCATGTGGGATCTTCCCGGACCGGGGCACGAACCCGTGTCCCCTGCATCGGCAGGCGGACTCTCAACCACTGCGCCACCAGGGAAGCCCTCAATTGTCTTTTTAAAGCCTTCTTCCTGGTTCCAAACACCCAAAAGGGAATACAGAATTTACAGTTAAGGGGAGGCTGTTTCTGAGCATGATTAAATGCTCTTCATCATCCTTTCAGGCAAAAGCTTGCAAATACCAAGCTATTCGATTACAGAATCGTATCATTCGATTACAGAATCGTATCATTTCTATTTTTAACTTATATCCTAGATTATATAATATACTAATTACGATCAAACATTTCACAATAATGCAAAGGCATTTGAGTAATCAGTTGGAACTTCCTATTCAGCTCCTAAATATATACCCTAGTGGCTCTCAAACGTGGTCCCCAGACCAAGAGCATTAATGTCACTTGGGATTTTGTTAGAATGCAAATACATGGGTCCCACTCTAAACCTACTGAATCAGAAACTCAGGAGTGGGAGGGACCAGCAATCATTTTAACAAGGTCTCCAGGTGATTCTGATGCATGCTAATATTTAAGAGCCACTGCCTTAACACGGTTCTTCCCAACCTTTGCACATCTCAGGCAAACACAGAAAGAGATGGTATCTGCACAGCACCCCATGTTAAGAGGATGAAACTACCAGAGGCCTGAAGCCACCAGCCCGAGCCCTGTTCAGTAGCGTGGACTGAGCACCTCACTATCACCCTCTCACAGGCCCACCAGGAGGGAAACTCTGACATACAGAAACTCACACCAACGCAAAAGCAGATATATGTGAATGTTCACCATGGCTTTGTCTCTCATAACAAAAAATCAGGACTCACCAGAATACCTATCAACAGAGAAGAATGGAGAAATTGTTGTACGTTTGTGCATTGGGATGCCACTTGAAGTTACAATGAATTAATTGGAGCTACGTTTTAGCACAGAGAAATCTCAAAAACATTATGTTGAACCAAAAAAGCAGGTTCTAGAAAAATGCACAGAGCTTGATAATGTTTATGCAATGTTTATAACATGCTGAATAATACTGGGTGTTATGTGTGGCACGTCTGCATGTAGTAAAACCATAAAGACAAGCATAGGAATGACAAGCAGCCTTTTCGGGACAGGAGTTAGCTCTGCAGAAGGATGTTAAGAGGAAAGGGTACCAGGGATGTATACTAACAGGGCTTCATCAATTTTATTTCTTAAAAAAAAATCTAAAGAAAATGTAGCAGTAAGTTAAATTTGACGTGAGGGGGAATGGGTACACTGGTGTTTCTTATATCACTTTTCATACTTTTCTGTATACATGAAATAGCTCATTAAAAATTTGATAAGAAAAAAAATCAGTTGGAATCTGCTATGAAATTACCTGAGTTTTAAGGCCAACTCTGATAACAGATCTTTGGCACTGGGCAGATTATATTTCTCTCTCGGGCCCTCAGTTTCCTCATTTTGCAAAATAGAGAAGGTTGAATTCATTCTCGATGATCTATTTTTGTTCTCAAAGGGAAAAATCCCCAGCCCCTTGCCGTTTTGGTCTCTATACATAGGCCGCAGCCTCCTCAGGCCTTGGTCATTGTCCAGATGTCTGCCCTAATAGCCCCCTGTTTACAATTGCCTCAGCAACTGGGATGGACGCTAATAACACATCACAAAGCAGGAATCAGAGAACCTGTGTTCTAAGATATATTTTTAAGGCAAAAAGAGTAAAAATAAAACCGGAAAACTTTGGCACACAGACAAGCTGTGTGGGATTCAGAAAATGACCCTGAATTTGTAAGCAACCTTTCCTTGAAGGAGAATCTTATCCCTAAGCATGGATTTCACCAAGCTGAAGAGAATTTTGAATCAGCATTACAGTGACATTCACTGCTTTATCCCTATTCTTTGGACATCACTTCCACATCCTCATCCACCATTTGGATATCAGATATGATTCAACACAACTAAGTAGTTGACTTTTTCCACAAAGGAAAGCTTAGCTTCTCATTTTCCATGGATTCTTTTGAGCTTCTCTCAAGTTTTGCCTTACAAGAGCAATTCCCTTTCCAAATAGGTTTGTTTGTTGATCCTTTAAATGTGATCAATATTCCAGTAACATGGACATCATAATATTGATGAACTATGCCTACAAAGCGTGACCAACTTTAACTAATTTATTATTTACTATAAAATATTTCAAATACACAAAAAAGTATACCCACCACCAAGATGTGTCATACCTTTTTAAGTTTTACTAGTTTGCATATTCAAATCAGCCGGGCAGCTTGAGATGGCATTTTCCGCTTCAGGGTTTGTGACACCAAATCACAAGTTTGAGGGTCCCAGGTCCCTTTTGAGGCATTTGTTCTGTGTGATATGGTAGGAAACATATCTAATGTTGACTGACTAGGATTATGAGGCAAAAACAAGCAAATCTGGTTCTCACTCTAAGATGTAGTAGTCTTGGGAAATCATCTCTTGGCCTCAGTTTCCTAATCTATGCTATGCACAGATTGGACTTTATTGTTTATAAAGTCCCTCCAATCTCAGAAATCCTTTGGTTCTATGGAATGACCAAATAAACCAATTGTTCTGGCCTTGTATATATAGTCTCAGTCTTAAGTTTTCAAACTTTTTGGCTAAAAAGTGAAAAAGTCATTAATGAATCATGTAGACTCCAGCTAGACCCAATGCAGTATGTGTGTATACATATTTACTTATTTATATATATTGTATATATTTCAACAGATCGGAAAAATACACACTGCTCAGTTATTGCACAAAAAATTACCCAGTCACTATTACATAATAGCATATAGTTAATGCTTACTGAATTAATAGGATAAATTATTAAGCTCATACTATGCCAGGGACTATGTTAGGTACTTATGACAATTTCTCGTTATCCTTACAGCAACTCTGAGAGGCAGATACTCCCTACCTGGCATGGATCACAATACTATTAAATACCAGTCAGAATTCAAAGCCTGTCTTAGCCCATTTCAGCAACAATACTAATACCCCAAAGATAGACTCCTGCTTTGTGAATGAGCTTTTTAAGAGCTTCACCTTGTATATCACGCTAACAACTTCCAGCCTCCGGTCAACATTTACCTACAATTTAATACTTCTTACTCAGGTACTCCCCTGACACCTTCTACTATTCATTGTTATGAGGATATGCCTCTCTGGTGGTGAAAAACAAAGCTACAATAATGGAGCCTAGAATGAGAATTAGTCAGTGGGACCCACCCAGACCCTATTCTCACTTAGATAAATATAGTTGGCTTTTCCTACCTTGTGGGTGACTGACTTTGTGAATTACCTGTGGTACCTATTTTATCTTCACCAAACTTCTTAATATATTATGTTACATACCTTAACTTCATAATTTTCTTTGAGGGGACTAGTAGTCTGGTCAGAAAATGCAGCCAGTAATGTGCATTGGATTATAGCAAAATATCTGGCAGGCCCTTTCATACCCAAATGGAGTAGATGGAGAAATGTGGACTGGATGTTAGGACAACCAGTAATTAGATCAAGAGCTATACTCAAACGGCTAGTGATTGGGACTTCCCTGGTGTTAAGACTCTACACTCCCAATACAGGGGGCCTGGGTTTGATCCCTGGTCAGGGAACTAGATCCCACATGCATTCTGCAACCAAGAGTTCGCATGCCAGAACTAAGGAGCCTGTGAGCCACAACTAAGGCGCTTGCCTGCTGCAACTAAGGTCTGCTGCAACCAAATAAATAAATTTTTTTTAATGAAAAAAAAGAGAGAGAAAAATAAAGAGCTAGTGATTAAGAAAAGAATCTCAACCTGGACAGAGAATCATGCTGTAGGGTTCTGTCCTTGACCTTTTTCTGTTCTGAAATATTATCAGTGGTTTAGATGAACAGAGAGCAAGGTCCTAAAATGTGAAGATGACAAAAAATTGAGTAGGATAATAAATGGATTATATAAACCAAAATAGGTTTGACAGGGTGACGCGATGAGTCAAGTCAAACAAATTGAAATTTAACAGAAATAAGTTGAAGATCCAAAAAATAAACTTCTTAAGTATAGGATGTTTAAGAAAAATGGTTTGGCAGCTACCGTAAAAGAGACATAGGAACTTTGGTTGATAGTAAATTCAATATGAATCAACAATATGACTACCCGAAAGCTGGAGCCACCTATAGCAATAATAGAAATAAGACATTTCTGCAATAACAGAAATAAGAAAAGTATCTCATAGAAGTGGAGCCATCGGCTTAATCTTCTTGGCTCTGGTAATTTACTTCCATATTGCATATGGATTGTGATGTTGAATCTTAAAGATATAGACAAAGTGGTGTTGAAACTTAAAGATGTGGACAAAATGGACATTCAGTTTCTCACACCAGAAGAGTCCCATGTCAGATGAAGAGACATTAAAAAAAGTAATAATAAATTTTTTTCAAAGATCTGTTTAGTCCGGAGGAAAGAAGGATATGATAGCTATTTTTAAACACTCTGAAGGACCCAAAGCGGTCAAATGAGAATTAGTAGGTTCAAAGAAAACAGACTGTAACTTGGCATAGCAAGGAAATTATGTACAGGATGATGAGATTGCGAGTTTCCCCATGTTAGATAGATCAGTAACAAACTAAACAGTCTACTGGTAGGATGTTGTATAGGGGAACACATCAGAGGGAGTTTCATCTCAGTGAATTTTGAGATCCCCATGCAAACCTGAAGGAAAATGAATTAACAATCTACAAGTTGCCCAGAAAAAAAGTGACTGTTAAAGACTTACTCACTTACTCTTGTTGCTAATAGTCTCCGCAAAATATGGTCTGAAGTTAAATCTGCTACCCACCCACTTCCCATATATGCATACACACATATATAAAGAAAATATGATTCTTGTCAAAGTGGAATAAACACCAAAGTCTCATAAGTCCCGATTCTACTATTTGGAATTTGTAATAATTCAGAGGGGAATAGGATCAAAGTTTGCCATCTCTAGGGGAAAACATGTTTGCGAAGTAAATTGTTAGTGTAAACAAGATTCTGGGAGGAAAGCTTGGCCTTACATCTAAAGTCAAGAAAACACACCATTAAAAATAATTAGTTTATGGGCTTCCCTGGTGGTGCAGTGGTTGTGAGTCTGCCTGCCGATGCAGGGGACACGGGTTCGTGCCCCGGTCCGGGAGGATCTCACATGCCACGGAGCGGCTGGGCCCGTGGGCCATGGCCGCTGAACCGCCGCGTCCGCAACGGGAGTGACGACAATGGTGAGAGGCCTGCGAACCGCAAAAAACCCAAAAAAAACAACAAAAAAGAAATTGGAAAGATTTATTTGTACAGAAATCATAAACTAATTATTATTATTATTTTTTGCGGTACGTGGGCCTCTCACTGTTGTGGCCTCTCCCGCTGCAGAGCACAGGCTCCGGACGCGGAGGTTCAGCGGTCATGGCCCACGGACCCAGCCGCTCCACGGCATGTGGGATCCTCCCGGACCAGGGCACGAAGCCGCGTCCCCTGCATTGGCAGACGGACTCTCAACCACTGCGCCACCAGGGAAGCCCTCCAATTTCTTAATGACCCATTCTTCACCTTGAGTCAGGTAAGACTTACCAGTTGTAAGTACTTGTTAGCAGCACTTATTCTGAATACTGTACAAACTTGAAAATAATAAAGTTAATTTTCTCAATGCTAAGAAATTCCGCTTTCGGGTGAACTAGACCGTACCCAAGTTTAAACTAAGCCCCATTACTTCAAGTTATTAAGGGACTCTTTTGATGATATGTTGCTTTGAGTTCTTCTTGGTTACAGATAAGCAAGAAATGAGGATAGATCATTATTAACCAAAACTAAGTAATTATAATCTAGAGAGAGAGAAAATTGAGTATTCTAAGCAGTCTGAAACTTACCTGAAAGAATCCAACCAAAGCTAGAGATCACACACACACAGGCCATAAATTATAGAAACTGTGAGTCAGCACACAGGACCCAGTGCTGTTCAAAAGCATGACCGGCAGGGTCACGTGGGCATGTGACCTATACACTTGCACAAGGCCCTGCAGTTAAAATGGCCTTGTGCTCAGAATGGCTGTGCACTTGCTTTAATGCTCTACTCTCAATGTCTTACGAGTCTTAATAGCTGCTTTACAATATTGTGTAAGTTTCAGGTGTAGAGCAAAGTGATTCAGTTATACATATATATTTTTTCAGATTCTTTTCCATTACAGGCTATTATAAGATATCAAATATAGTTCCTGTGCTATACAGTAAAATCTTCATAATTTTTTAACACTGGGCCCTACGACTACCTAGGTGGTCCTGAAGACTGGTACATCATGGGAAGCCCGAAAGGCAAGCAAATGAAATGCATGTGCACTGGCAAGATTGAAAAATAGTTCCACTTATTAATGTGCACCAATATCCTGTAATCAAGACACAGCCTGCTGGTTAAAGTTATAAAGAATTACTTTGCTTGTTTAATGTGTAAACCAAAGCTAATTCACAAATTTGCTAAGTGTTTTTCTCTGCTGCAGATGTGAGCTGCCAACCAGTGGAGCCTGAGTATTCAAAAGTAATCAGCCACCATTTCAAACGCCATCAAAAAAAGTCATGTATCCCTTTCAGAAGGCACAGAATTTTGGTACATTTTTACTGGAGTTACAGAAGGAGTGAGGAAGCAAGTGTGAATTTTAAGACAACAAACAATCTCTTCACTTCACCACTGAATTTAGAATCAGCAAAGAACCCTTGTAGCACTTCAGCCTTTTTCAGTATTCTCTGGACTGTGAACTGCCAAAACTACACGAGAATGGGGGAATTCTGAACCTTTGCTCAAATTATATTTTCCTTGATGTGGGTTGTAAAGCTCCTTCCACCAGTGAAAAACAAACACCTTGAATCCACAATTACAGGACAGAAAGAGTTACCAAAACGTTAAAGATCAGAAGTAAATCTAATTCATTTCTGGACACATAAATCTATAAATGAATCAATCAGGAAAAAAGTTAAGATGAAATATCAAATATGAAACCCATCTTAGTTTTAACTTACCAAAATTTTCCCTAGTTGATTTCAAGTTCATAAGTAGAGTTTATGTATCCCAGGAGAAGGTATTTAATAGTGCCCTAGATTTATATAACAACATTTGTTCCAAAGAGTACAAAGAATATTCACATACAGTGAATATTCACATACAGTATATAACTTGTCCATATGATATCCCCATAAAAATCATGAAAAAATGCATTATCCTGACTTTCTAAATGGTAGAACTGGGGCACAAAATAGCTAAAAGCTTGCTTATGATCACACACACACACACACAGAGTAAACTATATTTTGCAATTCATTTCTCCTTTTTAACATTTTCATATTATTAGAATCTCAGTGGAAGATTATTATTATGAAATGTATGCCTACAAAAGGTATTAGTTACAATGTAATTTCAATTATAAATCATTTTATCAGGAGCTCTATGAGGTACTAAATAATTTTTAACAAATATGCAAATTAAGAGATTATATTTTCTTAATCTCATTCTGAAATTATACTTAAATTTAGCACCAACTCATATTCCACAGACAAAAGAAAACTAATAGAGGTACAAGCTCTGATAGGAGCAGTCTTCTAAACGAAATTATATTTTTATTTTAAACCTGCCTTGAAAGAACAGGGGTTACAATTTCTGGAAGAAGCCATATACAAAAAAGAGCCATAATTCATGCAAAAAAGCATTTTCTAAACTGTAATTTACAGTTCGGTTGCCTCACTGCCTTATATCTCAAGCCCTTACTCAAATAATTGCAGATTTGTTGCTCAATTTAAAAACCTTCCTGGAGTCACGTCTTTAATTGGCGTTGTGACGTTTTACGTCATGATGTTGCGTCACCACGTGATGACGCTGTGCCATCACACACATCATCGCATACTGACACAATGTCATGGCATAATATCATCAAATTAAATTCATCAGCCTGGCCCCAGGAAGGGCAAAAGGGATTAAAAGATTTCCTTTGCTCTTGTCAACACTCCTGGTCAGTAGGAGAGAACAGCGGACTTCACAAATTACTTCCTGGTCTCCTAAAACTTCCTGGATCTCAAATTAGCCATGTTTGAAAGTTACAAGAGAGAGTTTATGGGGATGGTTTTCATGGGTCGTTCCTTGCTTTGCCCCATAACCAATGACACCCAAATCCCATTTGAGAGAGAAATGTTTACATATATTAGTCTCCCCTTTTTTCAGGTCATAAGATAGGATCGTATTTGGGCTGGTGGGAAAAAAAAAAACAAAACCTAACTCTTTGGTTCCTCATTTCTTGTCCTCATCATCCACATTCTTCCAATTCTTTTTCCTCTTCCTCCACATTCTTCTATAATATTCTGAAATAGCAAGTCATGGGAGAGCAGGAGGCAGAGACAGTCAATAGTTTTGACTAGAAACATTTAAGGATGGAAGGAGTGCTGAACACTGAGATAGGGGGCCTCGGGCCATCAGAGCCTTGATGATGAGCAGGGTCTCCATGTCAGCATCCATTATAAACGTGGGACATTTGGATGAGACACATCTCATCCAGACATTATCCAAACGACACCTGAACATTTCTGAATTTACTTATAAACCCTTCCCGAAAAATTGTAGTTACCAGTTCATTAAACATGACATTTGTTTGTGCATACTGCCAGGGCATGACCTCTCATTCATGAACTCAGTCACTATGTGCCTGGCACTGTTCTAGGTAACAAGGGCTCACGTCAAGCAGAAGAAGCAGTGTCACCTTGAGGAGCTCACAGAGCAGTAAGGATGACAGGTGGGCAACAGATTTCAAGACAATCCGCTAAGGCCTCCAATGATGATAAGACAGGAAATGAATATCTGGAGTTGCCAGGAGGATCCTACAGGGAAAGTAGCATGTTTTTGAATCTTGAAAAATGAGTAGGCAGAGGAGAGAAAAATTCCAGACTCAAAATTTTTTAAATGGGCATGTGGGAGACCCCAAAGTATTAGACTAATTAATCCTTCTGTAGATATTTTCTCAACATGAGCCGCTCATGTAAATGCTATTTTGAGGGGCACCGACTCACACACTAAGATCACCATAATCCATCATAATTACAAATAGCTTCTAGATGATCCTGAAATATACTACATCAATTCAGCAGACTTATTCTGTAGGAGAGTTTTCTTCCATGAGGCTAAATATGTTATTCTCTCTTCCTAACCAAATAAAAATTGGAAATCAAAGTCACTTGTGTTTTCTTGAAAGCACTTGACTGGCCACAAAGATCTCCCTAACTTCATTTCTGATATGTACGTAAAGATGGATTAGAAAAATCCCTACTGATGGTTCACTTTTTTAAAATAGGCATTGAAGAATATTTGTTTTGTCATATACTATGGGAGAAACGACTCAGCCTAGTCAATGGTATGTGGTTATATATTCTGACATTCAGTCCCATATGAAAGCCACTGTTAGGTATTTTCTACTGCTGCCATAATCCTCAAGAGGTGTTTAAAAACTAGACATGACAAGAGAATAAAAACTCTAAGGGATATCAGCCCCAAAAGATTTGACTTCATCTCTCTGAAAAGTACATGATCTTGAGAGGCAAGTTTTCAAACAAGTTTCTAAAATGTCATACCTAAGCTAGATATACACAAATCCTCTTGGAAGTCAGTAATTATTTAATTAAAACTTGATGAAACCCACTCACCTGTGGTCACCTAACCTATGACAAAGGAGGCGAGAATATACAATGGAAAAAAGACAGTCTCTTCAATAAGTGGTGCTGGGAAAACTGGACAGCTACACGTAAAAGAATAAAATTAGAACATTCTTTAACACCATACACAAAAATAAACTCAAAATGGATTAAAGACCTAAATGTAAGGCCAGACACTATAAAACTCTTAGAGAAAAACATAGGAAGAACGCTGTTTGACATAAATCACAGCAAGATCTTTTTTGACCCACCTCCTAGAGTAATGAAAATAAAAATAAATAAATAAACAAATGGGATCTGATTAAATTTAAAAGCTTTCACACAGCAAAGGAAACCATAAATGAGATGAAAAGACAGCCCTCAGAATGGGAGAAAATATTTGCAAATGAAGCAACTGACAAGGGATTAATCTCCAGAATATACAAACAGCTCACGCAGCTCAATATCAAAAAGACAAACAACCCAATCAAAAAATGGGCAGAAGACCTAAATAGACATTCTCCAAAGAAGACACACCGATGGCCAAGAGGCACCTGAAAAGATGCTTGACTAATTATTAGACAAATGCAGATCAAAACTACAATGAGTTATCCCCTCACACGGGTCAGAATGGCCATCATCAAAAAATCTACAAACAATAAATGCTGGAGAGGGTGTGGAGAAAAGGGAACCCTCTTGCACTGTTGGTGGGAATGTAAATTGATACAGCCACTATGGAGAACACTATGGAGGTCCCTTAAAAAACTAAAAGTAGAACTACCATATGACCCAGCAATCCCACTACTGGGCATATACCCTGAGAAAACCGTAATTTAAAAAGACACCTGCACCCCAGTGTTCATTGCAGCACTATTTACAATAGCCCAGATATGGAAGCAACCTAAACTTCCATCAACAGAGGAATGGATAAAGAAGATGTGGTACATACATACAATGGAATATTACTCAGCCATGAAAAGGAATGAAATTGGGTCATTTGTAGAGACATGGATGGACCTAGAGTCTGTCATACAGAGTGAAGTAAGTCAGAAAGAGAAAAACAAATATCGTATATTAACTCATATATGTGGAATGTAGAAAAATGGTATAGAAGAACCTATTTGCAGGGCAGGAATAGAGATGTATCTGTAGAGAATGGATGTGTGGACACGGAAAGAGGGAAGGGGGCGTGGGATGAATTGAGGGATTGGGATTGACATATCTACACTGCCATGTGTAAAATAGATGGCTAGTGGGAACCTGCTGTATAATGCAGGGAGCTCCACTTGGTGCTCTGTGGTGACCTAGATGGGTGGGATTGGGGGTGGGGGTGGGAGGGAGGTCCAAGAGGGAGGGGATATATGTATACATATAGCTGATTCAGTTCATTGTATAGCAGAAACTAACACAACATTGTAAAACAACTATACCCCGATAAAAAAAAAAAAAACCTTGATGAAATCTTTAAATGTGGTTTTTAACCTATGTCAAATATACACATACATACATATATATTCATTAACATATCTACCTTAATAAAATAAATAATATAATAGAAAGCAGAGAATTAGCACATAGACTCCTGTGAAGGCATGCAATAAGTAGTAATTGATGAGAGAGAAAAGAAAATTTCTAAATACCAATTCTTTCTTACATATAGAACATATAAAACTTTATCATGAATATGATAGTAAATAAATAAAATGTAGTCAGAAATTTAACTTGAATAAGTGATACATTTTACGAAATAAAATATAGAGAATATGAGGGGAAAGATCTGCAGAAGATAGGAACTCAAATGTATACAACAGTAGGCTATGGAGTTAATGAATTTCTCAAGACTTATTTCCTTGAGAATTTTAAGTATATCTTTTTAAAAAATTCCAACTCCAGAAGAAAAACAAAAATTCCTTGTCTTTGCAGATTTATTCAGATGGATATTAATGTACCTTTCATCCAGATAGAATTTATTTTATGCAACAGATACATGTGGAAAAAAATTTTTACTCGATTTGTACCTTTTAGAGCAAAGAATTTTTGCAGTACAATAATCACCCATAACTTGCCTGTTTTACAAGTTCAATACTAGCTTTCTCAAACTGGAACCCATTTCTGCAAATATGTCTCAGTTATATAATGATGCACTGGGCCCTGGGAGTAGGGGCTTAGAAGTGTTCACATGAGCCTGTCTGCCTTCATATTCTATGCCTACCTGGAGAGGTATATCCTACCCCTATATCTGAGACAGGTGTAACAAACACCTGTACTCATTCTTCCTACCCCCAAATC
This sequence comes from Phocoena phocoena, assembly GCF_963924675.1. Classification (NCBI taxonomy): domain Eukaryota; kingdom Metazoa; phylum Chordata; class Mammalia; order Artiodactyla; family Phocoenidae; genus Phocoena; species Phocoena phocoena. The sequence goes on from NC_089227.1 coordinate 81,432,505, forward strand.
TTTTCTTCAACTTCTTGAGGACTTTTCAGATTCCCATGAACTGGAGCGAAACAGCTCATAGGAAGATTTAAATTTTATTTATCTACACGAATAATTTTCTTTAAATTACTGAATTCAGGGAAAGGGAAGGGTGAAAGCACTCCCATTTATTAAGGACCTGCTAGCTGCTAGAAACTGTGTTTGGAGCTTTACATATGCTGTTTAATTCAATCACATCCTTAATGCTCTTGAAGAGGAACATGAGTACAAACTACAAACTTCAGCTGTTTGAATTAACCCGATAGCTCAACAGTTTTCTTACCAATAGACATATTAACATTTTTAAGCGCCTCTATGAGCTGGGTATTGTTATATTAAAATTATCCCAACTTACTACCATTTTACTGCAGTTTCTAGGTGAGTAGGCACAGATCGAGTTACCAATTTGTTGGGTTTTTTGTTTTCATTTTTTTTTAATTGGAGTATAATTGCTTTACAATGTTGTGTTAGTTTCTGCTGTACAATGAAGTGAATCAGCTATATGTATACATATAAAAGAGGCACGAATTGAAGTTGGGGGTTGGTGAACCTGTACTTTTGAAATACCTTCTTGCCCCACTCCTTCTGGCCTTTCCCAAGTTCCCTGCAGGGGAAAGGCTAATACCAAGTAATTTAGATAATCAGAGCTGCAAGCAATAGGCAGGTGGCTGAACTGGTTAAGCCCAGGTGTGCAGGGGCAGAGGCCCAGCAAATCTGGTGAAACATCACATGACCAAAAAAAAGCTCCACCAAGAGAGGAGTTGGGCTTGAAGCAGCACACACTAGAGAGCTACTGCTCTTTACAAAGAAGTCATAACTAATATAATATTGTAGGTGAACAATACTTCAATTTAAAAATAAATTTAGATAAAAATAAATAGAAAGCATACGGTATTTGTTTTTCTCTTTCTGACTTGCTTCACTCTGTATGACAGTCTCTATGCTAACACATATATATGGAATCTAAAAAAAGAAAAGATGGTTCTGAAGAACCTAGGGGCAGGACAGGAATAAAAACGCAGACGTAGAGAATGGACTTGAGGACACGGGGAAGGGGAAGGGGAAGCTGGGACAAAGTAAGAGAGTGGCGTGGACATATATACACTACCAAATGTAAAATAGGTAGCTAGTGGGAAGCAGCTGCATAGCACAGGGAGATCAGCTCGTTGCTTTGTGTCCCCCTAGAGAGGTGGGATAGGGAGGGTGGGAGGGAGACGCAAGAGGGAGGAGATATGGGGATATATGTATACATATAACTGATTCACTTTGTTATACAGTAGAAACTAACACAACAATGTAAATCAATTATACTCCAATAAAGATGTTAAAAAATAAATAAATACATACATAAATAGGAAGGAAGGAAGGAAGGAAGGGAGGGAGGAAGAAGGAAAGAAAGAGAGAGAGTGTCTAATGAAAGAGGTATTATGGAAAGATTCAGGAGGAATTGGAAGAAGCCATCTGTTGGAGTCAGAGGTGCCATGACACTGCGAGCATGAAAGCTGGGGTTAGGCCGGTGGCAGGGAATGTGGGGTTCCAACCAGAGATATTCTCAGCAGGATAAAAGTCAGGACTCACGAACGTATTGGTTAAAAGAAATATTGGAGGGTACTGGAAGACGAATACAACGCCAAAAAGTTTCAGCAAGAGAAATGGGAAGAATGTTGGGCTACTGACAGAAATGGGAATGTCAGGTCGTTGTGGTGATGGAGGTGGTGAAGAAGGAAATTAGTTTCACTTTAGATGTTAAGAGTTTGAGATGACAACAGGGTACCCAAGTAGGATTCTCATGTTCATTGTCACTGTCATGGTTCCGGAGCCACAGGAGAAATCAGAGATAGCGATGAGGGGGCAGCCATCTATTTCCCGAGAAGAGGCTCAACACAAAACTTTTCAACAGTTATTAAAATTCCTAACCAAAATTCACCAAACCCATTCATTGACTCATGTCACAACAACAAAAAATTAACGTATTTCCTTATGAAAAAGAAATAGGTTTTTCTCTTTTGTACTCAAAAAACTAATCTTCAGGAAATGGTTGAAATCATCACTCTGAAACTTTTACTGAAAAGATTTGATTTGCTAAAAAAAAAAAAAAACCTTCAAAAAGGGATAATTCCTTTAACATTCCAGACTATAACTTGATGACATTTTTTTTTCACAGAGATTACAGTAATTGGCTTTTCTTAATCTTTAATAGTAGCAAAGTGATCACATTGAAGAAACCTTATGTCAGTTATCAGCTTCCTCTCCAGAGCCCTGAGAACACCTGACAATTTTTTCAATCAGACTGATCATTCACTGAACACATAATCATGAATAGTTTAGTAGAGCAATAGATCTATTACTTAATATAGTGCTAACCTTTTATAATGCTTCTACCCAGGGAGAGGACTAATATCTGTGTCACAGAACAACTTCTACCAGGCCCTAACTTTTGGAGGTAACGTTGTGACTCATGGATACCTAAACACATGCAATTATAAACCACATTATGGGAAAATAGTTAACCTTTGTGTAGCATTTAAGAGTTTACAAAGTACTTTCTCAGACATCATCTCATCTGCTGCTCAAAACAATCCTGGGAGAGAGGTAATATTAAACCAGCCTATTTTATAGTTGAAGACAACCAGGCACAGAGAGGGGAAGTGATTTGCCTAAAGCTGTCGAGCTATTTAGTGGTGGCACTGAGATTCTCCCCCCAAAATATCTGCTCTGTCCTCAGCACCCACAATTCTCTAGCAGTGTGATCAATATTGATGCCAATGGCTTTTTAAAACAGTCGCTGTGCTCCGCACGCAGCTCCCACACCCATCCATGCCATGGTTCAGCTCTTCTCTCCGTGTTTCTTGGCCACCTGCCACCAGTGGCCAGGGGTTCTCACGGGAGTCCCTGCTAAAGGAACATCATAAGCTACCACTTCCAGAGGGAGAATGCTCATTGTCTCAGGAACCAAATCACCTGCAAGCATTTCTGCAATACGTACCCATCCTCTCTGTGAGCCAACGAAACTGCACATCGAGTAATAGCAGGCGCTGTATTTATTCCGCGTAAAATGATGCCTGCCATGTGACAGTTCATGTAAACAGCAAACAGATTTCTACCCAATCAAGAATGACTCTTTGGGCTTCCCTGGTGGCGTAGTGGTTGAGAGTCCGCCTGCCAATGCAGGGGACACAGGTTTGTGCCCCGGTCCGGGAGGACCCCACATGCCGCGGAGCGGCTAGGCCCGTGAGCCATGGTCACTGAGCCTGCGCGCCTGGAGCCTGTGCTCTTCAGCGGAAGAGGCCACAACAGTGAGAGGCCCGCGTATGGCAAAAAAAAAAAAAAAAAAAAAGAATTACTCTTTATTTCAAATTCTTAAAGGAGACTCACCTCACTGTAAGCTAATTTTGTGAGAGTTCGTTTTGCCCATTCAGTATTTAGCTTGATTTGAGAAACTATCTGGAATATTCTCTTTAGCTTTCTCTCCTCCCCCCTCTCCTTCTCTCTCTCGCCAAGACTGCCTATGATGGATAAAAGCTATGCTTTAGTTCTATAATCTGCTCTTGAGAGTTCCTCATTATGCTTCAATGTCTCCCCTTTGCTTTAAAGGATATTATCCCGCATTAAATGCAAGCAATTAAAAGTGTCATTAGGAAAAACTGACATTTCTTTTATAGCAAATGTAAACTCCATCCAATTTAGAACAATATGTCAGGCCCCTTTACCAGCTCCATAGTAAATCATTTTGTTACAATAACTTTTATTTTCATCTCAATCGCTATTATTGTTTTACTTACAAATAGCACTCTAAGGATCACATAAAACATGCTTTTAGACAAAGCTCCAGCAAAGGTGACTTGTGATTTAGGGAGAACAACAGGGGGAGATATGATTTATAATTGCACATAGTTAGATAACTGTACACGTCTGATCCCTTTAGACCAATGAAAGCAAACAACAGAGCAGAATGCTTTCCCACTAAATAAAACATTTACCCTAATATAGTCAAACATGAGATTTCCCCACCCCTTCCTCCCCCCTCACATTACTCAAGGATAACGTCTCAAAATACGTGGTATTAACAGTACTCTTTAATGAATTGAAATTTTAGTCTCTTAGAATTCGTGCTCAAAAGATGTGGGTGCTTTGATAAGCAAAATCACATTCTTTAGGGGACCTGGCAGCCAGAATGTCACGCTCGGTTTATTAACGCACTCAGCAATAACTAAAGAGTATTGCAGCAATTTAGCCCGAGGCTTCAAACTGAACAAGAAACAAGAAACGTGCCAGGCCTTGTGCCATGGGCATGCTAGCCACATTATCCACGTGGGGGCTGGTAGGGTGACTGACCTTTCTGGAATGCCTAGGACTGCAAGATGTCCCAGGACATGGGACCTTTGGTGCTAAAACTGAGACAGCCCTGGACAAACCAGGTTGGTTTCCCTAGATTCAGGTTGAGGGAAAACCTCCCACTGGAACTGGAGCACGTATGTAGGAGAACTCGCTCCTGGGAACAGGGCAAAAGCTGCATCCCTGGAGCCAGAACACAAGGTTGGAGCTGGACTAGACACCTAGATGCCATGCTTGGTTTAATACAAGAGTAGGAAAGCTTTTAAGATCCACCCCCCCTGCCCCACTGAGGACAGGATTGGCCCCAGAGCTGGAGACAGGCTGAGTCTGCAGTTGGGGCACAGATGGTCCCACACAACAGAGCTTGGAGCAACATGGGAAGAAGACATCCGGAAGCCCAGTCCCCGCACCCAGCTTCCCTTTGTGCGCCTCTGCTAGGCTGATGGGTCAGCTCTTCTTATGCCTTCATTTAAACCCAGAGGCACCGCTTCAGACTTGAACGTGGGTGGGGAGAGTAGCCCTCCCCCTGAAGCACTGACATAAGGAGATAAGGACCGCACCAGAGTTATAGGGCGTCTGTGCTTTTGTGAAGGAAAAGTCTCTATGTGTCACTAAAAACCCGAAAATCGAGCACTCGGAGTGTCTATTATACTGAAGCGCTTTTCATTAAAAGGCAACCGGAGTTCTTTTCCACTCTCTCCACAGGCAGCCAAAGTACACTGCTGTACCTGTTATAACCGATATCTAGAAACCTCCCCCTCGTGCTTAGGAAATCCTGTTTTCTGCAAAGACCGGAACCTGAGAATATGACTTGGGGGTCTGGGTGTTGGTTGTGTAGTCAGAGGAGCAGATGATGAGAGAACCCCAAGGGGAAAGCAGAACCGTCAACATTCAGTTCCTCCCACCAGAAGTTTCCTCTCTTGGAACTACACATTAGTGATACTCAAAACACTCATATATTTTCACTAAAGGAGACAACATTCCCTCACATGTGTCATGATTGGGGCACCCATTTACTCTAATTGTAAATACGGGATCTTGACTTGTTTCATAATCACCATGAGACAAACTTTCGTCATCTGGAAAATAGGCAGCATAGCTCACAATCGGCAGGGCTTTTGTGAGAATGACATAAGATAACAAATGGAGAATGCTACGTCTGACACTGGTAGATATTCAACAAATGTTAGTAATTTTCCTCTCTTTTTTCCCTGCCAATATCCTGTCTGCAAATGAACAAATAGGTCACTCAAATTTGGAAAAAAATGTTCATTATCACCATTTATTAACAATCTCAGTAGCAGCCTGATGGGAAGTAATTCAGGTCATTTTCTTTGTCTTTTACATTTATCTTAACCTTCAAAATTGAAATGTCTTTTTAAAATACCATTTATCAGAATAAATGGATATCTGGTAGAGACAACCTGATATTTGTACTTGAAAAGTTCTAAAATGCACTTGGAGATCCAATTCATCTCCTCACTTATGTGTGTGTCTGTCTACAAGTAAGCTTGTTTCTACACAGGGATCATTCTAGACAACAAGCACCATTCTGAACACCTCACTGGATTTGACTGTCCTCTAAGTAAAAGTCATGATTTTCAGGTAGGAGGATGAAGACTACATTTAAAAACCTCTGGAGTTGATTTTTACTTATATCCCCAACACAAGTATCAAGTGGATGATAACAGAGTTCACCACCATTTCTGAACAATAATAAAAATGACAGAAATCGGGAGTCCTCTCCTAATAGTGTGTAAAAGTCAATACAGTCAATAATTCTTCTCATACCTTTTGTCCATGTAAAGACTTTCCAAGTCGCTGGAAACTAGGATCCATCCTAGGAGCTTGTTGGATAAAAGGAGCTAGCACAGGGATTATTTTCCTTAACTTTGATGTTTCTTATTGCTGAAAATTAAGAACTGTTACCAAATGCCAGGACTAACCCAAGCACATTAGATAGGTAGGTAGATAGATATAGATACAGCTGAACACTCACAATAATTCTGGGCTGTAGAAACTATGACTATCCCCATGTCACAGATGAAGAAACTAAAACTTAGAAAATAGCCCAAGGTCCCAGAGTTGGTAACAGCAGGGATAAGGCGTGAACCTGTGTCTATCTTTCTCCAAAGCCCACACTCTTTAGCCATTAAACTGTATAAGAAAAGGAAGTTTTCCCCTTTTGGGTAACATTATAATCCTAACCAAAAAGATGTTGGACAGGTTAATTACTTCTTGAGGTTCCAATAGCATTCAATGATGTATCATAATAGGCACCTTGGTTTTACCCCCCAAAGTGTCCATATACCAGGATCTGTAGACTGTGTTTCCTATGAGTTTCAGGCTCTGAATCACACTTACTATACTACAGAAAATAACATTACTGCCAAAGACGTTTTTTTCTCCAAACTAACTTCTTAGACTTGACGTAGGTAGTTTAAGCAAACGGCCTTTAATGTCCTCTTCATCATGGCTGGGGAAAAAGGTTTTAAAGCTCTGAGTTTTACTCACTTCAAAAACTGAATCTAAAAAGATTTCAAAAATGTTCTCATTTTCAACTCAACTTTCAAAGGTTTTCAATGGTTGATTTGATATCCTAGAGTATTCAGCGGTATCCCTTAATGAGCTTAAAACTGGACTTTTTTCTTACAGACTTGGCTTTCAGATAATGATTGAAGACCACCTCGTCCTGTCTTCTTTGTGCGTTGATGCCATTAGGCTCAGTCAAAGTCAAGCATGAAGGTGAACAGATATTAATTTAAGACCATTTAGAGCTACCTTCTCTGCATCACCCACAACAAGCCTCCTTTACTAGCTCCTGGTGGGGCCTTCATTAGTTGGAACAGATCAAAAGCTAGATGGAAACAACCCAGCCTGGCAACTCAGAAGTCTTTCCTATTCCTCTTCATATTTGTAGAGGTCAGTTCAGAGATAATGCGAAACACTGTAACTCAAAAGAGAACTCAAATTAGTAGATTAAAATATGGCTACAGTTGAGATGCATGGCTGACTTTTTCTCTACCTTTTTTTCTTTGGGCAGAAATAAGTCACATTGGCCTTCTCTCCGTTCAAGATATTTCAAATTGAATATCAGATCCCACAATGGAAACTAAGTCTGGTAAAAATAGAAAATCCTTACTGTCGAGGGTTTTCCCTCTCTGTTCCCACATGCCCAGCTGTGGAATGCCATGAATCCTGCTGATAAATATCTCCTGAATTCCTTAGTTTTTCTCCATTCCCTTTGATGTCTCAGTTCTTACGATGTCTTCAGTGCTGGCACTCTGGTCATCGAGATGTACTGAGGCTTATGCTCTGTTTCCACGGCTTTCACCTGGCATCCCCCATTCTGTCTACAGTTTCCATGCTCACCTGCTCAATACCTGGTCCCCTCAAACATCACCCTGTACGATCTATGTCTACCCAGCCAACCCTCTGGGCTTTGGCAAGCGTTTTCCCTCCTTCGTTGTCACTTGATTTGAAAGTCTCAAAAGGCTCTCCCTGTCTGAACAGGCTTTTAATTTACATTTTATGGAGCCACTTCCTTCACAGCCACAAAGAGTTCTTGCCTGTTCATCTCTTCCCACAAGATGCTTTGAGGATGCTCGCATACTTCCAAAAAGTTTCCCACTTTTACGGAATAAAGTACATCCCCTGAGCCCAGCATCTAAGACTCTCCAAGGTCTCCCTGTGTTTGCGGATTTTTTTTTTCCCACTCACTCCAGATTATACTGGTTTCCTTTACTCCGAAACTTTTTAGCATTTATATCTGTATCATTTGCTCTTGAACCGAATTATATGCTTCCTTGTACTGTTTCAAAAGGATTTTATGTGTGTTTCTTGCCTGTCCTACCTACTAAATGCTGAATCCTCTTATCATATCTCTTTTTTAGCTTCTGGCTGAACACCACATGTATCACCACATGTATAGACATCCAACAAATGATCATTAATTCAGCAAGATTGAATGAATAAAACATACAGCTACCCTGAAACATAAAGAAACACAAAGAATGTTTCATAGAGAGGTAAAAAGTACAATTGAAGGTAGAAAGCTCTAGGTGTTTTTCCAGCCCACGTTAAACCTTAAACATTATTTTTAAGCGCGTTTTGAAGAAGGGCGAGGTAAAGTCAGATGCTCTTCTAGCTTCTTTCTTTTATTTTGGCAGGGGACCAAGGGAGGTGAAGCTAGACCACCAATTGCTTCAAAAAGTAGTATTCTATAGAGACAGCTCCAAGAGGAGGGGAGGGAAAGTGAAGGCGGAATAAGGAGAGAGAAGTCAGTCATTCGTCACTGCCACAGCTGGAGGAAGGCAGCCTTCCTCTGCCCAAGAGGCAGGAACAAATATCACTGCCTTCCAGGCCACTGAGAAAACCTTTGCAGAGGATAACACTTCTAGGGACTGGAGGGACCTATTAGGGGAGAAATCACTTAACAGCTGAAGAGCATCAGCCACACAAAAGGCCTTCAGGGAGGAGGCCTGCCTCTGGGTCAGTCTGACCACATGAACAGGAAGAACAGAGTGATGGACCATGAATCCAAAGGGGGCAGATGAGTTAGCACAGAGGAAGACGGCCTGCATCCCATCAGTGAAACCCCGAGGATGGCTGCTCAGGATGTGTACGACGGGAATGGGTTTTGAGCAGCTGAACACTTGCAAAGGGCTTCGGAGTTTGCTGTTAGCTTAGAAGTTTCCACTTACTCTTTCAGGAGAGGCAAAAGTATGGGCCAAGGGAATTTACTTTGTCTGATGGCATAGGCGGGTTGGTTTGGTTTTCCCCAAGCCAAACGAAAGCTGATCCAGCAAAGACTGGTTTCGGTAGAAGCAGCATGAAAGCATTCTGAGTTCAAACTTTACGAGCCACCCAGGCTCTCAGTGGTCATGGGGAAGGAGTAACCCACCAGATCAGGGACCCGATGAAAGACCCAGCCCAGATTCTGAAGCATGAAGTCTCCCTCACACATTTTTATGCACATGGTAAAACTGTGCTCCTCTAACTAGACAGAAAACCCTGTCAAGTATGAGTCAGTAGCTCTTAAATAATTTGAAGTTTCTGTAATGAATCTTTGTCCTTGAAAAGAAAAGTCTTCTGCAGATAGGACTGTAACATTAATAAAACCTTAAGTAAGCAAAGGCGTATGCTTTAACTTGCGCTTTCAGGACTATAGAAGTTTTAGTGATGCTGGAATGTTTCACGTACAAATTGCTGTAATGTGTTTTGTTCAATAAGACTTGGAAATGGAAGTCCAAGATGATAAGCCCAGATGGCAATACAATAGTATGCTGAATTCATCGGATATTCCAAATAATATTGGGCTTTTTAAATAATAGAAGGTAGAAATAAAATAATATTCTGATTAATTATGATCCAGAGTACAGGCACCATTAGTGGGGTACAGGAAGGCTTTGGGGACTTCTGTGTAAGACTCAGCCTTTTTGCCATTTATGAAAATTTAATTCCACATCGTCCATTTTTTACATTCCCAATTCTCATTCACGCATCGCATCTGAGCATGAAATTGTGCAATACAGGCAAAGGACAAGGACGGCAGAGGGTCACAGATGTGTGTGTTGAAAGGGAATGAAGTAGAGTATTGCCCCTCCTCTGGGGACACAGCTTCCGGGATGTCCCCACTTGCCCTGTTCCAAGCAATGATCCTCAGCTTTGTACATCCAGCAACTTTGACAAACACCCGGGAACTGGCTCACACTAATCAATGCTCACACACTTCACTATCACTTGAAATGAAAACATGACTTTGGGATATGCCTCTTGAGATAATGTAAAGCATCCTTCCCCATTACACAAGTTGCCTTGCCCATAGGGCCATAAGGTTCCATCCTACCTACTCGCCCTCTCTCCTAACACTGCTGGATATACACTAACTGCCTTCTACATGTTCTCCTCCCTCCTTTAAACATTACAGTAATTCCATCATCTGTTGGCACCTTCCTCTCCTGAATGTCAGTACCTTCGAGCCTGCCATGGTTTTGAATCCACTGACACAGTCAAGCTCTGTCTAAGGCTATACCCTGATCTCTTCACTGGAAATTCTGGAATTCCGGATACTCTTCGGGTTCTCGTTAGTGTCCCATTTACTGATAGCACCCCTGCCCTGCCGGTGGGGTGTTCCAACAGAAAGCCAGCTTCCCCCTTCGTGTATTCTTGAAATTCATTGTACTCTCAGCATTACAGGTGTATTTCCTACCCCAGATAGCAACACCTAATGTGAGGGTCCCTACTGATTTTGTATGGAGGCTTATTTTATTTTCCCGAGGTAGGAAACACGGCCCACAGTCATGTTGCTGGGAAAGAACCAGTGGCAGAGGTGGGAAATGGAATGGTGACAGCCAGCTTCTTACATTTTCACCAGGTAAGACTGAAGTTCAGTCTATAGGTTGCCCAGCTACAGACTGTGGACCCCTAAAATGAGAAATCATGGGCAACAAATATTGTTTTCCATAGTAAAATGCAGCATTACCTGGAGTTAAGCCTAAAATCCATTCGAATTAGATAGTCCCTACTATGACATAGCTAATGGACCACAGTGCACAAAATATGGCTGTACCAGTAGTCTAATAAAATGAAATGAGTGGATTAAAATAAAATTGGTGGCAATGGGACTTTCCTGGTGGTTCAGTTGTTATGAATCCGCCTGCCGAGGGGACACGTGTTCAAGCCCTGGCCTGGGAAGATCCCACATGCCGGGGAGCAGCTAAGCCCGTGCACAACAACTACTGAGCCTGCACTCTAGAGCCCGTGAGCCACAACTACTGAGCCCGTGTGCCGCAACTACTGAAGCCCACGCACCTAGAGCCCGTGCTCCGCAACAAGCGAAGCCACCACAATGAGAAGCCCGCGCACCACAACGAAGAGTAGCCCCCGCTCACCTCAACTAGAGACGGCATGCGTGCGGCAACGAAGACCCGATGCAACCAAAAATAAATAAATAATTTTTTTTTAAATTGGTGGAAATACAATAATATATTTACTGGATAAATGCATTCATATATTGTTTTCATTGGAAAGCAGTGGGGGAAGTGGTATGACAAAAACAGAGAAACCAGAAATAAATAGGGTTATTTGTCCCATTGTCCATGATTTAAATCTACCTTCTTGGTTTTCAGATGGAGTAAGTGCAGGAGGGTAGCAGTGACCTACAGAGCCTGCCAAGAACTTGTTGAACCTAGTTTATGAACATAGTCCTATCCTGTTTTGTTTTGTTTTGTTTTGTTTTTTGCGGTACGCGGACCTCTCACTGTTGCGGCCTCTCCCGTTGCGGAGCACAGGCTCCGGACGCGCAGCCTCCGCGGCATGTGGGATCTTCCCGGACCGGGGCACGAACCCGTGTCCCCTGCATCGGCAGGTGGGCTCCCAACCACTGTGCCACCAGGGAAGCCCCCTGTCCTGTTTTTGAAGCAACTGCCAAGGGGACTCTTCCCATTATTGGGGGAGGAGGGGCAGGCAGGCAAAGAGCCAGCAGTTGGGCTGGAGGTATGATCCTGAAGAAGGGAGGCCCACTCACACTTACCTCTTAAGCTCCCACTGGAGTTCAAACTGAAAAGGGCAGCATAGCTTCTTGTCATCTTTATACAACCCAGAAGCACCTAGCAGAAGGCCTTCTGCAGAGAAAGGGCTAAGATATTTATTGAACTGAATTGTATGGTGGCAAATACATGCTTTAAAAGTGTTAAAAGACTGTTTGGTATGCTTAGTCTAGTCAAAAACATCGTATTTAAGAGACAGAAGCTTGGAAAAGGTGGTTGGTGGAAAGCCAGTTTGGCTAACAGACAGCTTGAGTGTCCAACAGCTGCATTAAAGCAGAAATTGGTAAACGACTTCCCACAGTGTGGTAAAAGATTCATTAAGACAGCTCTGAGTCTCAGAGAGGGATGGAAAAGCCGAAAGAAACCAAAAATAAAGGCAACTTGACTTTTTAAAAGTGAACTTCATTTTTTTAGAGCAGTTTTAGGCTCACAGCAAAACTGAACAGAAACGACAGACATTTCCCATATATCCCTGCCCTCAACATGCACAGCCTCTGCATTATCAAGAGCTCCCACCAGAGTGGTGCACTGGTTACACCTGATGGCCTACACTGACGCATCATCACCGGCAGCCCATAGTTTACATTAGGGTGCACTCTTGGTGTTGTACATTCTTTGGGTTTGGACAAATGTATAATAACCTGCACCCACCATTAAGACATCATACAGAGTAGTTTCACTGCCCTAAAAATCTTCTCTGCTCTGTGCACAAATAGACTTGTAATGCTTTAATATGCAACAGGGACACAAATCCTCTACTTCTGTTCCACGTTCAAACCCGTCTTGAAAGCACAGCCAACAGTCAGGCACTCAAGAGCAGAAGGCCACTTCTGAGTCATCATCATCAACAGCGAATAGATAGTAAAATGGGTGTGGCTCCAAGCCCAGGAAAACAGAGAGAACAGAGAGTGTCCACAAGGAGCCGAGGCAGAAGCAGCTTTAGGAAGCTTCTAGGACACCCAGGCTACTGCATTCTCGCGTCCCTTCTGTTTCCTCCTACGACAGCACCCTGACTTTAACGCCCTTTAAGGAGTCCCTGAAGAGCAAGATGTGGCAGGGCTCCTCCAGAGGTCGGGCAGCTGATGGGAGCTTCAGGCTGTCGTGGGGTCCTTCGCTCCAGGTCTGGCCCTGGTGTCCCTCCCAGATGTGGGTTTGACATTAGTTGAGCTGGTCTGGCTCAGGCACTATAAACAGATGTCCCGTCCAAGTGAACAACCGGAGTCACACCAGTTACACTTCAGGTTTTTCATGGATTCATCCCGTTGTGACGGGAGGGGTCACAACAGTGAGAGGCCCGCGTACCGCAAAAAAAAAAAAAAAAAAAAAGCCTCCCACCCAAAACAAAACCGCTCACAGAAGACCATCTTGTGTACGAGAAGCTTTGGGTGAGGCTGTTTCCTATGAAACAAGGCAAATCACTTCAAACTGGCCAGCAGACATGCCTGTTTTTCAAGTGCCTTCCTTCAGCCATCTTTTTACTGGCAAGGTAAGCTCCTCGGTAACCTAACTTTTTACCCTCTCCCTGACTCCTCTTTCCTCTTCTTTCCCATTTTCTTGTTATCCCTTCCTTCTCTTTTTAGGGTATTTGGGATTCTGTATTCTTCTCAATCTACTGTCTAGAGCAGCGATCCTCAGCTGCAGTGATTCTCGCCCCACCCCCCGCCCGCCCAGGGGACAGTCAACAATGTCTGGAGACATTTTGGGCTGTCATGAGTCGGGTGCTACTGGTACCTAGAAGGTGGAGACCAGGGATGCTGCTAAACATCCACAGTGCACAGGACAGGCTTCCACAACAGCCAATTTATCCAGCCCCAAATGTCATGGGGTTGAGGAACTCTTATCCAGAGAAACTTAGCTGTTGCAAGTTCTATTCTTTTTTTTTTTTTTCTTTGCGTTACGCGGGCCTCTCACTGTTGTGGCCTCTCCCGTTGCGGAGCACAGGCTCCGGACGCGCAGGCTCAGCGGCCACGGCCCACGGGCGCAGCCACTCCGCGGCATGTGGGATCTTCCCGGACCGGGTCACGAACCCGTGTCCCCTGCATCGGCAGGCGGACTCTCAACCACTGCGCCACCAGGGAAGCCCTCGCAAGTTCTATTCTTAAATGCAGTTCTAGGCTTATCCAAATTCCTTCGGCCCACCTTAGAAAGAGGCTTTTATTTAAAATAGCATGTTCTTAACGCGCTGCACTAAAAAGATGCGGATGAAACATCATCTGCTCTTTGCAGACTTCCTCGATCCTTCTTTCCACTCCTCCATCTGTGCCTTCACGGCACTTCTGCACCACCATCCTGTCGTTCATCCATTTTGTTAGACTACAGCTGCCCAGCGACACAGACCAAGGCCTTTTAGCCCCCGCACCAGCACAGACCCTGGCATAGAACAGGCATTTAATACTGTCTGTGGGACTGAATTCAGTGTTCAATGAGCAGCTTCCCCCATCTCAGTACCAAGCCTGACAGAACGGTGGAGACAATTGGCAGCAGAGGGCAATCATAACTCCTGATAGACAGAGAAGGCACGTGTGTCCCGGGAATGACTATATGATGATGCAAAGTCCAGCCTTAGTTGGAAAGACCACACACTGGTCCTCTTAGTGAAGAGACCCAAGATGACTGAGCACAGGTCTCAGAAGCACCCGCTGTCAACAGAGGATATCAACCAGACGAAGTTGTTGCCATTCCAATCTTTAGTGAGGGCATCACAGCTTGCAATTTGCATTGCAATCAGGACTATTTTAAAGGAAGAGATGTAACAGCCTATCTAAATATTGCAAAAGCATACAGAAATGCCCATTTTTCCTGACTGAGTAATGGTAAATGGTACAATTATTTTAGAATTAGCAGTAATTTTCCAAGGCTTTGTGGGCAGTTCATGAAGTAATGGAATTTCTAATGGTAACTTCTAGATAAACAATTGGTTAGTGAAAAAGAAAAAAAAAATGATACCCATACAAAGAAAAGCATGTATGAAAGAAATAGGAAATTTCATTATCACATTTCTAATCAACCATTTTGATCTCGTCTTCCAAATGTTCTGACATCAAGCCGCCCAATGGTGACATATATAAGCACAACTGAAGTATTATGCAACATCATTTATATATTTTTTTAAAGCCAGTGGCAAACTTTGATGCTTTCTAAGGATAAGATACTGCATCATTTTGTTTATTTAAAGATAAAATAAAAGCAAATTAAAAAAAAAATCTGCCTCTGGAGAGGCAGAACAAACGGTGGCAGAAACCATCTGGATTTTTCATGGCTTCATCCCTGCCAAAGTTAATGGCTCTCTGCCGGTTGTCCAATTACTGATCACCCTTTTTCTTGCCTCGGCTTCAGGTCACTCCCCTGGAGCAGATCCTCCCGACCTGTAGACCCAACAGCCATTTCCCCTTCCCCCTTGCCAGTGGACTGTTCAGGTAGCACAGGCCACTTGCCTCGGGGCACAATGGCCCCTCCCGTGCCCCACTGGTAGATCTTGGTTTAATTAGTCTACCTCAGTATTTCTCAACCTTCTTTCTTTCACTGTCCCCTCATGAAATCTTTGTAGACGTGTTTTTACTCAAATACCCCCCAAACTCCTCCCATGATATTTTAATACCACAGATAAACTGTTTATGTAGCCCTTTGGGGGACCATGAACCGTTGTAACATCTAAGTCTTTTTGTCCCTGTGGCAGGCAGAATAATGGCCCCCTAAGCATTTCCACATGCTAATCTCTGGATTCTGTAAATATGTTTGGTTATACAGCAAGGGGGAAGTAGGGTTGCAGATGGAATTGAGGTTGCTGTTCTGCTGAATTTCAGATGGGGAGATTATCCTGAATTATCCTGGTACATCCAGTGGAATCACAAAGTTCCTTAAACGGGGAAAAGGAGGCAGAAGATCAGAAAGAGAAAGGGCATCTTGAAAACACTCAATTGGTCATTATTGGTTTTGAAGACGGAGGAAGGGGGCCATAAGCCAAGAAATGCAGGCAGCCTCCAAAAGAGGAAGAAAGCAAGGGTTTTCTCCTAGAGCCTCTAGAGGGATACAACCCTGCTGACACCTCAATTCTGGCCCAGTGAGACACATTTTGAGCTTCTGGCATCCAGAATTATAAGATCATAAATCTGTGTTGTTTTTAAGCCCCTAAGTTTGTGGTACTTTCTAATAGCAGCATAAGAAACTAACCCTCCCCGCACCCCAAACCAATTCTTGTCCCTATGTGGCAATTCTGTCACCAGTGAGCATACACAGTCTAACTCTCTCATTGTGCTTCCACTTCCCTCCTGATTTAGGAATAGGCTTATGACAGAATTCTGGCCAAAAAAACATGTTGCGGGGGGGGGGGTTCTTCTGGAGGTTTCTGAAAAAGGATTATTGCTCTTAAAAAAATGGAGATATTTGTAAAGAGAAATTTCCCTTTGTTTCTCTATAGATGTTGCCATCTGCATGTGATACCTGGACCTCCTACAATGAGACAATGAGGGCAGAAGGATGACGAGAAACCCCACCTTCTAAGGACAGCAGAGCAGAAAGAAGTAAAACCCATGCTGCCTTAGTTGGACACTGACATAACCAACTGTGGAGTTGACATACCTCCAACCTTCTCGTGATGGAAGAAGAAAAATGCACTTATTATTTAAGCCAGTTTTGGATTGGGTCCAAGGCTTGCTAGCAAAAGCAGCCCTTCTTCCCTTTACCAGAAATGAACTTATTCTGTAAGCAAAACACCCACCACTAGGTATCCCCTCATTAGCTGAAATTTAATGTGGTGAACAGAAATATTTGAAGTAAAAGATCATTTCAGTCACAGAGATTATAACAATGAAATGCTAATTAGAGATGTTGAGCAGATAGTTTTAAAAAAACAACAAAACCCTAGAATAGCACAGAAGGTCCTTTCTGAGCTAGCCTTTGCCCATATTCCAAGCCTATTCCCTCTTACTTATTCCATCCCTACACTCCATGTAGCCTGTACCCCAGCCATTGCAAACACGTGCCTCTCCATCCCTGTGCAATTGTGCAGGGTAGTCCCTAGAGCCCTTTCTCCGGGCTAACGCCTTCTCGTTCTTCACAGTTCAACTCATACTGGCTTCACGGAACCAAGCCTGGCATCACCCCTACCCAGAGAGAATTAAACATTTGTGATCTTACTTTACCTTTGTTCCCCCAGCATCTTAGGCACATCTTCATCTGCACTTTTTTTTTTTTAATAAATGTATTTATTTATTTATTTTTGGCTGTGTTGGGTCTTCGTCGCTGCACACGGGATTTCTTTAGTTGCGTCGAGCAGGGGCTACTCTCTGTTGTGGTGCGCGGGCTTCTCATTGCCGCGGCTTCTCTTGTTGTGGAGCACGGGCTCTAGGCACGCGGGCTTCAGTAGTTGTGGCTCACGGGCTCTAGAGCGCAGGCTCAGTAGCTGTGGTGCACGGGCTTAGTTACTCCGCGGCATGTGGGATCTTCCCAGACCAGAGCTCGAACCCGTGTCCCCTGCATTGGCAGGCAGATTCCTAACCACTGCACCATAAGGGAAGCCCTTCATCTGCACTTTCAAACTGTTAGAACTGCTGTGATTGTGTGAGTCAACATCCATCTCTCCCCTCTGCTAACCTGCGCTCTGAAGGCAAAACCTGTGGTCTTCATATGTAACCCCTCTACCTGGTTCTGTGCCTGGCCCAGACAGGGAGGGAGGAGGGGGAAGAAGAGAGTGAGGATGAATATGAATGAGAGAGCTTGAGTCTGGAGCTTCGATGAGACACCAGGACAAACATCTCATCTGGGGAGTCATCAACACACAGATGATGGTTCAAAGTGAAAACCTGGACGAGATTGCCAAGAACAGCTCCTTCAGAAACATTACCACTGGGGTGGGAGGAGATAAAGGTGCCAAGAGGGAAACATAGCAGAAGGAGCTCTGTTCGCTATTAAAAAAGACAGTTTCCAGAAGAAGATATCGGCCGCAGTGGAAGACGCAGAGGGTCAAGAAGGAAGAGGGCTGGTAAAGGCCTTGGACTTGGCCTCAGAGAGACAGCCTCCAAGAGAGTAATTTCACAAGAATGAGTAGAAAAGAGGCCGAATGACAGGGGATTGAGAGAGAGTAAACAAAGAATCAGTGTGTCCACACTGACCACACCTACATGTGCAAGTGGCTGGACCAGAAAAGAAAGAGAACAAAATATACGACTCTGTCTTCTTTTGTTCCATATTCACATAGGCTGATAAGCCTGAAAATATTTTTATTTTTTTAAAAATTCTAATGCCTTTACATGTTTGGGTCCATTTAGGAATAAGCCCTTTAAGGATTGGACCAAACCAGCTGCCAGATGACTATCCTGTACTTTGCTACACAAAGAAGGGTATAACATAGTTTGCTCTGCAAGGGCTGACTTGGCAGCCTGGAGATGGGCCACACAGTGTGGTTTTGGGGGCAGATGCCCTTTGCTCCAAGAGAAGGGCACAAGACAAGAGCCAGAACATCTGAGTCCTGGTACTAGACTTTCTAATAACTCATTCTATGACCTTTACTAAGTCATGCATCTCTCTGGACCTCAGTTTCTCCCTTTCTAACCCACTGTGTTTCTCTGATCCCACTCACTGGTACCAGGAAGTAATTCAACCGTTCAATGAATATTTACCTATTAGTTCAATGAGCAAAGCATTAAGCTAAGAGGCTAATTCTGCTAATGGAAAACTCTGATCCCCAATGTCACTAAATCCCTCCTGGGAAAGGTAACAATCTGAGCTGTCATTAGTCATTAACACTAATCTGTAAATGTTTCCTTGTTTATAATAATGGCAAACATTTATTAGGAGCTTACTGCCTGCTAGATCCTAAGCTTAAAACTTTACATGGATTTTCTCTTTTAATCATCACAAGAACAAGAGAAGTGAAGAATATTGTTATTCTCAGTTTACAAATGAGGCAAGTTGGGCTCTGAGAAGTCCACTAATGTTGTCACATAGTGAGATCACTGGGCAATGGCCAGAACAGGATTCAGAGCCATGAAGAGTGACCCCAAAGCCTGTTGTATAGTCAGGGTTCTCCAAAGGAACAGAACCAGTAGGATGTAGAAACACATAGAAAGAGATTAATTTTTAGAAATTGGCTCATGCAGTGTGGGAAGCTGGCAAATCCAAAATCTGCAGGGTGGACCGGTAGGCTGGGGATCCATGAAAGACCTCTCCCCACCCCCATAGTACAGTTCAAGTCTGAAGAATGTCTGCTGCAGAATTTCCCCTTGCTTGGGGAAAGTCGATCTTTTGTTCAATTCAGGCCTTCAACTGATTGGGTGAGGCCCACCCACATCAGGGTGAGCAATCTGCTTTACTCAAAGTCCACTGATTAAAATCTCAATCATATTTAAAAAAAAAAACTCACAGAAACATCTACAATAATGTTTGACCATATATTTGAGTGCCATGGCCCAGCCAAGGTGACATATAAAATTGACCATCGTATCTGTGCACTCAACACAATGGGGTACTTAATAAATATTTTTAAAATTATTGGTTCACTGCCAAACATTTCCTTTTGTTTTTCTCATTTTGGTTAACAACAGAATCCTCTACCTAGGTGTCCAAACCAGGAGTTTGGGAGTTATCCCTGACTCTTCCTTTTTCCTCACTCTGCACATCCAATTGCTTGCAAAGATCTATTGATTCTACTTCCTAACAGTGCTCCTATTTATCACCTCACCTCCATCCTCACAACCACAGCTTTATTTAAGACCTTGTAACTTGTTGCCTGGACTATTGCAATAACCTGCTAACTCATCTTGCTGCCTACAGATAGATTGAGTCTCTCCACCCACTCTTCAACCTACTGTCAGAGGGCTCTTCCTAAAACACAAATCTGGTCATGCTGCTGCCTTATTTTAAATCCTTCAATAGGCCTAGCTCCTTAGTTTGGTGAAAAGGTCCTTTACAATCCTGTCTTCATTTATTTTCCAGTCTCATCTCCTGCCATCCCTCCAATAAACCCCTACACTCACTGCAGCGCCCCCTTACAAAAATAATTGCACTCCCTTAAAACTGCCATATCTTTTCTTGGTAAACGCTGCTTCCCCTCTGCCTCAAATGCCAGCTCCCTTTCTCCCCAAATCAGTTCAAAATCATCATGTTGTGAAAGTGTTTCCTCAGATCTGGGCAAAATAAAGTACTACGTACCTGCCTTCCCAGAGCCTTAATAGAGAATTTGCCAACCACTGTAAGTAACTTCCCCGCTAGAATATAAATTCCTGGGAGACAGTGCTGTGTTCACGAACACTTAACAACATAGTACCTGGATATATAAGACCAGGTACTTTATAAATGTATTTAGCATAAACATGACCTTCTAGAGGTCACATTTGTGGTTTCCCCCTTAGTAAAAAAAAAAAAGGGCCTATCATTTCATAATGTAACACAGGGCCTAGAAATCACCAAAGGTACCAAGCCCCATTTTCCTTGCAAAAGATTATAGGATTTTTTTTGTCGCTGTTTTTCAAGAGTTAAAAAAATGTTTCCCAACTGCTAAGGAGAACTGGTAACCAAGGAAGGAATGATGGCTAGAACAGTGAAAAAGGACAGAGGCAGACTGAGCTGCATTTCAAGATACTTGCAAACAAAAGGATCTTCAGACACAAGACAGATTAGGGGATGGATTCTTTTAAGGAGATAGGCTGAACTGTCATCTTATTGTCCCCAGCAGCTGTGCACATGAGTACCGGAACTGTGGGAGTAGACTGGGGACTTTTGGGCGTACGCTAGTCTGTGTTTGTTATAATAAATAAGACATGAAACCACAAGGCACCAACATTACAGAGGAGACAAGCTTTATGGTTCTCAGTGAACACAAGACCACTGAAAATCTGGGGGAGATGAGGTTATAATAAACCTTATATCTTATAAGTCATTAAAACAAAGCCGTGCCATAATTGTGTTATATTAAAGATACACAAAGGGAAAGAAGGTAACTGTTGAGGGAGACAGTGGTTCCAAGCCTCAGTCGCCTTGGCCAGGTCTGAGGATATTAAGAAATGTTTCTGTCCGGTCACTCACTTACCCACCCATCCTGGCCCCTGTTTAGGAATCACTGCTACTGAAGACCAGTGAAGGAGACACCACCGTTCCTATGACAATGACGTTCAGACCACTGAATGTTTCAGAGTAAGAACAGGGTGACAAATCTTTATCACCATGGACGTGGAAAAGGTATGGGACAAAACAATGCATACCAAGAACGTTGGGAACTCAGAAATATAAACCTCATCAACGGAGCAGGTCCTTCTTGGTCATAAAATTGAGCTAAGGGAAAAATAAAGGCATGTATGCCACAGGAAGCAGGCAAACTTTTATTTTTATAATTGAGAATTTCAAAGCAATCTTGTGCCTTTATCAATGAAAATCTTTAACTCTGTGAAGCATACATTGTTTGAAATGCTAATGTCTGTCTCCCAGGTCTCCACCTACATGCATTTCCTCTTCCTTCACTACCTCGCCCAGTACCTCCCCTTTTAAGGAAGGGGAATGCTCCTGGTTGGAACCGATCGTCTCATCCTCTACACTCACACAGCTCATGACCTGTACTTCTAGGGAGCAATTATTTTCTCTCATCTTGGCTCTAAGCGATGTGATGGTCACAGTCCCATCACATCCTTCTTTACGTCCCTCCCCAGTGCTTATCACAGTGCCTTGTCTGTAGCCAACGTGCAGTACGCCTAATCCAGTGTGACCTCCGGACAGCTCCTCTTGTAGCATAAATAAAAGAAACCAGACCTCTGTTCCTGTTCCCCCGTCATTAATCAAGTCCTACCTCCAGCTTTTTATTTACAAGCAGGGGAGAGAAAAGCTGAACTCACAAGTTCATGCTGCTGAGATCAAGACCCGAAGCATATGTTGACCCAAATGGAGGGCCCAATGCCAAAAGCCAGGGAGGAAGCCAAAGTTTCTCCAAGGAAAAATATAAGTGGGGAAAAGAGGAGAAAACACCCTCAATCAAGGCTGGATACTGTAGCCAGCCCACACCAGGCATACTTGTGTCGGTGCTTTGGTAACTGCTGCAAGATGTTAAAAGGCCAAGCAGCTGGGGTGGGGAGGACGGGGGGACAAAGGGGACAAAGGGGCAGAGGAGCAGCTGCCAGCCACAGCCCTCCCCCTCTCCACTGCAGGGCTCCAGGCAAAAGCAGCTCCAAGCTGTGGGAGGGGAGAAACTTTCAGTTTGGCTGAAATTCAGTTTTATTCCACTGGGCTGGCCATTTTAATAACTAAAATGAGACTTTTCATATATTTAGAAGTGACTAAAGGACTAAAAGTCTGAAGCCAAGCTATCCTCCAGAGGAGGGTGTGGGGGGAGCTAAACCATCACAAGTGAAGAATCAGTAGGAAGAAAAAAAATAATAAAGACGCTGCTTAAAGAATTTGCTTAAAATAAAGGAGCTGCATTTTAAAAATAAAGAAGTGGCACCATGGAGGACAGTCAACACACCAATGACATTTACACTTTTTAAGTCAGTTCTCAATGACGAGGCTTTCCCAGAGTGCCTTTCTCCCTTTAAGACGCATAGAACACAGACTTTCATGCTTCCTGACAGTCCTGCAGGGAATCCCTTTTTTTTTTTTTTTTTAATGGAGAAAAGAAAAACTCCTTGATTTAGAAACCATAAAAAGAACTAAAACATCTTCTTCGAAAATAGAGAATTCAGCCATGTTTAAAACAGCCAAACAAAATATACTAGTTCTTTCCTTAGGCTCTAGGATCCTCTGATGGTTGTCCAGTCAGCTAGTGGTCAGAACTGATCCATGGCTGGGAAGGCAGCTCCTTGGCCACTGGGTGATCTGTGCTATTTTCACAGAGGGGACTCCACTGGTGGTGGGGGGGGAGCATGCATCTTGCCACAGATAACTGCTGGGGAGGCGGACGTGGCCACCATCCAGGAGTGTGAAGCCCCTGGCTTCTTTCCTCTGGTTGCCAACACACTTGGCTAAAAGAGGCAGGACGGAAAGGAGAGCCTTTTCAAAGTAGAGGACACTCAACAGAAGCCTTTTCTTGTCCTTGAAACTGCTTTGCTTGTTACCATTTAGATGGAGGCCAAAACTATTTTTGACAAATATTATGATTCATGGCTACATTTAAATCTTATTTTTCAGGGAAATTTTAGCTACTGTAACAATTTAACATATGTTGATAGAGCTCTCTCATGCCCCAGGCACTGATGAATAAGACCAGGTTGCTGCCACCCTGAGAAGGTCACGGTCTAGGCGGGAGGCACAGAAGTCGACAGGCCGACAGCACACAATATGCACAGTGCCTGCCTGCCCGGCAGGCTTTTCTCCTTGTTCTAGAAGAGCATCTTAATTTAGCATTGAGGCATGATCCCTCCCTGTGGCTTTGACCATTTGTTTCAAGTGGGCCTCTCCCCACCTACCTCTCCTCAGCTCCAGAGGGCATGTGACCCATGTCTGGCCACTGTGAACCGTGCCTTCCTTAGGCCAAAGTGGTTGCTTGAGTCATGGACTGAAACCCAACTTGGTGGAGCCAAGTCTGGGCCTTTGCCGGAACCAATGGGAATGAAACACACCCTTCCCACTAAGGTTGCCTTAGTAGGTTGAAGGTATCCCCCCAGAAGAGATAACTGTCTGGAACTCAGAATAGGACCTAATTTGGAATAAAGGTCTTCGCAGCTTTAACAAAGGGAAGGAACTCAAAATGAGGTCTTCTTGGATGAGAGTGGGCCCTAAATCCAATGACAAGTGTCCTCATAAGAGACAGGAAAAGAAAAGGCTCAACACACAGAGAGGAAGGTGATGTGACCGTGGAGACAGGGATCCGAGTTATGCAGTCACAAGCCAAGGGATGCCAAGAATTGCTGGCAGCCACCAAAATCCAGGAGAGAGGCGTGGAACGGACTACCCCTCAGAACCCCCAGAAGAAGTCAAGACTGCTAACACCTTAATTTCAGACTTCGGCCTCCACAGTGTCAGGAGAATACGTTTTTGTTGTTTCAAGTCACACAGTGTGGTGATTTGTTAAAGCAGCTCTAGGAAAGGAATACAGTTGCTAAGCTGGCAGTACACAAGCCCACAGCAGCTGGCAGCCCTCTTCCCATCACGTGGAAGAAACCTGAGGATAAAGCCAACATGCAAGTAAGCAGAAGCCAGAGCTGGAACAGGATGCATTCCTGTCAACTTTATTTTAAAATGTGGAGCTAAGCCAACCTGAGGTCAGATTTACTCCTAGACTTTTTAAGTTTCTGAACCCCAAATTTTCTCGTTGGCTTAAGTCTGAGTCCTGACCAAGACAGAGAAATAAATGTTTTTGTAAAAAAGTAAATAAACAGAAACCGCAGTTAAAGAGAGTTGGGAGACCAGAAGGGGGAGCTCTCAAGCCCTGTGAGGATAGCAGAGCCCAACAGGGAGAAGAAAGTCTCCTCTTTTGGCAAGGACTCAGCCAATGAAAAGCCGTGGACTCTGTTTACTAGCGCCCTCCCAACTTCCTGTTCTCCTTTATAAAAGCTTGCTCCTTCCCTTGCCATGTGGGGACTTGCCTGTGGCTCACCGTGATTGCAGACCCCAAATTGCAATTCCCTGCTGATCCCTAATAAACCCATCTTTGCTGGAAGAGTGTCTATTTTTCTTCTAAGTGTTTCAGGTCAACACTTTTTTCACTAACGATGTGTACAAAGGGTTGCAATTGAAGAAAAGAGCTCGGCTAACCCCTTCTGGGTATCTAGGAAGGTTTCACTAAGGAGGTATCATTGATGCTGGGTCTTAAAGAATGAAAATAGCTCCAGGCAGACACTGGGGATGCTGCATTTCCAGAAAAGGGAAGAGGATCCACGCAGGTGCATTAGAAAATGCTCAGGTCATAAGATGTGGCACAAAAGCACAAACAGTGAGGGGAGATGGAGGGAAAGGCAAGAAATCAGGCTGTTTAAAGAAAGAGCATGTTCTCTTTGTCCTCCCTACAGTTTCGCAGGACAAGGATGGGAAACATGACTGCAGAAACCAACGTCTGTAACCTCAAAAGAGAAAGAACAAGAGGCAGTAAAAAGAACGTGAACTTTGGAGCCACAGAACTCTGGGTTTATATTCCATGCTACCACTTACTAATTAATTAGGTTATCTTGGGCTGTTGTTATGTACTTTTTTTGAGCCTTAGTTTTCTCATCTGTAAAATAGGTATAATATATGCCTCATAGCCTAAAGAAAACTCAGTTACATGGTACATATAAAGTAAGCACTAATAGTTCCCTCTCCTTTCAATGAATTACCTTGGACTTGGGGACAATAAGACAGACAGACAGACAGAGAAAGAGAGAGAGGGAGGGAGAGAGAGAGACTTTGGAAAGCAAACATTCACATGTAATAGAATATGGTGTATGTTGGAATTTACAAATCAAAAATAATTAGGTCAAATCACAGTTATACATACTTTAAATGAAAGTTGCACTAAACCTAATTTTTAGAGACCAACGTGTCAAATCACCCATTTCTATGACCCTTGACTATGTGGACTCAGAAGTGTTTCCAGAATCACCATTGTATTATGAAAGCATAAAAGTGTTCAGAAAACTGCATAATGATTAATGAGCCTTAAAATGAATCGGTAACACAAGAGTATAAAAGCAACAAGAAGTATGAGTTAAGAGGAAAATATTTAGAACAATTAACAAGAAAACTCTAAACTTCAGGTCCTCCTAGAACACAGGAAAAAGAGCAATAAAGGTCTCTAGCGGACTTTGTTTTTAAAAAAAAAAAAGTAACAATAACCTGGGAGACACTTACCATTTTAACTCTTTTTCACTGAAGCATCAGTTGGAGTGAAATTTTGACAGGAAATAATTCACTTGATCTCCCACCCCTGAATCACCCATTTAAGGGAGCCATACTGTCACTTGGGACACACCCATTCCAGTCTAAGGGCTCTAGGACACACCCTGCTGTTGACCAACAAGTCTTAAAGGAGTTTTGCTTCAGTGGCTTAGATCCCCATAGCATCAAGTCACCTCATTGTCCCAGGCCTGGGACTTTGATCCTATCTGTACCTAGGCCAAGTCACACACCTCCCTGCCTTTACCTCCACCCAAGTCCAAGTCAACCCCAAGAAATTTCTAACTCATATTCTGGTTCCATCCCTACAATCCAGTTTTTGCACACGATCCCCTTAAAATCTGAATTGTACCATGTCACTCTCCAAACCCTCCAAAGACTTTCCATTGCTTGAGAATAAAATCCACACTTCCTGCCATGACCTGTGACACTAGTCAATCACGCCTTTGACTGCTTTTCACTTCCTGTGCTGCCGCCCCGCCCCTTGCTGGGTTCCAGCCACACTGGCTTCCTGGATATCTCTCAATAAATCAAAAACACACATTTGTTCCTTTCTTAATAAGATACACTTCATAATTATTAGCTTGAATTTATAATCATTAGTTTGTTTACTTGTTTTCTTTTTAAATCGGTCTCCCCATCAGAATCTAAGCCCCTTAAGGCCAGAGACCAGAGCTGTGAACTCCCAGCACCTAGCACAGTCCAGCTTCACATGGACATCAATCATTTGTCAAAAGGGTCATCAATGACCAAGCTCCTCGGGGCCTGGAGTCATGAGTCTAAATATCAGAAACCCTATACCTTTAGGACATCTTGCAGTCATGAAACACATTACACACTTATATACCTGGAAGACTCAAAGCCAGTTGAAAGGAGAATAGTACATTCAGCATAATTACCTCCTTTCTGATTTTGCATCCCCCCTATTTGTCAGACCTAGCAAAGCTCTAGCCCTTAACTCAGCTTTGCCCCACCGGAAGTGTAGATCCACCACCTGGTTCTGGTTCTCAGAATCAAGTTTAGCAGTCTGGGCATCAAACTTGCTGTCACCTACTTAAGCTACTGCTTCTGTTTCCCAACTTAATCCTGGCCCTGAATTGGTTTCTTGGTTCTCTCTCCTTCCCATGCAACTTCCTGTTGTAGACCCAGCCATGCCCCCAGACCCCATGCCTCCCAAGTAACAGCAGGTATGTTGTGAATTATTACCATGGGCAGGGTTTTACCCTCTTCCACTGAGCACTTTCATGTGGACTGCTAGCCTGTCCATCTACCTACCTCCTCCTCCAAACTACCTGCTTCCTGGTGTCCTGTCTGCCAGGATTCACTCACCTGCTGTGTGTTCATTTACTCACTCATTCAACATTTTTAGAGCATCTTCTAGACCTTGCAACTACAGTACTATACAAAGACTAATATGCTCTGATATCAATTCCAGTGCTGGCGAGGGGCTCCCCACAATGACAAGCAGTTCTCGGGACAGCAACAAGTTTCCTACAATTCAACTCAACTCTGACACTGTCCACCCAGAAAGAGTGTCAGATTCCACAAGTTGAGGGCTCAGTCCTACAAGACTACCCCCCACCCCTGGCCCACACTTCAGATGCCAATTGCAAGCCCGAGTTATCACCTGTACTTCTGACCAACTGGTTATCGATTGGGGGTTCCAACGACCTCCTCCTTGGACTTGAGATAAATAAGGTATGCTCTCCACCTCCGAAGGAAGAGAGAAGTCATTAAAATCCACAGTGGTAAGATATCTTCATGGTTCCCTAGAAATGGACCAAGGGTTCACAGTTGCCCACTTCTCACCCTCTACTTTGTCTTGACACAAGTGTACTCAGGCTTCTCCCCTTCCTACATGCCCCTGAACTCTGTCTGCCCCCAAATCTGAGCAAGCACTGGAAAAATGGACCATGTCCCCGTTATCAGCTGCCTCTGGAAAGCGGCTGATCAGATCAGGACACTTTCCTGGTCATTTCCCCTTTGCCTACCCAGACTTCCCTTAAAAGTTTCTATTAAGCTGTTGCTTACCGCTACCTACCATATAAAAGAAAACCCTTCTTCCCTTTGACTTTGCAATACTTTTGGATTTTTGAATTCAAGTCTTCTCTCTCTTGCAATAGTCTTAATTCTGAGTAAAGCCTCTCCTTGTCTAAGTCTGGATTGGTTTTTTACTTGAGATAACACACAGAAGAGAAACCTCACTTAAGTTTGTCTGGGAGGATGAGAAGGTAGAGATCTGAGAAGGCTTCCTGGAAATAATCCAAGAACTGAAGGATAAGGAAATGTAAACCAGACCTACGTAGGGGGAGGACAGGAATTCTGGGCCGAGATGTGGCGTGAGCGGATCTCTTGCCACATGGCAGTCGGTTCAGGATATCACCCAGAACCATAATCTCTTGATCTATGCTCTGCAGGGCTAGATGCACTTCTTGTCCCATCCTGCATTTGGTGTTGCTCCCAAACATCTGTACCCAGTGAGTTTCCTAAGTCCAGATTTATCCCTCTGTGTGCCCACACAGGCTCACTTTTCCTTCAAATATGTATTCTTTCACCCAGCATGCCATGGACAGCTCCACTGAACTCTGGTATCTCCAGAACACCCAAGGGATCAAGTTGTTGATGTGACAGTTACAGACCCTCTCTCGTTATTTTCATGGACTCTCGGTCTGAGGCATTTCACACTGTAGGCTTAGGTTGAGTTCCCATAGCCCAGAGGTAGGAGACTAAAAGAACATGGGAAATGTAAAGACCGTAAGCTTGACAGGAAAGCCTACAAGGGCGGGAATCAGGTTGGACTCACCCAGTGCCATATCCCCAACCTCCTAGAAGGGGGCCCAAACGTACAATACGTGCTCAAATATTTCTTGAATGAAATGTCACATGAATATTTCCACCCACCCTAGGATTCCTCCTGGCAGTCACATCAAACCCATTCTGAAGGGGAGCACAGTGGGTGCCCTCCACGATACTAAACACAAAAGGCTAACAATGCACTCTGCACTTGCCTCTTTCCCTTGATTGCCCATTATGTGGGTGCCAGCGGTGATTCATGATGCAAATGTGGCCCCTGAGTCACATGGCCCTGTGTACCACTGCTTCAGAAGTAGGTCTGAGCTGCTACAAGAGGCATTTTTTTTCTCACTAGTGGAACAGCCAGAGATATGTTTAAATCATTACTTAAAATTCCTTTCTCGACCAAACCTCTTCCCAGAGCTGTTAACAGGAAACAAAATGTGCTGACTCGAGTTTCACTTTGCCTCCTTTCCCCTGCCTTCCCCTTGTGGAGTCCCCAGTGAATCATGAAATGCCTCTGACCACGTAGCATGGAAAGAAGCAAAGAAAGAAGCCCGGGGTCTGTCAAACATGCAGATGTTAGAGCAGAAGGACCATGTGGCCCAGTTTTGCCAAGGGATGTGACCCTTGAAATAATTGGCACCTTTTTCAATAAACTGTTCATCTTATACCTTCCTGATTGCACTATTCTTGAGCCATTTCTTTTCAAGGAAACCATAATTATTGCTTAGTTGATAAGTTATGATGGAAAGCGGGAAAACACACTCTCATTCTCAGGCCAACTCTTTTAGCACCTACAAAAAAGTGACATGAAGGGATTCTGAGGTTGCTTCATTTCCGCAGAAAGATGTTTCTATATTATGTTCTATCAACACAGTAAAGTGTGGATGGCACCTTAAAGCTCTCATCTCGTGCTGGAGTTTCCAAACAGAAGAGCTTGAACAAGAAAATGACTTTGGAAAGGGAAATGAAAGAATGCAATTTCTTTGGGGCTAAACGCAGGAGGAGAAGCACACGCCTGCCGTGACGCAGGCATTCAGCTCTGACGCAGGCAGAGCCCAGCCGGCAAGGACAAGGGGAAATGGGGCTGGCTACCTTGGTTACGGAAGCTGATGCCTCAGGAGAAACGGGGAGTCCAGGGCCCAAAATCCACCTAAAGAACCGGGACACACGTGGGTTCAGTTCAGACAGAACTCCATGAATCAGGGTTCAATCCAGCAGTTAGGGTTGGTGTTATGGCTGAATTGTGTCCCCCCTCCCCAAAATTCACAGGTTGAAGTCCTAACTCCCAGTACTTCAGAATGTGACCTTATTTTCATTGCAGATATAATTAATGAAGGGTCATTACAGATATGATTAATGAAGATGAGGTCATACTTATATGAGATCATCTAATATGAGGTCATATTGGATTAGGGTGGGTCCCTCAGAAGGAACCACCCCTTCTGACACCTTGATCCCAGATTTCCAGCCTCCAGAACCATGACACAATAGATTTATGTGGGAATTCCCTGGTGGTCCAGTGGTTAGGATTCCGCACTTTCACCGCCTAGGGCCCAGGTTCCATCCCTGGTCAGGGAACTAAGATCCCACAAGCCACAGAGCTAGCCAAAAAATATATATATATATGTGTGTGTGTGTGTGTGTGTGTGTGTGTGTGTGTGTGTCATTTAAGCCACCCAGTTTGTGGTACTTTGTTACAGCAACCCTAGGAAACTCGTACAGTTGGCAATAAGAGTTAGGGAGCAGGAAAAGAATAACTCGAAACAGGGACAACCCTGTTGATGACATACCCTGACCCTTCCTAAGCATTTAAATGGGAATTTCTGAGAGAGAAACTCAAACCATCCTCTGAGACTGAACTTTTATTCTAGGGATACGACACTAAAAGGATGAGAGAAATATAAAGACAACAAGCTAGACAGGGTCAGGACCCCCACACACACTAGGGACCCAACAGACAGGACTCTGTTCAATGGCTTCATGCAGTCAGACCTCAACAGGTGCACGAGTCATGCAGAAGACAAGACACCTCCACCCTGTCAGGGGAAAGAGTTGACAAGGAATAGGCAGTGTGTCGTGGTTCAACCTCAGAGGTCAGAGTCTGGGGCAGAGCCCCACTCCTAGGGATCCAGAGTATGAGTCAGGGTGAGACAGCTCTGTAAGTTTGCTACAACCTAGAAGGGAGCTCAGGGCTCACCCTGGGACCACCAAGTACAGGGTCCATCTTGGCAAAATCACTTCAAAGCCCAGAAACTTGTAAGCTAAGGTCAGGACAAACTATTGGCCCTGATTAAAACTCGGGAACTGAACAAAACTAAAACTGTTGCCTAGGGCATCGGTGATGCTGGGTGGGAGTGACCGGGGAGAACAGGGGCTAAAGCCGTAGAGTAAGTCAGACACTGATTATCTATAAACGGACACATCCGGGTATCCATCCATAGATCAAGAAATGAGAATTGTCAAAACTGTATGTACTTTTTACATACATTAATCATTTCACAAATACACACATTACAAAGTTGGCATCATATTCTACATGCATTTTTTGTCTCTTTTTCTCAAGAACTTGTGTTGAACTTACCTAATTCATTCCACTCACATCACACAGCGTACTCCCTTTGAGCTTGGGGTCCATAAACTGTCACCCTCCACTGCCTCATGGCAGGTCTTTTCGTTACATGAAATGCAGGATGCCCTCTCTTGGGCACTGTGTTCTTGGCCAATGCCTCTGAATGATGCCTCCATGAAGGCAATGATCACATTCACTTGAAAGTATTTGTTTACATCTCTGTAACCTCTGATACACAGTAACCAGCTAGGAAGCAGAGGACGTGATTCATCTCTAGATCCTGAAAGCCTAGAACAAGTATGCCCTGATCCATGGTGGGTACACAATAGATGCTGGCTGAGTCAGTTAATATATAGAAGGCTCACAAGGAAGAGGAGAAAGCATATTTGGTGAGCCAACACTGACTGGCATTTAATTAATTCATGCATTCAACTAGGTGCCAACACTCTTCTATGTAGTATATTAGTCATTCTAAGAAAAAATAATAATAGGATTGCTCTCTGCTAGGAGGTACAAAGCAAGTTTCAGGAATGAGGAAGACTGGCTGCTTTTCTTTGAGCTCTTATGTAGGCTTCACTCTGCTTTCTTATTTGCTCACTGAGCAAACTGGGCACAGGTTGCGGGCAATAAGACAACTCCTGGACCACCCATCAGCAAGGATGCCTAACACAATACGAGTTGGCAGTTGTTGACCACTTACCACGAGCTACACATCGTTCTGTATGATTTCTTTTGATTCTTATACAATTGCTATCCCCATTGTACAGATAAGAAAATTGAGGCATAACAAGAGTAAGTAATTTACCCAAGGTCTTATAGCTAAGCTGTGACAGATCTGGAAGTCAAACCCAGCCGATAAGGAGCACTTAGCCACTCCCCAGCACTGTTTGGCCTGAGGGATCCGGGGTGGGCTGAACCTATAGATTACAGGCTTTGGTATTTTCCAGTAATAAAAAATTGAATTCTGATTGGCTCAACAATGTGGAAGACCAAAGCTTCCCATATAGGTTACGTGTTAGCAAAGAAAATGCATAAGCCATTGTTGGGACCATCTCTGCCCTTCGGTTCCCAGAGCCTGAGGAAGCCTGACCACTGGGCTCGCAGCGCCAACACAGCCATGAATCTGGTGACGATGGTCATTCAACAGAAATTCATGAAGCACCTGGCATATGCCAGGCACTCCGCTGGGTGTTGGGGTAGCGGAGTGTCCTTCCGTTGAGAAAAACACATTCTGGAGGAAGAGGTATACAGAGAAATTGGCATTATGATCAGAGTGGCAAGTGATTCCACAGGGTTAAGCTCAGGGACTCATGAGAGCACATCACTAAGGATGAGGCAAGGTACCTCAAGCTTGTCCCGATATCTGAACAATGTGCTACCTGAACAATCAGACCCAAGCAAACACAACTGTTGGTGACACCATAAGCAATATTCAACAGCCAGGGGTGACAAGATTAAGACAGGGTAGAATATGTACCACAGCAGTTGTGGAGGGCTAGTAAAGAGAACGGAGAGGGTAGGCGGTCAGGAGCCACTCAAAATCTCCTCTCTGATCTTTCAGGCAGAACTTTGAAGGTAATTAATGAATCAAGCAAAGCCTTCCCTGGCTATTTATCCTACACACGGGCAGTACATCCACCACCTTCATAATGATCTACAGCTTTGCCACACATTCTGGAAAAAAAGTCTGTATTATCCCCATTCCTTTCACTAGTAATACCTGATGTCAAATAGCACTTTAGAGTTTATAAAGAACATTTCACAAGTATTCTAGCACGTGATGATCACTGAGCAGAGGGCCACCATTTTATAGACAAGGAAATTAATCTTCAGACAAAGTCTCATAATTGACGAAGGGGGATTTAGACTCGTTTTTGACTCCGAGGTGTGTTCCACTGCATCAAACTGCCATTGTTTACTAAATACTTAACTACGGCGTTAGAATCATAGGTTTCAAAGCATCTATTGAATGCTATTTGCCATTCCACATTAATAGCAGCTGTTGCTACTTAGCAGTTCCTAAGCCCTAAATATTAAGCAAGGCCAGAATGAAGAACGGCTTTGAAATGATGTTCCATTTGATCAAGTTCTGCAGTAATTGTCAAAATCGTATACACTTTCTTTGGATCCCTATAAAGCTTCCGCAGGATCGCTGCACCTGCAGTTCCAATTTGCAATCTCCTCAGCCCTCCTTTGAAGTTATTCTTGCCAATTGCCTGGTGTTAATATTAATTAAATATGATTTGCAACTTGAAATGTGCTATCAATGGAAGTCAGCTGTGGGAATATAAAGTAAAAATTTCAATTGAATTAAAATGTTTCCTTTCATTCACAGTATTTTACAACATTAATACTTTTGGCAAATTGATTTTTGCCTGCTGGAAGTCATTTTTCCAAAGCAATGAACATCTATGGGAAAAAGCTGCTCTTTATGTACTTTTTTCTTTCTCTCACTTAAAATACTTTGTTTTATTCTTGAAGCAAATCCATTGCAGTTAATAGAAACTTGATTCTTGTTTATAACCCAAGAGGAAAAAACACTTTATTTTAAAACTGTACTGAGATAGCTTAAAATGATCAGAGGGCACTTTTCCATTGTAGAGGTGGAATGAAATTTCCCTTACTTTATTTCTTGACCCACACCGAAAATAAATTACTATCAAATGTTTTGGCAAGTGTCGGTCATTTTATACACACAAAAATGAATTAATTAAATTGATTTATTGCATTAACATTTCAAACAGATTGTGCCAATCCAAAGACCTCTGTGATCCCTTCCAAAGTCAGAGATTTTAAGATTCTGAACACGTCAGACAATAGTCAGAAGCTTCCAGCATTTGCAAATTAGAAGAAAAAAAGTCACGTATGGTAGATTTGACAGAATCAGGTCTGTTCTGCCCCTTGTAATGTGTGGGATGACGACTCGCAGGCCTGTCATCTTCAATAAACCATTCATAAACACGATGACTGATTAAGGAGGTGTGTTGCCATACTGTGCGAATCCACAGTGAAAAGATAAAATGTTATCACAGATTCCTTTTATCTTCAAAGATAAAGCTTAGCTTCCTTGCCTCTTAGAATGATCGTGGCGGCATTAACATTTATTATCCTGTCTTCTTTTTTAAATAATATAATAAGGTAAGACAAAGAAGGGAAAGAACCTGTCTAAAGCCTCAAGGAAGTCATTTATTGAGTCACAAACTACAATTTCCAGAGCTTATGACAGAAAAGCATGGGTATGTATTATTAACCTTCTTATTATAATATCAATGAAAACATCATATCAGAGCATTAAAACAAGACAGACATAGAGGACTGTGGTCCTAACAACTGAGGATGTGTAACATAGGTGATGGAGAAGTCTTAACCATCAGCAGCAACTAAGCTATTCCCTTCCCTCAAGCCAAAAGAGACCAAAGGGGGAAATAAAAATAAATTAGGCCAGAAAAGACTCTAGATGTCCAAAATTTCCCAGGTGTCATTGAAAAGAACAATAGCTTGGAATTACACAAAGCAGGGAGGCTGAACAGCCGGTACACCACTGTAGAGGGAGTGTCCACTGTGATCCTACTAGGAGGCTCCTGACTACTTAGAATCCTGGCAAAGCCAGACACAAGGACCCCACCACCCACCCCTGTCTGGAACCCTGAGTTATCCATTAGGTCACCTCATCTACCCAAGTAGTCAAGACTGGGAGAGTAAAATTCTGTAGCACTTCAAAAGGAACTTTTGAGCTGGTTATATTATGGTCTGCTCCATTACCAAATTCTGTCTACAGAGCAGCCCCCTCATCTTTATTGCTAACTGTTTGTCCTCCTGGCCGACCTCCCATCCCTGTCACTGGGAGTTATCTCCCTAAGTACACCCTTCATCACTACCACCCCCTGTTATGGGTATTAAATTGTGTCTCCCCAAAAGATACAGCAAATACCTCAGAATGTGACCTCATTTGGAAATAGGGTTATTGCAGATATAATTAGTTAAGATGAGGTCATACTGGAGTAGCGTGGGGCCTTTAATCCAATATGACTGGCACTCTTATAAGAAGAGAAGACAGAGACAGAAACAAGAAGGGAAAAGACAGCAATGTGATGATGGACGCAGAGACTGGATTGACAGAAGAAGCTAATGAACACAAATGATCACCAGCAAATACCAGAAGCTACCGAGGCAGGAAAGGATTCTCCCCTACAGGTTTCAGAATCAGCATGGCTCTGCCGACACCTTGATTTCAGATTTCTCGCCTCCAGAACTGTGAGACATTATGTTTCTGTTGCTTTCAGCCACCCAGTTCGTGGTGTTTTGTTATGGCAGCCCTAATATACCCGCTCTCAGGGACATTCCTTGATTCTCCGCCACTGTACCACACACTTTCAGCTGTGCCCTCTGGCAAAGTTCCTGTTCTCTTATGAATATCTGCTCAATAACCTTGACTTTTTCATCAAGAACTCCTACCGTCGCCTATCATGGAAAACTTCAAAGAAGACTGAGAGCCCTCCCATGGCCACAAACCCATCAAGAGAAGAGAAAAGAGAACACTCTGCCCTATTCTTAGCTTTCCCTTACTAAATCTAGCCCATTATTCCCAAATCTTCATTTTTTTTTTCATTTATACTAATTTTATTTTTCCAGCTTTTTTGAGGTATAATTGACAAATAAAACTTGTATATATTTAAGGTGTACAACATGATGTTCTGATATATGTACACACTGTGAAATAATTACCCACAATCAAGCTAATTCACATCTCCATCATCTCACATAGTTTTGTGTGTGTGTGTAGTGAGAACACTTGAGATCAACTCTTAGCAAATTTCAAGTATACAATACAGTATTACTAACTATAGTTACCATTCTGTACATTAGATCTCCAGGATTTATTCATCCTGTTTAACTGAAAGTTTATTTCCTTTGGCTAACGTCTTCCCATTTCTCCTACCATCCCCCACCAGCTCCTAGCAACCACCATTCTACACTCTGCTTTCATGAGTTTGACTTTTTAAAATTCTACCTATAAGTGAGAGCACATATAAGTGACAGCATGCAGTATTTATCTTTCTGTGTCTGGTTTATTTCACTTAGCATAATGTCCTCCAGGTTCATCCATGTTGTCACAAGTGGCAGGATTTCCTTCTTTTTTAAGGCTAAATAATATCCCATTTTACATATATTTCCTTTATCCATTCATCCATCAACGGACACTCAGTTTGTTTCCATATCTTGGTTATTGTAAATAATGCTACAATGAACACAAGAGTGCAGATATCTCTTCAACATATTGATTTCATTTTCTTTGGACATATACTTAGAAGTGGAATCACTGGATCATGTGGTAGTTCAGTTTTTAATTTTTGAGGAAACTCCATATTATCTTCCATAATGACTGTACCAATTTACACTCCTATCAACTGTGTGCAAGCCTTCCCTTTCCTTTACATCCTCACCAATGCTTGTCATCCCATACCTTTATGTAAAGCTTCTCCCCAAGAGTGTATCTTTCACCCCCTTTAATTCACACTCTACTGCATGTTCTACCTCAGCAATTACCCTTCCCACCTCAATTATCAATTTGAATGAGCTTCAGATCTATAGCTCAATTCCTGCCTTGGCTTTAGATCAATGTTCTTTGTTGCTCTTCTCCACAAAGGTATGTACCAGTACTCACAGTTTCTTGGGTTCATAACCAAACTATGCTTCCCACCCCAAACCAACCTTTCCACTTCACTGTCTCTTTTCTATTCATGGCACTTGCATTTTCCCAATTGCCCGGTTTCAGAATTTCAAGCTTAATTTTTTTCTTACCTTCGAGCTCTAATTCCAATCAATTGCTAAGTTCCAGAGACTCCACCTCCAAGTGCCTCTCAAGTCTGTTCCCTCTTCCACTTCTATTACCACTACCCCATGTGAGGCTAAGACTGATACTATAGAGGCCTCTCAACTGGTCTCCCCATCTTCCGCTTCTCATTAGCAAAGTCTTAAATACATATCCTAGTAGACCCCTCTCTCCTCGGTAGTTTCCTCCATTGTCTAGAAAATAAAGGATAAAATTACTATCCTATGAGGTAAAGTGCTCACCTATGTGTCCTTGTCACAAAGCCTTCCAGTTTTGTCTTCCATACCTCACTACACAAACTATGATCCAGTCAAATTGTGCTACTTGTTGATCCCAAATATTTTTCTTTTGACTTCTCCAATAAAAATGCTATAGTCAAGGGGCTGAGATTATAACAGCTAGGATATCAAGGGGCTATTTGTCTTATTTTATCAAATAATTCCTGTCCCTCTCTCCCTGAGAAGGATCCTGACCAGAGAAGAGACGTCACGGGCATCTGTGTTCATGACCATCATTCACTCATAAACTTCGTTCTCCAAGACTCACGAAGGACACTTCCCCAAGTCTCAGATTTTGTTAAAATGAAAAACGTTCTAAACAAACCGTACAGGCATTGTACCACTAAACAGATTTTCCTTTCACTATCATTCCATTATGATCTGTCAGAATTAACCAGAGACAAAACATAGGAAGCCTCAATTTACACTGAAATTTCTTGGCAATCAATGTTCTTGAAGAGAGAAATCCTGAACAGAGTACAGGAAAATTTAGAAGAATTGGGAAAATATACAATTTCATTAATAGGCAGACACTCCAAAAAATGAATGTATACATCTCCTTCTCAGTCAAGAGACTAAGATTTTTAAAAACACTAGTAACACAATGACAGAGATGTCATCAACGTCGTAGTAAGAGGAGCAAATGTTATCGAACTAATGAATTTTCATTAGAGGCATCAGATCATTTCAGAATGGGTTAAGTTGCTACCCTATGCCATTCCCATTAATATCATTGTCATGTAAAAGGTTTCATTTTCAGCTATTTTTGTTCTGGATAAAATCTTTGTCATTAAAATGAGGGACGATTTTGATATTTAATATATTCCATGGCATACTCTAGTGTGGTACTAATTTGGCCTTTTCAGTATTCTGCATATTAATTGACAACCCAGCCCTCCTCCATTCCCCAGATAAGTGAGAACTGAAATAGAATGGAAAGCCAATCACGTCACAGAATACTGAAAGGATCAACACAGAAGAAACAGGTTGCTCTATCAAGAGCATCCTACACAAGGCACTAAAATTATTTTCTCCCGTACTAATGAGTAAGATAGAGACAGCAATAATTAATGGTACCGTCTGAATCCTTTTAGGTGACAGTTACCTAAGAAGAGCAATGCTCCTTAAAAGTGAAAACAAAATATTTCTTTTTTAGTAAGAAGAGTAAAACTGCGATCTCACTTAACTTCTAGAACAATGCATTTTATCAGATGCTTCAACAACTGGCAAATCATGTCCTGTACTGAATTTTTCATAGTAATCTGTTTCGTGCACACAAAATGTGCCCTATAGTTGAGAATGTACAGGATCACTGCAGAAAACTTCTCATTTCAGTACATACTCTATTAGTTTCCTTCTGTCGTTGAATTACCACTTTGGTGAGAACCGACATCAGCTGCTTAAATAATGCATTAACCCTGCTTTCAGAAGCTATTGTTTTCATTTGAGTAGGCATTTCTCCTAAGGATAAACTTGGGATTCTTTTCCAAGAAGGTAATGTAATTTACCCTCATTTAAAGTTCAATTGAATGTTTTGAATCATCTTTATAGCAGTAGTGATATAAATTAAAATTCCAAACAGCACAGGTTATGGCATCGTGGATATTTACAACAGGAATGAATAGTTGTCCCTTAAATAAATTAAGCCAATCTTTCCAACAAAACCAGGTCTTTTCTACATTTTCTGTAACAGCACAGCACTTGAACAAATGTTAAACACACCAAATATTATGTATAATAAGTTTCCATGTTCTGTTATATGCAGAAGAACAGATCGCAGGCATCTTCAAGTGTTTCAAGAGAAAACCTTATTCCAATAACTTTGTCTTTGCTAATTAGGGAATAAGCCCAAATCACTCCCATGGTCTTTTCCTGCACTGAAGCTTCTAAGAAAAACAATAAATTATCAATATAATTTCCTGCAAGTTCAAAATTACTCAAAAACAGCTAAAGGGCACGTTAAATTTTCGACAAAACATTGTTATTACTTTTATAGAAAAATATGCAAATTTTATTCAGTAATTCTTAGTAAGAACAACAGCATTTGTTAAGTAATGGTAACATGTCTCCTTTCATCCACAAAGTTATATTGTTGGCCAGTCAGCAATAATATTTGTGCCCTAAGTTGTTTTTGTTTTCTGGTTTTTCCACGCAGTGTAAGCCTCATGGTTATATATACACGTAGTAAAACACCTACAGAGATTTGGATGAGAACCTTGAAAAAACCCGGGACAGAGTTCACGAGCACCCTGTTTTAACCAAGTTTTCACATCTTGCCCTTTAATCCCACTGTAAGCTTCAGAGTTTGAGGTAAGAATAAAAATTCAAAAAGTGAAATATGAGAATAAGAATATCGCTTATGTATAGCCTTGGGGGCTACTTCAGTACTGTTTTAAGATGATTACCAGTCTTAATTCCCTCTAGTGTTGGATGTTAAATTCCACTGCCTTTTTAAAAAAATTTAATGACTTGCTAATGTAAACCTCCATCTAGAACAATCAAATAGTATGTCATTTATTCAAATTTACAGTGGCTCTAATGTGCCAGCAAAGTCCCTCGTCAAAAAAGGCAGCTTTAAAAAATGTTCGCCTGAGTCAGGAGCTCTAATTCCTAAATTAGCACCAAAGTGTCACCTTGATAGACCAAGAACAACAAAATCATTTATAATAAACCCAGCTTCCCCCTAGAGTGGACAGCCTGGGTCACAGATCTCTAGGAGCTCTAATTATCCCAAACAGATCAGAGAGCTCTTGGGGGTGCTCAGACTTCTGCAACCTGTCATCTCCAAATGCAATAATCTGATAAATATACGCTTACCAATCTCCCGCGAGATCTGAGTGAAGGCCTCCACACCGCTCTCTCCGTAGTTGCCCTCAGAAGCCAATGTTGACACATAATTCCACCCCAGTGCCGTCACAATGTCCACCATGGCTTGCGCTTGGTAGGAGTCAGGGGGGACCACCCGAGAGAAGAAGTCATACCTGGTGTTATCACTTAGCTCTGGGGCTGTGGATGCATAGCTGATTTGAGGTATCTGCGAAACAAATGACAGGTCATTTCAACCCATGAGGACTGCTGTCAAATGATGGATTGTCACACAAGAGACGAAATAGCCAAAGCTATACCAGAAACCTAGACAGATCAGCCTGCAGCCAAAATATGGTTTCATGACCACCAATTTAATTAGAACGTATTTTATAAGGGTCTGTGGACTCGCTTTCTTTCATAGCACATTTCTAAACAGTAAGACAGAATTTAGTTTGGGTTCAGGTCCCATTGTTTCAGAAGCCAAAGCAAAGCGTTTGTGCTTTTCGTTTTTGTTGCTTTTTTATTCTGTACATGATAAGTTCTGGTGTGGAAATGAGGCAGAAATGAACATGAAATGTACATACATGCTTCAGAAAAAGTCACCTCTGAAATCATCTTTGGCTTTAGGACATAAAGGCTACATAATAATGAACAGAGAATTTAACATGAGGCTATTTTTATGCTTGATACCATTTCAGTCTTAAGATTATATTTTTGGTAAAGTATTTTAAATATATAGTTTTGCAAGTCTAGCCACTGCTTATTGATATAATCACTACATACCACAATAAGATTTGGGAATAGCTAACCATGTATCTTTTAATTATAACATCTTTCCAGCCTTCCAACCCTCAAAAAAAAAAAATCACAAAACAGGAATCCATACCACAATTGCTTTAGGAAAAGAGACTATTTTCTGACATAAAAAGGGTGAATTGCTAGAAGATATTCAAAATTAGAGATCGTATGTCATTTCTCCTAAATAAATTCAAGCTGAGAAACAAATTAACTGCATGCCATAAATCTACCCCTAAAAATGTTTGAAATGCAATATTCACTCATATAAACAAGTGAAGACTCTTACTCTACCAGTGAAAAGTGCTAGGATAGAAGAATACAGGGATGTTAAAGAAGTATGGCAGAAGGACATGCAGGCTAGACGGAGCACGGAAGTGTAGGAAATCTGGCATATAGGCCAGTAAGGACATTTCAGCCACACGAAACTGCATGTCCAAGGCCATAGAGTCAAGAAAGGGCATGGTGGAACTTCCCTGGCAGTCCAGTGGTTAAGACTTCACCTTCCAATGCAGGGGGTGAGGGTTCAATCCCCGGTGGGAGAGCTAAGATCCCGCATGCCTTGCAGCCAAAAAACCAAAACATAAAACAGAAGCAATACTGTAACAAATTCAATAAAGACGTTAAAAATGGTCCATATCAAAAAAAAAAAAAAAAAAGAAAGAAAAGAAAGGGCATGGTATGGCATTGCAGCATTTCACATGGTGGGAATGCAGGATACCAAGGGAGGAATGTCAGGAAGGAAAACTGCAAAGCTAGACAGAAACCAGAGGATGAAGGGCTAGTCGGGTATGACAAGGAGTGTGGATTTTATTACCAAGGCCGTGGGGAAGCACAGCATGATTGTAACCAAGGAAATGACATAATCAAATTTTTGTTTTAGAAAGATCACATTGGCAGCAGCGGGGGAGAGTAGCAACCCTCAAATTTCAGTGTCCACCTGGGCAGCCCCATTCCCAAAGATTCTGACTTAGTATGTCTAGAGATCTAGGAATCTGCATTTTAATATGCCCTCCAGAAGAATCTGATGCAGGTGGACCCATACTATGCTTAGAGATAAACTGAATTAAAGGGAAACCACACTAGATGCAGGACAACCAGTTAGAAAACTACTACAGAATTCTATGTAAGAAAGCATAAAAGCTGAAATAAGGCAGTGGCAGGTGGAAAAAAGGAAGGGTGTAGAACCTGTAAGTATCTAAAAGACAAGGAAAGGTGTAAGAAGAATGCGTAATGACTCTCAGTTCTATGGCTTTGCTATCTGAGTAGACGATGTTTGCTATTTACCAAGACAGAAAAACAAGAGGAGATTCTGGAAGACAAAAATGATGTGTTCAATTTTTGACTTGTTTCTTTTGAGGTTCCTGTGAGATGAATAAAAACAACTAAAAAGTGGGCAATAATACGGTGGGATCTGGAGTTTAAGAGACGTGCATCTCATTACTCCTCTGCTGCCTTGCTGTGGTGTGAAAGTTCAGAGGTCAAAATGATTCCACGATGCACTAACTCAGGTTGCTTGGTTGAAGATGCAGGTTTGACTTGTACATAAAACCATTAATTCTGCTCTCCATCAGATCCTGCAGCTAGTGTCAGTGCTCTGATGTCAAAGAAGCTGCCGTTCCATCTTCCCACACAGGGCTACACACTCTGGGATCCAACCATCACTTATCACTCCCTGGCCAGATGATTCCCAAGCCACAAGGAGGTTTTGACTCTCCTCTTGACACCTTTATAAACCCTCAACATCTGTATCCAAACCTTTCTTAGGTCTAGAGAGTCCTACTCCGTATTGGTAGCCAGTGAAGTGACATTGAACATCCTAAGACATGAAAGCCTCCTCGCCCCGGGAAGAGAAGTAAAAGAATGTGCTTGGAGCTCTCCAGGGTGCTGCAGGATTTGTTCCGCTTCTGTGTAACCTGTGTCTATCTATATTGCCTACGAAAAATGATTTAGCCTATTTCACACCCAATTCTTCCGGTAGGACCAAAATAACTTGCCTGTTAACATTGTGGGATCATGAAAACTAGTCCTGACCTGCCTTCTTTTTGCCCTTTCGCTTTCTCTGCCAGATACACCAGCCATCTCTTGATAGACTGTCCCCTTGATTAGGCTTTGTGTCTTTGTAGCAGATAACTACTTAGCAAGGACACCCGTCCAAATCTCTAACCACACACCAAATCTTGAATTTTTTTTACCTTTTCTTGCTTGCTTCTAGAGGACCGGGGAAAGAGACAATGGATGATTCAGTGAGGTCTACACTTTACTAGGTAAAACTTTCCCAGAGATCAAGAGCATGTTCATTTCTATGTTCTAATGAAAAAGATCCATGAGCCTGACCTTCATTTTGTTTGTTTGGTTGGTTTTTTTTGCGGTACGCGGGCTTCTCACTGCTGTGGCCTCTCCCGTTGCGGAGCACAGGCTCCGGACGCGCAGGCCCAGCGGCCATGGCTCACGGGCCCAGCCACTCCGCGGCACGTGGGATCTTCCCGGACCAGGGCACGAACCTGTGTCCCCTGCATCAGCAGGTGGACTCTCAACCACTGCGCCACCAGGGAAGCCCGTGACCTTCATTTTGGAAGGGTTTCTCTGTGTGTGTGTGTGTGTGTGTGTGTGTGTGTGTGTGTGTGTGTGTGTGTAGGAGGGGATGGGGAGCATTCTCTAGCAAATTCTACGGCACTCTACCATTTCCTTGTCCTATTTGGATGTATAATAATCCTCCTACTTCCTCAGCTGCCCAGAGTCCAGCAGGAAAATGCCCTACACAGCCCCCACCCTGCCTATAATAATGAGCCACCCTTTTCTAAAAATGAGCACAAAGTGTGAAAATCTAGTGTTTGAAACCAAAACTAATTATCTCAAATTACTACCTTCAGTCAGTCACTTTCAGGGCTGTTTAATTAGCAGTTAGCAAAATGTGTAGGATTAATTAAACAGGTGTAAAGTGTATATAAAATAAAAGTGCAGATAAGAAATGATTGTTTGAATAATTAGGTAAAGGACTTTCTCCGCAAAGTCTTGGAGAGTTTTCTCTTTGCGGATCAATGTGCGGAAAAGTAATGTGAGAGTATGTGTTTGTATTTTCATTTGTTCAGTTCTTGCTATGTCTCAGCCTACAATAATAGACGCCAGGGTATACAGAGCATATTTCAAGACTTTTCAAATTGTCACGGAGTCGCATCTCATTTTTAGTTTATTGTGGTCGACCACTAAGCATTGGCTCATTCAGTATTTTAATTTCTGTGTTGGTATCCCCAATATTTCCATTACCCTCAAATTAAACTCCTACTGGCAACTAAAGTGGGAATTATTTTTAAACCTGGAATGTTTCTTTTTCTTTTCCCTACACTGAATCCATCCTAACTAATCCCTTCACCCTGGAGGTTTCAGCTACCAGAAACAAAAACAACAATTAAAAAAAAAAATGTAGTGGATGGGCCATAGAAGTAAAGAGGGAAATGAGAGGGAAAAGGAGAGTGTACCAAGAAAAGAGGTGTTATGGAATGCATTCTGCATCAGCTCATCCTTTGTAAGATGTCACATCCTTTATAAGCCTCTGTTAAGTCCCACTTGCCCATTCAAAGGATAATATCCCAACTCTTCAGTCTGGCTCCTGAAGCCCTGGTGTCGGATTCTGTCCCATCCTCCTTCCCAACTTCAAGCCTTTGCTGTCATACCCTGATGGCACCTTGCATCCCTGCCCACGCTGTTCTCTGTGTAGAGAGACCCCTCTCCTCCACCTGGTGATCAGCACAAATGCAATATCCAGCTCAAAAGTTTGGGATTAACACATACACACTACTGTATGTACAACAGATAACCAACAAGGACCTACTGTACAGCACAGGGAACTATATACTGTATATCTTGTAATAACCTATAAGGGAAAAGAACCTGAAAAAGAATAGACACATATATGTATAACTGAATCACTTTGCTGTACACCTGAAACTAACACAACATTGTAAATAAACTGTACTTCAATCAATCCATCCATCCATCTATCCACACCCTCCTCCCTGGGAAGCTTTCACTAACACTCTCAGGCAGAGCCGTCTTTTGTTGCCCCTTG
Organism: Phocoena phocoena; assembly: GCF_963924675.1. Lineage (NCBI taxonomy): Eukaryota > Metazoa > Chordata > Mammalia > Artiodactyla > Phocoenidae > Phocoena > Phocoena phocoena. Next base: position 81,477,350 of record NC_089227.1, read on the forward strand.
TCCCGCAGCCTCCATCATCTGCCATTATAACCACAATTGTGTGCTGGCTTAGGAGCCCCTCAGGGACAAAGTCTCTGTTGATTTATTTGGTGTCACCAGCACCTAACAGAGCAAGTGCTCAATGAATGTTTGGAGGCAATTAATTACTCAAACTGCGGCAGGAATTTTGATACAGCCTCTTCCCCATGGCCCCCTACCCTACATTCCACCAAAATGTCATGTGGACTCTTCTCCATTTGTGCCTCTCAATCTTCTCCATCTTGCTGTATGTCCTAGGAGGTTGCTTTGTGACTGTCTCACCTGGGCTCCCTCACTTCAGGCTTTCAGTTGAATTTGGCCCGTGGGAGGCACCTACAGAAGATGTGAGGGCAGGAGAAGACAGAAGGGAGAGTGAAGTCCCCATCTCCTTCCCCCGCCACAGCCCTCACTCCGTGTTTCTCTACCTGAGTCCTCATCCGCGGCTGAGGCCCTCACCAGGTTCCCATGATGAGTCACTGCCCGTGGCCCTTCAGGTCTTCCCACGGTTGCTAGTTCTCGAGTTCTCCCCATCTCAGGTTTGGGACTTTAACTGTGCCCACGCCTTATAAATGGTCCGTTTATTCACCTCTCTTCTATTATCCCGTGAGTGTGCCGGAACCCTACCAGTCCACCCACTCTTCCAGGTCTCTGTAGAAGGGACATCGCTGCCCTGCCTCCCCACCCTCAGCCCTGCCCTAACCTCCTAGCTCTTCTCCATCCACTTTCCCTCCCAAGCCTCCTCCATCACTTGTACTTACAGGATGTTTTCCTTCCCTTTCTTGGTTCAGTGCTTTAAGGCATCAAATTGCACCATTTGGAAACACCTGTCATTTTGCCTTTTTTTCCCATTTCTTCTTTTCCTTGTGCTGAGGTTTCATAAGACTATGATGTGTGCTTAAAATACGGCCAGTTTCCATTACCCAAATAAAGCATATCTGCGGCAATCAACTGCACGACTCAAGATACCCATCACCATACCCTGCTTTAAAAATTGCTTGAGCTTCCATTTTCTGATAATTGTTTTGGTTAGAAAACAATCCCACTCCTTCTCCCACTATATTTTCACTTCAGCCCATAAAAGAAGAGATTCCTACCCTCAACTTCATCCCTCTTGGGGAGTTCCAGAATGCGTTTCCTACCCAGACCTCCTCCTCTTATGTATTCTCCCAAAGGGGAGGGAAAACTGAACAAGAGGTCAGAGTTCTGTGCTTACTGGGCAGGAGTGGATAATGCTCTGCCTTCATTCTCTGACCTGCCCACACACAGCTCAGGCCTGTTTCTTTTCCCTGTGTGGTAAGAAGAACAGGTAGGGTCTCCTTTCTTGGGGCAGAAGCCCACCGCTTTCCATATTCTACTGACAACAGGTGTGTGAGAGAGCATGAAGTCCATGCCACTGGTTGAATGAGAGACGTCAAGTCTTCTGTGCAGGCAGAAGCGGGTCCCAAGCTTGCGATGTGATGTAGGAGTAGGAGGCCCCATTTCGGTCTCAAGTCCACGCTGGATCCTTTCCAATCCAGCCACGTGTCTGGGAAGTTATCTGGTGTTTGCCCAGCTCTTAATAAAACTAATTACTCGATCTACATTATCTAGGTATTCTGTGAATCTTGGACTGACATACTCTAATATATTCTAAAAGTTTAACTTAGATCTCAACTTAGTTCTATTTCAAAAGAAATTCATGTACAGTTTCTTAGCTATTTTGTTAAAGATAAAAACAAACATATATATATATTTTTTTTCTTTTTAAATAGTATTGTTTTTCTTTCTAAATAGTATTGTTTAAATTGTTGTATTTGTTTAAATACAACAAATAAACCAATTTTAAACAAATAAAAATTTGTTTAAATAGTATTATATTTATATATTATATATAACTATTTATATTATATTATATATATTATAATTTATATTATATATAACATATTATATTATATATAAATTATATATATATAATTTATATTATATATAACTATTATATTATATAATATATATTATATATTTAAACAAAAAAATTTGTTTAAATAGTATTGTTTAAATTTATTGTTTAAATAGTATTATTGTCCTCCAGTGTCTGTTTTCTACTTCTTCCAGAGAGAACCCCAGACTTTTACCTAGGACTTGGCCTAGCCTGGTACATTTCCCAGCCTTCTTTGCAGCTATGATCATTAGTATAGCGGTGAGTGTAACTTCTGAAAACATGTCCTTAAAGGGAGACAGCAGGCCTTTCTCATGCCCCTCCCCCTTTCCTACTGGCCAGAACTTAGACATAACCTAACATTCAGTTAGTCATCTCAGGCCATGCCGTAGGGATGGTAGAACAAAACAGCACACCCCGACCTAGTCCGACCCACTGTGGTATCTGGATTCCTGAAACCACCTGATGGTCTTCCAGCTTCCACTCCTGTCCCTCCCAAATCCATTCTACACCAGCAACCAAACTGATCTTAAACAAAATAATAATAATCAGGTCATATCAAAATCTTGCTGAAAGCCCTTCAGTCATTTCCCCACTAATCTTCAAATAAAGCCTAAAACTCTTTCCACAGGACCCTGCAACTCAGCATCTGACCTCTTTTCCCCTTGCTAACCTGACTCAGTGCACTGGCTTCCGTTCTGTTCCCTGGCCCAGCCAAGCCCTATTTCTTCCCCAAGCCTCGTGCCCATTGCTTCATACACTTTCTAGACAGAGCTGAGAGCGCTTACAGCTTCCTCAGGTAGACTGTGTCTCTCCCTGTTGAAGTCACTGAATCTAACTCCACATGACTGACAGGGTGAGATGGGATGTTACTGAGATGCAAAGGGGCCGAGAGGCTTTTACCACCCTAAATACTCTTTCATGGCCCGAGAAGATTACAATTCCACCCCAGGTGCCTCTTTAAAGTTCCCTGCTGTTTGCACGTTAAAATACTATGTTAAGTTTGAAACTTTCCACATCTGCTTAAAATGACATGAATCCCATGTCCATTTTCCCCAGTTTCTGGTTTGCCAAGGATCCCATAGGAAGCCAAGACACCCCTGACAGGCAATGAGCCCTAAAGCACAGCTCAGAGGAAGCCCCTGAGGATCATAGGAAATGTAAGCCCTCCTGCAAGAAACTCACATACATCTGAGGACAGATTTGCTGACAGAAGACCATTTAAGACCTGAGTCACAGGGCTTCCCTGGTGGCGCAGTGGTTGAGAGTCCGCCTGCCGATGCAGGGGACACGGGTTCGTGCCCCGGTCCGGGAAGATCCCACATGCCGCGGAGCAGCTGGGCCCGTGAGCCATGGCTGCGGAGCCTGCGCGTCCGGAGCCTGTGCTCCGCAACGGGAGAGGCCACAACAGTGAGAGGCCCGCGTACAGCAAAAAAAAAAAAAAAAAAGACCTGAGTCACACACATCTTCACCATCAATTCCTACTGAAAAGGTTTTTGTGCTTTTTCATCTCTACAAAAACCTCATCCATTGATTGTCGACCTAATGGTAGAAGAGGTTGGCGGGTTGGGCTCTTGGTGCCTTTCAATAGCATCCTTGGTTTTCTCCAGTGAAAGATCAGCTTGAAGCCATGCTCTTCCTCAGGGGGTAGTGCTTGTCTGAGCACTTCTTCAGCGATGCTAGCCTTAGCAACAGCAGCCATCGCTATGATAGCTTCCTGCCACCTGGTCTTGGGATGGATTTGTTTTCACTGCAGAACCAGGTCCAGAAAAGCATAATGATTACAGCCATTAACTTTGTCTTTTCAAATTTGACTGCTCTCTGGTATTAAAACTACTAGTTGCTTGCGGCAAAACGTGAGTATTTAATTAGAAACTGGATAAAAATGAGGAGTTGGGGCTAGAAGTCAATGTTCAGCACTGACCTTCCCCTCCTCACACTACCCTGAGCTTTCACGCTCCTCTCAGATTCATGAAAATGGAATGAGGAGAGGGAAAAGGAGAAAGGAACGTGGGGCCAAAGCGTGAAGCAATAATAAGAGTGGCGACTCTCCTGAATTTGTTTCTGAAGTACTATCCCCTCCCAAACCAGGACCTGCTCAAAGAAATCCACACAGTGGACAGAGAGTAAATTTCCTGTTGGTACAAGTTAATGCCAAATGTGAAATTAGTCCCTGACTCTCTTCTCAGTTGAATTCCCACCGTTGATTCAGAGAAGGACCCAAGTTTTTGTGTTTTGATGCACTGTGGGGTTTAGCAAAAGAAAAGGAGAGGTGGTCTATAGAAACGGGAAATTGTGGAGGCCACGGAGAGAATGATTTCATTGTACTGTAACGTTATCTTTCTCCACAACATCAGCTCATACAGAGAAAGCAACATCTAATTATACACGCGCAGTGAAAGGGCCTGTGGTCAGTTAACACAACTAAGTATAGAGCGATGGTTGGAACATTTAAGGTCATGAGTGTAATTCTATTATGAGCCAGGATACAGACCTTACCTCTCGCCAGAAACTTCCTTCTCACAAATGCACAGCACCCATAACAGAGCCAACCAGAGAAGGATGAGACAAGGTCAATCCATTCTCACTAGTAGATAAATAATTCAAAGACGGTTTGCTGCTGATGGTGAATCTGAAATTTCAGAGGCAAATATGAAGAACACGAAGTCATAGGAGGCACACTTTCTTCAAAAGATGAATAATGCATTTTTGTACATATGTGTGTATGCCTGAAAGTAGACATATATGTTACACTACAATGTCATCTCTTGGTTTCACATGATCCACGTGGATGTATTCTACTGAGTTTTAAAAGGGTGCATTTATCACCACTTGTTCAAGGGTATTGTATGAGTCTGGGAAGCGAAGAAAACCCGGGAGAAAACTCCCCTGAGTTACCTGAATTCAAGGGCACTCTTGAATTCAGGTAACTCAGGGGAGTTAATAAGGGGTCTATTTTCAAGGCAGGGGCAGTATAGAGAGAGTGACAGTGGAAAGCCATCGTCAAGTAGGGTCAAAAGGGTTCAGTTGCCACCCCTGTGCCCTAAGAACCAGAGGAAGGAGCAGTTACAGAAACCAGAAGGAGTCACGGACAGAAACCATTTGAGAGAAGCAGTGACCACCCACCCCCGCCAGAGGGAGGGACACAGCCACCCCCTGGCGACACTACAGGGTGGGATCCAGGAAATTATATCCCAAACTCTGCCCTCCCTGACCTCCTGCTGGCTCTCCCCTTGACCAAATCCACTGGAAACCAAGGGGCCAAAGAACTTATTGACATTGTCTGGACAGAGTTGCCTCCCAGGAGAGTGAACGGACGGCGCAAGAGAGAAGGTAAACGGGAGGGGCGAGCAAAAGCTACCCATCCCCAGCCTCATTCATCATTGATCATTAGACATTTTAAATAAACCGACGGATGGCGGTGCAGATATCCAGGCTTCTATGTTATTTTGCTTTTTTTTCTTTTTATAACTTGATGCTTTCAAATACTTTTGGCAGAACACCTACACTAAGACATTTTGGTTTGGCTATTGGAAATTCCAACCCTAAAACTAGGCCAATTAAGTTAGCGTTATCTTTTGATAAATAAAATAGTGACCTGTTAAGAAAAAAAAAAAGACTTGTAATGATTTTAATCAAATTAGTAATGACATTTGACTTCTAACCTGTTTATTTAAAATGAAAGACAAGCAATCCGTGAACGTGAAAGAATTTACATATAAACAGCCATAGTTATATCCTATCAGATTAATAAACCTTTCTTTACATCTGCTAATTACATTTTACAATGAGAAAGCAAAGCAGCCCCTAGGGGAAAGAGTTGTTATAATCTATCAAATCACTAGCAATGTGGGAGTTTTTAAGCCTAACTACCCTGCATATATGCATTCAAAAGTTCTAATAGCAAGCTGAATTTAAAACCTTTATTTTTTTTACAATTTTTAAGGAAGGGACTTTAATATTCCAACTAGTTCTATAGTTCCTCTAGTTTATGGTTTCTCCTGATCTTCAATTTTCCCTTATAAAAAAAAAAGTGAACACCGTATTTTTTTTCTGATTTCCACACATTTCAGTATGCTGTAATTTCTAGGAAATGATAACCAGTACATATGCAGTATTACACACAGATGAAAAAGGTTAATTCAATATGCACACTTTTTCTGATTAGTGGTTAAATTAAATTTAATGCCTTTTTAATGGTTACTTTTTGATTAGTTCATTCAACAAATTGGCTCACCCTATGTGCCAGACACCATGACAGGCTCTGGGAATTGGGCCATAGACAACACATGGTTCCCCCCACCCTCACAGAGCATATGGTCAGATGGAAAAGATAGGCATTAAGTAAACAATCACCCAAATAAACACTTAACAGCACTTGTGATGACTGCTGTGAAAAAGGAGCACAGGCTGCGAAGAGTAACTCATCTGGGGGGCGGGGGTGGGCATTGGGCAGGCTTCCCTGAGGAATGGCATTAAGCTGACACGAAAAATGAGGGCGAACAGGAAATGCAATACCAGCCACAGATTGCCTCTCACTTCGGACTTCCTTCAAATGTGTAAACCACCCAATGTGTACAAGTGAGTAGGAGGGGCAGTCGACTGACAGGTACTTAATTTTAGAAACTTGCTAAAGGCAGAATAATATTAAAGCAAAGACCACTGCTCCCCTGCTTTTTACACATACTACTTTTAACTAGCGTATGCCTAACTGGGATTCTCATACCGGAACTATTTAAGAAAATAACAATGTAATTATCAGCAGGTAACTGTATCATGTTCTCATAGATCCTGAGGTTTGTAGGGGTCCGGAATGAATGAACAAATAAATGGATAGGTGGACGATGAAAGAATGAATGAATCCAGCAGAAACTAAGCCCATAGAAGAGAAACAACTTTAACACAAGAACCCAGGAAAAAATAAATGTATACTTAATATTACTTATAAGCTCAAATATTTGTTTCCTTTAAAAAGTTTAAAAACAAGGTGATTGAAAACTAAAAAGAAACTCTGTCTTCATTTTTACGCAGACAGTGAAAGCTTTGGGATAGTATTTCAAAAGACATGAGAAGCAGGTTAGAACTGACCCAGGAGAATAATCTAGCTTTCTTTTTTTTTTTTTTTTTTTTTTGCTTTCAAGATGATACACATTTTTGGCACTTCTCAGGAGGAGGAAAGAGAAATAAATGGATCTCTCCATCTCTAAAGACTGTGCTCAGTGACCCAGCATCCCAGAGAGACCTGGAGAATGTCACTCCCTGATTTCACTATTTCTAACCACTACTGCCAGGATTCCACTGCATTTCAGAGTAAAAGATACTTCTCTGATACCTTCTCAACAAAGTTTTCAAGCAGCTTGGGATTTCAAAGTGAAATCTATCTCTAAGTATTCTTTCAAACAAAAGGGAAGGAGAATTTTGCAATGAGTTGCTTAGGACAGCGAAGATTTTCTGTAACGAGGTTTTCTTACATGAATACAAAAAAATGATCAATTATGATTTGTTGTATTAGAAAAACCAAATGATGGCATGGCACTTTCTTAGCGTCATTTGCTAAATCACTTAAAAATTTAACTCTTCCCCCAACTCATTCCCTTCACTGCTGACTTCAAACCATCACCTAGCATTTAATTTTCCTCTTCTGCTGATTTCCTTGCTGTGCAATCACCACCGTGTTTCAACTTTCCCCCCAAGCATGTCAGCACTCAAACACTAAAGAATAAAACGTTAGCAATTATAACTAACGAATTGAAGTCAATAAAACTTAACCTAGCAAATATTCCATTTAGACTGGCATTTTGCCACTCAATAATACATGATTTGAATCCCAGAAATAAGGCAGAATTTGATAGGGACATTTGTCTGTGCAAATAAGTTTCTCAGTTGACGATTTCTTGGACTTTCAGTGATTATCCACCTTGATTGATATCCTGGTCTCCAACTGACTATTTATCCACCAGCTGGCATCCTCCAGGTACTGATTCTGAACACTAGATACCACTGGAAATTTTCATTTCCTTGATGTTGCCTAAGCTGGTGAATTCCATATGTTACAAGAGGGTACAGATGAGATTAAAGGTCTTACTTAGAGCTCCATTTTCACAGGAAAAAAAAACCACTCCTTATCCAAAAAACAAATAGCCAACTTCATAAATGGCCACCATTGGATAAGAGGAGAAGTAGAGGAAATAATGTGAATGACTCAGATCCCATTATCCCACTCCACACTTGGGAATGTGCCCCAGCCCATGTCCCTCTGACAAACATCATCTCATCGTCTTCGTATCCAAAGGGCATCACATTAAGTTTCCCCAAAGTGGACTGATTAGCCTTTCTGCCCATCTTTGCTCCATCCACAATCTTTTTTTGAGAAGGCCAGCTTACTGCCCTTGACAAACCTCCTTTATGTGTCAGATCCCATCTGCACACCTAACTCATGAAACGCTATGTGTGCCCAGGTATGTGTGTTCATGTGTTTGGCTGGTTTTGCCAACATTTATTTAACATGTTGTATAGGCCAAGAACTGTGCTACATGCTCTGTCCCCATTTTACAGATGAGAAAACTGAGATCTGAAGAAGTTAAGTAACTTTTCTGAGGCTGAATAATTTGTGAACGGCAGAATAATCTGTGAATGGCAGAATTCAAATCTAGGCAGTCTGACTCTTGACTCATCTCTTAAGCACCTCTGCCCTCCACTACCTCAAGTCCACTTTTAAATGTTCATTCTTCAGTAGGTTTGCCTTCCATGAGTGCTCAAGTTTCTGAGGAAGCAACCATAGTTCCCTGTCCTTTTACTTCTTCTGGTCCCATACACAACTCCCTCGGGGTCATATTTCATGGTTCAGCTGGAGCTTGGACCCCACCAACTATATACATCCAGACTAAATCTATACATCCAGACTAAATCTCTTTGCTGAGCTCCACACCCAAGTTCTACTTATTTGAAATCTCCTCTTGAGTGTCTGACTGGTATGTCAAAACCACACATCCAAAACTTGCCATCTCTCCCGCAGCAAAAACTGGAAACCAACTGGTGCACCAAGGGTCTCAAAATACAGCAAGCCCATCAGCCTGGCTCCAAATGTATGTGACTACTACATACTTTATTGTAACAGTTTCTGCCTATACAGCATTGAGGGTGTTCCATCTACAGCACACAATGCATGACTTTGGTCTACCTTGTCTGGCCCTCATCTTTCTTATATCTTTCATTGGTCAGGTTAATCACCACAAATGAAGATTTTTTCAAAAATTAAATTTAGGTACAAAATGCCTTGAAAGGAAAAAAAAGTATCCATGTGATTTGGTATAAAAGATATATTCACATTGCAAAAAAGTCAATTTATCAGCACTGACTATAGAAACTGGAGTCTCTACAACCTTGCTGCTCAACAGTGTCAACAAACCCACAGCATCAGCATCACCTGGGAGCTTCTTAGAAATGCAGAACCTCAGGCCCCACCCCAGACATACTGAATGAGAATCTGTATTTTAACAAGATCTCCAGGTAGTGCTCCAGCAATAAAGTTGGAGAAGTATTGCTCTAGTCTAAAGCATTGAACGTGTACTCAGCAGCCCTATATCTTCTTTCGAAATTTTTCCATATCCTGCTCAGAGGGATTTAAATGCGTCAATTGCAAGGATGATTTTGGAAGATCTGATGTCATCATCATGGGTAGATATACAAGCACTCTCTAGGTTCACTTGATGAAGAAGATGGCGCCTTGAACCGATGTTCCCTTCCCCTAAGGCGAACAACATCTCCTTATAGGTAGACATTTCTTTTCAAAAATATCCAACTACTCAAAAATTATATTTAAGAGTATTATGTTTCAATTCTTGCATCAAATTTTGGCATAAAGTTTATTTTTAGTGTCCTGGCAAATCTATAGACCAGTGAATACATCACGGCGGTATTGAGTCAGTAAGAGGTTTTAAAATATGTTTCTTACTTATTTGCAAATAAGTAATGAGTTTTGGAAAAATAAAAATTTGACAAAGGCTTCATGATTGAATGTCAAATATACGATGCAATGTACCTTGTTATCAATGTTTCCCATAGTATTCATATGCAGCATGATAATTTATTAAGACTTTTAAAATCTAATTATTGTTGTTTCAGAAGACCCATGAAAAAATTTTTTTCCTTTTTTTCCCTTTTGTGCCCTCCCCAAGAGCAATCAAGCCTGTATGCCCTAGAGAATAAACACGCCTTGCTTTCAGAAGCCTTCATTTACAGAGACTGTACAGCTGAATTATCTAGAGAAAGAGGATCACGCAAGGTTTGAAGAGGAGGAAATGGAAATGGAGAGAGAGAGAGAGGTGCTTCATCTGGGACTCAGAATGATGGAGATCTCCATTTTGCTCCCTCCCAGTGCCCAGGAACCCAGAAACCTCATCAAAGAAGCCCCTTTCCTATTCTTGCCATGGGAGGAATGGAGTCACCACCTTTAAATAGCCCATGGAGACTACAGTGAGCGTCTCTACAGTAAACACCTCCACAGCACTGGACACTGAAGTACAGGCCCAAAATATGACCGTGATTGACTTTCTTAACATCCTAGTCAATGTGGCTCAGTACCAGAGTTATCTGATACCGAAGAAAAAAGTTTCTCGCACTTGAGTTTTGAAGATCAAAGTTATTCCTAACGCCTACTCCCTATCAGAGGGTTGGCTTGAGAGCTTAGGCTCGGGTTTACACTGGTATTCTTTCACAGATGCTAGGAAAGTACTTTGTACATGGCAGATGATCCATGTATGCTGTGGATTAACTGCCTACTAGTCACAGTAAGACAACTCAGATTCCTAACTTTTAATATCTGCAGCCTACCTGATAAAAGTACTTCTCAAAATCTTCCCACATTTTTGGTGCTTAAGTGAAAATATACTTTTCTCTTTTTATGAAGAGCTACATCCTTTTTCATAGACCATAATTTAGAGATATGAAGACGTTCACTGTTTTTCCAATTCTTTCTCATTTTCTAAGTAATCTAAATGTGTAAATGTTTTCATAATGATTTGCCAGACTATATGTAAATATCACTGGCCCCGCTTTTTAAAAAAGAAGCGAAAAACAAAACAAAAACATTTCAGGCACTTCTGTCTTTAAAAAAAAATACTATTTCAACCTCAAACTTGATGAGACTTACATACTGCTCTTTAGACGCCCTTTTTTTTTTCCATTCTAAGGAATAAAATTTGAGAAAATTTAAAGCAGCTCAGATGGCTTTTAAGAATATAATCAGGGCTTCCCTGGTGGCGCAGTGGTTGGGAATCCGCCTGCCAATGCAGGGGACACGGGTTCAAGCCCTGGTCCGGGAAGATCCCACATGCCGCGGAGCAACGAAGCCCGTGCGCCACAACTACTGAAGCCTGCGTGCCTACAGCCCACGAGCCGCAGCTGGAGAAAGCCCGCGCGCAGCAACGGGAATGCAATGCAGCCAAAAATAAATAAATAAAATAAATAATAAATTAAAAAAAAAAAAAAAGAATATAATCAATCTCAAATTGAAACTGCATACTGAAAATGTAGACTTTTCTTTTGTAAACAAATACAGAGTGAGAGAACGAGTGGGACTCAAGGTGGCTACAAAAAAGAAAGCAAGAAGACAAACACACAAGAAGAGAAGGATGTGGAAAATGCTGAAATATGGGGGAAAAAGTTTTCAATAAGTAATGAAGACACTATTTTCAGGAGAGGGATCAAGAAGAGTGAGAAGAATGTTAAGGATTGGATGAGAAACTAGAATTAGAAAAATAAAGCTAGAGATTGAGGAGAAGAGGATGGATAGACACAGCAGTGAGGCTTGAGAACTGAATGTCAGAAATAGGGAAAGAAAGCTGGAAAGAGGACAGAAATGGGAGCCTCTAGCAGAGGATGGAACAGGAAAAGAAGCCACTGTTTTCTCTCCTTCCTTGCTCGGGGGCTACCATTGACCTAATGATCTGGCAGGCATCTTTCTGGACTGGTGGAGACTTGGTTCAGGGTTGTCTTGTAACTGAGCAAGACCCTATGGGGCCTTCCTGGGACAGACCTCCCCTCCCCAACCCCAAGTTCCAAAGAATAAATTTAATCAGAGAAGTAAGAAAATACAGAAACAAAGGAAAATAGTAAAGCAAGACAAAATAACAATAGTTTAGCCATTAAACAGAGTCAAGGACCTTTGGTTCCTCCTCAAGGGCTACAGATAATATTCTGAGCCGTATCCTTTGAGCTGTCTTGTAGACACCGAAACCCCCACCAGGTGGAAGAAGTTAACTACGTGATGACCAGACTGTAGCCATGACATAAGCTGCTCCATCTTGCACAATTCCAAGAACCCACCTCAAGGAAAAGGGAGCAAACCGACCCTGGAGTTGAAGATTAATTGTACTTAAAACAATCAAGATGACGCTGATCAGACCAACACGTGACCAGTTTCAAGATGACTGTCAGAGCTAACTGTGCTGTTCTGCACATAGGACCCCCCAACCCACCTGTGCACCCCTGAAACTCCCCTTTAAAAGCTCTTGCCCACTGAGCAGCAGTGGGGAGTTGGTTCTTTGGGACACGAGTCCACCTTCTCCCCAGGATTGCCAGCTTCCTCAATAAAGCTGTCTTTCCTTTCACCCAACACTTGTCTCTCAGTATTGGATGCTTGAGCAATGAGCAGCTAAACCTGAATTCAGTAACAGTCTCATTCCATCCATTCTAGTCTTCTGGGTCACTGAGTCCCTTCACGACTAATCATCAGCCAGATGTTGTAATTAAAATGTCTGGGCCTACACAGACTTAACTGCATTATTCTGTCCATTGTTTCTGGTTAAACATTACCAAATTCTCTTCAAAAGTTCTTCAGATCTATGTCAATATGGGACACATATTTTTCAAACATTCTCCATAAGAAGTAGAAGCCATCAGTTAAAGATAGTCCTCAATTTCCCACCACCAAATCAACAAACCTGACTTCCTGTGCACCCATTTTCTCTCCTTTCCTTCTGTTGCGAGAAGATTTATCACTTTTTCTATGTAATGTCAAGTCTCAACTCATGAATTGAACATGCAGCAGCCTCTCTGCTCCTGATACTATAGATTATTGCCTCTCTCTCTAATCATTAACCTTATACTCTCAGCCAGGTCCTTCCCACCAGCATTTCTGTACACTCAATGCTCCCCTATTTAAAATGAAAACTTTTTTTAAAAAAAGAAAAGAGATGAAACCATTTCTGATATTCTCATCCAGTTACAGCTCTCAAGCTAATTCTTGGCTTCCATTCACAACTCAACTTTTAAAAATGGTCTAAACTTAACCTCTCTACTGTCTTACCTCCCACTCTCTCCTCATCATTAAACCTGGTTTCTGTCCAGTGCTCTCCTGAAACTGCTCTGGGCAAGGCCACTCAAACTTTTCATGTCACAAAATCCAATGGCCAATTCTCAGTCCTCCTTTCACCTGAACCAGCATCATTAAAATCTTGACAATCATTATCATGAAAATCTTAACAATACCTTCCCTGGCTTCTGCAACAGGCTCTCCTGGTTTTCTCCTACCTCTCTAGAAGTTCCTTCTCTGTCATCCCTCTAATTCATCTTTCTCTGCCTGGGACTTGAAAGTGAAGTTCCTTGAGGCCTGACCCAAAGCCCAGTTTTCTTCACATAATTTCATTCTCACAAGTGATAACATCCAATTATGCTTATGACTCTGATCACCATCCATACTACTACAATTCCCAAATTTTTCTCTTCAACCCAGATTTCTTCTCTAAAGTGCAAATCTAACACCAACTGGATAATGGACTTCCACTTAGAAATTTCAAACTTACCTTAAGTTCAACATGATCAAAACTGAATGCACAGACTCGAGCTTCTAGCCATGATAAAATAACTGGGACTATTCTTTCATGTGTTTGTTGGCAATCTGTATATCTTCTTTGGAGAAATGTCTATTTAGGTCTTCTGCCCATTTTTGGATTGGGTTGTTTGTTTTTTTGTTATTGAGCTGCATGAGCTCCTTGTAAATTTTGGAGATTAATTCTTTGTCAGTTGCTTCATTTGCAAATATTTTCTCCCATTATGAGGGTTGTCTTTTGGTCTTGTTTATGGCTTCCTTTGCTGTGCAAAAGCTTTTAAGTTTCATTAGGTCCCAACAAATACCATGTGCTAACACATATATATGGAATCTAAGGGAAAAAAATGGTCATGAATAACCTAGGGGTAAGACGGGAATAAAGACACAGACCTACTAGAGAATGGACTTGAGGATATGGGGAGGGGGAAGTGTATGCTGTGACAAAGTGAGAGAGTGGCATGGACATACATACACTACCAAATGTAAAATAGATAGCTAGTGGGAAGCAGCCGCATAGCATAGGGAGATCAGCTCAGTGTTTTGTGACCACCTAGAGGGGTAGGATAGGGAGGGTGGGAGGGAGGGAGACACAAGAGAGAAGAGATATGGGAACATATGTATATGTACAAATGATTCACTTTGTTATAAAGCAGAAACTAACACACCATTTTAAAGCAATTATACTCCAATAAAGTTGTTAAAAAATAAAAAAGAAAAGAGGCATTTCACAAATTTCTAGAAAATTCTCAGATGTGGTTAAAAAATTTCTGTAGCAAGAAATGAAAAATAGGATTCAATTACATCAAAATTATTATTCTACCATGTTGGTCGAATCTCTATTTTACACGTGTTTTATTTTGCGTTCTAATCACAGATCATTTAAACCGAAAAAAAATAAATAAATAACTGGGACTAGATGTACCCACACACACACTGTAAACAACTAGAAAACTGGATAAAATATATGAAATAACTACTTTAGACAAGAAGCAGTTCAGGACTGCTATCTCTGAGAAAGGGAAACAAATGATGTGAGCCCTCTGACTGCCCTGGCTTTCTGCCAGAGGCACCTTCTGGACTGTGAAGTAGGGAGGGACATCTCAAACCAAACAAGGTGATCCCACTGAGTTGAGAAAACAGAGTTCAAAGAAACTGAAGTGACAGTAATTTGTAGGTCAAAGAACCAGAAAAGAGAAAGCTAAGCAGAGAAAAAGCTCCAGAAATCTGTACAAGTTTCCCCCTGACTCTGTTGCTAAATACTAAGAACCTTGTTCGTTCTAAATATATTATCATTTTATTTGTCAATTATACATCGATAAAGCTGAAAAAAAAAGAAATTCACTTTAATATAAAAGCACAGAGAAGTTCGAAGTAAGAAGATAAAATATATACCAGGGACTTCCCTGGTGGTCCAGTGGTAAAGAATTTGCCTTCCCATACAGGGGACGCAGGTTCGATCCCTGATTGGGGAATTAAGATCCCCCATGCTCTGGGGCAACTAAGCCCGTGTGCCACAACTACTGAGCTCACACACCTCAACGAGAGAGCCTGCATGCCGCAAACTGCAGAGCCCACGAGCTCTGGAGCCTGTGCACCACAACTAGAGAAGAGAAAACCTGCACACCACAACTAGAGAGAAGCCCGCGCGCTGCAAGGAAGAGCCCACGTGCCACAACGAAAGATCCCACATGCCTCAACAAAGATCCCGTGTGCCGCAACTAAGACCAACACAGCCAAAAATAAATAAATAATAAATAAATAAAATATTAAATTTTATATATATATATATATATATATATATATATATATATACCATAGACATACTAATCATATGAACGCTAAAATAGCTATGACTAGACAAAGAAGACTTTAAAACAAGGAATACTTTCTGAAATAAAGACAGACATTTCTCACCTGGATCTCTGGTGGCATCTCTTGTGTGGACACTCTTGTGTCCTCCTAATGTATTTCCCACTCTCCAGCCAAATGCAGATCTGATTATGATAGCCCTCTATTTAAAAAACTGTACCATCGTTACCATGATCTAGAAGGCCTTGTGTGGCCTGCTCCCTACATGATCTCCAAACTGTTTCAATCATCCTTTAGGTCTCCACACTCCAGCCACAGTGGCCTTTCTTTCAGCCCTCAAGGGTCTATGTTTCTTCTCTTTTTTTTTTTTTTTTTTTTTTTTTTTTTTTTTTATGCGTTACGCGGGCCTCTCACCGTTGTGGCCTCTCCCGTTGCGGAGGACAGGCTCCGGACGCGCAGGCTCAGCGGCCACGGCTCACGGGCCCAGCCGCTCCGCGGCATGTGGGATCCTCCCAGACCGGGGCACGAACCCGCGTCCCCTGCATCGGCAGGCGGACTCTCAACCACTGCGCCACCAGGGAAGCCCTGTTTCTTCTCTTTTTAAGGCCTTCTCACTTGCTATGTTCTGTGCTCATCTACCCCCTTCACCTAAATCCTTGCTCATCCTTCAGATCTCTGCTCAAACAGAAGTTCCTCAGGGAAACCTTCCCTGCCCCTTTCCTCCAACAGGTCAGAACCCCCTGACACAGCTGCTTATAACACTCTTGAGTTTCTCCTCCACAGCACCCACTTCTATTGGAATTGTGTTATTATTTGTGTAATTTATTGTTTAATGTCTGTATCTCCTGTAGGATTTCAGCATCACAAGAACAGTAGCCCTGGGGAATTCCCTGGCGGTCCAGTGGTTAGGACTCCATGCTCTCACTGCCAAGGGCTTGGGTTCAATCCCAGGTCATCAGGGAATTAAAATCCCACAAGCCACTTGGCATAGCCAAGAAAACAACAACAAAAAAATCAGTAGTGCTGTCCATCGTATTCAGCATCATGTCCCCAGTACCTAGTATTAAAAGAGTCAACAAACATGAATAAATGAATGAACATAGCCTACAACAAAGAACAAATTAAGACCAAGGAAGGCTACAGAAACAATAAAATAAAGTGTCAATAATGACCTTCACTGAGAACAAGAAGTTTCTTTAATCACTACCATTTTGTTTCTCAAATGAGTCCAGAGGGACCCAGAACTCAGACTAAAATAAATAAGCCTATAAAGGGTGAATGTCATTTTATCTTTAATGGTTTATTCGTTGTCATCTCTATGTTCTAAAATCTAAAAGAAATGGATTCATTACCTGGCATGGGACAACGTGCATCAAGAAGAAAAATAACTAAAATGAAGGTAAGTATATAATGATGCACGAAGTCATAATAATACTCAGAAATTCATTGGTCACCCCTGGAAGTTAGCTGGACACTGAATCATTACACTAAAAATTGATAACAAACAGGGGGAAAAATCTATATTTAACTTGCCTTTCAGTAGTTCAGACTAATTAAGTAGTGAATGAGGGAAAGTTTTTTATTAGATAGAAAAAGTATATCTCATAAATGCAGAAGGAATACTTCCTATGATAGTAACACCCAAAGTTCTTTACTACTTTTACACCTAGTTTGACTTGGTCTTTCCACAAGACATTTCAAAGAGCACAGCCCACATGGCAAAGTCAAAGGTAACTTTCTTATTTCCAAGGATCTTCCATGCCGATGGATCAACAGGTTGAAGCATGCTTTGTATGATGAGAGTCTCAACACAGAGGTAAGTTTGGGGATGTTTTGTGGAAAATGTTGAAGGCCAGTACAAAGAGTTTGTGCTTAATTTGGTAGGTGAGGGGCAGCCACAGGAGATTTCCTTTCTTAGTGATGGTGTGACATTATGAGAGCTGTGCTTTATAAAATTAAACCTGGAAGGATATATTAAAATACACTGGAGAATGAAGGGACTGGAGGTGGGGAGAGAGTTGTGAAGTTACTGCAACATTTAAGGAGGCTTTCATAATGGCCCAAAGTGGGGTGATAGCTGTGGGAATGGCAGATTCAGAAGCCAGAGGGGAAGTAATTCGACAAAGGCTAACAGTTATGATTAAAAAAGAAAAGTAGAAATGTATGAAATGATACCCACAGTGTGATCATTAATAAATGAATTGTGGGACCTTCAAGATGGCAGAGGAGTAAGACGTGGAGATCACCTTCCTCCCAACAAATACATCAAAAATACATTTACATGTGGAACAACTCCTACAGAACACCTACTGAATGCTGGCAGAAGACCTCAGACTTCCCAAAAGGCAAGAAACCACCCACATACCTGGCTGTGTGGCTGACAGGGTCTTGGTGCTCCAGCTGGGTGTCAGGCCTGAGCCTCTGAGGTAGGAAAGCCGAGTTCGGGACACTGGACCACCAGAGACCTTCTGGCCCCACGTAATAACAATCAATGAGAATCTCCCAGAGATCTCCATCTCAACACTAAGACCCAGATCCACTCACCAACCAGCAAGCTCAAGTGCTGGACACCCCATGCCAAACAACTAGCAAGACAGGAACACAACCCCACCCATTAGCAGAGAGGCTGCCTAAAATCATAATAAGTTTACAGACACCTCAAAACATACCACCAGAAGCAGTCCTGCCCACCAGAAAGACAAGATCCAGCCTCATCCACCAGAACACAGGCACCACTCCCCTCCACCAGGAAGACTACTAAACCCACTGAACCAACCTCACTTACTGGGGGAAGAGAGCAAAAACAAAAGGAACTACAGACCTGCAGCCTGCAAAAAGGGGACCCCCAAAACAACAAGTCAAGAAAAATGAGAACACAGAGAAATACACAGCAGATGAAGGAGCAATGTAAAAACCCACCAGACCAAACAAACGAAAAGGAAATAGGCACTCTACCTGAAAAAGAATTCAGAGTAATGATAGTAAAGATGATCTAAAATCTTGCAAATAGAATGGAGAAAATACAAGAAACATTGAACAAGGACCTCGAAGAACTAAAAAGCAAACAAACAATGATGAAAAACACAATAAATGAAATTAAAAATTCTCTAGAAGGGATCAATAGCAGAATAACTGAGGGAGAAGAACAGATAAATGACCTGGAAGATAAAATAGTGGAAATAACTACTCAGAGCAGAATAAAGAAAAAACAATGAAAAGAATTGAGGACAGTCTCAGAGACCTCTGGGACAACATTAAATGCACCAACATTTGAATTATAGGGGTCCCAGAAGAAGAAGAGAAAAAGAAAGGGACTGAGAAAATATTTGAAGAGATAATAGTTGAAAACTTCCCTAATATGGGAAAAGAAATAGTCAAGTCCAAGAAGCACAGAGAGCCCCATAAAGGATAAATCCAAGGAGAAACACACAAAGACACATTAATTAAACTATCAAAAATTAAATATACAGAAAAAATACTAAAAGCAGCAAAGGAAAAGCAACAAATAACAAACAAGGGAATCCCCATAAGGTTAACAGCTGATCTTTCAGCAGAACCTCTGCAAGTCAGAAGGGAGTGGCAGGACATATTTAAAGTGATGAAGGGCCAAGATTACTCTACCCAGAAAGGATTTCGTTCCGATTTCACAGAGAAATTAAAACCTTTACAGACAAGCAAATCTAAGAGAATTCAGCACCACCAAACCAGCTTTACAACAAATGCTAAAGGAACTTCTGAAGGCAGGAAACACAAGAGAAGGAAAAGACCTACAATAACAAACCCAAAACAATTAAGGAAAGGGTAATAGAAATGTGCATACTGATAATTACCTCAAGTGTAAATGGATTAAATGCTCCAACCAAAGACATACACTGGCTGAATGGATCCAGAAAAAAGACCCATATATATGCTGTCTACAAAAGACTACCTTCAGACCTAGGGAAACATACAGACTGAAAGTGAGGGGATGGAAAAAGATATTCCATGCTAATGGAAATCAAAAGAAAGATGGAGTAGCAATTCTAATAACAAACAAAATACACTTTAAAATAAAGACTATTACAAGAGACAAAGAAGGATACTATATAATTATCAAGGGATCAATCCAAGAAGAAGATATAACAATGTAAATATTTATGAACCCAACATAGGAGCACCTCAATACATAGGCAAATGCTAACATCCATAAAAGGGGAAATCGACAGTAACACAATCATAGTAGGGAACTTTAACACCTCACTTTCACCAATGGACAGATCAACCAAAATGAAAATAAATAAGGAAACACAAGCTTTAAATGATACATTAAACAAGATGGACTCAATTGATATTTATAGGACATTCCATCCAAAAACAACAGAATACACTTTCTCCTCAAGTGCTCATGGACCATTCTCCAGGATAGATCATATCTTGGGTCACAAATCAAGCCTTGGTAAATTTAAGAAAATTGAAATCATATTAAGTATCTTTTCCAACCACAATGCTATGAGACTAGATATCAATTACAGGAAATAAACTGTAAAAAGTACAAACACAGGAGGCTAAACAATACTAAATCAAAGAGGGACTCAAAAATTACCTAGAAACAAATGGCAATGAAAACACGACAACCCCAAACCTATGGGATGCAGCAAAAGCAGTTATAAGAGGGAAGTTTACAGCAGTACAATCCTACCTCAAGAAACAAGAAAAATCTCAAATGAACAACCTAACCTTACACCTAAAGCGATTAGAGAAAGAAGAACAAAAAACCTCAAAGTTGGGAGAATGAAAGAAATCACAAAAATCAGATCAGAAATAAATGAAAAAGAAATGAAGGACACAATAGCAAAGATCAATAAAACTAAAAGCTGGTTCTTTGAGAAGATAAACAAAATTGATAAACCATTAACGAGACTCATCAAGAAAAAAAAGGTGAAGACTCAAATCAACAGAATTAGACATGAAACAAGAGAAGTAACAACTGACATGGCAGAAATACAAAGGATCATGAGATTACTACAAGCAACTATATGCCAATAAAATGGACAACCTAGAAGGACAAATTCTTAGAAAAGCACAACCTTCCAAGACTGAACCACGAAGAAATAGAAAATATGAACAGACCAATCACAAGTAGTGAAATTGAAACTCTGATTTAAAATCTTCTAACAAACAAAAGCCCAGGACCAGATGGCTTCACAGGAAAATTCTATCGAACATTTAGAGAAGAGCTAACACCTATCATTCTCAAACTCTTCCAAAATATGGCAGAGAGAGGAACACTCCCAAACTCATTCTACGAGGCCACCATAACCCTGATACCAAAACCAGGCAAAGATGTTACAAAAAAATGAAAACTAAAGGCCAATATCACTGATGAATATAGATGCAAAAATCCTCAACAAAATACTAGCAAACAGAATCCAATAGGACATTAAAAGGATCATACACCATGATCAAGTGGTTTATCCCAGCAATGCAAGAATTTTTCAATATATGCAAATCAATCAAGTGTGATACACCATATTAACAAACTGAAGGAGAAAAACCATATGAACATCCCAATAGATACCGAAAAAGCTTTTGACAAAATTCAACACCCATTTATGATAAAAACTCTCCAAAAAGTAGGCATAGAGGGAACTTACCTCAATATAATAAAGGTCATATAGGACAAACCCACAGCCAACATCGTTCTCAATGGTGAAAACTTGAAACCATTTTCACTAAGATCAGGAGCAAGACAAGGTTGCCCGCTCTCACTATTATTCAACATAGTTTTGGAAGTTTTAGCCAGAGCAATCAGAGAAGAAAAAGAAATAAAAGGAATCCAAATCAGAAAGGAAGAAGTAAAGCTGTCACTGTTTGCAGATGACATGATGCTACATATAGAGAATCCTAAAGATGCTACCATAAAACTACTAGAGCTAATCAATGAATTTGGTAAAGCAGCAGAACACAAAATTAATGCCCAGAAATCTCTTGCATTCCTATACACTAACGATGAAAAATCTGAGAGAGAAATTAAGAAAACACTCCCATTTACCACTGCAACAAAAAGAATAAAATACCTAGGAATAAACCTACCCAAGGAGACAAAAGACCTGTATGAAGAAAACTATAAGACACTGATGAAAGAAATTAAAGATGATACAAACAGATGGAGAGATATACCATGTTCTTGGATTGGAAGAATCAATGTTGTGAAAATGACTATACTACCCAAAGCAATATACAGATTCAATGCAATCCCTATGAAACTACCAATGACATTTTTTACCTAACTAGAACAAAAAATTTCACAATTTGTATGGAAACACAAAAGATCCCGAATAGCCAAAGCGATCTTGAGAACGAAAAACGGAGCTGGAGGAGCAGGCTCCCTGACTTCAGACTATATTACAAAGCTACAGTAATCAAGACAGTATGAGCAATTATACCCCAATAAAGATGTTTAAAAAAAAAAAAAAAAAAGACAGTATGGTACTGGCACAGAAACAGAAAGATAGATCAACAGAACAGGATAGAAAGCCCAGAGATAAACCCATGCACATATGGTCACCTTATCTTTGATAAAGGAGGCAAGAATACACAATGCAGAAAAGACAGCCTCTTCAATAAGTGGTGCTGGGAAAACTGGACAGCTACATGTAAAAGAATGAAATTAGAACACTTCCTAACACCATACACGAAACTGAACTCAAAATGGATTAAAGACCTAAATGTAAGGCCAGACACTATAAAACTCTTAGAGGAAAACATAGGCAAAACACTCTATGACATAAATCACAGCAAGATCCTTTTTGACCCACCTCCTAGAGAAAGGGCAATAAAAACAAAAATAAACAAATGGGACCTAATGAAAATTAAAAGTGCTTGCACAGCAAAGGAAGCCATAAAGAAGACGAAAAGACAACTCTCAGAATGGGAGAAAATATTTGCAAATGAAGCACCTGACAAAGGATTAATCTCCAAAATTTACAAGCAGCTCATACAGCTCAATATCAAAAAAACAAACAACCCAATCCAAAAATGGGCAGAAGACTTAAATAGACATTTCTCCAAAGAAGATATACAGGTTGCCAACAAACACATGAAAGGATGTTCAGCATCACTAATCATTAGAGAAATGCAAACCAAAACTACAATGAGATATCACCTCACACTAGTCAGAATGGCCATCAACAAAAAAATCTACAAACAATAAATGCTGGAGAGGGTGTAGAGAAAAGCAAACCCTCTTGCATTGTTGGTGGAAATGTAAATTGATACAGCCACTATGGACAACAGTATGGAGGTTCCTTAAAAAACTAAAAGTAGAACTAGCATATGACCCAGCAATCCCACTGCTGGGCATATACCCTGAGAAAACCATAATTCAAAAAGAGTCATGTACCACAATATTCACTGAAGCTCTATTTACAATAGGCAGGACATGGAAACAACCTAATTGTCCACTGAAAGATGAGTGGATAAAGAAGATGTGGCACATATATACAATGGAATATTACTCAGCCATAGAAAGAAACAAAATTGAGTTATTTGTAGTGAGGTGGGTGGACCTAGAGACTGTCAAACAAAGTGAAGTTAAGTCAGAAAGAGAAAAACAAATACCGTATGCTAACACATATATATGGAACCTAAAAAAAGTGGTTCTGAAGAACGTAGGGGCAGGACAGGAATAAAGATGCAGATACGTAGAGAATGGACTTGAGGACACGGGAGGGGGAAGGGTAAGCTGAGACGAAGTGAGATTGTGGCATGGACATATATACACTACCAGATGTAAAATCGATAGCTAGTGGGAAGCAGCTGCATAGCACAGGGAGATCAGCTCAGTGCTCTGTAACCACCTAGAGGGGTGGGATGGGAAGGGTGGGAAGGAGATGCAAGAGGGAGGGGATGTGGGGATATATGTATATGTATAGCTGATTCACTTTGTTATACAGCAGCAACTAACACAACAATGTAAAGCCATTACACTCCAACAAAGATGTTAATAAATAAATTAATTAAGTAAGTAAATAAATGACTTGTGATAATGACAATAATGTCTCTCAGGATTCAGTCTGCAAGCTCCAAGCAGTCAAAAATTCCTAAGACTTTGTTGGTAAAATAATATGTTCAATGATTAAGCAACATTATTATTAAGCATCAGAGTCCAACCATATAATAGAAGCCACTTGAGTATTTAAAGCAGTACTACTATAATATACGGAATTCGTTACACAGGTGACAGGAGAGGTGAAAACCCAGAGGACCGTGATACAACCCGGAGCTTAGCACCAAGAGGAAGCCACTAGCATAGAGAGAGAGGGGGGAGCAAGGTGGTAGAACCAGAGCCAGGGGCCAGGGTCACCCAATGAAAGCTGAAACCTTGGCAAGCCAGTACCCATGGGAGTTGAGCCTTCAGAGGAGACATGGCCACTGCCACAGATGATTTTCAAAGCAAAGATGGAAGGGGAGAAATAATTTGAAACCTCTCCCCTTCCCATCTGCCAACTTCCTATCAGTGTTCCCCACTGACAAAGATATACCGGAAGCCATTTGACAGGGGAGCCAAGGAAATGCAGACTGTAGGCGTCAGCCTCCTGTAATACAGGGCAAATCGGAGGATAGGTGAAGAAAGGATATAAGAGCAGGTACACTCAGGACCAGCACAGCTATACAGGTCAGGGTGAAAGCCTTCAAATTTCCAGCCCAAGACTAAAGAGATACAAATATAAAATCAAACAAATTAAGTAAATATTCTGTAACCTTAAATTTGAATTGGAAATGTCAATGCACACTGATGATTTCTTTTATTTTTAAACATGTATTTCCCAACTCTATCTATGGAAATTGCTAAATGCAATGGCAATGCAAGAGTAATGAACTCTCCGGGCACTCAGATTGTGGTCTCTAAATACCATTCCCCACTGAAATAAAGCATGGCTCCTTCTAGGAATCACTGATTCTAGACATACAGAAAGATGAACCTGGGACGTCTTATTGAGCCAGAAAGCAACAACATTATCAAGAGCTACTAGTGTTTTGTCAGAGGACACTGGAGCCAATGTGATGAAATTCCCACTGACCTAAGATGGGACAAATTTCATCAAAAAGAATAATGACTGCTGTGAATTGAACACATAAAAAATATATAACAAACTGAAAAATAAATTGAACCTGAATCTAATCAAGCCTCTATATCAAATTACCAGTTTATAGTAAACAAAGGATAGAGCAACAAGTTAAATAACATGAGAAGCAATCCATCAAATCCAAAAGGTGGAACACTCTAAAGTATAAATCACAGTGTCTCCAACAAATCAGTGACATAAAAAAAGAAGAAAGAGTTAACGGACATATCAACCAAATGCAATATGTAGACCTTGTTTGGATATTGATTAAAACAAACCAAACATAAAAGATACTTTGGAGACAATTTGGGCAACTCGAACATGGACTGGATTTTAGATGATATTACATTAATTTTGCTCAGAGCAGAAAAGCATAACAGTTTTTTTTTAAAAGATAAAAGGTCTTAAGACTAATTTGTAGCTATTCACCCAATAATGCCCAAAGTTGGTCTGCAAGAGCTGGATCTGAATATTAAGAAGTGGTTCCCAAAGCTGACTCATTATCAGAATCACCTTAAACAACTTTTAAAAATTCATACTCACTGCTTTGGGGTGACGTGAAACAGTTCTTCTAAATATCCTAAAAATCATCCAGGTTTGAATATCATACTATAAAGTCAGTGGGGCTATTTGGAGGAAAGTCCCATGTCAAGAGCTTCAAGCTGAGTCATTTTTGTTTACACCACTATTTCTACACAGCCTGGAAACCTGCCCACCAAGTACAAGGTTTATCACTCGCTCTGACCAAAGTGATCTTTCTCTGAAAGTTCCTTTCAATGTAGTAAAGTAACAGTAATAATATTTACCATTTGTTGTAAGTCTCCTAGGCACTTTATGTATACTACCTCTAACTTTTGTAACAATCTTCTTAGGCGGATAGCATCTCTTTTATAGGTAAGAAAACTGAGGCATAGAAAGTTAAATAATTGTCCTTTGATTATAAACAGTTAATGATGAAGGGCTAAGGTTTAAGCTAGAATCTGTTGGATTTCAAAGACCACATTCTTTCCATGATACTATATAACTTCCCTAAGAATAGCAGGAAAAAATTTTCCTGCCATTTATATCCTTTATATCTACATTCCTTTATATTTTCATTGAGAATTTCTTCTTCCCCAGTCAGCTGGTGGATGGCAGCTGCCACAGCAGAAGACCCAGCAAAAGACTGAGCAATAGGGACTTCCCTGGTGGTCCAGTGTTTAACACTCTGCGCTTCCACTGCAGGGGGTGCAGGTTGGAACCCTGGTTGAGGAACTAAGATCCTGCATGCCACATGGCGCAACCAAACTAAGATTATTAAAAAAAAAAAAAAAAAAAAAAAAAAAAGGCTGAGCACCAGCTAATATCTGAGTAAAACAAAGAAAAAACAAACAAGAAAAAACCCACATGAATTAAAGTCCTACAATAACTGAACTGTTAACGTTAATCATATGATTTCAAAACAACTCCTTCTTTACCATATCTGACCTGATACATTGGAATTATTTCTTCCTAGAAATAAATGATGCATATAAAAACCATAAGTACGTTAGAATTCATGCATGATGTATTTCATAGCAGGAACCCAGGTAAAATCAACATTTTCAAGTCCTGACATCTCTGATAAATCTATAGATTCATAGGTATAAACCAAAAAAAAATATTACGCTTTCAGTCAAAGCATAAACGAGACAATGCTTTTATTTACCTTTCTCTGCTGCAGCTATTAGCTGACAGCCTTACTTTATGAAAAAGATATTCATTTCCTTTGAACTGCTTTCCCCCACATCAAAGCAAAAGTATTCAATATCCTTGAGAAACTAAATTGCTGGGCATAAAACCAAACTTCCTGTTCTTTAGTATAATTTAAACCATCAATTTATTATACACTGAAAAAAATATGCTCATTGTTGGTTCACAATACTCAAGAGTTCCCCAGGTGAGATCTGAAACTGGCCTCTATACACGGAGAGCAAGGAGAGACCGAAGAAAGATGCAGGCTACTCCAGATTGGTAGGTGGCTGGTTTAGCAAGAAATGGAACTTACATATGAGGCCTGTCTTGAGCAGCTGCAAGACAAGTAGATATCTGCACCATGCTAGAATCTTAAAAGTTTATATGGAGGCCTTAATGGGGTTCAGATATGTCTTCAGTCCAGATGGTCTCAATAGCACATCAATTTCTCAAGGCTGCATCCTTGAAAGAGCTCCTAGTGTGGGAACAGCGGGCAGACGTCCATTACAAAGACAGAGGAGGAAGTGAAAAGCCTCCAACTGTCTGAGTCCAACTCACAGGTCGACCAGTGGTCACATCCTCTCCATGACCTTCTCCAGCACTCATAAAATTAAGTATTCACAGTAACCAAAAATCAAATTCCCAAACACTTGTGCTAAACTGCCAAAGACTTCCTTTCTCATCCTTATCCAGACACACCAAGGAACAACTTTCCAAGAGACTAAATTTCTCAGTAAGTAAAAATTGCACATAGTAGGGGGTTTAATTCCCCAGCCACAGGAAGCTAAACCAATGAGAGAATCAATCTGAAAGACTACCCTTGGCAGCCATAAATGAATTTACTTTCCTCTGTACCGGTATATTCGTAGAGAGTTTATTTCTTCCTAAGCAACAATGGACATTCACCAAGGTGACAGAGATCCTATGTCTCTTCCATAGAGCTCCTCAGTGCAGCATGGAACTTAAAAATACTTTTTAGAACCCATATACTTAGCACAAATCAGAATATTTTCACAGACCAACACATGTGTTTGTGGGTATCATTATTATTATTGGTTTATTATTATTATTATCCCCCAAAAGAGCCTGAGAGAAGAACTTGTGTGCAGATAGTTTTTTCAGCTTGTTTCCAGAAAGCAAGAAGGAGTTGGGAAGGTGAGATGGAAAAGTTAAAGGATGTATTATTACCTGGTTACCACTGTGGGGATCTGGATCTCTGTAGAGGACCCTCGGGAACTATAAAAAGTCTACCTTGGAATTGTCCTTCTAAATGACAGGAGTCTGGGGCATTTATTTGCCAACTTCTTACTCCATTGGTTGAGGGTTCTGCCCAATGCATTAATCCTCCCACTCTCTCTACACTAGAACATGCTCCCATGACTTTGGAGAAAGTCCTAAGCATTTAAATTCTTAACAAGTTCCCAGGTGATGCTAATGCTGCTGGCCCTGGCACCACACTCTGAGAAGTCCCCAAAGAAAAGTCTCATGGGTACCCACAATTCAGTCTGTCTTTGAAGTGGCCCAAGGCAACTGCCCTGCCCTCCCTTCTGTACTGGCTCACACCTGTGAATATCCAGCTCCGCCCACAAAGCCATTAGAAGGATGCTCACCACTCATGCCCCTGTGGTGGTACCCACTTCAAGAAAGCCAATGTCTATTCTCCTCATACTCCTGAACCACTCTCTCAAGGTTCCAGGACTAACTCAGGGTCCCACTGTGTCAGCTGGGGTCCTAAGCAGATTCTAGATATACCTAGAATCTTACAAAGTTTTATAGAGCAACTTGCATTCTGTCAGGTCAAACCCAAGCAAGGGACCAAAAACAAAAGATATCATGCCAAACCTTCATTAATTCTAGTCTCCTCTCTTCTCCAAAGCTCTATCCCTAACCAGACCCCCCTCCCATATTCAAGACAAGATTTCTCAAAAATAACAAAAATTAGAAATTGATGAGGGAGCAAGATTGAAACACTAACATCTGAGCTCCTGAACTCAGCCTGTGAAAATCCCCGTGTTTGCTTCTGTCCTTTTGTTTCTATTTTTGTTTTTTTTATTGAAGTATAGTTGATCTACATTGTTGTGTTAATTTCTGCTGTACAGCAAAGTGATTCAGTTATACATATATAGACATTGTTTTTTGAATAGTCTTTTCCATTGTGGTTTATCATAGGATATTTAATACAGTTCTCTGTTCTATACAGCAGGACGTTGTTGTTTATACATTCTATATATAATAGCTTACACCTGCTAACCACCTCTTCTTTATCCATTCCTCTGTCAATGGACATTTAGGTTGTTTCCAT
This sequence comes from Phocoena phocoena, assembly GCF_963924675.1. Classification (NCBI taxonomy): domain Eukaryota; kingdom Metazoa; phylum Chordata; class Mammalia; order Artiodactyla; family Phocoenidae; genus Phocoena; species Phocoena phocoena. The sequence continues at coordinate 81,506,044 of NC_089227.1, forward strand.
GTCTTGGATACTGTGAATAGTGCTCCTATGAACTACAGGGGTGCATGTATCTTTTTCAATTAGAGTTTTGTCTAGATATATGCCCAGGAGTGGTGTTGCTGGATCATACGGTACTTTTTTTTTTTTTTTTTTTTTGCTGTATGCGGGCCTCTCACTGTTGTGGCCTCTCCTGTTGCGGAGCACAGGCTCCGGACGCGCAGGCTCAGCCGCCATGGCTCACGGGCCCAGCCGCTCAGCGGCACGTGGGATCTTCCCAGACCGGGGCACGAACCCGTGTGCCCTGCATCGGCAGGCGGACTCTCAACCACTGCACCACCAGGGAAGCCCTCATATGGTAATTTTATTTTTAGTTTTCTGCAGAACCTCCATACTGTTTTCCATAGTGGCTGCACCAACTTACATTCCCACCAACAGTGTAGGAGGGTTCCCTTTTCTCCACATCCTCATCAGCATTTGTTATCTGTAGACTTTTTAATGATGGCCGTTCAGACCAGTGTGAGGTGGTACCTCATTGTAGTTTTGATTTGCATTTCTCTAATGATTAGCGATGTTGAGCATCTTTTCATGTGCCTATTGGCCATTTGTATTTCTTCTTTGGAGAAATGTGTATTTAGGTCTTCTGCCCATTTTTTGATTGGGTTGTTTTTTTGTTGTTGAGTTGTATGACCTGTTTGTATAGTTTAAAAATTAAGCCCTTGTCAGTCACACTGTTTGCAAATATTTTCTCCCATTCGGTAGTTTGTCTTTTCATTTTGTTTATGGTTTCCTTTGATGTGCAAAAGCTTTTAAGTTTGATTACATCCCATTTGTTTGTCTGTTTTTGTTTTTGTGGGAAAGTGTTCTATTACCTTAACTGTGGTGATGGTATCAGTTCACTTATGTCCAAACTCAACAAACTGTACACATTAGGGCTTCCCTGGTAGCACAATGGTTAAGAATCTGCCTGCCATTGCAGTGGACACAGGTTCAAGCCCTGGTCCGGGAAGATCCCACATGCTGCAGAGCAACTAAGCCCATGTGCCACAACTACTGAGATTGCACTCTAGAGCCCGCAAGCCACAACTACTGAGCTTGCACTCTAGAGCCCGCAAGCCACAACTACTGAGCCCACATGCCACAACTACTGAAGCCCGTGCACCTAGAGCCTGTGCTCTGCAACAAGAGAAGCCACTACAATGAGAAGCCCCGGCTCACCACAACTAGAGAAAGCTTGTGTGCAACAACAAAGACCCAATGCAGCCAAAAATAAATAAATACATTTATTTTTTTAAAAAATTGTACACATTAAATATGTGCAATTCTTCGTTTTTCAAGTATACTCAATAAGGCTGTTTGTAAAATTTCCCTATTTGTAATACATAATAGCACAGAAACATTGATCCCTTTCCTCTAAACTTTGAGAAATCTCTGGTGCAAGCTTTTGCACGATCATGGTATCGGTTATCTACTGCTGTGTAACAAACCAGCCCAAAGCTCAGTGGCTTAAAACAACAAACATTCATTGTAGTCATGAATCATTACATCATCAGTTCCACTGTACTTAACTACTTTTGAGTTGATTTTGAATTCTATAGGCACAGTCTTCATGTATCTAGTAAGAAAAAGTAGTGGATTATTATGGGTTGAATTGTGCTCTCCCAAAGAAGATATGTGGTATACTCCAAAAAAGATACATTGGATACTACCTAAGGAGACAAAAGACCTGTACTCTGAAAACTATAAGACGCTGATGAAAGAAATCAAAGAAGACACAAACAGATAGAAAGATATGCCATGTTCTTGGACTGGAAGAATAAATACTGTCAAAATGACTATACTACCCAAGGCAATCTGCAGATTCAATGACATCTCTATCAAATTACCCATGGCATTTTTCACAGAACTAAAACAAAGAATATTAAAATTTGTATGAAGACACAAAAGACCCCGAATAGCCAAAGCAATCTTGAGAAAGAAAAACAGAGCTGGAGGAATGAGGCTCCCTGACTTCAGACTATCCTACAAAGCTATAGTCATCAAAACAGTATGGTATTGGCACAAAAATAGAAATACAGATCAATGGAACAGGATAGAAAGCCCAGAAATAAACCCACACACCTCTGGTCAATTAATCTATGATAACGGAGGCAAGAGTATACAATGGTGGAAAGACAATCTCTTCAACAAATGGTGCTGGGAAAACTTGACAGCTACATGTAAGAAAATGAAATTAGATCATTCTTTAAGACCATACACAAAAATAAACTAAAAATGGATTAAAGACCTAAATGTGAGACCAGACACTATAAAACTCCTAGAGGAGAACAAAGGCAGAACACTCTCTGACATAAATCACAGCAGTATCTTTTCTGACCCATCTACCAGAGTAATGGAAATAAAAATAAAAATAAGCAAATGGGACCTAACTAAACTCAAAAGCTTTTGTACAGCAAAGGAAACCATAAATGAAATGAAAAGACAACCCACAGATTGGGAGAAAATATTTGCAAATGATGTGACTGACAAAGGATTAGTCTCCAAACTTTACAAATAGCTCATTCAGCTTAATAACACCAAAACAAACAACCCAGTCAAAAAATGGGTGGAAGACCTAAATAGACATTTTTCCAAGGAAGACATACAGATGGCCAAGAGGCACATGAAAAGATGTTCAACATCACTAATGCTGAATGATTAGAGAAATGCAAATCAAAACTACAATAAGATATAACCTCACACCAGTCAAAAAGGTTATCATCCAAAATCCACAAACTATAAATGCTGGAGATGATGTGGAGAAAAGGAAACTTTCCTACACTGTTGGTGGGAATGTAAATTGGTATAGCCACTATGGAGAACAATATGGAGGTTCCTTAAAAAACTAAAAAATAGAACTACCATATGACACTGCAATCCCACTCCTGGGCTTATATCCAGAGAAGAATATGGTCCGAAAGGATACATGCACCCCAATGTTGATTGCAGCACTGTTTACAATAGCCAAGACATGGAAGCAACCTAAATGTCCATCGACAGAGGAATGGATAAAGAAGATGCAGTACATATATATAATGGAATATTACTCAGCCGTAAAAACGAATGAAATAATGCCATTTGCAGCAACATGGATGGACCTAGAGACTGTCATACTAAGTGAAGTAAGTCAGACAGAGAAAGAGAAATATGATATGATATCGCTTATATGTGGAATCTAAGAAGAAATGATACAAATGAACGTATTTACAAAACAGAAACAGACTCACAGACTTAGAGAACGAACTTATGGTTACCAGGGGGGAAGAGTGGGGGAAGGGACAGTTAGGGAGTTTGGGATTGTGGGATTGACGTGTACGTACTGCTATACTTAAAAAGGATAACCAGGGCTTCCCTGGTGGCGCAGTGGTTGAGAGTCCGCCTGCCGATGCGGGGGACACGGGTTCGTGCCCCGGTCTGGGAAGATCCCACATGCCGCGGAGCGGCTGGGCCCGTGAGCCATGGCCGCTGGGCCTGCGCGTCCGGAGCCTGTGCTCCGCAACGGGAGAGGCCACAACAGTGAGAGGTCCGCGTACCGCAAAAAAAAAAAAAACAACCAACAAGGACCTACTGTATAGCACAGGGAACTCTACTCAACGTTATGCAGCAGCCTGGATGGGAGGGGAGCGTGCAGGAGAATGGATACATGTATATGTATGGCTGAGTCGCTTTGCTGTGCACCTGGAACTATCACAACATTGTTAATTGGCTATACTCCAATATAAAATAAGAAGTTAAAAAAATTCAAAAATCAATTCATTAACTAATTAATTTTCTAAAGAAGACATGTTGGAGTCCTAGATCCAAGGTCCTAACTCCCAGTACCTAAGAATGCTATCTTATTTGGAGATAGGGTCTTTATGGAAGTTAAAGTTAAAATGAGGTCATTAGGGTTGGCTCTAATCCAACTTGATTGGTGTACTTACAAAAAAGGGGAAATTTGAACACAGAGACAGGCCTAGAAGGAAGATGATATGAAGAGACATGCAGGCAGGGAAAAGATGACTATCTACAAGCCTTTGGGAAAATCAAGAACTCATTGCTAAGAACATTTACTCATAGAAAGTTTCCTCTCTTGAGAAAAAAATGAGTGAGAAAATATCTATAATTTTTTTTTATGTTGGGGGTAGGAGTTTATTAATTAATTAATTTATTTTTGCTGTGTTGGGTCTTCGTTTCTGCGCGAGGGCTTTCTCTAGTTGCAGCTAGTTGGGGCCACTCTTCATCGCAGTGTGCGGGCCTCTCACTGTCGTGGCCTCTCTTGTTGAGGAGCACAGGCTCCAGATGCGCAGGCTCAGTATTTGTGGCTCACGGGCCTAGCTGCTCCGCGGCATGTGGGATCCTCCCAGACCAGGGCTCGAACCCATGTTCCCCGCATTAGCAGGCAGATTCTCAACCACTGCGCCACGAGGGACACCCAATATCTACAATTTTGCAATAGGTAAAGTTGTTCAACACTTCAAAGACCAATTTAAAACAATCACATCTTGCTACAGATCTCACCTCCATGAAATACCACCTCAACTTGACAAACTACCACTACATAAATTCCAATGGGCCTGATTTAGCCTTAAAACCACTGTGGGGCTTCCCTGGTGGCGCAGTGGTTGAGAGTCCGCCTGCCGATCCAGGGGACACGGGTTCGTGCCCTGGTCCGGGAAGATCCCACATGCCGCGGAGCGGCTGGGCCCGTGAGCCATGGCCGCTGAGCCTCCGCGTCTGGAGCCTGTGCTCCGCAACGGGGAGAGGCCACAACAGTGAGAGGCCCGTGTACCGCAAAAAAAAAACCACAAAAAAAAAAAACCTGCTGTGATTCAATGAAGGAAGTGTGAGAACCAAGTGGGATTATTTCAAGAATAAACTAAAGGGCTTCCCTGGTGGCGCGGTGGTTGGGGGTCCGCCTGCCGATGCAGGGGACGCGGGTTCGTGCCCCGGTCCGGGAGGATCCCGCATGCCGCGGGGCGGCTGGGCCCGTGGGCCGTGGCCGCTGGGCCTGCGCGTCCACAGCCTGTGCTCCCCGGCGGGCGAGGCCGCGGCAGTGAGAGGCCCACGTATCAAAAAAAAAAAAAAAAAAAAAAGAATAAACTAAAATATTTGCTATCAAAGGTAAATGAAGGTGAAATAGAATTCGCATTATAAAAAAGTCAAAACAATTTTAAGCAGAAAAAATAAAATGCAATATTATTCAGCTTGTTACCATAATATTTTGAAACTTTATAACTGTCAGAGCAATACTCATGACATTTCCTGGTCTGTTAACTGATAAGCATTTTATTACCTATGGGGAAAAAACTGGAACAACTTTAAGCTCTTAACTATAAAATGCAGGCAAAAGAATGGCAGGATGAGTAGGATTTAGACAGGGGTGAGCAGGGCAGCAGGCTGGGGTGGGGACAGTTTCCCAGGGAGGCGAAGCTTCATGTGCAAAGCATCACAACAGAGATTTCTTGAGCCTGTGTTTGTATTTTACGTAAATGGAATCATACAATAGGTTAAAAAAAATGCAGGCAAGACATATATCTTCTAGATATATAAAATATTTCAGCTAATGGAAGAGTCTATCCAAATGTCAGCTAGCTTTCCTCTGGGTCTGTTACACATAGGTCTGAACTTTCACAAAGACCTTGTAACAGGCTAACATTTCTTACACACTTCAGGAAAAAAAATGTTTTTTTCATACTCAATGTATGACCAGTGAAGAAATATAATGTGATTAAAATTTAATAGGCAAGGGGAATTTTACATTTAACTCAGCAGTGGTACTACCTGTTGTATTAAAGAAAATGACCGATTCAGATTAAGGAGATGCTTGGTTGTGTTGGGTTTTATGTATTTGTCATCCGTTCCTTAATGGAGAAGTTTACTCAGTAAATTAATGTTGGAACCATTTTTAGAAAACAGTATTTAACCCATTTAAAAGAGAAAAACTATTTTGAAAAATCTAAGCATGCCCATTTCCATATAAATAAATGTGAACATTATTTAAAACTAATTATAAATCAATTTTTTAGCTGTTCATCAAAGCAGGTCCACAGAAATCTCTAACTGAAAAAATTCCAAGCAATTCCTTTTAGGCATTGTTTGAGCTATTACAGATGTTTGAAAATAACAAAACTAAATTTAAAATATTCATAATAATAAACAAGACAAAATAGACAACACTTGGGCTTCCCTGGTGGCACAGTGGTTGAGTCTGCCTGCCAATGCAGGGGACACGGGTTCGTGCCCCAGTCCGGGAAGATCCCACATGCCGCGGAGCGGCTACACCCGTGAGCCATGGCCACTGAGCCTGCGCGTCCGAAGCCTGTGCTCCGCAACGGGAGAGGCCACAACAGTGAGAGGGCTGCGTACCACAAAAAAAAAAAAAAAAAGACAACCCTCAGAATGAGAAAAAATATTTGCAAATGAAGCAACTGATAAGCGATTAATCTCCAAAATATACAAATAGCTCATGAGCTCAATATCAAAAAAACAAACAACTCAATCCAAAAATGGGCAGAAGACCTAAGTAGACATTTCTCCAAATAAGTCATACAGATGGCCAACAGGCTCATGATGAAAAGATGCTCAACATCACTAATTATTAGAGAAATGCAAATCAAAACTACAATGAGGTATCACCTCACACTGGTCAGAAATGGCCATCATCACAAAATCTACAAACAATAAAAGCTGGATAGCGTGTGGAGAAAAGGGAACCCTCTTGCATGGTTGGTGGGAATGTAAATTGATACAGTCACTATGGAGAACAGTATGGAGGTTCCTTAAAAAACTAAAAGTAGAACTACCATGTGATCGAGCAATCCCACTACTGGGCATATACCCTGAGAAAACCATAATTCAAAAAGACACCTGCACCCCAATGTTCACTGCAGCACTATTTACAGTAGCCAGAACATGGACGCAACCTGAATGTCTACTGACAGATGAATGGATAAAGAAGATGTGGTACATATATACAATGGAATATCACTCAGCTATAAAAAGGAATGAAACTGGGTCATTTATAGAGATGTGGATGGACCTAGAGACTGTGATACAGAGTGAAGCAAGTTCGAAAGAGAAAAACAGATACCGTATATTAACGCATATATGTGGAATCTAGAAAAATGGTACAGATGAACCTATTTTCGGAGCAGAAATAGAGACACATACGTAGAGAGCAAACATATGGACACCATAGGGGGAAGGAGGGGGTGGGATGAATTGGGAGATTGGGATTGACATACATACACCACTACGTATAAAATAGATAACTAATGAGAACCTGCTGTATAGCAAAGGGAACTCTCTACTCAGCGCTCTGTGGTGACCTAAATGGAAAGGAAATCCAAAAAGGAGGGGATATATGTATACATATAGCAGATTCACTTCACTGTACAGCAGAAACTAACACAACATTGTAAAGCAACTATATTCCAATTTTTTTTAAAAAAGCATTCCTGCCCCCAATAAAAAAATATTCGGGACTTCCCTGGTGGCGCAGTGGTTAAGCCTCCGCACTCCCAACGCAGGGGGCCCATGTTCGATCCCTGATCAGGGAACAAGATCCTACATGTCGCAACTAAGAGTTCACATGCCACAGCTAAGGACCCAGCAAGCCGCAACTAGGAGCCTGCCTGTCGCAACTAAGACCTGGCACAACCAAATAAATTAATTAAATAAATATTTTTTAAAGATATTCATAATGAAGGCTTTTTACTAATTCCAACTGAGCTTTCCCCACTCTTCCTTCCAGAAGTGACTTTGTTCTACAGCTTTGGATGGGACTGGACTGAGGGAATAGATGAGAATTATCCACTTTGAAAGTCAGATTTGGGACATAAAGAATGAATAGGTAATTTATTTTAAAAAAAATGAACCAAGTATAAGACTGTTAGGAAGTATTAGGCAAAGAGACTCTTTTACATTCATCTAGAATTGTTGTTCTTATTCCCAAGGAGAATTTAAATATGATAAGATAGGCCATTTTCCCCACCTGGCTAGCTCCAAGGAGGTTGCCCCTCTCTGACAAATAACAGGGGAAATACCCAACACAGAATCCTTGCCTGTTATTATCTCCGTAGACAGTAACTTCTAGAGAGTGAGGATTAGTTCTTTCTCCTATTCAAGCTAACTACGTCTTGCACAGTGCTATGCACATCATAGGAATTCCTCAAAAGTTCGGTGAATTCCATTGAAAAACTAAGATTATTCACTAACCTTAGCTTCTTCAATGTCAAAGTATAAAGACAGAATCAGATAAGAGCACTGAATTCTAAATTAATTCAGTAAGAGTCATAAATTATGAAGTGCTTCCACCAATATATGGTTAAGTCAGGGGACCTACTTTTAAAATGACTTAGTTATTAAAAGACAAAAATAACACAAATGTCATAGAATTTTCAAAGGAGCTTTATCATTTGTATAACTTGCTAGAATTGGGGTTATCAAATTTAATATGAACAGCTTTCATCAAATTTGTATTTAATGAATGCAGCTGTGAAATGGGCAAATCCAATATACTGCAAACAGCCCAACTCTTCGTTCCACAGATATGATTCACCCTTAATAGCCAGAAGCATCACTTCAAATAGTTTGTGTTACGGCAGAATGGATCATGTCGTATTCATTCTACCTACAGGAAGGAAGCTAGCATCCATAATAGCAGCATTCAACTGTGTGTTACAAAGCACAACCCAGCAGAACGTTTATAACATAAAATGTGAAGATATTTAAAACATAAACTTTGTGGGTTGTGGCAGACCAGAGACTTCTCTCTTTCCACTAAAGGGATACATTTTTGATTCAAGTCTTTCAAATCCTAGGACCTGAGATCAGCTACAAAACTTACCCAGGACTGTGGAAAAACGTGTCAGCCTCTGCTTTGTACTGCTAAGACTCAACTCACCATTTCTATAAACACATACATACACAAGCATGGACGTTTCTACAAAGAGCAAATTTATCATTCATTTAACGTGGAGGATGCGTCTGCATTTGAGAACGTAATGGACATTCACATTTCTTCCTCCAGATAAATGTGTACTATGGAGTAAAGCTCCAGTTGAGAGGGCTATGAGTTCTAGTCCTCCTTTTTAATATTTCACTCCTGAGAAAATTCTCTATCACATATAAGCAATTTCGAAAATATTCGCAATCTAAGGAGGTTTCCAGATCTACCTGGGAAAATGAACAATTGCATACCAGTTTGACAGACAGTATACAAGAATCAGATCAGAGGGTAAAAGTCACAGCATTCCAATGCAAAGAGGTTTCAAGGTCATTCAGACGTCCAAGGTCAAATCTCAGTTCTGAAAAAAGAAAATTGGCTGCCTGATCTTAGACAACTTAATCTTGCTAAACCTCGTTTCCCTCGTGTGAAAAGTGGGGATGAAAATAGAACTGCTGTGGGAGTTGGAGTTTACACACACACCACACATGCCAAGTCTCCAGCACAATCCCATGGATCAGGCACTGCATGATATGTAGCTGTACATGCATAATATCACGTGGACACTCTACAGCTGTCCCTACATCCTATTTCCCACATTAAACAGGCATTATCTGCTCACGTTCTCTCCTCCTTTCTGCATTATGGGCCATTACAGGCAGAAGCTGTGTCATATTCAATTCCGTAACTGCAGGATCTAACACATGCCCGGCATATTGTATAAACCAGTCAACTGCTACTTATGTTTGGCGAGAGCCGCTGGCTCCTCATATATGTTAACATATTTTATCAAGTAAGTCAAATGAAAAATGAAGTGCTCATTCTTAACCTATTAAACTTTCTCCCTCTGTTTTTGTTAAATTTACATAGGTGGACTCTTATTTAGCCGTAACAATCAGCTGCTGATTTTCTATTTAAAATGTGAAACTTGAAGTTCCCCCATTGTTTCACCATCGTGGGGTTCATCTGGGTACCATTCCAAAAATTTAATTTGCTTTGTTATTAAAAAAAAAAAATACTAGCCCAGCCCCCTCCGCCTGGATGTGGCTGGAGCTTGAGGCGCGCAGGGCCTGGGACACCACAGACCTGGGACCCAGAGCAGCTCAGAGGCAGTGAATAATGGCTCTTCAAGTCTGCAATAAAAAATGGCCTCCAATAAAACTACACTGCAAAAAACGGGAAAGAAACAGAATGCAAAGAGTAAAAAAGTCGAAGAGGCAGAACCTGAAGAATTTGTGGTAGAAAAAGTACTGGACCGACATGTAGTGAATGGGAAGGTGGAGTGTTTCCTGAAGTGGAAGGGATTTACAGATTCAGACAATACTTGGGAACCCAAAGAAAATTGAGATTGTCCAGAGTTGACTGAAGCATTTCTTAATTCTCAAAAAGCTGGTAAAGAAAAAGATGGAACAAAAAGAAAATCTTTATCTGACAGTGAATCTGATGATAGCAAATCAAAGAAGAAAAGAGAATGCTGCTGATAAACCAAGAGGTTTAGCCAGAGGTCTCGACCCAGAGCTATAACTGGTGCCACAGACAGCAGTGGAGAATTCATGTTTCTCAGGAAATGGAAAGATTCAGATGAGGCAGACTTGGTGATGGCAAAGGAGGCAAATATGAAGTGTCCTCAAATTGTAATTGCTTTTTATGAAGAGAGACTAACTTGGCATTCTTGTCCAGAAGATGAAGCTCAATAATTGTCTGCATTGTTTTTTATATACATTTTAATATATATATATATATATATATATATATATAAAATCTGGGTCTTGGTTTTTTGATTTATTAGTGTGAAGAAATAACTACATTCTAATGAAAATCAAGTTTGATATGTTCGTTTTGAAGTAGTATTGGGGAAGTTATTGGGTTTTGGGGGTTTTTGGGGGGGGCTTCGTTTTTTGTGTTTTTTTTGCATCTGTACCACTGGTTACTTTGAACAAATAAAAGCTGTCTGTAGTTGCTTCCTTTAGCAGAAAAGAACATTTGATACCACGGTATATTATTTCCTCTGCATTAGAGAACAGCTTTTCTAAATGTTGAGGAAAATCTCCATAGTCATTACTCAGTCAGAATTTAGAATTTGCATTTAACTCATACATGTCTAAGGAACTTTCTGGTTTTTTTTGTATGTGTATACATAAAATACATATGTAAATGGTTTGGGGGATTTTTGGTTATTGTTTAATTACATTTACCAAAACAAAAACAGCCTTTCACAACCATGGATAAGCCCATGTTTCTGGGATTCTATCATTTTAAGCAATATAAGAAATCACGTTCAACTTAAATTGAAAATTTAAGTCTTAACCTTTCAAATTAAATAATTTTGTAATTAATTAGACAAATTAATGTAAATAATTTAAATTGGATAATTTTTTTTTTTTTTCGGTACGCGGGCCTCTCACTGTTGTGGCCTCTCCCATTGCGGAGCACAGGCTCCGGACGCGCTGGCTCACGGGCCTAGCCGCTCCGCAGCATGTGGGATCTTCCCGGACCGGGGCACGAACCCATGTCCCCTGCATCGGCAGGCGGACTCTCAACCACTGCGCCACCAGGGAAGCCCCAAATTGGATAATTTTTTAAAGCAGCCCTATCAGAATCTGCATCCATATCTACCGTCATATAAATGCAGTTTTATATGCAAAGCCCCTGAAAGGAAAATTTTATCACTGTCAACAAATGACACCCAAATGAAAAAAACTAGAAAAATTCTGGTATGTTTTAATTAGCCAAGCAAGACTTATTTAAATGGACATTTAAAGCTTCCTTTTGGCAAACCATTTCTTTATAAGAAGTTGAAATCCCTGTGCTGTATTTACTGAAAGACTTGTGATACATGGAATGTCTCAGACTTGTTAATGGAAACCTAATCAGATGGTTAGAGATGTTGGCAATTTAGGATCTGCAGGAATAACTGAGTGAACAAACTTTTCTAATCTAAACTTGACCTGCATGTTTTTTCAAACTTTACCCCAACCCATTCCTTACACGTAGGCTCAAGCTTCTCAGTATTTTGGGTTACTGGTTCAGCAGAAGCCAGGAAAAACAATAACTTTGTAGTAATCATAATGTTATTCAACTGTATATTGTTTACTTTATGGTAAAGAGTGGTGAACAGTGGTCAATAAATAGTTTTATATTCAAAAAAAAAACTAACAGAATTGTAGGTCTTGAACACAGGTGAGTTTCTTTTTTTGATTCAAAATGAAACAAACTTTCTGGGTAAAAACTTAAATAGCTGATTTCTGCCTAGTGGAAAGATTCCCTGTTTACAGTTCTTTGCTAAAAAGGAAAGAAATGAAAATATTTTTGCCAGATTGTAAGCCCATAGGAAAGTTACAGATTAGAGTTTGCACTAATTGCTCAAGCTCATTTCTTTTTCAAAAAGGAGATCCTAATTTTTAACAACTTGACAAGATTACAGCAACCTATTTGGTACAACTCAGATTATTTTCATATTTCCTCTTTTTCTTGCTCCTACTGGTGGCCAATCTCAGTCAGAAGTCTAAGCAGCACCTCCAGTCTCCTCTCCACAAAGTGTGCCAGAAACAAGTAGCACAGAAGAGGTGCCACCACCCTTAATTTGAACCTTTGTGATACCCTCAGTCCACAACTGCAGAGCTCTTCTTCGATTTACCTTTTCCAAACAAATAAACCATGTAATCTAATTCCACCCCACCCCCCCAACCTCACATCCATTCTCCTTTTGATACATTTTTCTCTTTGTTTTTTATTTGTTTGTTTTTAATATAATGAGTCCCATATACCCAGAGTCATCCCTCAGTATCCGTGGGGAATTTGTTCCAGGACGTCTGTGGATACCAGAATCCGTGGATGCTCAAGTCCCTTATGTAAATGGCATAGTACAATCAGCCCTCCATATTCCTGGGTTCTGCATCTGCGGATTCAACCAAGTGAATTGAACTGTGGTTGGTTGAACCGCCCGATGCAGAAGCAGTGGGGACAGAGGGTCTACCGCTTTTCCTACTCACTGGATCTAGCAGAGCATCAAATAAGTAAGCAACCTGCAGAACCTTTATGTTTCCTGCAGGGAGCCTGAAACCTGTGTTTTCACAAGCCCTCCAGGTGGTCTTGACATGCGCCCAAGGTTGGAAACCTCTGCTCCAGCCTTTCAGGATGGGGCCCAGACTGGCAGATATTTTTCATGACTTTTTGTTCTTATAAACATACTGAAGATCCCCAATCATCTGACTGATCCCAGGGCCAGGATTTGAGTGACTTAATGTTTAAGTACAATTCTGATAGAAGTCACAACATTTCCATTTCATAATAACTAATGTTTGGGTGAATAAAGTCTTTGTCTCTTGGAATTTGAACTACCTCACTACAGATTCTTAAATTTTATTTGTATCACACATATCCACACGCAACCAAGGCAATTTGAAGGAGAAACCCAAAGGAAAAAAGGCAAAACATCTGTCTTTAGTGGGGAAAGCACTGCAGAGGGTCCAAAAGCCCTACTTACCTGAAACCCAACTCTCAGCTCACTCTCTCTAACAATGAGAAAATCGGAATGGAGAATATGGACGGTTCAGTGCAAGTAGCAGTAACATATATGTTGTTAACAACATATATGTTGTTACATATATCAACATATATGTTGATAACAAAAACAACATTTATTTTGTCCTTACTGACATAAGCACTTTGTCAAATGAGCCACGTGTATTATTTAATCCTCACAACAACTTTTCCCATCTCACAGATAAGGAAACTGAGGCACAGAGATGTTAAGCAACCTGCCCAAAGTCTTAGAGATCTTAAGTGGCAGAGCTGGGACCCCACAATCTAGGTTTCTCTGACTTCAAGCCCCATAAGCTCTTAACAAGTTTGTTGTGCTGACTTCCAGCCCATCAGCCCAGATTTGGTGGACAATGGGAAAATCACTTGATGGTGCGTTATCTAGAAACCTCTCCTATGGACTGAACACTGCAGTTTGGATGCCTAGTCTGTCTCAGACCTATTGAGGGGCTCATTTTCCTCCTTGCCCACGAGAAAGATTACAAAGTGTAACCTGAGTACATCAGGCCTTGAGGCAAACTCTACCATTCACTGTAACTCACAACAGTCACATCAACATGGTACCATCTTGAATATCAGAAAGGACATAGTATGAGCAAACTGCCTGATAATCAAGTCTAAATAGACTTACCGGTTGAGAAATAATCCTGGCATATATTCTTCAAGCAATATTTACTCACTGCAGAACAATGAATTTAAGTTTCAGCTTTGGAATCCGTTGCTTGTTTTAAATGTACCAGACCGTCTTGAGATAATTATCAACCCCTCCTCAGCGCTCCCCACTGCAAGTGCTCCAACACTATTATCTTCCCTCATCTACACACTGAATCTCTGTAGCTCATGGAAAGCCTGTGTCAGAGTAGATCAAGACTGGGGCACTGGGCAGAAGTTCGTGGACAAAAAGACACAAGTCCTTAACTTTAGGCTCTTTCCATCAGAAGTAAGAAAGAGGACAGACCTTAAAGTGGCTGGCAAAGTCAAGTGACCTTTATAAACACACTACACAAAATCCCATAGACGCCAGTCCACAACTGGGACAGCTGGCCACTCGCGCTGTTAGAGCAGGTTCCCTCCCAGGTCCACAAGAGAAACGTCCAGATGCTCTCTAGGCTGCCCCGATTCTGCTTGAATCTTGAGGGCAAAATACTCCTAGTATACTTCCTTTATACATACTTCCTCTCTGGTAGAGTCACAGTTTGCCAACAACAAAGGTAGAACTAATTTATGTACACACCGAAATACATTTCATCGCTCATACAAATTCAGTATTCAATCAAGACAGTGTAGTAGTAATCTTACTCTATTTCCGGTTTTCTCAGTCTGCACTGACATTTTGGACCGGATAATTCTTTGCTGTGAAGGGCTGTCCTGTGCATGGTAGGATGTTTAGCAGCATCCCTGGCCTCTACCCACTAGATGCCAATAGTAAACCCAAAAATATCTCTGGGAGAGCAAATCACCCCTAGCTAAGAATCACTGCTCTATTTGCTCAATTTGTCCCATTTGTCTCTAAAAGGCAAATGTAATACTTCTATACCACAATGCAACTGTTTAAAAGATATTTCATATACCCTGTGACTGTCAGTCTCTGTGATTCTCTGATGATTATTCAGACATCCAAGTGGCCTGCCTTTCTTATTCTGGCATTGTTACTGTATTAAAATTCCCTTGGCTCAAGTGCCAGACCCTGCCTGGTTTCCATCTCTCCACCTTCCTTTTCTGACAACCTGAGACCCCTGAATTCCACCCAGCTTTAGACACACCTCCAACTTTGTCTCTCAAGGACTGACCTTTTTTTTTTCTGAGTTATATAATAATATATTTATTGAGTATATACAGTGCACCAAGGATGGTTTTTTTTGTTTTGTTTTGTTTTACATCTTTATTGGAGTATAATTGCTTTACAATGGTACGTTAGTTTCTGCTTTATAACAAAGTGAATCAGTTATACATATACATATGTTCCCATATCTCTTCCATCTTGCGTCTCCCTCCCTCCCTATCCCACCCCTCTAGGTGGTCACACAGCACGGAGCTGATCTCCCTGTGCTATGCGGCTGCTTCCCACTAGCTATCTATTTTACGTCTGGTAGTGTATACATGTTCAAGGACTGATCTTGATTTGGCAAGGAGGGATACTAGCCTAATGTTCTCATAATCAATTTCCTGTTACTCCCACTATTTGTCATTAAACCACATCCTGGTGATCCAGTTTTGAAAACCAGGCATGTGCCTTGAACTGGATACAAAGTCCCCACTCACCATTCAATGCTGATAATTCAATTTGTGTCTTATACTTTTATAATTGGTCTCTTGATGCCACGATCCTCTAGAACCAGGACCCTAAATTATTCTTGCAGCCCTGCCTCAGAATTTGTGACTATCTGTATGCTCATGGAATTGTTAGCCCAATATTATTTTGTCTGCTCCTTGGAATTTCAAATATCACCTGCTTTGATGTTGGCCATCACTGAGCTTCTACAACCATCAACGCAGGCTCATTTGACCTTGTTACACCTACAAGATGCCAATGACTGTACTAGGCTGCTACCATCCACGATTTCATCAGCTCTCTGGACACAATCCTCCGTCTGTCAGTCTCGTTCTGTAACCCTGTTGCCCCCTCCCCAGTGCCCATCCCACCCACGCAATTGCGGGGGGTGTCCAGATCCAGGTATTTGCTCATGAGATGGTTGTTACCCTAGCTAGGCTATGGCACTCAGACCAAGACTGGATACTGGAATTAATATTTGATTAGCTCTTCTAGGTAGTTCACTCAATTTTACTTAAACCTTAAGCCAGAATATTGCTTTTCCAGTTACATCGTCCAGAAAGGGGTGGAGCCTAGATAACGAACAGAAACAGGATCTCCAGTGCTCCCTCACAATGAACGTTACATTTGAGTACATAATCCTTTTTCTGGGGGGTGGGTGGGGGGGTACGCGGGCCTCTCACTGTTGTGGCCTCTCCCGTTGCAGAGCACAGGCTCCGGACCCGCAGGCTCAGCAGCCATGGCTCACGGGCCCAGCCGCTCCGCGACATGTGGGATCCTCCCGGACCGGGGCACGAACCCGTGTCTCCTGCATCGGCAGGTGGACTCTCAACCACTGCGCCACCAGGAAAGCCCCATAATCCTTTTTACTCCCACATATTTTCTCAGGAAAGGAAAGCCTTTTGCAATTCTCACTCCAATCAAAATGCTTAATTGCCTCAATTTCTTTACCTCATCTCCCACCTTCTTCATAACTACAGGAAGTATAAAATGTAAGCACAAATAACTCCGAAAGAAATGAGAAACAAAAATAAAAAGACTGTAAAAGTGTCGAAATCCTCCCAGTAATTAATTTTCACTTAAATATCTTCAGGGACTAAAAGTCTGCTCATTATGAAGGGAAACTTAATGGGTCACTCCTTCCAATCTTCTGCCTTTATGGAGAGGGGCGCCCAAACCATTCAAATTAGGCGTTGACCCTGGCTAGGCAATAGCACGACCCACAGTTAAAAATTACGTTTTTATGAGCTTCACAAAAACAAGACCCATTAGAGCGCAGCAAATACTTTCAGAACTTCCCGGTAGCTGGGCCAGAATCCTCAGTACTACTCTACCAGCCCACAGCAAGCTAGTGCATGGACTAGGGAAACACACAAGCTAAATGAAGGCACTATGACAGCAAGAAAGATAAGTCTCAATGACACAAGCCTATTTACACATAAAGCCAATTGCTCCCAGTGACAAGCAGTGTTTTTCAAATTGCAGATCATAACCCAAAGCACTGGAAAGAATGACCTATTAAGGCTCTCTCCCCCAGTGAATGCACTGAAATTAACTAATAGGTCTTGACTGCAATTTTTTTCTTTTGAGGAATGGAATAGAAAATTTCAGAATGCATTACAAGCAAATAGTAACAGTAAAAATGTTTCATGAAATTTTTTTCATAGATAGATGATAGATAGGTAGATAGACAGATAGATAGATAGATAGAGACAGAAGTTCAACAACTATTTACTGAGCACCTACAATGCACCAAGTACTTTTCTAGACAGATACACCAATGACTAAAACAGATAAAAATTCTTGTGTTGCTTATACATAATATTTTAGATAGAAATGTAAAATGGATTTCTTAGTGTAAGTCATAGATTTTTTTTTTTTAAGTTTGAAAGACACTATTTATAATACAGAGGTGCCCAAGCATCCTCCCTACCAATCCACCAAGACAGACCCACCCAATAATCGCCCCGCCACTCTGGGAAGCCCCAGACAGGAATGAAGTGGAAGGAATAGCCCAAATCATCCGCCATCCCCGCTTGCAAATCCGCCTTCAAGGTCAAGCCTGTCTTCTTGAAGCCATTCTCTGTTTGCTCTGTTTTGCATCTTCCCCTTTAATTTTGTTTCTTTCCCACAGTTCTAATAAGATAAGTCTCTTGAAAGGGAATGAAAACAGCTAAATGAACCAGTTCTCGGTGGATAGTCCCTAGAAGTGTAACAGGTGGAGAAGTTCTGTTTATATTTTTATTAAATATTAACTGCTAGTAACAGGCAAAGCATCGAAATTGTGATAGCAGATTCTCTTTGACCCATTAAACAACATATCTACATATCTTCTCCCTAAATTTCTTCAGAAACATCCTAATAGGTATTAACCAGGGTCCAATCTGATACTTCTCAACATAATGATTTGCTTATTTAATCTGAAGCCGCCGTAGCTCACATTTAGTGGTTCTCCAGGATGAGCCCCACATTGTGCTACGTGCCTTGTCTTTCATCCTCACAATGATCCGGTGAGGGCAGAATTATTATCTGCCTTCTGTAAGAGAAGATGTTAAAGCTTCTAGAAGTTAAGTCATTTGTCCAGGATCATTCAGCTAGTAAGTGGCAGAGCTAAAATTTTAACAAATGCCATATAGCTCCACAAAATGACTGACTGTATATCCATTAGGGGCAGAAGGTTTATTATGTATGAAAAAAATGTAAACTCTGCTCAGAAAACGTACTCTACAAGCCTCTGCTTCCCCTGACTTGCTCTTAGTCATTCTTTACAATTTTCATAATCATTAATAAAGTCTATAAATAAACAAACCATTAGGTTTAGAACCGAAGTGTCAACACAAGTACTTTTTCCTTCCTTCAATGCAATAGGTTTAAATATGTGGTTGCTCAAAATATTGTGACATTTCTCGCACCAACCCCTTTTAATTGCCATAAGGATAGTGGGAGGATAAGAGGACAGATTCTGGGTCCAGAATGTGTGGTCTCAACTACCAGCCCCACAATTTATATGAAGCTTATGTACAGCTGTATAGCCTTGGGAAAACTGTGCCTCAGTTTCCTCAACTGTAAAATGAAAATAATAATAGTATTTACCTAGGGGGTTATTTTGAGGGTTAAATGAGATACCATAAGCAATGCACTTAGAACAGTGTGGACACTGAATAAACGCTATGCATTTGTTATCCTTACGATTATTACTTCCTAAGAAGCACTAGCTCATCTCATTCTACTAAGCATTAACGTCTTGGAGTTTATCAAGAAAAAACTAACTGATTCACTTTGTTATAAAGCAGAAACTAACACACCATTGTAAAGCAATTGTACTCCAATAAAGATGTTAAAAAATAATCCCAACAGGAATAAAAACAAAAAGAAAGAATGTGTATTTTGTTTTTGAGTGACCGTGTATATTGTTTTTGAGTGACGTGTATTGTATAAATGTCAATTAGATCCAGCTGGTTGGTGGTGGAGTTCAGTTCTGTATCCTTGTTGATTTTCTGCCTACTACTATCAATTACTGAGAGTGGAATATTAAAGTCTTTGATTATAATTGTGAAAAAAAAAAAAGAGTAAGTTCTGGGTGGTGGGGAAAAGAAATCAATCATTAAACTTGAAACTCTGTCAAGACAGAGAATTATGTCTGTTCCATCATCTGTCCCTTCATTCCCCAGTTGCTTGAGTTGCTGAAAGGTGCACAGTAGATGCTATGGCCTAATTTATGCTGTTTTTGGAAAGCATTACACTTCATAACTTATTTGAAAAGGAACCATTTTGTTTTAATGCTGATATATGAGATCTCTTCGCTTTGCAAAACACAACCAGCATGTTTATTTACTGAACAAAGGTCAGTACCATAAGTTTGTATGAAAAGAGAAATCATAACCATTGTCAAAAGAAGATTCAAACCAATTTTGCAGCGAAGGTCTATATGTTGTTTTTAACAACTGTCTCAAATGTTGGTCAAATGAAAAGGTCAAGTGTACATCAATATAAAAGAATATAAAGGTCCTCACTATCCCTTAGCCTGTTCTCTTAGTGAGGCAAAAACACATTTAAAGTGCATCTCCTCATAATCAATTTCTTTACTTACAAATGTCATTCTGAATGGACATTTTACAGCTGATTAATATTTGTCCCTTTTTCTCACATGCAAATACAAGACCACCAAAATGCATACTTCTGGTAGATTTCCTTCCTGCTGATTCAAGCGCTGATTTCCTACAGATCTGCTATCTATAGCCCTGGCAGAAAAGCTGCCATGTTGCTTAAATATATTCATCTCTTCTCTTCCAAAATATTTAAGGTAAGTGAACAACTAAACATCTGATTGTAGAAGGTAGAAAACATTGTCATTGCCTTCGTCAAAAAGTCAACATATTAAGTATGTTGCACATACAATTGTACTCAATTAACATTTTAATTAAGGATAACAAACAATAATTAAACAGATGACATTTTAATTAATTTTCTCAACTGTAAATAGCCTGATGGAAATTATTGTTAAATCTGATTTAAATATTTCTCCTTGCAAAAACAGTGACCTCAAACTACCCATGATCAAAAACGTTGCCCTCTTATGTACGTATATGGTCATAATGTCGTAGCCATAAATAAGTTTCCAAGTAAAGTTTCTCAGTGTTATCAACCCTGTTCTCTTCACTTGGTATGCAAACAACAGTGTAGCTCTATATAATTATGTCTTTCAAGGCACTTGTTTATGTCTTGTGCAAAAACATAGCACTAAAGTACCTCAGGGTTGAATACTACAGTTAAAGATTCATGCTTGGTCATTAAATCCAGATAAGCTATTCTGCCAAGCTTGGCAACCCAATTCCATGAAATCCAGTTTTCATATTGCCATAGACTCCTGAGACCTGTCCCTGGTTTGGCAACACAGAAGGGGTTGCTAATTGTGCCAGGTGGCATTATTAATTTCTCAAAGCAAAATTAGATTTAATTCATTTTGGTTTTGAAAATAAATGTGGGCCATTCAGCACTTTGTAGCAGAGTGGAATGACAGCATAGCAAATGACGCCTAAGATATTAGATAGTGAACTGTCAAGAAAACAGAATAAGCCCTGCTATCAAGGTTGCCAGACTGGCATTCATTAATTAATTAATTTTTGGTTTTGCTCTTTTGTCCCATATTGGAACATACTTATACTAAAGGATGGTCCATTATTTATCAGAAATTCAAATTTAACTGGGGGTTCTGTATTTTATCTGGCAACCCTCCTATTTTAAAAATGTATTTTATTGAAGTATAGATGATTTACAATTTGTGTTAGCTTCTGGTGTATAGCAAAGTGATTCAGTTATACATATATATAATGGTTTGCATTGGCTAATCCCAAACTGCCAATCCATCCCACCGCACACCCACCCTCCCCCTTAGCAATCACAACTCTTTTCTCCATGTCTGTGAGTGTGTTTCTGTTTCGTAGGTAAGTTCATTTGTGTCATATTTCAGATTCCACATGTGCCTTGTTAATTTTCTTTTCTTCCCTTTTTTTTTTGGCCATGCCACATGGCTTATGGGATCTCAACCAGGGATTGAGCTTGGGCCGTGGCCGTGAAAGCCCAGAATCCTAACCACTAGACCACCAGGGAAATCCCTGGTAACCCTACTTTTAAAAGAGCAGTATCTGTAAGATAAACACACCTTGAGAAACATTTTCTTGGTCTCTGATATAGGGTGAGCTATGGCAAAAATGAGAAGAAATCTGATGCTAGACGATGCTCTGGGGCCCTGGGAAGGTGGAAGGATGGGTCCTTAGCCAGCATCAAGAAAGCATGTCCAGGAAACAAACACTGTTTATTTACTAAGTCATATCTGGAGTTTAAAAGTTATTGATCTATTGTTTAATCTGCTCTGCCTTGTTTTTTAATTGTAATAAATAGGTCTCAGAGGACAGCAAGCTGCACCTTGGGGTCACTCTGTCACTGAAGGAGACACTTGGGGTCTATCACAGACTCTGCATGGTTTCCTGCAGGGGAATTCCTGGAAGACAACACAATTCCCAGAGAGATGGCTGGAAGAGGCAGCTGCTCTCCAGTGCAAAGTGAGCCTCAGACAAAGAAGTGGGGTTCTCATGGCTCAGGATAGAGAAGGACAGGGGGACAGAGAAGGACAGGGGGACAGAGACGTCCACAGGCTGAGAGGTCAAGAGAGGGGAGTTTTTCCCAAGAACTTCCAGCTTTGGGAAGTTCAAGTGTTTCTTCCTAGCTGAGAATGCTGAAGGGGTATGATGATTAGGATAAATGGTCTGCTTGAAATCTGTATTTTTTCATCGACACGATTAGAACTGAATATTTTAATTCAATTACCCAGATATTTCACCAAAGAGAAGTATCAGTTCCAACAGGAGATATCTAGGGCTAGTGATCCCCTCTTTTCAAAAATATCCCCTCTTCACCTCCAGTTACTCAACAATCCCGTTATAATTTTGGAGTCACTCATTGTACAGTAACTCTCTACCCCACCCAACCTCTGCAATCTCCACATCTCTTGAGAGAAACTCCCATAGCCTTAAAGAAGGCCCCTGGCTACTCTTCAACTCAAAGAAAGGGTCTCCAGCTTAACAATGAGTTTGCTTGTGGAAATGAAAGGCAAACAGAAACTCATCACCTAACACCGTTGTTTACCTGGAATGTAAGGCCTTTGGCAGGCATCTGTCTCTATGTTAGAGGCAATCTTTCTCAGTATGCAGTTGTTATTGCTGCTATTAGCACAATGCATTTAGCACAACCTTGACGCGAGGTTCAAGTATTCTGAGCACTCAATTCAACAATATTGAATGTATGAATGGATGGACCAGTGAATGAAAGTTGGGCAGCCCACAGAAAACCTCAGAGAGAGCTGATCGGTGCTTCCCAAGAGGTCTGAAGGTCCTCCCCTCCCTACCAGGCAAAGCTGGAAGTTCAAGTGTCCTGGCAGAAGTGCAGAGAGTAAGGATACTGCCTTCCTACTGCTGTGGATGAAGGTCCTCTGACAGGCCCCACGAACAGAGGGTGTATTTTAAAGAGATCTTGTTTCCTAATACATATTGTTAAGCTCTCTCCTACGGCCCTACGCAAGCTTGGCTGGCGACTTTTCTGTTAACGACAAATGAGCCGCAATTCTCTCTCGCTTTCAGCTTTAAACAAGTCCCCTCCCCACTTTTCTTAACCTAGGGGTTAAGTCCACCCTCCGCCCCTTACAAGTGCACTGACAGCATATTTCCAATATCCTCCAGTCTTCAACTGCCGTATCTTTCAAACCGGGCTCAAAACACCTCTTTGTAGAAGCCTCTCCGAATTAACTCATGGAATCCAATTTTACTGTTTTCTCCTTTTATCTGAACCCTTACACACTTACATGTCAGGTCTTTACCATATATTTTTATGTTATTTACTCAGAGAAAGAATGTCAGAGCTTTGTATGTTATTGGTGCTCCAAATGTAGCTTTGAAAAGTAAGTGAATGAAAACTAGTGCGGAGGAGCATAGAAAGCTCTGTTGTTCTAAGATCTAATGTATCTACTCTTACCCATCTTTGAACTCAAGTGTTCAACACATGAATGTAGTCCTTCCACTTGATACTCAAAGTATGGTCCGTGAACCAGCATCACCTGGAAATTCATTGGAGATGCAGTCTCAGGCTCCACCCCAAACCCACCACATCGGAACCTGCATTTTAACAAGATTCCTCGGAGTGATTTGTATGCACAACAAACCTTGAGAAGCACTGACTTCCCCCATACCCAGCATGAAATAATCTACAAGGAATATCTCTTGAATGGCTGTAACATCGCTGTCCATTCAAGCATCTCTAATTTTGCCCAATCAAACCTATCCATTAGGAAGCAACTTTTCTACCAAAGGAGTTTGAAATCCTCTTCACGTTGCCTCAGTGAAACAGGAAAGAAGACAGGCCTAGAATACAGGACTCAGATTAGAGAGAACAAATCACTTCCTAGAAACCGATTGATGAAGAACGGTACTTAACACTGAAGGCATTGCAGTAGCAGGGCTCAGAGAGTCAGGGGCAGGCTCCCGAAGCCAAGGTGCGTCCTCAGACAGCAGAACAGCTGCACATGGATGCACAGGAACACCCAGCAGAGGCTGAGGGTCATCAGAACCAGACCAGAAAAGAAGACAAAGGTGTAGACCGTCCCGAGTCTCAATGGGGAAAAACAGGAAACTTAAGTCACAGCCCCACTGGCTCGTTTGTGCCTAGTATTGATGTGCCAGGAGTTAGACGAACCACTCCACCTACATTACCTCATTCAACCACAACTATAATAGACAATGAGTGTTATTATCCCATTCCACAGATTGCATAACTAAAAACCAGAAAGACTGTGAAATTAACCCAAGAAACATCACTGAAAGTGACCTCACAGGACTCAAAACCAATCTGGCTCCCAAGCCCTACTTCAGCCTCTGTTCTACCGCCTCCTTCTACTGAAGGTGAGTAAAGAGTGTACGGTCTTCATTACATAGTGTGGACTCAGTCATTCTCAATTAACCCTTTGGTTGGCTTCCTAAATCCAGAATTCAAGAAGCCCTTCGGATATCACTACCCACTCATGTCTGAAGGAGGGAGACCCTACCTCAAAAACAAGATGGCCATCACAGTGAGCGTAGGAGGCTGGCATTATGAAATGCTGTGGTTAACAAGGTGGTTTTCTCCCTTCCCAGTTGGTACCTGCTATATATTACAACAAGCATCAGGTTTTAGCAAAAACGAAACACTTTTCCTTCCTTGGAGAAGAGCATATGCCGGCATGGCTAAGAGGTTGGCCACCTGGCCCTGTGGTACAGAGGACTTCGTGGGAGGTCAGGTCCCATTAGGGCGGCACTGGGGACCCTACAGACTGAAGGTCTCCCAGCCTGGCCCGGGGGGGGTCGACTTTAGTCCTCAGAGTCTGTGCTATCCCTGACCCTTCTCCAGCCTTGGCCCCTCTAGAGGAAATGACATCGTACACACTTCTATAATAAAAGCAGTCACCCAAAGGCTATGGTCACCCTTAGCAGACAGACCAGACCAACCACCTGCAGAAAAATTCCCCACTCACAGCACCCTGCTAAGAACCTTCTTGTGTCATAAAAGAGAAAACACCCCAAAACCCAATTATGGGTGATGATGAAAAGCCACATCACACTTAACAAGCCATCAACAATATTGTCTAAATACATCAGGTGATGTTCTGAAAGGTGTTGAGTCACATTGCAACTTCTGCCCTTCATCACCACTGCCATCCCATGTTCTTTGACTCTCTGAGTTTAGAGCTCTCTATTGGGCTTTTAAAGATACACGTAGAGACATCAAAAGTGTGATAAGAGGTATAGGAAGCACATAGAGGGGAAAGCTGCTTCCATTTAGTTTACGTTGACAAACCTGAAGACAGGCTAATATAGACCTTGAGGGGTCTTTAGAAAGCTAGACACTACCCTCTTCTTCTCTTGGCAGTATTACATGTAAGTTGCATTTTATATTATGAATGTTTATCGGTTTCTTGTTTGCATTCCAAAGCCTTTTAATTCTGCAGATCAAAAAAGTTTTACTATCAGATTTCCTAGGCCACTTTAAAATTACTCTTACTATTCCTCACTTGCTAATTATTGAATTTTCATGTTTATTTTTAATCTTGAAAATAGGGAGACTGCTAGCTTTCCTCCACCTCTCATCACCTTAGGGAAAAAGGGAATAAACATAGTGTAGAAACTACAAGAACAAGGAAGACTGGTAGGACACATGGACGCAATGGGAGGGGAACAAAGTAGATATTTTAAATCTTTCAGGCCCAAGTTCTCGTGTGGGTTTTACCACTTACTGCGTAAACTTGAACAAGTTCATCAATCTCTTTGAATCTTGTTTTCATCACTTGTTAAAAAAGCATAATACCCACCTTGCAGGGCTGGTCTGAGGGTAAGAAGCAATGGAGGTAAAGCACTTGGCACAGTGTCGAAGTTCAAATTATGACAAAGATGATGATGATAGTGGTAGTGATGGTGAAGGTGATGATGAGGGTGATAAGCAAAAAAAAGAGGGCGAGGGCAGCAAAGTAAGAAACAACACTGGATACAGGTTACCCTAAAATCAAGAAATGGTCATCACTGGGCTTCCCTGGTGGCGCAGTGGTTGAGAGTCTGCCTGCCGATGCAGGGGACACGGGTTCATGCCCCGGTCCGGGAAGATCCCACTGAGCCCGCGCGTCCGGAGCCTGTGCTCCACAACCGGAGAGACCACAACAGTAAGAGGCCCGCATACCGCAAAAAAACAAGAAATGGTCATCACTGAATACCTAAAACAAAGGAAAGAGTCCACCAACCTGATTAACAACTTCATTCTGTTTTCAAAGACACTTGAGCTAGATTGAAAATTCCACCGGGATCTACATACTGTCTAACCTGACTTCAGTTTATCTCTGTATTCAAACTCCAGAGTAATAAATTCCAGGGGAAAGTGGTCTAGAGTGTCCTTAGGTGGAACTTTCCTTTGCAAGTTTGTTTTTGAGTCTTTTTTATAAATGAACATAGGTATTATGAAACAGAAATTATTTCTTTAAATTGGAAGCACAGCTAATGACACTTGGAGAAAACAATTAAAAGATCCCTGAAGAAATTTTCCGAAGAGGAAAATCGTGAATAAAATTATTTTTCAGACAGGTTCAATAGAACTAGAGTTCAAATCCTGTATGACACTGATGTTCTTAACAATTTGGAACCATTTGTCAGTCAAAGTTAAATTATAGGCATTCCATTTGTAGAATAACAAATCAGTCAATCTTATTAGCATGAATTACAAAAGTCTCCTGAAGCTCTTGGGTTTCTTAAGGAGTTTAACACCTCCCGTTTTCTCAATGTGAATATTAGGTCACATTAATCACAAGACCATAACCCACTTACTTAAAGCATATATTACATAAAAGGTCACACAACCTACTGTGAAATACTGTATCTTTAGCATTTGGATCGCTTGGGACATTGAAAGGAAGAATTCATTAATGAAGTGTGAGGCTCATTTTATTTACAGTCCATGGGACAGGCATATTTCACGGCCATAGAAGCACTTCTGCCGACAAGAAGTCATGGTTAATCCAAGCACCATGCCAAGCTAGTGCAGTTCCAATCCCGGTGTCCCTGGCAATCAGAAAAACAGTAAAGGAGAGAGAAATTCGTTTTTAAAAAATTGGTAACCGAGGAACTATGAGAATGTGGGAGAAAGTCAAATCCAGACCATGAGTAGAACTTTCATGGGAAAGACAACTTTGCCACCAAGAGAGGAAGGAAAGAGCAAAGGTGGGTTTGACTATAGGGCGGTTAAAAGATTTGGGGGACTCTGAGATGGTTGTAGGTGGATATCATCTGTTTTCTCTGTGAAGTAGTAGAAAGTCATTTGCTGAAAGATGAGAGGTGGAGAGAGTGTGATTGGAAATAGTCATGGTGGAGGTGTTAGGGCACATTCACCGGGAAGCCGAGGACTGTCAGTCTATTTGAAGGTGGTGAGTATGAAGTAAGGGCAGCCTCAAACGTCTCAAGTCACTTCTGTCCATTTCTCCTCCGAGACTGGACTCCTGAGGCCGTAATTCATTTTGTGTCACCAGCACCTAGGACAGCTCCTGGCACAAAGCAGTTATTCATAACTGTAATTTGATTTTAATTAGATATGACAGATATCTGAATTGTCTGACTATAAACAGACTAAATGCTAGACTTTTTTAACCTTTGCAAAATACAATTGGCTTGTTAGTGAAATCCAACGTATACACGAAGGAAAACCTGAGGCCTAGACTTTGTATTCAAGGTTAGTCAGTGGTCCAAGGGAGGCCAAGGGAGGAGAGGTCCAAGTGCAGGGGACCTGGTGAGCATGGGTGTGAAGGTTAGATGGCTGCCCAGTCACCTCTACCAAATGCCACCTTGAGGGCAGCGGGATTCCAGAAACAGGGTCAAGGGAGTCAGCAGAGGCACCACACGACCCTGATTCTCTAGGAAAATGATGCTTTGCAGGCTGGAGTCAGGAGAAAAGCTTTGACGGAAACCCATCATTCTGATAGTACAGCTTTCTAGGTTTGCAAAGAGCACTCTTCCCTGGAACTCAGAAAAATAATAGTGCAAACCTAGCTGTCTTTCTCAGGATCCAGCTCCTGCCCACACCTGCAGCCCTTCCAGCTTCTTCTTGCTGCTTCCATCCTGGCACATTATGTTTCAGCTTTTCTGAATTATTTCCTGGTTTTTTCCAAAGTATTTCCATGTTGTTTTAAGATCCAAGCCTTGTACGGGATGTCCCCTCTCAGTGAGAGGTCTTTGTCTCTCTCCCCATCCTGTCCATTATAAACTCCTCTCCCTTCTCAGGTGCCACCTCCTCCGCAAAGCTGTCTTTCCCAGAGTACTGAAGGCCACCCCTACTCAGTCCTTGCCCACACCTGTGGGCCTGGAAAAAACCACACTTTACTTAACCTTTGCTCCCAGTGACTTGCACATAGTAAGATAATCAGTGCTATCTCCTTTTTCCAACCTATGGACTAAATCTTTTATTCTTTTTAAACTGATTCCAGAACCTCTTATTATATATACACTATTGGGTTTTGAATAAAACTTCTGAAAGATTTTAAAATGAATACTAGCGGCACTACTTACAATAGCCAAGACATGGAAGCAGCAACCTAAAAGTCCATTGAGAGATGCATGGATAAAGAAGATGTGGTGTGTATATATATATATATATAATACACACACATAATGGAATATTACTCAGCCATAAAAAATGAAATAACGCCATTTGCAGCAACATGGATGGACCTAGAGATTATCACACTAAGTGAAGTAAGCCAGACAGAGAAAGACAAATGTCATATGATATTGCTTATATGTAGAATCTTTAAAAATGATACAAATGAACTTGTTTCCAAAACAGAAACAGACTCACAGACATAGAAAACAAACTTATGGTTACCAAAGGGGAAAGGGGGAAAGAGATAAATTGGGAATTTGGAATTAACAGATACATACCACTATATATAAAATAGACAAACAACAAGTACCTACTGTATAGCACAGGGAACCACATTCAGTATCTTGTAATGACGTATAATGGGAAAAAATCTAGAAAAGAATATTTATACGTATATATAATAAAGATGAAAAAAATGAATACTGATCACTTTGTTCTATCAGCTTTTTTTAACTCAAACAGTCTAGAAATATGAAGGTTGGTATTGATAAAAAGATGCCTAACATACTACAAAAGACACGAGGGGTTACAGAAATAAGACTCTGCTCGTTCTCCAAATTCAGAGCATTAGAATTAGAGGCACCCCTTGAAGGCTGAAGAAGGTGGCTTGAGAACAAATAAAAGGGGATGCTACTTTACACAGCAGGAGGTAAACATGAAACTCTTTAATTGGTACAGACTTGAAAATATAAGTAGGTTCCAAGAAGGACTTCGCTATAATCTAGGATGATGGTTCCAGCATACTATTGAGTAGAAATTAGAGCTATTTACCTTGCCAGCAAGATGCACCCACCCCTCACTTACCACAAAAGTGCCACTTGCATCCTTGCCACAGCCCTAGCACTGAGCAGGATCCATCCCATTTGGTTGGATCCATCCCAGCATGGCATTTCTGGTGCTTTTATACTCCAAAATCACAGCTCTGTTGTTTGGGGAATACTTACTTGCTTGAAACAGGATGCAGTTCTTTCTGTGATTCATCTTACATAACTGTCATCAATCATTGAAAATAAAATCTCTTCTAAAATAGTTCATTGAACAAGGACATGAGGGAGGTCAAAGAAGAGTATACCCCGGCCATGAGCTGAATGTCTTTCTAAGCCTGAATGTCTTTCTAATGTCCTTGGGAAGGGAAAAACTGCCACCAAGTGCACTGGAGTAGATGTGTGGTGTGCTAATACTGGCCCATGGAGGAAGGAAAAGGAAAAAGCGGAAAGAAGTTATCTAGAACCAAATGGCAAGTTTGGTTCACTGAAGTTTTATTCACAAATTTTGTCATGCAGAGTCCTTAAAATCCACTCAATAAACATAATTTTCAGCAAACGTGCACACAAATGGACTGGAGTCGCATGTCAGAATTACTTAAGGAGGTAGAGAAACACAGCGAATTAATCCTTCTTGTGCTCATTTTAATTTAATGCACAACCTGTGCAACTGGAAGAAAGTCAAGGGGTCGCTGAGCTTGTAACATGGGGCTCAGCACAGGAGAGGAGGGTGGTGAAAACTGACGACTGAGGCACTCTGGATGGCTAAGAGGCATTTAATAACCACCAGTGCCCACTGTTACAGGAAGTGGCTAATTCTAGCAGGGATTAGCTATGTCTATAGGGTTGCCATGTCATAAGAAAGATTTCTGAGAAGAAGTAACCATGTACTAAGATCCTTCACCTCTCATTGACAAACTCATGTATTAGCCCACACAGTCCAGTAATTCTGTGAAATAACTGTTCCTCTATAACGACACCTATGTGTAAACTTTAAAGGTTTTTCTTCCAGCATGCAAGAGCTACTGAATTCCTCCCTGGGCCCAACCCTAGAGAAGCCACAAAGGGAAAGAAAAGTGCGTGCATCTGAAGACCGAACATAAAGACTCTGAAGAAACTCTGAGGAGAAAAAGATTGGTAGTAACCACATGGGGAAAAAAAATGTCATCCCGTGTGCAGGAGGGAGGGGCCACGTATGGACAGATAGGCTGGGGGTATGCGTACGAGTTGGGTTCTTTTTATTCTGTAAGAGTTTACTTGCCCTTTACCAGAAGAACGGCAGCACCAGCCCACCCTGCAGCCATCCTGGGGTAACTCAGGGGAGAGCTGGGGTCTGGATGCTGTTGGCAGAAGCTAAAAACAGGTGCAAGCTGAGTAGCCTGCCCCTGAAGGGTCCCTGCACCTGTCCCCTCCACAGCCTTAGCTTAGGACTAGACAACCAACATAGAGAAGATGTAAGAAGAGAAAAGACTCAGAGCAGAGGCACAGAGAGGTTCCTTTGGGCAGTTTCTTAGTAAGAGGGAGCAAATGTGACATTCAAGTCCTGATCTCAGTGCTATGAACTCTCTAAGCCAGGGCACACCACCAGCCTCCCCTCCTTAAACCCACCAGGTGTGACACAGGCTAGGATCTGTCTTTGGCCAGTAGTATATGTTCTCCTTTACTAATGGATCACATAACCAGATTTAGTGGGAGGTCCAATAACTACTGTAATTTTAAAGAGAACCACAGCCAAATCACAACAAGCATGTAGCATGAAATAAGAACACCTGTGCTACTGCCAGCACTGAAATTTAGGGAATTGGTTGTGGGTAGAGCTGAGTGATAAAAGTAGAAAACAGACCAAGGTTTACAGTCCGATACCATCGATGGACATTAAGAACACATTCACTGCAAAACAACACTGCAGACTTAACAAGAATACACACATATTTAAGATACAATACATTTAAGACATAGATCAGACACCAGAGTGAATGCTAAAGGAGAGAAGGGAATTGGAGCAGTGATTAGAGAAGATGAAAGAGAAAGAAAATAAAACAAGAAGAGGGCTTTGCACCCATCAATGACGCCAATGCGTTATAAACTAAGGAGGATGATTAACTTAGCTCTCTGGACCTGAGACCTGATTCAAACAAACAAATACCGCCATGACAGTTGATTGGAGGCTGAAAATAAAAGTAACTGGCATCGATTTGAATAGATAGAAAAAAGACAGCACCTAAAGAGTTTGCACAAATCAACAGAGACTTTGTCAGGTCTAACAGCCCTGAAACTGCTGTTTGCAGAGATGCCCTTACCCCATCTCAAGAGAGTATGCCATTGAGGCCAGATCAGGGATAAGAGTCCGACAGGCTGGAGGGGACATGGGATGGCACCCAGAACAGGTTTCTGGAAGGCTCGACACAGATTGTCTTTTCCGGTTCAGATATATGGCACTCCCCGCCCCTGTCCACTCTCTTGTCAGTGGGACCCAGGGAAGACTCAGGAATCCAGTGGTTGTCCAGACATTTGGTGAAGATGGGACATCCCATCCATACCCAAAGGATGGCTGAATATAGTCTTCTGATCTTTTTAGCACCCTCTAGCTGTAGGTAGCGGTAATACATAGCTAATTGGTGGTCCCCCTTCTGTCTCTGTATCTGTGACTCAGGCTCCCTGAAGGGCCCTAACCAAAACCAGGATGACAGCACACCAAACTCTCCAAACCAGTCATCTTGGTCCCCCAACAGGCCATTAAGCACACTTCACAATAGAAAGGTCGTGTGGAAATAATGCAGACACGTACTTTCCTGCATTCAAGTTTGGGAAGGGTAGACAGCAGAGGGGAGCAGGGCATATAGCTGCTTGGCTATAGCAGGACACAGAGACGGGAAATGAAGCCTTTGCTTTTGGCTGTCCTAGGTATTCCTCAAGTCATTTTTTTATGAACACATCTGATCCACAAGGTTCTCTTTTCTAAGATTACTTATCTAAGTTAAGTCTTTTAGTCACTGTTTGATGGTAAGATGCAAGATAAAGTACTTGTGAACACAGAAAATTAATGGAAAGGAAACACTGTCTGAGTGTGAGCTGAATTTAGCCCACAGCATCTATTTGTAAAGATGACCTAATTAATTGTTACACAGAATACGGTGAGAAAAGAAACACAGGCAAAGCTTTTAGATAAACCACTACTGACTTTAAATGTATACCATTGCTGAAGCAATTTTACAAAAGCCTATAGCATGTTGTTAATACGCTTGTCAAACATGCCAGGAAGAATACATGAGGGTAGAAAACCATTGAAGTCTCTGGGGAGAAAAGAAAAAGATGGAGTTGAAAAGTGACCTTAAAAAATTCCGTAGTAATTATTAATCTGTGTGTGTCTCCTCAACATACTCCTCGCTTAGTAAATCAGAGTCTAGTCATTTTGCCACAGGCACTTTCCCCTACTGTACCTGTGTACAGAGCCATTGATTTTTATGTTGTTTTTTTTTTTATGAGAGTTAATGCTATTTAAGTGGAAACTAGATCAAAGATAGAGAGGACTTGCCTCTTTGTTAAATTAAAGCATTCTAAAATTTAAACAAAATCCAAATGCTGGATTTCCCCCTGAAGGACTGATATCGCACTGAAGTGCGATAAAACATGCTTGAAAGGCTGAAGCATACTACTTTGTTATCTTTGCAAACAAAAGATGATTCTGAAAATTGGCTTTACTTCCACAGTCGGAAAGCAAAGCTAAACTAAAGAACAAATACACTAATGGAATATAAAAGAACATATTTAGGAGGGAGATTTTATAAAAGCCTTGGCTAAGCATGAGAAAACTAGAAAATGGTATCTTAAAGCCTATTAACATACATCTCTTTCAAGAAAACACTAATCTAATATTACAGCAAAGGAGAGGTAGCATGTATACACTTTCCGCTAAGGCAAAACGCCGGCCAACGTTATAGCTCTCAGATACTTGCCCTTCATCCTTGAGAGAAGGGTAATCAGCGAGCTTTCCCAAGTCACACCAAACTGGACATGGGGACCTGCCAATGGCACTTCCGGGCTTGGATGATAGAATAAACTGGCTATGTCTTTTCCCTCTCCCAAACTTAATGAAATAATAACTAGGGGGAAAAAAGTAACACAAAAATTGACCAACACGTGGCAAACGAAGAAAAGTCTACAACCTAAGGCTATTACCTCAGAAAACAGTGAGTGAGGAAAGAGAAGATTCTGGATTGCAGCAGAGGGGCACGGTATAAGAAGGTTCAGTCACCCCTGCCAGATACACACACAGACACACACTCCCACACAGCCCTCACAAGTTACCCTGGGGAGCTGTAAAATCCCGAGTCCTCACATTAGTAATAAAGCTGCAGAGAGGCAAGCCGAATGGGCTGCCTTTTTTTTCCTCCCTCCTCTGGAGAGCTATGGAAAGGCCGCTGGGAGAAAAAATAGAAGTTCTCTGGCAAAAGAAAAGCCTCTGGGCTACAGGATGAATTGGGGGAGGATCTAAAGCATGCGGGGACCCCCTTCTGGGAATGGAGATCTCCTCACAAGCAGTTAGACATTTAGTATCACCTGGCTCGGAAGTGAAAATGGGATCCAGACAAGCTAGCAACTGCCCCACCTCTGCTGTACCTGCCTGCTCTCTGCCACTTTCTCAGCACTTAGTAAAGCGGATCAAACCCCCTAAAAAAGCCAAAGCCTGAGCTGTCTTTTCTTAGTAGAAACAAGTGGCTCTCAATCATGGGAGAAAGAGAGTCAAGTATGGTGGTTATTTCTGGATGATGGGATTGAGGGCATCATTTTTACTTTCTTCTCTACACTCTTCTGATTGGCTTAAGTAGTCTTTATAATGAACTTGAGATTTCTGTACAAAAGAAAACAAATTTTTTTTCTTTAAAAGGTAATGAAAGCAGGAAATGTGACTGTGACATTTAGCTCACCACACAGATTTTTAAGAACCATGAACCTGAGGTAGGGTTATGACAAAACATACAACATTCCCATCGTCATCAAAAACACCCAACCCATTTGGTACTTTGGCCTTTGAGAGGAGAAAAGAAAAGAAAGAGGTGGGAAGTAGTAAGAAGAAAAACAAGAAGAGCAAAGGGGGAAACAGGTCTGTGAGACATGGAGAGGTAGACCCATCCTAGAACAGCTGGGGGAGACGGACTCTGTCTTCTGGTCCTAGTTTTTCCGTCCCCACACTCCTCCGAGTTGACTCTCCCATCACCCCAGTCATCACCAAGCCCTGACACCCAGTTTCGGTCATCTATAGTCAGGATAGCAATTGAAGGGGGCTGACGTGAGCATTGGGTTACAGGGAAATGCACATGTGTCCCCGTGTCCGCATTGTGGGTGCGTGTTGTTGTGTGTGCGTGTGTTTAGTAACGCTGCTTCCGCAGAACGGATAGATTTACTCCAAACGTGAACAGCTGATATCTGAAAGAAAACATACAGTCTTTACTTGAATGTACTTTTTCTACCAATGAAAAACCTGTTAATTTAAATAATTAAACTAAATAACTAATCCCTATAAAATGTGAATAAACAAGACAATCATAATAATAATATTTAAGGAAATATATTTAAAGAAAAAAATATATTTAAATATTTAAAGAAAGCGCAGAAGAAGGATGCCTTCTTCTGTCACTCTTGACCATATTTCAGCGGATCTAAGGTATCACCTTAGATTAGACCATCATTTTAGGTCATTATGAAAAAACAATGTTACCAAGTCAACTGGAACTCCGTACCTTCTTATCACATCAACTGTAGGACAGTTCTGGTCCCTGGGATGTTCAAATGTGGCTCTTTAAAGCAGATGGAATGCAATACCTATACCTCTCATCACTCACTCTCATCAT
Source organism: Phocoena phocoena (assembly GCF_963924675.1). Taxonomy (NCBI): domain Eukaryota; kingdom Metazoa; phylum Chordata; class Mammalia; order Artiodactyla; family Phocoenidae; genus Phocoena; species Phocoena phocoena. The sequence goes on from NC_089227.1 coordinate 81,541,135, forward strand.
TAGCTGTGTGATTCTTGATGGATCCCTTAACGTTCCTGGTCCGCTTCTTCAACTATAAAAGTGTTAGGCTTTTACATATATATATATATATATATATATATATATATATATATATATATACATATATATATACATATATATCATGTATAAGATTCCTTTATGCTGTAAAAATTCTGTAGCTTCAGATCTCTGTTTTTCTCCAAGAACTAAGATAGTCTGAGGCCCTGAAGTCTTTCACACTGCGACGAGCAGGAGGTCCGGGTGGGTTTTGCTACTTGAAGAGCCTCAGGGGGGCTCCGAGCCTTGTTGGTACACCAACCTCAGCTCCAACAGGGAGGCATCCCCCGCCCCAAGTCACCACCCCTCTCTCACCAATACCTCCAATCAGGGCTGGTCCCCACTTGCTTTGTCCTATGTGCCTACTTCCTGGTCCTTTTTCTCCCAGACCAGAAGAGAAAGATACAGAAAGGAAGACCCCAGGTCTCTCATCCAATCAAGACTTTGGCTTTCTTCCAGTCTCGGAGTGGTTGCCTAGGTAACCAAGTATTAACTGAAAGTAATTCCTATCCTCTCTGTTTTTTAGACTAACCATTCTTCTGGTTCCTCCCTCCTGTCTTACTAGGGAGTTAATAGTAAAAGGATTTACTTAACTAGACTCTTCATTGTATAACCCCTGCTGGCTTCCAACAGTAAACTCCAAACTGCCTCTTACTGGAGGCTTATCTTAAATGAACCAGAACTACTTTTTCTCATCTAAATATTTTAAACCTAATTAGAACACAGCAAAGCAAAGCAAATTCGAAAAGCAGTTAGGGGAGTTTCCTTACGCTTTATCTTTATGATTTATCAATGTCTGAGGCTCGTATATTGAAATATAGCTCTTGTTTCATAGCATCAAGATCAGCTGAAAATAGGAATGGTTTGGAAAGGGAAAAAGGAAAAGTGTTCCTTTACCAAGATATCTAACTCCCAACTCTATCAGTGTTGACAGAGATTATTTTCTTTAGCTGTGTAGGTAGTGGGTGGGGCCCAAAGTGATAGAGCCAGGGTCTGGGGTACAGTGTGGTGAAGGCAAGCCTCCAAGGCATCCTTAGAAGAAGGTGTGGCATAGAAACACGTGGGTGGTGCTAGGTGAGAGGGAATTGCAGCTCCAAATCTACTCTATCCTTCTCCATCCCACTGTGTGCTGTGTGCCTGGGCGGCCGACTTCTATGAACCATACCAGCCTGCTGAGTTTAGTCAATGGAAAGGACTTGCCAAGGCTGAGAAGGTAGGAAGGAAGTAAAGTTGGGATACTTATAGCCCCCATTCTCTCCCTGCTGAGTTGGCAGTGCTTGTGTTTCTCTGCCCAAGGCTACAGCTCCTGCCAGGTAAACCTGTCCTCCAGCTCCAGGTCTCCGTGGGTTTCAGGAAACTCTTCAAGCCTGGGTAGAGGTCAAAGTAGCTTTTCATGTAGCTAACCCTTGGGTGCTTCAACAACCCTTGTTTAATTCCACCAACCCTTAACCCTTTGTAAATTTGCCCTGCAGTAGCAACTTTCTTCGGAAATACTCATTTCTTTGGGCATGATAATGATATTCGTGATTATTTTTGAAAGTGGTCTTTATCTGTTAGAGATACATCCGGAAATATGTAGGGATAAAATGATATTTAAATGAAGCCTGTTTGGCCATGAGTTGATAACTGTCAAAGCTAAGAGATTGGTAAATGAGTACATGGGTCTCCTTTACAATTTTGTCTCTACTTTTGTACACGTTTACGTTTTCCCATCATAAAAAGATTTTAATGGGAAAAACCTCCTTTGAATCACCCCTTTGGGGTGTGCTATCTGTTTCCCATGGGGACCTGGACTGATACAGGGGTAGAGGAGGAGCTGATATACAACGGTCAGCAAGACGAATATGGCCCATTACATAATGTTGCCTGGAGCTATCACTAAAAAGCAAGGGCCCCAAATAATCTGTTCGTGGTCATTTCTGAACTGGAACTAGACAGTAAAATCTCACTAATTCATCTTGATTAGGAGAACAATTCAATCAGACTCAGAAAAGATCTATGGATTATTTTTTTTTAATTTTAATACTTGAACAAATTATTTACCTTCAGCCTCAGACTGGCCTTCATGCACTCTCCAGTGTTATCTCACAATGTACCTTTTTGCAAATCTTGATGGAAATTTTCTTTTACAGCTGTCTTAGACATGCTTTTCCTTCTCATACCAACATAAAGTTCCTGGCCCTTTCCTCTCCATTTCAAAACTCACCCGTCTCAAAACTCAGCTTAGTTTACCTCTTCTTTAAAGTCTGTCTTGACCCTATTGGCCCAAAACGAACCCTCCTTTTTAGGATTATTATCTCTGCTTCACCAGTTACTGGGTGACTTTGGACAAGTACTTACCCCCTCAGTGTCTCAGTTTTATCAGCTGCAAAATGGAGCTCATGACAGGATGTGTTTCCTGGGATTTGCATGACTATTAAGGGAGTCTATTGGGGATTGGCTGACCCTTAGCATTTAATCAATGTTAGCTACAGTAATGATCATGTATTCAACAAATATATATACAGAGCTTCCACTTTGTATCTGGTTTTTTAAGACCTGAGGATACAACAGTAAACAAAATTAAACCTTGCACTCTTCAGCTTCCTTTTAGCAGAAGAGACAGATAATAAACAGATAAATATTAAGGTTTCAAATAGTGCTATGTGCTATGAAGAAACTAAAACAGAGTAAAAACAATGGGAGATATTATTTTTAGATAAGGTGGTCTGGAATGGCCTAAGAAGGTGACATTTTGATGAAGACACATATTGAAATTAGTTTTTAAACCAGTTTCACTGCCGGAGAAAAATCTCTTAGATAAATATCAAAAACACTGCAAAGGTTTGAGAAGTCTGTGTTTTCCAATTAAGTAGTAATGATAATCCAGAATCCCACCCTGGATAAGTAGACCCATTAATGAACAAATTCACATTCTGGACCTAAGCACCCATTCCGAAGCTGTCTTCAACTGCCGTTTTACATGTGATCATCTTCCCATACTGTCTTTTTCATATTGACCTCATTTTTCAAACACAGTGCTTTGTCATCACAACTTCTTCACACTGTTAACAGATTCTTCTCTTGCCACTATTCCACAGACCCGGCCTTTTAATTTCTTCACCTTTAATTGTTTCCTAAGAAATCGTCTCCAGTCTGAATTACACCTTTAAACTGCTTTCAGGCTTCTGTTCACCTGTTTTATCCTTTTCTCTCAGAGTCACTGTCACTGAATTCTTTTACCTTCTTCCGCTTTTTTTTTTTTTTTTACTCTTTCTTCTTTGTCTCTTCATTCCCATTTATAGCCAGAAGGAGAGGCGATTCCAAAAGAATCTGCCAGCCCCTGGGGATTGGTGTGAGTTTGGAGGGAGGGAGAGGAGGAAGGTTACACTGATAGGAGTGGAGGATTCAGAGAAGGGAACATATGCATAACTGATTCACTTTGTTATAAAGCAGAAACTAACACACCATTGTAAAGCAATTATACTCCAATAAAGACGTAAAAAAAGAAACCATAAGAATTGGACTTACCCTGTAGTACTTCCTGACTATGTGATCTCAAGTAAATTACACAGACACCCTTAATCTGCACTCTTATTCATAAACTATGGGTAGGAAATCTTGCCTCTCCGGATGTGAATTAAAATGACAATACATATGGGAAAAAAAAAAAGAAGAAGTAACATGATCTAAGAGCCCCACTGTTATTTTTCTGACAATTTCAGCATCTGAGAATTAATAAAATAAGGATTTGTCTCAGGAAGTATTGGGAGATTCAGGAAGATAAACATTATGCTTATTTCCACCAAGGGGAAAAAAATTCTAGTAATGAAAATTGTCACCTTAGGAGACCTTTGTAAGTGAGTTAATGGATTGAATTTTTTAAATTCTACCTAATTAAAATAACAGTGGACAGTTTAATACTGAGTCCCCGGACTCTTCCCCTCACGAACCAATATACACAGGCAAATATCCGGGTATCTGAATATTCCTCTTTACCTTTTGCTCCTTTGCTGTGATTTTTTATTTCCTTCTCCTTCATACATGGGGCCCAAAGTCAGTCAAGAGAAGAAAACATAAAAAGCCAAGAAATTAAGGGCTTCCCTGGTGGCGCAGTGGTTGAGAGCCCGCCTGCCAATGCAGGGGACACGGGTTCGTGCCCCAGTCCGGGAAGATCCCACGTGCCGCGGAGCGGCTGGGCCCGTGAGCCATGGCCGCTGAGCCTGCGCGTCCGGAGCCTGTGCTCCGCAACGGGAGAGGCCACAACAGTGGCCCGTGTACTGCGAAAAAAAAAAAAAAAGCCAAGAAATTAAATGCTTAAGATGAACTTCTAAGGAATTCACTTCAGACCACATAAATTTAGAGGCTTTCTTCACCAGGAACTCAGCAACTCGGATTAATGTTCCTGCTTTCTGAAGTTGTGACGAATGACGGCCACACGGAATCGGCTTGGTTTTCATCCGGTTGTACATCCCACGTGAGCGTTGAGATGGAGCCACCGTCCAAAGATTGGCTGGTACATAAAACTTTCCCAGGTACCACATTACCGTCTGTGCAGGTGGTACTCTGGCGTGGGCAACACTGAATGTTCCAAATAGGAAAGAAGTTAACCTGAGAGAAAAGACTGCTTTCTTTTTAGCAATAATAAAAATAGTTTCATTATCTCACAAGTAAAAATATCACAGAGGAGAAAAAATGCATGAGAGTTCCAGCTTTTTGCTCTCTCACATCCTGATACAGAAATTTCCATCATAAAAATATGCTTCATAAAAATATGCTGCATTATTCTAGTTTAAGGGGTTTTCTTTAACACAAGGATCTTGATATTTCCTCTTAAATGGCATGGTAAAATTAATATTGGTTCACCTTCAAGTAGCCTCTGGTGAGACTGACGCATTTTAATCTCCTAGACCATACTTTTTCCTGATCAAAGGAAAGGATTTTTTTTTCTCCTTTTGTGTTTGGATTAAAAATTATGATCTGCAGGGCTGAGTTGAATGAAATTGAAAGTTTACTTTATTCAAGGAGAAAATCACTAACTCTAAAACATCCTTTTGAAAATCTACAGACTGAGGGTTTAAAAAAAAGGTCTGGTGTTTCCAGGGCATGCCAAAGGTATTAGAAAACAAGGTAGAAAATTTGACTAAGATGAAGGCCAAAAGGGGGGTGCTGTCTGCAGGAAACTTAAGAACAATAGTCAAACCAACTAAAAAAAAGCAGGTCTACCTTTGTATTATTACCACTCAGTTCTAACACAACTTTGCATCAAAATTGTGAGCTGGCCTAGTGTGGTGGATTCTAGGACAGCTAAAAGAAAATACCCCCTAGGAAGGTATAGAAAGAGGGAATATGACAACCATGATGTGCATTCATTCATCCATGTATTCACTCCTCCATACATTCAATAGATAGCTAGTAAATATCCAGCATTGTGTTAAGTACTCATCTAGGCACTAAGAATACAGCTGGGATAAGCTTCATGCCCTGTGGGCGCTTATATTGTAATGGAAAGCACAAACATAATACACAGGTAAATTATGTAGTATGTTAGAAAGCAATTAAGTGCCACAGGGAAAATGATAAATGCACCATGTTATGGGGGATTGAGAGTGTCAGGAAGTTGTAGTTTTAAATAGGGTAGTTATTGGCCATCGGGAAGATGACTTTTGATCAAACACCTGAGGCGGTATGCCCTTTCCTGTCCCTGACCCTCACCCACAGGAAAGGTGACTGAAGGATGCCTCTTGGTAGCTTAATTGGACCTCTTGGTCCCTGAACTCTGTTTTGTTAAGACTATTATTACATTCATTCTGCTTAAATCTTCTGGCAGTAAAATTTCTAAACATTTCTTTGCACAGTGGAAGACCTTTAACTTCTCAACTATTTTTTAAGGTATCCTCCAAGGATAGCACTGTCAGAAGCAAGATGAAAAGCACCAAGCTGGGTACCAATTTTTACCCACCCTTCCCACTGAAAGTTGAATTTGAGGCTAGGAATGAACAAATATAAGAAACATTATTTCCTAGCAATGTAGAAAATGTGTTTTAAAAGTTTTCTCTGATGTTTGCTAACACCAAGTATCTTGCCAGTGCTCACAGCTCTGAGCTGGTAATTTCCCAGTGTCAACCCCTACTTCAGAAGCCCAGATTTGAATGCTCGAATTACAAATGTCCTCTATCCCTTACGACAATCAGCTATGGGTGCACAGTGAGTTTTGCATCAAGAGTAATAGAACAGCCTCTTTTCCACACTTGACAGCTTCCATCCAAGCAAGACTCATGAAGATTAAACACAAATTCCCTATTTGATATAATTTGAAGACACTAGGAAGCTTATCCTGACTCTACCACCCACAAAGTTTCCCCACCAAACACTGTTGCCTTGACATCGTTAATATGGAGAAAAATTGTACAGTAAGGATTGACTCTTACAATATAAAGTTATTACACCCAGGGGGAAAATTAATAAATATATACTAAGGTGTAAATGACTAGTGTCCTACCCCTCCCTTAAAGCAAGTTTGTATAGAATAGAGTAGAAAGAGCCCAGAAGGAGATGCAGATTTCAAAAGGGAGGAAGAACATTGACAAGTAAGACCACAAGCCCTTGAGGATATGGGGAGGGGGAAGGGTAAGCTGTGACAAAGCGAGAGAGTGGCATGGACATATATACACTACCAAACGTAAAACAGATAGCTAGTGGGAAGCAACCGCATAGTGCAGGGAGATCAGCTAGGTGGTTTGTGACCACCTAGAGGGGTGGGATAGGGAGGGTGGGAGGGAGGGAGACGCAAGAGGGAAGAGATATGGGAACATATGTATATGTATAACTGATTCACTTTGTTATAAAGCAGAAACTAACACACCATTGTAAAGCAATTATACTCCAATAAAGATGTAAAAAAAATAAATAAAAAGATCCAAAGGAATACATACTCACATTGAAAAAAAAGAAAAAAAAAAAAGGCCACAAGCCCCCGATAGCTTAAAACCCACTAGGAAAGGTAAAATGGAGGGAACCCTCCTGAAGATATGTCCTGAGGGTGGCTTTTGTTACCACAATCAGCACTTAAATCCTAGAATACTCCCTCCATCTCATCTCCATTCCTATTCAAACTTTCCAAAGGATGGGTTATTCTTACAGCACTAACTATATTACAAATTTCTAAATATTATTAAAAAGAACAAAACCTGATTTTTATAATTTCCATCTTAAAATCAGAAATATAGCTCTATAGCAAAGAAAATTAAAAGAAGCGGAAAAAAATTCCTTGAGAAAGAAGATAAGGCAGTGGACACCTTGTGCATATTCATCACTGCCTGGTGGGCAATGGAGCCCCCTCCAGTTTGCCTTGTGACACTGCCATTAGCCCAACCTCCAACCCCAGATTTTTGCCCTTTCAACTACCCAAGTATAAATCCGTAACTGTTCAAGGAGGCAAGGATACATTATAGAGATTCCCAAGCCTGTTTTTCAAGACCTTTTTTTATAAATTGAGCCCTCAATCTACTCCAGCCATAACTTCCACTACTACCCTACTTTGCCCTACTATCCCTATTATTCCCTCATTTTAGCCAAACAGGATCATTTGGGAGTATTAAAATCTCCCTCTTTTTAAATTACTGAACTTTGTTATAATACTTTAGTCCAAATTATCCATTCCTAACTCCAATGTCAAAATCCTATCCACCATACAAAACTACCCGAATACTTCCTGATGTCTTTCCTGACCCATGTTTGGCTTTCAGCAAAAAAGTAGAAGGAATGCTAAAAGACAAGAAATAAATAGTCTGAAGACACAAAGCAAGCATCAGAACCAAATTCAGATATGGCACAGATTTTGGAATTATCGCATGGGAATTTTAAATAATTTATAATTAATATGTTAAAAGTTATAATACAGAAATCAGACAGCATTCAAGAACAGATGGGTAATGTAAGCAAAGCTATGGACTCTGAGAAAGAATCGAAAGGGAATTCTAGAAATCAGAAACACTAACAGAAATGAAGAATGCCTTTAATGGGCACATCAGTAGACTGGACATGGCCAGTGAAAGAACCAGTGAGCTTGAAGCTATATCAATAGAAACTTTCCAAACTGATATGCAAAGAGAAAAAAGTATGGGGAAAAAAAAGAACAGAATATCCAAGAACTGTGGAACAATTTCAAAAGGTGCAATATATATGGAATTGTAATACCAGAAGAAGAAAAAAGGGAGTAGAAGAAATATTTGAAATGATAGTGACAGATTTTCCAAAATTAATGACAGACACCAAACCACAAACAGAGAATACCAAGCAGAATAAACACCAAAACCTTCCACATCTAGGTATATCATATTCAAACTGCAGAAAACCAAATACAATGAGAAAATCTTGAAAGAAGCTAGAAAAAAAAAAAAAGAAACAAACCTTACCTATTGAGGAACAAGATTAAGAAATACAGCACATTTCTCATCAGAAACCAGGTAAGCAAGAAGATAGTAGAATGAATGATGGATATGCTATGACAGCATAAAACAAAAAGAGCTCTGGATCAGACAAGTGAAGGGGATGATGTGGAGAACAGAGACGTGGAAATTGTATAAACGATGGCTAGAGAGATAACCAGGGAAGATATCTGGGCAAAGAAAACCAATTAGATAACTTATAAATCAGAAATACATTTCATTATTATTGTCTTGGAGGGAAGGGGGAAATGGCCCTATGTCTTAATTAGACATGTCCACATATGAAGCTTCTAACCAAGAAATGTACACTCTACCTCCTCCATGCTGCCCCAGGGGTCTCACCTTTATGGTCTGCATTAAAGGGGGCCATCACTATGACTTCCCATGAAAACCAAGTTGCAGGAGAGCAGAAGGCAGGAGGAGAGTGAGACGGGAGTAGTATTTTCTTAGCTTCCTCTCAGCTATGCTGTGGGTGGACAACGCCCACATTTCTCTAGCAGAGACCACAGCTCCTGGCAGTCACCTCTCACAGCCCCTCCAGGGCTGCCTTCACTTATATGAGTGGCATCATTCTATGCTTTGCACCAGCCCTTGTTAGTTTCCCTTCACCCTGCCCACATCTTTGAAACAGTCCATTTGTTTATTTCTCCTCATCTGTTACCTGCCTAGACCCTAATTGATACAGGTATAAAATACATGTGGACACAAAGAGAGAATATGAAATATGTTAACTGCTGACAAGGACTTTTCAGCTTTAATAAAATAGATCTAACTTATACAAAATAAGGGAAAATAGGATTTACCTCCTCTGTGGAAATACCGACCCCACGAGTTGGCTATGATTTCCTCTTTGTTCTTCTCGCTTTCCGTACATAGCGTATAATATCACGGGATCGTGGTGGGCATGAAAGAAGGTTAGACAAGGGGGCTTCATTTGGGAAAAGCTTCATGAAGTGAGGGAATCTGAGAAGTACAGGAATGCCTAGAGATCTGATCTGACAGTTGGACTGATGTCAACTCAAGAACTTGCAGTTGGCTTGCATAGTCGCACACAACCAAGAGAGAGCAAGTGATACACAATTCAGTGAGGACTCTCTTAATACATCTGTCTTTCCCCTCAGATAGTAAGATCAAGAGGCGAGTTTCCATCATCTCTTTATTCCCAGTTCTAGCCCATTGCTCAATACACATCTGCTGATCTCCTACTGTAGTTGAGAACACACAGTCAGGACACAATCCGCATTTATCAATGAGCTCAGAACTGCCTTCCAAGTCATGTTTCCTGACAAAGACAAGTACAAGCTATTTAAAAGAACACCATTCAATATCAAAACATCTAGGTTACAATAACCCCAACATCATGTACCTTGATATGTTATATATACGCACTTCTGTTTTTTCCATTGCCAAGACCAAACTATTTTGAGAGAGGATTTATTTTTAAAGGAAGAATGCTCATGTCAATGCAAGCAGGAGTGGCTCTTTTAAACTCAAAAAGGAACTGCAGGTCTATCTGTAAAATCAAAGTGAGTCTCCAACCCCAGAAGTCAGAACATTAAATTTATGGTGTTCCGTTCAAATAGCAAATGGCAGTGCACTCAGATGACCTCTGAAGCCATCAGCTAATGGGCCATAACTGGCACCAACTCCCTGGTCATAAATCTGCATTTGGTGTTCTCATCTTCCCCCTTCTGAATTGTGAACTCCTGGACCTTCCTCTGTGTGATTCTTGGGCATATTCTGCCTTCACAGCCCCTTCTGTGTCAGGTCTCCCTGCCACAGGCCAAGGAGCCCACAGTTTCTTCTCTCACTCCCTTCACTTCCTTGACTCCTGTCATCTCTACACCCAAACCCCGTTTTTCTCCAATACATTATCTTCATATCATTTTCCTATCTGCCACATCCAAATGGCCCAGGTTAACATGAATGGACTCAGACCTGTTTTCTCATCTGTAAAAATGATAATAGAATGGGACTAAGCAATATCGACACGCTCTTTTAGCTCTGATGTTATTATTCCTCCAATGAGCTCATCTGATCTTGGCCCCCTTGGTGTCAGCCATTCTTCTCACATCCGTCTAACATTTACCGAGTGCCTGCAATGGGAAGAGCATCGTGCTAGGTTCTAGGAATACAAAAAGCATCCCTGCTTTTGACATGTAAGAGCAGTTACCACGTCTGAGCACCTCTACTTGGGTATTTAAACTGGGCTCTCTGTGTCCTTATGAGAATCCTATGACAAGGCACCATTTTACAGATGAGAAAACTGAGACACAGATATTAATAATATGTCCCAAGTCACACAACTAGTAAACGGCAGAGCCAAAAATCAAACCTAGGTAATTTGGTTTACCTAGGTAAACTAAATGACACTGCTTCTTAAATATAACAGTAGAAAGTTCCTATTTAAAGATAGGAATAAAACACTGGGTAGAAGAGCTTAGCTCTGCTAAGGTTTCCAGGACGAGGGGCTACTTGGGCTCAAGATGCTTTCCACCCCCCACCCCATGCCCATGACATGACCCCATCAGGAGTCCTCGTCATATACCCTCAGCCAAGTCACCTCCATCTCAAGCGTTGCTCAAAGGCCCACTCACCTCCGAAGAGCTATCTTCAATGAATTGACTCCCATCTGTGCTTTATTATTTTGCGCCTGATACGACTGTTAATTTATACATATACTACAGCTGACATCATTTTTTTCTGACTTGGTCTCATTGCCGTGTTTAATCTCCGCAGCTAATCTATCAAGGGCACCTCCAGCCAAGCTCCGTATAGTGTTTATCAAATAGCAAGCAAACTTTGTTAATAAAGCAAATCATCACTTTATCCAGGGAGTCAAATCAAAACCATTCAGACCAATCTGAGGACACTCATTCACCTTGACCTGGCAGAGCCTCCTCTATCAATCCACCAGGGCTAAGTTGACAGTTCTCCAATCAGCACTCCACACTTTCATCCCCTTGATTTGTATCTTGTCTTAAACGATAATATAAACTCTAAGGCTCCAAAGTAGTGAAATAAACTTTTATTTTCTCATGGTTTCCATTGCCCAGGTTTTTATACTGTACTGTAAATCCAAAACTGCCATAAAAGTTAGAAACTTTGAAAGTGACTTTGTAGGAATTTGGATTGCAGTTAAACATCTACCCTCACTGTTCTCTCTCCAGTGGTGGAATGTCCTCCCCTAGTACCTAACGCGAGTACACTGGGCGCGTTAGGAAGACCTGCACACGTAAGCGGGTCTGAGCTATTTTCCATCACTCCTCTTTGTAAATGTGTTTGTGTTCTAACTGGAGAGTATTCTTAAACCCTGCTGCTGGTGATGCTTTCTGTAAACAACAGTAATTCTCAAGTGCCTTATCATGAATGCAGTGATTCATCTCCAGTGCAGAGAAATGGCTTTATTTAGAATTGGCCAGGGGGGAGGGGCAACATTATATTCCATTTGACAGAGGATCTGCAGAATTCTGTCTCCTTTACCCCATGCGGCAGTTCCAGCTTATTCCTTTTTCTTTCTCCTGCTGTAAGAATTGCATGTAAATATTGGGAGATATTAAGCAAACAGCCCCAAATTGATGCTTTACCTAAATGATTTCTTCTTAATTGGTTCAAAGTGCACTTTGCACACCCTCCCTCAGTCTAGTCTGTGTTGCCCCACAATGACACATAGGAGACAGTAAATAAATGTTTAATTAATATTTGCTGAGCAATAAAGGGAAAAATAAAAGCAAGAAAGGGAGGGAGGTAAAGTTTGTAATTGCAGTTGAAAAGAAGTCAAGGTTAAAGACTACATCTCTGTCTGGTTCATGAGCTACTGAACTTTGCAGGACTTAGCATCTTTCTGTGACCTCACATGCCAATCAATCTGCTCTTGAATTTTACTACTAAGAGAACCTTTAGAAAGAGAGCAACCAGCTTAAAGAACTACATCCCCACTGCTAAAAATATACAAGCCAGCAAATTTTACCTCTGAAAATAAATCAGCATAAGTATTTTATCGGCTATCTACTGCCACTGCATAACAAACAGCCACAAAAACCTCAGTAACATTCAGCAATAAACATTTATTGTTTATGCCTGGGTCAGCTGGGCGTTGGCTAGATGTCTCCGCTGGTCTCAGCTAGGCTTGCTCACATGTCTGTAGTCACTGGCTGTTGGCTGATATCAGCTGGCCATGGCTAGGACAACCGGGAATACTCAGCTCTGTTCCATATGTCTCTTCTCCACCAGCAGGGTCTCATGGCAACGGAGGAGGGACTTGCCATCAGAAATACACAGGATTCTTGAGGCCTAAACTCAGAGGTGACTGTGCCCTTCCCTCTACCTCATTCTATTGGTCAAAGCAAGCCATGTGGCAGAAACTACGGACAGGGAATTATATACCCTCTGTGGAAATGGACTATAAGATTAAATGACAGAGAGAGAGATGCTACAGAGAGAGATGGAGAATTGAGGCCAACAATGCAGTATATAACACAGATATATTTATACCAATATATTTACATAAAAATTAAAACTACACTATTTTTCATTACAAAGATGGAAACCAGGCATATTGGCAAGTCTTCAACTAGGAAACCAATCTGAAAGAGGGTGCTTATTTTTTCTAATAAATGCCTAGTTCAGACAGTGTTTTTTTTAACTCCAGGCTTACTATTATTATAATTAGTTAAATATTAGCTTGAGGTAAGTAACGTTTATGCTGAGAGTGAATTGATTTCTTTCCTCTCTGGTTGTTCTTTATTCAAGTGGCCTGGTAAAACATTTTTATGAGCTAATAAAAGCTTTAATCATTTTTGTAAGTCTATGACAATGATAAATTTTTCAAATTTTGGAGAGAAAGAGAATTGAAATATCCTATCTGATATAACAAAGATTATGAATAAATTAGAAATTCATTTCAGTATTTTAAAGTTAGTAAATACTTTCACGTAACAGTTTTGACAAAACAAAGGCAGAAATATATCTGATTCCTAGATATGTAGTTCTCATCTGATTCAATTATGTAAGCTTTTATTTTGGAAACATCAACTCACTCACATTAGAACCAAGACTCACTCTACAATATCAGAAGTTTCAGATTAAAAGAAGGTTGAAATGAAATTACATCTCTGCAGAAATCAGAATCTCTATTTCTGGGTTCAATGCCTTTGACAGTCTAACTACCTACATTGTTTTTATCATATGAAAAAGGAGACTACTTTAATTTCACATCCCTTAACCTTCTAGCAATGAAATAGTCCTGGAGCATCTAATGAATATGAAGGAGGTCAGTATTCAAGTTACATTCGTTTATAGTTAATTGGAAAGTTTCCTTGGTTGTTGAAGATCGGGGCCTTTTTGCCTATCAGCTAGTGGCAATCACTCTGATGCCTAAATCTTCAAGTGGTCATTGCCCTGATTCAATACAATTATGGTAACCCATAAGTTAATGTAGTCCCGTAAGAGATACGCCATCATCACCCAGATTTATGCGCAGAACCACCTCTACAAAATTTAGATGATTGCCTGTGTACGGCCAGCCTATTTTGCCTGTTAATATAAATAATATTCTCAACATTAGCTACCAAGAGGACCAATTTCTCATAACTGACTTTGTACTTCATTCTGTCAGATAATCTCCTCTGAAATTTGATGAATATACTGTGAACAATCTCTGACAACCTTCGTTTTTCTAGTGTGTTTTGCTGAAGAGGCCCGATCTGTTTTTTTTGTTTGGGGGTGCTACCATATTAAACTGATTTAGGGACACCATTTTCCATTCTTCTTTCTTCCATGCTCTGTTAACTTATGTCACATTGATTAAAACTCACGGTTGTGCATGTATGTTTCAATTTGTGGTAGCAAACTGATAGAACGCGTTTCTTTCCCCTTTTTGTAAAATAGCATTTAACAACGGGTGCTACTGTTATTGTATTGCCACATCACAAGTAAACTCAGCATGAAAAGATCTGCACGATATTCTGATTAGGAAGTACTACCTGGGGCATCGAATACACGTGAAGTGGAGGAAATAAATAGAACAAATGCATAAAAGAGGAACGTATGTTTTATGTTACCAAATTACGCATCATTGTTTTGAATAGCTAACCAAAATGTGTTATAGGTACTAAAGCTTCATTTAAATTTTAGTCCACTTGCAGTTTTTTTCAATTTCCCAAGGCAGGGTGGAGGTGGGGGGTGGCTTTTCTACGGAGCTGAACTCTAAACTCTGTTTCTGAGAGATACTGCAAATCGTGGTCTCAGGTTCCAGACTGTTCCAAACAAAGCTCTCTATGCTCCTGTTCGCTAATTTATGAGGTATCTGCTTTCACCTGCTAGGTTTGCACTTTATCACCAGTCTCAGGGAGCCCATCCCGGCTTACAAAGGAACGGAAATCTGAGAGACATAAAACATTTGACACCAAGCCAGGGAGCCTTTCATATGACGTACAGCACAGGACGAACCCTTGGTACTGAGGTCATGGGCTGAACAAATATGGAGACTTTGTTGCAATCCTCACATTCTTCATGTTATTAAAACAACTTAAAGTTTCCCAAAGCCTTGTGTTGGAGAAGAGGTATCAGACTGGAGCACAGACAGTACACATCTCCCACTTTCCCTCCCAACTCCCCTTCTGAACACTCAATACTGTCCCTGCTCTGGCCAGACTAACCGACATATTCCCTGAATGCATCCTGTACTTCCCACCTTCAAGGCTCTCACACTTAAATTTTACCCATATTTTAAGGTCCAACTCATTTCCTACCTCGTAGCCTTCCCTGAGTACTCCAATGCAAAGTTAGTCCTCTCCCTTTAGAGAAATTATAGCTTTCATTTTCTCTACCATCTATCTATCTACCATAAGACTCACGTAAATAGTCACTGTCTCCCTAATAGGCTATACATTTTACAAGGATGAAACCATGTCAGAATATTCAACAATGCCCCTAAATGGCTAACACTGTGCCTTATTCAAAGAAAATGCATCATACAAATATGTCTTTTATGCTTTTAATATTTTTCTTCTTACAAAAATAATACAATGTTGTCATATACACAACCTTCAAACATAAATGATAATGTAAAAGCCATAACTCCTATCAATATCCATTCAGAAGTGTTAAGTTAATCAATTGAAGAGGAAGCATTTGCACCATTGACCCAGGCAGGTGTCTCAGGCTACAGTGAAGCTTGAAATGTTCATACCATTTGTTGAAAGACCCGATTCAGTCAAAACCTACTCTAGCTTATCAGTGGATCCCTGAGTGGGTTAACTCCTCGGGATGAAATGTCAAAGTGAATGCGAGATAGAGTAAATCCCCAAGTCAACTCTAATTTGAAGCCACAATCCCTGGGCATTTCAAGAGGCTCTAAGTCTTCCTGAGGCTTAAAGAGTGAGATTAGTGGCTTTTCCTGAGCAATTGTTAATACTATGGGTCAAGAACAGTGGTTATGGATCATATCCTCATAATCACCTTCTTAAATATTACAGCATCTTGCAACTTGCAGAGAAGATGGGGGGTGGGGGGGACACTATCATAGTTTAGGAAGTTGCTTCTATAAGCTTCTCCATCTCTAAAAGTTACAGCTCAGTCATCCAAAAAGCTCTTTCTGAAATACATTTTCAGAAAACATTTCCATCATTGATCCAAGCATCAGAAAACAGAAATGGAGAATGTATACAACTTAATTAAAACTCCAAGAGCATTAACAGCCCATTCCTGGCATAACATGAATTATACTTGAAGCGTAAGCAAGCCACATGAGCCCCCACCTCAAAGGTGTGAGAGGGCAACCAGGGAGGAGTGAGACCAGCTCATACCACCACCTGACACACAAGTTCAGAGCTCCTCCGAGGACTCTTAAAGATATAGCTTCTACCCCCAACACTACAAGTGACTAGTCCCGTGCTTTCAGTAATGCAATTAGCTCTTCTCTGCCTCAGTTTCCTCCATGTATAATGTGGCAGTAGAGGATAACAGTGAAGGATGTGGGCTTTAAGTGAGAGTTCAACAAACCTAGGTTCGAACGTCATCTCTGACACCGACCTGCTGTATGACCTTGAACAAGTTAATCAAGCTACGCTTTGGTTTCTTCATCACTAAAATGAGAGTAATGCTCATGGGATTATGATAAGAATTAAGTAAGTTGGTGTATGGATGGCAGTAAACTGTAGCTTTGTCATCATTAATGTCTGCATTGTTATTATAAGGGAGTTGGATTAGGTTATCTTCTAAATATTTGTTCCACTCCTAAGAGTTTATGAAATAATAGTAGAAAACTTTGAAGTAAGCCCCAGCCAACCTCTAACTTTCATTGCCATAGAGATTAATTTGCTCCTTCTGCACCATAATGAAAAGGTGAGGCACCCTTGTTGGCTTTCGGGCATCCCTGCTCAAGAATCAGATACATTCTATTTTTAAAATTAAGAACATAAGTAACACTTGGAAAATGGCCCCATTTCAACTAAGTCCTTGATGGTTAATCTATAACCAGTGATCCTAACTCCCTCATTTAACTAGCTTTCCTGATAGACTGATTATATGGGATATAGAAAATGTGAATACCAAGTAATGAGACTGATTTTGGCAAGACATCCAGGGAAATCAGCATGAATTACTCCTTATCACACTCTTACATAAGGAAAGTCATTTTAAGAGACTATATCAAAAGGATTAATAAACACAAGTCACTTCACTTTTTCCAGGGACTTTCAAGCAACTTGGTATGTATGCACAGGTGTCAAAATCTCCTTCCCTCCCAGATCCCAATTGAAATGATAAATGGAATATAAAAATGTCAAAATAAAGCTTTGCTTCTGACTTTCCTAATATTATTAGGCATTCTAGTTATTGGGATCAAAATGATATTGTAGATGGCTCCCAGTTTTGTCCTTAGCACATAACTCGCACGTCAGCCTTGGTCCTTCTTGCTGAAATCTCTTTGCTGCTCTTCTCACAATGAGTGCTTCAACCTCCACTCCATTCATTCATCTTTATCACTTTCCCTTGTTTCAGCTTTACTGAGGTATATGTAATATACAAAAAGTTTCACATATTTAATGTACACATTTTTATGAGTCTGGATACATGCATACATTGTGATACTATAGGCACAAACAAGGTAATAAACACATTTATCACCTCCAAAAGATGGCTTGTGTCCCCTGGCAAGTGTGTATGTGTGTTGAGAACACTTAGCATGAGATTTGCTCTCTTAAATTTTTAAGTGCACAACACCTTATTGTTAATAGGCATATGTTGTACAGCAATCTCTATCATTTATTCAACTTGTGTGTAACTGTTGCTTTATACCATTGAACAAGTCCCCATTTCACCCTTCCCCCACCCCCTGGAATCCACCATCTGTTCTCTGCTTCTATGAATTTGACTATTTTAGATACCTCATAGAAGTGGAATCATGGAGTATTTGTTCGTGACACATTTCACTTAGCATAATGTCTTCCAGGTCCTGCCATGTTGTCACAAATGGCAAGGCTTCCTTCTTTTTAAAGGCTGAATAATATTCTATTGTATGTAGACAGCACTTTTTCTTTATCCATTTGTCTGCTGATGGACATTTGGATTGTTTCCAAATCTTGGCTATTGTGAGCAATGCTGCAATACACATGGGAGTGTAGCTGTCTCTTCCAGATCCTGACTGCAATTCTTTGGATATATACCCAGAAGTTGCACTGCTGGATCACATGGCAGCTCTATTTTTAATTTTTTGAAGAACCTCCATACGGTTTCCATAGTGACTGCACCATTTTACATTCTCACCAAAAATGTACAAGAGTTCTAATTTCTCTGTATCCTCCCAACACATGCCATCTTCTGTTATTTTGATAATAGCCATCCTAACTGGTGCGAGTTGATATCTCATTGTGGAGTTTGATTTCAATTTCTCTGATGATTAGTCATGTTGAGCGATTTTTCATGTACCTGTTGGCTGTTTGTGTGTCTTCTCCGGAGAAATGTCTCTTCAAGTCCTTTGCCCATTTTTTCAATTAAGTTATTTGGGTTTTTTGCTATTGAGTTGTAGAAGTTCCTTATACACTTTGGAGATTAGCCCTTCATCAGGTCTATGGTTTGCAAATATTTCACTCACTCTATAGGCTGCCTTTTCACTCTGTTGATTGTTTCCTTTGCTTTGAATAAGTCTGTTTAGTTTGATGTAGTCCCATGTATCTATTTTTCCTTGTGTAGCCTGTGCTTTTGGTGTCATATCCATAAAATCATAACCAACACCAATGTCATGAAGATTTTCCCCTATGTTTTCTTCTAGGAGTTTTACAGTTTCAGGTCTTATGTTTAAGTCTTCAATCCAGTTCGAGCGGATTTTTGTGTATGGTGCAAGATCAGGGTCCAAATTCACCCTCTTGCATGTGGTTATCCACTTTTCTCAACACCATTTGTTGCAGAGACTATCTTTTCCCCACTGTATATCTTTGGCATTCTTCTTATACATACATGGATTTATTTCTGTGCTCTCTCTTCTGTTCCATTTATTTATACATCTGTCTTCATGCCAGTACCATACTGTTTTAATTACTGTAGTTTGTAATATATTTCAAAATCAGGAAATGTAATGTACTTTCTGATTTCAAAATACATCACTTTCTTTAAGAACTAATTCAAGGTTTTCCCCCTATAAAAAGCCTGATTCTGCCCACTTAGCCTTACTGTCCTGGAATATTGTCCCCCTGTATTCAAATTTCACAACAGTAAAATTTCATATATCAATGACTTTGTTCCTACAATGGAATTCATTTATCTTCTATTTCAGTGTGATTCCCCCACCCCCAACAGAACTAAACTTTCTACAGGATAAAAACTGTGTTTGCTTCTGCTTTTAAATCTTCACAATGGTTCTGACGTTCCTTTGAGATCTTCCTGACTAGAGCTCTTAATTAATTAATTAATCAAAAACTAGATGAGAGGCTTTACATTTTTTCTTCTCAATAATGGGCAATTATGATGATGATGATAATGACACAATTCTCCGCAAGAAGATTAATTTTGTAGTTCACATTATGTTAATTTTGCATGTCAAGCCCAAGAAACACCATTATTCTCAGCATATTATGGTGACAAAAATCAAAAATTCTGAAATCATTAAGACAAGCTTCAGGCAAATAAAGGCCTCTGGAAAAGAGTCAACAAAATCCCTTTATGAGGCTACTCCTGGGATTCAGAATCAACACCTGCTTTGTAGCAGAACAATGTCCAACTCAGTCCTATCATGTGTGGTTATTTCTGAGGAAAGATACATTCTGACCTGCGGTAGATCAGACTCCATGTAATAGTGAAAAGCCCCAGAAGTGAGGTCAACTCTGTGGTCAATGGGTCTACCATATATCACATCCCAACATCTGCATTAAGCATGACTGACCTTGGGCCAAAGCCATCAGAGAGGGTATCTAGGGTTCTGAGATGTGGTGAGTCCTAAAACTATCACTAAAGACCATGTGGTATCCAAGGTGCTGGCCAAAAAAGAGATGAGCCCTTTAGAGATAGATGATGATTTTAATCTAATCTGGGGTGGGCAATCACCCCTGAAATTGAAATGGTCAATGCATTGAAATAAGAATGGAAGAAAATAGCTCCTAAACTAACATAATCTTTTAAAGGAAAAAAAGTAAGGTCAATCAAATTTTAAAAAGAAAAAATAGCCTTGTTTAGATTTGCAAATGGGTAAAAAAAGAAGGCAAACTGTTGCTTAAAATGGCATTTTACCTCATCCAAACTGGTAGTGTATAATTTCTCTATTAAGAATTGGGAAATAGTGACACTGATAAACAGCCCCTGAATAATGTACAGTTCAGGTTTTGTTTTTATAAATGCCTTAAGAGACAAAGTAGCAACTTTTAAATTAATATGTAAGCTACTAGAGCAGGGACATTGATTTATGTTTCATTGGTAAAATTAATTGTAAATAATGCAATCTGATCTACTATAGGTAATCAATGGAGTACTTCTCTTGAGAAGACAGGATTTCAAAAATATCTTCATAATATTATTCTTCGTCAGTATATGTATTAGTTTCCTATTCTGCTGTAACAGATTGTCACAAATTTAGTAGCTTAAAACAACACAAATTTATTATCTTACAGTTCTGGAGGTCTTACTGGGAGCAAATCAAAGTGTTAGCAAGGCTGTGTTCCTCCCTGGAGGCGGGGGAGAATCTACTGCTTTGCCTTTTCCGGCTTCCAGAAGCCCACAGCCTGTGGCTCATGTTCCCACTTCCTCCATCTTTACAGCTAGCAACACTACATCTCTCAGTCCATCTTCAAGCTCTCTCTGACCACAGCTGGGAAAAGTTCTCTGCTTTTACGGACTCATGTGATTGCATTGGGCCCACCAGATAATCTCCCCACCTCAAGGTCCTTTACCTTAATTACATCTACAAAGTCCCTTTCACCATGTTAGGTAACATATTCACAGGCCCCAAGGATCAGGGCATGGATATCGTTGGGGGTAAGGGGCATTATTCTGCCTAGTACAGTATGCTCAGTGGAACATTATTGCTCATGAGTGCAAAATAAACTCAAAAAACAAATCTTTTAATAAAAATCAGAAATAAAAACTTAGGAAAGACTGAGCTCTGAGTAGGTAGAAAAACAGACACTGTGTAATAATGGCCCAGAAGCAAGAAGTAGGCAGCAAGTCAGAAGGAAAACATAGGCTGTAACACAAATATTCTCTTAACTACACTGGTGAAGTCTTATCACCAATATGTTAACGAGGAACTGGAAACTGATAACGAAGCCTACTATATATTCCTTAAGTTTGGTTCATCTTCTATTACTGTTTAAGTATAGAGATAGATAGATATAGATAATTGATAGATAGATGATAGAAAAATAAAGCGTGTGTGTGTCCATGTGTGTAAGTTATTTTATATGTAGTCTACATATGTATATGTAGTCTTCTTTATGGAGCTTAAGATCAGTGATGCGAAACAAATGATTTTGTCATCTTCAGAAATTCCAGTTATAGGTTCCTGGTATAGTATTTTGTATATGGTCCACATTTTTACACTTTCTTCATACTTAGCATCTTTAGTGTAACCTAATAACCTGTCTGTTAATTTACCATAATTTGAAGGCAATAAAGTGAGTGCTTAAGAGCACATCCTCGAGCAAGATTGCCTGGGTTTGAATGTTAACTGTATCATTTTGTAGCTGTTTGACCTTGGACAAGTCACTTAACTTCTCTGTGCCCCAGTTTCCTCATCTGCAAGATCATACCCATTTTATGAGGTTTTTGTTTAGACTAAATGAGTTAATGTGTAAAATAATTAAGAGCGCTTGACGTATCATAAACACTGTAGGTTTAGCTTTATAATAATTATTGTAATTAGGAATTCACGTGCTATTATTGATAATTTAGGTTGTTTCTAGATTATTTATATCACAATAGCATCTCTATGCATATGGATTTGAGGATGGTTATTTGATTAGTTGGTTGCTTTTACTTCCACAGGATTATTTCCTTAGAACAAATCCCCAGGACTTCCACCCATGTCCAAAAGGGCTTCTAATTCAATTTTTAAGTGCTCAAATGCAAAATTACTTAATTTTATATGTTTACTTGTAAACTAAAGATATTTTCACAAAAAGTCAACAACCTGTGCAGAGAGACAACTGACAAAGAAATCAGAAGGGCCCAAAACTTTGGTTTTCATTTCAAGCTTTTTATCTCAGAGGAATCATTAATTAACCGTCTCTACATACATCCTAGTGAGAGACAGAGGGTTGTGACCAAAGAAAGAATACCTTTTTCATAACTTGCTTCACAACTCAAAATTCATTGATTTATGTGTGTGTTTTGTTTTGCTTTGTTGGGTTTTTTGTTTGTTCGTTTGTTTTTGCTGTCACTAAACAGAAATAGTTTCTTTCATCTCCCTCAATGAGAAAGGCAATATATCTGTCAGAAAAAGAGAAAGGAGAAAACAGTAGGACAGAAAACAATAAAACATGCCAGTTACGTCTTTGATATCACCCATCTACCGGCGGGAACCAAGCAGTGAGCACAGGGAGAGCTGAAGAGGGAGTCGGCATAAGACAAAGAGGACAATATCACTTGTCATTTTTCTTATTTCAGGTGCCTCTAGTATTAGAAGATTTGGGGCACAGAGAGTGGCCAAAGGAAAGGTTTGTGCTCTATAAATTTCTCTCTTCTGGACAATAACACATGTAGACTCAGTACTATTTCTTTAGCAGAAAGCATTTGAAATCCAAACTCCAAATCATATGCATACTCTACATTTTTGCTTTCTAGAGGTGAAATCACCGAAAGAGATACTTTTGTTTATCTGAGCCTTATGAGGTTTTTCTTCATTCTTGACTATCAAATAGCTAATTTGTTAAAGCAATATTTATGTTATTTCAGGCACTGATCCCAACCTGATGCGTGCAAACGGGACAAAAGTCAGCAGGTCTTTATGCCACGATGAGCATAAATGTGTGCAGCCAGACAGCACTGAATTGGAAACCCATATCTGCTCTGTGGCCTTAGTCAAGTTACTGAACCAATCTGAGCAGCAATTTCCTGTGAAATGAAAAGGATAGCAATTGTGGTACGTGTCCTTGTACGGCTAAAGGAGCTCATTCATGTAAAGCACCCGGCACACAGGTGCACAGTAAGCCCCTAATAAACGCGAGCTGTCGTTGTTATGGTTTCTTTCATTGAGATGCTATGTGGATTTTTTTGTTGTTGTTGTTATCCTATTCTAGGATTTGACCTCTGGCTTATGCTGTCTGGTGCTCAAGAAATATGCTATCTTTCATTTTGTCCTCTCTGATGGATTTTCAACTTAACCCAGTTTAAAGATGATTGTTAATTTATCCAACTTACTTCACTTAGTATGATAATCTCTAGGTCCATCCATGTGGCTGTAAATCACATTATTTCATTCTTCTTTATGGCTGATTAATATTCCATTATGTATATGTACCACATCTTCTTTATCCATTCCTCTGCTGATGGACATTTAGGTTGCTTCCATGTCTTGGCTATTGTAAATTGTGCTGCAATGAACACTGAGGTGCATGAATCTTTTTGAATTATGGTTTTCTCCAGATATACACCCAGGAGTGGGATCTCTAGATCATCTGGTAACTCTATGTTTAGTTTTTTAAGAAACCTCCATATGGTTCTCCATAGTGGCTATACCAATTTACATTCCCACCAACTATGCAGGAGGATTTTCTTTTTTATTTTTTTAATAAATTTATTTATTTTATTGTTGGCTGCGTCGGGTGTTCATTGCTGCACACGGGCTTTCTCTAGTTGCGGTGAGCGGCGGCTACTCTTCGCTGTGGTGCACGGGTTTCTCATTGCGGTGGCTTCTCTTGTTGCAGAGCACGGGCTCTAGGCATGCGGGCTTCAGTAGTTATAGCTCGTGGGCTGTAGAGCGCAGGTTCAGTAGTTATGAAGCACGGGTGTAGCTGCTCCGCGGCAGGTGGGATCTTCCCGGACCAGGGCTCGAACCCGTGTCCCCTGCACTGGCAGGCGGATTCTTAACCACTGAGCTACCAGGGAAGCCCGAGGAGGATTCTCTTTTCTCCACACCCTCTCCAGCATTTATCGTTTGTAGACTTTTTGATGATGGGATAAATCAGGAGTTTGGGATTAACATATACACACTACTATATACAAAATAGATAATAAACAAGGACCTACTGTATAGCACAGGGAACTCTACTCAATATTCTGTAATAACCTATATGGGAAAAGAATCTGAAAAAGAATATATGTATACGTATAACTGAATCACTTTGCTGTACACTGTACACTTTGCTGTAACACAACATTGTAAATCAACTATACTCCAATATAAAATAAAAATTAAATTAAAAAAAGATGATTGCTAGTGGACAGCCCGTTCAATGCTTATTAAGTAGAAATTAAAATTGCTTTCAAATAAAATGCAAACGTGTCATGGGTGAAGAAAGTCGGGCCTATTGCAAGTTTGTGACAAATTACCTTGAAACCACTGCTAGTAGTTAGCGAGTCCCTTCTTTGACAGATGTGTTCCTCTCTGTAATGTGCACAGATTGCATGCGATAAAAGTCAGAGTCCACTTTTTTAGATGTAGCTCTTCCCTCCAGGATGACCATCACAGGCAGTTTCCGGCCCTGGATTTTAAAATGTCGTGCCACGTTAGGAGAAAACAGAGGCCCATGAGGATAGGACTTCTTTCCACTCTGCCCTGAAACCATCCCTCCACCTTTCAGCAGGCTTGTCTCAAACCAAGCTGCCTAGTCTTTCAAATGATGCAAAGTTGTGCCTCCATGTAGAAAAACACAAGTCATTCCCATTCGCCCAGGTCCCAGCGCTGCACCGGATCTTAATTAGCCAGAGGACCACGCTAAAAATGGCAGCACCTATTTTAAGCGGAAAGATCTTCTAAATGGAAGAACAAAAGTCTACAGACAAAATACCATTCGGTTCATTATACTACTGATTTTTAGAATATTTCACTTCAGCTTTGCTTCTTTGTAGGTGTAGGTCAAAAAACCAGGAGTGCTTTAAGTTACATGGGGGAGTACTATCGCATGTACATTTTTCTTAGAGAAGAGAAAGAAACAGCTTTCGTACTCACCACAGGCGCTGTGAGGCTGAGCTTGGGGAAACAAAGAAAGACTACACAGATTTAAACCTCACCGAACCCTATGTGTTTCTTTGGTCTTCTACAATGAGTTAAAATGAAGCAGTAATTGAGATGTTCTGGATGTGTGGTTCAATTCCCACAGCAAGTATCCATGCAATTCAGTTGCCCATTCTCTATATCCAACCATACACTGACTCAGCAAACGATAACCAGAGGCCTGGGGGAGACCCTACACTTGGTTTGGGGGTGTGGGGTCCACCAAGAAGAAAATAAAATCCCTTGGTGAAAATGCTAACACAATCATAGACTAAACCTGTCTGCCTTCTGCAGCCTACATGATGGCCCAAAACTGTCTGGGAAGTAAAATAGAACTCTCAGACCAGTTATGTGGCCATGCTCAAGACTCCAACATGATTTTAATCCTACAAGTGATAATTCCCTTATGAAAATCTCCCAAGTTTCATTAGGCTCCCCCTTCCCCACCCCACCCTCCCCTCTTCTGGTCTATGTACATTCACTTCTTTAGAAAATAGATAGGACTGACTCATGAGAAGTTCAAAGCTTTGCCCCAGCTCAGAGTTCATCCCAACTTCTTTGGTGGATTTCCAAAGATAATCAATACTTTGAGAGCTCTTAGATATAGATAATGTCAGATTTAATTTCCACACGCAGCAGGATTTGAATAAAGTTCTGAGACCTCTTACTAAGCTTTATTTTCAAGTTAAAGCAACACCTTTACATCATTTTACATTAGGCAAAATTCTAACCAATAAAAAAGAGCAAGGTATAGGGTATTGACTTCCTAGGGCTGCTGTAACAAATATCACAAACCAAGTGGCTTGAAACAACAGAGATTTATTCTCTCACAGTTCTGGAGGCTGGAAGTCTCAAATCAAGGTGTCCATAGGGCCATGCTCTCTCTGAAGTTTCTAGGAAAGCATCCTTCCTTGCTTCTTCAGGCTCCTACTGGTTGCTGGCAATTCCTGGTACTCCTTGGCTCTCAGATGCATCCCTCCAATCTCTCCCTCCTTATTCACATGGCCTTCTTCTCCGTGTGTGTCTGTACATACGTTTTCTCTTCTTATAAGAATACAAGTCATTAGATTAGAGACCATCCTAGTCTAGTATGACTTCACCTTAACTAATGACATCTCTAAAGACCCTATTTCCAAATAAAGTCACATTCTGAGGTTCCAGGCAGACAAGAATTTGGGGGAACACTACTGGACCCAGAAGATATACGGTGCAAAAGCTACTCACCTCTCCATTACTAGTAACTTTCAAAGGTAGTCAAAGTTAACTTGGAATCTTCACCAACTTCTCAACATATGCACAGCTTTGTCATATCCTGGATCATAAAATCGGTTGTCTCCATTGTTTATACTGATACCGTGCTTAAGTTTACAAAGTGCTTTCATGTTGTCTCATTCGATAGTCACAAATGCCAATACCCACCCTGAGACAGGCAGGCAGGGTGACTAGTCTCTTTCTAAAAATAAAATGAGGAAGAGGCGAAGGCAGTTTATCTTTTGTCAAATACCTACACTGTGCTGGACAGATATTGTTCTCAGTGCTTCATGGGCCGTCTCATCTGATCCATATAAAAACTTTAAGTGTAAGTGGTTTTATTCCCATTACAAAGATGCGTAAAATAGCACTAAATAAGTCGCCCAAGGTCACATAGCTAGTAAGAGGCAGATCTTCTCAAGCATATCTGTGTTCGAAGCCCATGCTTTTTCATGCTTCCCTCTCGATTAAACCTTCCTAATAAGTCTTTAACCTTATTCAGGGTCAGAATTTGCTAAAATATGTTTAACGGTCTTATTCCATGACTCCCTTGACAGTCAAGGCAGAGATTCCATGATCTGATTACAGGACTGACCCAGAGGGACCCAGAGTCACTTATCACAGCATATGTAGGGGACCGTGGTTTTATTGCTTGTTGTAGTTATTCTTTATATTGCAATAAAGTACATATATTTTCCCAACTGTGAAAATAGAGGAAGCATTATGGTAGTAAGAACAGTCAAAAGGATACCTAAACATGTTGTGAATAGTTTCAGACACAGTAACCCTCTGGGACCTCCATTCTTTCTTTTGTGTGAGTGCCAAGAAGATGAAATGGGGAAACAACTCCCTCATGCCTGGAAGAAAAGCATGGGAATTCTGAGGGCCCACCCAGGAACCCATTTTCCCTTTCTTCTTCTGCCCAGTGTGTGTGTGAATGAGGCTGTGGAGAAAAATTGCTCCAGGCACATCTCTTCTTGTACCCCAACTCATAAGAAAAAAGGAAGGAAAAGAAATTGTCATAACCTTAAGAAAGAAAAAGTAGGAATAAGCATTGCCCCAAATGTAGGCTATTTAGAAACATACTTTAATCTTTCAATACCCGTTAAGCACATTCTTTGTACCTGATGAGGCACTGGATAAAATGTACAATTCGGACCCTGCCATTAGATAGCTGTACCTTCACTGGGAAGCCAAAGGCAGAAAGGCTCAAAGATGCCTTCTTGAATCTGATGTCTCAGGAGCAAACTCTGGCTGAGAATGTGTGTGTGTGTACGTGTTTGTATATGTGTGTTGTGTGTATTATATTTATATCATCAGTTCTATCTCATAAATATTATAAACATTATCACAAAAACAGAACTTTCCAGATTCTTAATGCAGTCCATTTTACTTGTTTACAAATAGATATTGCTAATAGCTACCATCTATTAATGCCTACTGGGTGCCAGGCAACAAAGCGCTTTCTGTACATATTCCTAGTCTTATTATTAAATAATCCTACAAGATACTTATTACTAAGCCCCATTTTACCAGTATAGACTCTGAAAAATTTAAGTAGCTAAAGTCATTCAAGAGCTAGTAAATGTTCATTGCAGCTCTATTTACAATAGCCCGGAGATGGAAACAACCTAAGAGCCCATCATCGGATGAATAGATAAAGAAGATGTGGCACATATATATAACGGAATATTACTCAGCCATAAAAAGAAACGAAATTGAGCTATTTGTAATGAGGTGGATAGACCTAGAGTCTGTCATATAGAGTGAAGTAAGTCAGAAAGAGAAAGACAAATACCGTATGCTAACACATATATATGGAATTTAAGGGGGAAAAAAATGTCATGAAGAACCTAGGGGTAAGACAGGAATAAAGACACAGACCTACTAGAGAACGGAATTGAGGATATGGGGAGGGGGAAGGGTGAGCTGTGACAAAGCGAGAGAGAGGCATGGGCATATATACACTACCAAACGTAAGGTAGATAGCTAGTGGGAAGCAGCCGCATAGCACAGGGATATCGGCTCGGTGCTTTGTGACCGCCTGGAGGGGTGGGATAGGGAGGGTGGGAGGGAGGGAGATGCAAGAGGGAGGAGATATGGGAACATATGTATACGTATAACTGATCCACTTTGTTATAAAGCAGAAACTAACACACCATTGTAAAGCAATTATACTCCAATAAAGATGTTAAAAAAAAAAAGAGCTAGTAAATGGATGAGCCAGAATTTGGACTCTAGTTCACATAACTCCAAAGCCTGTCTCTACTCAAATAAAATGTTCACGCATTCATTTATATAAGATCATGAACCTCTTCAAGTATGCCCTGTTTCATCCTAGACTCCTTAAAAATTAACCAGCCATTCTCTTCTTTTGAGATCCCTCTGACGTAACGGTGATTCAAAGAGGTAGCATCAAGAATCATCATCTTCAGACAGAGTTGTCTTTTAAGCTCAGTGAAGCCACAGCTTTGGGGCCTATGCTATTTAGAAGTTAGTTAGAAAACAGAGCTAACACTCGTCTTAGAGGCCAAATGCTCACTTCAGGTTTTCACCATAAATTACGTTTCATGAGACATGGTTTGATCCATATTATAACTGGACACCTAGTAGAGATCCATGTTATAAATGAAATTATATTTATTTTATAGATAGGTAAATATTATCAAGTATATTTCTGTATTTTTTATTTGATAACAAATTTTTAAGAGATCAGGTGATTAAATTTAGGATTTTAAAGGGTTGAACTAAGCATGAATTGGTTTAATA
Source organism: Phocoena phocoena (assembly GCF_963924675.1). Lineage (NCBI taxonomy): Eukaryota > Metazoa > Chordata > Mammalia > Artiodactyla > Phocoenidae > Phocoena > Phocoena phocoena. The sequence continues at coordinate 81,570,283 of NC_089227.1, forward strand.
GAGAAAGGAAAACAGAGTGGGGAGACAGAAGAGGGAGAGAAGGAAAAAAAGGAGAAACTCCTCATAGCTATAAATGTCTGGATTGCAGAATTTTTAAAATTTTATTTTAATAAAACAGTTGAAATGTAAGTAATGCAAATAAAGAGGGATTAACTTAAATATTTTAAAAATAGAACATATGCTAAATATAAGAGTAGTGGTCAAAATGTACTGGCGTGCTAATTGATTATGGAGTTCATTAATTAAGTTACATTTTCATAGCATAAAAAAATGCGGTAGCCAAGCTGTGCAGTTAATGTATGTCACATTCACTGAATTGTAGACAGAAAGAGCCCAAACACTAGAAAGCAGCTTTTACTACTCTGTAATATTCTATATCAAACTGTTTATGCAAGACTTTATGAAATCTAGAACATGACATAACAATCTCCAGTGCATTATATTATACAGCTCTGATGCTCTCATGTTTGCTTCCAAACACTCCGGGCAAAGCACAATGGCTTCTCAGTTTTATCGTCCAGAAGCTGTGTGGTCAGGAAAGCAGCTCCCCCATCCTGCAGCAAGACACCAGAAGAGCTTGGGTTCCGAGAGCCAAGGATTCCAGTGAGGTTTCCTAACTTCCCAGCCCTCAGATGTGCATTTTACAGAGAGCATTCGGAGGGTGATAAACAGATCTTTTACTTGATTTGCCATCTGCGAATTTTAAAGCCATTAAGGCACTTTTCAGTCTTTATTTCCATGATGCTCCTTCTCACATTTTGCTAGTTAGATGCACTCACTATATATTATCCAGTTCTATTGAGAAAACGGTACAGATGCATCCCTGATTTGGCATTAGGGCAGCGTTGCTCTTTCTTTTTTGATAATACATCAGGTTAAATAAACCAGCTTGAAACTCTGGCCTTCTGGAGTGCTTCAAATAATTCTTTTCATTTCTTCGTGGCTGATAGCTTACATTAGAGAGCTGTTAAGACATTTGAGTAGAATTTGTGTTTTCAATTCAACCCAGACTGGGAATGAAAAGACATGGAAAAGAAACATGGGTTTCTTGGACAGCCTGAATCAATAAGTTGTTACGCTTTGCCAAATGTAGCTCCCATACAAATGGTTTCATTTCCATTCCCCTTTGCAGTGAGCCTAGATAACCACTGTCATAGAAGCTACAGGATTACACCGACAGCTGTCACACAGGCAGGACCCACTCGTTTTCAATAACCCTCGCCTTTTTTCATTTGTTGGTTTTCTGAAAGACAAAATTGTGCTGATCCTGATTGTATGAGACCCAAAAGAAAAAAGCCATTCTATTTTCCCTGGTGGTTCTGCCTTGGTTTCTTTCATCAATGAGAATGCTGCATCGTAGCACAGCTGGCCCTGTAAGTGATTTTTCCAGTGGTAGCGATAGAGTCATTCATTCAATCAATTCAATCCGCATTTATGGAGCACCTACTCGATGCCCAGGACTGTTCCAGAAGCCTCTATGATAATGAGCAAAACCCAGTTCCTGGCTTTGTAGAGCTTTCATTCAAGGGGGTGGGATGGGAGAAGACAGATGGAAAAACATGTAAACAAATAAGATTGTGGTACAATGTTAGAAAATCAAAGGTAAGGCAAAGGGTGAGAGCAGGGTTCTCAACTTTGGCACTAGTGACATTTTGGATGAGATAATTCCTTGTTGTGGGGAACTGTCTCGTGTATGATAAGATATTTAGCATCATCACTGACCACCACCCACTAGCACCCCCGAACCCCAGTCACGACAGTCAAAAACGTCTGCAGACTTCGGTAAATGTTTCTTAGGGGACAAAATTTGAGTCAGTGGGATAGAGATAGCCAGCCTGGGGAAGGGAGGGTGAGGAGTGACAGTTTCTCAAGAGAGGTGATTCTTGAGCTGAGACTTAAAAGATGAGAAGGAGACAGTTTTCGGATGAGTTGGAGGAAGAGCATCTAAGGTAAAGGAAGTTGCCAGAGCAAGGCTCTGAGCTGGGAGTGGGCTGACTCATGTTCCCTCCCACAGGGAAACCAACCACCACTAAATTTCTCCCATAATAAAACCTACAGGGTGAGGACACCAAAGATACAGTGATCAAAGACACGATTCACATTGATACCTAATAGAACTGAAATTTCAGAACCTTTTTCTTAAATGTACACATGTACTGTTCACAGAACTAGAGGACTGCTGTTGGGTTTGGTACATAACCAGTGTTAAAATGGGACTTTTTGGCATTCCAACTTGATGTAAAACCAAGTTGTCCGTCGTATGTTTTACTGATTTTTCTTTTCTATTTCAACCCTGCCTCTTCCTTTCTGTTCTAAAATGATTAAGTCTAGGACCTGGGAGCTCTAGATACAGTCCTAACTGCCACCAACATGCCCGATATCACAGAGCTAAGTCGCTTCCTATTTTTGCTCTCTGATTCTAAATCATGGGGGTTGCAGTAGAGATTTCCTAAAGTTCCTTCCTGGGCAGAAAGTTCTGTGATTGATTTGTAAATTAGTGCTAAGTCATTTTTTGGCCTCACATGTGTGAATGCTATTAAATATACCATAATCATAGCCATTTTAGAAATAAAGGATTGTATATATTCCAAATATTGCAAGTTTCACCAGCCCATGGATACAGATGTAGTCACATTTCCATTAATGCCTGAATTACTAGGGCTCAGGCCTCCTTTGAAGTCTTCCTCAGTTATTTCAGGGGGACTATCAGATGCTGCTTCATAACCAATAAGCACAAAAACTAACCACTTCGGTTCCTCCACTCTGGCCTTTTTGTGAGGCCTCTCCTCGGGGCCAGGTGGAGACCTGGCAGGCTGCCATGTCTTCAGGGTCACCGACTTTCTGGAGTCATCCTCTCCCCTGCTGCTCTGCAGCTCTCCAGTGCACTCGGCTGGGGGCACAGGAGGATCCAGGGTGTCAATCTTCCCTGGGGTCCACAGCCAGTGAGGAGGGGAAGATGGAGGCTCAACCTGCTTTCTAATGTTACCTGGGCCCTGCAGTTCTTTCCTGCCCAAACTTTTATGTGGTCTTTCACAGACACTACTCCTTTCTCTTCTGGCCTTTACTTCTCTCCAGCTAGACTCCACGTGTTTCCCTCTCTTCTCACCTCTCTCCAGGCACCTATGAACAAAACAGATCCCTCTTTTTCCTTCTGAAACAGAAGAGTTGATGACCAGCATCTCAGGCGATTACATCCCCATAGGAGTGACTAGCCTGATGAGGCTTGATGCCGGGCTCCAAGAGGAAGCCCTGCCAGCTATGGATGGACGAGAGCCATTGGCATATAGGACATCAGTACCAGAATCGGTTATTTGGTGGTTGTTTTTTTTTTAAATGGAAGAAAATCAAACAAAAGTTTAAGAACATGTGTACCTGGGAGAGACCAAGGAAAATGGAGTAACTCCCAGAATCAGTCTTTAAACCACTCAATTTGACTTCCTGACAAATGTACTTCTCCACCCAACCGCTAAATCCTAGCGTCTTCCTCAACCTCTACCTACAGAGTTAGAATAATTGGCTCCTGTGGGTGACGTACAGTCATGCTGTTCCACCAATGTGCTTATGATTCCTTCTAAAGCTGGCTTTCCCTACCATTCTGGTAAGCCTGCCCAAATGTGGTAAATACGCTTGCCCCAATGTGGTAAAGTCATCTCTTAGAACAGCTGATTTGAGACTATTAAGCCATTTAACTTGGGTTTTCCTAATCAATATAGAAACTTTTAGCCTCTGTATTCTGAAAGATCGATTCTATAGTCCTATATGATTCTCCCTGCCTAAGAACTGCCCTAAGCAGGGTAGCCTCAAGAGACATGTGGGCTTTGCTAAATAAATTTGGATTGAGTAAGTCATCTTTTTCTAATATACATAAAAATCTTTTGATGTTGGGATTTTCCACAGCTAGATCTTCTGTAATCCTGAGAAGTTTTATTTCCTTGGAATTAATATGCCTCCATGATAACAGCAAACTTCGGAAAAACTTCAAGGCATATGTACCTCAAATGCCTGTCCGACTAGCTTCAGCAAGTCTTCCTGTACATAATTCAGCAGGAGAGAAAGAAAGCACCTCAGCATTCTGCAAACCCATAGAAATCCAACATTTTAAATCATCTCTAGATTACTTAGAATAACTGATACAATGTAAATACTATATAAATAGTTGCCTGCATACAACAAATTTTCGAATTTTTTTCCTGAATATTTTCAATCCGAGGAACCCACAGATACAGAGGGCTGACTGTCCTTTCCACTGGATGATCTTCAGCATCACCAGTAAACTCAATCTCACGACAACCGGGAGGACATTGGCATTGGCTTTGAATAGTTCCCTTTGGCGTCATAGATAATAGGCACAAATAACAGGTTCAACATCTGATGGATATGCTTTCACATACCTTTTAAGATGATCAACTTAATATAAGTTCTACGTTAGACTGAGAGTGTTTCATAAACTTGTGAAAGCCAACATAAGGAGTATCTCAAAGTTAGTATCGTAGAACATTCTAGATCTCTGTGTGCCAGTATTTGGGATTATTGGATTAAACTAATAATTTCACTGCTAGCCTCGTAATCAAACATAATAGCAGCGCTTATTTGGCTGAGTCGGTCTCATACTTAGACCAAGGGAAAAAAGGATTTTTTTCCATCATAAAGATCCCAACCTTACATAATGGTCTCCCTCATGTAATAGCCACACCCCTATTTTTGGACTGGCAGAGCCAGGCTAAAAAGTGTTATGATTACACAAATAAATACAGCACTTTAAGAGGTATTTTTAAGGACAAAAATACATTTTCAACTTTATAACTTTTTTTTTAATTTTTATTTTATATTGGAGTATAGTTGATTAACAATGTTGTGTTAGTTTCAGGTGTACAGCGAAGTGATTCAGTTATACATATACATGTATCTATTCTTTTTCAAATTCTTTTCCCATTTAGGTTATTACAGAGTATTGAGCAGAGTTCCCTGTGCTATAGAGTAGGTCCTTGTTGGTTATCTATTTTAAATATAGCAGTGTTATTACTACTTTTCAAATAGCAGAGGCTAGACAGAGGTTCCAAGTTCCTTGCTTCACTGCTTTTGAAGCTGTTGCAACAGTGACCCAACTGACTGCCGTCATGTATCTTACCCAAACATAGAATTTCCCAGGAAGTCTGAGGTTATCTGGGTCAAGTTCATAAGGTATTTGATTCAGAGCCTGATAACACAGCTTTTGTGTTATACGAGCACACTAGGACCTGGTGCTCTCTTTTAACTGAGACATAAAAACCAAGGTAACAACCTACTTATATGCACTGTCAAGTTTTCATATCATTACAGCCAAAGAAATGAAAACCACTTCCAACCTGCCTGCTTCTATTAATAAACACAGTGAACTTTGATGTAAATGTCAGACATGCTCACTTTAGGCTGCTGGTCAAATTTGCATGAGGATAATTAAATTCTGAATTTCCAAATCACCTCTGTAAATTCAACAGATATGATATATTTCTCTTCTAGTACTAAACCATTTTTTACTATTGCTCTGAATGACTCAACAACTGTAATTTTACAACTCACTGGATGTTGAAGGGTATAATAAGTGTACAGAGGGATATGAACGCGTGTAAACTCAAAGCTTGATGCCACCACTGCGATGTTACACTAACCCACATTCCTCCCAACCTCCCAACACATCCTTCTGCTACAACTGGCTCACTTCTCCACGTACCTAGTGACCTTCAGTCAACTTCTCTTCCCTATACACCTTCATTGGTTAGATCTGCACTAATATGGTAGTCACTAGCCATGTATGGCTTACAGAGCACGTGAAATGTGACTACTCTAAATTAAGACAGTCTATAAGTGTAGGATTACACACCAGATTTTGAAGACCTAGTATAAAAAAAAGAACGTGAAATATCATTCATAATTTTTATAACAATTACCTGCTGAAATAAAAATATTTTTATATATTGGGTTAAATAAAACATATAATAGAAATTTTAAATTTTCTACATGTGTGGCTCACATTATATATCTATTGGATAATGTTGAGTTAGATCATTTCAGGCTCTTTCTAACTCAATTCCACTGAGCCTTTTTCAATTAGACATACGTTGCATCTTCTAATTTTATACTTTATGTCTCGGTTTCTCTCTTTTTCAATCCTCTTGTCTTTCTATGCTGCATCCTGGGTAATTTCTCATATTTATCTTCCAAATCACTGATTCTTTCTTCACTGGGTCTAATCTGTTAATCCATCCATTTCATTAGTATGTTTGTTTTGTTCTGACATTTTGAATACTGTTTTATTTGTTGTGTTTTTACACAAGATTTCACCTAGATTAGAAAAAGTTGGGAATGGTTAGGCAGTTCTACTAATGCTGTCCACACGTGTACTCTGGGACCTAGCCATTCCACTCCTAGATATAAACCAACAGGAATGGATAAATAATAGCCAAAAACTAGAAATTACCCAATGCCCATCAGCAACGAAGTGTGGTATATGTATCCAATGGAATACTATATTAAATAACAAGAAGCGAACTACAAATAATAGAAAAATATAAATGAATTTCATGTTTTTTATTATTTTCATATGTTGAGATAAAGGTCATACGCAAAACAGTATATACTATATAAATCTATTTATAATTTTTTTAAAAAAAACAGGCAACACTAAATATGGTATTAGAATTCAGGATATTTGTGTCCACCTAGAGGGGTGGGATAGGGAGGGTGGGACGAAGATGCAAGAGGGAGGGGATATGGGGATATATGTATACGTATAGCTGATTCACTTTGTTATACAGCAGAAACTAACACAACATTGTAAAGCAATTATACTTCAATAAGGATTGAAAAAAAAAAAAGAATTCCAGTTAGTGTTGCCTTTGGAGTGGGGAGCTTACCTAGTGGAGCACATGAAGGGGCTTCTAAGATGCTGATAACGTTCTGTTTCTTAAGCTGAATACTGGTTATGTGGTACATTTCATTTGTGAAAACTCATAAGGTTTTACACTTATGACTTTTATACTTTTCTATGTGTATTCCTTTAAGAATATTGTAAGCTCAAACTTTCTATCAGATTATCAAAACAAAATACTTGGTGGTTAAAATCCTTTTTTTCTTTTTTCTTCAATTTCAAATATAATAATCTTTATTTCCAGAATTTCACCTTGATTCTTTTTCAAATTCTGCCTAGTCATTTTTAATAGCTTCTTGTCCCTTGTCCATGCTTTAAAAATTGTCTTTTATGTCTATAAACATTTTAAGGATACTTAGTTTATTTTCTGACTCTGATCATTCTTATGTTGAGGTCCTTGGAACATCTGATTCTACTGGTTTTTGTTTCTACTTAATGGCTTGTGTACTCTGTGTAATTGGTAACTTTTTATTGTGAACTCAGGGCTGAACTCAGGGATTCTAAAGAGCTTCGGCTGTGCCTGCATTCCTCCAGAGAAGATCCTCATCTGATTTTGCCACGCATTCGGAGCCTCTTCCACGCTAGAATCATCTTAATTCACTTGAGGTTTCCTGGACAGCATATGTAGAAAATGTAAATTTAAACCCCAAATCCTCATGAGGTCCAAATTCTCAGGAGAGACTCTTTTTTAATTCCTCCATTCCCAGCCAAGGCTTGAACAAACAACTTTTCATAGCAACTTTCATTGCCAGATGGGTTATTCTGGTCCATCTTTTCATTAAGGGTACAGATCTTCAAGACTCCTGGCTTTTGCAGGGTCTTAATGAGTCCTAACTCCCCATCTTGAAGTGCCCAAGACCTTGTCTCCAATCCCATAATGGGCGACACGCACTTACCCTCGCTCACCCACTGCTCTACAGCAGTTGAGAACCAAGGCTCCGGGTTTCTATAATCTTCAGGTACCCACAAGGCAGCCCATAGCTCATACTGCTCACTTACTACCGTGATGTCAGCTCTCTCCTCATTTTCAGCCCCTATGGATCTACCTTCAATTTTTATGAGCTTGGCTACACATATTTGTATGATATCCAGCATTTCTCAGTGTGCATAATTAGGAGTTTCTCAAAACACTCAGTCTGTCATGATACCAGAGGCAGAAGTCCATCAGGCCTTCCCTATCTGATGCTTAAAGGCTAGTGAGACATTACGGCTATCACTTTGCCTCTCCAAAGCCCCTCTGTTACCTCCCAGCTTAGCTATATCTGAATTTTATAGAACTAAAAAGTGTTTGAAGTGAACTGAAATAAGCTGGGATGTCAACCAATCCATTTTCAAAATACGCTACCACTTACCACTTAGTGGACTTGCTAAAAGGTCACCCAACAGAGAGAACCTTGCTACTTCTTTATTCCAAAGGACAAAATAACTCAGAAACCATTCATTTATACAACAAATATTCACCAAGAACCTACTCTTAGCCAGGCACAGTACAAAGTGTTAGACATACAAAAGTGATTGAAACATGAACTTGATCCTCAAAGAGTTTAGCAAGAGTGCCTAAAAGTTTTTTTTTTCCTTAAGTGCAAACTGATCAATAAGTAGAGACTGCCTAGAGTATTGTGTTAAGAATCTGAGGACAAGTCAAACTTCAGTAGATAAAAGTGATCTGTGGGGGGCTTCCCTGGTGGCGCAGTGGTTGAGAGTCCGCCTGCCGATGCAGGGGACACAGGTTCGTGCCCCGTTCCGGGAAGATGCCACATGCCGCGGAGCGGCTGGGCCCGTGAGCCATGGCCACTGAGCCTGCGCGTCCGGAGCCTGTGCTCCGCAATGGGAGAGCCACAACAGTGAGAGGCCCGCGTACCGCAAAAAAAAAAAAAAAAAAAAAAAAAGTGATCTGTGAAAAATGTGAACGTTACCCTGCCACGTTCCTGCTTCAGCACCTCTACTAGCTTCCCATCATCCCTAGACTAGGATCCAGACTCCTTCATGGTCTCCAAGGCCATACAAGATGCAGCCCTGCCTGTCTCCTAGTCTTCGTCTCACACCCTCTTCTTCTTACTCTTGTCTCTTCATACTGGCTTCCTTCTGTTCTCTGAAAATGCTGAGTTCATTCTCATTTTAGCTTATTTGCACATACTCTTCCTTTCATCTAGAAGACTCTTCTCTCAGATCTTTATATGGATCCCACGTCTCATCATCTGGGTCTCAGCTCAAATGAGAGACCCTTTGAGAGGCCCTCCCCTGACCACCCAGTCGAAAGAAGCCCCACCACTATTTCATTTATCTATCACATCACCCTTTTTCTATCTTCTTCACATTACATATCAGTCACTTATATTATCCAGTTTTTTTCTAATGGATTTCCTCATTAAATCCATACTTTGCTTTCCCTGTATTCTCTAAATGTACTTGGTGTATATAGTGCGTGCTCCATTCACATATGGGAATAAACGAATAAGTGGTTAACGATGTCTGCAAGTATGGAAAATGAGAGTGGATTTCACTTGTGCCCCCTAATTGCGCATCAGGAAATAAGACGAGTAGCAAAACAAATCCCCATTAAGTGCAATAAATGCCCTAAGGTTCAGTAGTGGCCAAAGGGGGAGCAATGAATTCTGGTGGCAGCAACTGTGGGAGACAGGCAGAGAGACTGTCCCAGCAGCTTACAAAAGACCCTGAAGAATGAGTAGGCAGCTACTGGCTGCATGTGGTGGAGAAAAGCATCCAGACAGCAAAGGCACGAATGGCAAGCAGGTAAGAGACTCCTGCTTCCTTTATGCTGTCACCCTAAATTCAGGGAATGCAGAACCTCCAAAAGAGTTCAAGTTTTGGCTCCCTGTCCAGAGGTAGCCCAGGTATCCAAACATCAAAGTCCTATCGTAGACTTTGCTGCCAATTAATTGTGTGATTTTTAAGCAAGTTGTTTCCCCCTCTGGTCCTCCAGTTGCAGCACCTCTAGAAACAGCTCTAAAAGTCTGTAATTTTCTCCTATGTTTGCTCCAGCACACGTTCTAAAATTGCCAATACAGAAATTATAAATTCATTTTGATGGTTGTTTTTGTTGATTTGTTTTTTAATGATTAAGAGAGGGTCTACAGAATGTCTGTGTGCCACCCTATTGCTTGACTATGGCTCAGTGCGCAAATCAATTATGAAATGCTGCTCGGGATTTGGGTAAATTTCAAGCCTTATGTATACCATCTGGCCAGTCAGCCCAGCCAGGGTAAGAACAGGGCAGTTCTGTGATTGCCACACCATTGAGCTTCTCAATGTGGGCTCCGTGGACCACCCATTCCATATCACCTAAAGTCCTTGCTAAAAATAAAGGTTTCTGGATCCAATTACCCACCACTCCTCCAGACCCTACCAAATTAGAATCTCTCATGAGAGGGGGCCCAGAAATCTGCACTGTTAATAAGAACGTCAAGGTAATTCTTTCTTACACACCCTCAAGTAGAAAGCCTCCACCTCTTAGCTTCACTCTGTTCTCCGGCAAAAAGAAAACAATAAACAAAATGCTAACAACAATGGCGGCTAGCATTTATTGAGCGCATATTCCGTGCCGCGATCTGTAGCAGGCTTCTCTGGCTGACTTCTATTCTTGCCCCAACAATGTTAAGTAACTCATTCAAGTTCATAACACAGTCAGTGGGGGGAGTCAGGATTTGAGTGCATGTTTCTCTGACTCCAGAGTCTACGTTCCAGCTGCTAACTAGACCGCCGCCGGATATAGTGCTTAAGGGCTGCAGCCTCAGCATCTGCCTCAGTGAGTTCAAATCCCAGCGGCACCATTTACTAGCTGTGTGCCATGGGCAAGTTCTTTAGCCTCAGTTTCCCCATTTGTAAGGTGGGACTAATAAGCATTCCTGCCTCCTAACGTGGTTGGTTGTGAAGAATAACTGAGGTGATTCACGTAGTGTTTAAAAGGGAACCCAGCACATCACAAGCACTCAGTAAGCGCTAGCCATTACGATCCAGCCTCCCCTTTCTCCCACCTTCAGGCTCCTTGGTGGCTGTCACTGGTCCCTAAGGAGGTCTCTGGCAAGCATGAGAAGACAGATCTGAATAAAATCTATCCCCTCTGCTGGAAAACAGCCCATAGCACATGCTCTACCAACAGTGGGTCAGTAATGTGGTCTTTGGAGATAAAGGACTGCACATTACTTGAACTTAAATGTTCAAAGGGCATCAACTCCTTTCTACACAGAACACTTTCAGCCCTGCTGCTGCTTTTTCTTTCATGCTTCCTAATGGTTCTGTCTGTCATTATGAACCTTTCAGTTCTGCTTCAACAAAGCACAAAGGGATTCCATCCTTTAATCCTCAAAATAGTTTGTCTTTATAGTTCAGCAGGTAAGAGAAGGTTGCAGAAGTAACTCCTGAAACCCGGCTCTCATTATGTCAAGAATGGCAATGTGTTGCCGCATCAAAGCATGCGTGATAACAAGTGCTTTCAGGCGGTGAGAACTGCTCTCTATAATCTGCCTTCCAAGTGCCCTCTTGACATGGAAGAACTTTTCTGACTACCATCAATCATCATTAGTAGCGAACGGTGCTACCTGTCCCAGTGACATCTCAGCCAAGGAAGGAAGTCTCATCTTTAGAATGTCAGCTACTGCAAGACTGAAAGTACAGGGAAGGCTTTTCTTCTTCCGTGGCAAAAATTATTCCGTAAGTCATGTTTTTACTAAATCTCCTAAGGAGGTACTTAAAATTATTCATTTTTCTTTCTAAATGAAACTATTTTTACAGTCACGCATAGAATTTTAAATAAGCCACTATTTATGACCACAGATATTTCAAGAGCCCAGAGAAAGGAGAGTCAGCAGAAAAAGTAGCATTGCCACACTATCCTCATGCAGATCCAGTGATGTGCCTGTGAGCTTCCACGTCCATCCCCAAAGCTCCACCCAGAGGAGATGACGCATGTGAGGTGCACAAGGCACAAGCCCCGCAGACCATGGATCTGCTGACCACGCAGCAAATTGTCTCCTCCTTTGGAAAAGCCAATCCGCTAAGCAACACCCAAACATGGCAGGACCCACACAAACAGGCAGCTCACTCCTGGACAGGATGCCTTTTGCTGTACCAAGCTGAGACCTTCCTCCCTCTGAAGGGGACTGCAGCTTTCTCAGATGCAGAATGCTTTAAACAAATGGGGAAAAGACACTGGTCCCATAAGAATCTGGTCTTTATATCAGTAAATTAATCAAGCTTGAAAACTTCTCAGAAACATCCAACTCCAGACAGTAAATGTTTGGCTCAAGCTTTCCTCCATAACCTGCTGTGAAACCAGTTGATTTGACCTGAGATCCAACTCTACAGTGATGATGTTTTCTAGCCTGGGAGGGTGTCCAGTATGAGCTAAAGTGTGAGTGGTAAAAGGTTTGTAATCAAAAGTTCTGCATGAAAGAAGGGACCTCCTCAGAAGTTTATTTTGATGGACGGTGACCTATAATTTTCTGAAACACCAAACAAGTCTCAGGGACCAACACTGAATCTATGCAACTATTTCAACAAGAGCAGCTGAGCAAAATATGATGCATGTCATAGAATGACAAAATGTTCTCATTAGAAACCTCCATCCTAGAGAAGGAAACTGTCTGAATTAGAAGTTTTTTCTGCAGAAACCAGTTACAAAGTTCAGAAGTGTTTCTTGTGCTTTAATACTCAGTTTTTAACTTTGTAAACCACATCCAAGAGGCTTGGCACTTCTGCATTACTATGTTTAATTTTTTTTCTATTTTGGTTAAAAGGACCGTAGGAAAAGATTTTTCTGGCATTCTTGTTCACTTGGTTACATTTGTATAAAGTTCTGATTGCCAGTTGCTCAGATAACAAGTGACAAGGCAGAATTCTTTGAAGCATTAAAGTTCCTTAAATCTAAGGCTAAATCTTGAATACATTATTGAATTCTTTAATATCCTGATGCCTAGCAGATTGACAGCTACGTATTTGGCATGCTCTTTTGTTTTTTGTTTTTGGAGGGGTTTTTGGACCTTATTTTTCATTGCAGATTCACTTGGCAATGGACAGTAAATTTTGTAAACTTGCATCAAGTTTATGGATAAAGAACCATTTAAAATTTTTTTTAATTGTTTAAATTAGAATTATAAGGAGGAACTTCACTATCCTGAGAGCCCCAGGACCAACGCGGCTGAGGCTTCATTCTGTCCTCCACCTTCACCCACTCCAGCTGCTCCTGGAGCTGTCCAGTTTCTGCACATGAAACATACGAAAATACAGAAACAGCTGCCTCTGCCCCTGACCAGGGCACAAACTGCAATAATGAGTCAAAGAATTATTGCAAAATATTATGAATAACGCAATCATATTACAAAAAGGGCTCTTATGAGATGGATGGGATTAAAATCAAGAAAAAGGTTTACAGAACTGAAGGAACTGAAGCCCAGATGCTGAACACATTTATCCAAACGTCTAACTAGAGTAGATTCCCACTGCAACCACTTAGACAAGGGGCAAAGACCCTTGGTACCTCCTAGAATCTTCTGTCTAGACTAAGTCCCTGATGTGGACCTTCTTGCCATCCCCTCGGTCACCAAGCCACGCAGCCATTCTGCCCCAGCCCTAGGCCTATGTGGGTCTAATTCTAGTCCTCAGCCCCCAAGGGAAGGAAGCCTCTGGGCTTCAGGCCACAGGACAATGACCTCGCAGTTGCCTTCTCTGCTCTTGTTGGAGGTCTCTGTGGGCCATAGGTCAGGAGGCCCAGGTCTTACTAGACCCAGCATTCTCAATCAACTCACCTGAGTCAATCAGGCCTTAAGCGTCCATCTGTGCCAATCCTTTTTTTTTTTTTTTTGCATGGAAGGCAGACAGATTGAATGACTTGCTCAAGGTCATAGCAAATTAGCCAGGCCTTCTGTTACCCAAGCCAATGGTTTTCACTTGGTGCCACTGATGAAGCCTTGGGTGATAGAGCCACCTTGACCAAAGATGCCTGGGAATTATCCCTAACCTAGAGCTAGGCTGTCCCTAGCTCAGGACTGATTGGTACAAGGATACAAAATCCCCACTTCCTTGCCTCGAGACAGAACAGACTCTAATTCAGTGGATGCTACAGAGCACCCCATGGGATCAAGCTGACACTAGGCTTCACCTGAAACTACATTCTTTCTCCCGAGGATGCTCTTTTAATAAGTCACTTGCATAAGAATCCCCATCTACATCTAGGGAACTTGATGCTGTGCTTCTCCATGAGTGTTCCAAGCTGGCATCCTGGTTCAGACCCCACAGTGGTCCAAGGGCCTCCATGGACTGTCTTTATCCAGAGCCCATCAATATGAAATCCAGTGCCCGGATAGCCAGGAAGAGCTCCCTTGTCCCTTTCAGCTTAGAAGTCCACCCTTCCCCAGGGAATAGCACCAAGCCCCTCCTTCCTGCCATCTTAGATCTCACCTGACTTGTAAACAGAAGCTGAAAGACATATTCTGAAGTCAGTAAACAATCAGGCTGCAGTTACCAGCAGCAGAACATTGCCTAAAATACAATCAATGAGTCATTCTTCCGGTTCTCTTTAGGGAGGAGAGAAGCCTCCCCCAAGGTCCCTTAACTTGCTTCCTGCAGTGCAAAATCTTTTAAACAGAGAATGGGGGTCTCATCACAGCATGAACAAGCTACCCATTGCCCCTGAAATGACTCTACTCCACTTCCTTAGAGGAATCACTGCTTGCTCCGTGTTCTAACTGATGCTCTCATCCGGATGCAGTATTTGGGATGGGAAGACATCATTTCTGGGGCTTCTTATTCAACTATGACTTGTTTAGAAAAAACAGCATCCTCACTGAGTTTGGACGTGTTTCCTTCCTGGCAAAGGTCAGATTATTGACAAAATATCTGGAGAATTTATAACCTTCTTTGTAACAATAATAGCTGTTCTTTTACAGGACCTAGTATGTGCCAGGGGCACCAGAAATATGCCACTTCTAATCCTCATAACAGGTAGGGAAAATGAGGCTCAGGGAAGCTAAATAATACGTCAATGTCATGTAACAATTACATGGTAGAAACAGGATTTGAACCCAGGTTCAGCTAACCACAGAACGTGTGACTGGGCCACCTCACCGAACTGTGTTTGCCATTGCTCCAATATTTGAGGCTGGTTCTACCCTGCAGTAATGCCTGTTCCAAGCTAAGCTTCCTATAGAATTATTTATGTTCTTGAAACTGTACCACACTCTCTGATCTTGAGAAAGTGAAGCAATATAAAGGGTGACTGGGGTGGATAAAGATGAGGATCAAAGGGGGCTCTGACGGGAAGATGCAGTAAATATACTCTTCCCTCTTCCTCCCATAGGTATAACTAAAAACGGGGACATTATATCTAAAACAAACACAGCAAGACTCCAAAAGGTAAAGAGAAGTCAAGAAAGTTAAGGACCTCAGGACCCAAGGAATGACATGGTGGTGAGTTCCTAGATGTTCTTTTTTCTTCATATATTCCAGACTAGATACTGGAGAAGCCAGCAACCTGGAAATGCCAACAGTCATAGACAAAAATAAAGAACTCATGTCTCTAACCCAAGAGCCAAGGAAGAGGCAGCCTAGTCCCTTTCAGATAGAAAACTTTTAGATAATAATCACTCTACTCCAGCTAAATACTACAGGAAAAACCTGCAGTCCCACCACCACCCCACTAGCAAAGGCCTAGGAGCAGAGACTCTACCGAGGTGTCCCAACACCCCCTTCCAGGATGATGTCAGAGACGCCTGAGTGAGGAGAGTGGACTTTCATCTCCTCCAGGTGCAATCCCAGCTGTGGAGCTGTCAGAGGAACCTAGCGGAGATTCAGGACTTTACCACCCACACTCAGCAGTAACCATCCCCAGGAGTGTCGGGGAAGCTCATGTAGGGAGCAGTGTCCAAGCACCCCTCCTGCTCGCAGCCAGAGTGCTGTAGCTTCAATGAGCAATTACTTTCTTGAAACAAATGAAAAATTGGAACGATATGACAAAGAAGTAGGAATTCTCAGCAAAGGGAAGATAGAAAGAAGAACCAAATGGAAATTTTGGAACTAAAATATACCATAACAGAAACTAAAAAAATAAAAAAGCTCTCACTCCATTTTGCCGTTGAGATGGGCTCAACAGCAAAATGGAGCAGATAGAGGAAAGAATCCATAAATTTGAGGATAGAAATTAAACAGAAAGTAGACTGAAAAAAATGAGCAGAGCCTCAGAGACCTGTGGGATTATAATGAAAGATCTAAAATATAGGTCTTCTGGCTCCCAGGAGAGGGTAAAGAGGGTGGGCCCAAAAAAGTATTTGAAGAAATAACGGCTGAAAACTTCCCAAACTCGGCAAAAGACAAATTCAAGAATTTCAGTGAACACCAAACAGGGCAAACCAAAGAAATTCATATCAAGACACATCATGGTCACACTTCTGAAAACTAAAAACAAAGACAAAAAAAAAGTAGCCAGAGAGAAATGATGCATTAACTATAAGGGAAAAGCAATTTGAATAATACAGGACTTGTAATAAGAAATCAAGGATGCCAGGAGGAAGTGGTCCAACATTTTTCAAGTGCTAAAAGATAAAACTGTCAACCCAGGACTCTATATCCAGAGAAAATATTCTTCAGAGATGACACTCTCAGAAGAAGGAAAACTAAGACAATCCATTGCCAGCAGACCTACCCTGAAAGAATGGCTAAAGGAAGCTCTCTAAACAGAAAGGAAAAGATAAAAGAAAGAGTCTTGGGACACCAGGAAGGAAGAAAGAACAGACAGAGCAAAAACATGAGTAAAATACAACAGACTTGACTGCTCTTTTGTTTTCTAAACTTAGTTTATGATTAAAGCAAAAATCATAGCACTATTTGTGGTTTTCAAGGTATGCAGAGGAAATATTTAAAACAATCATAAAAGGAGGAGGGGAAAGGGAGGTAAGTTTCTACATTTCGGTGGAACTGGTAAAATGTCAGCACTAGGAGACTGTGATAAATCATCTGTATATAAGTGTAATACACAGAACAACCAATAAAAAAAGCTACATAAAGAGATACACTCTAAACCAATGCAGGGGACACGGGTTCGAGCCCTGCTCCAGGAAGATCCCACATGCCGTGGAGCAACTAAGCCCATGCACCACAACTACTGAGCCTGCGCTCTAGAGTCTGCAAGCCACAGCTACTGAGCCCATGTGCCACAACTACTGAAGCCTGCAAACCCAGAGCCCGTGCTCCGCAACAAGAGAAGCCACTTCAATGAGAAGCCCGCGCACCACAACAAAGAGTAGCCCCCACTCGGCGCAACTAGAGAAAGCCCGAGTGCCGCAATGAAGACCCAACGCAGCCGAAAATAAAAATAAATTAATTTTTTTAAAAAACCACACAACTGATAAATCAAAATGGAATTCTATAAAATGTTCAAGCAGCCCACAGGGAAGCAGGAAGAGGGCAAAGGAAAGACTGAGGAGGAGGGAGTGGGGGTGGGTAGAGGCACCTCCACCTCCTATGCCAGGGTTACTCCCGAGCTAACTAGGCCCTTTTCATGGGGGACAGCAGTCTCCCTGCTGCTCAGGGGTGTACCTTTGGGGCAGGGCCAAGGGGAGGAACTCTCCAGGCAACTCCACAGAGCTTTGCCTCAGGAATTACAGTGGGTTGGGGATGTTCGTACTGACGATCACGGAAGGCCCTTGTCAAAGCCATCAGGCTGACCTGCCAGCACACCCAAAGGGGCTCCTTGCCCGGGGTTGGGTCTCCGCTAACCTTCAGCACAGTGGAGGCCCCCTGCAGGAGGAGTATGGTATGTTTACATGCCAGTTACAAAAGCCAAAAGCCCCACACTCTACAACCTATACTGCTGGAAAAAATTAATTCAGGTGGCTTTGATGAAGGTTGGATGCAGCTTGGAGAGAGGAAAGAAACAAGTGTGTGTCATGTGGAGCCACGCCCCAAATGCTTAAAGAAATGAGCTGAGTTCAGAATCAGGCAGCCTTGGTAAACTCTCCCTACCAGATATAAAGACTTACTTCAGTCTTAGAAATACTAAAAAGAAAATGAATCCTGAGTTCCAGTGTAGTTCAACCTCCCTTTCATTGTATTAGAGGCAGGACTCCTGAATCCTTCCAGGCAGGTGGGGAGCCCCCAGTGTTACGGTAAACCATTTCATAGGACCTGCCGGCCCTGTGTCTCTTAGAAGAATGCTTCTGAAAACCTTCCATTACAGTTGTTTATGATTTTTAAGCTTTAAAAAAAGAAAAATGTACAAATATCCTGGGGATGATATTTGTACATTTCATGTCATTCATTACTGCAAATGTAATTTTAATCAGTTCAACATAAAAGTATCTTAATATGCTCGATGATGGCACCGGTAATTTTAAATATTAAAATCCACATTAGGAAAAAAAAAAGGGGGCTCTGATTCATTCTCTCCTTCCAAATAAGCACAATCAGCTTGGCACACACCTCCAATCTTCCTTTCTCCTCTCCCCTCGTCTTTCCTTCCGTTTGTCTTTTCTCTTTCCTCTTGCTTTTCTCCCTTAGGAGGTAGCTAACAAAGAGCAGGGTTGTAGGGGCAGAGTCGAAGTTGACCCAAAAAAATCTAATTATTCCTTCTCCTTCCACAAACTCAGAAACCTAAGGCTTTTTATAAAAGTAGTAGCTCTATTTTTCCCCCCAAAATCTCTGCTGTTTATGTTTGCCTTGTCTTTAGCGAACTCTAATAGATTTTTCTATTGAGTTCTGGTCTGGATCCCAGGTTCCTAAAAGGTGTATTTGAAGACAATACCAGGTAGATTCCCTTGAGTTTCTGGATACAATCTTCCTTTCACCGAAAGGCAAACAGCTCAAGGAAGGCTCTCCTACACCTACATCCTCCTTTGACTTCCCAAGAGCAGGCCTGGCAACTTGGAAAATTCTGGAAGGTTGCTGAAAATTCAGAAACAGGGTTTCACGGCTTTTTAAATACCGTTAAATTTGAAATCAATGCCTCAAGTTAATTTGGCTCTTTCCGCCTTGAGCTGATTAGTGAACACTAAATTTCATGCTAACGCTCCCAAGCCATTTGCCTGCAATGCGGGAGTCACTTTCCAAATTCCGCTGATTGCAGTAAAAATATATATGGTCACATCATCTCTTGACCGTGGTTCTACAGTATTTCTCTGCTCATACAGGTGGGCTGGTGTTTACTGTATTAGACCATCATGCTCCAACCTCCCACTGGCACATGAAGTTAGTGGTTCTCTAAAGCAGTCCTGGAATCCATTACCATGGAAACAAAAGGTACAAAGAGTTATTTTTATCTCACAGGAACTCTAAAAAGATCAAAAGTGTTTTCAAAGCAAAGGTTTGCAGGGCTAAATCCATTCTAGCTTGGGTTAAAAAAGCCTTGGGGTGAAATAACAAGGCAGGTTAACAGAGGAAAAATGAGGGTGGTAGGATGACAGCAAACACACAGCAGCTGGGAGGCTCTGCAGCTGGACAACCGGTGGACACCTGGGGCTGCTCACCAAGTCTAGCCCCCAAAAGTGGCTTTAAAAACCCAACTCTCTTCCTCTGCCAAGGTACACGAAATAGGATTAGAACTCTGGTCTCTCCTCACGTATGTGAAAATGAGACGTCTGCTTTTCTGACATTGATAATATCATACAAACTTTGGTCCCAACATCTCCACCCGACCATTCTAGACTAGACTCAGTGGAAATGAGGACTAAAGGAAGGAACCTTAACACAAATATGTTCATTGTATCATCTCTCCATTTGATCTAGAAATTGATCCCGTGTGTTGAGGAAACGCTGTCATGGGTCATATTTTAGTTTGAGAAAGGAGTAGGTACAAACCACATGTATTTGTTTTAGTGTCTCTGTGTTTTCCTGAGGTCCAAGTAGTTTCACCACATCCTGCCGTTAACTTCAAAGAACAATTTTGGATGTGTTAGTCCTTCCATGGAAAACTTCCTGATACATAAACTGCTCTGGCCATCTGTAAAAATACAAATTCTTCCCATCCAGCCCCCTCTTCGAAAAACATCTAGTGCAGTAGGAAGCTCCCATCCACAGTGCTGAAGGAGAACACGTTTCCTAACATTTCCCAGGGGCAGGAAAGGCACACGGGGTCATGGCGGTCAGACTCCATTCTTATATCCAGGCCACTGCCCACTGAGGATGTCCTGGGCCAGGCCACCTGCCATCCTGGCCACTTCCACTCTGAGAGTATGAGGCTTAGAGAGTTGAAGCCCTCCATGTTAACTTCCCTGCTCAAAGGCAGTCTTTTAGAATGGCAAGGAAAAACGAATTTCACTTAGAGTAGGGTTAAACTAACAGCAGGAGTATGTTCAGGGGAAAGGAAAGCATAACAGAAAGGATTTGAAATCATACTGTATGAAAGACTGTGCAAAGCAGTGGTTGAAAGCATGAGCTTTTGCATCTGTCAGACCAAGGTTTGACTATGGCTTGGCCGCTTACTTTCTAAGTTATCTAAAGAAGCTTAGGTAAGCCTCATTTCCTCATCTGAAAACCATACTTATCTGATGGATTTGTACCTGGGATCAAATAAGATCAGGCATGCTAAGTGTTTAGCACAATGCCTGGCATTTAAGAAGCTCTCAGTAAATGTTAGCTCTTATGCTGTTACTGTCAGGAGCAGATTAAACAGTAGAAACTTTTAGCCTGGAGAACTCAAGACTCAGGACAGCCAGGACCTTCAAACATTTGAAGAACTGTCCCATAAAAAAAGAGACGCATCAGAAGACAGGAGCAGGGCCAATGGGTAGAAGTGATTGACCATGACCTCCATTCCCACCTTGAGCATCAGAATTGCCTCACTCTCCAAATGACTGGGTGGGCTTCCACATCCCTTATGGAATTAAAGCCATTCCTAAAACTGCTCCAGGGGGAAGAAGATTTCAGGTCAGAAGAGAGAGAAAAAAAAATGAATGCCATTACAAAATGGAGTGGGTCAGTTTGTGAGATTATTAGCATCAAGTGTTTAAATGCATCCTCAGGATGCATTCTTTTCGTACCTCTCTGTGCCAAGGACCATGCCAGGTACTCTCAGAGACATAAAGATGAGTAAGACATGTTTCCTGCCCTCAAGAGCATTATTCTCTAGAGGGGGATTGAGTGGAGATGTATGTTTAACACAATTAAGTGGTACAAAAGGCAGCACTGAATCACTAAGTGTCAAGGAGCTTAATAGATGAGATTCTGCTTTGGATGAAAGGCTTTCATAGACGATCTCAGAAATGCCTTCCATCTCTGAGGTTCCACAAAGCCAAGTATTAGGGGAACTAGGGAAAACAACTGTAAAATAATAAAGAAATTATTCTGTGCCAAGCTTCCTAAAACATTTTTTAAATGTTCATTAGTGGATACGATATCTTAAAATGGTGTTAAGCCTTCTACTGAGTTTAACTGAGTTATATAAAACAAAGTACAATGCAAAACCGTGTACTTTTCCTTCATAAGATCAGTTTTCTAACTGGGCATAGCTTTTTAAGGGTAATTCTCATCATGTAGACGTGATCAGCATTATTTACAGGTTTTACATTTCTTTCACGTCAAATCCTAAACTTGTACCACTTTACTAGAATGAAATATTGATGCTATTAAACACCATGAAATGTTTTAAATAAGATGTTAAAATAACATTTATTCATCAACCTTGGACTACTATAGTATTTTAGATCACTGATTTAACAACTAAATTTCTTCTTATCACATTCTATGCCTAACACTGATCAGGAGAGGCTGAAATTTAACTGTAATTACAGTCCAAAAAGACAGGTTTTCATTTTAGTTCCTCATAGTTCAGAGAAACACTTAAGGGTAAATACAAGTTTGAAGCTTAAAATCCAGATTCTCCCAGCATGTGCTTAAACTCACCCTGCTTCACATGCAGACCCTCGGCCGGGCACTACTCTCAGGACCGTGTTGGCTCAGATCAGCATGGAGGTGACAGATGCGGCATTCATTTAAGGAGTGGTGCTGGGTTATCTTATTTTTGTTAGAGAAGGATACTGTGGGGAAAATATTCTCCACTTAATCTATTTTACTTTCAGCAAGGTGTTACCTGTAAATATTAAGTTACACACACGCAAAACTCACTAGGTACTTTAGCTGCATGCATATAAATGAAACGAGGTAATCCAAACTAAAAAATGGAATTTCCGGTATCTTTTCTCTTCAGGCAGAGGGGAAAAAAATATCCAAGGATTTAAAATTCCAACCCAGTGGTTTCAAAGACAACAAAACATCTCCCATCGAGCTCCCATTTAAATCGGTGGGGTAACGAGAGTAGAAATTACAAGTTAAGGTACCGCAGCATGAAGAAGAAAAATAAGCAGTTATGCCATTTTCAATACAGAACCTATTTCCAAATCGCTCAAAATGCTTTAACTTCGAATACTGTAAATTCTCCAAATTTTTTTACCTTACTGAGATCTATGACCGCTTTGTGAAACGGAGAAAGTGCAGATATGATTACTCCCAGTTTCCTCAAGGCTCAAGAAGACAGCAAGGAGAAGCTGTGACCCTCTCGAGAACAGTGGCCTTCCTTATTGGACTGAGGCAATAAAATCGATTCACTGATAATGCATTTAATTTCTCTCTCAGCAATTAATTGTGTACCTATGCTTAATGAGAACAGTATAAACAGTCAAGATAGGCGTGTGGCAGATGAAAAGAAATTTTTTTGATCTTAAGCTACGTGGATTTCCAAAGTGCAAAAATGGGGGCTGGTGGTAGGAATTCTCTGGGGTCCACTAGCTCCTTGCTTGAATCACACAGCAATTCACCTCCTGTATCCACTCCTACCCTGAACTAGAGGGCTTAGATTTCTGGCCTCTGGATGCTCAGTACCCACTTGCTTGGATTTTAACTGAGGTCCCGACTTTCGCATTCAGTGGGAGCTGGGGACATAACCCTCCAACCCTCCCCGTTTTCAGTCCTCCTAGAAGACTCTTAAAGGGGTCCTTTGAAGTTTTGCCATAGCAGAGAGATGCTAAGCAGAAGAAATAAGGTTTCCACTTACTTCCGTCTTCACGGAGCTGAAGGCATCAGGTCAAAGGTTCTGGGATTCCCCACACCTGGAAGAGCCCTTCGCCTCGCCTGGCCTCTGGTTTATACACTCCTACCCACCCCTCTAGGCCCAGGCCGATCCCACATTACCACGGGTAACTCGACTCATAGCTGCAGCTTCCTCAGGTGAAGTCGGCCTCTCTTCTAAACCCTGGCACCATATCACAGCCTTATCACATCGTTTTATACTGTTCGTTGCTATTGTATACGTGTTAGTGATTTCTCCCCAACGAGATTCTAAGCGATGTAAAAGCTTTGAGTCTTCTATTTCTTTCTTAGTTATCCCCAGGAGTGTCAAACACCATATACTTCCAGGATGCTGAATAAACCCAAACACCTGCTGGGGATTGGCTAGTACCTAGTTCACCTGTTCAGTTAAAGAACGAGAATAAGTGGGTAATATATTGGTATTTCTTCACCGTATTCTGCTTGTCTTGGTGGGAAAAAAAGAGCTTTCACACTTACTGAGTTTAAAGAACAATACCAAGAACTATTCAGCAAGTAACACTGTGATAGGATTCTGTCCTTCCTGCAAAGACGGCAGAATTCTGCATTGCAAAAATACCACTTCTCCGTGGTCATTTTTAAGTCTTTTGTCGTTTACGGACAGTTCTGGGTGTACTCTGATGCTTTTGCAAATATGTTCCTATAAAAGGGTTTCATCTTCAAGGAATTCATGGAAGACTCTGACAAGTACAGGTTTCTGGTAACTGACTGTACTGCTGAACTGAATGAATAAGCGTTTTCAGAACTCTAATGGAAAACTGATAAACTCATAAAAGTGCTAACAAAAGATCAAGATGAAAAAAAATTAATTACATGGGACTGAGTGAACTGATGAGGATGATTATAATTTTGGTGACTTTGTTTGAATAAAAAAATAAATAAAATTAAAAGAAAATAAATACCACTTCTCTTTCCCTGAGGAGTCTTTTCACATTTCAGTAAACTATCCATGTTTGATTAAAATGAAAATGTACCAGGCCATAATTGATATGTTTGACTGAATTATTTATATTTTCAACAGGTGGAACATGAGAGGTCCTAGTGTTAGTCAAAGTTTTATATGTTTAGTCCCACTATTTTTCTGGTTGTCCAAAAATGAATGTGACTTCTAGAGAAAGTACTTCTGAATCTTTTTAGTGCTTCCATTTCTGACATCTGTATCAGAAGGTAATGGGTGTAAGTATTATGTAGTCCATAAAAGTATTCCCTCAATAAAAGGATAGTGTTCTTTGCCCACAGTGGGCCTATGTTTCCATCTATGTTGGATCATTGTACCAACATGGCGAAGAAAGGGAATTTCACTAACAAAAGATCAAGATAAAAAAAAAAATTAATTACATGGGACTGAGTGAACTGATAAGGATGATTATTTTTGTGACTTTCTGTCTGAATAAAAAAAAAAAATCCCACAAGGATTCAGAGGCAAAAAATATACAAATCAATTTTCACTGCAAAGTAAAGGAGCTGTTACAGTGGGAGATTCCTGGACTGAATGTCAATATTATGACACAGCGTGAGTGTGTTTCGTGTTTGGTCATCGCAATCACTGTTGCTTTTGTTGTGGTCATCCATTTACAATGCTTGCTGTCAGTTTATTTATCTCTTGTAAAAGTAAAATACAGTGTGTGTGTGTGTGTGTGTGTGTGTGTGTGAAAAAAAAAGAAAGGGAATCCCAACCCAAAAGACAGACATAAACACTGCCTGCAGCCTTGAGGGTTAGACAGCCGCTCATCCACAACCACGGCTCCACCTCTTATACCATCAAACCAGGGGTACTGGGAAAGAGTCCAAAGGAGCCAGAATTTGTTGTTGTTTTCATTGTTTTCCACAACTGAACCCCAGTGGCACCTTTGGGTGCTGATATAACCTTAAAATTTAGCACAGCTTGTCTTTGGGTCATCCAATCTTTCCCTTGGCTGTCTGTTCATTAAACAAAACTGACTCTTACCACCTAAGACATGGATTTGGAAAGAACAGAAGCCCACTGCTTTCTTAGCTCAACTGGTTGGAGCATGAGGTTGGTGAGGTCCCAGTCTCACGTTTGGCCTTCAGGCAAACGAGACAGCTTAGCTCCATGCCAGAGCCTATTTGGACCTATTGATTGCATTGTTTCTTGGTCAGTGACAGCACCTTTAATGCTAACCTGCCATTGTTCACAAAATAAGGCAAATCAGTACAGACGCTTGAGTATTGAAGTAGAGGTCTAACTCAAGATGAATATCCTACTAACGTGGACGTCAACGTCTCCCTCCTCGCTCTCATCATCGTAACTATGTATCAGGGATCCTACTTAGGACTTCATGCACTTTACCTTATCGTCTTTTAAAACCCTATGAAGGAGGTACTATCATTACTCTTCAGATGTAAGAAAGCTAACGTTTACATCACTTTGCTGTACACCTGAAACTAACACAACATTGTAAATCAACTATACTCCAATAAAAATTTTTTTAATTTAAACACACACAGAAAAGAAAGCTAAGATTTAGAGAGATTAACTAGTGTACTTAAGGTAATATAACTAATAAGTGTTACATCAGAATTTGAACCCAGGAAGTCTGACTACAAAGCCTGACCTATTTCATATAATTCACATTAATCTGTTTTACTCCAAAGAGTATCAAGCACCACTAGATAAGTATTACAATAATCTATAATTTGAAAAGACAGCTCCTGAGGATAAATATCTATAGGACACAAATATCTCTACAACAAATCTCCATAGGAATGATATGCCATTTGTTCTCTAAACAATATAAATGCAAACAGTCTCAGAGCTGAGATGACAGATCACTTTGAGAACTCTACTACATAGAATTGTCACAATGTTAAATACTTAAAGTTAAAATGTAAGAAATAGCACAAACACTAATAAAAGTTAGAATTCACTCTCGATTCATGTAAAGGGAAGCAAGGGTGAGCTGGAGCAAGAATACATCACCATCCTCACATCCCAAGGGAGCCCAGGGTGGCACTTCGTGACTTCGAAGGTGGGCCTAACCAGTAGATCTGGGGCTATACTGTACCAAGGAACCCAGCCTCCCCAAGCACAGAGGGAGCCTGGGAGAGTCTTGGAAGGAGACAAATGGCCAACATTGAAAACACATGTCTATCAGCTTGCTGGGCCAAATGAAATAAAGCAGCAGAGATTGGCCTCGTTCTGGAAACAGATAAAGGTGGCTTTGGACAATGCTATACCTGGACCCCTTCCCACCCCACCAGCCTGGTGCTCATTATGTATTTAAAATACATAAAGATTACATGTATATTTTTATGTTATTAACGGTGCTTAGAGATAGGGAAAGTCCCTATCACAGCTGAAAGAGATGTCTCTGTCTTTTGCCAGAGAATGTGTTTTACCAATTAAATGGGTAAATAGGCCCTTTTCCCCCTCTGTGGGTAAAGGGCCTCTTGTGACCCTCTATTGATTAAGACTGCTGTGGAATGTTATTTGCAATCTCATTGCATAATGGAAATCAGGAGGTAGCTGTCCTGGTTTCTGAAGACAGATTGCTGGTAGCTGAGACAAATCGCAGCCTCTTTCGTCACTTACTCTTCTCAATCCCCTGTCAATGTGTATCTTACAGTCCAGGTTTCTTAAATCGGTCTGCTCCACTGTCACAGGTAATAAAAATGAGGAAAAGTGATCCTCTGAGTGACCCTGCTTTAGGAACCCTGTTCAAGTGACCATTCGCTGATCATCACTCCTGAGCCACACATTATTTACTAAGGAACACAACTTCCAAAAGAGCACACAATTAAAAATAGATCCATACAGCAGCTGCTGTGATTATGACCAATAAGAATAGAAATTCAACCAGGCATGAATCAAAAGAAAAAAGGCCGCTGCCAGACAGAACATTGTTCAACCTCATTTTTGTCTTGTGCACTTTGACTTGCTAAGTCAGCCAGCGGACGGTTTGCACGGAGCAGAGTTTCTCAAAGTGTGGTCTGAGAAACAGCAGCATCAGCATCACCTGGTTACCGTTAGCAATGCCAGGTCTCAGACCCCAACCCAGACTTACCGACTCAGAAGCTCTGCCGGCGGGGGTGGGGTGGGGACTCAGCTTCCATGCTTCACAAAGCCTCTGGGTGATTTGGATGCATGCTAGAGTTTGACAGCTACCGGGCAGGAGCCAGGGGCAGCCCTCGGATGCTAAGTCTTCCCACAGAAAGTACAGCTGTTGGTTGTAAAAAGTTATCTTCTGAAGAGTCTGGGAAGAAACCAGTCCTGAAACCAAATAAAACCACTGCCATCTTCAATTGTGCTGTAAGCTAAAACTTCTCATTAAAAAAAATCAAGTCTTGGGCTTCTCTGATGGCACAGTGGTTGAGAGTCCGCCTGCCGATGCAGGGGACACGGGTTCGTGCCCCGGTCCGGGAAGAGCCCACGTGCCGTGGAGCGGCTGGGCCCGTGAGCCACGGCCGCTGAGCCTGCGCGTCTGGAGCCTGCGCGTCCGGAGCCTATGCTCCGCAATGGGAGAGGCCACAATAGTGAGACGCCCGCGAAACGCAAAAAAAAAAAAAAGTGTATAGCACTGTCACAAGCCATTCTCTTAGAAAGACTCCTCACTACTTTCAAAACAACCTCGTTATTATTTATTTATTTAAATTGGATCAAAGATTCTTTAAATTCTATAGTGCTTTACGACTTTCAGAAGTTTCACACACATGATTTCATATAATCCCATAATAACCCTTTTTTCCCCTCCCCCTTTATTGCCTCTCCCCTCTTCCCTCTCCTCACTCATAGCCGCTAGTTAAAACAAACTTATTATTTAAAACACTCAAAAGATAGGCATTAATCACTACGTAACGTCTTAAGAGGTCTTCAGTATTCACTGTAGGATGTCAGATCTTTCGAGGCTAGGAAAAGGGAAAGTAAGAAATACTTAAGTTCACCGAGTTTAAAATCTGCTCCACCCAACAAGTCACGCTGCTCCTTTAATGGTCTGAGCACATGACCACTACACTGGTTCTAAGTTACTGCATGTCGTAAAAGCCACCACCTGTGAGGTGGGCCTGTATCATGTGAGTCTGCCTTATGGCAAGGTGTTTTTGGTAATTCATTAATTCAGCCCCTTTGTTGGTCCAAGAAGGGGCTCTATGAGACCAAAATTCACTCGAGAGCTAATAGTGCCTGGAATGCCTCTAGCATTGTTTTCACTTTTTTTTCAAATGATAAATGACCTTAAGAAATCAAAGTCAAGTAACCTATCAGTAAGGGATTTATTAAATAAATGATGCTCTCTTCATATAATGAAAAACCAAGCAGCTAAAGTTTTACAGTTCTCAGCCCTGGACAAATAACAGAATCATCTAATGATCATTTAAAATATACCAATGCCAGGGCTCCACCCCAGTTTCATTGGTCTTGGGTAGGGTTTGGGCTTTTTTAAAACCTATCCAGGTGATGCTAACAGGCAGCTAGGGTTGAGAATTACTGAGGTGAATCTATATTAGCCAACATGGAAATCTCTCCCAGGCATATTGTTATATGAAAAAGAAAGCCATAAGACATATCTATTAATAAAATTCTGTGTGTGTATGTGACTTCACAAAGAGATATGTGTTTGGATGTGGTCTCTTTCCATTTTACGCTATTTACTTATTCGTTGCTTAGACTTTTCAAAATGAGAATGTGCTCGTGTCTTTTACTTATTTAATTTTTAATTTTAAAAATCTGTTTAGAGGAAATGTGAATTGGTAGGAAAATGAGGCAGCACATGAAAATATAGGAACTCCCAAAATATACCACCTGTCCTTTCTCCCCTTCTCCTTCCTTCTGTTCCTTTTTGTCAATGAGTACAAAAGTAAAATATACAAAATCCCATTTCTGTTCTATCTACCCAACACCTACTATTTCCAATATCGGGGATTGGGGTGAGGGAGGTGGAGGAAGTGGAAGGGGTAGAGAGATATGGTTCATTCATTCATTTATTCAGCAAACATTTATTAGGTTCCCAGATAGGCCCATACTAGGTGCTGGAAATAACAGCAACAAACAAGATATATATGCCCTCATGGTTATCATGGATATCATCCTGCCCTCGTGGAGCTTTGTTACATGTAACAAAGAAACTTAATGTAGTGGAGAGAAGTAAGAAAAGACTTCCCGAAGTGGAGGTAGACCTTTATCTTGGGAGAAATAGCGGCCACTAGAACTTTAAGAAGAGGAGTGGCACGACCACGTCTGCATATTTACGTGTCTCTGTGGCTTCGGGTTGTGTCAGTGACCATGGGCCGTGACCATGGACCATGCCCTTTTCCCCCTCTACCCCAACGTAAGGCCACTAAGAGAGAACATCCATCGTCTCTCATCCGAGGTGAATAGGCTCTTTACAAAATTAAATTAGAGCTTGCTACAGGAGCAAAGCATTGACTAAAGGAATCTATCTTTCAATTTTCCCTTATCTGTTTGCCATCAAATAAGATTAAACACGAAATGTTACCTCTTGCTGAGTTTATCGATTGGGCTCATTTTTCTGCCCTTCTAACTAGATGAGCCTGAATATGGCAGATATACCTGTTCAGAGTTTACAGTTAAGAAAGCCCATTGTATGCAATAAGTAACTCGCAAAATGCTTGGCTTTATGGGAGTGGTTACTGCAACTAGTAGAGTCTCTTGGAAGAAAATCTATCTTTGTAAATATAGCAGGATAGGCGAGCACATCCAGGGTAACGGGATGCTTCATTGTACTTCATTTACTTAACATGAAGGTCAGTTTTAGCCACTTATAACCAGGACACTTCCACATGGTGAGAAATTATCTAGAAGTAATTCTAGATAATTATAGAATAATCCACACGTGGATTTCTATTTGATTGCTTTGGGAAGTATACACTACAGACTATCTAACCCCCATCCTTCAAGAGCTGAAAATTAATTCTCTAGGTAAAGTTCACCAGAAAAACATGAGAAAGAGAAATTATATATGACACTGTCCTTTTCTAACCCCAATGCATCTATGTGGACATCAATATGTGTTACCTCCTACTATCAATGTGCTATTTTTAACTTATAATGTTCAATCTTTGCTCAAAGTAAGACATATGATTAGTGTTTTGAGGAACAGATTTGCTCTAATTTAAAAGAGAGGGGTGGAAATGTTCTAGAAAGAGGAAAAAATCCGAGCTCTTTATAAAACATATGCAAATTCCTCGAAACTGCTTTATAAAACAAATTTAAATTATGGGCTTCCCAGTCAACATTTCCAAAAGGCCCTCTCATTCTTTTTTAATTCTTTTCAAACTAAGCAGTCTCCATCTGAGAGCTGGACCCCTCTTTTCTTTGGTCTCTCTGCAACACGGGCGCCACTGAAATGGCATATTAACCCTCATGTAGGTTGGAGCAGTTCTGGGTTCGCTACTCTGCAGTTATGGGTCACATTATCCTAATGGATCCTACTGTTATCCAAAACCATTAACTTGGTATAGGGATTAAACAGTCACCTAGGTGACCACTCTGCCGCCATGTTAACCCATATATGACACGTGTGTGTGTACGTGTGTGTGTGTACGTGTGTGTGTGTACGTGTGTGTCAAGGCTGCGTGTAGTGCTTCTGAAAAGTTCAGATCATTGAAGTCTTTTCTGTGACTCAAAACTTGTTTTCACTCCCAACACACCTGACAAATGAGACACTTCAATCAGTAAAAATGGTTCTAGGGAGGGGGTTGGGAGACACACACTCACTCACTGTGTCGTCACATGAAAAGCCTCTGAGGTAGTTTTGATAGCCTACACACCCGCCCCCAGGGCATGAGGAGAGAGGGTGTAAGCCCCGCCCACACTCAGGGTTGACAATCACTTGTTTAGTGTGGCATTCAGTGCCCCAAGGGGCGAGGCCACAGGCCAGCTTCCGCCCCACACCCACCCCCCAATGAAGTCTGGCTCCACCCCCTGCCCAATTCTCCGCTGAAGTTAAAGGGCTGATTTTACCATTTGCCCCTGAGCTTTGATAGGAAGAGAAACAAAGACAGGGCAACATTCCTTCCCTCTAGAGAAAAGCAGGACCAGCTATACACCACAGCAGAGGAGCTGCCCCTCACCGGGACAAGGTGCAGGTTCTGGGGAGCTAAATGAACCTCCCCCCAATACCTGAATCCCCTTGACAAAGACAAATCATTTCATTGCACCGCAATTAGCGATCCCACGGAAAACAGAATCCTCCTCTGACTTAAACACAGACATGTTGTATGCAGATAACTGATAACACATGCATAGCTCCTCTCCTGAAACAAGGCTTCGATTAGGAGAATGGAGAGGGATACGAGGCCAGGAGAGGCTGCCACAGGAGGGCCAGACTGAAGGAAGAGGAAGATGGGCATGCCTGGGGGACTTTGTCTCCTTCACAATGTAGCCCAGGCAGATAACACATGGCTTTACCGGGACTGTCCAGAAAAAGAGAACTGGGACCTTTGGAGATTACTTCTGATTTCAGCCCAAATGTTTTCTATACAATTTTAAACAGATTCCAGCTACATTCTAAAAACCCCAATTAATGCTTGTTGTTGAGCAGGACAATAAGTAATTCATTAATCAAGACCTGTTTACATCCCTCATGGTCAAGGTTAATTGTGTTTTTCCAAACCAAGATGCTCGACCTTCTGTGACTCCATTAATCCAGGAATAAGTGGCACTATACTGATATCCAGGCATCGTTTTAGATACTATGGGTCATATGCCGTCCTGGAGGGGCCCAAGCGCCATAAAACTGTCCTAAATGTTTCATTTTATTCGGGTCATAGCATTTGTTTAATCAAATTATTATCTTTCAAAATGGAACTGTAAGCGAATCCCCAAAGCATTAATCTGCTAATCACTCCTTTGATAACTATTCTAATATGTCACGTCAGTCCTAGCATATGTGTTTAAACAGAATATATATTCACACATAAAGTGAAACATTTTCTATTCCAGGAGTGACCATCACCATTTCATAATTAATATCAGTGTGGAGTGCTGGCTGGAGGTCTCATATGAATCGTCAAAGTAAACTAAAGTAGCACGAGAACAATTAAGTTGTAATTATCAATTCACAGTCACGTGGTTCCAGGTTCAGCTGGAAGATGGGCTGACCACCTACATCTTCTCACTTACTTGTAAAAGACAGATTTTTCAAGCCCCGCTTATTTGGTTAATAAATGTATCTGCGTCCATATATTCAATGCTCATTCCGGGCCAGCATACCGGTCTTAGTCATGACATCTACCGTAATCAACATCTCCCCCTGGCTAAAAGTCACCCAGTCCCTGTGCTTTGGTAAAGGGTGGCAGCCCCTTCATGTGCAGACCACAGTCTCGAGAATTGACCTATAGCACTGGACTCTGCCCAGAGTCAATGGTGTTGTAATTCTCCCACGTGATCAATAAGGTCCCTCCAGAGTTACCCAAGAATTGGCCAGTCAGTGAGAGAAGAACAAAGCAAAGAGAAGCCAGGTCTAGAATGCATAAAAACAAAACCTACCCTTCAGTTGGCCCGATGTCCCCTTTGGCAGCCCAAGCAGACGAAGGACACGGTCAGGTCCTGGTGGAATCCTTCACCTGCATTATCTCATTAAATCATCCAACAACCTAACACAGTGTTAACATCCCCATTTTACAGATAAGCTGATTCTGCAGCAAAATTAATGTAAACAAGTTTTGAAAACCTCAACTGAGCAATTATCGCCTCCATCCCACTCCTCAAATCCTTGCCCACTTTTGGCACCAGACTCCAGGAAAGAGACAGGATTCACGGGAATTACGATGGGATTGATGGGAACCAGAATTAGTTTATAAGGGGAGAGTAACAGGAGGGAGATGATCCTCACGAAAGTTTCCCCTTCCCTAAAAGTGGGTGTTGATGAGTTAAGAACAGAAAAGAGATGCTTTGGAGCATCGGGGGAGGGAGATCAAGTCAGAGAGGAGAAGAGAACTGGGAAACTGGCTGGAGCTGGACATCACCCCAGAGCCGAAAATGCCATGCGGCTCAGAATCAGGATGCTGGGAGAAATCCAAGATCCCAGGATGCTGGGGTAAACCTGGAGCTCCTGGTTGTGAATCTTGCCTCCAGGCAAGGGGTCAATTAGCCCAAGAGAAATCACTAACAACTTTCCAGTTTCCCTTGAATGTTTCCAGAGATGGACAATTAGAGCACCCTTGGCTGCCTATTTTAATCTTGTGTCCTCCTCCTTGCCAAGGGGCTCTTCCTAACGTCTGGCTCGGATATCTCAGGCGTTCCCTGACGCCTGTGTGTGACTCCTCAGCGCTCCTTAGACACAGAGAGCTTCTGCTCGGCAGCCTCCTCACCTGAGAAAATTTCATCCACCTGAAAATAGTCACTAAGGGGCCTCTCACCATGCTCTCCTCCAAACTTAGGGAATTCATACAGAAGCTGGGGGGATGTTACAGACATGAACCGGAGTAGATGGTCCCCCAAGACAGCTTCCAAAGCGGAAAGCTTTTGATTCGAACCCTTCTATTTTCTGAAGTCAGTTTTCCATCGCTTTGTTCATTGTTGTCGCTATATCTGTCATCTGTCCAACGTCTCCATATTCTTTTAATATTTTTAAATCTAATATGCACAGAAACAGCTTCTCACAATATTAAACGAAGACTCATTAATTCAGAGTAAGCTGGAAAAGTCACGTCCCACTGAGTAAAAAATCAGAGTGAAAAGTATTTTCAATTTTTAAAATTATGTCTATTACAAAGGACTACATAACGGATGTTAATAAATAAAATGAGAACGTTAATGAAAGATGAATAACTTTATGTTTATGGGACTTTATGCTTTCAAAATATTGTTCCATGTGTTGTTTTATTTTGCCAATTTTATTCAAAATGTAATCTATAGATAATAGATCATCCAACCTAAACCAAAAAGTCTCGAATTATCCTGCTAAATCTGAACTTTTAATTCAACAAGAATTACATATAATTATTCTAAGTCTGCATCAGAGCAGTCTGAATTAATGAGGTTCTGCTCTACTGTAGCTATAACAAACCTGACAACTTTATGGCCATCTTCTAGCCCAGAGTGTCACTCCCATCTACCCATTAGTAATAAATACTATTTCTCCACACAGGAACTTTTGTCATAACACAGCATCCCACGTTAAAGAAATTTCACCAAGTAAATTATCTTAAATCTCAAATACCATAGAAATGTTTGATCTGATAAATGAGCTAAGAGTTCATCAGACCCTCGAAAAACACTTGCTTTGCTTTAAAATAAGCCTCAATAAACAGCATATCCCAAGATACTGAGGACCCGACATGTCATAGAAATTATCACCTTTCTGTTTGTTCAGAAAAAAAAGATCACAATTAATCCAATTCATTCTTTTTAAAAACGGAACTAAATCAACACTTGTAGAAACCTAGACACAAACCCCTCTCTGTGAGGAAACTGTGGCCCTGAGAGGGTCTACGAGCATCTTCACCACATTTGCTTTCCTCTTAAACCTGCAGTTGGAGTCAGGACAATTTATTGTCTTTCCACAATGGTCAGAATTGCCTAGTGCCTTTACCTACCTTAAAAAGTCTTAAAATGTTAGCCACCATGATGGACACGGAGCTCGCAGCAGCACCTATGACGCCAGAAATCTTGTCGGGCTTGGTGAAAATGGGTGGATCTCCATTAGCACACTTCACGTCAGAAGCATCTTTCTCTATCAAAGCCTGCACGAACGTTAGTGACTGCTCCAAAGCGTAGGTGTCCCTGGAGCAGGTGTCGAGGATCCGGACACCCAGAGTGATATTGGAGAGGAGATCAGGGTCCTTATTAATCTGGTCAATTGCATAAAGCATGGCCTCCAATCTGTGGATCCCTTTTTCCTTCTTCAGCTCCCCACAAGGCACCCCTCTCTCTCCCTTTGCGTGGACAGGAAAGAGACCTCCCAAAATGATGTCCCCGTCCACTCGTATGGAATGGGCATACTCTTGGCTGTGAGTTCTTTGCATCAACGTGAGGATCCAGTAGAACTTGGCAGTCAAGAGGAAAAAACAAGGACAAGAGGCTGATCGCTTTCCCTCGAATACCATTTTCTCCACGGGTGGTGTTGCAATCCAAGACCCAAAGTTTATTCTTGCCACAGAAGAAGCGGAACCACCTGAGGCTGTACCTTCTGGAGGCTACCATCAGGGCCCATGGGGAAAAGGCTCTGTGGGTTTCAGCAGGTGTTCTTGATTTGAATGTCACAGTGAATTTCCATCAGACCCCAAGGTTCAATTTTATTTCCATATAAAGTCAACTTGCCTGGAATGATGCAAAAATTAGAGCAACAGCTGAGGTTCTGATGTTGGGATGAGGTCACCAATTCACATCCTTGAAGTCAGCCGTGTAGCAGAATTATTCCTGGGAGGCCAGAAGCAAAAAAAGAAAGGGTTCAGTTCAAAGGGTCTACGTTTTTCGTATTTGAAGCCCTGTTTGCACCGACCTCTTTTTTATTGGTTAATTTTCCCTATTCAGTAAGAAACTAATTCTTTTTGTCCCCTTATGATTCTGAACACCTGGCTGCACAGCATCTAAACAGAGAGATTGATGACACTTGTGGAGCAAGGGAAACAGAAACGTATCAGAAACTAGGTTGATTCTCCCAAATCAGAAAGCATTTTTATGTACCATTTCATTTCAATAAATCCAATTTCTGTGAAGGTAAAAATCCTGAGATTGATGGCATGAGTTCTTTTCAAATCCGTTTTTACTTTTTACAGCTGTCTGAATTTAGCATTTAAATTTCGTCCACAAAATCAGAATGAAAGGCTATTTTCTGTGATGTATTCAACAAGCCAGTCATTTGTTAATGACATTTTTGGTGCCTCAGATTTCCCGATGGGAAAAAGTGATTATTCAATCACAAAAAAAAAAAAAGAGAAAGGAATTTACCCAAGGAGCCCAAAATGTATAAGTTTTAGAGCTTGTGAAAAGATTAAACATAGAATGTCGGCTATTTTGTGTACATTATCTTATTGTTCTCTGATAACAAAAAAATGACTTGAAAATTAAACACATAGGGTAGGTTATGTGTGAAAATACTCCTATTACCATTGTCAGAGTTTCCTATTAATTTGTCAGAGTGGAAGCAATGGGTACGGTTACAGCTCTGAAGCAAACGTTTCTTGATCCTAGAATCACTAGAGAAAATCAGAGCTA
Source organism: Phocoena phocoena (assembly GCF_963924675.1). Lineage (NCBI taxonomy): Eukaryota > Metazoa > Chordata > Mammalia > Artiodactyla > Phocoenidae > Phocoena > Phocoena phocoena. The sequence continues at coordinate 81,606,375 of NC_089227.1, forward strand.
GAGGTCTACTGAAGAGCTTCTTAATTTTGTCAGACTCAGTGGGGAAAACAGTTATTTCATCAAGACTAGAAATAACCTAGAGTGAAAACATCTACAAGCAAATCTATAGGAAAATTTTATTCTAGGACCTTCACTGTTAAAGAATGCCATGAGATTCTTTACAAGGACTTCTGTGGAGGTGTAACTGAAAACAAGAACTGACTTCACATAAGGGAATCTGATGTTTGAAACGCACATGCAGTTAAGAGAATAAACAGCACCAACATATTTTGGTAGGAGAGTTAATCTAATGTTCATTGCTCACCTATTTATACGTATGGGTTTGAAACCTGAACTTTGGACAACTCTCCTCTACCTTAGCCAACCAGCATCTGGTTGTGCTTTCCACTCATGTGTTCAATTTCCAGTTCATAAAATTTTCGTTCCTCCCCAACCCAAAGGAAAGGATGGTGCCTCTCTAGAGGCCAGGTGAACATATATCCAAAAGCCTTCAGAGAAAGCTGCACTTTTTTCACTTTTAGATGAGGAAAGGGGGCTTGTTGTATACACCTGGAGCAAACTCAGAAATACAGTCCATGGCCCAGTCTGCTGGGACAGTTCTCATCTGCCTGTGACAAGCATTTCCTGCCTCCTGGCACATGCTAAGCCCTGGATTTCCCGTATTCGGCCTCGAAATACTTCATCCTTTTCTGATTTTTCTCACGACTTGACTAATATTCCGTCACACGTGATTCTCTTAGCAGCTGCTTCTCCCTCAGAAAATCTGTGATTTGGCAACAGTCTGACCTCAGGCATTCCACAAAAGGAAACACAAAGTTAACTTGACTTTCTGTATGAAACCATTTAAGTGATGGACCATGGATTACACCAACCACCCATTACGAGAAGGAGGATTGTGCTTTACAGTTTCACGAGGAGGACCAGTTAGAAGACAGTAAAATCTCATTAACTCTGATGACTAATTCAGGGCTTGTGACCAAGTCCACAGGGCTGGGCTGACCCTGAGCGTATCCCTTCTGGCAGAGCACAGAATGAATGGATACTCGAAGGAGAAATGATGAAGGGGAAAAGGAAGGGGACATGCCGTTCTTCAAGCCACCTCCCAAGTACTTAAAACACTTCAGAGAATAAACGGTTTTCAATTATAGACGACCATAAACTCAGTCTATCTGCTAATTACAAATCATCCTTACCTGTGCTACTCAGGCGGCATTAACCTAGTTCCACTTGTTGTACAGCCATGGAGGTAGTAAAATTGAATTTCTTTTAAAGGTATTCATGTCTGCAATAATTTTTAGTCTCTTTAGCATCTCATAGGTCTGTTTAGAGCTTCAAGTTAGGGAAAGATTGGGGAGTAAATAACAGAGAGACAGGAGTTAGTTTTGTTTAGTGGATGAATGCACTTAAATGGAAAACAAGAGGTGCCATTTTGGTTGGGATTTACTGGGCAGTTTACTTGGATTTTTGCTTAAATCTCCTCCTTTGCAACACAGAATTAAAGGCACATAACCGCTCTGAAGCTCGGTTTTCTTGTCTGTAAAGGGGTGCCAGAACCTGCCACAAGGCACACACGGAGGAAAGCGCGGTAGCTGGCACAGGGTAAGTGCTCGGTGAACAGGAGCGATCGTTGCTAATCTAGTCTGCAACTCATTTTCCACTAAAGCACAGCAACTTTTTCCATATTTGCCCAGTTGGTGAGATTGTTACTGAAAATTTTTGTCACTTTGAAAGTAAAATCAGAGCTACTTACAAAACGTCGAAATAGAGCAGTTATTTCAAGATCGGATACATTGTCATAAAAATCAGACTCTTGATGACCAGAAGGCTTAGTTTCCCTTCAAAATTCTAAGGAAACGTATATTTGAAAGTTTGTAGAAAACTACATAAATCTGGTGGCATCGCATAATCTTGCAGGGCCTAATCTCGCTCTGGGGCAATTCTTGTGAGCGTTAATCTGAACTCAGCCTAGTGGGCGTCAATGAATTTTAACAAAATGACCTTTTTGTGCTATCGAGCCAGACAGCTCTACTTCGTGTTCTGTGCTTGATTTAAAATCAGTTTTTCTCTCAAACGGACCTTCCTCTGGGCTTTGATAGAAACCTCACCTGAGTTGATGGACTTCTTCAAGGAGGCGTGAGGTCCACACTCCTGAAAGCGACCTCTGAGGGGAGAAGACACCTTCCACTATATCTGAGCCCTCAGGCGGAAGGCTTCCAGGAGGCTTAACCATTAAATGCTCGTGCGCAGCCCTTCCTGTTCATTCATTCCCTCCCAGCTGGTCCTAAGTACGCGGTAAATGGGTACCTTGTAGATCATTAGCACTTCCATTACCCACCTCCGTGGCCCGGGTCTGCTGGGGAGCAGGCCCCCCCACAGCTGGGACATGAGTCTGTGGCTCCCTCACAGGCTCTAGCTATTTCCTGAAAGGCCAGGAATATGGACAGCTCCTCAAGGACCAGGGCCCTGAATTCTGCTGCTTTTTACCTTCTAGGTACCTTCTCTGAACCAAAGTCTCAAGCACCTAACAGAGTATCTCACCGAATTTTCATACACCAATCATTAGGTCTTGTAAATGAGAAAAAAAGGCTCAAAGAGGTTGAGTATGGCCCAAAGCCCTCAGCTAGTAAATGGCACCACGGTCGAAGTCTTCAGGACCTCCAGGTGGGTCCTGCCCTTTGAGAAAGCCCCCAGTCTCTGCAGAGACTGGGACAGCACAAGCAAGGGGGAAGGCCCTGCCCCTCCACTGAAATCTTTCAGAAATGTGCATATCTTTGAGCGTTAGCTCTTTAAGAAAAATAACTAATTAGGAGGGGACAATCTGGGGGCATTTCCAGGGCAGGGTGATTTCTGAATGTTTCAACGAGTTGAGAATATCAAATGTAGTTTGTCCAAACCCCTCTGCTTCAAATTCGGTTTCCCAGACAGCCTGACACCAGTGAGAACAAACCCACCAAGCCATGTGGGATCTATCTGGGTCTGTCACCAGGTCTTCCTCCAGCCACCTGGCAAGTGCTTTTAAGACACGGTGTGGTAGAATCCTTACAGGAATAGCAATAGCTAAGAACTGTAATCGTTTTCTCAGAAAAAGGCCAAACAGCCTCCCTCTGCTCTATTCCATTCAGCTCTTTAACAAATAGGTTAAGCTGAATATCGTCATCAATTCACAAAATTGCAAATCCGGCAGTTTTTCTTGAAACAGCCCACATTTGCAGCTCTTTTTGGTTGTTTTAGAAAATGCATCATATTTGTTTATCATCTCCTATGCCACCACAGGTATGCACAGCCCTGGAATCCTGGTGGGGACAGAATGAGGATGGGCTAGACAGAGACTCCCCTGGCAACAGAGGCCTGGAATTGGATCCTTGTCTGACAGTCGCTGGCTGGTGACACTGAGCACGTCACTTCACCTCTGTGTGCCTCCATTTCCTCATCTGTGAAATGAGTGAGATGGACCATATAATCTCTAAGGTGTCTTCCAGCTTCCTGTTCTGAGGTTCTATTATTTAATGATAAGGGAATATGAGATTATGCTCAAAACACCAGAGCAAGGCTTTGCCAACTGAACACAATAACTGATTTCGTTTCGCAAGCTGAGTGGCTTTTCCCCATCAGTGAGAGAGGGTTGTAAAAGCTCTTCTCTACAAGCAGGCCCCATATTAAGAAAATCTGATACATGAGAAGCTCAATTTACTAAACAGATAAATTAGAAGGTGATTATTTGCATTACAAAAGAATTCACCACAGGTTTCCTTTAAATAGCTAAATCCCCCTGTGCATTTAAAATGCAATCTGAGATTTTTTTTAAAAAAAAGAGGCAAAAAAAATGCAATTAGATTTAGAATTCAATTTGCACCATTTTTTTCAATAACACAGCTATTGCATAAAAAGACCACATTTAAAGTAATGAGAAGCGACTTTTATAGTACGTATCATATAAGAAGAGGGAAAGGGGCTGAAACAAACATTTACTGAATGCTACAGCGTGCCTGGAGCACGTTACCTCATTTGCATTACGAGATACACCAGTGAGGTTGGTATCACAGCCCCCATTTGGTATATAAGGAACCTAAAATCAAAGATTATATGAATGTGTCTAAAATCTTGGGCCGGAACTCAAATGCAGGACTGTGATATGTTCTTTCCCTTACCCCACACCCCTTGGGTGGAGCAGACCATGAAGAATGTCAAGCTGACCCTGATCTGATGATGTGGACTGTGAGTGTGGCATCCTAGGTTCTGAGAATTACCCACCAGTACTCACCCCATGGCACTGGGCAAGTCACTTAACCTGGGATCAGTTTCTTTGTTTCTAAACCGAGGAATGATTTCTGGCCACCTCCTAAGGTTGCGAGATGAAATGATATATGTCAAAGTACTTTATAAACTGGCAAGTGCTGTAAGAATGTACAGGGAAACTATCGTTTAACAATCAGTCCCGCTGGGACTTCCCTAGTGGTGCAGTGGTTAAGAATCCGCCTGCCAATGCAGGGGACACGGGTTCAGTCCCTGGTCTGGGAAGATCCCACATGCTGTGGAGCGACTAAGCCCATGCACCACAACTACTGAGCCTGTGTTCTAGAGCCCGAGAGCCACAACTACTGAGCCCACGTGCCACAACTACTGAAGCCCGCGCACCTAGAGCCCATGCTCCACAACAAGAGAAGCCACCGCAATGAGAAGCCCAAGCACCGCAATGAAGAGTAGCCCCCACTCGCCACAACTAGCGAAAGCCAGCGCGCAGCAACGAAGACCCAACTCAGCCAAAAACAAATAAATAAAAAATAAATAAATTTATTTTAAAAAACATCAGTCCTACAATTCAAATATTTTACTGGTGTACTGTGCTTAGAAGACCCTAAAAAAACACTTTCCCATCATACACAGGGCTGGTCAGACCTTAACAAGTCATGCGTCCAAGAAGTCAAAGGGAAAACTGGAAGGAAGGACACAAGAGGAAAAGTCAATGGAAATCAACATCTGGCTGGAAAGCTGAAGTTCATGGACACTTGGAGCACCCAAAGGGCTGTTCTGAAGAAAGTGGTGACAAGATATTCTTCTGTAGTGAGAAGAGGACAATAGGATGCCTTCCTAAGTTGTATGCAGGACAAGATGCAGAGCTTCTACCACTACGGCTCATTACCACTAGAAAAGTTAGCCAGTAAACAGCCAGAAGATTTCTATCTGCAGGGATACCCTTGCCTGGAAAAGTATGTGCTCAATAATTTGCACATACTCCTCTTCAGCCTCTCCTACATCTTCCCACTTCTGCGCACCTGCTCCCTCCTCCCCCAGACCTGGATCTGCCCCCTCCCTCAGGGCTGATGTGTCCTACAGGTCACAACCTTAAGACCTGGTTTCCTGTTACTGTGGCCCTCCCCAGGGAGTGAGTAAATTCATCAACAGGTATCAAACCTGAAGATGCATTACTGTCATCCCCCAACTGGAACAGCTGCATTTATAAGACCATTTCCAGGAGATCCATAATTTCTTTACCAAAGAAATGTCTCTAATAGTGGTTAAGACTGGCACTGTAACAAACCAAAGCCGGGAGTTATCATAAGTCAGGAGCCTCTCAAATCCATCCCACAGCAATGCCCACCACTCAGAAGGCAGGTCCTGGGAGAAAAATGCATCATGCTCAAGGTCCTCAGTCAGTGGGTGAGTTCATCACAAGTTGTCCAAGTACCAAGTAGAAATAAAAATCAAACCAAAGAACTCTCTGAGGGAAGGAAGGAAGGAAGGAAGGAAGGAAGAAGGGAGGGAGGGGGAAGAAGGAAGGAAGGAATAAGGAAGGAGGGAGGGAGGGAGAGGGAAGGCGGAAGGAAGGAAGGAAGGGAGGGAGGGAGGAAGGAAAGGAGGGGGGAAGGAAAGGAGGGGGGAAGGAAGGAAGGGAGGAAGATAGTTCAAATATAAATTTCTAGCAGACAGAAGACCCCCCTTAGGATGGAAACATCATAATCCAGCTGGCTCTCCGTTCATATCCTTTTCTCCCACACAACATGGGGTGGTCTTCCCCCCTGAGCAAACTACACGAGTGAGTCTGGTCATGTCCAATCAGGTTCTATCAAGAAAACAGCAACAGTTTCCTGAACCTTCAAAAGCCAGCCTATTTGACAGGCATCGAGATATGGCCAGATCTTTGCTGTGGGTCCAGCTAAGAGATAACTCCATGCAACCATTTCTTTTTAAGACACTGAGACAGGGCAACCCCATTCCCTGGACTAAAGCAAAGTCCTCTTTCTGTTGAGTATTCTAACTACAGGAGGAAGACCGTGGGAAAGGAACTTGGAAGGAAAAAAGCATTGCTACCACGAGCACATGTATACAGTGTTCTGTGCCTCATGCCCTGAAGACAGCGAAATGCTCTTACACAATGATTGGCACCAGATGTTGCCAAAGTGAACGTCTGCGTGTTGTTTGCTGCATAAATACCAGTTCAACAAGCCCTGCGGCAGCTTCAACCTGCTCAGCCAACTTTGAAAAGAGCACATCTCTCCAGACCTCTGACTTTCTCCTGCAATCATTAGAGCTCAACTCTTCCTTTTATCTATTCCTTTTAGATTTAGATGTTTTTAGCATTATTAAGTAGTAATAATTTGTAAAAGGAGCAGGAGGGCAGAACTAGCTAGCACAAACCAAGTAGAACAAATGGAGCCTAAGTAACAGTACAGAGCTGTGTTCTCAGCATTTTTTTCTTTATTCTGGATAAATCCTCTCCTGGGGAACCTCCCCTCACCTATTTCTCCCCAGATCCCTGATTTAAAAGCAAGAATTCTTTGTCATTATCTCAAGTATGATACAACCTGTAGTTGACTTTGAAATGGGAAAATTGCATTTAAAAGCTTACTTCATCTTCCCCGATGGGTAAGGCTTTTCAAAATTATCAAACCACATATTTTCAAGAAACAGGCAATGAACTCCACACAGCTGGTTCTGTCTCCGACAGAGATCTTTGAGGACATTATTCACAAGCAAGGGACCAAGGTACACTAAAGTGGTTTCTGTAGCCATTTGCAATTACTGACAATTTCATAACGGAAAATGGAAATTATAGTCAAGTGCAATAAACTCTTCATCCAAGATCTACCTGCTGGTGGCTCTTTTTTCTCTTTTTATTTTTTCTTTCAAGCAAAATACCAGCTATCATCGGAATGCATTTCTCCCGTTTTTGATTTTCCTTATCGATACCTCCACCACCAACCCTGTTTTCCAGTTCTGATGTTGGCAGGATTTGTATTCAATCGCGGTCGTGGCCGAGACGGTAGTGTATTCTTGGATGTTTGCGAGACTCCCACGCCGTCAGGTCTGTGGGAAAGGATCACCCCCAAATGGCAAATAGGGCATTTCCTCCTCGGGCGGGACTCGCTCCGGGGACTGAGGGTTTGGGGCTTCTGCAGCTGGCGGGTGGGTCTATATTCCCCCCTGCCCTCCCGGGCGCGCAGACACCCTCTGATCCCCGGCCCCGGGGGAAACAATTCTTCAGGGAAGCGTCGAAGGCGCCGTCTTGCGCAGTTGGCTGACTCGCACAACCCTCCGCATTTCAGGTGCACCGAGGAAGCGTGTCAGACGGGGTTTTGGGGGGCGGGGGACTCTGTTACATTTTCACCAACTGTACGAACCTCAGAGGATCTCCGAGCTGCTTGGCAGAGCCCCTGGGCTCGCTCTCGGCGCGGCTCAGAGGGTTCTCCGCCTCTGCCTCTATCTCAGCCCGCAGCCACTCACCCCGCCCCCGCTCCCCTCTTCCCTGCCGCATCTTTCTTTTTCTTCTCTGTTCCTTCGTCTGTTGAACCCCGGCTCCGGGTAGAGCCAGGGCCTTAGGAGAAGTACCCGGTTCCTCTTGCCTTTCCCGCGCCGCCGGGGTATTCCGGCGCCGCCCCAGTCCCCCGGCGCGCCCGGGGATCCGGGCTCCGCGCGCTGCAGGGCAGGGAGCGCCTCCGCCCCCGCCGCACCTGGCCGCCGCGAGCGCCCACACCCCGCGCGGGTCCCAGCCAAACTGGGGCCACGCTAGCCGCAGGTGCTTCGGAGGCGCTGTCGGGGGCATTGCCTTTGTCGTTTAAACTCAAGATCCCCGAGACCATTACTCCTCCTCCCACCCCCAGCAGGACACGGAACTCCAGTGTTTTCCTGAAAGCCGCAAAAGGGGGGCGCGGAAACCCCAACCTCGCCGGACTAACTCGGGGAACGCAAGCTCAGGCATACCACACGTACGCTGTGTGGGGATGTGGGGTCTCGAGAACCCCCAAACCACCCGGCTTCCCCCGCGACCCCCATCTTCCCTAGATCCTGCTTAGGCATTCATCCAGCCCCACGCTCAGGAAGGCGGGGGTTACCCCAACTCATCCCGGAAGCCTCTAACTTCGGAAATCCCTCCCGTTAGTTCGCGGAACGGAGGTACCTCGTCATCTCGGCGGGGCAAGTCCGGATTCCGCCAGGGCAGATCCAGGAGGTCACACGGGGCAGGCAATCCGCGGAAGGAGCGCTTTACAATCCTGCCGCCGCACGCCCCATCCGAGCACCCTAGGCGCGCCTGCCCCTTCCCGTCACCCTTCAGTCTCCCATTCGCCGACTAAACTTTTGGGGGACCACATCTCCAAGCCCTGGGAGTTCCATGCTAAGCCTGCCTCTTTTCTGAACCTCCTCACTGGAATGTAATCATGGGAAGATAAGAGGGGTGGCTGCCTTGTTCTTTGCAACGTAAAATCAACAGACACCCAATCAAGCTCCGATGCCCGGCCAGCCCCTCGCCCCCTGGTGCCCACTCTCCCTCGCCTCTCATTCCCGTCACCTCCGCCCACCAGTTCTCTCCCGGACCCCGGGTGTGCAAGGCCATCTACTTGTGCCCAGGAAAAGCAAATCACTAAAGCGATCTGGGAAGGAACGGTGCACCTGGCTGTCCACTGAACGGTTTTAGGGAAGAAAACGAAAAGGGGAATCAAAACGGGGGAATTCTCTTTTTTCCTCAAGCACAGCCTTTGGGGAGAGTTCGGGGGTGGGGGCTTTTTTTCCTGTGGTTCGGCACTTGCTCTTCTCTTTTCCTCTCTCCGCTGCTCGGCGAGCCTTACCCTGCTCCCCACAGAGGGCGCGGTGAGGAAGCCCGCGGGGGGCCCGCAGCTCCATGTCAGCGCCGCCAACGCCGCCGCCGCCGCTCTAGGAGAGCACCGCGGCCGCACTTGTGGCTGGTCTCGGGGCTGAGGGGGCTGAGCTGGCCCAGCCGGCGCCAGGTCTCTTCCATGTGAATAACAAATACTCCCACCGGCGGCCGCGATTGGCCTGCGCCCGGCGCCTCCAGATCCTCCGCCCGCGGCCATTCACCCGGCGCGGTGCGGGGAGCCGCGGCCGGGATCGCGCCCGGGATCGCCAATCGCTTTGCGCCAACCAGTCACTTCGGGAAGCAGGAGGAGGAACCCCGAGGGGCGGGAGCCCCTGGATTTCGGATTTCGGTGTCTCGGTTCTCCCCGGGTACGGGCAGGGAGAGGGACACTCGACCGGCGGCGGATTCCCCTCCGCGCTTCATCAGCCCTCATTGATGCGGGGACCAGAAATGTCAATAGTTCTGATTTTAAAAATCACTGCATCCGCCCCGCCCCCGACAAAAAAAGGGAGGACCCAAAGACTGGGGGTGGGGCGGGGAGGGTAGGAAGAAGTGCAGGCGGCTGTAAGTAGGAGTAAGGCTGTGAAGGAGAGGAGCGCCTCCGACTGCCAGACGAGCCCGGGACACGCGCGGGAAGCGCAGCACGAAGGCCACCCGGAGCACGTAGTCGGGACCACGAGCCCGGGGCTCGCCTTCGTGAGCAATGGGTCACGAAAAGGGTCACCGTGAAGAATACACGGTAGACGGCACGTGTCCCGCCCCACGCTTTCACGTTGGGGATGCTCAGAGTAAAGCCTTCAGCTGCGCGCTTCCCCGGCAAAGTTTGCTCGCGCCGCACTACCGCTCGGCCATTTATCCTGCCCCGCGGCACCGGGCGATCGTCTCCCCGCCCCCAGCCCGCGTCTCTCGGGGCGCAGTCTACAGAACCCCCGCAGCCCGAGCATGGACGGAAGATCGGGCCGCTGCGGGCCCTGCGCAGAAGGGGGGCGCGGGCCGGCACGGTGACCGGCATCTTATTGAGCTGATTCAAGCAGCTGCAGATACGGGGCGGGAAAATCCTGGGGACCCACGCCACGCAGCTTCTGGGTTCCCGAGGGGAAACTCAACCGATGGAAGCCCGCCGGACTCGACGGGCACGGTCCAGAGGCACTCTCCACAAGTTACTGCCCAGGCACCCCGCACCTGCCCGGGGCGAAGGAAAGGAGCCGCTCGCCGCCCAGCGCCCGGGAAGCTGCGGCCCGCCCGACCTTGTGTTGGTGAGAAAGTTCCATCTAGAGGCGGCCGCGCGCAACTGCAGCCGGCGCCCCAGGCCTGACCTCCTGCCTTGGCCGCCCGGTGAGCCAGGGAGGGAGTGCCGCCTCTCCCCACCTCCCAGACAGCGCGGGAACGCTGGGGCAGAGCGGGACAGCCAGCAGGAGATGGGGAGGATGGAGGAGGGGAGGACGGTGCAAGGCAGGCCCTCTACGCCCGGTCGCATCTCTGCAATGAATTCCAACTTCCTAAGCATCATGAACTTCCTAAGCATCATGACAGGTACCTTGCGTTATTCTGTGTATTGCTTATCCGGCGTGGGCTTCTTTCATTCTCACACCAACTCTGAGGTGATCAAAATTATTAAGTCCACTCTACAGATGAAGAAGGAAACCGAGGCTTAGAGACACAGCGAGAAAGCACTAGAGCCAGAAATCAGAGCAGCCTGGCTTCCAAGCCCCATACACACTTTCTCTCTGGGGCTGTTGCTTTTCCCAAGGCTGGTGTTAGGGTACCAAGTTTCCTCTTTCATAAAGCCACCCTCGCCCTTTGTCACTTAGGAAAAAAATCTACAGGTTTCCAGCCCAGGAGATCTCTTCTCCTTTCATTTCCATGTCTTCGCATTCCTTTCCCTTCCCTCTCTCATCACCACATGAGGAGCTAGCTATTCGATTGTAGAATCATTATTTTATGGCTGCAACCACCTGGAGGGAGGATGGAGAGTTTGGAGAGATAAAATAGGCTGGATCCCCTGTCCTCAAGTTTCTATACCGGGATCCTCAATTCACTGTGAACGCACAGCACAGCCTTGAGGGAGTGACCAGGGGGCAGTGCAGCCTGGGGCAGGGAAGGTGCAAACAGAGAAGGCGGCTTCATTGATACAGAGATGGGGCTGGGAGGGCTCATGGGTCACATGCCTGCCCATGGATTTGGGGAACTTTCTTATGAACTGGAAGGGCTCCCTCTTCCCCCAGAAGTGTGAAGGGAAGCTGCGCAGCCTGATGTCCGTAGTAGACAGCCCACCCCCGCCGCACACTGCAGACTGGCGCCATCCGGCTCATAAGAGCAATGCAGGTGTGTGAATAAGTCCCTCTGTAAACCCTTTCCTATGTGTGCCTTAATACATTTGTGGGGAGGGACTTCCCTGGTGGTCCAGGGCTTAAGAATCCGTCTTGCAATGCAGGCAACTCCGGTGGTTCGATCCCCAGTCAGAGAACAAAGATCCCATATGCCGCGGGGCAACTAAGCCCACGCCACAACTAGAGAGCCCAAATGCCACAACTAAGACCCGACGCAGCCAAAAATAAATAAATAAATATTGAAAGAAAGAAAGGAGGAAGGGAAGAAGGAAACATATGTCTCTTCTTAAAAAAAAAAAAAAAAATGGGGGGGAAAAGGACATGAAGGAGAGGGCAGGCAGAGCAAACCCAAAGGTACCCTGTACCCACAGAGCTGCTGACAGCACCGTAGCCCTCAGCGTCTGCTAGAGGCCAGCTCTGGCCCCAGGAGTATTGTCACCCAGGTGAGCATGGAGGGCAGCACCCCGGCACTCTGGTGGGCCCATCTCAGGAACAAGGACAGCACAGCCGGTTGTGGCTTTGGAGGCCTGACAAGACTGAGTGAGCTACTCAGGAGAGGAATGCCTAAGGAGCCTGCTCTTCCCCTTCCCCTACCGATCGCTACCTGCAGAGAACTGGGGTCCTGCGTGCACATCGTGGCCTTTTCCGGTGCAGCCCTCTGAGAGATGAGCAGAATTGGTCTCTCCTAGGGAAAGTATAATTCTGACGTTCGGTTTTACATCACCTTTAACTCTTGAAAGTGAGAACGGGGCCATCATCCCAATCTGACATGGAATCTGCTCGATACGGAATAAATTCATTCTACGTATTCCAGAGTGTTTCCAGTGACTTTATCTGGTGGCCCCTGAGCAAGTGACAAGCTCATATACAGGTCAGAATCCAGCCAGACTGATAGCCACATCAGGGCACAGGAAGCGACACTGTCTCCACAAGTCATTGGTCCCTGCCAGTAACACTCACATGGTTACACTAGGCAGTCCAGCCCGGACTCACCACGGCTCCACTCACCCTCTGCTTCAGCCTGTGTCAGCAGCTGATTCCAGAGTCACCAGCCTGGTCTCACCTTGGGCTACCCCACCACGACGTGAAATGTGTCTTTGGAAAGTGTCTGACCTCATCATCCATCCCACCCCCAAATATTTATGCACACCAAATCTATTTCCAGACAGTTAATCCTCAAAGGAGGTTTGCCTATAATCTCATTTTTTCCATTGATTTCCAATGATTTCCATTGATTTCCACGTGAAAAACCGCCTGTGTGTTAGATAATGCAAAAAATAAATGCCATATATTTGGGGTCCATTTAACTCAAGCTGTGATATGTATTTCACACATGGAGACTTAGGCCACAATTCCTGCTTTGGGGTAATCACTGAGACTCAAACTTTTGCAGGCTACTCACCCAGGAGGCATACTCGCACCATGAAGCTCCCACAGGGAGCAAAGCTAAGAGGGCAAAGTGGGAATACAATTTGTTTCTTCTGGAAACTCAGACAATCCATATATTTTTTTTACTAGACCATCTGCAAGTGGTGGTGAGTGTACCATGTGGGTTTTGCTCAGTTTATGAAAGCCCTGGCTCCTGGAAGCAAGATCAGACGTGTGAGACCTATCGACAGGGCCAGCGAGGGGCATGACAGCAGTGCACCCCTCCCCGCACCACCGGCTCACCCCTGCACGCAGAAGCCACGGGGAGGGATTTCCTGAGAGGGGAATCTATGGCACAGTGTACATGCATCCTGCTGGCTTCAGCTGGGCTCCCCCAGAAGCACAGCCTGAGACAAGGATTTAAGGGCAGGTAGGTTATTTAAGAGGTGAAGGAGGGCCCAGTAGTGGAGTGGGCAACAGAGCCAAGAAAGGATGTGTTATCAAGCCAGCTGCCCCTGTGGGGCCTGGGGATCTGCATGTTTTGCAAACATTCCAGGTGATTCTGATGCCTTTCACTAAAATGTGAAACCCACTGCTTTCAGGAAATCATTCTCACAGGCAATCAGCAGGTGGCACATTTAAATATATAAAAACTTACTTGCAAAGCCTAGGGAGGCAGACCTTAGAAATAGGAGTCCAGGGAGGGGAGGCCCATGCTTCCCACAGAAGCTCCTGTCCTCTCTTTTCCACTCTTTTCATTTTTTTTTATGTTTTTGTAATGCCTGTCTCTCTTTTTTTTTTTTTTTAACATCTTTATTGGAGTATAATTGCTTTACAGTGCTGTGTTAGTTTCTGCTGTATAACAAAGTGAATCAGCTCTACATATACATATATCCCCATATCTCCTCCCTCTTGCGTCTCCCTCCCACCCGCCCTATCCCACCCCTCTAGGTGGACACAAAGCACCGAACTGATCTCCCTGTGCTATGCGGCTGCTTCCCACTAGCTATCTATTTTACATTTGGTAGTGTATATATGTCCACGCCACTCTCTTACTTTGTCCCAGCTTACTCTTCCCCCTCCCTGTGTCCTCAAGTCCATTCTCTACGTCTGCGTCTTTATTCCTGTCCTGCCCCTAGGTTCTTCAGAACCATTTTTTTTTTTTAGATTCCATATATATGTGTTAGCATATGGTATTTGTTTTTCTCTTTCTGACTTACTTCACTCTGTATGACAGACTCTAGGTCCACCCACCTCACTACAAATAACTCAATTTCATTTCTTTTTATGGCTGTCCACTGTTTTTATACCCAGGAATTTCCACCCTGTTTTCTGAGGGAAAGAAAAGAGGCTGAGTTCCAGCCCTAACTTTGCCATTAACAAGTCATATCATCTTGAACTTTTAGCATTTATGCACCTCAATATCTTACCTGTAATGTGGGTTTGCCAAAGACAGCCACCTGTCCAACCGAGATTCATGTTCCCCTATCAATAGTATAGACTTGTCACCAGAAAGTGGCGCACACACACACACACACACACACACACACACACACACACACACAGGGGCTGCATTTCCCTACCTTCCTTGCATCTAGGATCCAGGTGGGGTCATGTATGTACTTCTTGTAGAATGAACAGAAATGATCAGGTCACTTGTGGGCCAAGGAAATTAAGAAGAAAACGCTTCCTCACCCTCTCTTTCCCCTTCTTCCAGCCAGAAGCAGAGATCTCCATGGTCCTGGAATTGGCAGCTCAAGATGGATGGGCCCTGGGTCCTCAAATGGCCAAGCTGAGGAAAGCTCCCCGCCTACAAGAACATCCACGGTGCATTGTTAGGTGAGTGAGAACCTTTCATGTGCTGTCACTGAAATTTAAGGATTCAATTGTTACAGTACCTAGTTGTTACTTTATTAAGGTGGTGTTGGAGGAGGTCATCAAAAGGACATGACTGCTTGACCGGCAAGCTGACCCCGGGCGATCAGAGATCCCTCACCCGCCTCCCCTGTCCTTGGGATGTACAGCTGCCTCCTATTCCCATTCTAGCAGCCGTTTCAAGAATGTAGCTGTGAGAGGGTAAAGCGCTGCTGAGCCTGTTGGACTAAATACGTAACCGAACCCAGTTAAGGCTTCTATATAAACTTCTAAGATTCTGGCAAGTGGATGCTGAGACGTACTCATCTCACAGCTGCCTAAGACAAGCCTCGGATGTTCCCTTGCTTATTAAACCTGCCACCTACCAATCTGGAGTGGGCCTCCTCTTTCTTCGGTCTCTCCTTGCCCTCCGTGTATAGGTCCAGTTTGAGATCTCACCCAGGGAGCTCCCAGGGTTGTGAGTCAGCAAGTGGACATGGTGACGGTTGTTCCCACTCACCTAGGAGACACACGGGGGAAACATTCCTGCTTCTCTAAAGACCACCTGAGGTCAAGCTGAGCACAGTCACACGCCCTTCCTCAGCAACACTTATGCACCCAGAGGCATGAGGCTACATTCACATCCTTCGCAAGCCCAATCCTCCCTACCCCTCCCATAGCCTGGCCGGAGAGAAGGGAAAGATAACTAATGCAGCTCCTCTACGTCACTGGTGTTTGCCTCGTGCTGGAATAGTCACTCCCTAGGACACCTTCAAGCCAAGGGGACTGCACTCATGAGAGAGAAATTGCTTTTCACTTCTTCTTATATAACCTCCTTCAAGCATCAAAAAAAAATATTCTTTTGAACTACCTGGGAAAGGAAAACTGTGTTTCCCAGTACTGAAACACGCTCATTATTTCTTCTCTACCCATCCTTCCCGGACCAACTCAGTCCTATCTTTCGCAAAAATCTTCCCAAACTTCTGGAGCAACCCAATATCACCCACGCAGTTCAACTTCTTTATATGCTTATGCTTTCTTTTTGCACATCTGTCAGGCTGACTGTATTGTCTTACGGTGGAGTAGCAGACTTCATTTGGGTCCCTGGGAATACGGTAAGTAATCGTGAATTACTTGACTGTTAACCCTGGAAAGGATGAAATAGCCACACCACCACGAGCATCACCACCGCCACCATCACCACCACCATTACTACCACTCACACATGCAAGTTAGCTCCCTCTAAAGCTAATATATTACACTAGAGACAGCTTACTATATGTCATATTTTTTAAATCACTTTGTAAAAATTGCTGGGCATAACCCAACCCCTAACATGATTTGATTTATATATTTCAGCTCCTTAGGCTTAAAAATTATTTGAAACTTATTCTTCAATTATTCACTAGATTTTTCATCTGAATCTCAGAAACCTGGGTTCTTACAAGAAAAACACTTAAAACGGTGTTGGGCAAACAGAAAGAATAGAAATGTTAGCTACTGGTTGCTGTTGTCCAGAAAACAATTTGTATTACATTTCACATGGGTTTCAATTCATTAAAAAAAAAAAAACTTCTTGTTATAATCTTGACATTAGAAATGAGCATTAGTTTCACGAGACTTCCAGTGAGAGGATGTTTTGGCTTGTTTTGCAACTTGTCATCAACTGACCAGGCAGGAATAAGCAAACACAAGTATACAGGCGAGCACGAACTCAATAAGGAGTCCACATAAACTACTTGATTTTTTTCCAAGGTTAATAATAACTCATAATTACCTGCTTGGTCCAGGGAGCTAAATGAAATCATAGCCACTACATCATAAAACGATACAATCCAGCCTGACGGATGTGTAGTCATATAGAGAACATGTAATAACAAATTATATAGGTCAGAATAGGGTGTTCTACAAGTCTGGGAATGTTGTGAAGAGATAGGACCAAGCTGGTCTAGGAAGGATGGGTAGAGAAGGTGTTCTAGTGCTTGTAGGAAACACAGCTTTCCCTTCTCAGGTAGTTCAAAAGAATCTTACTAAAATATTATTTTCTAGGTGCAAAATGTGGCTTATGGTAAGCAAATCGTGAGACCCACCTAGGTATATTGAGGACCCCGTTAAAGGAAGAGTTAACTTAGAAGGTAGCACACTAGATGTTTATTGCTGTGTAACAAATTACCCCCAAACTTAGCAACTTTAAATAGCACACATATGTTATCTTGCAGTTTCTATTGGTCAGAAATCCAGGCCTGGCTCACCTAAGTCTCCAGCTCAGGTTCTCTCACAAGGCTGCAGTCAAAGTGTTGACTGGGGTCTCAGCCAACTCAAGACTTGACTGGGGCAGGATCTGCTTCCAAGCTTACTCAGGGGTCACTGGTGGAATTTAGTTCCTTGGGGAATGTTGGACTGACAGCTTCAGTTCCTTGCTGACTGTTGGCCACAGGCCACCCCTAGTTCCTTGGCCCATGGGCTTCTCTGTAAGGCAGCTGACAACATGGCACCTGGCTTCCTCAGAATGAGCAGGTGAGAGAGAACGCGGGAGAGTGCAGCCAGATGACGTCACAGTCTTTATAACCTCATCTTGGAAGTGACATCCCATCATATTTGTCATATTCATCAGAGGTGAGTCACTAGGTCTAACCACCACTCAAGGGAGAGGGAGAGATTACACAAGGGCATGAACTCCAGGATGCAGGGATCTTTGGGGGCCATCTTAGAAATCCACCTCCTACAGGTGGGTCTGCGGTTGTTGCTTTAAAGATCCTAATACAAGGGAGCTTGCAGAGATTTAAACATGCATTCTATACCTCATCAGACACTCAGAGCAGTTGTTTTTTTTGTTTTTTGTTTTTCTGTTTGTTTTTAAACTGAAATGTAGCTGATTTACAATGCTGTGTTCATTTCTACTGTACAGCAAAGTGATTCAGTTATACATATATGTATACATTCTTTTTTTAATATTCTTTTCCATTATCATAGGATATTGAATATAGTTCTTTGTTCTATACAGTAGGACTTTGTCATTTATCCATTCTATATATAATCGTTTGCATCTGCTAATCCCAAACTCCCAATCCATCCCTCCCCCACCAACACACCCCCTTGGCAACCACAAGTCTGTTCTCTATTTCTGTGAGGCTGTTTCTCTATTGTAGATAAATTCATTTGTGTCTTACTTTAGATTCCATATATAAGTGATATCATATGGTATTTGTCTTTCTCTGTCTGACCACTCCTGGGCATACAGCTGGAGAAAACTATAATTCAAAACGGTACATGCACACCTATATGTTCATGGCAGCACTATTCACAGTAGCCAAGACATGGAACCTAAATAATGAAAGGATAAAAAAGATGTGGTATAGATATATCTATACCACACGTGTGTGAGGTAGAGAAACAACAGTGAGCAGGGATTCCATTGCTTTTTAACAGCTTTTTTTAAAAATTGAAGTATAGTTGATATACAGTGTTATATAAGTTACAGGTATACAATATAGTGAGTCATAATTTTTAAAGGCTATATTCCACTTATAATTATTATAAAATATTAGCTATATTCCCCATGTTGTACAATATATCATTATAGCTTATTTTATGTATAATAGTTTGTACCTCTTAATCCTCTACCCCTACATTGCCCCTCTCCGCTTCCCTCTCGCCACTGGTAACCACTAGTTTGTTCTCTATATCTGTGAGTCTGCTTCTTTTTTGTTATATTCGCTACCGTATGACCAGCAATTCCACTCCTGAGTGTATATCTGAAAAAACCAAAAACACTAATTTGAAACAATATATGCATCCCAATGTTCATATCCGCATTATTTACAATTGCCAAGATATGGAAGCAACCTAAGCAATCTATCCATAAACAGATGGATAAAGAAGATGTGGTATATATATACAATGGAATACTACTCAGCCATAAAAAAGAATGAAATTGTGCCATTTGCAGCAACATGGATGGACTTGGAGGGCATTATGCCAAGTGAAATAAGTCAGACAGAGAAAGACAAATACTGTATGATATCACTTATATGTGGAATCTAAAAAATACAACAAACTAGTGAATATAACAAAAAAGCAGCAGATTCATAGATATAGAGAACAAACTAGTGATTAACAGCTTTAATTTGATTCTTTTATTTCTTGATGATCACACAGCACTCTAAAGGTTTTCTCCTGCCTGTACCGGACAGCAGTCTGATTTTCCCCTTTTTCCTCCTTTTCCTCTCTCCTTCTTCCATATTCAGATACTCAGTGGTGACTTTATTGGAAGGAAGAAGAGTGAAAAAGATGATCATTGTTTAGAAGCATTATCATACTTCTTAATATTTTTTTTCCAATTTCAAGCTGAGAGAAGGGAGAAAAAAAAGCAGAAAAGGAATCAAAGAAGGAAGGAGAGAAGGAGAGAAGATGAAGGTTCCAGGAAAGACTCTAGCAATCTGGGGTTTTATTGTTTTAAATTAGAAGTGAGGAAGGAGTTCCCAGCTCACCTTTCTGAGAAACAGAATCCGAGAGAACGTCCAGGGGCAAGTTGTGGGTGCAGTTTTCCTAGTGGGAAAGTAAATACTGATAGAGGCAGGTGTGCAGGCTGGTGGGAACACTGAGGCTGCAGACGAGAGGGCAGCACACAGCTATGAGGAGTGGTGAGACCTCGCAGAGAAGGGAATGGTGCCCAGAACAGCAGCTGGTGGGAAGGTCCAGGTCCAGAAAAGGGGATGTGAAAAGTGAGAACTTAAACAAGAGATGGAGGAGTAATCTTTCCCCAAGGACATGTTAATGGTTGCTCAGAACTGAGAGGGTGTTTAAACAGGCCCATGGAAAGTCTGTATCCCTAACTCCTGGCCCTGCTCACTTCTCTCTCCTTTCCTTCCCCTGACTTCTCTACCTCTGTCTCCTAACACTACCCTTTCTCTGTCCACCTTCCTTCCTTCCCATCTCTCTTTCAATCCTTACTTCTTAAGTGACGTTATTACTGAACAGAAGGATATTCATTACGTTATACTTCCAGAATAGAATATCCTGTTCTCTGTTTTATGTTTACAACATTAAGAAATGGTTATTTGTTTTAAAAAAAAAAAACAACTGTGTTTTAACTGCACTGTTTTTATTTCTGTGTGTGTAAATTTATTTATTTATTTAACATCTTTATTAGAGTATAATTGTTTTACAATGCTGTGTTAGTTTCTACTTTATAACAAAGTGAATCAGTTATACATATGTCCTCATATCTCTTCCCTCTTGCATCTCCCTCCCTCCCACCCTCCCTATCCCACCCCTCTAGGTGGTCACATAGCACTGAGCTGATCTACCTGTGCTGCTTCCCACTAGCTTTCCATTTTACATTTGCTGGTGTATATATGTCCATGTCACTCTCTCACTTTGTCCCTGCTTACACTTCCCCTTCCCAGTAACCTCAAGTCCATTCTCTAGTAGGTTTGTGTCTTTATTCCCGTCTTGCCCCTAGGTTCTTTATGACCTTTTTTTTTTTTTTTTTATATTCCATATGTATGTCTTAGCATACGGTATTTGTTTTTTCCGTTCTGACTTACTTCACTCTGCATGACAGACCCTGGGTCCATCCACCTCACTAAAAATAATTCAATTTCATTTCTTTTTATGGCTGAGTAATATTCCATTGTATATATGTGCCACATCTTCTTTATCCATTCATCTGCTGATGGACACTTAGGTTGCTTCCATGTCCTGGCTATTGTAAATAGAGTTGCAGTGAACATTTTGGTACATGACTCTTTTTGAATTATGGTTTTCTCAGGTTATATGCCCAGTAGTGGGATTGCTGGGTCGTATGGTAGTTCTATTTTTAGTATTTTAAGGAACCTCCATACTGTTCTCCATAGTGGCTGTATCAGTTTACATTCCCACCAACAGTGTGAGTGGGTCCCCTTTTCTCCACACCCTCTCCAGCATTTATTGTTTCTAGATTTTTTGATGATGGCCATTCTAACCGGTGTGAGGTGATACCTCATCGTAGTTTTGATTTGCATTTCTCTAATGCTTAATGGTGCTGAGCATTCTTTCATTTGTTTGTTGGCAATCTGTATATCTTCTTTGGAGAAATGTCTATTTAGGTCTTCTGCCCATTTT
The DNA here is from genome assembly GCF_963924675.1 of Phocoena phocoena. Classification (NCBI taxonomy): domain Eukaryota; kingdom Metazoa; phylum Chordata; class Mammalia; order Artiodactyla; family Phocoenidae; genus Phocoena; species Phocoena phocoena. Next base: position 81,627,123 of record NC_089227.1, read on the forward strand.
TGGATTGCGTTGTTTCTTTTTTTGATATTGAGCTGTATGAGCTGCTTGTAAATTTTGGAGATTAATCCTTTGTCAGTTGCTTCATTTGCAAATATTTTCTCCCATTCTGAGGGTTGTCTTTTGGTCTTGTTTATGGTTTCCTCTGTTGTGCAAAAGATTTTAAGTTTCATTAGGTCCCATTTGTTTATTTTTGTTTTATTTCTCTAGGAGGTGGATCAAAAAGGATCTTGCTGTGATTTATGTCATAGACTGTTCTGCCTATGTTTTCCTCTAAGAGTTTGAAAGTGTCCGGCCTTACATTCAGGTCTTTAATCCATTTTGAGTTTATTTTTGTGTAAGGTGTTAGGGAGTGTTCTAATTTCATTCTTTTACATGTAGCTGTCCAGTTTTCCTAGCACCACTTATTGAAGAGGCTGTCTTTTCTCCACTGTATATTCTTGCCTCCTTTATCAAAGATAAGGTGACCATATGTGTGTGGGTTTATCTCTGGGCTTTCTATCCTGTTCCATTGATCTGTCTTTCTGTTTTTGTGCCAGTACCATACTGTCTTGATTACTGTAGCTTTGTAGTATAGTCTGAAGTCAGGGAGCCTGATTCCTGCAGCTCTGTTTTTCTTTCTCAAGATTGCTTTGGCTATTTGGGATCTTTTGTGTTTCCATACAAATTGTGAAATTTTTTGTTCTAGTTCTGTGAAAAATGCCAGTAGTAGTTTCATAGGGATTGCATTGAATCTGTGGATTGCTGTGGGTAGTAGAGTCATTTTCAAAGTATTGATTCTTCCAATACAAGAAGATGGTATATCTCACCATCTATTTGTAACATCTTTAATTTCTTTCATCAGTGCCTTATAATTTTCTGCAAACAGGTCTTCTGTCTCCTAAGGTAGGTTTATTCCTAAATATTCTTTTGTTTGTTTGTTTGTTTTGTTTTTTCTTTGTGGTACGTGGGCCTTTCACTATTGTGGCCTCTCCCATTGTGGAGCACTGGCTCCAGACGTGCAGGCTTAGCGGCCATGGCTCACGGGCCTAGCCGCTCTGCGGTATGTGGGATCCTCCGGGAGCGGGGCACGAACCCGCGTCCCCTGCATCGGCAGGCGGACTCTTAACCACTGCGCCACCAGGGAAGCCCTCTATTGTTTTTGGCGCAATGGTAAATGGGAGTGTTTTCTTAATTACACTTACAGATTTTTCATCATTAGTGTACAGGAATGCAAGAGATTTCTGTGCATTAATTTTGTATCCTGCTACTTTACCAAATTCATTGATTAGCTCTAGTAGTTTTCTGGTAGCATTTTTAGGATTTTCTATGTAGAGTATCATGTTATCAGCAAACAGTGACGGATTTACTTCTTCTTTTCCAATTTGGATTCCTTTTATTTCTTTTTCTTCTCTGATTGCTGTGGCTAAAATTTCCAAAACTATGTTTAATAATAGTGGTAAGAATGGGCAACCTTGTCTTGTTCCTGATATTAGTGGAAATGGTTTCAGTTTTTCACCATTAAGGACGATGTTGGCTGTGGGTTTGTCATATATGGCCTTTATTATGTTGAGGTAAGTTCCCTCTATGCCTACTTTCTGGAGGGTTTTTATCATAAATCGCTGTTGAATTTTGTCAAAAGCTTTCTCTGCATCTATTGTGACGGTCATATGGTTTTTCTCCTTCAATTTGTTAATGTGGTATATCACATTGATTGCTTTGCATATATTGAAGAATCCTTGCATCCCTGGGATAAACCCCACTTGATCATGGTGTATGATACTTTTAATGTGCTGTTGGATTCTGTTTGCTAGTATTTTGTTGAGGATTTTTGCATCTATGTTCACCATTGATACTGGACTGTAGTTGTCTGTCTTTGTGACATCTTTGTCTGGTTTTGATATCAGGGTGATGGTGGCCTCATAGAATGAGTTTGGGAGTGGTCCTCCCTCTGCTATATTTTGGAAGAGTTTGAGGAGGATAGATGTTAGCTCTTTGCTAAATGTTTGATAGAATTTGCCTGTGAAGCCATCTGGTCCTGGGCTTTTGTTTGTTGGAAGATTTTTAATCACAGTTTCAATTTCAGTCCTTGTGATTGGTCTGCTCATATTTTCTATTTCTTCCTGGTTCAGTCTTGGAACACTGTGCATTTCCAAGAATTTGTCCATTTCTTCCAGGTTGTCCATTTTATTGGCATAGAGTTGCTTGTAGTAATCTCTCATGATCCTTTATATTTCTACAGTGTCAGTTGTTACTTCTCCTTTTTCATTTCTAATTCTATTGATTTGAGTCTTCTCCCTTTTTCTCTTGATGAGTCTGGTTTATCAATTTTGTTTATCTTCTCAAAGAACCAGCTTTTAGTTTTATTGATCTTTGCTATCATTTCCTTCATTTCTTTTTCATTTATTTCTGATCTGATCTTTATGATTTCTTTTCTTCTGCTAACTTTGGGGTTTTTCTGTTCTCTTTCTCTAATTGCTTTAGGTGTAAGGTTAGGTTGTTTGAGATGTTTCTTGTTTCTTTTTTGTGTGTGTGTGGTATGTGGGCCTCTCACTGTTGTGGCCTCTCCCATTGTGGAGCACAGGCTCCAGACATGCAGGCTCAGCAGCCATGGCTCACGGGCCCAGCTGCTCTGCGGCGTGTGGGATCTTCCCAGACTGGGGCACAAACCCGTGTCCCCTGCATTGGCAGGTGGACTCTCAACCACTGCACCACCAGGGAAGCCCTCTTGTTTCTTAAGGTAGGATTGTATTGCTATAAACTTCCCTCTTAGAACAGATTTGCTGCATCCCATAGGCTTTGGGTCATTGTGTTTTCATTGTCATTTGTTTCTAGGTATTTTTTTATTTCCTCTTTGATTTCTTCAGTGACCTCTTGGTTATTAAGTAGTGTATTGTTTAGCCTCCATGTGTTTGTATTTTTTACAGATTTTTTTCCTGTAATTGATATCTAGTCTCAGAGTGTTGTGGTCAGAAAAGATACTTGATACGATTTCAATTTTCTTAAATTTACCAAGGCTTGATTTGTGACTCAACATATGATCTATCCTGGAAAATGGTCCATGAGCACTTGAGAAGAATGTGTATTCTGTTGTTTTTGGATGGAATGTCCTATAAATATCAATTAAGTCCATCTTGTTTAATGTATCATTTAAAGCTTGTGTTTCCTTATTTATTTTCATTTTGGATGATTTGTCCATTGGTGAAAGTGGGGTGTTAAAGTCCCCTACTATGAATGTGTTACTGTCAATTTTCCCTTTTATGGCTGTTAGTATTTGCCTTATGTATTGAGGTGCTCCTATGTTGGGTGCATAAATATTTACAATTGTTTTATCTTCTTCTTGGATCGATCCCTTGCTCATTATGTAGTGTCCTTCTTTCTCTCTTGTAATAGTCTTTGTTTTAAAGTCTATTTTGTCTGATATGAGAATTGCTACTCCAGCTTTCTTTTGATTTCCATTTGCATGGAATATCTTTTGCCATCCCCTCACTTTCAGTCTTTATGTGTCCCTAGGTCTGAAATAGGTCTCTTGCAGACAGCATATATACAGGTCTTGTTTTTGTATCCATTCGGCCAGTCTATGTCTTTTGGTTGGAGCATTTAATCCATTTACATTTAAGGTAATTATCGATATGTATGTTCCTATTACCATTTTCTTAATTGTTTTGGGTTTGTTATTGTAGGTTTTTTACTTCTCTTGTGTTTCCTGCCTAGAGAAGTTCCTTTAACATTTGTTGTAAAGCTGGTTTGGTGGTGTTGAATTCTCTTAGCTTTTGTTTGTCTGTAAAGGTTTTAACTTCTCCATCCAATCTGAATGAGATCCTTGCTGGGTAGAGTGATCTTGGTTGTAGGTTTTTCTCCTTCATCACTTTAAATATGTTTAAACTTGCTGAGTTTCTGCTGAAAGATCAGCTGTTAACCTTATGGGGATTGCCTTGTATGTTATTTGTTGTTTTTCCCTTGTTCTTTTAGTATTTTTTCTTTGTATTTAATTTTTGATAGTTTGATTAATATGTGTCTTGGCGTGTTTCTCCTTGGATTTATCCTGTATGGGACTCTCTGTGCTTCCTGGACTTGATTAACTATTTCCTTTCCCATATTAGGGAAGTTTTCAACTATAATCTCTTCAAATATTTTCTCAGTCCCTTTCTTTTTCTCTTCTTCTTCTGGGACCCCTATAATTCGAATGTTGTTGCATTTAATGTTGTCCCAGAGGTCTCTGAGACTGTCCTCAATTCTTTTCATTCTTTTTTCTTTATTCTGCTCTGCAGTAGTTATTTCCACTATTTTATTTTCAGGTCACTTATCCGTTCTTCTGCCTCAGTTATTCTGCTACTGATTCCTTCTAGAGAATTTTTAATTTCATTTATTGTGTTGTTCATGACTGTGTTTGCTCTTTAGTTTTTCTAGGTCCTTCTTAAACGTTTCTTGTATATTCTCCATTCTATTTCCAAGATTTTGGATCGTCTTTACTATCACTATTCTGAATTCTTTTTCAGGTAGACTGCCTATTTCCTCTTAATTTGTTTGGTCTGGTGGGTTTTTCCCTTGCTCCTTCATCTGCTGCATGATTCTCTGTCTTCTCATTTTGCTTAACTTACTGTGTTTGGGGTCTCCTTTTTGCAGACTGCAGGTTCGTAGTTCCCGTTGTTTTTGGTGTCTGTCCCCAGTGGCTAAGTTTGGTTCAGTGGGTTGTGCAGGCTTCCTGGTGGAGGGGACTAGTGCCTGTGTTCTGGTGGATGAGGCTGGATCTTTCTTTCTGGTGAGCAGGTCCACGTCTGGTGGTGTGTTTTGGGGTGTCTGTGGCCTTATTACGATTTTAGGCAGCCTCTCTGCTAATGGATGGGGTTGTGTTCCTGTCTTGCTAGTTGTTTGGTGTAGGGTGTCCAGCACTGTAGCTTGCTGGTCGTTGAGTGGAGCTGGGTCTTGGCGTTGAGATGGAGATCTCTGGGAGATTTTTGCCGTTTGATATTACGTGGAGCGGGGAGGTCTCTTTTTGACCAGTGTCCTGAACTTGGCTCTCTCACCTCAGAGGCACAGCCCTGACACCTGGCTGGAGCACCAAGAGCCTGTCATCTACACAGCTCAGAATATAAGGGAGAAAAAAAGAAAGAAAGAAAGAAGAATATAAAATAAAATAAAAAATAATTGTTAAAAAAATTTTTTTAAGTAATTAAAAAAGAAAGAAAGAAAGAAGAGAGCAACCAAACCAAAAAACAAATCCACCAATGATAACAAGTGCTAAAAACTATACAAAAAAAACCCAAAACGGACAGACGGAACCCTAGGACAAATGGTAAAAGCAAAGCTATATAGACAAAATCACACACAAAAGCATACACATACACACCCACAAAAAGAGAAAACGGGGGGGAAAAATATATATATATCGTTGCTCCCAAAGTCCACCTCCTCACTTTGGGATGATTCGTTGTCTATTCATGTATTCCACAGATGCAGGTACATCAAGTTGATGGTGGAGCTCTAATCCGCTGCTTCTGCGGCTGCTGGGAGAGATTTCCCTTTCTCTTCTTTGTTCTCACAGCTCCCAGGGGCTCAGCTTTGGATTTGGCCCCGCCTGTGCGTGTAGGTCGCCGGAGGGCGTCTGTTCTTTGCTCAGACAGGACGGGGTTAGAGGAGCAGCTGATTTGGGGGCTCTGGCTCCCTCAGGCCGGGGAGAGGGAGGGGCACGGAGTGCGGGGCGGGCCTGCGGCGGCAGAGGCCAGCGTGACGTTGCACCAGCGTGAGGTGCGCCGTGCGTTCTCCCGGGGAAGTTGTCCCTGGATCACGGGACCCTGGCAGTGGCGGGCCGCACAGGCTCCCGGGAGGGGAGGTGTGGAGAGTGACCTGGCCTTGCACACAGGCTTCTTGGTGGCGGCAGCACCAAGAAGATTACTGGTTTCAGTAATCTATATTGTGAATATATCGCTACATCCTGACAAAAGACAGTAAAGAGTTTTATTGGCAGCATTGGGGCACTGGGGAGGGGAGGGGAAGGTGATAAGCAACAACAGACTTGAAAAAAAAAAAAAAGCCTAGCTCTCAAAGCCTAAAATTAAACCTTTTACCTCAGTTCTGATACTATTTTAGATGCATGTATAAAGGCCTCCAGCTGCTACACTCTGAGGTGTGATCCTGTCACTGTCACAGTTTAAGGAGGACTGTGTCACAGTCATGCCTTGACTAAAAGGACTCTCAGATATACTTGGGTGTCACTGGATGGTGTTCCAGCTGCCACAAGTGAGGAGAGGTCTCACCTGTCCCCCCCGCTCCAGGCAAGGCCAAAGCATCCCCTCAAGCCAGCAAACCTTCCAGGCACACCCAGCGTCCTACCATAAAGACATCCGGATAGTTCGCTGTGCTCAAGTTCAAATTAATCAGGTGAGGATTTTGTAAACTCCCTACGAAACAGACAGACAATACTAGCATGTCTTCGCGTCCAACCAGAAGCGTGTAGAGGTGGTCATTTTACCGTCTGACGGACCAGCCATCTTGCCAGGGTGGCTCCCTCTGAGGAATTGTTTTCAGACAAATATATTCTCACACATTCATCTCAGAAGCTAAAATTAATCGTGTAAGGTCTAAGATTTTCTTTTGTAAAAGTTCATAGGTGTAGGGGGAGGAAATTTGGGTCTTCCTTCTATCAGCAAGGACCACCACTCTCACCTGGGCTTTGAGAGGGGGCAAAGCAGTTAAAAAACAAAAAAGCAAAGAGGAAGAAGAGAGGAGAGGGAGAAGGCAGGAAGGGAAGCCAAAAGTTTGCTTCAGAATGAAGGAAGAGAATTAAATCACCCCAAAACCAGGACCGTTGTTCCTAAGGAACTCAAATTTTGGCCAAACCTAGAATCACTGAGCTGGAAAAACTGTTGCGATGATCTTGTCCAAATCTTTCAAAAACATGGTGAGGAAACTGATGCCCAGAGCAGGGCAGGGACTTGCCCAAAGTCCCTTGTGGGTTAGAGGAGGAGATGGGAGTAGAAGCTGGCCTGCTGATGCCGGGTCCAGTCGTTGGCACACCACCCAGCATTCGGACAGGAGTGTTTAGGGTTACATTTTTGGATATGCATATATGTTTACAGTATTACAGATTTTTTTTTCCTCTGTGTTTGTAGATTATTCTATTCAATATATTTTTCAAATTAAGATAATAATATGTTTTCTACTAAATAATGCTCTAACATTTACTGGGTATTTAAATTTCTCTCACCAAACATCTTAAACTCATTCAAATGAAGTACATTCAAATGACGGAAACCAAGAAAGTGAATATTGCCATTTATTTACATTTCCCAAAAGCATGAAATAAGGATTACCTACTCTTGAGCACAGCATTATCTTAGCTACAGCTTTCTACAGTCAGTTTCATTTTCAAGACCTATGAATAAAAGATGTGGCATCTATAACAGTTTAGACTCCTCCCTGGGAATGGGATGAATTCCAGGCGATGTCAACACATTGGCAAAGATGGCTAACTCTCATCTCTCCAAGCGAACCTGACCTTAGTCCCCAGCCGCCTTCCTCCCAGCCCACCACACCCTCTCCTTCAGGAGCAAAATTATGAACATTTTAACAAAGGGACAATAGTGGAAACTCTTAATGCTTGGCATGTGCGGGCTATTTCTTCATTATTCAGATCATTAAACTGTGTCAGGACAAATAAGGCAGTGCTGAAAGCAGCTGTATGTTAATCGGGAAGACAAGGAAATAGGATTTCCTAGATTTTGCCCTCAGCTAGGGTTAAGCTACCTGGCTTCTCAAACATGGCTCCTAAGTGACTTATTTTGCAACCTCTGTGGCATGTTTAGGCTAGTGCCTATTTATACTGAGACAATGAGACCCTCTTCATTTCTAGCACTGGTTTCCTTTCCCCAATCTGGGCCCAGATAACTATGGAAAGGTATGGGGAAATTTCTGTAATGTCCTTCCCTCCCTTCTATTCCTCTCTCTCTCTCCTTAACCAACCAACCAACAAATAACTAAGCAATCCTCTTCTCTCCAAACAACCACCTATAACTAATTCCCTCAAAACCACCCCCCATTCTTAAGAATGACTGAAATTCCATCATCCATTTTCTTCATTCTATTGTTTCAAGGTGAGCTCCTCTTTGTGTTTCTTGGGTACTCAAATACCCTCACATTCTCTATCTCAGTCAAAGAGTACACTACACTAAAACTGAAATGACTACCAGCAGCTAAAAAAGATATATCTCCCAGGAAAGGATTTGCCTTTTAGCAAAGTTCTGTGAAGATGTATGCCCAGTGCCCATACAGTTCCCAGGGACTAACAGACTCCAAATTTTTGTTGAATTGACAGTTAGCTCAATGGGCAAAATTAAAGATTTCCAAATCAAACTGTTTCAAAATCAAATTCCTTTCAGAGTGATAACTGTTTCTATTGATAATAGTTCATATAGAAGGGTGCTAGAGTCTTGGATAACGAGGTAGGCATTTGGAAAAATCTTTGATTGAAATATTTGAGTCTAGGCAAACAGAATAACTCTTGTAATACAATTTTCATGGATGACTTGTCTCAGCGACTAGTTAACAAACTTGAATTCAAAGAAGACATGGATATGATATCTTATTTTCCACAGCTCCTACCATATGCCTCACCTGTAATTAGAATTCAGCAGTGCTTGCTGAATAAATGTGAGGACAAATGAATAAAAATGGGATAGAAAAATGGATGGATGGAAGGGTGGATATAAGGATGGATGGTTGGATGGATGGATGATTAGATGGATGAAAGAAAAGAGGAGAGTATCAACGGACTAGAAGGGAAGTCACAAATTAAACGCCACAGTTCACTTTCACTCAGGACAAAACTTTAGTAGAGTTTCAATTAAAAGGAAATATATATATTGGAGACAGTAAAGGGGGAAGAAAAGGAGGAATAAAGGATCAGGGGAAGAAGCAGTAAGAAAGTGGTGATGGTAAGAAAACCTAAACATACCAGGGTATCATAAAGCTGTCTAAAACTTGGAAATAGGCAAAGAGAATACTGAGAACAATTTCAGTGCAATGCTGGGCTTGGCTTTTTATTGTCTGGGCCAGTTTACAACTCTGCAGAATGGAGGTTAACTTGTAGATTTTTGTTTGGTGGAATAGATAACCAGAGAGGTTAAAGCTCAGTTGGATATTAACCAACTTATCTTAGTATTGCCTATAAATGCATAGCTACTCAAATGTTCTTTGAACCAGTTTTAACATCTTATTGGTTCCCTCATTAATTAATGATTTAAATAAAACCTTTGATACAAACGTTCATTTTATATTTCTGTGAGTCATGATTTCCTTTTACAAAAATTATCAAAGATCTTCCTGACACATCATTAGAGAAAGATTAGGTGATTTAGATCCTACATGCCATGGAGCAACTAAGCCTGTGCTCCACAACTACTGAGCCTGCACTCTAGAGCCCATGAGCCACAACTACTGAGCCCACGTGCCACAACTACTGAAGCCCACGCACCTAGAGCCCGTGCTCCGCAACAAGAGAAGCCACCACAATGAGAAGGCCGCACACCGCAACAAAGAGTAGCCCCGGGTCACCGCAGCTAGAGAAGCCCGCATGCAGCAAATAAATTTATTTTTTAAATAAATAAATACAAATAAAAATGAGGATCTCCCCCTGAACTAAAGTGCTATAACTAAAACTGAAACCCATGACGTTCTACCTGAAACAGGTAGCCAGCCATACCCTTAGCTACAACGAGAGTGCATGTGTGGGACCTGAAGCAGAATCTAGCTGTAAACAGGGAAATACTATTAGCAAACTCATGGATCAGGCTTCATTTTCGTCATGTATTCACTGAGGCACAGCTCCCACCTATGTGGTAACAACAAAGAGATTTCAAGAAAAAGTAGGATTTTTCTCTATAGTGAAAGGCATTGATTCAATGCCCCAGCCTCTCTAGACTCTTCATAAGTCGTGGGACTTGGGAGATCAGCCTAGGGATATAGATGCTTAAGACGTTAGCATTTAAACTTAACTACAGTGGTGAGAATAACCGTTACGTTTCATTATAGAGAGCTCTTCCAGAAAGGCTATAGAGCACTTGCATTTCATATCAATGAATATTTTCAGAAGGCACGTTGCACCCAAGAACAGTGCATTTCAATCGCCACCCTGTCAGTAGGCTCCAATCACTAACCAGCCAAATGGCAAAGGCTCCTTAAGGGAGCAGCTGTTAAGCCCATTTTCATGTTTTAATATGACAGACTCCTCCGTTTTTTAGAGGAAAGAGATTTAAAACTGAGATATTGAATATTTTAGGGACTTGACAAGTCTCTATAAGGTCATTTTTTTCACTTATAAACCTTAGGGACAGATTTCTGGCTGTGATCTCTGAGTCACCTGTTTCGAAATCGCAGAAGAACTTGCTGAGAAGGCAGATTTGGGTCCACAGATTGACAAAATGCCGGAGGCGGTGGGGCCTAGGAATCTGCATTTTTACATACTCCCCAGGAAGTTTCTCAGCACACTCAAGTTTGAAAGACACTATCTTAAGAGATGTTGGGTGAATAGGAACCTAAAAATAAAACCCAAACTGAACACGTATTGCTCACAACAGATCCTTTCTGACCTACATCTACTTACCCTCTCTCCCTTCTTCTCTAGGTTAGTTTATTTCACATATAAACTCAAGGATGTTGTCATTCAGCTTTCTGGGGTCATCCCCTCTCTCTCTGATCCTCAACCTCACTCCACCCCAAAGACCTTAAAACTACAGAAAAGGTTATGTCTAAGCCTAGAATCACAAAAAAAACACAAGCTTCTCTTGCTTTGTCTGGGGTTACCTCCATCATATCATGACAAACTATAATTCAGTCTGCTTTGATCAACTATAATTCCATTTCAGGAGGTGTGATGCTGGTGCTAAAGAACGCACATGGCTCTGATGGCAGGCAGACCCATCACACGTCCTGTCACCGGCCCTTGGTAACTCCTTTTATTTGGACGAGATACTCCACCTGTCTGAGCTACGGTTTCCTCATCTAGAAAACAGGAATCATAGTGCTTGGGATCGTGAAGAGGACTAAAGATAGTTTCTGTGATGCGGTGGTTCCGTGAGTTCAGTCGTGCATTCAACGTTTACTGAGCACCCACAGTGTGCCGAATACTCCTTCTAGGCCCTTGGGACCCATCAGAGAGGAACAAGGATCCCTGTCCTCATGGAGCGTGCGATTTTAGAAAGAGGAGCTAAATGGTAAACATTAAATAAAATAAATAGAGTAGAAGTGCTAAATATAACGGAAAAAAAGGGAAAGTAAGGGCAGTGAAAGTGGGATCAGGATAGCAGAGGTGAGGAAGAAAATCATGTCAGGCTTCTTCAGGAAAGTGAGATTCGAGCTGACTTGATGGAGGTGACGGAGGGAGCCAGAGGAAGAATGTTCCAGGCAGGGGACAGCTGGAGCAAAGGCCCTAAGACAAGGGGGGAGGAGGGGTGCCTTGTGGGCCTCCGTGAGGACTTCGGCTTCAACTCGGAGTGAAATGGCGAGTAGCTGCAGGGTTTTGAACAGAGGGGTGACAAGAGCATCACGGTTCCTTACCTATCATGAGAGATGATGCACTTCAATTATACATCCTAAGATAGTACCTTAAGTCCAACATGTATTAACAATGAGAGATGATGCACTTCAATTATACATCCTAAGATAGTACCTTAAGTCCAACATGTATTAACAGATGAGTCCTTTCCAAGAGGAGTAGATTCTGCCCGGGCTTACAGTAATTCTTTATAACAGAACTATAAAACAGGACAATATTTACCAACTTGCTCTCCTACATTTGCGTAACCATCTTTAAACATGATGTCTCTGGAGAGCATTGTATGTGTGTGTGCATATGTGAGCTGTGTATGTGTACATGTGTGTGGATGGGTGCACGTACATACCCTCAAGCTAATCCCTAAACGCTGCTGCCAACTCTACCTGGATCGCAGGCCAAATCCCACCCTACTCTGGCACTGAGGTGCAAACCTGTGTTCCTGGGCGTGGAGCAGGGTCTGAGGAAGACGCGATAGGCCTTGACCTCTCGTCATGAGCCATTACACTGCTGCAAGAGATCAGAGTTCAGCTCCACACACACAACTCAGGCCACTTGACACCCTAGTGAAAGATTTTATAAGTGATGCATTTTCCCAACTCTGCATAGTTAAGTGAGAGATGGTATATGTTAGACCTGTGCTTGAAGGAAATGGGCAGGCATTTAGGAGGAACCAGACACTCTTCAATAGGTTTGGAAACAGCTAACAAGGGCAAAAGGGTATCCTTTCCCATTTTACTTTTCCACGAAAGCCCCGTCAGGTAGCATCGTGTAGTTCAAAGCAATTTTACTATTAGAACTTTCTGGTACATTTTAGAGATCCTAGCAGCAAGAGTATGAACTTCCCATACTTCACTTCATTGCTCATATCTTTATTGAAAGTTAATTTTTCCTTACAGGCCACTGTACTTGCTAATAGTGCCTGAAGAAAGTGTAACGGTACGATAAGGTAAAATGTGTCCCATGGAACGAACAAACCCCCGCCTGCTGAATGGGCACCTTGAGCTCTCCACCTTTTGCTTGCTCTTCCCTGAGAACTGTCTGGTGAACTCCATGGGTGTCTTTACTGTCAAAACTTCAAGCCCAAAAGGGACAAAAATTGCACTACATTAACATGTTTACCTAATAAGAAATGAGTTCAACCAATTATTACCCTGTGTTCATTTCCTTTTTTGGATTCATCTGGAAAATTTAATTAAGCCAGGTCAAATCTTCTGATTGAACATAAAAGCTAATAAACTTCCTTCTCTATCTCCCTTATAATTGTAATGTAATCTAAACGCTAGCACTCGCTATTGTCAAATAATTTTTCTAAGGGTGTTTGCATCAGTATTCAAATTGAATGGAAATCCTTTGAGATGGAAAGGAAGGAAGCTTAAATGTATTCCTTTGCCAGTATACTCAATAAGGGCAGGACTCTGGAGCCTAAGTGCCTAGGTTAGAAACCCAGCTCTGTACCCACCAGCTATGTGATGACGGCAGGTTATCTAACCTCTGTGACTGTTTCATTGTCAATGAAGTGGGACTAGCAGCAAAGATGTTAAGAGGATAAAATGAATTAATAACTGAAAGCATTTAGAACAGTACCTGACATGTTATGATAAGTTGTTAAATAAACAGAAAAAAAAATCAAATGACTCTCTTATGACTTACTCTAAAGAAAAAAAATAATAATGGCGGGCGGACAAGGAAATCACTACCTTGAGCATTATTTTACCAGCTACTTTCATAGTTCACCTGGTCTCACTGCATCTCTCCAAAATCCTCCTCTTTGGGGGACCGCACCCTCCCCCTGCAAAGGTAGCATCCATACAGGTGATTCTGGGCATGAGGCCAAAACTCTCATCTCTTCTCTTCCTTTTTGACATTCTCTCTGATTTTGGGGGAGAAATACCTCAGGCTTGCCTCTGTGAGAGGAACTTAATACGCCCCTTCCAAGTGTTATCTGTGGTATTTATGGGGGCTCCACGGAACAGCAAACCCTGGGGCCGTGAAAAAATAGGATCCAGAAATGGTTTCACAGGTCCACAGCTCTCTGGCATCTTGGTGAAATGCTGACCCTGCCATCCACAGGGATGGGGGTCAGTGATGAAGTGGACCAAAGGCAGAAGGATGTGCATATATACACAAGTGCCTATAAATACACACACAGTGGCCACTCACCCAAAATAGTTTGTCCTTCCACCCTTTCCTCCCTGAAGGTGCTGCACATACGCCCATTCCCGGGCACAGTCTGGTCCAGCTCACAAGTTCCCTCCTCAGAAAGACTGTCTCCTCAGAAAGATCAAACTAACGCCCACAACAGTGGCTAGCACATGATAGATAACTAAAACATAGTTACACAGAGATGAAAGAATGATCTGTTTCTTCACAAAGCCAAAAAGACAGTCTCATCATCTTTTTTTTGAGGGGAGGTAACACACTTACATGGTTCAAAATTCAAGTAATACAAAAGGATTTACAGTGAAAAATCTCCTGTATCCTTAGCCCCCATTTGTCCTCTTCTCCTCCCAGAAGCAACTGATATTCTCAGTTTCTTGTGTATCCTACAGAGATATTTGCATTTGCCGACCAGTATATATATAGTCTGTTCTCCCTGCCTCATCTGTGACCATTTTAAACAATCTTCTGTTGTCTTGCTCTGTTTTCCCAGAGCTCTTATAACTTTGCTTTGTGTTTTGCCTATGTTTAAAACCGAGTATCGTTGAGCTTATGGAATTACCAAATCAAAGAACTATTATTTGAGTTCTTGTAAGTTGAAAGCTCCTCTGGTGTTTTTCAAAAATGTTTCTATTTATAAAAATTTATTTTGCAATTCATTTTTCAGAAAAGTCTTTGTTGCATAAAGCAAACAAATGTAAAATCTGCAGGTAAGTTTATGAGCACATAACCTTTCTATGGTCTAGGATATTTTAAGGAAAGGCTCAGAAACACACCAGTGGTGAGCTGAGGGGTATTTTTATATTTAAGATCAATGTGAAAGTCAATTTTAAGCACAGAGGGCTTCTTGTAGCAATTAACCACTTTTAACCTTTGGTTGTTTTCTGGAACTACTGACATGGGTTAAAAATCTCAATGTCCTGTGTGATTCAGATCTAATTATGCTGTTTGGGCCTCTAATGCCAACATTCTTTTATTTTCTACCCACTCAACTACAGGAAGCCCTGACTTCTCCCTTTCCTCCTTCTCAGAGCACTTTCTTTTACTTGTCCAGTTCCCCTCCCAGTGGTATACGAATCTCTACCCTGTTTCTTTACCCCATTTTCAGATTTTCAAAATTTCTTTGAGGTGTACCCACGCTTTAAAGTGATGAACCACATGAGGCCCGAGAGGAGACCGAGAATCTATTACTTATAAAATTCAAGTCTTATGTAGGGGTCAGCAAACTATGGTCCGTGGCTGTAAGTAAGGCATTTTTTTACATTTTAAAAGCATTATTAATTCAGAATGAAGTGCTCTTACAAAACAGAGTATTCGAAAAGTGAAGGCAAACTTCTAAAACATGATAGCAAAAGTGTTTTGTACCATTAAATTTTAAAAATTAAAACCATTTAAAACTAAAAAAAATAAAAAATAAAATAAAAGTGATGAACCACAGAACAGGTTAAAACCAGTGCTGTGTCTTGGATATAGGAATCATTTCTAAATTAATTGACTTAAAGTCAGTACTTTCCCACCATGGAAGCCTATTACGGAAGTGAATAAAACTGTAGAGTAATGAATTAAAAGATAATTTTGCATTTTATACCATTTGCCATATTTGACTCACAAATTTCACATTTAAATAAAAGAAGTTGGGGCTGAAATAGAAAACCATTACATGAGGGAAAAAGAAAAGTACTTAATAGAAATTTAATTATCAAGGGCAGGTATATTTCTCTTAAATGGAAAATAACTTACTTTTGACAAAAGTATTCAAACAAGTGACTTATGAAAATATTAGTTATGCATTAAAATATGAGTGGGGTTTTTTTGCTCAATTTGTAAATTGCCTTGGAAAACTTGGGGTTTTTTCCCAACCCGTGGCCAACCAAACTGTATTCTTTGTACTTTGTCTCCTACTGCAGGGAGCCTATGTTCCAGGCAAAAACTGGATAGAAGAATCAGAAAGTGTTAACTGTAGAGTTTTGAAATTTTTATTCAATATTATATTTTTATATTATAGAAATTGTGATTATATCATTCAAATATAAATATATACGTGTGTGTGTATTTTTTATAATAGAAACTACAGAAAGCAAACCAATGCTTGGCAACATTTCCTTGGCTGGAAGAAATATGCAGAATACCCAGTGATTCTCAAATAGAGGTTCACCCCTAGGGGCGTGTTGGAACTTCAGACAAAAGGGAGAGGAAGATGTAAATTTTTTATATCAACTGTAGGCAAGAATGTTAAAGAGCTGCAAAACATTGGTGTCTGGGGGATATAATGAGGGTAAGTGAGCATCAGGGCTCTTTGGGCTAAAGGGACCGTCTCTGGGCTCCTGTCCCGAGCTCATGATTGTAACATCAACATTCGACCATCAGTCTGTGCCAGGCCCTGGGCTGAGCACTTTGGCACCATCTCATTTAATCCTCCCCTGACCCTCGATGTACATACTATTAATACCTCATTTTATGGATGAAGGAATGGATGCTTCAGGGGCTCAGATAACTTACCCAAGATCACACAGGGAGGAAACTCAAAGCCAAAATTTGAAAAAAGACATCCACGCTCTTAATCATCTTACTCTATCCTACTCTACTGGAAAGGGTTGATTTTTGCCTTTCATTAAAACATTCCCGGACTTCCCTGGTGGCTCAGTGGTTAAGAATCCACCTGCCAATGCAGGGAACACGGGTTCGAGCCCTGGCCCGGGAAGATCCCACATGCCGCGGAGCAACTAAGCCCGTGCACCACAACTACTGAGCCTGCGCTCTAGAGCCCGTGAGCCACAACTACTGAACCTGCGTGCCACAACTACTGAAGCCCGTGCACCTAGAGCCCATGCTCTGCAACAAGAGAAGCCACTGCAATGAGAAGCCCGTGTACTGCAATGAAGACCGAATGCAGGCAAAAATAAATAAATAAATTTTAAAAATTAAAAAAACAAAAAAACATTCCTATTAATCCTGTTGCTATATTTGACTGGAATTACTTTATATAGTCTCTTCTCTTAAACAGTATCATTTCTTAAGAGCTATATTCCAAAATTATTTTGGTATTCAGTGTAAACTAGTAGTCATGGGTTACATTAGGATTCAAATTGTGAAATTACTGGCTCCCTATAAATTAGATCTGTCATGAGGTATATAATGAAAGCTCTTTTGTCTAATAGGAAAATAATACTAACTAATCATATTGAATATGGTACGCTAGGTGTGTTCTGAGAGCTTTAAGTTTATTAATTGAAATTGACTTGATCTCATTAAGAGCTGTATGAGGCAGGTGCTATTATTATATCCAATTTATGGATGAGAAACTGAAAATGCTTTTTGAAGACCTACGAACATATGTAATCCCTAAAAATATATGAATAAAATGCTGCAAAATAAAAACAAATGCTTAATAAAATGTCTAGCATGTATAGCCTTACATAGGTTCTATTAATTATTGAATCTAACATACTTAAAATCCTTATTGTACCTGAAAACAATTTGTAGGATAGATTTTTCTCACTTGCAGGAATCCCTGAGTATATTCATGGTGCTTGCTAAGACATCACTGCCAACTTCTACATTAAATGAGTTACTCATAGCCAAATAACTCAAAAACAAAATTATAGAAATCTCTCAAAATTCTCACGGAAAAAAAAACGAAAACAATGAGAAAGGTGTTGGGGCATTTCCCAAAGAAAAGGAAAGGGCTATGAAGGGGCCAAAACCATCACGGCTGGTGATGCGACAAATTACGGAGCCTGGAAGAGCTAAGGACTTTACATTCACCTTGTTCAAGTTCACTCTAAGTTTAAGATCCACCAAAGAACCATGAAATAAGATTTGAAAGCTGATGATCCTGCTCTGTTCCCTGCTGGCTGTGTGACCCTGAGCAAAGCCCTTGGCTGCCCTGTCAAGGTTAAACAAGATGGTGTATTGGAAAACGCTTTGCCAACTATAATTTCTGTGGATGTTACAATACAGCCGCCAAGTCCAGCAACACCATTTTTCTCTTACTGAGGGAAGGACAATAAAAATTCTAAGATGCTTTTAGAAGAAATTTTGTTTTCTTACCATTTAGTAAATACGATGCTCCACCAAAATGCTGCCAAGTAGATATCTTCCCTTGGGAGTCTTTGTATAAATGGCTAAGAATAATGAGCCTATCGACCTCCCACAAATGAGCATTTCTTTGATGCCAGAGGAGTTCACCTATTTAAACAGTTTCAACATACTCTCTGAGATATTATTTGTACCTGCCAGATCTCATCAAGGTGTTTTGGACACTGTGGCAGCCACCGGCCTCTGGGGAAGGTCCGGCCAAAGACCTAAAGGCAACTGTCCGCTCTGTTTTTCTCAAAAGCCCAAGTTCGGGAGCTGCTTATTGGACGGCCCTGGACTGTGTAAGCCTCAGAGATGCCCCCGTCATTCAAGGCTTGGGTCTGAGCGGAAGAGACACAGACCTGCTTTCCTCTGGTCTAGTGAGGAGACGGCACAGTCTGCCAGCCAGAGACTTTCCCTGGTTTCCCTCGGCTTCAAAACTTTAAGGGGACCAAAGCAAGGGGTGCCTGCAGGCCCATCCTAACACAGAGGTCACTGGAGATTAAATAAGGAGAAGCAGAGAGAGAGGAGGTGGAGGATGGAATCCAGTGATTCTCCATCTATGTGCCTATTAATTTCGACAATATTCTCACCTGGCCGAGTGGAGCCTACAACACCTAGTGCAGCCAAATCTCAACTCTCCCTCCTCTTAGTTAAACCGCCGGTCTTCCCAGCCCAATATTTGTTTCTGCCATATGTACGCATTATGCATAGCATTTATATTTTCCACCTGGGAGAGACTTGGGATGATGAGACGGGAGGAGGATGAAGCAGGGAAAAGAAGAGGAAAGAGCAAAGGGTAAAAGGTGTTTGTTCTGTCTCTGCCTCCTGCTCTTCCTCCCCATTCTCGGAGGGAGAAAGGGCCAGAAACTAGTGGAATAGTTCAAGAGAGAGCTGGTGTAGCTCCAGACCAGCAGAGTTGCTACCCGGCTCAGGGGGCAACATTCAGAGCTGTGGAGGCCATTCTCCCAGCCCCTTTAAGAAGGCAGGACCGGGCTTCCCTGGTGGCGCAGTGGTTGAGAGTCCGCCTGCCGAGGCAGGGGACACGGGTTCGTGCCCCGGTCCGGGAAGATCCCACATGCCGCGGAGCGGCTGGGCCCATGAGCCATGGCCGCTGAGCCTGCGCATCCGGAGCCTGTGCTCCGCAATGGGAGAGGCCAGAACAGTGAGAGGCCCACGTACCACAAAAAAAAAAAAAGAAGACAGGAACTCCTGAACCCCAGAAGCAGTGGAAACATATGGGAGATAGAATAGAGATGATCCAAATGGAAGGTGCAGTGACCACCACTGCCAGGCTAGTCCAAAGACATGCATAAAACCCCAGAAATAACACAAGTGACCTCAAGAGGCCACCAGAGTCAGGCAGGTGGGGTCTCCGGCTACCATAGCTTATCCCCTAATGACAAACATAGCCAGAGACACCTTGGTGACATTGATGACATTACTCCCCTCACGAATCAATATCTGTGTCTTACAGCCCTGGTCCGCATCACAGCTCCCTTCCTCAAGGGGGGAAGCCTTCTGCTCCCACTGGAGGTTCACTTGTGGTGCCACAAAACCCTTTCCTGTATGTTATAAAAGTCAGTTCAACTTGGTTCCCGGCTCTTCATCAGAAATTCAAAACAAGGGAATGAGTTAAGAACGTTTTTTATCTTTCTAATGAGACAAAGAGGATAGAAATTAGGCACAAAAACTAACACACCTCATCCAACTCTGGCTCCCATGTGAGCTGTGTAACAAGGACTCTGAGCCTGCCATATAGCACGTCTTTGGAAAGACAAGCATGGATACAAACTCACCAATGCACCTAATTAGCTGCCATGGTGATCTCCTTAAGCTTCAAACATCTAATTCCTTCTTTCCAGGGCTGAAATTGTTACGAATCACTGTTTCTATATTTAAACGTTTGGTTTTCTTATGATACTAAAACATAAACATGACTGCTTTTAGCTTCTCACAGATTTAGAAAAGCATGGATAAATACCTAAAATGTGTGGCTGTGTTAGATACAATATCCTTTCGCAAAACCTTGGCTATCAAATTACTTGCAAAAAGAGACCTTTTTCCAGTTGTGTGGCAGAGAGCGGGAGGAAATATCACTTGGTATTAAAATGTCAACTTTTGATGGAACAAAAACTGAAAATGGAGAGACCATCACTCAAGTGAAAGAAGATAATATTGTCCACATGTCACCTGAATGATTTTCACTGTTTCCTTTTCTTTCTTTTTCTTTTTTTTTTTTTGAAACGGGAAGAAATGAAAAAACAAGTCAACTTAAGCACCAAAAAAAAAAAAAAAAAAGGCTCTTATCTTCTTCTGATTCCTATCCACCTTTGTCCAGGACCCAAACTATTCTACAGGAAACTGTTCTAAGTGATAAGAGAAAGAGTTGAAAGAGGGTAAAAGCGGAGAAGGTGGATAAAATTGTCCTCCAAGAATCTCAGAAGACACTAAACATTAAGGAAAATGATTCAGACCCTCAAATGAAATGTCAGAATAGAATCCCATCCTGGTCCAACTCCGATTAATATGCTCACTCATATTAATATAAGATGTTATTTAATGGACCTTTGTCTGCCATTTGAACTCCTTTTAACAAAGTTGCTCTTTTCTGGTTTTATAGATTTTAATTATTGTTTTCACCATTACTCCTCAATCTGAGGCAGCTTCAAAAAGGGTGGTATTTAAAACCTCAAAAATAATAGAAATGTTACTCTGATTGGTCATTTAGTCTAAATCTTACACATGGTCCATTTGGTTCAGTTATAGATTTGCAGCTAATAGCTGCGTCCTGATGTTTTAGTGTTAAGTGTAGGTTATTTAATGGAACAAAGAAGGTGACTATTTCAAGCTATTTTATCTTAGAAGTGGCATCTAAGACGCGGTCCAAGAGAGCTTGCTTCCTTCTTGCATGTATCAGGGCAATCTAGAATCCCCATTCCTGGGCACACTCCTAGCTGCCTATGCGAAGGATTCAAGGGCTGGAATCCCACATCCTTGAGGTTGTTTTCATTTGTCTTTTTTGTTGAACTGCAGAGCAGAGGGTTTAATTAATCATACCCCATAGCTGATGGCACACTGTTTTCCTTGACTCCAAGAAACGGTCTCTCTTTTATTTTACTTGTGAATTTAGTTCCTGTCCCCAGCCCTGTCTCCATCTCCCTCTCCCACCACTGGCCACGTTTCTAACGTGTTTGAAGTCTGTTTCTTTCATTGGACCACACTTGCTCTGCACCCATGCCTCCTCCCAATCTTGGCACTCCGTATGCAGGGTCTTCTCCCCATCCTCACATCTGATCACATCTTGCTGTCAGCGTTAGCTCCCCAGTTTACCTGCCCCTCTGCCTCCTCACTCACCATTCCGTTTCCTTCACCCCTTGCTGGCTGATGTCGCCATCACTGACTGCTTAGTAACGCGCCTCCTAGGCTCAGGGCTGGAGCTCTCCAACAAGGGCAACCCAGGCAGGAGGAATGGCCTGGACCTTCCAGGAGGGACTTTGGCCTCCCAGAGTCTGCTGTCAGGGAATTTCCACCTAACACTAACCCCAAAAGTACCTCTTTTTTGGAACTCTGATGATGTGTCAGATGACATACGCCTACTTAGGGAGTAAAAATATCTTCACTGATGACGTTGGGCTTTACTTGAGGGGAAACTGGAAGAGTCGAAGGAAGCTTGTGCCTACTTTTTATCAATGGTGGTGTGTGCTTCGGGATTTACTAGGTAACCATAACATTCAGGTATTGATTAGCTCCCCAGAATGCAGACAATGTGTATCCCCAACTCTTAAGAAAAACAATGGAGAAAATATTATTGTGTTTATAACCCCAAAAAGGGATTGAGAATGAGCCATGGTTTGGCAAAATTACAATGTTCAGATCTGTGCTACCTTTGGGGGCCTGTTACAGGTCTGGGACTACAGTGGTCACTGCTGTAGACTGAAGGCATCCTTACATGTCCAGGAAACCTCTGCTCACCTACTGGACACACTGTTCTTTTGGGAGGATCTTCCACATCAGGCATGGCATAGAGGTGGCTTCTCAAAATAGACTGTTAATAAATGTGTCCTTTATGAAAAAGGATATGCAATACCATGGAAATTCTTGGAAACTCATTTTTAAATCTTCAATCTGGCAGTGTCAAGCAGACAAAATGTAGAGCAGCATATGTTTTACTTTTTTTTTATAATTTTAAACTTGCTTTTATTATTTTCATTTATCAGTTACTAATGTCTAAATTCAAATTCTTTTTTTTTAACATCTTTATTGGAGTATAATTGCTTCACAATGGTGTGTTAGTTTCTGCTTTACAACAAAGTGAATCAGTTATACATATACATGTTCCCATATCTCTTCCCTCTTGTGTCTCCCTCCCTCCCACCCTCCCTATCCCACCCCTCTAGGTGGTCACAAAGCACCGAGCTGATCTCCCTGTGCTATGGGGCTGCTTCCCACTAGCTATCTATTTTACATTTGGTAGTGTATATATGTCCATGCCACTCTCTTTGTCCCAGCTTACCCTTCCCCCTCCCCGTATCCTCATGTCCATTCTCTAGTAGGCCTGCATCTTTATTCCTGTCTTGCCCCTAGGTTCTTCAGAACCACTTTTTTTTTCTTTTTTTAGATTCCATATATATGTGTTAGCAAACGGTATTTGTTTTTTTCGTTCTGACTTACTTCACTCTGTATGACAGACTCTAGATCCATCCACCTCACTACAAATAACTCAGTTTCATTCATTTTTATGGCTGAGTAATATTCCAATGTATATATGTGCCACATCTTCTTTATCCATTCATCTGTCGATGGACACTTAGGTTGCTTCCATGTCCTGGCTATTGTACATAGAGCTGCAATGAACATTGTGGTACATGACTCATTTTGAATTATGGTTTTCTCAGGGTATATGCCCAGTAGTGGGATTGCTGGGTCGTATGGTAGTTCTATTTTTAGTTTTTTAAGGAACCTCCATACTGTTCTCCATAGTGACTGTATCAATTTACATTCCCACCAACAGTGCAAGAGGGTTCCCTTTTCTCCACACCCTCTCCAGCATTTATTGTTGTAGATTTTTTGATGATGGCCATTCTGACTGGTGTGAGATGATACCTCATTGTAGTTTGATTTGCATTTCTGTAATGATTAACGATGTTGAGCTTTCTTTCATGTGTTTGTTGGCAATCTGTATATCTTCTTGGGAGAAATGTCTATATAGGTCTTCTGCCCATTTTTGGATTGGGTTGTTTGTTGTTTTGATATTGAGCTGCATGAGTTGCTTTTATGTTCTGAAGATTAATCCTTTGTCAGTTGCTTCATTTGCAAATATTTTAAGCAGCATATGTTTTTAAGTATCTCACAGCTGTCGTCTTAAGTGCTGTAGACAGCTTTCATTCAGCCAACATACTCATTTCCTGTAGATAAAGGGTGGAACAGACAAATACCCATATCTCCACATACGAAATGCATGTATTTGAGTATTAGTCTTCACTTAAATGTGCCTTATATTTGCCAAGGGCTTCGCTTTTTATTTGCACAGGGCTTTGCGATCACCCTGGTTACTCACTCCATATGGCAATCCTGTGAATTACCTTTTCTAAATTGACAGAGAAGTAAAACACTGCGATTATGTCACAGGCTGAGAGCCTGCACCTCCTGGTTTCTGCAGCTTCAAGTGTTAGGAAGAGGAGACGGTAAAAAATGGGAGCTATGTTCAGAGCCCTGTGAATCACCACTTCCTGTCCTAAGTGGATGTTCCCAGGGAGGCCTGTTAGGTGATGAAATCTCTCCCAGTTGGCAGTGTGAAAGTAATGCTGGCCGACACTTTGTGATTCTTTTCTCCTAAGATGCTTAAAGTATTTTTCAGGTAATAACTCACAAATTACCCTAACATCCCTCTGATATGTGTCTGTGGCAGAGATCATCTCCATTTTAGCAAAATGAGAAGGAAACTGAAGCACAGAATCACAGAACAACTTGGAGCCTCCCCTTGCTTCCAGGCAGCAGGCTGATTTAGGAAAGGACCGGGCACCTAAGTTCCATGAAGAGCATTTTGACAGAAAAGACTTCAAATGCACTTATTTACTAGCAACAAAACTAAGACGTAATTATGTGTTAAACCCCAAACAGAGCTATTTGCATTGATGAGTCTCAATAAATATCAAATGATCGCAGCAGTGATAAGAATCTGTTATTCTTTGCTTAGGAGCCCATCTCAAACCCTCTTCGGCAGATTTAAACTTCTTTTCAAGGCCGATCAGTTCTTATGGAGGTATTTTGTTCACCTCTATTCAGAAAATGCAAGCCTCTTTTGTTTCTCTGACAAAAATTCAACTCCCCTCCCCACCCACAAAAAAAAAAAAACTTACGAGCGAGACAGAAAAAAGTCACGGAGCATGGCTAGCTCCTGCAACACATAATTAACCAGGTACCTCTTTGCATGCGTGTGCATTTATTCATTTGATTTTTCAGCTCTTTCAGGGATCCAGAAGTAAAATAGAGCACTTGGGAAAAGCTCAAAGATTTACAAGGCCCTCTAGAGGATACAAATCTATAAACTGACACATTAGCCTCATCCATAGACGGGGTGCAAAGTACTTTTACTGCCACAATATGGACCACAGTGTTTCTAATCCAGAAATAATTTGGTATCGGTAACCAATATAACTCTGGCACCGAAACGTCCTTCATTTCCCTTAACTGCTTCCGACCCACGGAAAAGTGGATGCAATTGAGTGGAAATTGCTTTTCAAGGAGCTGTGTCTGCACTAGAAATGTGAAATGAGGGATCGAGAGTCCTTGTCACCTACCCAGGCCCAAGACGGAGCACTTTCTATTTGAAAACATGACGAAAAGTTCATAAGGTGGCTTCCTGTGTTGAATGTACATGATTTCAGTAGGAGGACGTACTGAATACAGTTTTACAAGCCAATAAGCAAGCATGCAAAAACATAGCCTTTACGTTTCCTATAATTGAATTTAACTTCAATCTCAAGCTCGTGCTCTTCTCCGTAGCAGAAAAGTTAATCTCCCTAATTTAATTCAAATTAGTGATTCTTCAATCATTTCATGGATAAAATCGAGCAATTTCAGGTGTTTCACCATTTCCCTTTCATTCTCTTGAGATGGCCGTGAATGTCTGTGGGTTTGCACGTGTCATGGCACTGGAGAGTGAGGCAGCTTCTCCACTGGCACCCAGTGAAGGCAACTCCACCTGCTGGTCTCTTTGTCTCTCCACAGCATGCCCTGCCCTTGTGCACGGGTCCACTATGGCCTCTGGCTTTTCCGTGCTGCTCGTGTTGACAGTGAACTCTCATCACAAATCTCTCAGCTATGTCCACAGTCCTCTTAAGGACAATAAAAATTCCTGTGGGCACTCCTCTGGGATGCAGGAGACTCAAAACTGTCAGGTCCCTGCTAGCCTAGACTGGCCCAGCCACTGTCTCTGCTTTGCCGCTGTTCCAAAGTGCTCATGAGGTTTGCTGAGCACTCAGGTTTCACCCAGGAACGGCAAAGGTCTTCCCTGCTCTTGGAACCCTCCAAACAAAGCTGAGCTTTCTATCATCCTCAACCAGGGTTTTGTCACTGCTAAACAAGGACTCTAAAGCCATACTGCCTATGTACAAACACTGGCTGTACCACTTACTGTGTGACTTTGGGCCCATCACTTGCCCCTCTGTGCCTGTTTTCTCATCTGCAAAATGGGATCTCATAAGGTTGTTGAGATGGGTAAATGAATCAAAATATGTAATGCACTTAGAATAATGCTTGGCACATAGGAAGTACTAGGTGTGTTGGTTAGTGTTATTGCTACTAGTCTATGATGGAGACTGGGATGGGGCATCCCCTCTCCTAGAATCATATCAGCATCTCCCACCCATCCTTTTAGGAGAAGAACTAGCTATCACCCTCATGCTGTCTTTCCAAGTCTATTGTCTATTGTATGAACTTTGTGCTCTGAATCCTTCAGTCTCTTAGCTTTCTGGAACTCAAAATACCTCTTCTCTTTCAAAAACCTGGACTTCTGCAATTTAAATCCTTGACTCTGCCATCAACATCAAGAAATTATTGAACTACTGGACGTCCAAAGTCAAGAACTTAGAATCTATAAAAAAAGGTTCTGAAGAACCTAGGGGCAGGACAGGAATAAAGACGCAGACGTAGAGAATGGACTTGAGGACACGGGGAGGGGGAAGAGTGAGCTGGGACAAAGTGAGAGAGCGGCATGGACTTATATATACTAACAAAATAGCACAGGGAGATCAGCTCAGTGCTTTGTGACCACCTAGAGGGGTGGGATAGGGAGGGTGGGAGGGAGACGCAAGAGGGAGGAGATATGGGGATATATGTATATGTATAGCTGATTCACTTTGTTATAAAGCAGAAACTAACACACCATTGTAAAGCAATTATACTCCAATAAAGATGTTAAAAAAAAAAAAAGAAGTGCCAGTCTCTCCTTACAAGTTGAAGAGTATTAAGAAACTGAGTGAATTTCTTTTCTGTTTGCTTTAACAGATATTCTCAAAATCTTTGGACTGACTTAGTCCAACATCTTTTACAAATCTTTGTGGCTATAAAGACGCAAAGTCTGATGATACTAGGTCTGAACCAGATCGCTAAGTATAAACATTGTAATCTCTCGCTAGAACAACAGAGGTAGCCAACAAAAAGCCTAAATTATATCACTCGCATTTTATTAATCATGTAACTTTTAATTTAAAATAAACCATTTTATGTTAAAAAAAAAAAAAAAGAATTTGTCTTCGACACTAGTCTCTCCCCTAAGGTAATAGCCCTGAGCCCTGTGATCAGGTATACGTAACGGAAAAATCGTGAGTTAGACAGTTAGCATTCCTCTTAACTGACCTGCAAGTCTGAGCACTTTGTAGGGAGAAGAATAACAAGGTGGCGAGGCTGGCCATGCCTGTCCCATGCTTCAAATATTTCCAGGGATCATGAGGGCAGTTAAATGCTAGCCAACGCAATAGCCTGCTAAACTAATTACTTGAGGCAACTCATAGAAAAATGCAGAAATACATTAAAACATGTGTGCCAAAGCCATCTGCAACAACACAAAAACAACGCATACCACGAGGACTTGACTGCTACCGCTGTGTGGCTACTTGACTGCTGTAGCAGTCAAGACGTTAATGCTTTTACCAAGATGCTAATGCCCTTAATGAAAAATTAAAATCAGTAATAATTTTGTCCCCACAAGAGCTTTGTTCTGAGCACAGATGGCATCAACACCTCGGGAGGTGACGGTTAGCCAATTTGAGGAGGATCCTCTAGAAATGTATTTCAGTCGTGGATTTCCCATTGGGATCTTTATTTTAAGCTCTAAATATGTTTTTGCTTACTGAACCGGATCCTCTGGCATTAAAGTATATCCCCTGTGCATACTCAGAGATATATTGCCTCTTCCAGGCCACTAGAGCAATATTTGATGAGTTATGACCCCAGCTACAGGAGGACATTACTCACACTGAGTCCCCGAAAGCGTCAGTTTGGCTACAGGCTCTAAAGTTACAGCTTAAAGTCAAGTCCTCAAAAGCCTTTTTAAGAAACAGCTAAATGATACCACTAGGCATTTTAAATCGACCCACATCCATTTGAACTTCAAACTTCGTGTGAGAAAAGGTAACACCGCTTTCTCAGTGGTTCTATCCTACCTCAGTACGACATCCTTCTATCCTCTGAGCATCTTCAGACACGTGTTTTATATGTCAGGTTTTCAGGCACTAATGATTCCACAGATTCAGCACAGTGGTCACTGCTGTGTTCCTTATGATCTATGAGGGTCAGGATCCTTGAGAATGCCCCAGGCACGGAGCCTTCAAAACCTGATTCATTTATATATGTAAATGGAACCTGTTCACATTTCTGTAAAGCCACAAAAGCACTGATCACTTTCATTGGCATCACTTCCATTCTAATCGTCTTAGGCTGATATTAAATGTATAATTAAATGACTGCCCAATTGTTTGGTCTCAGGTAATGGTAATAGCTCATACTTACAGAGGGTTCATTATGGCCCACTCACCGTGCTAAGCTATGTATGAGTATTATTCAATTTGGTGCTACAAACATTGCCATTTTACATAAGCCTCCTGAAGGGTCGGGAGTTTGTCTGAGGTCACGCAGCTCAAGAGTGTGGAACTGGGACTAAACTCAGGTCTGCTTGATCTCAGAGCCTCAGCTCAACCCCACCAGGCCACACCACCGCATATACTACATAATCCAATCAAAATGAGATGGCATTCTCAACTTTCAGCCCTGAGAGACTCAAATATGACTTCGACCCTGAATAGATATTAAATTTACCTCCATGAAATGTCTTTCCCTCTTTTCCTCCTTCCCCTCTTAGCATATCTTTTTGTTTCCATTCACCTTACAAAACCTCTGGCCCCTTTAAATGCCAAGAGTCTCAAGCTCTCCCCTCACAGACCACCTCTATAGTAATACAGCATATTCATTAAGGTCTATAAAGCACTTGAAAAACTAAAGCAAGTCTTTACGAAATATGAGTATTCTTATAGAGAAAGAATTTATTATTGCAATCCTTCTCAACTCTTAAAAAAAATTTGTTTTAAAAAGTGAGCCCCACTAAAACAGAAAGATAGACCAATGGAACAGGATAGAAAGCCCAGAGATAAACCCACGCACACGTGGTCACCTTATCTTTGATAAAGGAGGCAGGAATGTACAGTGGAGAAAGGACAGCCTCTTCAATAAGTGGTGCTGGGAAAACTGGACAGCTACATGTAAAAGTATGAGATTAGATCACTCCCTAACACCACACACAAAAATAAGCTCAAAATGGATTAAAGACCGAAATGTAAGGCCAGAAACTATCAAACCCTTAGAGGAAAACATAGGAAGAACACTCTATGACATAAAACACAGCAAGATCCTTTTTGACCCACCTCCTAGAGTAATGGAAATAAAAACAAAAACAAATGGGACCTAATGAAGCTTCAAAGCTTTTGCACAGCAAAGGAAACCATAAACAAGACCAAAAGACAACCCTCAGAATGGGAGAAAATATTTGCAAATGGAGCAACTGACAAAGGATTAATTTCCAAAATTTACAAGCAGCTCATGCAGCTCAATAACAAAAAAACAAACAACCCAATCCAAAAATGGGCAGAAGACCTAAATAGACATTTCTCCAAAGAAGATATACAGACAGCCAACAAACACATGAAAGAATGCTCAACATCATTAATCATTAGAGAAATGCAAATCAAAACTACAATGAGATATCATCTCACACCGGTCAGAATGGCCATCATCAAAAAATCTAGAAACAATAAATGCTGGAGAGGGTGTGGAGAAAAGGGAACACTCTTGCACTGCTGGTGGGAATGTGAATTGGTTCAGCCACCATAGAGAACAGTATGGAGGTTCCTTAAAGAACTACAAATAGAACAACCATATGACCCAGCAATCCCACTACTGGGCATATACCCTGAGAAAACCAAAATTCAAAAAGAGTCATGTACCAAAATGTTCATTGCAGCTCTATTTACAATAGCCCGGAGATGGAAACAACCTAAGAGCCCATCATCGGTTGAATGGATAAAGAAAATGTGGCACATATATATATACAATGGAATATTACTCAGCCATAAAAAGAAACGAAATTGAGCTATTTGTCATGAGGTGGATGGACCTAGAGTCTGTCATACAGAGTGAAGTAAGTCAGAAAGAGAAAGACAAATACCGTATGCTAACACATATATATGGAATTTAAGAAAAAAAATGTCATGAAGAACCTAGGGGTAAGACAGGGATAAAGACACAGACCTACTGGAGAACGGACTTGAGGATATGGGGAGGGGTAAGGGTGAGCTGTGACAAAGCGAGAGAGAGGCATGGACATATATACACTAACAAATGTAAGGTAGATAGCTAGTGGGAAGCAGCCGCATAGCACAGGGAGATCAGCTCAGTGCTTTGTGACCACCTAGAGGGGTGGGATAGGGAGGGTGGGAGGGAGGGAGATGCAAGAGGGAAGAGATATGGGAACATATGTATATGTATAACTGATTCACTTTGTTATAAAGCAGAAACTAACACACCATTGTAAAGCAATTATACCCCAATAAAGATGTTAAAAAAAATAAAATAAAAAGTGAGCCCCAATAAATAATGAAAAATTAAAAGCAGTTAAATTGAACAAAATATTTTATCATAAAAACTAGTAAATTTGTATTGATATTTGCTTCTTAATAAGCCATGCTTGAAATAATCTAATTTAAAATTCCCCAAAACTTAATTTGGGCTGGGTAATTTTTCACTGTACAATGTACTTAGATTAATTGTACTTACTGTCCCTTTCATCCATTTTTCACTCTTTCATAATATTATGCTTGAGTAGTTGTTCATTTTTATACCATTAAAATGTAGAAATACTCTAAATCAATATAGAATATCACATGTAATATTGTTAAAAGTTTCACAGCTTAAGTCTCGTGAGGTACTTGTAATCATTGCCTCATGAGGCAACTTTTAATATTTTTTAAAATTATTACAGGAATATATCTAAATGATAGGGTTGCATTGGCGATCTGCTGTAAAAGCAGAGCATGGACACTACATGACGTAAGTACAAAATAAGGTTTTTAAGAAAAACTTACAGGCAAAGAAGCAGCAGAGGTCATGAGCCCCATCCTCTTGCCATCCTGCAAGGAGACAGTCTTGGGTCATGCAGAGTCAGACACACCATGGAAAGTGCACCAAATGAAGGACACCCCTGTGTCTGTGCCCCTTTACCTAGTTATAGAAGCATTGAAAGGGGCCAGGAAAGCTCTAGACACCTATAAAATCATGGGAACTGCATGGTAGGTGCGACGGCCTTCTTAGAAAGGGGGACTCTCCTGACATCAGCCTCTGGGATGGCCTGCTCCTCTGTGGAGCTGTCTTGGATCCTAGAAGCAACTTCTTTCTAAGTTATTAAAAGAGGACAGGAAAGAGCCTCCAGAAGTCTCCAGATTTGTATCTTTTCAGGATCTTAGTGAATACTTTTAGGTAGTGGGGGAATCATTATCAGTGCTGCACTGAAGAAACGAAATATGTTCAAGAGGTATTGTTGTGTAATAGGTATTATTGTATAATAGGTATTATTGTGTAAGAGGTATTATTGAAGGAAGTCTAGCCATTAATATAGAAACATCAGTGACCTAATTAAAAAACAAACCTAAAAAGAAGTGTTACAGGACTTCCCTGGTGGCACAGTGGTTAAGACTCTGCGCTCCCAATGCAGGGGCCCCAGGTTCGATCCCTGGTCAGGGAACTAGATCTCACATGCACGCCACAACTAAGGAGCCCACCTGCTGCAACTAAGGAGCCCACGTGCCGCAACTAAGGAGCCGGCGAGCTGCAACTGAGACCCGGCACAACCAAATAAATAAATACATACGTACATAAATAAAAATAAAAAGAAGTGTTACTAGCTTTCTTTGGTGATATTTATAGATAATCCCATAGACCTGTGTGATGTGACACCGTGTATGCTGTAAATGGAGCTTTAGATTAGTCTTTAAAAGATAAGAGTTGGCGAGAAGGTTTAGGAGGATGAGTGGGCAGTCCACTAATAGAACAGAGAGCTAACATGAATTTTGTGAATCAAGTAGAAATGGGGAAACTAATGTTTTTCCAAAGTTGTGCTAAAATATCACTACACACTGGAATAAGTTTGGCCCATTTGGGGCAGCCAAGGCCACAGGTGTCTTTGGAATCAGACAGTCCTGGATTCAAACCCTACTTACTGGTTGTGTTACCTTGATCCAGTCATGTAAGTTCCCAGAGCCTCCTTTTCCTCATGTATAAAATGGCCTAATAACATAGACTTGTCAAAACTGTTGGGGATAATAAATGAGATAATAAACATGAGCACAGCAGCTCACACATATTAGGAACTCAACGCATATTAGTTCTCTTCCCTTCTCTCCTCCCCATGGAAACAAATACAGTTACCAGAATAATAAAATTAGGCCCACATGAGGGCATCTCACCAGAAAGGGACTCCACTGACATGAACTCAGAGGACAGCAATATATGGAAGTTGTACTTGCAGAGATTCATGATATACTTGGCATTCCTAAATAAGATAGAAGAGGTTAACCTTAACCTTCTAGCTATAACTTTAAAGTCTTATTATTGTTTGTTTCCATAGATTATAGAAGTAAAAATTGCAAAAAACAAGTTAAAATATTATAGGTTTTCTGCCTTTTTTTTTTTTTATAAATCTTATCTTCTTAAAAAGGCTGTTATGGTCCTAGAGCAAACCTTAGTGGTGGCGCAGCAGGGTTTCCGTAGTTCTTTGGGATTATAAATAATAATGACACTCTCAAAGTTCACTTCCCTCCCAGGCTGGCGCGGAGGTGGTGTGGCCAGAAAATGCAGCTCAGCTGTGCGCATTGTGGTTCAGCAGGAACAAAGCAGAGAAAACAAAGATAAAGGAAGCAGGACTATGCTGTTCACAAACCTAGGTGGCAAGCTGAGCAGCGCTGGGGCTGGGCTCTTACAGAGGTCTTACAGAGAGGTGATTATGTCTTGTCTTAACCTAATCCAGAAAAAGAAACTTCTGGCAATGTGGTTTCCGAAAGGCAAGAAGGAGATCAAAGGTCACAAGTAGCCTGCTGCCTGTTCTATCCTGTGTGCACATTTAACGCATCCCTCAGTGAGCCTCGGAAGCTGTAACAAGCTCCGTTTCTGTTCATAGCTGTTCCTCCCCGTGTCTCAAACTGCTCAGACCTGTGCTGAGAAAGAGCCTGCTTCTATGGCCATGTCTCCATACAGGGCTGTTTTCCAGAAGCCAGTGGTCATGTGTCAAGGTCTGATGGGTGTAAACAGAGCTTGAACTGAGCAGGGATCATTGCGGTGGCCCTCGACTCTTGGTCCAAATCTGCCCTGCTCTGAATGAACTCTTGTGAGACATAGCACAAAGGACGCCCCTGCCACCCCACCAGCCGAAGGCACCTTGCCTTTATTACTGGTCAATGGCTCTCTCAGTCCCCCTCACAGCTTTGTTAGCTCAAGTGTGGAGAATGGGTTCCTTCGGTCTTCTTTCTTTTTTTTTTTAAATTTATTTTATTGAAGTCTAGTTGATTTACAATGTTGTGTTAATTTCTACTGTACAGCAAAGTGATTCAGTTATACACATATATATGTGCATATATATTCTTTATGATATTCTTTTCCATTATGGTTTATTACAGGATATTGGGTATAGTTCCCTGTGCTATAACAGTAGGACCTTGCTGTTTATATCAGAATGGGTTCTTTATCTATCTCCCCTGGGCCAAGAACTATGGTTCCCCAACTTTTCACCAGCAAGAACCGTTTCTCTTTTATCCATCATCAAGTCCAGCATGAACAGAGAGTCAAATCCCCAGTTTTAATCCCTTGGAGATCCCTTGGAGATCACAGCCAGGGGAGAAGAGGAGGAAGGAGGACTCTATTTAACAGTGATGACGTTACCTTGAATTGGCAAGATTACCTTTCCCCTATTCATTTTGTTCTAAAGACGGCTATATATATATTTTTTGACCACTTGAATTTTGTAACTGTGTGAATATCATGCCTGCCACTCATTAAGCATTTCTCAGATATCTCCTTCTCCCTGCTCCTCACCTCTCTTGTAGCTGCAGACTGGGGATTTGAATTTCATAGCCTCAAAGGAGACATTTAGCCTTGTAAAACTTCAGACTTTTGCTTTTTAACGGTAGACTTTCCCCATTTCTTTTATCCTGCCTGTTCTCATAGAGTAACTTGTGATAAAATATTTAGAGAAACCTAATCACACACAGTTGTTTAGGAAACTAGAATACAGTAAAGGGGATTAGTAACCAAGTTGTGTTCCAGATTTGTGGTAGACAACAGAGGACCTGTTCCCAGCCACGTGTATCCAATGTGACAGTGAAGGAATGACCAGTGTTTCAGGGAAAGCTTCTTCATCACGACAGTCCTGGGGCTTGAACCAAGTTCTCCACTGAAGAACCAAGTTCTTCTCCTTTCCCAAGATGAGAGTGATGGGGTAAAGTATGGAGTCTATGGTGTGTACTGTCTAACTTGAGGAATACAATATGAAACAACTGCAAAATGTAGATTATTTCTGATAAGGAGTAGTTTAACTGCCTTCTATACCCAGGCAGCGGCTTTAACACAATTCAGGACCTTTCATGTCATCTTCTTTCACATAATCTAGAGCTAGTCTAATGTTCTGTGGGATTGTTTTATAATAATTGTGAAAATTTGTTGAGCATTTATTTATGTCAAGGAACTAGTCTAATACCTCTGAATAAATTAGCTCATTTAATTCTTGCAACTCTATGAGACAACTACCATAATTAGTCCCATTTTACAGATGGGAAAACTGAGGCATAGAGAGGTTAAATAAGGTCACACAGCTAGTAAGTGAGTTTAGAGCCCATCTGTGAACCACACTAGTTTCATATTTAAGCTTGGTCTTCAATAAACTTTAAAATTCTTTGAAGTTAGGGACTGTCTTATCTTCCCTACTACCTAGCCTAATGGGCAGAAGGTAACAAATAAGTGATTATTGACTTAACTGGTGTACACAAAATTATGTTAATTAAAACTGCCCAACAGGGAGTTCCCTGGTGGTCTAGTGGTTAGGATTTGGCGCTTTCACTGCCGTGGCACAGGTTCAGTCCCTGGTCGGGGAATTGAGATCCCGCAGGACACGCGGCGTGGTGGTGGGTGTGAGGAGGAACCAAAAACACTGCCTAACATTTTCTTAACTAAAAGAAAACAAAAAACCGAAAAGCATTAGATCCTGATTTTTTTTTAGAAATTCAATAAAATTAATAGTATAAACATACACAGAAAGAATAAATTGTATCCTACTTAATGGTGAAACATAAGCATTCTGATAAAAGTCTCAAATAGTATAAACATGCCAAACAATAAAATAACTTCACAAAAGTAAAATAAAAGGCATTAATATTCTTAACAGAAAACAAGATTGACTGGACTTAGCATTTAGAAATAATATGGAAACTCTGCTGTCACCAGTCCTCTTTGTGGATCTAATACAAACCCTCTCATTTTATAACTTGTTCAACAAAAGAATCTTACTATTGGTCACCTCATTCTGATTCCTGGTGATCTATGTCTCTAGGAAAATTAGTCTAGATATTGTATCTGTGATTGGAACCTAAGTTTTGATTTGACTTCTCTGAAACGCATAGGTCTTACCTTTTGATTTACTGGTAGGTTTTTTTCACCAAGACCTAAAGGATGTTTCCATAACAGTGTCTCATAGGAATAATTCTCATCATATGTGATATACATTTATTCCTGAAAAGCTGAATGTAAATGATTCAACTGCACTTGGGAAGTTTGTTTCTTAAAGATACTCTACACTGAATCTTTTATAAAAGAAAAAATCTCATATTTGTTACTTTTATAAATCTATATAAGTTACACTTACGTCAGCCTCCTCAGAAAACATGCTGATGTTACCAATCTGATGCCTTAGCAGTGGAAGTAACATACTAGGTGGCCATTTTTAGCCTTATACGGCTGATTGAAGATCGCCTTCTCAGACTGATTGTCAGAGAATTTCTGCAGTTTCTTCTGAGGCTGCTCTTGGGGTCCCTTTTAGAATACTGCCACCATTGCTCTCAAGTTCCTGGGGGAGCCACGAAAATGAAAAAAAAAGCAAAGAGGTTGTTGGAATGGAATTGTCCCTGCTTCACTTTTTCTGTTGCCCCTTTCCAAGCAGATTCACTGATAGTCTTCACCTGTAAGCTCAGGAGGTGTCCAGAGCTGTATTAATAATAGCATTAGTTGCAACCCTTCTCCCTCAGTGGGCCATGGGATTAGGACTCACTCAGGATCCAGCAGCCTAGCTACAGCTACGGGGCTCTTGGGTACCATCTTTATCTCCACGCCTGCCCCATGGTTCCTTTACTCCCAATTGGATGTAGTGAACTGGGGGAAACTTGGGGTCTGGGTAACTCCCAAGATGAAATGCAACCTCCCTCCTAGCCAGGGAACTTCTGTGCAAACCTGACAAGGCCTAGCAAGGAGCCCAGGGGCCGGCTTGCTCTAACCAGCCTTCCCTTGCTATTTTGGTGAGGCCTGAGATTTAGAAATGAGCTTAAGAGAAGGAGTAGTCTTTCAGCCTGCTTGGTACTAGATGCACAGCTGCCTCTTGTAGCAGCCAAATGAATCCTGCACTCTAAGATTTTACATCAGGGTTTCGCGCAGAAGTGGTAACAAGTATACATTTGGCAGACTTTTGTCTCCTGTGCCCGTATTTCCCACAAGTTCCTCGAAGATGTGGCAGATTGCTTTAAGACAAAGATTATATATATCACGGACTTCTGATTAAACACTACCGTCTTATTTTCACTCATTTATTCTAGGTCCCTAGCTTTCTGGAAATTTTATTATTATTTATGTTATAAATATGATTCATCTTTTGGGTTAAAAGTTGTACTCTCTGGCTTCTAAAATTTCTAGTTACATGTTTCTAATTAGTATAGAATATTGGATAGCTAAAAGCAGTTCATGCTTTATGCTAGAATTATTTTTTAATTGCATTTATCTAACTAGATTAATATTCTCAGTTGTTGGGGATTTTTAAGAGAGAAAAGTGAAAGACCCAGAGATCCCACGAGCTGAAGCTGACAGGTACCTCCCTGTATTTCCGTGGATTGATTCCGGTGGGGACACATGTTCATCAGCAACAGCCTGAGGTGATGGCTTAGTTCATGGCGAGGAACGAATGATATCACCAATGGTTCCACTGATCTGCTCAGGCCATCCTCAGACTATTCTTTACTTTTTTTTTTTTTTTTTTTTTTTTGCAGTACGCGGGCCTCTCACTGTTGTGGCCTCTCCCGTTGCGGAGCACAGGCTTCGGACGCGCAAGCTCAGCGGCCATGGTTCACGGGTCCAGCCGCTCTGCGGCATGCGGGATCTTCGCGGACCGGGGCACGAACCCGTGTCCCCTGCGTTGGCAGGCGGACTCTCAACCACTGCGCCACCAGGGAAGCCCCTCTTTACTTCTTAATAATAGCTCTTTCTCTCCCTTCTTAGGAAGAACTGATTTTTCAGTTTAGTCCTTATGATTCAGAGAAGAAAGAATATGAAGATTTTTGTCTTTAGAAGATGAAAGATCAGGAAGAGAATGTAGAACTAAAATGGATCCTTATTTTTAACAGGATATCCTTTCTGAAAAATCAATATCACTAAAAAATAAAAGGGCGCACCCCCTAAAGTTACTGCAAATATATCTGGAAAATCTAAGTCGGAGAGAAAATATTTAAGCTAACATTAAGTTGAAAAAAAACAAAATAACAGTAAAATTCGAAGAGAAACAAAGCCTTTGGAGGACTTTTACAGCTAAATATATTTGTGGTAGCTTTCCAGTCCACGCTGGTGTTGGAAGAGAGGAGGGGCAGTAGAGGGAGTAGTAACAGTAGTAGTGACTAGTGGTAGCAGCTAACAGGACTGCTTGCTATGTGCCGACACTTGTGCAAGGTCTCTATATGCTTTATGTAACTTAATCCTTAAGGAAGTCTCTAAGAGATAAATAATTGTTGTTATTATTATTCCCATTTTGCAGATAAGAAAACTAAAGTTTCAAAAAATATAAGTAACTTGCCTAAAGCCACATAATTAGTAAGCAGCAAGGCAGGATTTGAGCCCAGTCATTGATCTAAATACCTGGACTCAGAATTTTAGGACGGAAGCCATCTTTACACAGTGTCTAATCCAATCCCTCATTTTACGGATTAAGGGACTGAGGCCAAAAATGATTCATTCAGAGTTGTTTGGGCAGAGTTAGAAGAAAAAGCAGAGTGAGAAGTCAGGTAGCCTCTCTTCCAGATCAGCGTTCTTTATACTATACAAAGCCAGTATAACAGCCCAGCCCATACCCCTTGTGAGATAGGTCTCATATTCCAATCCCTAGAGTAAAAAGAGAGATGCTGCCACGTATAACAGCATCAAGCACTCACTTTCACGCGATCGTTAAGAAGGGGCACTGAATAGGCTCAGCAACCGGGGGTACCGGCTTCTCCCCTTCCACCTGCCCTTTCAGGCGATGTCTGTGGACAGAGGACCCATCCGCGCAGGGCAGCTCTGGGAGAATTCCGGAGACACAGGAAACACAGGGGGGCATGGGCCGAGGGCAGGAATTTAAGTGACCCAAACAGCTGCCGTCAGTTCCTGAGAAGCTGAGAGGCCAGACCATCTAGAGCATTCAAATGCTGCAGAGTGCATAGGAAATACCAGAAATCAAACCCTGAAAGCAGAAAACCGGAAGTAGAATAGAATTTTGTGGGAAGAAGGAAAACGGAAGAGTAGCAGGCCTAACCGGGGGATGAATGCCCTGATCTCCCACCTCCAGGGAGGGGAACAACTGTAAAGATGCTGTAGTTTCCTATCATTTTGTTCTCAAACTTTTCAAACATACAGAAAAGGTGAAATAACTATACAATACACACCTGTATACTCCCACCTAAATTTGACAATTCATGTTTTACTACATTTGCATTATAAGATATTGATCCCTCTCTCCATCCTTCTACCCATCCATCAGTCCGTGTTATTTTTGATGCATTTCAAAGTAAGCTGCAGACATCAGTACACTTCACTCCTTAACACATCAGCAGGCATACCATCAACTAGAGTTCAATATTCAGTTATCTTCTCTTTTCGATGTAAAGTTTACATTCAGTGAAAGGGACAAATTTTAATTCATTTGTTGTATGTTGACAAATGCATGCACCTGTCTAACCCAAACCCTTATCAAGGTACAGGACACTCCATCATCCCAGAAAGTTGCCTCAGGCTCCACTCCAGTCAAAACCCACCCTCCACACCAGAGGCAACCACTGCTCTGAGTTTTTTTCACCATAGATCAGTTTGGCCCGTTCTAAAACTTTTCAAAAATGGCATCATACTTTATGTATTCTTTCATGTAAGGCTTCTTCTTTTACTCAGTGTAGTGTTTTTGAGATTCATGCATATTTTTGTGAGTACCAGAAATTCATTCCTTTATATTGCTGTATGTTATACATCACAGTTTGACCACTCTCCTCTTAAAGAACACCTCAGATGTTTCCAGTATTTAGCTATGATGCATAAAGCTGTTATGAAGATGCTTGTACAAGTTACGTGTCTTGAGGTAGATATATTAATTTCCCTTAGGTAAATACTTGGGAATGAAATTTCTGGGTCATTGGGTAGATGTATGTTTAATTTTCAAAGAAACTGCCAGATTTTTTTCCCAAAGTAATTGAACCACTTTATGCCCCCAGCGACACTGAACATAAAAGAGTTCTGGTGGTTCCACATGCTCGCCGACCTTTGGTACTGCCAGTTTTTATAGTTTTGGCCATTCCGGTGACTAAAGTTTATTCACATAATTTTCCACCCATTTCCCCCTCCTATAATTTAGAGGGGGAAACAGTCATTCTTTCTGTCTTTAACGCTCATTATAGCATTATTCACTGGACGCTTATTATGTGCCCGATGCTGTGCTAAGCACATGACCCCATTGTACAGGCACTCCTTTATTATTATCATTTTATAGATGAAGCTACTGAGACTTAAGACAGTAGCTCCATCAAGGCCACACACCAAGCCATCGGTACCCCCATACTTGCCTGACTCTGAAGGCCATGGTTTTAACCTTTCTGGTGTACCACATCCCAAGGCTGGTGCTAGGACAGAAAGAGATTTCACTTTTGGCGCTATGGCCTCTCCTTTCTTCTGCATAATTAAGTCTCCTCCCATGAGACACACAAGTCCTCTTAGGTTAGAATGTGAAATAACTGGAGCAAATTCAAAGCTTAACTGGAATCCATCGAGCCACAGGGAACCCACCTGAGTGCCCATGAGAAGTGCATCCATTTCCGGGGGCCACTGCACCATTCATTCGTCCAGTCAATCAAAAGCCTCTTACTGGGTGCCCCAAGGTGCCCGATACTGTACTAGAGTCAGGATTCCAGAAAAATGAGTGCATTTCACAAAACCTAAGATGCCACTCTTTTCTGTATTACTAAGAAATAAATAACACTGCTTTCTTATCATTTGGAATTTTTACCTTATACTTATTAAAAGAATTATTTTTATATTTAGAGGCAGGTGTCAAATAAGCTGTGGTCACTGGATCTTGATATTTTATAGCACCTTTGCTTTGACAGTGTAATTTCAAGATGGTCAAAGAGCACCTGGATTTTATTAGCATTGCCACTTTGACTAAACTCATAGCTTGATTTTCTCCCTCAACAAAAATCACATGTTGCTGGAAGTTAAGGAGTTTCTACTCAAAGGTAGCAAGAAGTTTCCGATAAATTCATGTTTGATGCCTTAATGGTAGGCCTGCACCAGGCATAACTGACCCCAGCAGCTTCTCTCATTGTTTAAAATTCTATCGCTCATCTAAGGGATGTGATTCTTCTGCCTCCAGGGATTTTGCTTGGCCTGCAAACAGAGTTCTTCTGCACATATCTGAGGAAGAAACATACCACAGCTTCATCTGTTTGTGGGGACTTCCTCTCTTAGGTACCGTAGAGCATTTGGTTTTGCTTTGCAAGAAAGTATGGAATTGCAGTTATTCCTCCAACAATGAATACCTGATTCATTAATATGAAATGTAAGTCCTATTGCTCTGTTTCTGTGCCTTTCTTTGAACATAATGACTTTTCAATGCTGAATCGGAGAGTAACATTTTTTTTTCTTCATCAATAAATGTATTGTCTTAACCAAAATAACTTGATGGAGAATTGAGAGCGTATTGTTTAGTTTAGGCCTATTCCTGAGCCCTAAGGAAGCTGGCCACCTTCTGAGCAACCTCATCTTTCTTCCAGACAAGACAGATTTTAGGACAATCCTACCTTTTCTTTTAAACTCTGTCAAGTTTCTTTTACAGACTGGACTCTCTCTGTAGCAACATGAGCTTTCCAATGTACCTCTTCCATCACGCCTGGAGTTACATTTTTCTTTAACTATTGAAATAATTATTTCTTATAAGCATCCAACCCATATGTTGATCATGTACTGCCACATGGAATTTTTTGCGTTCTCAGTCGTAACCAGGGAATCATTTGGTACCTGTGGGGGATAGAACAACTCCCCCCTCGCCCCCCGCCAATCCTCAGCTCCCTCAGAGCCCCAAAAACCTCGTTCCCAATGGAGTCTGGCAAGGCCCGCATCTGAAAGGCACGTGAAGGCGGCAGGCTGACCACCAGTGCTTTCCACATTCCATTCCTCTCCGCTCTCCTGCACCTCACTGGGCCTTCACAGAACTTGTCCACACCAGTGAACTCTGCTGCAGTGTGGCTTGGAAACCAACCTTCACAAGCATGGAAGTTTGTGAGCAGAAGCTGCATAGACTAACATATCCTCTTCTATTCAGGTGTAAGTGATCTGGCAGAGTAAGCCTCTGATGGAGACACAAAGTCTCATCCTTCATTTGGGTGAGGTGTACTTGTTTTTAGCCTGGACTACCAAGTGCTCAAGCATGGAGATCATACTTTTCCCCTCCTCTACCTTCTAAATTAGACGTTGTATTTCTTAACAACTGTAATAAGCCTATCCTTCCATATTCATGACTTGATACTGAAGGCTCTGCAATGCTACAAAGGGCAAGGTTTTTGAAGATAATTTTAACTGTCTTTTGTTTAAATTAAACTCAACATGTAGCGCCAACAATGTACATCACGTGATTGATGAGGAAACTGTATGAAGAGCAGTGACCATGTGTGTGCTGCAAAGCCAAGGACACTACATCACTACTGCCACCAATGTCAGGTTGTAAAATGTAAATTAAACAAACAAAAGTGGAACAACTCACCTAGAAATGAATGAACTCTGGAGAGAACTGCCTTGATTTCAGGAAGTACCAGGGCTTACCTCCTGTGAGTCTCCATACGCCCTGAAAAGAGCAGATTCAGCTGTCATTTCAGGTGTCATGGTTATAAATAAGTGAAAATTATCTTTAAAATGTTCTCTTTCCTGTTATACAGCTAAAATGGGAATACATTTAATGTAGGTTGAAGCTTAAAGACAACACCAATGTACATTGCTGGAAGTAACAGTGGACCTTATTTAGAGTTATGTTTACTCTTCTAATGAGAAAGAGAATTTTTTTTTAATTTAAGGGACAACTTAAAATATGGTTTCTGGTGGCAGCCTAGAAAAGTATTAATGACTTGCATATCTGCAATAAAAAGATGTGAAATACAAATCTACTAGTAGATATTCAGATGTGTTACCAATTACGCCAAGTTTCCAAGTAATTAAGAAAAAATCTTACCTAAAACAAATGAAAGATTAGTCTTGAAAAGAGGAGTATAAACAGTACCCTAACTGATGAATTCAAGGTTTCATTCTGTTTTTCCCAATTGTCAACGTTAGCCTTCTTTCCATTTTCAACACAATGTATATTGTAGTTGGACTTTCTATGCCTCCTTATGAATGCTTCACTTTTATTGACTTATGTTTTCCAAGAACAATGAGTTAAATGAGTTCCATGGATTCCACTTTATTTACAAGCAAGAAGTCAGCATTAAAAGATTAGTGTCAGTAGCCAAAAACTATTATGTATCCAATCCATGCCCCAGTCTTTTGCTCATCCTATTAACACTCTCGTTCCATTTGTACTTCAATTCAGTTCTTTCCATTCATT
This sequence comes from Phocoena phocoena, assembly GCF_963924675.1. Lineage (NCBI taxonomy): Eukaryota > Metazoa > Chordata > Mammalia > Artiodactyla > Phocoenidae > Phocoena > Phocoena phocoena. The sequence goes on from NC_089227.1 coordinate 81,669,560, forward strand.
TCTGTTAGCTTATTTGATCAAAATGAACTGAGTTTCTTTGATGGAGGCCCCAGAACAGAGACAGCTCAAAAAAGCAAACCATTTCTCTTCTTTGAGTTCCTTTATCATCTTTTCAACTTACATGAGAACCCAGAGGACTAAAAGAGAAAATTTTAAAGAAAGCATGACATTTTTTTAAAGTTTGACTATTCTAAATCATTTGCTTCAGCCAGAAAATCAGTCCTTTCATCATGGATTTTCTCAAGTTACACATCTCTCATTCTTCATTCGGGTTCTTTGATTCTATGTATATGATATGGTGCTGATGTGGGCAACTACTGGGAATAGTTATATTCAAGGGGATGATCACCCAATTACTTAGAGATATTTCCTGGGCAATTAATCAAGAGAAATAATTTCTGACATTCCATGGAATTTAATGTGCCATCTTACATTTTAAGTAGTCAGCAAATGTCTACCTTATAAAGGATGAATAGGAACATTTGAGGGCTGTGAACTTAAGTCTTTCCCCCACTGTCCTTTCTTTCTGAACCTGTCTACCTTCATTAAGTAACAGAGCCTCTACTGAGAAAAACAAAACAAAACAAAACAAAGAAACAGAACCATACAATAGCTGAAGTACTTTCAGAAGATTAGCATAAGGCCGTGGTGTTTGACTTACGCACAATGATAAACAATCATATACCACAGGATAGTGAAAAGTCAGGTAAGTAAAACAACAGCAAACTGCTCTTAAGTGTTGTTTTATCATAGGAAACTTGGGTTTGCATATATCGTTTTCAGATTTCTGCTAACATTACAAGCAAAAGCCTACAAAGAAGGATTAATTATACTATTTGCATGAAATCTGATTTCTACAAAGCACTTTACAGTATTTGGATGAAAGAAAAGTGTCAGCGAAAATCATCAAAGCAATCAAATAAATTAAATTGCTAATTGCACATCCCTTTTCGTTAGAAATAATTCACTCTGCCAAAAAACGGCATAGAAGTAAAATTACAAAATTTAAGGCTTGTAATTTGCGCAATGTTTTTCCGTCAGCTCAAAACTGATAAACTGGTCATTAAGCACTGCCGTTAAAGTTGAGGCTTTAGTCCTTTCTTTTTCCCCCACAAACAAGCAATGAAGCTGCTTAAAAGGGAGTTATGTCAAGCATTTAAGCACCACGCTGTTTAAAAAATGAAAATGAAATCTAACTGATAAGTCAAAGTAGAGGGACTTTAAGGAGAGCACCCAGGGCTTCCCTGGTGGCACAGTGGTTGAGGGTCCGCCTGTCGATGCAGGGGACGCGGGATCGCGCCCTGATCCGGGAGGATCCAACATGCCGAGGAGCAGCTGGGCCCGTGAGCCATGGCCGCTGAGCCTGCGCGTCCAGAGCCTGTGCTCCGCAACGGGAGAGGCCACAACACTGAGAGGCCCGCGTACCACAAAAAAAAAGAGAGAGCAACCAGTTATTATTTGTCTCTTCAAGTTTTGGGCTACTCTTGCTTTGGGTCCGACTCTTGCTTGTACTAGTTTCCAGTACTGCTGTAACAAATCATCACAAACTTAGTGGCTTAAAACAACACAAATTTATTATCTTACCGTTCTGGAGGTAAGAAGTCTCAGTAGGCTAAAATCGAGGTGCCAGCAGGACTGTGTTCCTTCTGGAGACCCTAAAGGAGAACAAAGTTCCTTGCCTGTTCCAGCTTCTAGAGGCTTCCCACGTTCTTTGGTGTATCACTCCAACCTCTGCCTCTGTCATCACGCCTCTGACTCTCCTGTCTCCTCTTTTACTTATAAGGACCCCCTCTGATTACATTAGGCCCACCTGGGAAATGCAAGCTAATCTCTCCATGTTAAGATCCTTAACTTAATCACTTCCCTTTCGCACAGCCCTTCTTGCCATGTAAAGCAATTATATACATAAGTTCTGGGGATTAGGCATGAATATCTTACAGGGGGCTGGGGATGGAGGGCTCATAATTCTGTCGGCCCCACCTGGGGAACACCTGCGGGCTAGCAGCTGTGAGGTGAGCCAGAAGAAGCAGCCCCACTGGGCAGTCTGTGCTCCAAGACCAAGTCAGAGCAAAGGATTCCTAGTGTCTTCCATTGACCAAATGATGTGGGCAACGCAAGTGAGAGAGAAAGGATATTCAGGCAGCCTAAGGGGCAACAGGCCTCAGAAGAAAGAAGCTAAACGTCAACATCTCTCAGGCATGAGGGAAGGAGCAAACAGTGAGCTAGATCAGTGCTCAATGAGCGAGGTCAGGACTGGTGCTGGTGCACATACTGTGACAAGTCCACAATGTTGAAAAAGGACAGAAATTGAGAATAAGCCTTAGGAAAATTTTAGAGCAGTTTGACAGAGTAATTTTCTGTTGTGGAATATGATTATTTAAATTGCAGGGTTTTTTTTTATGTCTTTTCTTTCCATTTCATTTTATTAGCAATTCTTTTTTTTTTTTGCTGTACTCTCACTGTTGTGGCCGCTCCTGTTGCGGAGCACAGGCTCCGGACGCGCAGGCTCTGCAGCATGTGGGATCCCCACTCAAACCTGCAGTTTCAACTCAAGCACTCAAGTCCTTGAAAAATCCTTCTCTGATCCACTCAGCAATAATTAAGTTGCTCCTTTTCCCAGGATCCCAGATAACAGTGAGCATATCTTTAGTGTAGCACTTACCTCTTTGTGTTTAATTATCGTTTTACTAGACTTTTTTCTCCTCTAGACCATGAGTTCATTGAAGGTAGAAACCATGATCTGTTGTTTTCCTGAAATTCACAGCATGGTTTACAGAGCCCTGTGTGATTAGGCCTCTGTATTCCTCTCCTGTCTTATCTGGCCATACTGTGTATCTTGCTTTCAACTCCCATACCACACAGACCTTTATTCAGTTCCAATTCATCATGTGCTCCCCCACTTCCAACTTCCCCATACAGTCTTCCCTCCTGCTTGCAATGCCCTTTTTTACCCCCTTGAACGCTGTCCCTGAAAACTCTGCTCTTTGTCTGTCCCTCAGCTAAATGTTACTTCTTCCAAAAACTTAATCTGAACTTCCAGACCAAGGGAGGTCCCTCTGTTTTACTCTTCCAAGACATTCTGTGCTTCTTCCTGCACCATTTTGCACTTATTGCAATTGTGTGACTCATACCACCTCACTCAGGTATAAGAGATGTGCTATTATTTCATTTTCTAAGTAAAATTAAATCTGATTCTGAACTTCCCACTCACCAGTGTGTGAGGAGGAAATATCAAAGTCAGTCATGTTTTTGCAAGACTGTTAGAGTACAGAATTCTGAAGGCCTCTGGAATGCCTAGGACTTGGAGTAAGGGCCTCTAGTCTTTAATCCACTGTGACCCATGATCACTGCTAAGATACTCATCATCCAGTTTGTGGTTCATTCAAATACAGAAGGCCCTGGTGCTTCATGCCAAGCTTTTGGGCTCTGTGAGGCCCTAGAGTTCTTCCTATCTATCTATCGGTAGATAGATAGATCGGTAGTTCTTCCTATCTATCTATCTATCTACCTATCTATCTCATGACATCCAGGGCTCTATCACCCAAGTGGCCCCCTACAGCCACCTTTCTCCGAGGCCCCAAGACTTTCCAATGTGCCACTGCCCCCAGGACTGTAATTTTTGCTTCTAGCCCTCTGAGCACCAATCTCACCCTTAATATTCACAGGGGCCAGAACAAGAGAAAAGTAGAGGCTTATGTATCATACATTCAAATATTTTCAAAGTTACAAACCAAGCCAACAAACTATTCAATGAGTTCTATTGTTCTGTGATAACACATATACCTTCATAATTTCCTGGAAGGCCGCATTCAAGTTAAGAATCCTTGGATTCCTCAGTGTCCCATACTGGAACATGGTCACCTAATCATAATTGGTCCTTATCCCATACCCCCAGCTGCATCCCACACTGTGAGGGGCCTCACATGCAACTATGTGGACTCCCCAGCCTGCAGAACCAAGCTGTATCACACCCCTGCAAATAGTCATCCTTTGGCCACCCTTCAGGACTAAGGTACTCAACTGGCAGGATAGGATGGACCAGAAGATGCTCTAGAAGGTGAGGCTGTTTGGATTGAGAATGCTGGATCCCAGGCACCCAGAATGCAGTCTAAAGAAGAGTGCTCAGGGTCTAGGTGGGCATATTCCCTCAGATCCACAGCCTCTTCAAGAATGACCGAAAGAGAGCCAGAGCAGGGCTCTGCAAAGCGTGGGGCCCAAAGCAAGGGCCTCTCTTACCTGGGTCTGAGGGCAATCCTGAGATCAGATCCTTAGGCCTTGCTGGGACTAACTTGTCAGCACACAAGACGAGACACCAGAAAATAAACTTATTCAATATGCTAAATCAGTATTAGTTCAACTAATACTGATGTGTGGAAACCAAGAGGAAGGGCCACCAAGCTGTTGCTAAGCTAAGAAACAAAATCAGTGTTTCGTGAAATTTTATAAAAAAATATTACCAGTTTTACCAGGAAAAAGTACAGTATTCTGTAATGAAATGTTTGAAATACACACTTTAAAGCAAATTTTTTCTTTAATGCAGAACTTCTCAGAGCCTTTAATGTAAGAATGTGGCCTGTGAATCTTCAAGTAGGCAAATAAAGTAGGTGACATTTTCCAAACTTGTATGGGTGTGTATATGCCTAGGTGTGTGTGTGCTCAAGCACACACCTGCACACACATGCATAATATATCTCTTGGCATTCTGAAAATGCTATGAATCAAATAAAACAAAATCACTATAACAGCCAGAGTTCTTGAGTGCAAGTGACAGAAATAAAATAATTAAATGGAAGATTATCAGGGAAGTCTTCAAGAACCAGGCTTGGAAAGCAAGTAGTCTGGGAAGTAGAAACCACAGCAGGAAGAACCCAATCCTTATGCTACTAATACTGAAATAAATTAATTCCCAACCATCACTACTTCCTTATGTCATAGGGAAATGCTAACAAATAATAAGTAAAAAAGCAAAACCAAGATGCAAAAGAACATGAGTCCACCCCAACCAAAAAAAGAAAGAAAGAAAGAAAAAAGAGATGTACAGAAGGTCCTAGAAGGAAATACAACAAAATGTTAACAGTGTTTTTTTACTGCTTGATAGCTTATAAGTAATTTTAATTTTATTTAGGTACATGAATTACATTTGTAAATATAAAAATAAATATTTTTAAAATGAATCTTTCCAAATATAAAAGAAAACTTGTCCCAAGGCCAAAATTTTCAAACTCCCTGTTCACAATTTTCAAATCCTCCCAGATTTCATAAACTTTGATAATGAGTTTTTCTAATTATTAGATGATAATTTAAGTTCCATATTACCTGAGGATTTTTGAAGCAGTAAACAGTATTAAAGCTCGTTTTATGCCTTTTACATGAGTAACTAGGATATTATATAGAAATCACAATTCCAGTAAATTATTGACACTAATGGTATACCAAATCCCTGTTGTCAGTAACTAGTATGGTCACCACTAGTCAGCACTATTGATAGGATCTCATAATGAGGAACTCTAGATAATGCTTGCATATAACTTGAGATAATTCAACTTCACAGATAATTTCACTTTTTCCAATCAAAATTACCTCTTTATTAAAATAGCAACATAAATATTAATAAATTTATTCTTTATTAAAAAGAAATCAGAATTAACAAGGAAAAAACCTCACAACACTACCCTAAATAACACCAGTCAAAATGAAATAAAAACAGCAATTATAATCCATTATTTTAAAAATAGCAACAATTAAGAGATTACATACAAAAACTTTGGAAATGCAGTCAAAATTGTGCTCAGAGGTAAATGTATAGCCTTATGTGTCCTATTATTAAATAAGAAAGAAGTAAAAATCAATGAACTAAATCATTAATTACAAAGAAATATTCAGAAAACACAAAACAAACTTAAGAAAGAATAAAGAAGGAATTTTAAATGATTAAAAGTTATATTAATGATGTACAAAACAGAAAAAATAGTTAAATGTTGGTTCCTTTAGAAGACTACCAAGTCTAATAAAAGAAAGAAAAATGCAACTAAAACGATTAGAAGTGAAAAAAGAGCTATAACTATTAATATAGAGAAAAATATTTCCAATTATAAGATTATATGTTGAGGACTGCTAACAAATTTTTTCTTTTTCTTTTTTTTTTTTTTTTTGGCAGTACGTGGGCCTCTCACTGTTGTGGCCTCTCCTGACGCGGAGCACAGGCTCCAGACACACAGGCCCAGTGGCCATGGCTCATGGGCCCAGCCACTCTGCGGCATGCGGGATCTTCCTGGACCGGGGCACGAACCCGTGTCCCCTGCATCAGCACGCGGACTCTCAACCACTGTGCCACTAGGGAAGCCCCAAATTTTTAAATTCTATGAAAATGCATGATTTTCTTTAAAACTGTTATTTTTTTAAATTGATACTCAAGAAATAGTAGTTAACCTGTCTAAGCCAAAACCATAGAAGAAAATTTAAATTTTTTCAGATAATTATCTTCCACTCACTTACCCTGAAAAAAGCTTGGGGCCTAAACTGTGCTATGGGTGAGTTCCTCCAAACCTTCAAAGAACAGGCAATTCCTACACTCTATACTAATCTAGAGTACGGAACAACATTTTTTTGTAGCTGTTTAAGATAGAATTAAAAAATGTAAAACTATAGTCCAATCTTATTCATGAATATAAATACAATTATCCTAAATAAAATGTAAGGAACTGAATTCAACATGATTGTACTAAAAGAGGAAAAAGAAAACAAAAAAAACCATGATGAAATAGGATAGATCTCATGCAGAAAATAATCCAATATTGAGATATCTAGTAATATAATTTATTATAAAAATAGGCCACATGATCTTCTCTAGTGCCCAGAATATGTTTAATATAATTCAACAACAACTTTTAATAAAATGCTTAGTGTACTTGAACAAGGAGACCACTTCTTTAGCCTGGTAAAGAACTCTATTTCAATCAAACAGCTAATATTAAAAGCTGGTGAAATATTACTGGTATTCCTAAAAAGTCAGGAATAAGAACAAAATTAATACCATCATATATTTAACATATGAGGTATTAATATTGTAAAGAAAGAGAGAAAATTACTATTAATTATACTTCAAATGATTGTCTACTTAGAAGAGAATCACCTAGAAAAATTAGTGAAAGAGTTCAGAAAAGTTGCCAATTACAGAAATCAATAGCTTGACCCAACAAGGAGCAACCAGTTATAAAACATAATGTGAAAATGATCCCAACAAAGATATAAAATATCTAATAATATAATTAACAAGAGATATGCAGGACCTACAAAATTACTGAAAAATATATAGGAAGCCTTCAATAACCTTGACATGTGACAAGTTCCTGAATGGGAAAATTATTATTACAAAGATGGCAATTTTCCCCCAATTAATCTATAATGTTAAAGCAATTCTAAACAAAATGCCAATTTCTTTTGGAAACTGGCCAAACTATAACTAAAGTTTACCTGGGAGAATAAATGCACAAATATAGCTGAAAACATTTTGAAAAAGAAGAGTAATGCTTACCCCATAAAAAAGTTAATCACACAATAAAGCAAATTATAAAATGACAATAATTAAAACAACATGGTTCAGGAATAGAGGATACCAAAACAAAACAAAACAAATAAACAAATAACTAATAAATCCAGAAACCACTCCAAGTACATGTAAGAATTTAATTTTGATAAATGTGGAATTTTTAAAACAGTGGAAGAGGGCTTTTTCAATAAGTGATGATGCAGCAACTAAATAAATATTTAGAGCCTTAATCACATCTATATCAAAAATAAATTCCATTTGGAGTAAAGATTTAAATCTAAAAAAATTAAAATAAAAAAATATAGACAACTATTTATATAACATTGAGCTGGAAGAAGAGTTTTTCAAACATATCACCAAAAGTAGAAATCATGAAAGAAAAGATAGATTTATCTAAATAAAAAATGTAATATTTCTATATATCAAAGACATCATGAATTAAATTGGCACATATATGACAAGGGGCAAAGTATCTGCAGCAAATGGAATAAACAAATTATTAGTGGTTAGTGGTTTTAATGTATAAAGAGTTCTTACAAATCAATAAAAAGTGAACTCCCAACAGAAAAATGAGCAAATGTGTTCATTTATTCCTTTAACAGATATTTATTGTTCAACTAGTATGTGCTAGGTATTGTGCTAGGGGCTAGGAATACAATGCGGAAGAACCTAGACATCCAGACACAGTCTCTTTCATTCTTTCCAATATGGGAAACACAGACATAAAAAGTAAATAAACAAATAAATAATGTTACAATTTGAGATAAGGAATTCAAAGAAACAAAAAAGTGAGATAGCAAATAGGAGGAGAGAGGTGAGGACTATTTGCAAACAATGCTCTGGGCAGGCCTTTTTTAAGATGTTGTATTTAAGAAGTTATCCAAAGGGTTGTGGTTGGGGAGAGGATAGCCAAGGAGAGCAGCTTAAGCAAAGATAACAGCATTTACTAAGCCCCTGAAGTGCAGAAAAGATCTTGGCATGTTGGAGGAACCAGTGTGGCTACATCATGGTGAGCAATAAAGAGAGGAACATAGGTTTGGAGAGATAGGTAGGGATCAGATTGTGCAGAACTCTGTGAGTCATGGTAAAGGTTTAGATTTTATCTTACAATTTACTCAATTCAATTTAGGAGTAAGGTCACTGTTGCAACTCTATGAAGAATGTATTGAAGTGGGTCATGGGTCAAGAGTGGAAGCAGAGAAAACAGGTAGGCTGGCTGTCATAATAAACAGGTGAGAAAAAATAGTGATTAGAAGTAAGTGTTGGCATTGAAGATGGAAAGAAGCAGACAGATTAAAGATTTATTTGGGGGACAAAATGGATATATTATGCCATTCTATCTGATGTAGGGGAGAGATGAAAAGAATCTAGGATGATGCGTAGGTTTCTGGCTTGAGCAATTGGTTGTATGGTGGTACTCTTTACTGTAATAGGGAAGATGTGGTATAGGGAAGATGTGGTAAACAGGTTTGGGGTGAGAATGAGGAATTCGATTTTGGCCATGTTAAGTTTGAAAGATCTGAGTCATTCAAAGGAAGGTATCAAGCAAGCAATTAGATATGTGAGTCTAAAACTTAAAGGAAAGGTCAAAGTGGGAAATATAAATTTGTAACTCATTAGCATAAAGCCAGTACCTAAATCCATGGAAATGGAAAAGATCCTCCTGGGAAAGCACATAGAAAGAAAGAGGAACCCAGTGGAGGTGAAAAACCTCAACTTTTCAAAGTTAGGTGGGAGATAGAGCATAACATTAGGAGTGAACAGTGAAGCAGGAAGAAAACCTGGACAGAATAGTGTCTTGGATATGAAGAGATAATCTTTAAAGAAGCAGGAAGTGGTCAAGATGAGGACAGGAAAGTATCCTTTTGGACAGGGTAATATGGAAGTGCCTGGTGACTTTGGAATGGGCACTTTCAGTAGTGGTGGTGGGGAAGTCATATTGTGAATTGAAAAGTGAATAGAAGATTAGAAAATGAAGACAATCTATAAGGATAACTCCATAAAGAAGTCTGGTTATGAAGGACAGCTGAGAAATGGCTAATAGATGGAAAAGATGTGCACAAGGGAAGCTTTGGTTAAGATGGAGAACACTGGAGCATGTTTGCAGGCTGATGAGAATGATCCATTCAAGACACAGATTAATAATGCAGAAGAAAAGGGAAAAGCTAAGGAGAAAAGTCCATGAAAAGGCAAGAAGGGTTGGGATCCAGAGCACAAGAGGAGGGGCTGGACTTTGCAACTTCCTCCATAGTCACAAAAATGAAGTTGGTGGTTGCCAAGCTAGCTGGGTTGGGGGTGGAGGGGTCTTGTGCTGGGAAGATGAAGTTTGTATGTAACATCTTCTATTTTCCAAGGGAAATTTAAAGTAAACAGGGAGGAGGGGATCAGAAAATTTGAGGAGAGTTGAAAAGGTATAAACAGTCATTTTAGAAGTGGGAAACTAAGACTACAGTAGGAACAATAGCACCAATTTGAGGTTTGAGATAATTGATTCAAAGTAAAACTAGTTGACTGTGTTGTGAGATTTTTCTTAAAGAAAATGTCCAATTGTCCCCGTCAGGCCAGTGGAAGGAGATGGTAAGGTTCATCTGGAGTGGGGATTTTACCAGGAAAGTAAACTGGAAGAAACTGAGGCTCAAGACTACTGAGGGCACTGTATTTCAAGGAGGATGATAACAGTGATGGATCATGGGATCTAGGCTAGACAAGAAAGGAAGTGAATCCAAAACATAGGCTGATAAATACTGGAAAAAATGAGGTTAATGAATTAGCTGTCAGTGAACAAGGGATCCAGGAGGATAGGAAGATGGTAATCAGAGTGGAATGTCTGATAACGTGTTAGCTCAGGTCCTCCTAGAAGCAGACACCAAGGCAGGGTTCAACTTAGAAGAGTTTTATTGAGGGAACATCTGTGAAGGACAAAGGAAAGGAATCAGGAGCAGGGCGGGGTCTTCATATCATAATTCAAGTCTGGCACCTAGGAAAGGAGAGGGAGATTGGGCAAGAAGAGCCTTAGACTGCATGCAGCAGAGTTCTAAGAAAGTTTCAGCCAGGCTGCTGAGGAGTCCCCATGCCCAAGCTGCTCGTGAGAGGAGTCCCGGCGTCTCACTAATACCCCGACTGTGCTCAGTCATGGACTAAGGGTAGCCCAGGAGACGCACCGGCCTCAGCGCAAACCCAGTTGAGGATGCCCTGGGATGGCAGTCTAGAACGTGGGAGCAAGGGCTGATTCCGAAGGGAAGAAATGGTCATTGGGGATGAAGCTACAAGGAGTGGACTGGAGGTTGGAGTTCAAGTTTAACCACAGTTATGCGTCACACGACTCCAGACAGTGCGGGTCACCAGCTTGCTGATGATGGGATTTGAGGTGAAGACTCATGTGGGAGCTAGTCTTTTAAGAACTAATAATGAAAGAAGCTGACTAGGAACTTGACAAATTACGAGGAGGAGGGAAAGAGGATGGTATTGTCCAGTGGCAAGATTCTCAGAGAAGCCGGGATTGTGGCAGACGGGATGAGGAAGTGCTGCTCAGCAAGTAGCAGCGACTAGCAGGGAGGCCTTCCTCCCCACCCGCCGGCCCTAAGGCACACGGTCCGCCTGAAGGGCTGCGTGGGACAGAGTTCGGTAAAGCGCGGGGGGACGGCAGGTCTGCGATGGCTGAGGACCCCAGGGAGATCGCCGACGCCCGAGTGGACTTCGAGAGTTCCGGCGGGTGCGGCGGGTCCGGCGGGAAGGAGAGGCGCGACGGGCGAGGCTTGAGGTATGGGCTGCGCCGGGCGCGGCAGCGTCCGCCGGCGGCCGGGCGGCGGCGCTCACGGGGGCGCGGGCTTCCCCAGGCCGCGGGCAGCGTGCTGGCGCTCCCGGGCGGCGCCGCCGCGGAGCTTGGCGCGGCAGCTGGCGGCGGCCTGGCGCGTGGTGACGGCGCCCGCGGGAGGGCAGCGGCTCCCCGGGGCGGCCGGGCGCAGGGCGGCGGCACTGCGGGGCGACGGCTTCCCGAGGCTTCGGCCCGCACGGGCGGCAGCGGTCCCCAGGGAGAGAGACAAAGACAGGCCGGTTAGAAACGGGCCGAACGCGCCGGCGCCTCCCAGCTAATCAAGGAGCCGCCAACCCAAACTCGGCGCGATGCCATTTCCGCCCAACAGGTTGTCTGTCACGTAAACACAGGAGATAAACCTGTGTTGATCAGAGGAAAACAGCATCCAATTGAAGTGTCATTATACACGTTTTTGGCAATTTAGGGAAATGTACCGAAACCCTTAAATTTTTTAATACTCTTTGACCCAGAAATTCTAATTTTAGAGTTTTCCCTTAAGGAGTAATTATGAACACATGCAAAAATTTCATATGGGGTATTCAGTGCAGTATCTAACAGCAAAAAACAACAGGCAAAGAAAATGGAAAAAAAAAATTTAAGGAGAAACCGGGAATATCCTATATCCAAAAATACAATTATAGTCTTTCTCTTATAGTTGATACTAACCTGCTGTTAAAACAATGCTGGGATATAACTATTCATATGGAAAGGTATACTAGAATGAATGAAAAAAATAAGGTTCCTCCCCATTTGTAGTGGTAGGATGTGTGTATACTTTATGTGCGTACATGTGTATACACACAGAACACACCACACATGTATAAAACAATGGAGAGAAACACTCCAAAATGTTAAGTGGTTATCTTCAGGTGATGAGGCTGCAGGTAATCTTTATATATTTCCCAAATTGCATACAATAAGCATATCTTTATAATAAAAAGTTCAAGTAACTTAATAAGGCATTTTACTTCATTCTTATGTACCCATTCTAACTTTATACCAATTCAAAATTATATTTTATACTGTGTAGCAAAGTGGTGGACATCAAAAGATTTTAAGAATGAATGAATGGTCCACAGAAGTAGTTTATCTTCCTCAAAAGTTCTGAGTAAATCACAGTATTTCAGAGCAGTTTATGCCTTAAACGTTATGCAGTTAATCAAAACCACTGTCTTCTGTGAAGTTATACCTTATTTTACTCTATTAAGCATTTCTACTTCAGGAAGAAGAAAGCTTTCTGGGCTGCTAACGAACCTAATTTGATTTGTAATCTCCACAGACTTAGGAACACAAAGTTTTCCGGAAAAAAATTACCATACTTTTGGAACAAATGTTTTAGATAATACCAATGTTTTCACAATGTATTCAATAATTTGCTCTTTAAGTTGAAAGAACTTAGTGGGAGCAGAACTAAAATACTGCAATAAATGAGAGTCTAAACTTTACATCTTGGTCTTCCAGTCATAACAAATTTAAATTTTTAGCACTCATTAATACCAAGGGAATCTGTTTTGCTAAACCTTGTTCCAGAAAAATGTGTACGATGACAATAAAATTATACTAATGTAACGTAGGGATGGGATTCCAGGGCTTTGTTATTAAACTCATAGAAGATCCATTTAATACATAAATTCCAATGATATTTTAAGCCAAAGTGACCTCAGAGTTGTCAGATTGATTTTCCTTAGTGATGAGTAAATCCAAGCTTAGATGTTTATTGGAAAGCTGCTTAAACAGATGATGACCTAATCAATCACACCATCCTGCAAGTTTCCTTCCCTCTGCAGGTACTGGATAAAATGATCATGTCTAGAGACATACCTGGAGTAAAAAACATTATCAGAAATAAAATATACAAAAAGAACAAATCCTAAGTGGTCAAAACTTTGTGTTAACCAACTGCTCAAACAAAAAGTGTGCATGAGGTTTTTATAAAGCAGTGTCTCGCCAAAACCCTTATTTTACACCAAATGATTTAACATAACAGTATTAAATGCAGATAAGACAGAAGAACATTTTTGGGGCACTATCATCTAACTTTCATTTGGTGTATCATGTCCACACAGCAATTTCAATTTAATTCAACATTTTTGAGTGCCTATTATGTCTCAGGCACTGTGCTCAGACACTAAGAACCAAAAAAAAGACATGAGATTCCTTCCTTTGAGAAGCTCTATCTAGAAAATTATCTTCAGATTATTCAGATAACTCCAACCCTAAGGCTAACCTGAATCCCTAAATCACGCTGCAGTCCTGCCAAAGCTTTCCTTCTCATATCCTTCAAATGAGCACTTTCTAATTTCCTGTCATTCCTTTGCTCAAATTCATCCAGAGCGTCCCATTGTCTCCACACTAGCAAAATTATTAGTTCTTAACCTTTTAGGGGAATCAAATAATAGTCCGAGATTCTGCTTAGACATGGACTTTGTCCTCCAGAAGCACGCACAGAAATGCATACACCATATACTTTATTTCACTGCACTAGAAACTGATTTCTTCAACGTAAGCAATATACAAAAACAAATATTTACAAAGAAAGGAATCCCTCCCTCACATTGTTATTTTTCATGAAAGAAAACTGGTGACTTCCTGAAAGAAATTTTAAAATTCTAACTGCTTAGTAGTAGATCTGAGATTTGGCTTGAGTTGAAATTGTAATATGGACTTTGACACAGCAACACATACATCATCTTGGATAATCAATTATAACTTTTTCTCCATGGTAACAATTGTTGAAATCCTTGACTCACAAAGGTACACAGAACCAAAGCAGAATTTCATAGAATGCTTTGTCAGGTTAAGGTAGCCTGTGTACTAGAACTAAATTCCTCTAAGGCTTTCAAGTTGAAGTCAAGTCACATTATTTCCTCTGCCTTCAAGTTCAATTAAGACCTCTGGAAAGGCAGCACATTTCTTTCTGTCTAGTAGAGAAAAACATCATGTTCTGTTCCCATTTCTTGGCAATACCTCTTGGAAAGGTGGTGACAGCTGCTGACATGGAAAGTAATGAGGCACAATGACATGTGGCTATCCCTCATCAAAGCAGGAAAACCATGATGTATGCCTGACATCACAAGTGTACATCTGACCTCAGAGTGCTATCATTTTTTCCCTGCCATCTGAATAATTATCAGAGAGAGAGGGAGAGATATTATCTTGAAGATACTGACAGCCTTTCCAGTTTCCAAAAAGAGTCCTAAAATGAAATTCTTTGTTGATGACACCAGAGAGCCCATGAAAACGTGAAGGTTGATGCACTGAGAGGCATCAGTAGTGTTATCCAGTTGCATGATGAACGGAAATGGCATGGCGCCCATTTTTTTCCAACCCTGGAATGAATGATATCATTTGACAAACACTACCTCAATTCTCTTTCATGGGCCATATTTAAGAAACTTTGCGCCAAACTACTTGACTCTCCACTCCCCTAACATACACTATTATTTCCCACCTCTATGCTTTTGTTCTTGGCATTTCATCCATCAAAAAATGTCTTCTCCCTCCTCTCATGTATTCAAACACTGCCCATCCCTCAAGACCCTCAGCCATTCTAATTAGCTTTCCCTGATTACTGCAGTCTGAAATGATCTATCCATTTTTATGAACTCCCACAATGTTTACTATTTATAACTGTCCTCAAAGTGTGGTTATGAGACCACCAGCTTCAAAAATGCACCATAATCTGTATTTTTACAAACACCAGAAAGAGCTGTAGCAATTTCTCCACTGTTTTCCTAAACCTATTTTGCCATTCTTAAAAAAAATAACTTATCCCCAGATGGATGGAGAGAAGGCTGACAACAATGCTTATTGTTGCCCAAGTGACAGATCAACTCATCTCAATTCTTCCTTTCTGTACTCATTCTCACACAAGAAGTTTGATTTGTCAAGTGTGTGTTCACCAGATCGGTAATGCCATTGTTGACTGCTGAATTTACCACCATCGTAACTCTACCCCTGGATTGTTCAATCATTGCCTCCCAGTTCCATGGCCACCTGCTATTCTAAGGATTCAGACCATTTTCAAAATAACTTTACACTCTATGAGAAAGAAGTTAAGCAGATTTGAAGTTAAGGTAAGGTGATTAGATGGAAAGGCCTACAATCGACATCATCCACTCAAATAAGATATAAAATTACCTATATCCTAGAGCTGAGCAGTAACTTGAAGATTATCTCTTCCAACAGATTCACATTACAGACGGAAGAACTGTGGGGAATGGGGTATTTTGGAGCAAGAAACTTAAATTTTAGAAGTATCAAAATCTCAACAAAATGGTAGCAAAATCATGCAGAATCAAAAGGGATTCAACATGAATGATAAATGCAATTGCGTTAAAAGAATCAGGAATTAAACAATGAAAATAACTCAAAATGTGAAAGATGAGATTGATCAGTCATCTAAAGAAATGGCCCTTTAAAAGATTGTCTTTGACATTACAAGTACCAAGGTAACCTGAACTTAATACCAGTTACATTTATTAATAGTAGTTATCATTTATTTACTGTATGCCAGGCATTGGGCTAAGTGTTTTACATACATTGGTGCAATTTTATTAAACTCTAATGGGGAAAAAAATGTGCTAAAGGAGACAATCTATAGTATCTGTAAGAAAAGAAATCAAGAAAGCAAAAGCTGGCCATCTGTCTGCATACTGGTCTACGAGAAAGGATTCTCTGAAAATTGATGAATATCTGGTCTGAGTGGCAAGTATATTCCTATGGGAAAGATGAATGTATCATACTACCAGAGCTTGCTGATACTGGTCACTAAGAGCTGATTCAATGCTCATCAAGAAACCTCATTATAATTTAGTATATTTGCCTACTGGGAGAAAATACACTGAACCGTAAACATGAGAAGCCAGTGTCCCTGATACATCTCATGACAAATTTAAAAAGTAGTATTGTGGTATTTATACACCAGTATCTATGAGGCTGGTCAGAGTGACACAGTCCTCAAGCACCTAGTCACCTTGCTAGGTGAACCAGTAATGCCCCTAGATGAACCAATAGGGCCAGCCTTAGAAAGTAGTGACCATGTGAAAGTTACTTGTGAGGCCTAGCAGGGAGGCTAGCCTGCCCTGTCTTGCTGTTCACCGTCTTCAAACTACAATGCCACATGATTTCAAACACATGCATGCAAGGAAGAACCATTTAATTCAAAACAGGAACAATGGAAAATGGA
The DNA here is from genome assembly GCF_963924675.1 of Phocoena phocoena. NCBI lineage: Eukaryota > Metazoa > Chordata > Mammalia > Artiodactyla > Phocoenidae > Phocoena > Phocoena phocoena. Next base: position 81,686,111 of record NC_089227.1, read on the forward strand.
GGAACAAGATATAGAGTTGTTTCTCCATGTTCCAGAGCACTACCTTGTGAATTTAGAGCTTAGTTTCTACAGCAGAGAAGGCTGAAGATTTGTGTGGTTTTTTTTTTTTTTTGGTTTGTTTGTTTATGGCACCAATAAGTAATTATTTCATTTATTAAAACAATTAGTCACCTAAGCAAAAAAGTTTGAATAGAACTTGGACATATAAACTTTTACCAAAGAATAAAGATTAAAACATTTCTCACGTCCAAAAATATGCACGATACGCAGTTACTTAAGGGTTTTGTTTCTGTTTGGGGTTTTTGTCAGTTTTTGTTTTCTGATGATACCTCTACAGGCGAGAGATCTATATAAATACAGCAAGGTCCTAACATGACTTATCACAATTCTTGACAAGACTTGAGTTCATGATGTCACATCAAGAATCCCAAAGTCAGAATGCAGTAAGAACCATTAAGACCCTGTGTCCAGGGTCAAGGATAACACACATAAAAGTTGTGCTAATGCTATGAACCTCAAGGATACAATTTTATTTGTTCTACTACTGAATTTTAACTATTGTGATATTATGAAAATATACTTTTAGTCTGATTAACTTTTTTCCAATCAATAATGGAATTATAATTAATACTATTTTCAAACAGAATTACTCAGTAAATGATACATGGAGAAGTACTGCCATCTTTAGGGAGAATGCAGGATTACTAATTATCTAAAGTAAAATTCAAGTATAAGTACTTGGCCTCTATGACTCTTAACATGGACATTTGGTATGGTTCACATTTTTTTTTAATGGATTCGTCTTTTGTAATATAGTCTGGTCCAAAAGACGTAAAATCAAGCAGTTTTAATAGGCCCCATTAATCTCTGAAAAATAAAGCAATAATTGCATTGACAGAGAAGCTAGCCAAAATAAACCCTGAATGATCAAAATTAAGGGTGTATTTTTATACAGATGACCATGAGTCATCTCAAGAAGATTAAAGCACATAGTTAAAACCTGTTTGGAGAAACAAATGAAAATTTTTTTCTGATTTGCATATGAGTTTGGAGATTAGAAAATAAGCATTTGTGCTTTAATATTTATAACACCACTGCTCCACTGCTTGTCACTGGCACTAAGATATTAAACTGCTTTGTACATACCATACAAGTTTTTACACAAGTTTAAAAGTAAATGATTTCCCTGAAAATTTCACCTGCCATTTCTTTTTCATATATTAAAGAAAATATCCCAATCAGCTATTTTGGGTAACTAGTAGTAATAATTGTTATGTACATTTCACTTTAGCATTTATCATAAAGTAACTCTGACCACGCTCCTTTCTGAAAGGAACGTGAAATGCCACATTATGCTGCACATGAGGTACTCAACACGGTGTGCTAGAAGCAAAGAATAATTTAACACTTTGTTCACATTAACTAAAACTGGCTGTCTAAATGACAGGAAGTAAAGTAAAATGGAAAGTTCATGGACCAAGGGATAAAAACATCTGTGTTCTACAATTTTCAGACATAATGTTAAAAAGTGAAAAAAAAAACAAGGTACAGTACAGTATGCTACCATTTGCGTGAAGGGGAATATATACATTTATATGATTATATATACATAAAACAGATCTCAAAAGCCCAAGAAACTGGAAACTAACTTCTTAACTCTGGGGAAGAGAATGAGAAAACCAAGAGATGGGGTGGGAAGAAAACTTACCTTTCACAGTACATCTCTCTGTACTGTTTAATTTTGTTAACATGTACATGTTATTACCTACTAAAATAATCTTTAAGAGGTAGCTGGTCTCTATTTCTGACTTCTTCACTGACCTTGTGCAATCACTTACCTCAATTTTCTCCATTTAAAAATGAGGTTATACTACATCTCTATAGTTCCCATCTACAGTTCAACAGAATTTTGGCTCAAAAGAAGGTATATACAAAATGTATACACCAGATGGCTAAATAAAATAACTATAAGCCTGACTTTGCAGTGACTTACATACATGATATTATAATTATTTCTACTCTGCCTGCTCTGTTCCCACCAGGCTACAAAAGCAGCATAGTAAGCAAAAAAATCTGGAAAGAAAATTCATGTTTGTGAACTTGATAATGTTTCTCTTCTTTGTTTTTATTCTTTATCAAAAGTAAAAAATCTGGTTAGTCCCAGGAGTTCCCTGATGGGCTAGTTGGTTAGGATTCCAGGCTTTCACTGCTGTGGCCTGGGTTCAATCCCTGGTTGGTGAACTGAGATCCCACAAGCCGCAGCCAATTAATAAATAATAATCTGGCTAGTCCTCTTTATATACACACACACACACACACACACACACACACAAAAACTATTGCTTCTAAGATACAGACTCTCAAAACATATTTTGATACATGAGTAAATATTAAAAATAATTATAAAGAGGTAGAATCTTGTGGTAGAGTTTAAAAATGGATCCTGGGTAAGGAAAAAGTTGAAAAATCACCCCTGTATTCCCCTAAAATTAGCCCAAGAACCTCCTAAAAATCATCCATAATCTTCATAAACACAAGATACTAGCAGACCAGGCAGGGTAGCCAAGGGTAGAGCAATAGAAGGTTTAGACCAGTAAAAACAGGACATGAAGAGGATACTGACATCTGGAGAACAGAAAATGGGGACAGGCCTGATGATCCATTCATTCATGACCTTACATGCTGTAGAGCAAAACTGTTAGTCTTGAGACTCAGAGGGCTTACAATCTAATCATGGGGACACTGTAATTAAATAATAATGCATTAATAACACAAAGGATGAAAGTGAAAAAAACTGGTAAATGTGAGTTCATCAGAGGAAGAGGTCACCATAGGTTGGAGCTACCAAGAATAGATTCATAGAAGAAACAGCACTTTAAATCTGTGTGATAAGCAAAATGATGACAGCATACACAAAATAAAGTCAGCAAGGGGAATCAGTGCTGGTAGTAGGATGATAAATTTAGTTTTAGTCACAGTTTGATTTTAAATAGTAACTTGGCAAAAAAAATGTTAGAAATTATTTTTCAAATATTGGGTTGCCAAGTTTTCTTGACAGAATACAGAAGTGATGACATGATAGAGATATATCAAAAGTGACTGAACAGGCTCAAATATAAGATTAATATGCATCTAGATACAACTTTTAATAGGGCAGGGCTCTGAAGTATGAGAAAATCATACCTATACAGGAGGCTTGGCAACCCTCTTCCAGTATTTTCTTGCAAGTACCTAGTGTTATTTCCTATCACAACCTTCATACGCAAGAGTCAGCTCCACCCAAAATACAACAAAATGAGGAAATCAAGAGGTGCCGGTTCTACCTTTCCATTGATTAAGATTGTGAGTTGGGTCTGCTTGATGAAAGAGTTCTGTGTGTTTTACTACATGAAAAAAATGTCAAAAAAACTAACCTCTCTCTCAACGATCTAGTAACCTTGTGAAGCTAAACGAATAATACAGAACCATGTAATAACTTTTGGCAAGATACATATTCAAGGTATTATCTTATGAATAAAGAGTGCGTGTATGTGTATGAGTGTGTGTGTGTGTGTTGTTATTGGTGACATACTGATAAATCTTGTAAGAAATTTCTAAACAAAATTTATCTCTAAAATGTTGGGCAAGAAAGAATATCAATAAATATAAAGAAGGTTATTAAACAAATGAAGTCCTCAGTGCAGAAAATATAAATTCTAAAATTCTACTCTACCATTCATTTTTGTTACAATCCTTCAAACATCTAAATACACATATTACCTTTTTTTTTTTAGTAATCTCTTAGTGATTTACTGATGTGAGAATGAGTGTACAGAGGCTTGCTGGGGGGAGGGAAAAATCAATGTTTAGAAACAAATTTATTTAAAAAGGAAGATCTGAAACAGGTGCTAGTTAAAAGTTTATGATTTAAAATAATTCTGTGCAATGTGCCCTGTGTTATTCTGACATGGCTGTTAGGTTTATGCTGATGTCTACTGTTGATTAATTTAAAGTTCAAATAACAAGAAAATGAAAGCATTTTCAAAGCATTAAAACAGAAAACTTTAAAGTTTTTTTCTCATTTTACTATAGATTATAAGATTATAATAAAACGTTGTTTTATTATAGTTATCCTCTTCTCTTCTAGTTCAAGTCTGTCAGCATTTCTATTACTGACTTCCGTTTTAAGTTTCATAACTCAACCATAAAATCTGCTCTATTGAAACCTGACACACAGTCTCCTGGGAATTCTTCCCTTTAAAGGCAGATTTTAAAAGTTAATCAAAAGTTGGATAGCTTAAATGGTATACAGACCGACACTTTCAGTATTAAATCATTGGTTTCGACCCCAAGCAGGACTGACTTCTTAAAAGTCATTCTGCATACCCTCCTAAGTATACGCTGGCCAGGGCAGGGTAAATAGGCTGCTTCATTTCAGTTCCAAGAAGACAAAAATCTCTACTTGAACTCTAGTGGTTAGCTAGATGGCAAGACCTAAAGTTTTATTGTTAGGTTCTCCCTTCAGAAAGGAGGTAAAAAGAGAGAAACCAGTGCGGAACACAGGAACATACATGACAATGCAGGGCTTAGTTTTCATTTCATTGTTATTTTAAATATTCACCAGTCCAAATAGTGCAGCTTGGCAAAGTAAAATTACTGTAATTTATTTCAATAATCTGTTCAATGTTTAATAGCATATTTTTGCCCTCAGAATCTGGCTATGGATACTAAATTACTTAAGTTTATCATATGGATTATGTCAGATTCTATTAGTTTACCCAGATGGCTTCCTCCCAGTTTTCAGAAATAGTTTCTGCCTTAGTCAGAGACATAGGAACTAAGTCACAAACAACTCCTGGATAGACCAAAGCCATGGGAGTCAACAAACACATCTTCTTCAGTCCAAGAACACTGATTGTTTTATTTTTAAAAGTAGGAGATTTCCTTTTTAAAGAAATCATCTTTTAAAAATAGGTCTTACAGAATTTTGAAAAAGCCCTCAAAATACAAGATGGATTAGTTCACATTGCCTAATACTATTACAATTTAATTATCTAGCACTTCTTAAAGTAGTATCAAATACATGCTATATTATAGATTTCATACGTTGCAATGGGGGTGGGGAGTGGCAGTGGGGAGGAGAACTGGTGCTAGCTGAACATCATTTCCCAAATGAAAAACTGAAATAGGAAGGCACTGACCTAAACTGTAAAATAAACCAAAAGAATGTGAGAATTAGTATGGTATGTTGACTCTATTCTTGCCAGTAATCCCTACATTTTCAACCACCACAGGTACACGAATGATCCCTAAATCTCCAGCCCCTGCGCAATCTCTCTCCTGACCTCTAGTCTGTATATCCTACTCACACTAAGCATCTCCAATATGGTGTCCCACAAGCACCTCAAACTCAACATGTTTAAACTTTAATTCAACACTTCCCTGGAAAAGTGTTCCTCCTCCTGCGAGTAATAAGCAAATTAATCCCTACCTTGAAGAATGGTACCACCTACCTGCCCAACCAGAAGGCCCAAACTAGACGCCATCTTCAACTCCACTTCAGAAATTCCACTTCTGAAATAATTATAGTATCTGTATCCATCTCCATAGCCTCAGTGCCATTACCTAAAATTAGGTCCTTATCACTTCTTAAATTTCTGAAACTGGTTTCTGTTTGATTTCCCCACCACAAATCTTACCCTTATCCCATCTCCAATTCAGTCTTCTCAATGCTATCAGATGCCCCTGGCTTAAAATCCTTCAACAGCTACTCCTAATTTTGAAAATATGATTCAAACTACTCACTTGGTATATAAGATCTTTCTTGATTCGGCCATAATTCCTTCCCTTGGTCTACATGTGGTCTCATGTCCTCTGTACCTACCTGGAAAGTTTGTCTGCCTAGCTAACTCTTTCAAAACTCAACTTAAAAATGAATGAATGAATTATGAAAAGCCTTCGCTAAACCCTCAGTGTGCCTTAATATTCCACTTCTGTGTATCCTTGTAACATGTTCTTCTTTCACAGTATTTGAGAAAAGGAACTGCATTTCTTATCTCTGTAACCCTAGCACCTAACTAAGTGCCTCACACAAAGCAGGAGCTCAAAATATCTACTGAATGGATGAAGTGAGTCAACCTAAGACAGTGAAATCTCAAGAATATTGATGAAATTCTGACTTTTGAAACCTGAGCAGGCTCCACAGGGAAAGGGAGATTAATTTGCTTATTACTCACTAATCTGTTTCTAGATAATACTTTAAAATAATTTTTTCATTTTCCATTCAATAAAAGTTTGCTAAATTAAAATCTTTAATCTTTAAAAGGCAAATAAATTCCTCATGTCAAACACAACTAGTCCTACAAGTAATAAACACATTAATTAACATGTGGTACAAAGGCCTGCATCACTCAAGAGGCTAAAAAGGAATCTGGGTTAAGTCAACTTAGCAAATACCTGTTTGTCTGCATGGCTAGGTTACCACCTATGTATTAACAACAGGTCAACAAATCTAGCTGCCACTACTCTACAGCCCCCAAATCAACTATAGTCACATCAGCATTAATGTGAGTGTGGGGTAATATAATTGTTGACTCTCATCCTTAGGGAAATAAATGCAAACGACAGAAGGGAGAAGCCCATTACTATTTCAGAAAGGCCAGAACTACAGACCAAGGTCTGTGAAAATGTAGGAAGATTCTAGGACCCCGTAACTTTTCTGCCTTTGCTATCTCCTGTTTTCCTATACTGACAAGCTATCTATTATCAATCCACTCATTCAACAAATATTTTTTAAGGACTACTATGTCCCAAGCATTGTGCTAGGCACAGGGTCTACCTAACTCTCCCCAGTCTGTTACATAAATCTCTCCAGTGCAAAGACAGACATTAAACAAATCAACGCACAAATATAAACATAACTAAAAACTGTATTCGATGACAATATGGAAAGGAACATGAAACAGAACTGTAAGGGAGACTACTCTAGATTGTCTTTAGAAGTGACATTTAAGCTGAGACCTGACAATGAGTAAGTTAGTCAAGCAATGAACCTACAGTAACAACAGATCTGTGTTTTAGGAAGGTAGTTCTGACAGCAGCATGGAAGACAGATTAGAGAGGAGGTCGGTTAACAGATTATTGCAGTAGTATAAATAAGAGATAGTCCTAACTAAAAGATTAAAGGTGGAGATGGCAAGGAGGACCCAAATGTGAGAAACACTGAATTGCAGGATGAACAGGCATTGATCACTGATAAGGTAAAGAGTGTAAGAGAGAGAAAGAAGTCAAGGTATTTCCTAGGATTCTAATTAGCCTAGGTAACCAAGAAGGTAGGAGTGTGAATAATTGAAACAGGGAACACATAAAGGAGAAGCAAGTTTAAAAAGAAGGTAAGTTTGGCTTACTGAGTTTCCGTTGCTGGTAAGATATGGAGAAATATCCATGTGGAGATGTCTGACATGTAACTTTGAAAACAAATGGTCTAATAATCAGAATCGCCAGGCTAGAAAACAGGTCTGGGGTCATCTTCACAGAAGTAATAAGTGATGCTTTAGGAGTGAAGGAATCAGTAAGAGTATTAAAAAAAGAAAAGAAAAAGGAGGAAGGAAACTCTGATCATATTTAAAGACCTAGAAACAAAATAAAAGTCAGTGGCAGGAGAGGAAGAATCAGAGTTCACAGGACCATCAGTTCAAGAAATATTTATCAACATCCACCATGTTCCAGGTACTGTGCTAGATGCTAGGGGTATAAAGAAAAGACAGGAGTTCTCAAGATGCTTACAGACTATGGGGAGAGACACAAATAGATAAATTCAATATAGTTATAGATGGGGCACTACAGAAACACACACTGGGGGAAACCCAGCCAAACCCAGGAGATCAAGAAATACTCATGGAGAAGACAGTGTATGATCTAAGGCTCTAAAATTAAGTAAAATCATGCAAAGAAAATTGGTAAGGACAAACCAGATGAAATCAAGAGAATGCTCCTAGACTTTTGGAATGCTGAACAGAATAACAGGTTATAGAAAAGAACTGGAAGAAGCTGAGAGGCTAAAGTGATTTAAATTGGAAAGAACAAAGTTAAGAGAACCAGAAGATGAAAAAAGTAGACAAGAGGTTTTGGTAGGAAGTTTACAGAAGATTCTGGGGGAAATGTTACAGAAGGGAGATTGAGGGAAGCTGCCAAGTTGTATGAGGATCTGGGAAGAGATGGGTAAAGAGAACTTGTATGAAGCTTGCTGAGCTTAACGTAATTGTACCTTTCTATCTCCTTAGAAGATTTCTGTAAAACAGTAAAAAGTTCATTATTTTCCAAAGATTTGGAAACTTGTCTGTTTCTTTTGGATGCAATACCATGCTGAGACCAGCCCAAAGTGACTTAGTTACAAGTAACCATGAAAATCTTGGAAAGGTATATTTTTGTAAGCATTAATGGTCGTAGAGAGTTCAAGCATGATGGGAAGCAAGAAGGCACTAGATTTAGCATTTCTGTGGTCACTGATGGCCTTCAAGTGAACTCTCAATAGAAATGTAGGGGTAGGGAAAAACTATATGGTTCACATGTGAATGGTATAGGCATGGCTCAATATTGTTCATTCACTCAACAAATATTTATTGAATGCCTACCATGTACCAGGAACTACCCTAGGCCCTGGGAAGTCAATGGTGACCAAGGCACAGGTCTCCTAAGAGCTTAATGGAGAAAGGAGACAGCAAAATAGACAATTACAGTATAGTGAAATTAGTGCTAAAGCACAGTATGAGAGGACATGAAGTTTGACAGTGAAAGGAAGGAGGAACAGATGGCAGTAACTAGACTGAAGGTAGTCTGGAGGGGAAGTTTACCTTTTGGCTGAAAGTAATTTGAGCATGTCTGTAGGCTGAGGGGAGAAGTTTGTGGAAAGGGAGACAGAGATGAGGAGGAGGAAGGAGAGGACGGTTGGAGGAAGGTCTGAGGAAGAAGACTGGCAACGGCAGAAGTGTTGGACTTGGACTTCTTCCTTCAAAGAACCAAGGAAGGAACCGAAGACAAAACTGTGATGCAGAAGGGGAGCATAAAGAAATGTCTTCTACCTTTTGTCATGATATAGGCAAGGCTGCCTCTTATCAAGGAAGCAAAATAGGACTGGAGGCTTTCAGGGCAGTGTAAAAGTTCTGAAGTAGCAATGTGAGAATTGGATAAATGAAATAACTAATTCTAATTCCTAAGATTACACAAATGACAGAAGAGGCAATCAACAATTGTATGCTTAGTTTGTTTAGATCTGGGAGTGGAATATGAAAGTGAAATGTGAGATGCATTTCATAGAATTGAATAGGGATGAATTAAACAAAGGTAAGTCTTAAAAAAAAAGAATTATCAAAAAAATCACTAAATGTACACCCATTGTATAACTGATTATGGATTATTTACCAGGGTATACAGTCAGTACAGCACTCCCATAAATTTGAACCTGTCACCACTACTTAGTAGCAATGCCAGAAGCTAGGAGGCTCAAATTAAAAAGTCAGGAAACAGAAGCCATCAGCAATAGAAACGAAGAGGAATTCACAGGTAGAGAAGCCTATATACACTAGAAGATGAGGTAATGGGAAAAGACACTTAAAAGCAAAGACATATTGTGGACTAATATAAGCCTAAAGATAACTGATGTAATGTTGCTGCTTTCCTTCTCTCCTTCTTTCCACATTCTCCTAGCTGTTTTATGCCAGGTACATCGTGAGGCATTAGTGATACAAAGAGAAGACATAATTCTTGCTTATAAATTCAGAATATGTTCTTGTACCCATAGCCTAATTTTTACAGAAAATAATCATAATAAAACTGAAAGCTGTTCTGAGTTTTGCTACTCAAAACTATGCATTGTTCTATAAGACATTAATCACAAGGAAGCACAATTACATCATAAAAAGTTCAACAACTTCTTGAACAATTAGCAAAAGGTGCTGCCAAAAACGGCAGCAGGTTAAGTACCCATAAAATAATATGTTCTAACTTAATAAACTGCTGTCCATCTTGGCTTTATCACAGACGTTACATCTGACTTTTCCTTAAATGGCTGGATTAATACCAACAAAAAGGCAACGAACATCAAATGGCAAAGCAAGATAACTAGAAACTATTTGGCAAGTGCCAGAAAGTATTTTGGCAGCAAACTGATAGCAATTTTAGTGATCACTGTAACAGTATTAATACATATTTATTGAGCTCTTGAGCCAGGCATTGTGCTAAGTATATTACTACAATATATCATTAAACTTTTATAAATTCCCACAATAAACCGACCTATACCGCATTTCCTAATACCATCATTATACAGACAAGAAAATTGAAGCTTAGAAAAACTAAGTAACTTGCCCAACACACACAGTTAGTAAGCAAAGGAGCCAGGACTTGAACTCAGGTATGCATGATTCTTAAAAATCCATGCTTTAACCACTGTGTGATTCTGTTTTCCCAGAAGAATGGAATGGTGCAAGACACATGATGAACACTCAACAGTGCCTGTCGTTGAAGGCATGAATGAGACGATATAAAGCAGCTATTGCAGAGTAAGCCCAAATGCGGAAAATACAAGAAGAGCAGAAGCAATACTTTAAGGTTTCACTAAATCACCAACTCAAATTGTGCAGCATCATTGTGGGTGTCTGGAAAATCACAGCAACTGACAGAACGGCCTAATATGCTGTTACCGGAAATGTAATGGCTCTTTTTGAGTGAAAACTTCAGGCTGCCTATGAATCTACAAAGCCAAAGACGGAAACAGCATCAGGCAGTCCAGAAAAGGAACTGCAGGTGCTGATTAGAAAACTCTTCCCCACATTTTCTCAGTATGGAAAGGATCGTTGGTGCTGCACTGACGAACAGTCAAGCCCACAGGATACCTTTAATTCTATCACCTTTAAAATGAAAGAAAATGATGTGTACTGGAAAGATCAGTACATTCTAGAACTATCCAGATCCCTCTTTTAAAAGACTGGCACCAAAAGATTCCTCTTACTAGGTCCAGGGCCATGTTTTATGACACTGACTCTGCTACCATGATCACCAACGACAGGATCCACAGAGAGCACCTGTCCCAGGAACAGCCAACCTCTGAAGAGCAACCTATGACCAGCAACCTACGAAGAGGCCTAGCATGGGAGATTTGCCCAACAAGAATGCACCTAACTGAACCAATCAGATTTTCTCTTACAGAAGTCTAAATTCAAGCTATATGGAGAAAGAAAATACTTGAAAGACACAGAAGAGGCAAGCAGTGGAAATAATGAGGCAGTTATATAACCACACCGAGAAGATATCAAATGACGTAATTAGTGTCTTTTTTTTTTAAAGTAAAAGCAGAGTCTGACACGGGGAGGGGGAAGGGTAAGCTGGGACGAAGTGATATAGTGGCATGGATACATATACACCACCAAATGTAAAATAGTTAGTGGTAAGCAACGGCACAGCGCAGGGAGATCAGCTCAGTGCTTTGTGACCACCTAGAGGGCTGGGATAGGGAGGGTGGGAGGGAGACGCAAGAGGGAGGGGATATGGGGATATATGTATATGTATAGCTGATTCACTTTGTTATAAAGCAGAAACTAACACACCATTGTAAAGCAATTATACTCCAATAAAGATGTTAAAAAAAAAAAAAAAAATAAGAGTCTGAGAAGGGCTAGTAGCAGCAGAGAAGCCATACTCCTGCTCCTAAGAAGGCAACACCCAGTCCCTAGAGTTGCATTATTTTTTCCGGCTTCTTAAACTGGTTGAAATCCATATGGTGAAGCCAGTTTGTACAATTACAGCTAGGTTGCCTTAAGGCCTGGCCCCTTCTGTCTTAGTTCCCCACACAGCACTCTGTAACGAACCTCTCTTGACCAGTTACAGACCAACTAAAACCCTGCACTCGCAGCAGCAAGCACATAGCACAATGCTCTATCACGGGCACACATGCACTCACACACCTGCAATGAGATGGCATGGCAAGCTGGGTGGTGACTGGTAATCCAAGTACTGTGGGTCTTACTTCCATCTTGTAGAATCTGTGGTTTGAAGACATTGTGTTCTTTAGCTCTAGTTAACTGTTTTAGAAAGAAATGACCTTCAAAGAAGTATCTTAAACCTTAAAAATTAACAATTCATATCATTACAATTATACACTTAGAAACTGAAAAGAGATCCAGGGCAGTTACAGCAACAAAACCATTTCCTTGAAAAGTTTCTTCCTCTGGTGTGTGTTTGTATCCAAATTTCATGGTAACTAAGTGATTGTGTTCACTTACAATCATAAGAAACAACAGCTGACTAGTCAAGACAGCCAGGCAACGAAAGGGCAAATTGGAAAATCATGAAAACGTTTTGAGGAAAGTTTAACTTGAGGATATAAATATTGATGACGACTCACAAATTTCACTAAGCGTGTTCCCTCTATCTTTATGACAGCCCCATGAGCCTACCTTATGTCCTCAAAGGCTGCCCATTCAAAGGAAAGGCGAATAAGGCTCAGAAAGTCTCAAACATCTACAAATGTCCAGCATGTTGGATTCCAAGGAACTTAGTAAATATCTAATGAGCAAAAGGCATGAAAATGGCATGGCCACTCTCCTGCAGAAGCTTATACAGAACGACCCTAACAACTTATATGACAAAAACCCAAGAACACTACATAAACATCTTTTCCATAAAAGTTAATTTCTTTTCATGTAATTCAATCACTTGTGCACACAATGTTCCTAGTACTTGGCTATTTTTTTTTCTTAGAAGAAAACTATTCCTCACTTTCTCTTCCCATCCAAAATAAAAACTACCAGACACAACCAGTACTTTGGGGTTTAAGTCTACCAAAGCATCAATTTAGCCAAGAAGAGTCTCAACTTTTTAAAAAATATATTTTTGCACAGCTTAGAAAGAAAGACTGACTAAAAGCCACAGTTCCATTTCTCAGAGCTAATTTATTCTCAGGATAATTCCACAGATAGAAGGAATTAAAAACTAATATTCAAAACCTGGGTTGTAAAGAGAGTTCTATGCATTTAGGGTTCATTTTGGTGTAATAATTTCTCCTCTGAACATAACATTATTACATGCTCTTGCATCGAAAGTGTTACCAGATTATACAGGAGCAGGACACCCAGAGAGGCTGCAAGTCATTATTGCTCAAGCATTCAAAGCGGTTTTTGTTGTTGTTTTGGTTTGCCTATTTTTTTCAACCACCTCATTCTACTGTTTAAACATTACTACGTTTTGTGTGCCAGAAACATGCTCAGATACCTGACATAAGAATTTGAGTATCAGAATCATTAAGAAACCACACAACCCAGGTGTTGGGACCCCAGCACTTGATCTGCAGATCAAGATATGAAAGTTCATCCAAACCTAGGGACAAAGGTTCTCTGGTGTTGCAAATTAACCCTAGACACAAAAATTTCTAAAATCATCATCTTATGGTTAAAAAAAACAAGATCAAGAACAGGGAGATGTACGGGTAAACCCTGTTGGTAGATAATTTAACAGTACTTGGGCCTCAAGTGAAATGTGGAGTACTGTCACTAATGCCTACTATTGGCAAGACTTTTGAAAAGTACCATTTCTTATTTCTTCATGACACATTCACCAAAGAAATTCCTGACTTAGCCCAAATAATGCTCTCCTGAAAAATCCACTCCTTCCACAACCAAATGCTTGCTTTCAAATAGTAATGCATATCTACTTTAGTTTCATAGAAATATTTGAACTATGTTACTCAGTTAATATTTGCTCCATGTCAATACTTTACACATGACCAAAACCAAAATATTGTGTGATAGAACAGATACTAAGACAGATGGGTTGTCCTAAGGAGTAATGATAAAAACAAAGCCTGAACAATGAATGTGCTTAAAACTACCTAATACCTTTTCAAGATGAATGAAAAACTTGAGTAGGAATGATAAACTAGTAATAGCTGCTTAGAAGAAAATTGGTGGCAAATAATAATATAGTTGGTTGTCCTCATTTCCCAGTTAAACACAAAAGCAGCAGTTAAAATCTGATGCGTAGCAATAAACTCTCTTCTAATGCACACATTTCCATTTAAACTTTACAAGGTAATAAAAAGTTGCACATTTATACTGTGAAAATTACTTATAGTAATCATATCTAACATTTATTGTAACATGACAAGGACCACCCTGTTTTACATGTATTTTTCATTTTCTCCTCAGAACAACCCTATCAGGTAAGAAATATTATTCTCATTTTATAAATGAGGTTAACTAGGATACAGAATGCTTAAGTAACTGAACTTGCCCAAGGTCACACAGGAAATAAATGGTGGATACAAAAATTTCACCAACGAATCTAGCTCCAGATCATTACACCAAACTGCCAACAAGTAATGTAGTGACTGTACTTTGCAAATGATAAAATCTGCATATATAAGGTGCACTGATTAAGGGAACATGCTTTGTGGTCAGACTTAGTGTTAAGTCTCAATTCTATAATTTACTAGCTATGTGAACTGGAGTAAACCACTGAACTTCCCTAAGCTTCAATTTTTCTATTCTGTAAAGTGGGCATGATGAAGGAACAGTTCTTACTCCATAGGGCTGTTGGTGGATTAGGGGCATTATGCATATAAAGGATTAGCAAAGCACTTGGTATATAGTAAGCACTCTATACACGTTAATTACTATCAACTAATACTAAGAATTCTCTTTATTATCATAAACTCTCATTTTAGTACTGGTGGCACTTTCTAAAATAAATTAAATCTATCAATATTGAGATAATAAAGTTTAGGAAAGTAAGACCCAAAGCCTCAAAGTATATGACAGCACAATTCACATGGAAAAGGCTACTACTTACTTTAACATCATTAGCAAACATTTATTTAAAGTGTCCGGATATACATGAAAACGTGCTAGGCACTAAACAGAATTATCAAGACATAGTCCCTGACCTCAAAAATACACAATCAAGCAAATTAATTCTGCTGAGTGGGCACAACCTCCAACTCCGGGCACTTTCTGAACCAGATGCACCTATGGTGCTCACTAAGTTCCCCTCTGTTTGTGGTATGATAGTGGTGAACATATGTAGGGAAAGAAACTTCAAAATAAATAATAAACCTGACAAGTGTAGAATGATAAAGATTCAGGAAGAAATGAGCTGTTTTTCCACACTCTTACCTTCTCAAAAAAATGTTTTAGCTATCTTGGTACTAATGATCTGTTAATTAACCAGAAGAGAAAAAAGGAAAGAGCTGGAAGCTCAGAACTGAGGTCAAAGAAAAAGGGTACAGAAACAAATTATAAGAGAGAGAAGGAAGGAATTTGGAAAGTTAGAAAAGCCAAAATAATTGTAGGTGACTTTAAGTGAAACACATTTTATTCTGCCGTCTAACATGTGCTTTATGCCTTAGAAACCAAACAACTAACAGCCGTACTTAAGATGGCTGATCCTTACTCCTTTTCAATCTTGAGGTTTCCGCTAGCTCTTGAAGTCAGAGAAGAGAAAAAGAATAGCATAGAGTACAGAAGGATTCTGTCTAACACCACAGCCAACATCATGCTGCCCATATCTTAGAGCTCGGCCACTGATCAACTACGAGACTGTGTCTGAATCATAATGCTGATAATCTAAGGATTCCATTAGAAAAGTAAATTCTAAAACTCCTAACTAAGGAACTAGAATATTTCCAAGGGCCACTACAGGAAACCTGAAGACCTAATTTCTGAAGTTTTAGAAGCATTTCAAATCTCATTTTCAGTGGTCATGCTATTCAAAGAGATCTTTTACAACTTCACAGCAGGAAATGATATTCACTTGTGCTTCTATCTCTATACCTACTTGCCATAATACCTACTGGGAAACTCCTCTTTCTATACCTGCAGCCTCAAACTGTAGCAAAACCACAGAACTCCCCACTACTGCATCCACAGGCTCTCTAAAGCAAACCGAGTAGAACAGCCTACTGACCATAAGGCAATGTAACAAATACATATTCCTAAAAAATGTGAAGGTACTTTTCAACAATACAAGCAATCTGTGTCAACCGAAAATTTGGCTCATATATATATATACATATATATATATATATATATATATATATATATATATATATATATATAAAACTAGGCTAAAAGTTAAGGATGGATAATTTATATATTGCTCAAGAATGTATATACATTCAATGTTTTCTTCTTGAAGTAGGGAGTAAAGAGGGGGAAGAGACATGAACCCCCAAAACGGTTATTGTGCATTCAAGGTATATCTGCATGTTATAATCAACACCTGCTTAGGGAATTCCCTGGCAGTCCAGTGGCTAGAACTCTGTACTCTCACCGCCGAAGGCCAGGGTTCGATCCCTGATCAGGGAACTAAAATCCCACAAGCTGGGCAGCGTGGCCATAAAAAAACAAAACAAAACCAAAAACACCTGCTTAGTATCAGCCATACTTCATCCAGCTTTTGCTTGCACTATACAAACTTATGAACTTGAAGCGCAAGCCATACCTTTTACTGTTTCTCCTCTTCCACCAAATCTAGGAATAAAAGGTATCTTCAGGAAGGAAGATGGCTTGAATTCTATAGAAGAACTCTCAATTGATCAAATTGCAGCAAAAGTGGATGTAATTTGTAGCCAGAAATAGGTCTTAATATAAAATAAGGAGTTTCCGATGGTTCTTTACCTGCTTCACTACTCCCCCCAACGACAACAAAAAGTACTATAAATACTTGCTTATACAGCCTGTGTGTAGAAAAGCTTCTGGGACAAATTTCTTAGGCCTCTTCTCAAGACCCTCAAGCCCGATCCTCTGAGATGACAAACCTCAAGAGTCAAAATAAAACCAAAAAGGATGAAGACCAGAAAGGAATAGGAAGAACAAAGAATTTCTAATCACTTCTTACTTGTTCATTCTACTTAACTAGTCCTAGTTTAGTCTCTATGTTTCCCATGATCCATTAATTTGGCTATTATGATAAAATATTCTTAATCTCTCTAGGCCCTTCTAATTTAGACAAGTCCTGACATAATGCTATTTTTTTCTCTATGACCCAGATGAAATATTTTTATAGTCCTTGGAACCCTTGATGCCCCCTCCTAAATTCCTGCTCTGTGGCTCTAAGTTACGACAGTGGAGACAAACTGTATGTGAAAGGTCCTGTGGAAACAGGTGAGTAAAGTAAGGGAACTGCAGCAATTGGGCTCTCCTCCACCAACATCAGGATATTTCTCTTTCTTCCCTACAGTATTTAACAAGTAAAGCAGAAAGGAAAAGGCCAGCATACACAAGAGAGGCTGCAGCAAAGAGCTACCCCAAGCTTTTTAGGAATCCTCCTATCTTTCCATTTGTTATAGGTACCTAAGTCTGGAAAATATCTTTGGAATATGTCTTGTGTGTAGGAATGCATAAAAGATAACACCTTGCAAAAGTCAAACATACAGGTTTAATAATGTGCAACTAATGAAGATGGTTTATAAATGAAATAACACCTACACATTTAGTTCCCTAAATATATTACACTATTAATCATTCAAGTTAGACCTATAAGTACAAGTTTTCCATATGTGGAAAAGTAAATCTGTTTTTAAATTAAAGAGAAATTATTACTCTAATTCTTAAAAATAAAACTATCAGGATAAATTTCAAGTGTAGCTGCTCATAGTCACTGAATAAATTTAAATTTGATAATAAAACATTTAAGTTTCAACCAATGCACCTTCGTTGAAGCACATTTAGCTGAAATAACTTTGAGTCTGGTTTATTTCCATCACATATAGTACATTTTTCCAACAAGAGCATGTACATTCAATATAGAACATTTCCAGCAACAGTTACAGTCTTTCTAGTTTCCTTTCACAGTATATTTTAGTGCAAAGCACTGGGAAGGGTAAATGTTTTTCTAGCTATGAAAGCATTTTATTATGACCTTGTGGATCTTCAACATTTTAAAATTTTATACAAAAAGTATATAGATGGACAGGGTCCCTCCTAAGTACAGGGATGAACCTATATAAAAACATGGTATATTCTCTGCTGTACCTTTTAAAATTATAATTTGACAAAAATTACTAAAAAATAAAATATTCCCTAAAAAGTACAAAATATTGATTACACAAAAACCTGTCCAGTATTTCATTAAAGATAGATGTACTTCTGTTTTCCCTAAAATCTTGATTACAAAAATGGACAAAAATTCATTATTTTCTAAATTTTACAGTAGGGATCAAATATTATCTAAAGTGGTCATTTAAGATTTTACTTGGGAGAGAAAAAGAATCAGGGTTTATACCCCAATCTTCCTTTTTTAGCAATATGTAAAGAAATAAACTAGTATTGTAAGAAGTGGTTGTGCAGGGATTGTCTGCATCCATAAAATAGCAGTAAGCTATTTATTACCTTCATATTAACATTAGTAAATGTGGGGTCTTTAAAAAAAAACTGAAAAATTAAGTTGCATCTATCATTAAAGTGCTTTGTATGAAACTTAAAGAAAAATAGGGGAATGTTTAATTTTCATAAAAACCTCAGATGTTTACAAATGAAAAATGTGATGATCCATGGATGAAAATGAACCGGAAGTTTCCTATAGTATATATTTTAGAATGAAATTTTCAAACATTTAAGTGCTATAGAACAAGTTAGAAATAAATGGATGTAAAAATAATTACAAATATTTAGTAGGTAAATATTTATAATGTGTTGAGATTTGTCTTTTGGTCCTAACATACGCTCACTAGGAAATTATATATCTGTACAATCCAATAAAAATTCTGCCAAATAAAGTGGAACAAAACTAAAATCGCTAACTTATAAAGTCTTTGATAATTAAAAATCACCAGTGGTGATATTTTCTTCAGATTGTTGATCACTTAATCAACAAACTGCTGGAAAACAAAATTTGCAACATTTTTGTAGAAACTGTAGACCAAAATGCACAGGGGTGGTTAGCTGATGGACTGTGATGACAATACAAAATGTCACAGCTACTTGAAAGTGCTGGAAGAGGCAGTGCCTTAGAAACAAGTGGTTAGATGGTTATTATTTTAGTCAGAAAACAGCAGTTACAGTCATATATTTATCAAATTTTTTTCTTTTTTTTTCTCATAGTACCATTTGAAGATGTTTAGTGGTTCTAACACCAATTTAAAGTCTTTCCAAAAAAATGAACTCCAAACCTTTTCGTACATCACTTGAAGTTATCTGAGGAGAAATGGGAATAAATGAAGACTTTTGAGTTTACCAATAAAACCTTATTTTCAAAATAATACAATAGTAAATGACTTCTAAAGGATGGTTTCATCTCAAGTTTTCCACACAAATAAAAAAATGTGTGATAATCAAACCACAACATTTAACCTACTGAGCACTCAAACTAAGTATACTGCTTTAGAACCTGAATCCAAAACTAATTTAATACTAATTAAATATATTAAATGCATTAATACAAGGGACACAGGTACTGAAGGTAAACTTTAAAAATATAGAGAGACTTGCAAAAACAAGTACAGGGAGTCTACTCCTTAGTTCATATTGCATTTTAAAAATCTACATTTGTTCCAAAACCCTCTAAAAAACTAGTATTTTTTTCTTTCTTCCCAATAGGAATTTTATTTTTCTTGCAACACACCACCACAGGAGAAAAAAAAAAAAAAAAACCTCCTTAATAATATTACCTATGTTGAAATGATCACCAAAACTTTATTTAAACAAAAAGGTAAAAATAAGAGGATCAGGGACCTAAACAATCACTTTTTCCAAAGGTCAAAACTAAAAAACAGGAACTAACACATACTCCCAAGGAGAAGGAAAAATAAACCCAAATATTTGTTTATCATTTCCCCCTTTGCCTGGAAGCACTATGTTAAGCGTAAATAATAAATGCTAATTGTTCTAAATTCAATTTGGGGATTGCTTTTTCTGAGTGCAGCACTTTATTTAGCCGTCACAGATTAATTTAACAGTAATTACAGTGCCTCAAAAGACTTTTTTCCTATAATTATCGCCTTCACAAATTCATTCTAATATACTTAACTTCCTACAATGTATTAATTAGTAGACTAAGTCACTGAATCAAATTAAACCTGTGCAAAGTTAGTTAAACAGAAGACTTCTATTGTAAACATAAGCCAATATAAATGTATATATTTTACAACATTGAGAGGAAATCACTGACCCTGTGCCATCTACCTGTAACTATATTGCATTGTCCTGTGGAAGATAAGTTCTGAAGTTAACTTTTGTTCCCAAGCCACTGGAATAAAGGTCACTGAAGAGGTAAATGCGATATGCACATTACTCTTGCAGTTCCCACTGCCGTAAGATATATGGAAGCAAATGTGTTAAAATGGAACCAGCTATATATTATGGTCAAATGATTTTTTTAGTTCGATGGGGGGGAAAAAGCAAAACTCTGTAACTGTTCCTCACCAGACAAGAGCCTTAGATCTTGTACTTCGGCCTTTGGTTTTGTTTCCTTCAGGTGAATTGGAAGCATTTGCCTTATGAGTTTTCTTATGATGTTCAAGATAAGTCTTTTTGGCAAATGCCTTTCCACATTTATTGCATCTGTGAAGAGAAAAGTTTTTTGTGACTTTTACTTCAATACCAACATCAGCTACTTCATACTTTTTACTAGGAGAGTTAGAAGTGCCATCGTGTTTTGAATCACTATGTTTTGCTTCGTCTCTTGAAGGGCCTCTTTTTGCCACTTTATTTAGAACAAAATCAATGGGCTTTTTTATAGCTCTGATCTCTAAACTGGCTGTTATTTTCCCAAGATAACGGGATGACTTTTTATGAACCACAGTTATATGTCGTATCACATCGCGCTTCCGACGAGTTTCATAAGTGCAAAGAGGACACTTGTAGAATTTAACATAAATGTTATTCCCATCTGTGTGCAATTCAATATGTTTAGTCAAGTTCTGTTTGGAAGTAAACTGACGTTTACAAAGTTTACAGTAAAGTTGCTTAAAGTCAAAGCCAGCTGAAAGTTTTGGCTTCCTGGTTTTTTGCTGGCCACCTGCAGCAGACGGACTAGTTGATTTAGGGCTTTCAGAGTCTTGTTTAACTTTATTTTTCTGTGCTGCCGGTGCGTTCTTTTTTTCATTTGAATGATTTGTTCCCTTTAATTCATTCTGTGGAGAATGGATAATGGAAGGGGGTGAAGATTCTACAGAATCTGCTGGTTCAACTTTAACTTTTATTTCTGAACTGCTGGCAGTATTATTGGGGCCTTTCTCTCTTTTAGAGTTTGTTCCAGAAAGAGTTATCTTGTGGACAATTTGCATATGTCTTTTAAGCATTATTTGTGAACTATATTTCCTCTTGCAAAGGAGGCATTTGCATGCAGTTAAATTGTATTCAGCCTTTGAAGACGACTTTTGTTTTCGAGCCTTAAAAGATTTTTTAGGAGAAACAGAATCCAGGAACAAAGGTTGCCCAGGCTTTGTTGCTATATCAGGAGTAATTGAATCCCTCCTTAGTCCTCTATGAACTTCATCAAAATGCCTCCTTACATTCGCTTTTGTAGCAAATGATTTACAACATACTGGACAACTCCTACTTAATGGGACTAGAACATTCTTACTGCGTCCTTTAGAGGATTGGTTTGGATTCTTTCGTGTTTCAATGTACTTTTTTAGTTCTTCCATTTTTTTCTTGTGTACTTTTCGAATGTGACGACGAACACCTCGTCTGGAATTGAATTCTTTTCTACAAAGACAACATATCAACTGGTGACCAAAATCAGAATTGTCAGAAGTTTCCAAGTCAGCCTGTGATTCCTGCAGTTGTTCATCAGATGTAGGTGCAACTTCATCTGCAACAATTTCAACAGGAGGGGGCTCTACAGTTTCCACCTCTGTGTCTGTAACTGGAACTGTCTTAGACTGTTCAGTGCTAGTTTCCTGTATTTGAACTTCAGGCTGTTCAGGAGTACTGCTTGACTCTGTGACTTCAGTAGGATTATCAGTCCTTGAAATATATTGAAAAACTGCATTCTGATTAGTTTCTATGGGTTCTAGCTTAATAATGTATTCTCGCTTGTCCACACTTGGATATATGGCTTCTAGGAGATCACTTATGGCTTGGCTTTGTTTATCATTTACATCAGGAAGGTCTGTTAAGGAAAAAACAACATTTTAATCTGAAATAATTAGCCTGCTCTAGCCCTCTAATATTTTTAAATGTATTATGAACCTCTATTTTAAAATTTATTATATTACTGGTTTGCATTTATTTTTACAAGAGCATTATCTACTTCTCAGTATTTTATGAGTATAAAAACAAGTATTAATTAAATTAAAATTTGCTTTAATTTACAATCTCATCATGGTACACAAATGTTAAGGAATAGATGCAATCTGAAGAGTTACTTCTAATAAGGGCCCTTAATATAAAATATTTAAGCACATGGGTACAATAAACAATAAAAATAGTATTTCATATTTTTAGGCTAGCAAAGGTAAATCAAAGTTCTCATAACCCAAGACGGATAAAACACCATGAAGAAGGTTACTACATATAAAAATAATTCTTTTTTTAGAAAATATAACAGCATTCCTATTAACTTAATCCATAATAAATAATCTCATCTAATTGTATAGGGACATTTGAACATCTTATGGAAAATGAAGAAGATTTATAGGAAAATATATAAACATGAATAACAGGATGTATAGAAGTGTTTGCTAAATTCAGTCCTATTACATGTCTTCTTAACATGGCAACCTATTAAAACAAATGATTAAAAACTACAGATTAACTCCAAAAACAGAGCTAGTTTTATTTATCTGTGCAATAATTACGCCATCTGTAGGCAACCTAATATTCCTATTGTAACAGAGTTGTCTAACACTGGTTATGTTTCTACCTAAAATGTTAAAATCTAGCTACAAGTATAGCATCAAATCTGGTATCTAATTATAAATCAAGAAATGACTCATCATAGCTCTTCTAGTCTACTAATCTTTCTTTTTTAAAATGGATAAAGTGGTATCTATAAGAAGAATTATACTTTCACAGAAGTATTTCTAGAATAAGTATTGCAGAAGAGTGCACAATAATACAGCAAATCCATTTATCTATTTCCCTCTAAAATTCAACTAAACTTTATTTCACACCAAAAAGTAACAAAGAATGACTACCAGAAAATTAAATTTCTACTAGTTCTTTAATTAAAAGGTTAGATTTGAAACTAATCTCTATAGACTACCTTTTCATTTATATTTCAAGGATAAAAAGAAGTATAATAAGATTTAACAGTGGTAGGGAAAGTTTCCAACAAATATGAAATTTCTGTTTCATCTATGTCCTATAATATACTTTAAATCAGCTTCATGCTAATAATTAAAGCAGTACTTTTGATATTTGGAGCTCTGCATTCCATTTCCATCCCAAAAAGGTTAAGCGGAAAAATGCACAAAATCCATAATGCAACTGTAATATCAAGCTAACTAAATAAATTCTATATTTTGTAAGTCCACAAGAGTTAAATCCCTGAACAAGAAATAATGAAAGTAACCTATTACTTGTTAATAATAATTTACATTATTCTTTAAAGCAAGAAAATAATACCATTATATATACTGCAACTTAATCATACAGAGAAGAGACAATATGCTTAATTCAACAAACATTTGGTTCCACAAAGACTTTGTTACCTGCCTTTACCACATAAAGCTATTTCAGATCTCAGGTTAGCCCATAACACAATCTAATTTCTGATAAAATGACTTATCTAATAAACTTCACTGAGAATAAAACTGATCTTCAAATCAAGACCCAGCAAACACTAGAAAGATCAACAAGTATTTTTTAATGCTCTCTACAATTACCAAAAAAATCAACTCATTTACTCATTCTTTGCTCTGTTTCCAACTTTCTCACTTACTTAAGGAGAATCTAAGTAAATGATGAGTCATATCTGGTAACAAGTTTTTAAGAAGTAAGGAGGAAAAATACCAACACCCTCATCAAGCATTAATATTTTAAATTACAAAAATCCTGGATATAAACTGTATAGTCCATATAAACATTCAAATATATCCAATACTTTAATACAAATATACTCAAAAATCTAACCTCATGTATCTTTAGCAAAATCCAAATGAAAAACACTGATATTAAAATATCTATTTAAGAAACTGAATATAACATTGAGTCAAGTATTTTACCTTATTCTCTATCACTAAATTATCTGTAACTAGACATCGATACCATTTTAACATAAATGTATAGCTGTAGTATAAGAATACATAGCAAAATGCATAATTGAATATATGAATAAAACTTACTGTCATCCATCTGGAGACTTGGTGGGCAGTAGAATTTTTTATGGGTAATTAAATTTGGTAATCCTCTGAAGAGACTGCGGCATAATTTACATTCAAAAATAGTGTCCACATCTTTTAATAAAATATGCTTAAGTTGTTTAGTTCCTGAAGGAAAAAAGAAAAGAAAACTTAACACAAAAGGTAACTTTAACATGCAGTTTTAAACTGGGCAACCACTGCTGACAATCCAAAGGTGCAGTTTTACTCTTTAAAAACAAAATAAGGGCATTGCCAGTGTCTACCATACTATACTCAGAACTAAGTTGTAAACTAAGTTTTAAGCAAAATTCTACTATCATTTGGATATTAGGACAGCTGAAATTGATGGTCTTTTTCTAATTCAGCAGCCAATCAATTCCTGGGCTATCTTAACAGTGGTTCCAACATCTGGTTGATCATCACAATGACCGAGGAATAAAGATGTACATGACCCACTCCTGGAGATTCTGATTCAATAGACCTGGAGTGTGAACAGAAGAATTAAATGCCACCCCAACCCAAGTTTTTGGCTGGTTCTTCCAGCTCTCTTTCACATTAGGAAGTAAACATGAGTAATACACTTTCCCCGATTCCTTAAAGAAGGTCAAAGCTGTGTCACAGGATTGTCTGTGACTTTCTTTTTAAATTCAGCTTAAATTACTTCGGGTTCTAGGGCAACGTGGGATTATGGCCATTCAGTGTGAGAGTAAAGAATCCTTGTCCACGGTTTTGAATTTTGCTTAGGTCTCTTAATACCACTAGAAATTTATTCAAAGCCTTTCTCCCTCAAAAACTCACTCTAATTGCAATAAATTAAATATTGATATAATTACTACTTTAAAGCCCATCTTTTCCACTAGATTATAAATTCCAAGGCAGCCAAGACCAAGCCTGCCTTATTTACAGCTAAAAAGTGTTCAGCTCTAATAATGCTCAATAAATATTCGTTGAAGAATTGCCACTGATCTATGGAATCTAAGCATTATTATGATGGAAGATCAAAAGGCAGAGAAAAAATAAACAGCAACAAGCACTCTTTAAATCTTTAAAATAAAACACAAATAGAAGATCTTCTGTCACTACTTCCTACAGGTCTTTGACGCAGGTAAATTGACAAAAGTGATCTGCAGTGTTCACTAATTAAGGAGCCTTTGGTTTCCTCAAAAAATGATAATAATATTGACTTAAATTAAAGAAGGGAGGGCTTCCCTGGTGGCGCAGTGGTTGGGAGTCCGCCTGATGATGCAGGGGATACGGGTTCATGCCCCAGTCCGGGAGGATCCCACGTGCTGCGGAGCAGCTGGGCCCGTGAGCCATGGCTGCTGGGCCTGCGCATCCGGAGCCTGTGCTCCGCAACGGGAGAGGCCACAACAGTGAGAGGGCCGCGTACAGTAAAAAAAAAAAAAAAAAAAAAAAGGAGGGGAAAAAAAAGTGTCCTGAAAAATACTTAAGACTATCTAGGTGCACAGTGTTCCATCATTCAACAAGCGCGTGACTATTAAGCTCCAAGACTACTAGAGAATAAACACCATCTCAGTAGCATAATTAATACTGTAGGATCCATAAAGGTTAAGCATTTCTGATTCAATCTTTTGCAATCTGTTTATATGTAATTATTGTATTAATCATCATGTTGCATTTTATCATTTTGAAGACAAGCCAGCTCTCAAATTTCTACTGCAACAAAATTACATTATCAGAACTTTACGAAGTCTTTAGAGATTCCAATTTTGATTATTACCTAGTCGTGTGTCCTTAAAGGGCTATAGTCTTTGCACCTTGGTTTATTCATCTTTTAAAACAAACAAACCAAACCCATCTTGGAGAGTTATGAAAGAAAATATGAACCTAAATTCTAGAAGAACTAAATTATAAATCCAGGTTTCTACTGAGAAAAAATAAATAAATAAATAAATAAATATATAGATATATAAAATAACTTCCACTATTTCCCAATCCAACTCAAGGTTTAATTTGGTCCACTAGACCATACTACTGCAAAATCAGAAAACACACATTTTTAAAGATTCAGAGGATAGCTTGGGTATTATACTTTGTATAAGTTCACACACACACACACACACTTCTCTAGCTTATTTCACATTACAAAATATATTGGCAATAAAGTGCTAATATATTTAGTTCATAGTTAACCTCATAAGTCACTGACAAACTATGAGAGGTAGGCTGAAGATAAAAAAACACTTTAGATAAACCTCTCCAGTTGATCTACATATAGTTCTCGGTAAGTGCAGGTGGGTGTGTTACCAGATGGAAGAAAACATGGGAAAATTCTGCACTTTAATTATAAATTAAAAGACCAGCTAGACCCATACTACAAATTCAATTCTGCCTCTAAAGGTAGTTAAAAACGATTGAAGAGGGACACAGAAATAATCTGAACTAGGATTAGCTTAAGAATTCTACTGAAGATATAACTAGAACGTACAACATGAAGTTATTTGTAAAAACGTAAAACTGCATCTCAAAATCAGGTTCTCTCAATCAACCATAAAAAAACAAAAACAGTATCAATTTCTTCTTTAGTCCCAGTTACACAGTTATATTCAGTAGAGAGCATATATTTATTCCCAGTAAGCATCCCCTCCCAAAAAAAAAGACAAGTTGGGGCTAACCTTGATTCATCAATCTTTTTTTTTTTTTAACATCTTTATTGGAGTATAACTGCTTTACAATGGTGTGTTAGTTTCTGCTGTATAACAAAGTAAATCAGCTATACATAAACATATATCCCCATATCTCCTCCTCTTGCATCTCCCTCCCCCCACCCTATCCCACCCCCTAGGTGGACACAAAGCACAGAGCTGATCTCCCTGTGCTATGCGGCTGCTTCCCATTAGCTATCTATTTTACATTTGGTAGTGTATATATGTTCATGCCACTCTCTCATTTTGTCTCAGCTTACCCTTCCCCCTCCCCATGTCCTCAAGGCCATTCTCTACTTTTGAATTTTTATTCCTGTCCTGCCCCTAGGTTCTTGAGAACCATTTTTTTTTTTTTTAGATTCCATATATATGTGTTAGCATACAGTATTTTTTCTTCTTTCTGACTTACTTCACTCTGTGTGACAGTCTCTAGGTCCATCCACCTCATTACAAATAACTCAGTTTCATTTCTTTTTATGGCTGAGTAATATTTCATTGTATAAATGTGTCACATCTTCTTTATCCATTCATCTGTCGATGGACACTTAGGTTGCTTCCATGTCCTGGCTATTGTAAACAGAGCTGCAATGAACATTGTGGTACCTGACTCTTTTTGAATTACGGTTTTCTCAGGGTATATGCCCAGCAGTGGCATTACTGGGTCGTATGGTAGTTCTACTTTTAGTCTCTTAAGGAACCTCCATACTGTTCTCCATAGTGGCTGTATCAATTTACATTCCCACCAACAGTGCGAGAGGGTTCCCTTTTCTCCACACCCTCTCCAGCATTTATTGTTTGTAGATTTTTTGATGATGGCCATTCTGACCGGTGTGAGGTGATACCTCATTGTAGTTTTGATTTGCATTTCTCTAATGATTAGTGATGATGAGCATCATTTCATGTGTTTGTTGGCAATCTGTATATTTTCTTTGGAGAAATGTCTATTTAGATCTTCTGCCCATTTTTGGATTGGGCTGTTTTTTTGATATTGAGCTGCATGAGCTGCCTGTATATTTTGGAGATTAATCCTTTGACAGTTGCTTCATTTGCAAATATTTTCTCCCATTCTGAGGGTTGTCTTTTTGCCTTGTTTATGGTTTCCTTTGCTGTGCAAATACTTTTAAGTTTCATTAGGTCCCATTTGTTTATTTTTGTTTTATTTTCCATTTCTCTAGGAAGTGGGTCAAAAAGGATCTTGCTGTGATTTATGTCATAGAGTGTTCTGCCTATGTTTTCCTCTAAGAGTTTTATAGTGTCTGGCCTTACATTTAGGTCTTTAATACATTTTGAGTTTATTTTTGTGTACGGTGTTAGGGAGTGTTCTAATTTCATTCTTTTACATGTAGCTGTCCAGTCTTGCCAGCACCACTTATTGAAGAGGCTGTCTTTTCTCCATTGTATATTCTTGCCTCCTTTATCAAAGATAAGGTGAGCATATGTGCGTGGGTTTATCTCTGGGCTTTCTATCCTGTTCCATTGATCTATCTTTCTGTTTCTGTGCCAGTACCATACTGTCTTGAGTACTGTAGCTTTGTAGTATAGTCTGAAGTCAGGGAGCCTGATTCCTGCAGCTCTGTTTTTCTTTCTCAAGATTGCTTTGGTTATTCGGGGTCTTTTGTGTTTCTATACAAATTGTGAAATTTTTGTTCTAGTTCTGTGAAAAATGCGATTGGTAGTTTCATAGGGATTGCATTGAATCTGTAGATTGCTTTGGGTAGTATAGTCATTTTCACAATGTTGATTTTTCCAATCCAAGAACATGGTATATCTCTCCATCTGTTTGTATCATCTTTAATTTCTTCCATCAGTGTCCTATAGTTTTCTGCATACAGGTCTTTTGTCTCCTTAGGGAGGTTTATTCCTAGGTATTTTATTCTTCTTGTTGCAATGGTAAATGGGAGTGTTTCCTTAATTTACCTTTCAGATTTTTCATCATTAGTGTGTAGGAATGCAAGAGATTTCTGGGCATTAATTTTATATCCTACTTTACCAAATTTTATAGCTAAATTACCAAATTCACTGATTAGCTCTAGTAGTTTTCTGGTAGCATCTTTGGGATTCTCTATGTATAGTATCATGTCATCTGCAAACAGTGATAGTTTTACTTCTTTTCTGATTTGGATTGCTTTATTTCTTTTTCTTCTCTGATTGCTGTGGCTAGGACTTCCAAAACTGTGTTGAATAATAGTGGTGAGAGTGGGCAACCTTGTCTTGTTCCTGATCTTAGTGGAAATGGTTTCAGTTTTTCACCACTGAGAGCGATGTTGGCTACGGGTTTGTCATATATGGCCTTTATTATGTTGAGGTAAGTTCCCTCTATGCCTACTTTCTGGAGAGTTTTTATCATAAATGGGTGTTGAATTTTGTTGAAAGCTTTTTCTGCATCTCTTGAGATGATCATATGGTTTTCCTCCTTCAATTTGTTAATATGGTGTATCACATTGATTGACTTGCATGTATTGAAGAATCCTTGCATCCCTGGAATAAACCCCACTTGATCATGGTGTACGATACTTTTAATGTGCTGTTGGATTCTGCTTGCTAGTATTTTGTTGAGGATTTTTGCATCTATGTTCATCAGTGATATTGGTCTGTAGTTTTGTTTTTTTTGTGACATCTTTGTCTGGTTTTGGTATCAGGGTGATGGTGGCCTATTAGAATGAGTTTGGGAGTGTTCCTCCCTCTGCTATATTTTGGAAGAGTTTGAGAAGGATAGGTGTTAGCTGTTCTCTAAATGTTCGAACAAATCAACTGGTCAGACCACAACTTTTCAATGTTTAGAGCAGAGTAAGCTTCCCTGTAAAAGCAGCACCTTTGTGACATTTTAACTTTAGTACTCCTCTCCTTTTTCCTCTCCCTCTCCTTCAACAGAATCCACACCAACCTCCTCATAATCCTTCTCAAGGGCAGTTATGTCCTCACGGGCCTCAGAAAACTCTCCTTCCTCCATGCCCTCACCCACGTACCAGTGAACAAAGGCACACTTGCCATACATCAGGTCAAACTTGTGGTCCAGGTGAGCCCAGGCCTCAGTGATGGCTGTGGTGTTGCTCAGCATGCACATAGCTCGCTGTACTTTGGCCAGGTCTCCACCAGGTACCATAGTGGAAGGCTGGTAATTAATGCCAACTTTGAAGCCAGTGGGGCACCAGTCCACAAACTGGATGGTACGCTTGGTCTTGATGGTGGCAATGGCAGCACTGACATCTTTGGGAACCATGTCCCACCATGGTACAACAGGCAGCAAGCCATGTATTTACCATGGAGAGGGTCGCATTTCACCATCTGGTTGGCTGGCTCAAGGCAAGCATTGGTGATGTGTGCTACAGAAAGCTGTTCATGGTAGGCTTTCTCAGCTGAGGTGACAGGGGCATATGTGGCCAGAGGGAAGTGGAAAAGGGGATAGGGTATCAGGTTGGTCTGGAATTCTGTCAGATCAACATTCAGAGCTCCACACTATCTGACCTATCAACCTATTCAGGTTAGTATATGTTGGGCGCTCAACATCAAGGTTTCTACGACAGATGATAGATGGCCTCACTGTCTACCGTGAAGGCACAATCAGAGTGCTCCAGGGTGGTGTGGGTGGTGAGGATGGAACTGTAGGGTTCAACTACAGCTGTGGAAACCTGAGGGGCTGGGTAAATGGAGAACTCCAGCTTGGACTTCTTGCCATAATCGACAGACAGATGCTCCATCAGCAGGGAGGTGAACCCAGAACCAGTTCACCCACCAAAGCTGTGGAAAACCAAGAAGCCCTGAAGACTTGTGCACTGGTCAGCCGGTTTCTGAATTGGGTCTAAGACGAGGTCAATGATCTCCTTGCCAATGGTGTAGTGACCTCAGGTATAGTTATTGGCAGCATCTTCCTTGCCTGTGATGAGCTGCTCGGGGTGGAATAGCTGGCGGTAGGTGCCAATGCAAACTTCATCAATGACCGTGGGTTCCAGGTCTACAAACACTGCCCTGGGCATATGCTTGCCAGTGCCTGTCTCACTGAAGAAGGTGTTAAAGGAATCATCTCCTCCCCCAATTGTCTTGTCACTTGGCATCTGGCCATCGGGCTGGATGCCGTGTTCCAGGTAGCAGAGCTCCCAGCAAACACTGCCGATCTGGACACCAGCCTGGCCAACATGGATGGAGATGATAGCTGCTGTTTTGCGGCTGCCAAGCAGATGGCAGACAGGAGGAGGAGAGGTTGTTGCTTCTTACAGCGCGACTCTTAGGCGGTCGATGTAAGAGAAACTGCCTGACTTATAAATCACAAATGCTCCACCACCCTCACGTCACCTTTGCACACACACACATACAAACACAGTTGTGTTGATCCCGGCATACCAAAATTCTTTCAGGTCCTTGGATTCACCAAATTCTCTCTCACTTACTTTTCAGGCCTTCACCTATGTTTTTTTCTCTCTGCCTATAACATTCTCTCATTTCCCTGGTCTGGCTCACTTCTAGCAATCCTTCAGATTCCAGGTTAGATGTCATTTCCTCCAGGAAGCCTTCTCGGACTCCTCCTGTTTTTTGTTAAGAATTCTTCCCCCCGGGCTTCCCTGGTGGCACAGTGGTTGAAAGTCTGCCTGATGATTGCCGATGCAGGGGACACGGATTTGTGCCCCGGTCCGGGAAGATGCCACATGCCGCGGAGCGGCTGGGCCCGTGAGCCATGGCCGCTGAGCCTGCGCGTCCGGAGCCTGTGCTCCGCAAAACGGGAGAGGCCGCAACAGTGAGAGGCCCGTGTACCGCAAAAAAAAAAAAAAAAAGAATTCTTCTCCTATATTCCCCAGAGCACCCTATACATCTATACTACATTACCCCGCTATCTTGTAATTAGTTACTTTTCTGTATCCCCATTAAACTGGAAGCTTTAAGAAGACAGAGAAGATATCTTTGATGCTCACCACTGTACTCCCAGCTTTCAGGACCAGGACTGATGGGCATTTGTTAAATGACATACTGAAGAGCCTTCTCTATGTTTCAGAAAACCTTCCCTATAAGTAAGATTTCTTTTAAGTCTATGTAAAGTTGACCAGAAAGTCAAAAAAGGGACCTGAATGATTTTCCAATTCTGCTTACATACTTTCCAAATGAGAAAAATAAGATGTGTCCTCATTCCATAAATACAGGCAAAAGTTATTCCCTTAGTTTCAGTTACCATTTAAGGTTTTGTTGGTTTCCCATCGGGACATAACTGCTTTATTCTAATCAGCTACCTTTTTCTGATTGCTTTGCTCACTGACAATTAGACACAGCAACCAACTGTGCCTCTGTCAACAGTTAAAACTTTCTACAACCTGAAACACGAGACAAGACAGCAGCAAAAGTTCATCTAGACAGCCACAAAAGTTCTTCCACAACTCCTAACCCTGAGAGAGAGAGAGAGCCATGCTGCCTTACCCCTAATTATTCCTTTTCCTATATTTAACTCTCTTTCTTGCCTTAGGTTTTTAAATTATCTTAGAAGTCACTACATACTGCTTACATAGATCATCAATCAGTATCTTTCAAAAAAACCAGCCCTCCAAAGGGAAAGCTTTTGATGCCTAGAAATTAACTAATTAATGAATATTTCAGATTATCACGCATAATGGATGTCAATAAAATTTAGTTAAACCTCATCAAGGGTTTCTCCTGTGCTATCAATTAATGCCAAACACATTGTATATACTGATAAAAATGTTTAAAAAATTATTTTCAAAAGGAATCAATATTCAATTTTACATTAGGTTCGGTGGCAGTCAGTTGACATGACATAATATTAATTCTAACTCTTCAGTGCTAGACAAAGATAAACTTTCCTTTTCTCCCTTAATATACTGATATGTTGATCAATGATAAGTTGCAGCAATAATGATTTTTAAATAGTATACTGCATGCTTTATTGCTGACTCACACATGAGCTCAGTTTCTTTAGGATGACTGCTTAACCACAATATCATCCCAACACTGCAAGCAAATGTGTAACTCGTGTCATACCTCCTGAGTTCCAAGACCAGTATGAGGGGAATTTCGTACTGATCATCCTTAATGTAAGAAAACTTAGGAAAATTGAAATTGTTATCTTAAAACCACCACCTACAAAGGTTGGTTAAAAAAAAAATTACTAGATTAATTATGGAACACTGCCACATACTACAATAAATTTATAAGTAGAATAAAATTATTTTAGTGCCTACTTGGTGAATCTTTCGTTTAGTCTTACACACATTTATTGAACACCTATTAAATACCAGGTACAATGTTATTCACTGAAGACATGAGAAGTGAAGGATATGATCTGTACCCTTGAGAAATTCCCTAATATAAATGGCTGCTCTCCTAGGAACACAGCCCCAGATGAGATGATTTGAAGATGAATGTAAGAACAACAAATAAAACAAATCTACATTTTTCTTATTCATCCCCAAAATATGCAGTCTGATTTAAAACTTCCTACAGTTGCTATGTATCAACCAAAAAAAACCCCAAAAAATCTGTCATATAATATGGCACTATCTTATGTATCTCTGATAAATCACACTTCCAGGACAGAGGCATCACCATCCAGTCATAGCTTACACTAACTCCAAGAAATGTTGCTTTAAGCAATAAAAAATAAACAAAAACTCTTCTAAGAAAGTAAATGACCAAACTTAAATTTAATTAATGACAATAGCAAACATCACACAAAGCCAATTCTCATTTTTCACTGCAATTTATTCCTCCCTAAGATTCAAAAAAGATGCTACTTGCAAATAGTAGTAATGTGTTCTATAGGTAGAATCTTTTTTCTATAATACAGTTGACCCTTGAACAAACACAGGGGTTAGGGATGCCAACACTCTGCACAGTCAAAAATCTGCATATAACCTACAGTCCTTCGTATACTCCCTTCCTCCATATCCTCACTTCTGCATCCTTGGATTCAATCAACCAAGGATCGTCTGATACTGTAATATTTACTATTGAAAAACTCCGCAAAAAATAGACCTGAGCAGTTCACACCCATGGTGTATGTTCAAGAATCAACAGTATAATACTGTAAAAAGAGATAATATATATTTCAAGAATTCAAAAAAAGATGTCAACTTCATACTAAGGACCAGTTATGAATACTGGACAATTTCCCATTTTTCTGCTTCTAACCTTAGGGCATTCCACAGCTCCTTTGCCTCTACCAGAAGACTAAGTGACTAAGAAAGAATATTAAGCTCAATTAATCAATTATTTATAAATACCTCATGGAAGTACACCTTTTTTGTTATTAAAAATTTTGTTTCCATTTGGGGACAGAGGTTGGGAAAAGAAGGAAGCTAAAATAAAAGTTAATAGAGGGAGGGTTGGATTGGGAGTTTGGGACTAGCAGATACAAACTAATATATAGAGGACAGATAAACAACAAGATCCTATTGTATAGCACAGGGAACTATATTCAGTATCTGGTAATAAATTAAAATGGAAAAGAATATGAAAAAGAATTAATATATACATATAACTGAATCACTTTGCTGTACACCAGAAACTAACACAACATTGTAAATCAACTATTTCTTTAAAAAAGTTAATAGATACGAGGGAAATCTGAAGACAAAAAGTCACAGACATGATCCTGGAAGGACTGACACAACTAAGGAAAGGCTCGAGCAAAGGGCAGGGGACAGTCAAGGTAGTACCTGAAGCCAGGATTCAAAGCAAATAGCATGTCTCAAGTCACCCAACCATCAGGGATTTCAGAGTAGAAAATCTGCAGGTAGGGGCAAAACAGGCAGCCTTCTAAAAAAAATGAGGTATCTATCTCTGGATAGATGTCAAACAACAGTGGAAAGACTGTTAAAAAACCAAAGATACCTAACTATGCAGAGTCAGCTACTCCTTGTATTAGGAAGAAAGTGAGGAATATATGCTCATATGTGTGTAGAAGGTTTCTAGAAGAAGACACAAACCATGTAGCTGTGCTGTCTGAACAAAGACACTTACTTTTGTATTTCTGTATACCCTTTTACACCTCTTTATTATTTTTTTAAACAATTTATTCCAAAAAGAAAAGTCTATTCAGATTATAAGTTAAGCAGATAGAAATAGAGAGAGATTAGAGGTTAAGAAGTATTTGTAATTTAAAGCCAGGAAAACAGTCCAAAGCAAAAGCTGAAATGTGAAGCAAAGAAAATGAGTCAAAACTGGTCAAGCAGTCAGTACAGCACACATGGGGTTGGTAGACCTAAAAGATGAGTCAACTCCTTCCTCAGCCTTTTACTAACTTCCAACTTGGGTAGGAATTAATACCAGGCCAAAGAGAGCCCAGTTTAGGCAGGAGACCATGAATCCTTTAAGCAAAGCTGATACCGGAGCTGAAGACAACTATCTTGAGCTTGAAGACAAAGGCAGATATCCTAACACATTACTACTGCCCAACCTGGTTTAGCCTGTGAAGGTTAACAAGAGCAAAAGCATAGACTTCGAAGTTCTATCTTCAAATACCTGTCAGATACAAAACACCACCAAGATTGTTCTTTAAATGCAATGTGTGTGACCCAGCTGTAATGGAAAGAGCCTAGAAAGAGATGAGTCATTGAGGGGCTGCTTGGGAGTAGAGTGAGACCGGGAGAAACTTACACGAGTCTCAGGATGAGAAGGGATCTTAGACCCTAAGTCATGAGGACCCAACTTCCAGCTCATCCTCTCAAGGTTTCAGTCAGCCAAGGCTTAAATACCTCAGTGCTAAAGAAGAGCTACCTTAGGAGACTTGAGATTATCCAGATACGTAAGAGATTACTATCTTGAGGAAATTAGAATTACTTAGCTATGAGATACGCTAATAAAGTAAAAGAATTCCTTTTTTAATCCAAAATTAGTTTCTTTGTACCATTCAGCATATTTCTAAATCATCTCTAATTTAAATGATAGGGTACTGAGAGAATTTAAATTATAGTATTTTCAAAATTTGCTTGGGGAAAAAAAAAAACTCAGAAGGCAAATTTACCAGGGACATTTAAGAAAGAACATATTACCCATTTCACAGTCCCTTTCCTTCAGCTTTGTAAAGAAACAGTAAACACAGAAAACAGACACAACCACAGTGCAATGAAAAAACACATAATTTCCTTTTTAAATATTCACCTTCCAAAGTTAAAAAAATATATAGATTATGGGTACAGGAGCTTATTGAGAAGGTATTTTTTACGAGACAAAGCACAAATAAATGAAACAATTCTAACTTCTTAATCAAATAACACTGTAATAAACTGAAGCAGTATAAAATAACTTCGTTAATCCCAAATTATGAATTTTTAAAAAAGAAACCTATAGCAAGGACTATGACTAAGTGTGAAGCTATTACCTTCATTTCCATGATATGAGAAAGAACAAAAAGAATTTTTATCTCTATACTAAAAGTAGCTAACAGAAACTCTAACTACAAATAAAAACTAACCATTCTTCTGTTATGCCAGAAAGCTATTTAAATACTGCCTCTAATTAGAAAAATTTTAATTGTATTTACCACAGGAGAATTTGACGTATTATTTATTTCTGTTAACCTAGGGCAATTATCAAAAGTAAAAAACAACAACAAAAAACACAGTAAAATACGTTATACCACCATCCAACACTAAGCATAGGCATATGGTATACATGAAATACTTACTGATTTAAATATACATAAAAGCAATGCCATAAGGACTACAGATGAAAAGTGTAAGAAATGAATCTTAGACTCAGAAATTAACTTCATGTTAAAGAACAATCTATTTCTTAGAATCCTAAAGTAAATCAAATAGATACTACTTCCCTTTAAAATGATTTAAAAACAAGCACCTCAAA
This sequence comes from Phocoena phocoena, assembly GCF_963924675.1. Taxonomy (NCBI): domain Eukaryota; kingdom Metazoa; phylum Chordata; class Mammalia; order Artiodactyla; family Phocoenidae; genus Phocoena; species Phocoena phocoena. The sequence goes on from NC_089227.1 coordinate 81,722,855, forward strand.
AAATTTCTCAATACAAAACAAATGGTTTCATATAAATTATCTTTTTCTTTGAATCTCAGAAATTTTTCATTACGATATAATAAGCTTTAAAATAATAACAAAAGATATTCTAACCCTTTAATTGCCCACCACTTAGGTGTCCATCAGTCATGTATGTTTGCTTGTTCATATTTGATTTAATAGTCTGCAATGTCAGAGAAGCCAAATCCACAAGAGGTGGACAAGTGGATCATAAGAATCACAGCAACCTAAGACTTTACAAAACACTGTAGTTCTAACAGTTCTCAACCATTTATACTTAGTGAGCAACACCTACTTTAGAGCACTGGATTGTAACTGCACAAATATACTTATTATATATCCATTATTACAGTAATCTAATGGAAAGAAAAGCTATACAAATATATCTAAATATCAGGGCTTGAATAATCTTTTTTCTATCTGTGCTCTACTAAAGATACTGAAACTCCAGGCTTAGGTAGGAGATGGTGAGTCACATAAACAGAGATGATAAAGTAATTAATCTAGAACAAGGGACATCTCAGACATTCTGAGTAAATAATCTACTCTGTCAAAGCTCATAAAGACCCTGTATAATCTACTACAGTCCTTTGAGAGTTTATAAAGAACATGCCAAAAAATAACAATGAATCTTTGCCAGCAAATATACCACATATTTCTTTAAACCATACTAAATACTTTTTAAATTAGTATATAATACATAGTACTGAAAAGGAATCTCTATCAAGTCAATATTTACTCATCCACTTTTTAAAAATGACAATCAAAAGTATTCTGTAAAGAAAACCAATGTATACATTTTATTTTTAAAAAATTATTTCTAAGGATTTCTAGGTAGTTTTTAGCTACTATGTGAAGATTGAAAATACATCCTAAAACATTCATACCTGATCGAAAGCACTCAATTATTTGCTGAATACCAGATTTGGATGTCTGTAGTGGTTGCTGTAACAAAGGAGCATCTCCAGGTTCCAGGATATAAACTACATGGAAGACAAACACCCAACCCAATCCCCACAAAAAAAGGGTTATTTATTTAAATCATTTACTATTGAAGTAAAACAATGGTTTGCTATAATCATGTTAATGACAATCACACTTTTTTGTATATACTCCAACATTATCTTTGTAAGGCAAAATGAAATAATGGGAAAAATGTTACTAAAATTTTTCTCAATTCAAGGTGAAATTAAGGCTACTGAGACTATGCATTAAGTTCAAATGCAAAGATCTTACTATTTTGGTGTTAGTTAGTACATATTAGTCATGTTTGCCTTTTTATTCCCCTTGAAGAGGAACCACTATATTTAACCAAAATTCTAGGGCAATGATAACCTAGCCACACCTCATAAACCATTCCAAAACTCTCCAGACAATCTAGTACAGCTCTCTGGGCAATTAAGAGAGCAAAACTCAAAAACCACTACCTAAGGAAAGAACTGGTCAAGTGCACAACGACAGATGTACAAGAAAGTTCACTGCAGCACTCTGCAGTACCGTAAATAATTGAGAAAATTTTCAAACAACTTAGAAGTCTCTCAAAAGGAACCAGACTAAATAAACTATGAAATATCCATACAACAGAATCTCTCACGGCTCTTACACAGCATGAGCTAGGTCTACATGTACTGACAACAAAGGATGTCAATACTACATTGCTAAGCAACAAAAACAGGTTATAGAATATGACCTCAATTATATTAATACATATTTCAGTAGCTACAGAAAGAAATAAATTTAACGTATATGTGTGTCTATGTATAAATGCTAATATAAACACAGAAAGTCTGATGGGATACCAACGAAATTTAACAATGGTTCTTTCCATCAGGGTGGGCTTATAGGGGTGATTTTCACTTTCTGCCTCACACTTCACTAGCCTGGGCTTTTGGAAGTGTGCACTTTAGAAAGTAAGCATTTTTATAATAAGTAAATATAATATTCCCATTGTAAAAGTAAAAATTTTCATATACAGAGGTCTATATCATCCCTGCTTTCCAAAATTCCCAGAGTAGCAGTATAAATATATAATATAAATAAGATTATGGTAATAAGAAACAAGGTAACTGAAAAGGAAAACTGAAGTTTCCCATCAGATATCAAATAAAGAGATAGTTGTGGTGGAGAAAAACTGGCCATTTTAATTACCTCTTTTTTTTCAATATGTTATAATGTTTTACCGTCTTAACCCAGATGATATTTTACCATCATCTGCTCAGTGTGAGAAGATAAGGAGGGTTACTTCAGTAATGTGTGCTGCTACTGCTTCAGGGCCCAGGCTTGGACAGCATTTAGCTGTCTGATAAAGCCTGCTAGGCTATGTGTAGAGACACAGCCTTAGATTCTCATTTTGGTTTCAACTCTTAAGTTCAGTGTACACAAAGGGGAGGAACTATGTCTCACAACCAAATCATTCCATTAAGCAAAATTTTCCCAATTTTAAGAGAAACTCTGAGGTATTTTTAAGAACATACACACAAATACAACTCATTTTGGGAATATCTGACATTGGCACTAACTGCAGTGGTTAAGAACAGAAGACTCCAGACCTGGACTGATTGCGCTGAAATTCTTTTGCTACCAATAACTAGATACCACTAGGGCAAATTACACTCTCTGATTTCTCTGTTCTCATCTCTAAAATGCAGATAATAAAAGTACCCAAGTCATAGGGTTGTGTGAGGATTAAATTAGCTAATGCAGGTACCTGGTTATATCAGAGCCTGGAATATAGTAAAGGCTCAATAAATGTTCTAGCACCATCATAATCTACAAATCAACTGCCTTCCTGACACCAAAAACTGAAAAATCTTTTCCAAAATCTAAGAGAAGTAGAATGCAACCCCTTAGAGAAACAACAGAAGTTTTAAGTAGACAGATGATATCATTTATTTAGGTGAGATGTTCTTTCCAGTATTTGTACACTGTAACAACCAATAACTGATTATAAAAAATAACAACTACAGAAGATAGAGTAGAAGTTATACAATTTTAAAGAACTGAAAAGCTCGAAGGCCTGGCTCTCTAAGTGACAAGAATGCTAGAAAGGAAGAATGAAAAAAAGAGTAATGAATAAGGGAGAAATATGGGGGAAAAAATGGAAACTTCTCCTCAGAGCCCCCTTTCCTCATTTAGGTACATGCTCCAGAAAACTTCCTGTAATACACTAACTTCCACTTCCATATAACAACATCTGATTTTAAAGCTACAGCAAAATTTTGTTACCCATAACCATCACTGGTACCACCAGAATAGATACACATCCTGAGATACCATTCAAAATAACCCCCGGGGTTAGTTCAGTTATGAGTGGACACATTCATTTGGTATACACATCTGTGTAGGTCCCCTTGTAAGAAACTTTTCTTTCTTCATGAAAACATACTCTCAATCCTAAAAAAACTTTATATGTTAGTATTTTATAAAATTTCCTCTTACATATCCTAACATCCCTCCCAAGATCAGGTTACATGACCTTTCAGGAAAAAAAGAGCAACTCTCTCCAGCCAAAAAACACAAACGCTCAGAAGTTAACACCTTCTTTACATCCTTCCAAGAACACACTTCCCAGAATAAAACACCTACTTTTTTAAGAGTCTCTCCTACCTTAAAATAAGCCCCTTAAAATATCCTTCTACCTATGATTTCTGAGATTTGCTTTCAAACAGTAGAGAGTAGGGGAGCAGTTGGAAGATGGAGAAGGGAATTGTGGGGAGGGGAGAATACAGATCAAAAGAGCTTGTCCACATACTGATAACTGATGGAGTTGTGTAATGGCTACATCAGGTTCCTTATACCATTCTCTCTACTTCTGAACATCTGAAAATTTCTCTAACAAAAAAACTTTCTTAGAACATAACTAAGAATATTTTACATACACTGATAGGCTTAAAACACCACCCCTCAATATAAATTGATCCATCCTATCAAGACCTGCTCAGGAACACACTGCTCTCATTCAGAACTCACCTATCGTTCATAATCCAAAGGAGGTCAGACCTCTTGGGACAGCTCATTAAAAGAACTTCTCAAACATCATGTCACCGTCTTTCCTCCATCTGAGGGCATCCTCTTTTTAAAACTACCATAACATATTCCTCTCAATAATGGAAACATCCTCCCACTTGGCCCATACCCTCCTCTGAAATAATGACAATTAACTACCCCGTAAGTTAAACTTTTGGCTTTCCACTGAACTAAATTGTCAGAAAGTGTTTACTTCTAACTAAGAAAGTGAAGAAATACCAACCACTTTTGACATGACAGTCTGAAAAATAAGTTGCATGGGAAAAGTTCCTGGCAAAATAAAGTTGAAATTTTTCAATTAATGCAACTTATCTGAATTTGTGTTAATGAGGGAGAAAAAGCAGCAGAAAAGTTCCAACACATATTTAAAAGTTCAAGTCTGGAAAACCTCTTTAAAAAGACATTAAAGTATCTAGAAAACTTTAATTACCAGAATATATACTTTATAAATAAGGTATGGTCACAAATTATTTTACTTGTTGACTTACGTCTATCTCTTCCCACTCAAACATTCCATGAGGGGGTGAGCTTATCTGTTTTGTTCACCACTTATATCCCCATTGCCTTGAATAGTGCCTAGCCCCTAACTGGTGCTCAATAAAGATTTGTCAAAGAAATAAAGAAATGAGTGACCAAATAAATTTCTTCCTAAATAAGAAGGTTTTAATATGATGATTTAATTAACTAATGCAACTCAAATGACTTCTCAGGAAAAAAATGGAATAAAAAGACAGTGGAACACAAGTATAAGAAGTCATTCACAGCTTTGTACTTCAAAACTAGCAAAATCCATTCAACATTTGGCAAAACGTTAAGTGATATATCATCACTTCAAAGATACAAAATATGCAGCAGAAAGGATGGTGAAAGGTAGGTAGATCAGGGAACAGTTGAATAAACACTGGATTCCACCCTGGGATTGCCTGTTTTACTAGAAGAGGTATTATTTTCAGCAAATCAGTGGGGATAGGGTCATAGTACAAATTTTATTCTCATGTGTACCAAAGTGTTCCGAAAATAGTTCTTCCCCTTTTACCATTGCCATTTTTCCCCATTATACAAAAAAAGTACTCTACTTTACATGAACTCTACCGTGACAAAACCAAGTACATTAGTGCAGTTAAAATACTCCAACAAAAAAACAAGCAAAAGTATTAAAAAGTCCTAATAACTTTTAGGTCAAAAATAATGATAAACAACTGCCTTTGAACTGTAACAGAAGAGCCCTTAGTTGGTTTAGTGACTGTGTATTCAAGGATTCCCTTTTTAAGCTGTACCTCTAAATGTTTGTGACAAAGCACATCATACTTCTAATAAGCAGAGGAACTATTAAGAGTTTATATATCACATTTATTAAAGTGTTGTAATACTCTTCATGAGCCTTCAAAAAGCAACTTCTTCATTCCATAAATTCAACTCAAAAGAGTTCCACTGAACAAACTATCCTAAAAATATTTATGTATTCTATCTAAATATTCAGATTTTGCAACAATGTGTTCTGTCCAAGAAATTTCTTTAAGAGGTTCCTCTTAACAAAACCTGATTCTTCCAACAAGTTGACTTCAGCAAACTTTTCTTAGCCCAAACTAAACTCATTTTTAAGTTTAAGCATTATTCTGTCTTTAAGCACTATCAAAGCAAGAGAAACTTTTAGTTTTTAAAAATTTACATGAAACAGCTTCCTCGAAGATAAATGCCAGTATTCTACTACCCATTTTTTCCTTTCTCTTCAGTTTTAAACATTCACAGACCATGAGGGTATACTACTAACTGCAGGCTGCCTTGAAAGAAAAGGAAAGGGGATTGAGTAATTGATCTTGTGGAAAAGATTTAAGGTGACACTTGCAGTACTTTTTTTAAGAGATCAAGCAGGGGAGATCTCTTGTTTGTACAAGCTTTTAGCTTCATAACTGGTTTTATGCTGGGGGAAATTAATAGCCTGCTTAGTTAGGAATGTCTTCTTGGGCAGGAGGTAAGGAGAACTAAAAGAAAACAGAAGGCAGAGCGGCTCTGGTGGAGGGCAAAGTAACTGAAGGAAGGCGTATACCTGGTTCACAGCATCCGTGATGATGGTGGTCAGTCTGACAGTACTTGTCCCTTAAAGGCATTTTCAGTGGGCGCGACCTACTTTCCTTTCACTGTAAGAAGCTCTTCATTGCGGCTTGGCTGTTGAAAGAAACACAAACCCGTCACTCAGCCTGAACTTCCTGGGGGGGTTCTGGCTGCATTTTCCAGAAACGTTCCCCTCACCCGCCCTCCGCTTGCCCTCCGCTTTCCCTCCACAGCCCTTCACCCTCCTCTCGAACTGAGAAAGAAAAACGCACGAAGGCTTCTTCAGCCCGAACTCCCGCACAGGTTCATCGCCCTACCCGGAAACGCAGCCCCGGGCGCGCAGGGCAAGGGCCTGGCCGGCTGCGCGGGCGGCGGCGGCGGTGGCGGCGGTGGCGGCCTCGCCTTCCCGGGCGGGCGCGCGCGGAGACGGAGGCGCGGAGCGCAGCGGGCACGGCCGGCGCCGGGGCCCGTGGGGCGGGGGGCGCGGCGGCCGGGCGGCCGAGGTGTAGCTCCCGCCGGCGGCCGGCCCACGTCGCGCCCTCCCACGACGCACGTGCGCCAGGGTCTCCCCGGCTGAACCCCCGTCCCCCCAACCAAGTGCGCCCCACTTACTGAACTCTTAGGGCGGGCCGACGGGCGGGCGGAAGGAAGGAAGGCAGGCCGGACGGCCGCGGGGACAGCCTGGCGTGAGAGGCGGCTTCGGGCCCCACCTGGCGCAGCCTCGGCGGACCGCGTGAAGGGACCGGGGTTCGGGCCCGACGCGCTCCCAAAGATTCCCCGCCGGCGCTGACGCGGAAGCGCCGCAGCTCACCACGTCCCTCCGCGGCCCGAGGCGACGGCTGTGGCGGCGGCTCACGGCGTCCCTCCGCGCTGTGGAGCTGGGCGGGCGGGCTGACGGCGCGCGGGCGCAGGCAGTTGACAGGAGGTACCGCCCCGCAGCCGCTGCCGCCGCCACCGAAGGAGTCGGAACCGGAGCGGGCAGGACCCGAGGCGCCCCTTGCCAGGGCAACGGCTGCCGCCGGAGCCCGGCTCCCCTCAGCGCCGCTCCACCTGCGACGGTCCCTCAGGCTTTTGGAGAGGGGCGGGGAAGGATGGGGGTTTCCCCCGCCTTGAGCTCTTCTTGGTAATAGTTGTTGTTTCAGGAAACTTTATTAAGTCAGTCTCTCTCTTTCTCTGTCTGCCCCTCCACGAAGAGCCTGAGCTGCCGCCGCGGAGCGCGTAGGAAGGGGGAAGCAGAGACTCGCCGGCTGCGACAGGGAGCGACTGACTGACCCCGGACGGAGATGGGGCGAGGGCAGGAAGTGACAAGCTCTCGGAGTGGGTGGGGGGAGTGTGGCCGGCACGCCCGGGAGCGCCGCGCGCATGCGCCTAGCCCGGCGCCCCCGACGGTGGGGTGGCGACGCTCTGCGGCCGGGCGCGGGGAGGGACCCGGGGCGGGTGATGCGGGACCGCGGCCCGGGTCTCGAAGCGGCCGTACTCCCGCACGTCCCCGGCGGACTGGGAGCCGAAGTCCTGGGCTTCGCGGGCCGAGAGGCGTGAGGCCCCTGGTGCGGTGATTGCGCCCGGGAGACGGGCTGCTGGGCAACCAAACTGTTGCTATCGCTTTTCTTCTTTCGGTGGAACCGAAACGGGAGGCTTGGAAAAGCAAGGGAGGGAACTGTAGGAAAAGGCTTGGCAAATGCATAAGCCGTAAATCGTGGTGATTCCGAAAAAGTTGTCAGCGCATTTATAAATGGTACAAGTGGAACTTTTTTTTTTTTTTAAACCCAACAATTTCCGAAGTGTGTCTCTCAGAACTTAGGGGGTTTTAGCAGGTCCTTGGGAGGAATACAACCTAGTTGGTGGAAGATCGGTATTGATTGCAGCTGCGCTCCGCTTCTGGCACCTGAAAGTGAAGTTGGGTCACGTGGGCTGTACGCACTTTTTCTCATCGGCGCTCTCTTCCAGCTTGGAAAATCCCCCAAGATCGCAGTGGTCTGTCAAATTCAGCAAACCCGTGTGCCGCTGCTCGGGGGCAGGAGAGACGCCTCCCTCGCCTTCTCCCCGACGCCTAGGATAGAATTCTTGCTCCAGAAGCAAATATGAAAATTTTAAGACAGAAGAAGCCCCTTTGCTTTATTTATCTCCATCTCTCCCCCGCCCCCCACCCCCAAGATCCACTTCGTAGTTAGCTTGCCAGTTTTCGGATCCCTGAAAAACAAAGTTTCGTAGATAGGCTTTTGGAAAAACAAATGAGTGACTGAAATCTATTTTCAGAATTAAAAGTTAAGTTTGTAGTAGATCCAGTAATTGATAAATTTGTTACTGTAAAAATATTGAATGGAACATTTGCATAGGTCCTAAGGGATTGTAGCAGCTTGATTATAGGGGTGATAGGGAAAGGATAGGAAAATGAAAAACTTTTTAAAAGGAATTCCACGTACTGTACATTCTACATACTAACTGGTCACCTTAGTATGTTTGATCTTTTTATCTGTCCCATTGTCAAGAAGCAATACAAAACATCAAACTAAAATGAAATGCCACAATTTGTAAACCAGTGTAAAATAAACTACGTCCACATGATGGTGTTATGAAGCCAATTTAAAAAATCACATTTTTTATAATATTGTGTGTAATATGCTTAAGCAAAAAAAATAGAAAAAAATTTTAAACGTGACCCTTAACAGTGGATTTTATTTAACACTGGACATCTTTGGTAAAATTTGTGGTGAAATATTGTCTTCACTTTTGGAGGATCTTTTTCTACTTTAATAAGCAAATTTATCATGGGTTTAAAAAATGAATATACAATTTAAAGTTTTCATAAACCTGAAAAGGCATCTCTTCGGATATGTAAGAGTTGTAAATGTTTGCTGACCAGATGTGAATAAAAAACGTTTAGTTTCCTGAGTAAATGCAGTATTATTTATATTGTACTTCAAAGTGGTCATTACTAGAGGGTCCTCAAAATTGCTTGTTAATAGAATAAGTTTTAAACAATCTTTGAAAAATTAGAATTATAGACAAGATTGTAATGTGCATGTGGGTAGAACAAATATTGAACCCTGAATCATAGAATTTTAAAGAGGAAAAGAAACCATGGAAGTTACATAGTAAACCTTACTTTATAGGCAGAAAACTGAAACCCAGATAGGTTAACTGATGTGCTGAAGGTCACACAGTTAACAGAACTGAGCCTAGGACCTAGATCATTCCCTTTATAAAATAACAATGCTAGTATCTGACATGTTTTGAGTAATATGTTTTAAGCTCAAGCATTAACTCATTTAATCCTAACAACAATCCAATGAGATTTTGTTATCATTCCATTCTTCAGGGGGAGAAACTGAGGCAAAGAATGGTTAAATAACTCATCAAGGTTACAGCTGATAGGTAACTGAACCAGCATTTGAACCCAAACAGTATGGCTCTGGAACTCATGACCTTAGTCACTATGTTATGCTGGCTATACTGTGTTGCCTACACTGTACCACAGCTGTTTTGGATCACATTGTATGTGAAAGATGAGCCAGTAGATCCTGTCATTTGTGAAAGGTATTAAAATGCCACGTACAAGTTCACGAAGCGGGAATGGAGTTGCTGAAATCACAACTGAATTTCACAGGGCCCTAGAGTTTAAAGAGACTTTGAACATCTTCTAGAATTTTCACCCTACCTCTAAAAACACTATGCACAAACCATCGCAGAAAAATTATTTGTCTTCCCTTTTCGTTGTTCACTGCAGCAACCTAGGTGACACATCATTACAGCTTTAAGGAAATTTTTGATCCTTAAAGTCTGCAAGTGCATCCTAATGATTAACCTAAGACCCTCTTTAAAAATATTCCCTCATCTTCAAGGCTAGAGAATATATATGTGAGTGTGTGTATGTGTATATATTACATATACACATACACACACATACATACACACACATATATACTATTACTGTGTAGCAAACCACCCTAGAATCAGTGCCTTAAAGCCATTTTATGTGCTCTCTGGCCTTGTCTGGGATCGTGCATGTAGCTGCTACAGTCATCTGGCAGCTTGACTGGGTGCACTCATGGATGGCAGTTAGTGCTGACTATTGGCTGGACCTCTCTCTCCCCTTGTAGCCTTTCATCCTCAATATTATCCTGGGCATCTTCACATTGTGGCAGCATGCCAAGCAAATACAGAGTGGGAACTGCAAGACCTCTTGAAGCAGAAACTTGGCATCACTTCCACCACACTGTATTGGTCAAGGAAAGTCAAAAGGTCAGCACATATTCAGAAACTGGGGAGATAAATTTCCCTTCTTTTTAAATTTTTTTAATTGAAGTATAGTGGATTTACAATATTGTGCCAATCTCTGCTGTATAGCAGTGACTCCGTTTTATACATATATACATTCTTTTTTAATATTCTTTTCCATTATGGTTTATTCCAGGAGACTGGATATAGTTCCCTGTGCTATACAGTAGGACCTTGTTGTTTATGCATTCTAAATGTAACAGTTTGCATCTACCAACCCCAAATTCCCAGTCCACCCCTCTCCCTCCCTCCCTCCCCCTTGGCAACTACAAGTCTGATCTCTATGTCTGTGAATCTGTTTTGTAGATAAGTTCACTTGTGCTGTATTTTAAATTTCCCTCCTTGATGGGAGGAGTAGCCAAGTCACATTTCAAAGGGATATGCATATAGGAATGGAAGCAATTATTGTGATGATCTTTGCATGTAGTCTATCACAATATACAATTATTTCAAGAATGATACTAACTAAAGCTGCTGGATTGCTTTTCTTTTTCTTAATGCTTGATGATGCCTTTAAGAAGAACATAACAAGGAAACACTAGTCAGACCAATTCTTTAAACTAAGTGGGTCAATTTGCTGGCCCTGTATAAATAAACTTTAGTGATTCCTTTACTTTCCTCATCATTTTGTTGCTTTCTTTAAGATTTTCCCAACTGTTCTAAACAAATCTCTCTAAAACACAGTATAAAAACCTAACAACAAGTAGAAGCACTTATAGTTCCTATAGGACATACATATTCTGGTCAAGATTTTTCCAGCTTTGATTATGATGTGGCATTTTACAACACAAATAATTAAATTCATAATTATTTACAAATCAAATTATGGACCAAAATAGAGGCTGAAGGTTTAGAAAGGGTCATGGAAAACTGATTTAGAAGGACAAATATTAAACTGTTGATCTATTATCAATTCTAGAACTTAACATCTAAGCAAGCAACATAATATGAAAAGGGATGATAATGCTTTCCCTAAGATGTTTATTTTAAGGACAGTAGGGAGTAGGTTGTACCTGCTGCCCTGGAGGTAAGTCACCTACTAGGAACCACCCCCCACCCCACACCCCGAACATGGACTTAAAGTTTCCATTCCTGGTGCTAAAAGCACACTTAGGTCTTCCTGGTCAGGTGACACAGAGCATGTACCATGGTGCCATGTGACACGGCACCAAACCATGCCTTACAGGTCTTCCATTCAAATGCATTTTAGATAACATTTAAGTGAATTCCATTTTAAAAAATGTTTTTTGTTATAGGGGAGTATGTTCATAAGTAAGTCTGTATTATAATCTAATAATAATAGCTAAAGATAATTTTGTCACTTATTGAACTCAGACAAGGTGCTAAGTGCTTTCTGGTTTTTCACTGAATCCTTACCAAGTTCCTGGGTTAGATATTATCCCATTTTACAAATTAGGGCACAGATAATTTGTGTTTGACCTAAGATTTAAATGTAGGTCTGAGTCCAGGTCCTGTACCTCAAGTTACATGCGTTCTGATTATATATTCTGATTATTCCTAAAATTTTATCTTCAGCTCAGACCTGTCCCTGAAGCCTCTAAGCTCTATTTCTAACTACCCAGGAGGCAGATAATCTGAATTTTCCCAGGCATCTCAAAATTAGCAGGGTCCAAACTGAACCTACCTTCTCACGAAACCTGTTCTTCCTCTTCCAAATTTTAATCAACAGTGTTGCTATCTATTCAGGCTATCAAGGTAGAGGCCTTGGAGTCATAGAGAGGAGCACATGCAGAGATGCAAAGTAATGCAAGTTACCTGTGTACAAGGTTTCTCATCTCACTTATCCCCAGTGTCTAACCTAGCACCAGTGGTTATACCTCAGAAAAGTCTAGAAAATAGTGTCCTCTCTCCATGGGCACCATCAATCTTCTAGTCCAAAACCTCATCTCTGAACAATTTCAATAACTACCTCCATGGTCTCCCTACCACCATCTCTCCCTCTCTCCATTATTCCACACTATCAACAGAATTATAGTCCAAACAAATATAATATTACTTCCCAATTTAAAATTTCTGTTGACTGCTCATTTTCCATATGAAGAAGTCAAATCTCAACAAAAACCATTAGTAGAAAGAGCACATGGGGAATCCCTGGTGGTCCAGTGGTTAGGGCTCTATGCTTCCACTGCAGGGGGCCAGGGTTCGATCCCCGGTGGTCCAGTGGTTAGGGCTCTATGCTTCCACTGCAGGGGGCCAGGGTTCGATCCCCGGTTGGGGAACTAAGATCCCACAAGCTGTGTTGGAAAAAAAAAAAAAAAGCATTTGTTTTGGAGCCAGAAAAATCTAGGTCTTAGTCCCATCTCCACCATTCATGAGTTTTGTGTCTCTAAACAAGTGAGAACCTGTCTTAAACCTCAGTTTCCTCAGCTGTCTGCTACTTTCAGTGTTGTGGGAAATCAGTGAATGAATAAAGTGCCCAGAAGGACCTGGAACACAGTTCAGGTATAACAATAATAAATACTTACTATTATACTTGTCCCTCCCACAACTTCACAACTTTATGCTCCAAACAAACTTGCTGGATTTCTCACCCTTTGCAGAAATCAACAAAGCAAACAGTAGTTTAACTGGGTGGGGAGGGAGTGTGGGACACGAGGGAATTTTAAAGAGAGATGATAGAGTTGTAGGTTATGTGGCTGTATCCACTAGTTAAAGCAACTGTTACATAATAGAACAGTGGTTTGGGTAGAAGGTTGGGAAGTGTACCGGGAGGGGAGGGGTGCCAATTTGGGGGCTACTGGCCATTTTATAGATTTTGACCTAATGATCGTTATATGTATATTTGCCTTGTAATAATTCAGCAAGCTGATAGTTATGTTTTATGCACTTTTATGAACGTGTATAATATTTCACAATAAAAAATTTTTTTAAAGCAGCTGACGTAGGTTTTAATGCCTCTGAGCTACATCTGGCATAAATTAGAAATGAGTATTGAACTTTTCAAGGCTTTGAGCCTTTGCACATGCTACTCCTTACACCTGGAAATAAATATCCTTCCCCTCCACCTGGAAAGCTCCTATTCATCCTTCAGATGTCACTTCTTCTGAGAAACTAGCTCCCACAGACAAATAATTGCTCCATTTTCCTGCTCCTGTAATAAATCATTCTGATTAAATGGCTGACTCTCCCATTAGTCTGAATTTGTCAAAAAACACATCATAACTTATTCCTCTTTTGTTTTGCCATCACCTAGCCCACTACATGGCACATGATAGGCAACAATTAAAAGTTACTAGATGGGCTTGAGTGAACAAATTTTCATTTCAATTGGGCTAAAGAAGAAATAATGACAACGTTCATTCTTTGCAATAAACATCATAAGAAAAAGTTTAGTGGGGAAAATCAATCTTACTGGTTTAGTTTAATTAGGCCCTGGCCTAATAGGACACTCATGTTCAATGTAGAGAACAACCATACGAGGACAATTAAAGGAACCACTATTGTATAGAATTAGTAATGCTGTAGACTATATGCCGTAGCTGGACACTTGAAACTACTAACCGTTCATCATGTAAAACCATTCATCAGGATTGTGTTTTTGTTTTTATGAGGGGTGGTTATTTTGGTTTGGTTGGTTTTTTTAACTTTTTTTTTTTAACTTGCAAATAAATGGGATTGTATTTTAAGCAATTTCTGCTTTTTTTAGATATCATCTTTGACTTTTTTAACTTTTAATTTTGAAATAGTTTCAAATTTAAAAGCAAATTGAAAGAACACAAATAATTCCCATACTCTACTCAGATTCACCAATTTTTAAAATTTCATCATATTTGCTCACTTGCTCTCTCTCTCAATCCATATACATATCTGATTTTTTGAACCATCTGAGGGTAGATTCAAATGTACATCCTGCCCCTTTATCCTTAATTACCTCAGTGTGTATTTTCTGAAAGCAAGGATTTTATTATCTTACATAAGCGCAATACAGTTATCATATTCAGCAAGTTTAACACTGATACAATACTTTTATTTAGACTAAGGTCTATGTTATAATTTTGTCAGTTATCCTGATAATGCCTTTTATGGATTTTTTTCCCTCCAATCTAAGACCCTATCCAGGATCACATATTGCATTTAGTTGTCATGTCTCTTTGCTTTCCTTTAACCTGCAATAGTTCCTCAGCCTTTCTTCGTCTTTCATGACAATGACATTTTGTTCAATACGGGCCAGTTGTTTTATAGAATGAGTCAATTTGGACTTGTCTGATGTTACTTCATGATTAGATTGAAGTTTTACATTTTTTGAATGGCAAGTAATACTTGATGTGGTGTCTTTCTCAAGGCATGGAATGCCTGGTTGATAGGCTTTTTTTTTTTTTTGCACCTAGCCACGTGGCTTGCCCTAACCATTAGGCCACCAGAGAACTCCCAGTAATCCTTTTTCTTAAGTTGAGATATAATTGACATATAACGCTATATTAGTTTCAGGTGTACAGCTCAATGATTCAAATATATTCGTATATATTGCAAAATGATCCCCACAATAAGTCTAGTTAATATCCATCACCACAGAATTATGAAACTTTTTTTCTTATGATGAGAACTTCTAAGGTCTACTCCTTATCAACTTTCAAATATATAATACAGTATTATTAACTATAGTCACCATGCTATACATTACAACCCCAGGACTTATTATTTTATAACTGGAAGTTTGTACTTTTGACCTCCTTCACACATTTCACTCACTCCTTCCCACCCCCACAACCCCCCGCCTGCAGCAACCACCAATCTGTTCTCTGTATCTATGAGTTCAGTTTTGTTTTGTTTTTGTTTTTTTTTAAGATTCCATATATAAGTTAGACGATATGGTATTTGTCTTTGTCTGACTTATTTCACTTAGCATAATGCCCTCTAGGTCCATCGTATTGTGACAAATGGCAAGATTTCTTTCTTTTCATGGCTGGATAATATTCCACTGTGTGTATATATACGCACATCAATGGAGACTTAGGTTGTTTGCATGTCTTGGGTATTGTTAATAATGCTACAATGAACACGGTGGTGCATGTATGTTTGATATTAATCTTGATCACAGGTTTAAGACGTTATTCAGCTTCTCCACCGTATAGTTACTGTTTTTCCTGTTGTTATGAATAAGTAATTTATGTGTAGATAACAATGGTTTTATTATAGAGACTCCTTTCAACTAGTGATCTCAGTAATCTTACGTAGGTTTTAGAAACTATCAAAGCAAAATTAAAGAGAGTAAAAGTTAATTGAACTGGCTGTAATATAATTAGAAACTATGGTCAATTATGTAACTGGAAGCTGTTTTTTGGTTTACTCTTATATGATAAAAAGTTAGAAAACTATTTGTTATTACCCTGGGTGTTGATTTATTATCAGTAAATCCATTCAACCAACATTTGCTGAGTATCTGTAATATTCCAAACATCATGTCAAGCTGAGAATACATTGATGAGTAAGACCAGGTCTCTTCCCTTTAGTAAACAAAAATTTCCTTAGTGCCTATGCACTGGGTTCTAGGAATACATCCATGAATAATTTGGGAAGTTCTTACCTACTTGGAGTTTATAGTCTAATTATTGAGGAGCTCCCAATCTAGTAGTCGTGACGCAGTAAAAACCTGTATTGTTTCATGATAATCACATAAGACAAGCACATGAGAGATGACTGAAACCATGGACTTATAAGGTCTATTCACAACAGAAGCACGGGGGCAGTGGGGAGGGGGTGTTTGCAGCAGGTTTTCATCTCGAGTTAGAAAGCCATAATAATAGATGATGAATAATAATATGTTGTTTTTTTCCAAGTAAATATTAAAATGTTACTAAGACCTATTTCGTTAGGCCAGCTAACAGATTACCTATTATTATATATTAACAGAATCATTCATCCTAAATTGGAAGTTGTAAATGTTTTGTGATTCAGGTTGAACAACAGTCATGAAGGGCTTTGTATTTGATATTGTACCATCAAAAAGACAGTCTGGGGGATTCCCTGGTGGTGCAGTGGTTGAGAGTCCGCCTGCCGATGCAGGGGACACGGGTTCGTGCCCCGGTCCGCGAAGATCCCACATGCCGCGGAGCGGCTGGGCCCGTGAGCCGTGGCCGCTGAGCCTGCGTGTCCGGTGCCCGTGCTCCGCAACGGGAGAGGCCACAACAGTGAGATACAGTGAGATGCCCGCGTACCGCTAAAAAAAAAAAAAAAAAAAAAGGGACAGTCTGAGTTTTTCATTCATTCTCCTAACGGCTCCTCCTTATGGCCAAGAAGGTTTATTTGAATGACTGAAAATAAGGCTGCAGTTCAGGACGGTAGAACAGAATGTCTTTTATGTAACTCTAACTTCATTAGTATCTTGATCTAAAATACCAAATCCAAAATCTTCTCTGGAAAAGTGAGATGATGCCTCATCTCTAACAACAAAGGATCAGAAGAAATGTACATTTTTGACTTATGAGAACTGAGTCAACACATGTGCCTTAGGTCTTAATTCCAGTTGAATACATAGACTACTATGTACCAGACTATAGTACCAGACTATAACCTACAACAAAATGCTGTATTAACGGAACATTTTAAGTAAATAAATGGTGTCTGCACTTATTATATTGATCTGAGATTTTAAGTAATTTCTAAAATAATTTCTACAAAATGATCACATTTTTATCTTAAATTGGCATTAATTTTTCCCATTCAAACGGTCTAATTTTCTCAAATGAAAGTTGCATATTTTACATCTGAGAAATCTCTAGAATTAGAGCCTCTGCAGGTAGACGGTACCTTATAAAAAGTCAGGAAGCTTGCTTGGGTGTTTCTTCTACTTCAAGTCATCAGTTATTGTCAGTCAGCAAACAGTTAAAGCAATTTCAGTGTTGTAATGATCATATGTGGAGTAAGGAAAAAAGTTAGATCGGTGAGAATTTTGAAAAAGAGCATCAAGGAATTACTCTCTCCACTCAAGAAGAGATGTTTCAAGTTAGAAGAAAGCCCCTCAGGATCCAGAGTGTCGAGATCCTTGGTAAGACCCGTGTTGCTGGGCAGTACTACGTCATCCAGTAACACCTAGATGCTGGAGTTAATATCACTGTTTTCAATGCCATAGAATGATGCTTTCTTCTTAGTAATTTGTGGGGGAGTACCTAAAGTAGTGCCACTCTCTTTTCTAAAATAAATGTCTTTATAAAAAAGTGAGTCAAAGTTCAGTGTGTTTCTAAGCATCTTATTGCTAAAAGAGATGGTGTGCCAACTGTTAGGAATGGCAGTTTCATTTATGGGAACAAAGTTGCTTTACATTTCTCAGAACCTTATTTTTAAAGAAACAATTGCTATAGGATATTCAAGAATTCCCCTGTCCATGTTAGTTCTCTTTTCTTAATCTCTTGTGAAACTGGAAACTGTAATACAATAAAGTGAAAGAATTGAAACTTCTCATTTTTTAATCCTTGTCTTTCTAGTCTTAGGAAGCTCATTTTATTTTATTTTATTTTATTTGGTGTTCAAATACACTAATTTTATTTGAATTTGTATCCATAATTTTAAATAAAACAAATAGCTAGGAAGTTCATTTTAAACACACAACCCAGCCAGATGAATGAAGGTGCAAAATAATGCACAAGAACTCATGTCTTCTGGGAATTACAAAAAGAGTCTACAGAAGGTATTTTATAGTCTACGTGTTCATCCCTACATCATTCTTGTGTTAAAAGAGAGGGGAAAAAATTCTGAGAAAAAATATAAAGAGATGGCGAGGGGAAAGCAAAAGTTAATGAACATTAGCTGAGTCACTACTCTGGACCAGACACCAGCCTAGGCACTTTACATACATTCATTATCTCACTTACCAAGCAGTATTAAATAGCTTTATACTAGCCTTTATATGTTCACTGAGCATGGAGATATTCTCTCCTGATGTGACCTATGAAAAAAATCACTTTGCCCAGTCTAAAATGTTCTAGCTCTGATACTTTCACGAGGGAGACAGAAAGGTTGCTGCCGATTCACAGGAATTGTCACTACACTACCAGGAGAAAACGTGTGCGGAAACTCCTGGCTATCTACAAATCAGTATTTGGCAGGAGCATAGTTGCTGCTCATAAACCACACTTAAAATACTGGGCTCTGTCTGGACACTACACTTTTAAAAGAGATACAAACAAACAGAGGCACATTCACTGGGAGAATGACCAGAAAAGGGAAGAGATAGGAAATCATGTCCTACCTGGAGTGTTCGTACAAACTGGGGAAATGTCGCCTAGCCACTGAAGACTTCAAAAATACATGAGGTGTCAGATGGAAGAGGAAAAATATGTGTTCCATATGCCCATCCTTGATGGGTGCAAGAAGTGCAGGAAGGCCAATCTCAATATGATAGAATAAAGAATTTTCTAACCAAACTGTCCTTAAATGGAATGGATTGCCTCAGGAGGTGATAAGTTCTCTATCACTTGGAAATGTGCAAACTTTGACTGGGCCCTTGGCAGAAATATTGTAAAGGAGATTCAAACTTAAAATGGAAGATTGGGTTTAAAAAGATGACTCTGAAGTTATTTCCAACCCAGACATTGTTCACAAATGACTGGTGATTGAACCAAACCTTCGTGCCTCGGAACTCATAGTTCAAAATACAACAAATCGGAATAAACTTTTCTCACACGAACCATACAATAAGAAATCAGACTTTTCCTACCCTTCCTAATTCAAAGTTAGAATATACAATGTTACTCACTGGTTTTTTCATAAATTGAGACACAAACCAACAACTTGACCTGTTAATGCCACCACTGGGATCAGGCTTCATTGGTTTATCCTCTATAAATATCAAGGATGGAATTAGAGTATTTTGATTCATTCATGTAACAGCTATTGATTGAGCACCTATTATATGCCAATAACAGTGCTAGGGATTGGGATGGGAGATATAATCATGAACAAAAAAACATGACCTCTGCCCTCAAGGAGTTTACAGTCTAGTACAGTTGCTGTCTCCCTACAGATCACATGAAATCTACTGTTTCCATGCATGTGCCTTCATTAATTTACTTTCTGATTAAAAATGTCAAAATCATTAAAACAGAAAAAACATTTTCCTTCTATTAAACATTCATCAGAAATATCATGATTATCAGCTTAGAAGGACTCAATTTACATAATCTGAGGAACCATATTCTACCAAAATACATCACTGCTTATATTTATGGAGTTAGTACAAATATACATAATATGTAAGAATGTTCTTTGCTATGATTAATTTATATAGACAAATTAATTTGCATGAAATGTGACTCATTAAGAGAATATAATTACTTGAATAATCAAAAATTATTTATGAACGTTAATTAGCTGGCATTTTGCAGTTTTCAGATAGATACTATGGTCTAGATCAGCATTAGAAACATTTGTGGTTAGTACTCTGGTTCTTACATACCCCAGTAGTTTGATTTGCTGCAAAATTAAATTTACAGTTGAGCTGGAAGTTTGGTAGTAGGATTTAGGTTAGGAGCTGGAAAAAAATTTTACAAGATTAAGTCATGTGATTTAGTTGACTGACATTACCAAGAATAACATACGAAAACTCTGAAGACAGAAACTATGAAGCCTTAAGTTCCTGCCATATACAAAGCCACATGATGAGGAGATGAATTCCTATATTCTTGCAGGCCTATTCAGAATTGTTTGCAGGTAAAACGACTCCTGACTTTGTAATCATGGTTGATTAAACCAGTCATCATTTCACGAGTCACAGGCAACATTATACAGTCTGGCACACACTAGGCCCCCGATGAACATTTTTAAATGAATGAACAAATGGGCAGAAGTGGAAGTAAACTCAGAAGCAGCATAACAGGGGTTAAAAAAAGAGAAAGTGACCCACTCATTAACTCATTCAATAAATATTTTCTCATCTCTATAATTAAATCGGGCACTGTACGTCAGATACTCTTCCAAGGTATATAGGTGTAAGCAAGACCAGACATGATCGTACTACCCCTCAAGAAGTTTAGTCTAACTGAAAAGACAGATACTAATCAAAAGCCACCCATTAAAATGCAAATATAATAAGCATAATATGAGAAGTGGCATGATAAGAGGTATGGTGCTACGAGAGGGTCTAACAGAGGGGTCTGACCTTGTCAGGGAGGTCAGGGAAGCCTTGCTAAAGGACATGATGACAAATAATTACCCAGACGAAGTGAGGCTGAAGGAGCGTTCCAGTCACAGGGTCTGGCAGGTGCAAAGGTCTCATGGAAGAATGAGGGCCAGTACGCCTTTGCACAGGAGGCATGGTGTGAGATGAGGCTGGAAAGACCCCTGTAGGCCATGAGTGGTGGTCCTTTAGTCTTAAAAGCAACCCAGTGTGTAACAAGATTAGAGATTTAATCATTACACTCAAACATGCGCACAAAACATGGTGTCATGATGTTACATGTGTGTCTATATACAATGTGTGTATATATACATATATTTTAAAAAATTTTTTTTTTTTTTTTTTTTGCGGTACACGGGCCTCTCACTGCTGTGGCCTCTCCCGTTGCGGAGTACAGGCTCCGGATGTGCAGGCTCAGCGGCCATGGCTCACAGGCCCAGCCGCTCCCCAGCATGCAGGATCTTCCCAGACCGGGGCACGAACCTGTGTCCTCTGCATCGGCAGGTGGACTCTCAACCACTGCGCCACCAGGGAAGCCCTACTGTCTCTTTTTTTTATTATTATTATAAGCATCTTAGTTGGAGTGCAGTGGTATCTCATTGTGGTTTTGATTTGCATTTCCCCGATAGCTAATGATGTTGAGCATATTTTCATGGGTTTATTGGCCATTTGTGTATCTTCTCTGAAGAAATACCATGCCTGACTTTTGAATATCCTATTAGACTTTCATAAAGGTAAAATATTGTTTATAATTATCTGAGCCTAGACTTTAACTCCAGGTCACATACAATCATGAAATATTTTTGCATGGTTTTAATATATGGTGAATTCAAGGAATGCAACTACCATGTAAATTGAGTATCGATTATACCATGTTATATTCAGAAGCTTAGCAAGATCTGTTCATTATTTCAGAGCACGTGATCAGTGGCAGTGCCCTCATGGCATTTGAATTGCTGGTGTAACATGCCTTTCTGTATCAGTCTGCGCTTGTTGCTGTGACATGCAAATAAGTATTCAAGGGAATTTGAGACTCCATTTAATAGATTTAGAAACATAGGCATCTCAATGCATGTTAACAATAAGGGTTGTTTGTAAATATTCTATGTTATTTCTAACTTACGTATTTTAATGTTGTGTAACACAGTGTTATCTATGCTGTGAAAATTACATATTAAGATTATGTAATTCATAATGTTCTGTTGTTTTTCGATCTTACTTCATGTTCCCAGAAGCCTGTCAAACAACCCTCTTGGTAGTCTCTTCTGATACGGTATTATTTCCAGTCTACCTTCTTCCTCTTCGCCTAAGGATGTAGTATCCAAGGTCTTTTTAAATACCAAAGATTGAGTGCACTGGGATTTTACGACAGGAGACATGTTGTGTGTGTGTGTGTGTGTGTGTGTGTGTGTGTGTGATATTTCATCACTGTCTATCTGATGTCATAATAAAGGGAATTATTCTACATTGTACTAACAAATAAGACCAAACTCGCGTGTACAAATATCATATAGTACTTCCTCATTTTCTCCATTTCCACTGTCTGTAATTTGTCTTGGCTGTTAACTACACTTCAGTCATGGTTATTTCCCTCTTTCTCTTATCATATACAAATAAGTCTGATCCATAATACGTATCCTAATTCTAGTTTATACTTTCATTTCCACTTGTACTTCTGCTCTTTCATTTTCCTGTATTTCTTGTACAGAGGAATTTCTTACTTCTCTCAAATTCAAACTTTTTCATTGTAACAAGACTCAAGCATCTGACCCCTACATGATATCTTCTAGTCTAGACATGCCCAGGCATTTACACATTGAAAGATTTATTATTTTATAGTAAATTACTTCCCCTTTGTTTCCCCTTTATATTAGGTATAGGTTATTATATTGATTTTTTTGGAATTCTATGTGGATAAATTTATATTACCTATGACTTTCATTTCAGGATAATGAAGGAGGAATTACACAATATTAGTTATGGAAATGGGACACTGGATCTGAGAGGGTTGAGACCCACTGCTCTACATCATATCCTCCTCCACCCAGGGCAGCAAGCCTCATGGCCTGGCTATCATCCGAGGCCTGGCTAGCTTCTCTACACTACGGCAGACTCTATGCTCTCAAGTGAGTAGGCTTGGTTCTTGATATGCTAAAAGAATTTAGATGATCATCTCTAGCCCAAGCCTGGTTTCAAGATTAAAGAAGTCAGGTAACTTCCCTCTCATCCCCAGAGCAGTAAACCTCAAGCCTCATCCTCAAACGCAGATGATAAAACTCATGATTTAAAGGACAAATTAAAATGTGCTATTTTAATTATTGTTAACTATAAATATTTAAAGCAAGATAGGAGGTAACATAATGATGTTTGGGTTCTATAAACTCCAGATGCTGTGCAGATAATTGACTGTGAGAAGCTCATCTATTGACTCAAGAGAAACACAACAGCTTTTCTGGTTTTCTTTGAAATCTAGTGCAAATGTGGCCAGTGTTTCCCCCATGCTCTCCCATGGTGCCGGGTATCATTAAATTAATCCTTTATCATTTAAAGTCTTCTGGGACCTTACAGGACCACAGCATAATAGTGTAATGTACAAAGATGTCAAACATATAGTTGGGGAGTGGCTTAATATCTTCAGAATCTAATTCCTTTATATCTTAACTTTATGTATTGATTGTCTCCAAGTAGCGTGGTTGCTCAGCTGTGGTCTTGGTCCCTGCAGCTTCTAGCTAATAAAGGCAGGTCTTAGAATAGGAGTCCAGGTGCTGCTTCAGGAACTGGAAAACATGGAGCCTTAATGCATTCTTGCTTTCTCTCTCTGAAGTCTCCCATTTTATTTTAATTTTAATCTATGATTTCATGAAGTTGAGTTAGATCCAATATCAAGATATCTCATATTATCATGGGGCATTATAGCAACGAGAGTCACATTGGTCCATGTGAATTGTTTAATGAACCTTGTATCATTGACCCAGCCACCAATATGGCTATGACATTCCAGACTGGAGAGAAGGAAAGAGTCATCAACTGCCTTAAATTATTTGGCAGAGGAGGTGAGTATAAATTGTGCAGGATGGAATACGTAAGTCAAGATCACCAAAAGAAAGAGTATAATGTATTAGGGATCCACCATGCTGCAGTAGGACCTCATCTTTACTGTTACTCGGCAAAACTCTATTTCTAAGTAAGGTCACATTCTCATATATAGAACAGACTTGTGGTTGTCAAGGGGGAGGGGGTTGGGGGAGGGATGGAGTGGGAAGCTGGGGTTAACAGATGTAAGCTATTTTATATAGAATGGATAAACAACAAGGTCCTACTCTATAGCTATCCTATGATAAACCATAATGGAAAAGAATATAAAAACTGTATATATATGTATAACTGAATCACTTTGCTGTACAGCAGAAATTAACGCAACATTGTAAATCAACTGTACTTCAGCTTTTTAAAAAAATAAATAATAAAATTTTTTTATTTTAAAATAAATAATAGTCACATTCTGAGGTACTAGGGGTTAGGACTTCAACATATAATTCTGGAGTGGGAGGGGGGATGCAATTCAACCCATAACGTTTACCTTTTTTCTTACAGCAATAATGCTTTGCCTGTGAAATTACGGCTGTGGGAAAGGAAGTAAAATAGTGGTACTGATGAGTGGTACGACTTCTAGCTTCAATTTCTAAGTCCTCCTGCTTATTTTTCTTGATTTTGAGGGAGAAAAATACCAGAAATCTTGGACAACTGTAAGTGCCCTTAAGTCATCTTGAGGGCTTTTCATGCGAAATAATATAATAGCAATAGAGATACAACTACTTGTCATAGAAGAACATGCAAAATTACCAGCCAAACTTTACAGTGACAAGAAATTGTTACTTTTAGATTTGAGCATATAAACACTGCTGATATACACCTCAGCTTCCCACTGCCATTTTCCTCAAGATAAAGAATCTTCAAAGCAAAACCCAACCTAAGCAAAATTACGAAGTAAAGGAGACTTGCCTTTTGGCCATTCCCTTCTCTTCCTCCCCTGTTTCCTCCCTTTCAGGCACTTCACTGTGTCGTATTTGCCTTTCCTGGCCAGGATTGTCTAGGGTCCCGTAGACATTCTGCCATCTTTGCTGTTTGGCCCGTCCTGCCACGACCATTCAGGATTTGTTATGATGAACTTACCTGCAGAAATCTGCCAGTTCTGAATTTCCTCAGGATCAGACTCTCATTTTTATTTTTATCAAAATATATATCTTCTTTTTAAAAGTTGTTTATTTATTTTATTTTATTTTGGCTGCATTGGGTCTTTGTTGCTGTGCACAGGTTTTTCTCTAGTTGCGGCGAGCAGGGGCTACTCTTCGTTGTGGTGCATGGGCTTCTCATTGTAGTGGTTTCTCTTGTTGCAGAGCATGGGCTCTAGGTGCACGGGCTTCAGTAGCTGTGGCATGCAGGCTCAGTAGTTGTGGCTCACGGGCTCTAGAATGCAGGGTCAGTAGTTGTGGCGCATGGGCTTAGTTTCTCCAAGGCATGTGGGATCTTCCTAGACCAGGGCTTGAACCCGTGTCCCCTGCATTGGCAGGCAGATTCTTAACCACTGCACCACCAGAGAAGCCCCAGGATCAGGCTCTTTAAAATGCCATCTCTGATCACAATTTGCAAAACTAATGAATTTGATCCACGATAATGTGGTCATGGGAGACAGATGAATCTTTCCATCCCTTGTAGGTAAATCTATATTGAAAAAGAAAAACACCTTTGAAACAATGGCAGATGCCTCTGTTGTATAATTCAGCATAGTGGCTTCTATCAGGATTCTCAGGCAGGGATAGCTACATAATTTGCATGATCCAGTGCAAACTGAAAATGCAGGGCCCCAGAACCAGTCCCAGCTCACAGGGGACAGGCAAGTTCCAAAGGATTATAACTTCCACACCAGTACATGCTCAGCACCTGGATTAGGGATGTTCAAGAGGGCCCTCTGAGTCACCTGCCAAATGTACAGGGTGCTGCCGCCCCAGGACACTACAGGTCACGCTCCAGACTCTGACCCTCCTTGCGCCTGCACCTAGGCCACCACCAGAGGCAGAAGTGGGCAACAGAATGCAGGTTTCCCCACTCTGCTGCCACCACCTGGTTGCTAGGTCATGTAGAGGGTGACAGTGGTCATGGGGTGAGAGTGGGGAGGAGGAAAAGCATGCCCAAGGCACCAGGGGGCAGGAAGCAGGCAGCCAAGAACCTCCGCCAGGTCAGAGGGGGGCAAGTGCGTGAGCCAAGGCTCCGAGTCCCCAGAGAATGGTTCATTGTCCCAGCAGACTTCACTTAGAAACCACAAATTCAAAGATAAAATTATTAAAGAGTTTCAAGACAGTAGCCACAGAGCATTAAACCCTAAATGCAGTGGCTCCATAGACAAGGGAGCAGTATTTTCATGCAAGTAGATCTTTGTAGTGGTCCTTAATCACATGGCATTATAAGGACACCAAGACATAGTGCAAACAGCGTAGGATTTGGAATGAAAAGATCCAGATTTGTGTCCTGAGTTGCTGGTTTACTAACCAAAGGAGATTATTATTATTGAACTTTTCAAAACCATGCTTTTATCACGTATGATGGTATTGTAAAGTGGTATCCTACAAGGGTTAAATTCAATAAGGTTTGTGTGACAGAGACGATCAGCTAGCCACCAAAATCTATCTTTGGGTACACAGCTAGATGAAATTTCCTTGTCTTTCTTACAGATAGGTGGAGCCATCTGACTAAGTTCTCTCCAACAGAATGTGAGCAGAAGTGATATATGCCACTCCCAGCCAGGTCCTGAAAATCTCCCACAGCTGTTTCTCTACACCCTTCCCATCCTGTAGGCTGGTTGTAAATGATGGTGAGGTCCTAGAAGCAGGAATTCTTAACCTGGGGTCCGTGGAGCCCCAAAGGATCCATGGATAGAACTCAGGGAATCTATGATTTAGGTGAGGAATATCTTTAAATCTTTATTTCCACTAACCTCTATTTGAAATGCTAAATTTCCTTTCACTGTTAATGTAGGCAACAAAGCACAGTACTATGAGCTGTAACTGACCCTTTCACCAATAAAAGTCACCAATACTACAGCTGTTGGAGAAATCTGAAATACAGCGTATGCTCATAACTACTTTGATAGTATAGTCATCATTAGACCCACTGCTAGATCTTCTTATTTAATGCATTAATTAAAAGCACATACACTACTCCATCACAAATTAGCTCTTTTAATACTTTAATAACGATATTTCAACATATAAATTTCATTATGTAATCTTAAATATTTTATTTTATGCATTTGTAACATTATTCCAAGAAAGAAGTTTGCAGGCTCAACCAGACTGTCTAAGTGGCCCATGACACAAAAAATTTAGGACCCTGGTAGGATTATGCTAAGGAGGAAAATAAAAATCTAAACATGAAAGGCTATTTATTATGTGATCCCATCTATAAGACATTCTGGAAAACACAAATTTATAAGGATAGAAATCAGTGGGGAAGGGAAGGAGACTGACTACAAAGGGGCACCAGGGTACTTCTGGACTGATGGACGTGTTCTAGATCTCAAATGGGACAGTGGTTATGCAACTGTATGTATTCATCAAAACCCACTGAACTGTACACCTAAGAAGGGAGAAATTCACTATATGTAAATTATACCTAAATAAACCTGACTTAAAAAAAAAAAACAAATCCTGTTAGAGGACAGCAGAGCCACAGAGGAAAGGAGCCTTCAGGAAGACATGGAGAAGAGTCACCCACTGGCCCTTACAACTGCCCAGGGCTGTCCTGTGAGAGAGAAAGAAACTTCTATTGTGTTGAGTCCAGGCTTGGGCCTATTTGTTACCACAGTTTAGACCACGCTGACACATTTAGTAAAAGTATTTGCTACACCGTAACACATAATACAAATGTTGGAATGAGAATATTTGAGTGCAAGTCCCCACGATGTTACTTTGGAGGTTTTGCAAAATTTGGACAATCACTTGACTTCTCTGAACTTTAATTTCTTCATCATGGAATGGATAGATTGATTATACCCCCTTGCATTATGTTGTGAAGATGAGAAACAATACAGACCTTAGCCTAGAGCACCCAATAAATGAAGAACTGTTAAGTAGTCACCTATTCTGATTGTGTTTGGAGCACTACCCAATGCATTTGTAGTCCCAGCCCTACAAAATCTAGCATTACACCTTCCTTTGCAAAGCTATTTCTTGCAATGTAGGCCCCCCCCTCTTTAGCAAGTTACTTTCAGATCTCATAATTAGATGGGATGTTCAAGACCATGTAACCCATTCCTTTTGCTTCCTATTTCCGCTTAGGGGAACAAAACTAAAGTAACATTATAGCTTTAGGCTCTGAGACACAGAATCGGCAACTATGACCCAAAGATGAAAGAAAAGGTCCAGAAAGACCCCACATTCTGAGTCAAAGCCACAGCTACTGAGGAGGAGGCAGCATCCCATGGGGCTTGTGGAGAGCTGCCGTTCTGGAAGAACTGAGGGAAGAACTGGAAGAGAGGAGATCTTGATTTGGGAGACTACAGCTTCACTGAAATGAGGCTATTCTCTTCCTTTACCTCCTGCAAACCAAAGAAAGGTGATAATAAAAGTAGAGGATTCCCAAACTTTCATCCCCAACTACAGTGGGGGCTACAGATGAGTATCTTATCTAAGAGTGGATCAAGGACCAGAATGGCCAAGTGCCTGATGCCACGTCAGAGAGTGATGATAGATCTGAGAGAAGGTTTGTCTGGGAGAGGCAACCTGAATTTCCACTCTTTGGAGAAACAAGGATTCTTGAGTGCCTGTGGGTCAAGACGACACTGATGAAGGGGTCTATATGTCTGAGCCACCTCACTTTTACTGAACTGAACAATCACCCAACAGTTATGGGACTCCAAGTGATGTGGACCCCAAGTGAAGTGGCAGGGGCTGTGGCCATGGTGGCTGGAATCCAAGCCAGACCCCTCAAACTAGGGACTGTGCAAAGAGGAGGCCCCTATCAGCACCCTTCAAAGAATCAACAAACATACCACAGAGAGAATAGCATTTGGTCGCTACCACAAAATGCAAATGTACAAGTGCCAGTCATAATCGGCAGAGTAGTAGCTGCTACTTCATTATAGGCCATTCTATAAGGAGACCCCTGCCTCTGTCTTTCCTACTTGCTCCCCGCCCCAGCACCATAGGGGAAGCAGTGAGAAGGTAGGAGTGAGGGCAGGTGCCTCAGAGAGTGTCCACCATGTGCTCTCTGCCTGCTCCAGTCGGCCGGCCTACAAACCACTGCTCCGGCTTCTACCACCACCAACAACCACTACTATTCCCCTTACCACCACTCTGCCCACCACCCTCACGACCAGTAGCAAGCAGCTAGAGCCAAAAGTCTTACCTGTATGGGCAGGGGTATGGCTAGAGATTTAGGCCAAGTATGAGTTTTATATACATATATATTTTTTACTTTTGAATGTATATGAGTTTAATATTTTTAAATGGATAGTACTGCCCTTAAAACATGATCGATGGGGCTTCCCTGGTGGCGCAGTGGTTGAGAGTCCGTCTGCCGATGCAGGGGACGCAGGTTCGTGCCCCGGTCTGGGAAGATCCCACGTGCTGCGGAGCGGCTGGGCCCGTGAGCCATGGCCGCTGAGCCTGCGCGTCCAGAGCCTGTGCTCCGCAGTGGGAGAGGCCACAACAGTGAGAGGCCCACGTACCGCAAAAAAAAAAAAAAAAAAAAAAAAAAAAAAAAAACATGATCGATGAACTAGCCTAATAACTGTCTTCTGTGTCTTTAAAGTTGTGGAATTGCACTGAAATGCCTCAAAGGAGCCCATTACCCAGAGGCAGAGCATAACTTGAGAAGGTAAAATCATTTCATGATTTTGCCCACAATGAATTGAGACTTTGGATAAAATGAATCACAAATTGACATTTTTTGAGCACCAAGTACATCCCAAGCACTGTTTATTAAACATGATCTTTTTCACACCCAAGAGAACTTCCTCGCTGAAATAGCTCCCAAGCCAAGGTAAGCTGACGTATTCTTCCCAACTCCAATGACAGAAGTATTGGTTTGCAATAGACTGTGTTTAAATACATTTTAACAAGTACACTTACTGATCTGGAAATCATTAGTGTGTCATGAATTAAGAGCATGAGGTAGAAACAAAAGGTATCAGGGATCTCAGAGCTTTGCCAGGCAACTGCCCACGAGGGCATTAATTTATTAGTCAATACATGCCCACATAGCAGAAAATATGGAATGTGAAAATTGTTTCTTGCCACTAATGTATTTAATCTGTGGGTGATCAGTATTCTTTTGCAGAAAGTGAGGCCATCAGTTCTGAGGCAGATGTTGGCACAAAAAACAAAGCCACAGCCAATATTAACACCATTGAATAAGCCAGATATTATGGAGCTAGGCTAGTAATTCTCAGAAAACAAGACAGGATTAGGTAAACCTGTGAGCATTTAAAATGTACATTCTCATCTCATTAATAATTTCCTTACATTGCTTACATGTTGAAATGATTTTAAATATATCGGGTTAAATGAAATATATTATTAAAATGGAAAAAATTTAAAAATAAAATGTACATTCTCATGTTAAATAGTGGTTTGAGAATTATTTTCTTTGACATGATTGATGCCACTGCTTCCCTCTGGGTTTCAGTGGTGGTGATGGTGGTAGTGTTTTTGATTTCTTTTGTCTTTTGTTTTTGACTACCCAAGGTTCACCATGAAATGACTCACCAAAACAAAAACTGAAAACCCAAAATTAAAGATCAATTCATCACAATTCTTCATCAAACCCAGTAGGAAAAAAAGGCCCAAATTGCATGCTTAGCCATTGTTATGAGCTGAATTGTTTCCCTTCAAAATTCCTGCGTTATTCCTGGCACCCCAGAATGTGACTGTATTTGGAGATAGGGTCTTTAAAGAGGTAATTAAGTTAAAATGAGGTCATTAGGGTGGGCCCTAATCCAATACGACTGGTTTCCTTACAAGAAGAGGAAATTTGGACACAAACACACACAGAGGAAAATACCATGTGAAGACACAGGGAGAAGACAGCCACCTACAAGAGAAAGAGAAGGGCCTCAGAAGAAACCAACCTGCTGACACCCTGATGCCTCCAGAACTATGAGAAAATTAATTCCTGTTGTTTAAGCCACCAGTCTGTGGTACTTTGTTATGGCAGCCCTGACAGACTAATACAGCCATCATTATTTTTCAACTATATATTTTACTTAAAATCATAGCACTGTGCCTAAAGCATCAATTAAGTGCCACAGTATCAATTATCCAGGCCAACCCTATCATTCTATGTATAGTAATAATAACTAGCAGTATTGGGTGCCTACAGTGTGGGACACTGGGACGGATCTCTATATTCTGATATTTACATCAACCCTGTTCAGTGTATGCATTGCTATTGTCCCCATTTTTACAGATTCCCAGAGCCAGTGACTATCAGAAACCCGGGTTCAAACCCAGGTCTGCTTGACACCAAAGTCCTAAACTCTTGGACGTCACACCAGAATGAGTTTACCAATTTGCCTACTGTTAACCAATTTGCCTGCTGTTCTGACTCGCAGCAGAACTAGAGCTGGAATGGAGGTCACCTGACTCCAAAACCAGTATCCTGCCTCGATGACTGCAAGACATTTTGAAACGCAAAATTTTAGAGTTCTCGCGTCAGTGCAGGGTGGCCTGGCAAAGGGCTGAGACCCACTGGACCTCTTGTTCCTGTCTCATACTCTGCAGATGCTCTACACAGCATCAGAAGATTGGAAAATGGGTGAGGCCTCTGGACTAGGAACGTCTGTGAGGGTGGCTGGATACTGATCGTGGGTAAGAGAAGAGGAAGAGCCATGTTAATGAGGTTTAGGGGGGTTGGGTTTATTTATTTTTTTAAGAAAGGCAGACCGCCACTTGCAGAGCCCTCGTTAGGATGTATCTGGAGTCCTGGTAGGTTGACTGCCCTATGTTGTCCTACGAATGGACCGTGAGAGCTTGTTTGGAGGTCCTAGCAGGAAAGCACAGCTACTGCCTGCACTTGAAGGAAGAAAGATCCACCTCTATCGGGGAAGGTTGCCCTCCTCCACCAGCACGCAGCTTCAGGAGGGACACACGTGGTGGAGCGGGCAGGGAGGAAGAGGACAGTTGCTTAGCCAGCCAGATCAGCCCAATCAACCCTGGCAATCAAAGGGGTGACAGATGTTGCCGCCAGATCACCCTCACACGCAAGATTTAGAGTTTGAAGAGGAAAACTAAAATAGTTGGGGTTTAGAACATGAGAAACAGAAATTTTCACCATACATAACAGATTTATAAGCTTTTATAGGCGATCTGCATGTAAATAGGAAATTCTAGAATTTCGGAGGTTTTCTTTTGATGAAATTGCTTTTCCTCTCTCATGCCTGTAGAGATCTACGTTGAACTCCTATAGTTTATACTCGAGCTTGTTTCTGACATACTCATTCTGACATACTCAAAATCAGACTACAAAATTTCATGTTAAAAATCCTAAATAAAACCTAGAGCTCATCACTGCAGTGTGAAATATCCCAAATGGAAGATGCTAAATTGTAAGGATGAAACTCTTTCTGCAGTGTTAAGGGAAAACTGCCTTTTCTAAACTGTCTAAACTGTAAGTAGCCTCTGTATCAGTGGTTCTCAAAGTGTGGTTCCCCAGGCCAGCGGCACTAGCATCACCTGGGGTGGGGACTTGTTAGAAATGCAGTCTCAAGCCCCAACCCAGATGTACTGAATCAGAAACTCAGAAATCTGTGTTTATAAGCCTGCCCAGGTGATTCTGATGAGTACATATGTTTTGCAACCACTGGTCTATAATAAATTTTTTTTTATTGGAGTATAGTTGCTTTACAATATTGTGTTAGTTTATAATGTACAGCTATACATATACATATATACCCTCTTTTTTGGATTTCCTTCACCACAGAACACTGAGTAGAGTTCCCTGTGCTATGCAGTAGGTTCTCATTAGTTATCTATTTTATACATAGTATCAGTAGTATATATATATGTCAATCCCAATCTCCCAATCTTCCCACCCACACCCCCTTTCCCGCTTGGTATCTATATGTTTGTTCTCTACATCTGTGTCTCTATTTCTGCTTTGTAAATAAGATTGTCTATACCAATTTTTTCAGATTCCACATATATGCATTAATATACGATATTTGTTTTTCTCTTTCTGACTTACTTCACTCTGTATGGCAGTCTCTAGGTCCATCCATGTCTCTATAAATGACCCAAAAAACATGGAACGCTTCACGAATTTGCATGTCATCCTTGCACAAGGGCCATGCTAATCTTCTCTGTATCGTTCTAATTTTAGTATATGTGCTGCCAAAGCAAGCACTAATAAATATTTTTTAAACTTTGAAAAAGTCTTAAATACTGAACTCTAAAATCTTTAATCAGTAAAATGATTTAAAAAGGAGAGTTGTCAGAATGACCCAAATAATTACTAAATCATGTTCTGTCAAAGACTCAACACCACCTATTGAAGCGATACCTGGCCTCTTAGGTACCTTTCAATACCTAGAGTCTGTGAGCATTGAGAGAGAACAATCTCCTGATTGAATAATTGCATAATTACAAATAATTGGTACTTCAGTTTTTCGCAAAGTTTTGATTTCCCATTCTCTTAAAATTAAGATTGTCATTCCTATGAAAATATCCTCCTGAACCATAACCTATTCCATTTAGCATTCTCAAATCTAAATAAGGAATACACCAAAATGTTAAAAGTGGTTCTCTCTGGGCAGAGGAATTATGGATGAATTTTATTCTGGTCTTTATACTGTTGTATTAATATTTTTTTTAAAAAAATTAAGGTAAAATTAGATAAGCATATGAGGTTCTAGTAAACCTGAGAGAAATCCATTATAATAATGTTTGCAGCCAAATCCACCATTTATAGGTAAAGAAAGATTTTTATAAATTGACATAGAATGTATTTTGATTGAACAGAGACATTTTTCCCATCACTTTTCTCTTTTCCTTCTAACACGTGACAGATGGACTGACTATATTACATGGCAATTAGGAATTATTCTAGCGAAATAGTCAAAATAGATTTATCTTAATTGTAACAAGAGTTTTTTTTAATGTTGAAATGTTTTCTACTCTAAGTAAAGAGTATGCTTTGGAATCTACAGAGAAAATCTTTTTATAATACAGAGAGTCGCTGTACATAACTCCTTGTCATGCTTAATGGTCCTCAGTTCCATGGGCTGTTACTCTCTTTGGTTGATTGGCAGTTATACTGTAATGAAAAGAGATTCATATTTTAGCTACTCACTCTTTATTGCAGCAACTGAGATTGGAGTATTTTATTTTCCTCGCTTTGATTCTTTAAGATGTGTTTTCCTCAACATAGATCTATTTTTTTCATTTTTAAATGTTTTTCATTTAAATTTCCCTTAGGTACTTCCTGTGAATTTTATGGGCCTCATTTCTTATTATTGCTATAGTTGTCATTTCTGAAATCAATGAAGCATAGCCTTTTATAGGGCTGACATGTACCAATCTAGTGAGCTAGAAGAAAATCTGGCAGATTATTTCTCTACAATTTTCTACCAAAATAATGACTCTGTATATAATGTTGTTAAACTAATTTTTTGAAATCCTAAGTACGGTCTTTCTTCTTCAGGTACATTTTTGTCACTTCCCATATACCGTGCTATTATCTTCGCACTGTGGTTTAGTAGAAGAAGCACAGAGTTAGAATCAAAAGCCCTGGATTAAGTTGTTTCCGCCACTTACTAATTCTATCAATCACTTAACTTCTTTGTATTCCACATTTTTCAGCTATAAAATGGAAGTGATATTAACTACATCACAAGGATTTAAAAATAAATAATAGTAAGACCATAAAATTTTAGAGTAATTATGGTTATTGTTTTCTGTCCTGACTGAAGTGCCCCAGGTAGCGTGAAGTAACTAAAGAAGGGAATGGAAAGAGTATAATTCAAAAGAAATAAAATTTGCCTTCAGAATTAAGCATAGAACTTTTCTTGATCACATCCTCTCTGCCACATACACACCCTTCACTTACATACTCCGTGGTTTTTATCAGCTCACAGTGTTTTTCAGGTGGTTTGGTTGGGAAGGTTCTTAACCAGGCCTGGGAGGAGTTTCTATACTGAGTTTCTAGAGTGTGGTTGGAGGCTGGTGGTTAAAAAAAAAAAATCCTAGAAGGAAACAAAATCTAAACACTCCCTTAGCACTTCAACTATCTGTTCAACCTGTAAATTCTCCCTCCAAAAATCACTGGTACATCCTTTCCTCAAGCCACTTTGTGGATAAGATAGGGTTTCTGAAACGGGGTAAAAAGAGATGGATGGCTATGCAGGTGTACATTTAGGTATATATAGGGTCACTTAGTTTCCTGGGAATAAATGAAGTATTGAAAAGTAAGGAACAGATGGATCTTGTGAAATGGATGAAAGACACAGTCCCAGAGAAACCCCTGGACTTGAGAAGTCAGACAGGACCATGTGTGCAGGAAGGTCTGACTCTTAGGGTAACCAGAGAAGGAGGACAAAAGTAACAGCTCTAGGCCGCTAACATGGGAATCTGAAATGGGTCTGACAATGACAGGGTGGCCCTGGTAAGAATAGATACAGGACAGATTTCTATGTAGTGGTTAGTCTCTCCTATTTCACTGTGTTCTTTCCTCTGCTAATTAAAACCTTTGTCCACCAGAGGATACTTCAGTTACCTTCTATTCTCTGTGTTAAAAATCTGTTTGATGTTTTCCCAGAATTAAGAAATTGTTTTGTACTAACTGCAATTAATAACAATGGAAAAGAGCATTCCAGCAAAAGTACAGATGGATTCTGTTTTCCTAAGAGAAGAGTAAGAAAACTCTATGACATTAAAGACTCAACTCAGTCACTGCAAACATGGTCCCTCAATTTACCCACCTATGTGCAGAAGATAATAATACTCATTTTATAAGGACGTTATGATGGTGAATGGGACTAATGCTTACACAGCACTGAAAATACTGAAGTCTAATTAATTTTTAAGCATTTTTCCATGATATTTGTGTATGTGTGTGTGTTTTATGAAAAACACCTTGTAAAGAAAAATGAGAATGTCCAGTTGGTTGGACCAAAAGACAGTGATTAAACTACTTCTATTTTTTAAGTTATAGGGAAGCATTACTATCATATATTCTAAGAACTGCAAAGGGTTTTATGTTATTCAGAGACTAATGGAGCTACTCTATTTATTCTTTTATTAGGCCCCACCAACAGCAATAGAGAAAAATTAATTCCTTGACTCAGGAAAAATTTATTGAGTACCCATTAGGCATTATACTGGGCTCTGGAGATTTGATTTTATTAATAAGACATGATTCCTATCCTTGATAGAGAGAAGTCTATAAATTCTCATCTCAAAACAATGAAAAAAATGTACTCATGCATTTCAAAGTTTATTCCGTGGCCTATGCAACAGAGATATAGTTTGCTCATAGAGAAGAATAATTCTGTCCCTCTACCACTATTAGTTTAAAAAACATCATACTTCTAGATCTAAACATTCCTGAAGATAAAAAATTTCAAACTAATGTGATTTTCTAAAAAAAAAAAAAAAAAAGAATGTATGTGAAGTACACCAAGAAAGATGATTTAATAGATTATAAATATTAATGTTGAATTAAATTTCAACTTAATGCTATTGAAATAAAACCAAAGAATCCTCAGAGAACAAATTTTGCCACTGATACTGTCATTCATGAAAACGAGCCATTAAAAAGCTGTAGTTTGATAGGCATTGCATTGAATCTGTAGATTGATTTGAGTAGTATAGTCATTTTCACAATGTTGATTCTTCCAAACCAAGAACATGGTATATCTCTCCATCTGTTTGTATCATCTTTAATTTCTTTCATCAGTGTCTTACAGTTTTCTGCATACAGGTCTTTTGTCTCCTTAGGTAGGTTTATTCCTAGGTATTTTATTCTTTTTGTTGCAATGGTAAATGGGAGTGTTTCCTTAATTTCTCTTTCAGATTTTTCATCATTAGTGTGTAGGAATGCAAGAGATTTCTGGGCATTAATTTTGTATCCTGCTACTTTACCAAATTCATTGATTAGCTCTAGTAGTTTTCTGGTGGCATCTTTAGGATTCTTTATGTTTAGTATCATGTCATCTACAGTGACAGTTTCACTTCTTCTTTTCCGATTTGGATTCCTTTTATCTATTTCTTCTCTGGTTGCTGTGGCTAAAACTTCCAAAACTATGTTGAATAATAGTGGTGAGAGTGGACAACCTTGTCTTGTTCCTGATCTTAGTGGAAATGTTTTCAGTTTTTCACCATTGAGAATGATGTTGGCTGTGGGTTTGTCATATATGGCCTTTATTATGTTGAGGTAAGTTCCCTCTATGCCTATTTTCTGGAGAGTTTTTACATAAATGGGTGTTGAATTTTGTCAAAAGCTTTTTCTGCATCTATTGAGATGATCATGTGGTTTTTATTCTTCAATTTGTTAACATGGTGTATCACACTGACTGATTTTGCGTATACTGAAGAATCCTTGCATTCCTGGGATAATCCCCACTTGATCCCCATGGTGCATGATCCTTTTAATGTGCTGTTGGATTCTGTTTGCTAGTATTTTGTTGAGGATTTTTGCATCTATGTTCATCAGAGATATTGTTCTGTAGTTTGGCATTTTTCACAGAACTGGAACAAAAAATTTCACAATTGGTATGGAAACACAAAAGACCCTGAATAGCCAAAGCAACCTTAAGAAAGAAAAACAGAGCTGCAGGAATCAGGCTCCCTGACTTCAGACTATACTACAAAGCTACAGTAATCAAGACAGTATGGGACTGCCACAAAAACAGAAATATAGATCAATGGAACAGGATAGAAAGCCCAGAGATACATCCATGCACACATGGTCACCTTATCTTTAATAAAGAAGGCAAGAATATACAATGGAGAAAAGACAGCCTCTTCAATAAGTGGTGCTGGGAAAACTGGACAGCTACATGTAAAAGAATGAAATTAGAACACTTCCTAACACCATACACAAAAATAAACTCAAAATGGATTAAAGACCTAAATGTGAGGCCAGACACTATAAAACTCTTAGAGGCAAACATAGGCAAAACACTCTGTGACATAAATCACAGCAAGATCCTTTTTGACCCACCTCCTAGAGAAATGGAAATAAAAACAAAAATAGAGAAATGGGACCTAATGAAACTTAAAACCGTT
Organism: Phocoena phocoena; assembly: GCF_963924675.1. Lineage (NCBI taxonomy): Eukaryota > Metazoa > Chordata > Mammalia > Artiodactyla > Phocoenidae > Phocoena > Phocoena phocoena. The sequence goes on from NC_089227.1 coordinate 81,760,643, forward strand.
TGCACAGCAAAGGAAACCATAAACAAGATGAAAAGACAACCCTCAAAATGGGAGAAAATATTTGTAAATGAAGCAAATGACAAAGGATTAATCTCCAAAATATACAGACAGCTCATGCAGCTCAATATCAAAAAAACAAACAACCCAATCCAAAAATGGGCAGAAGACCTAAATAGACATTTCTCCAAAGAAGATATACAGATTGCCAACAAACACATGAAAGGATGCTCAACATCATTAATCGTTAGAGAAATGCAAATCAAAACTACAATGAGATATCACCTCACACCAATCAGAATGGCCATCATGAAAAAATCTACAACAATAAATGCTGGAGAGGGTGTGGCGAAAAGGGAACCCACTTGCACTGTTGGTGGGACTGTAAATTGATACAGCCACTATGGAGGCTCCTTAAAAAACTAAAAATAGAACTACCTTATGACCCAGCAATGCCACTACTGGGCATATACCCTGAGAAGACCATAATTCAAAAAGAGTCATGTACCACAATATTCATTGCAGCTCTATTTACAATAGCCAGGACATGGAAGCAACCTAAGTGTCCATCAACAGATGAATGGATAAAGAAGATGTGGCACATATATACAATGGAATATTACTCAGCCATAAAAAGGAACGAAATTGAGTTATTTGTAGTGAGGTGGATGGACCTGGAGTCTATCATACAGAGTGAAGTAAGTCAGAAAGAGGAAAACAAATACCATATGCTAACACATATATATGGAATCTTAAAAAAAGGGGGAAAAAAAGGTTCTGAAGAGCCTAGAGGCAGGACAGGAATAAAGACACAGATGTAGAAAATGGACTTGAGGACACGGGAAGGGGGAAGGGTAGTAACCTGGGACAAAGTGAGAGAGTAGCACTGAAATATATACACTACTAAATGTAAAATAGACAACTAGTGGGAAGCATCTGCATCACACGGGGAGATCAGCTAGTGCTTTGTGACCATCTAGAGGGGTGGGATACAGAGGGTGGGAGGGAGACGCAAGCGGGAGGGGATATGGGGATATATGTACATGTATAGCTGATTCACTTTGTTATACAGCAGAAACTAACACAACATTGTAAAGCAATTATACTTCAACAAAGATGTTAAAAAAAAACTGATAAATAGCAGTAGTTCGAGGGACATCATTGATGTCTAGCAATTCCAAATAAATATCAACCACTGCAGGTAATAAAGGTTTTATCTCCCCTAACATGGGTGTCCCAAGCTAAATGTTCACCACTTTTTTTTTTTTTTTTGCTGTACATGGGCCTCTCACTGTTGTGGCCTCTCCCGTTGCGGAGCGCAGGCTCAGTGGCCATAGCTCACGGGCCCAGCAGCTCCGCGGCATGTGGGATCTTCCCGGACCAGGGCACAAACCCGTGTCCCCTGCATTGGCAGGCGGACTCTCAACCACTGCGCCACCAGGGAAGCCCTGTTCACCACTTTTATGCAGACTCATCTGTCAATGAAATCTTCCCAGGAGAAGATACTGCCACACTATGGAGAGCGACATCCTGCCAGATTGCTCACTAATTGATCCATACCTAGAACCTCTCAGCAGCACACCACAGATGATGCAGTAGATTTTGCTTTAAAATAAAAGAATCACTTCCGGACCTGGGAGTAATTTAGGAAACACATTAGCAACACCCTCACCAATCTCATACTTCACAAACAAAATGATGGAGCTTTTGAATAGGAGGAATAGACCAAAATGAGTCTTCAATTAGACATAAGCCTTCAAAATCACAGACAGTTCTAATCACTTTAAAGCTACTAAATTTGCCCCAATAAGGCAAAATATCATGAAATCACCAGCATCAACAAACATTTCTTCAGTGTCTATGGTGAATAAAAACATAATGCATGATGTGAGGGATACACAGAGAAATGGAACACAATATCTGACCTCAAAGGGTTTGTAAGAGAATTGAGAAAGAGAACACAGACATTTTAAACTGAAGTGAAATACAAGGTAGCACGAGGAAAACTACAGCACTAGATGAGCATTTAATCTAAAGGGATGGGTGGGGGGAGCAGCATTTAACTAAGGTGCATTATATATCCCTAAGCCAATCACTGGCCAGCATGCTCTACATAGTTACATGCTTAATTTGAGTTTTAAGATAATAGACTCTATCCTAAGGAAATAATCCAATATTTAAGCAAAACTTCAGGCACAGAATGTTCTAAAACATTATTCATCACCACTGAATAACTGGAAACAATCTAAATATTTAATAGAGTTTTGATTCAACTACACAGAAAAATTATACACAGCCATTAGAGGAGATATTTACAAATCATTATGAGAAAATACTAACTCTAGTACACTAGTACACTAACTCAAAAGTACAGAAACTGTATGTGCTTTATGATCTCAACTTTGTGCCTTAAAAAACTATGAAATATTAAACTAATTATTTACTCTGAAAATTAGTGAATAAAGAAAATCATTAGGCACTTACCCTGTCATTTTAGGAGGAAAATAATTTATGAGGGAAAGTTCTTTTATAGAGAATAATTCCAGCTAATAAATATAGAAAGAATAGAATTAGAAAAATCACCATTTTGAAATCCCCAGTGAAATAACTAATTCAGGCAAGAATCTCAGTGAATGCTAACACCACTAGGTGAAAAGATAATGAGGGACTGGATACTATGTAGAAGTGCCGAAATTTCACCCCACAGACTACTTGCAGATCACAAAGGGGAAAAACATGCAAGTATGTGACTGCATACTTGGGGAATCAGACAGCACGGCTCCTAGTAAGGTACTCTGATACTATATGCCTCTTGACATGAACTAATATGAGCTACACAGCGTCACCTATGAAACAGTCTTGCCAAAAATGTTAGCCATGGCCTTAGATCTAATTTCCAGTCTGTAGGAAACACAGGGACCAGAGCAAGTCAACTATTACCTGGAAGAAACGATCCCTCAACAAAATGTGAGACATTCTACAAGATTGGTCTCTTCAAAAGGTGATGTCATGAAAAGAAACTAGAGAAATGTAATAAGCCAATGGCCACCCTTAACTGTATCCTGGTTTGGAAAACAATCTGGGGGAAACTGAGGACATTTTAAATACAGATTGGGTATTAGATTATATTTGGGAGCTATTACTAATTTTGATGATCATGTTATTTATGTTACGTAAGAGAATGTTTTATATTTTGGAAAGTAAAGAAGCATGGCTCACTCTCCTAAGAGACAGAGATGGACAGAGATGGAGAGAGCTACAGAAAAACAGAGCCAGAAGAGACAGAGAAAGGAATTATTTATGGCAAATTCTAATAACCATTGAATCTAGGTAGTAGGTATATGGTCCTTCATGCTAGCCTTTCATTTTTTTTATGTGCTTAAATTTTTTATCATAAAAACTTGAAAAAATATGTATAGAAAAAAGACTAAAAAGAAATATACCAAAATATTGACAGTAGTTATGTCAGCATAATAATAGGTGATGTCCCTCTCAGTTAAAAAAATATTATTCTGTAACTTCAAAGAAACGCAGCCATTAGGTAGAATTGTGTGTGAAAAAATAAAAAGCCCTAAGTCTATCCATTTAAGGCAGTTGTGATGTGGGCTACTGTTGCTTTGGTTCTGATGTTATATATATTAGTAGTTTCCAAAAGGAAGTTCAAGGCATATTAAGTCATATTTCAAATAGTATCTTGGCAAAGCAATAGGGAGGGCCACAAAAACAGGCCAACCCAGACACGAACTGCCCACACAGCTCATTAATAAAGAAGGACATTTTTTAAATCTTGAAAAAATTCAATCCAAAACCTCTGGGGAAATTCTTTTCTGCATAGTTATTCAATAATAGAGAAGCCTGGAAAGCAACAAATGGCAAGAACAGCAGTGGAGAAATGGGGGAGATCTTGGAATGATAATGGAAAACAAATTAGAGATTGGTTTCCAATGACGTCAGTGAGAAACAGGTCAGTGCTGATTTGGACTGGGTATGGAGGCAAGACTGCCTTTCCTCACTGCTTGCTGAGACCATCTAGTCCCAGGTAATGTTCAAATTGGGAACACAAGAAACCTTCGTCTAGCAAAGCATATAACTAGGAGCCTTCGGGGATTCATTCATCAAAAAAAAGAGCAAGAAATGAAATATGCAGAACTTGCCAAGAGACGACAGAGTTAAGAGATAAAGTTACAAAAATATGTAAAAGATATTGTTAGGAAGAAAGAGAAAGCATTCAGCCTGGAGCTAAGAATAACGATATGAAATAAAATTAAGAACTGAAAAAAATTGTAGTAAAAATTATTTAAATGATGTCATTGGACCATCTCTTACCGCTTGCCTTTAGATTCAACCAAGCAGTTTAATAGTCACATGCTTCTTGTACCAGTGCGTGGCTTAACGCTTTTCCCTTTTAGTCAGAGAGTGGCTTACACCGAGAGTCCGTAAATAATAGTCTAGTACAGTGGTGCCCAGTTCTTGCTGCACATGAGAAACATTGGGAGAATTTTTAAAATTCCAGCATCCAGGCTGCATCCTATACCTGTTAAGCCAAAATATCTACGAGTGGGAACAAAGTGTCAGTATACTTAAAGACTGTCAGGAGATTCCAACGTGCAGCAGGGTTTGGGAAATACTGGTGTGGTATGCAGAAGCAAATGCTGGGAGCTGTACCGATTACAGCGGATTAAAATATTTTAGGCAAAACCTCCCCCGCAAGTGCTAACAGCTCAAATCATATACCGTCTACATAGGAAGAGGCAAGAATTGTGATACTATAGGCAGGAAAGCCTAGAGCGGAGAGAGTCAACCACCAGGAATGGAAGCTTGTGAATTGTCCCACAGGTTCAGCTTGGTAAGTATGTTGTAAGAACTGATTCCAGACTAGCTGAAAATAAATGGGATGTCTTTTTTCACTCCTTTTTATGGATAGAAATCAAGAGTCTATATACTCTGTTACCATTTAAAAACAACTGCATTAAAATTTTTTCAGCCCTAACTGATGTTGGTTTTATTTCACCTATTTTGAATTGTCTCCATTCCTTTTTTGTTTTCTGATAGAGCGTTTATTAATACTCCTCATGTAACAATTTGGAAGCTTTCTTGAATCACTGTAACTTTTAAAAAATATATGAAGTAGCCAAGATGTGGAAACAACCTAAATGTCCATTGAAAGATGAATGGATAAAGGAGATGTGGTACATATATACAATGGGATACTACTCAGCCATAAAAAGGAATGAAATAATGCCATTTGCAGCAACATGGATGCAACTAGAAGATTATCATACTAAGTGAAGTAAGTCAGAAAGAGAAAGAAAAATACCATATGATACCACTTATATGTGGAATCTAAAGTATGGCACAAGTGAACCTATCTACAAAACAGAAGGAGACTCGCAGACGTAGAGAACAGACTTGCAGTTGCCAAGGGGGAGGGGGGAGGGGGAGGGATGGACTGGGAGTTTGGAGTTAGTAGATGCAAACTATTACATTTAGAATGGATAAACAACAAGGTCCTACGGTATAGCACAGGGAACTATATCCAATCTCCTGGAATAAACAATAATGGAAAAGAATATTTAAAAAGAATGTATATATGTGTAAAACTGAGTCACTTTGCTGTAAGCAGAAATTAGCACATTGTAAATCAACTATACTTCAATTTAAATATATATATACATGTATATGTATATGCACATATATGTATATATACATATATATACATATATATGTACATATATGTACATATACATATATATATGTATATGTATATAGGGTTGGCCAAAAAGTTCATTTGGGTTTTTCCGTAACATTGTCTGGAAAAACCTGAACGAACTTTTTGGCCAACCAAATATATGACGTGATATATAAATATATGAATTTGGAAGTGACTTGGAAAATAACATGAAGTTTATTTCACTTGTAAAGCATATAATAAATTATATTGTTTATGTGGCTTTTGAAAGCAAACTTGTAATTTATGCTTCCATATTCTGTACAAGAGGTGAAAGATTATCTCCTCTCTCTCAAATATGTCCCTTCATCAAACAAAACAAAACCTGGGTGCACTCTTCTCTGCTCGCATCCCATTGTCCACCAGCCTGTCTCTAACCCCCTCTTCACCCTGGTCCCCATCCCTCAGTGAAAAGGAATTTCCCAGGCCACAGGGGGTAATTTAGCCATCTAATCGGGGATGGAAGTAAGGTCGGTGTTTCCCAAAAATGGCCGAGCCCAGACTGCCAAACCTAATCTATATTAGGGAATGGAGGACAGATCCAGATCTTAGATCTTAGGGTTGCTGTTAACTCAAGTGGGTCTGACATGGAGCTGCCATCCCCACTAACAAAACGGGATGGGAATTTCCTTTCCAGAACTGTTTCACTTTTGTAGCTGCCAGTAACCCACAGCGAGTCTGACACATTCACCCACGACCCATTCTATGCCTCCTTACATACATCGAAGCATTTAGCCTGCAGCTAAGAATAACGATAGGAAATAAAATTAAGAAGTAAAAAAAATTGTAGTAAAAATTATTTAAATGATGTCACTGGACCATCTCTTACCACTTGCCTGTGGACATCTCTTACCACTTACCACTCATATGTATATCAGCTTTACTGTGCTATAATTCACAGACAATACAATTCAGCCATATAAATTGCACAATTCAATAGTTTTAGTATATTCATAGGGTTGTACAACTATCACCACAATTTTAGGACACTTTCATCACCCCAAAAAGAAACCCTGAGCCCATAAGCAGTCAGTTCCCATTTCTCCCCAACAGCATCACCACCATTCCCCTGCCCCCAGCCCTAGGCAACCACTAATAAACTTCCTGTCTCTGTGGATTTGTCTATTCTGGAAATTTCCTATAAATTGAATCATACAGTATTTTGTGTCTGACTTCTTTCACTTGACGTGTTTTCAAGGTCCATCCATGTTGTAGCATGTATCAGTACTTCATTCTCTTTTATTGCCAAAAAAAATATTCCATTATGTGGATTTACCACATTTTATTCATCCATTCATCAGTTGATAGATATTTAGTTGTTTCTTCATTTGGATATTATGAATAATGCCACTATAAACATGTATGTACAAGTTTCTATATGGACATATATTTTCATTTCTCTGGGATATATACCTAGGAGTGGAATTTCTGGGTCATACAGTAACTCTTACATTTAGTCTTTTGAGAAACTGCCAGACTATTTCCCACAGCAGCTGTAGCATTTTAAATTCCCACCACCAATATATGTGGGTTCCTATTTGTCTACATCCTCACCAATACTTGTTATTGTTTCCCTTTGATTATAGTCATCCAAATGGGTGTGAAGTAGTATCTCATTGTGGTCTTGATTTGCATTTCCCTGATGGCTAATGACATTGGGCATCTTTTGATGTACTTGTTGGCCATCTGTATATCTTCTCTGGGACAATGTATGTCTTCTTTTATGTGTCTTTTTTTTTTTTTTTTTTTTTTTTATGCAGTACGCGGGCCTCTCACTGTTGTGGCCTCTCCCGTTGCGGAGCACAGGCTCCGGACGCACAGGCTCAGCGACCATGGCTCACGGGCCCAGCCGCTCCACGGCATGTGGGATCCTCCCGGACCGGGGAACAAACCCTTGTCCCCTGCATCGGCAGGTGGACTCTCAACCACTGCGCCACCAGGGAAGACCTACTCTTGATATATATATCAGATACACAATTTGCAAATATTTTCTCCCAGTCTGTGAGTTATCTTCCCACTTCTTGATGGTGTCCACTGAAGCACAAATGTTTTTACGTGCTGGTTTCTTTTTTCTCTCTCTCTTTCTCCTTTTAACCAATCCTATATACTGGTGGTTCTATACAAGGTTTTTAATAAAAACAGAGCCTAGAGTATAGGCTTTTAATAAAACAGTGATTCTCATTTGTTTTGTTAAATGCTGCGATTCTTAAACAGTATGCAGCACATAGTATACCCTCAATGAATATTTGTTGAATAAATGATTGAATAACATTCACATACACTCAAATTTTTATCTTTCTGAGAGTATGTCCCATCTTATTTAAGTGTGGCCTCCTAAAACCAGGGAAATGACCCCTGGTTCTCAGTCCAGTGAAATATTATAGGAATATCTCAGTCAAACACAAACAGCATGATCACCTACATCTCTTCCAGTCTTTAATCTTAACTATCTCCCTCCTTTTACAGAGGAGTTGCTAATCAGTGCAGCAAAGTAATAGCTCATCTTAGACCTTTCCCTGCTGCATAAACTACAACCAAGAATGGACTTCAGTGGTCCCTCCTTGCTTGCCTTTCAAGGGACAATTATACACATGGTCGAATTCTCTTATCATTTTAAGTGAGAGTCTTCTAGTTCTACAGAAGCTAATTTTTAGTGTTTCAAAGAAACTGAGTCACTGTGATAAGGGGGTATAGGGCCCTTATCACCACACCATCAGAGGGGCACTTCCATGTCCTTCCTTGGGTGGACACTGAGAATGGATGCCAGTCCATCAAGGATCATGCAGCTATGGCAGGACTGGAGTGACAAAGGCCCAGACAAGCCACCTCAGAACTCATGTTTGCTGGCCTCAGTAATATTTTGGGCTGTAACAGGCATCCTTTTTGTTAAAAGCATTAAGTCTCCTTTTGCTTAAGTGAGTGATGATTGGAATCATTCAGTTTGCTTTGGTCAAACTCACTGGAGCAAACACAAGCGATCTGGAGGGAAAAGGAATAACTCCAATACTAAGATACAGACCCTTCACAGCCTGGCTATGAATAGACAGACTCAAAACTATCAACAAAATATTTTTTATGTTATTCTCATTACATCAGTGCTGCATGTGGGATCTTAGTTCCCTAACCAGGGATTGAACCCAGGCCCCCTGCAGCAGAAGTGTAGAGCCCTAACCACTGGACCACCAGGGAATTCTCTCATTACTTCACTTTTCTAAATTCATATTCTTCATTGCTATCAATTAACTACAGAAAGAATTTCAGCACCCAACATAGAAGCACCTCAAGACATAAGGTAAATGCTAACAGCCATAAAAGGGGAAATCAACAGTAAAACAATCATAGTAGGGAACTTTAACATCCCACTTTCATCAATGGACAGATCATCCAAAATGAAAATAAATAAACACAAGCTTTAAATGATACATTAAACAAGATGAACTCAATTGATATTTATAGGACATTCCATCCAAAAACACAGAATACACTTTCTTCTCAAGTGCTCATAGAACATTCTCCAGGATAGATCATATCTTGAGTCACAAATCAAGCTTTGGTAAATTTAAGAATATTGAAATCATATCAAGTATCTTTTCCAACCAAAATGCCATGAGACTAGATATCAATTACAGAAAAAAACTGTAAAAAAAACAAACACATGGAGAAGAAACAATACACTACTAAATAACCAAGAGATCACTGAAGAAATCAAAGAGGAAATCAAAAAATACCTAGAAACAAATGATAATGAAAACATGATGACCCAAAACCTATGGGATGCAGCAAAAGCAGTTCTAAGACGGAAGTCTATAGCAATAAAATCCTACCTCAAGAAACAAGAAAAATCTCAAATACACAACCTAACCTTATACCTAAAGCAATTAGAGAAAGAACAAAAAAAACCCAAAGTTAGCAGAAGCAAAGAAATCATAAAAATCAGATCAGAAATAAATGAAAAAGGAATGAAGGACACAATAGCAAAGATCAATAAAAGTAAAAGCTGGTTCTTTGAGAAGATAAACAAAATTGATAAACCATTAGCCAAACTCAACAAGAAAAAAAAAGGAAAAGACTCAAATCAACAGAATTAGAAATGAAAAAGGAGAAGTAACAACTGACACTGCAGAAATACAAGGAACATAAGAAATTACTGCAAGCAACTTTTTGTCAATAAAATGGACAACCTGGAAGAAATGGACAAATTCTTAGAAAAGCACAATCTTCCAAGACTGAACCAGGAAGAAATAGAAAATATAAACAGACCGATCACAAGCACTGAAATTGAAACTGTGATTAAAAATCTTCCAACAAACAAAAGCCCAGGAACAAATGCCTTCACAGGCAAATTCCGTCAAACATTTAGAGAAGAGCTAACACCTATCCTTCTCAAACTCTTCCAAAGTATAGCAGAGAGAGGAACACCCAAACTCATTCGATTAGGCCACCATCACCCTGATACTAAAACCAAAGATGTCACAAAGAAAACTACTGGCCAATATCATTGATGAACATAGATGCAAAAATACTCAACAAAATACTAGCAAACAGAATCCAACAGCACATTAAAAGGATCATACACCATGATCAAGTGGGGTTTATCCCAGGAATGCAAGGATTCTTCAACATACACAAATCAATCAATGTGATGCACCATATTAACAAATTGAGGGATAAAAACCATATGTTCATCTCAATAGACGCAGGAAAAGCTTTTGACAAATTTCTACACCAATTTATGATAAAAATCCTCCAGAAAGTAGGCACAGAGGGAACCTACCTCAACATAATAAAGGCCATATATGACAAACGCACAGTCAACATCATTCTCAATGGTGAAAAATTGAAAACATTTCCACTAAGATCAAGAACAAGACAAGGTTGCCCACTTTCACCACTAATATTCAACATAGTTTTGGAAGTTCTAGCCAAAGCAATCAGAGAAGAAAAAGAAATAAAAGGAATACAAATCAGAAAAGAGGAAGTAAAACTGTCACTGTTTGCAGATGACATGATACTAAACATAGAGAATCCTAAAGATGTTACCAGAAAACTACTAGAGCTAATCAATGAATTTGGTAAAGTAGCAGGATACAAAATTAATGCCCAGAAATCTCTTGCATTCCTATACACTAATGATGAAAAATCTGAAAGAGAAATTAAGGAAACACTCCCATTTACCTTTGCAACAAAAAGAATAAAAAACCTAGGAATAAACCTCCCTAAGGAGACAAAAGACCTGTATACAGAAAACTATAAGACACTGATGAAAGAAATTAAAGATGATACAAACAGATGGAGAGTATATCAAGTTCTTGGATGGGAAGAATCAACATTGTGAAAATGACTATACTACCCTAATCAATCTACAGATTCAGTGCAATCCCTATCAAACTACCAGTGGCATTTTTCACAGAACGAAAACAAAAAATTTGCACAATTTCTATGGAAACACAAAAGACCCTGAATAGCCAAAACAATCTTGAGAAAGAAAAACAGAGCTGGAGGAGTCAGGCTTCCTGACTTCAGACTATACTACAAAGCTACAGTAATCAAGACAGTATGGTACTGGCACAAAAACAGACATATAGATCAATGGAACAGGACAGAAAGCCCAGAGATAAACCCACGTACGTATGGTCACCTTATCTTTGATAAAGGAGGCAAGAATATACAATGGAGAAAAGACAGCCTCTTCAATAAGTGGTGCTGGGAAAACTGGACAGCTACATGTAAAAGAATGAAATTCTTGTGTATGGTATTACCTAACACCATACAGAAAAATAAACTCAAAATGGATTAAAGAGGGCTTCCCTGGTGGCGCAGTGGTTGAGAGTCCTCCTGCCGATGCAGGGGACACGGGTTCCTGCCCCGGTCCGGGAATATCCCACAAGCCGTGGAGTGGCTGGGCCCATGAGCCATGGCCACTGAGCCTGCGCGGCCAGAGCCTGTGCTCCGCAACGGGAGAGGCCACAACAGTGAGAGGCCTGCATACCGCCAAAAAAAAAAAAGGATTAAAGATCTAAATATAAGGCCAGACACTCTAAAACTCTTAGAGGAAAACATAGGCAAAACACTCTATGACATAAATCACAGCAAGATCCTTTTTGGCCCACCTCCTAGAGAAATGGAAATAAAAACAAAAATAAACAAATGGGACCTAATGAAACTTAAAAGTGTTTGCACAGCAAAGGAAACCATAAACAAGATGAAAAGACAACTCTCAGAATGGGAGAAAATATTTGCAAATGAAGCAAATGACAAAGGATTAATCTCCAAAATATACAGACAGCTCATGCAGCTCAATATCAAAAAAACAAACAACCCAATCCAAAAATGGGCAGAAGACCTAAATAGACATTTCTCCAAAGAAGATATGCAGATTGCCAACAAACACATGAAAGGATGCTCATCATCACTAATCATTAGAGAAATGCAAATCAAAACTACAATGAGATATCACCTCACACCGGTCAGAATGGCCATCATCAAAAAATCTACAACAATAAATGCTGGAGAGGGTGTGGAGAAAAGGGAATCCACTTGCACTGTTGGTGGGAATGTAAATTGATACAGCCACTATGGAGGCTCCTTAAAAAACTAAAAATAGAACTACCTTATAACCCAGCAATGCCACTACTGGGCATATACCCTGAGAAGACCATAATTCAAAAAGAGTCATGTACCACAATATTCATTGCAGCTCTATTTACAATAGCCAGGACATGGAAGCAATCTAAGTGTCCATCAACAGATGAATGGATAAAGAAGATGTGGCACATATATACAATGGAATATTACTCAGCCATAAAAAGAAACGAAATTGAGTTATTTGTAGTGAGGTGGATGGACCTAGAGAGTGTCATACAGAGTGAAGTAAGTCAGAAAGAGGAAAACAAATACCATATGCTAACACAAATATATGGAATCTAAAAAAAAAGGAAAAAAAGGTTCTGAAGTACCTAGGGGCAGGACAAGAATAAAGACGCAGATGTAGAGAATGGACTTGAGGACAAGGGGAGGGGGAAGGGTAAGCTGGGATGAAGTAAGAGAGTGGTATGGACATATATACACTACCAAACGTAAAACAGATAGCTAGTGGGAAGCAGCCGCATAGCTCAGGGAGATCAGCTAGGTGCTTTGTGACCACCTAGAGGGGCAGGATAGGTAGGGTGGGAAGGAGGGAGATGCAAGAGGGAAGAGATATGGGGATATATGTATACATATAGCTGATTCACTTTGTTATACAGCAGAAACTAACACAACATTGTAAAGCAATTATACTCCAATAAAGATGTTTAAAAAAATAAAAAGAATTTCTATCTTCTCAGCATGGCACCTATGGTTCCCATGATCTGGTCCCACCTTGTCCACCCAGCTTTTCCTCACCTTTCTTCTCTGCCAACACCCTTCTCTCCGTGCACCATCTCTCAAGTCTTCCAAACATGTCATACTAACTCCAGTTCTTTGCCTTTGCTTGAACACAGGGATGTAATATGTGTCTACATCTTCTTATCTTTTTTCTTTTTATTTATTTTTTTGCTGCGTTGGGTCTTTGTTGCTGCGCGCAGGCTTTCTCTCTTTTTTTGCGGTGAGCTGGGGCTACTCTTTGTTGCAGTGTGCAGGCTTCTCACTGCAGTGTCTTCTCTCGTTGCGGAGCACGGGCTCTAGGCGCACAGGCTTCAGTAGTTGTGGCACCTGGGTTCTGTAGTTGTGGCTCGCGGGCTCTAGAACACATGCTCAGTAGTTGTGGCACACGGGCTTAGTTGCTCCACAGCATGTGGAATCTTCCCGGCCAGGGCTCCAACCCATGCCCCCTCCATTGGCAGGTGGATTCTTAACCACTGAGCAACCAGGGAAGTCCTCTCATTGTATTTTAGAAAAGCAATTCAGTGACAGATGTTGAGTGCTTTCCATTTCTTAGATGTACATTTAACAATTTTCTTTTGGCCCTAGGCTATTAGTTTTATTTTTAATTCTCATATTAAAATTTACTATTATTATTATTTTGGCCACTCCACGTGGCTTGTGGGATCTTAGTTCACCAACCAGTGATTGAACCCGGCCCATCAGTGGAAGCACCAGGAAATTCCCTCAAATTAAAATTTAATGTCAAAAGTTATAGAAACAGATGTTTCCAAAAACAGGAAGAGTAGAGCAGTTGAATATATAGTGCTCAAATATGCAAGAAATACATATTTTAAAATATCTAAAACAATAGGCAAAATCAACAACACATCAAGTTTTGCCCTACCTATCAGTAAGCTTTTTAAATAGCAAAGAAATATGGGAAAAGAATGATGAGTATTTACTGCTCAAATTAGTTTGGTGTGAACTTTTTCCAATTTAAAGTATCATTAAATTACTGCCTTTCCAAGTAAACCTAAAGAATACTTTAAATTTTTAAAGCATCTTTCATAAGCCACATTGTAGCACAATAAATAGATTTCTCAATAAAAGAACAAAAACCTCACTAACCAGGTGCCTTCTCAACAAATTAAACCTGAAGAATTTATCCAAATTCCTTTTAAAAACAGTTCACAAAAGAAATACAAAAATAGCCTAAACAGATGACCAAAACTCTTCATTGTCACTAGTAATAAAGAATTGTCAATTAAAATAAGATACCATTTTTGCCATCCAAACTGGCTCTGGCTTTATTGTGTAATTAGACACACACAAGATTATTCCACATTCTGTTTTTTCAAAGTACTCACGGCAGCAAGGGTAAAATTAGATGGATACGCTCAAACACTGCTGGTAGACGTAACTTGGTTCAGTCTTACTAGGAAGTGATTAAATTATCTATCCCGTGGTCTTACAGTCTTCTAAAATTTAAAGTTTTAATGATTACATAATATTTCATCAAATGCATATATCACCAGTTATTCAATCATTCCCCTATATTAACTATGTAGTTTTTGGAGGGGGGATGGTTCTATTATAAATGCTGCAATGAACATTTTTACATAACTTTTGACAACATCTCATTATTTTCTTCAGATAAATTCTTAGAAGAGATAGTACTAGATCAAGAAGTAAAATACTTTTTAAGGTTCTACTTTGAATCAATCCTATATACTTATGGTTCTTTAGGCTAGAAGACAGCCCTTTTAAGGCAGGGATGCTTGTCTGCTTTGTTAAATGCTATACCCCCAGCACCTAGAACTGTACCTGGCACATAGTACACCCTTAATAAATATTTGTAGAATGAATGACTGAATAACATTTGCATACATCCAAATTTTGGCATTTGCCCTTGTAAACTTCTGGGAAGACATCCCACACTGTCTTATTAAGGAAGGCTGGAGGCTCACTAGCATTTGGTCAAGATGTACCAAGTACAGATACGAAATTTGGACAGATGTGCCCAGTCATTCTATTTTCCATTTTAAAAGAGATAGTAGAATTATAGCAACAAGCTGGTGATGGCAGCCTTCAAGACGGCTGCTCCAATCTACTGTCCTTGCTCCCAAATTGATCTATAGATTCAATGCAATTGCAGTGAAAATCCTGGCAAAATTTTTGCACATTTCACTGTAAAGCTACAGTAATCAAGATAGTGTGGTACTGACTAAAGACAGACATATAGAATGAGAATATAGGCAATAAAGATAAACATAAAGATCAACAATGAAACAGAATACAGTCCAGAAATAGACTCACATATATATGATCAACTGACTTTCATCAAAGATGCCAAGACAATTAAATAGGGAAATGATAACCTTTTCAAAAATGAGCTTATAAAAACTGAATATCCATATGCAAAAATAAAATGATTCTAAACCCTTACCTCACATCATACACAAAAATTAACTCAAAATGGATCATGGGCCTAAATGTAAAACTAAAGCTATGAAAATTCTAGGAGAAAACATAGGAGAAAATCTTAGTGACCTTGGGTTAGGCAAGTAATTTTTAATAGGATAAACACAAATTCTAAATAAAAAGATTGATAACTTGAACTTTGTCAAAATTTATAACTTGGGGCTTCCCTGGTGGCGCAGTGGTTGAGAGTCCGCCTGCCGATGCAGGGGACACGGGTTTGTGCCCCGGTCCGGGAGGATCCCACAGGCCGCGGAGCGGCTGGGCCCGTGAGCCATGGCCGCTGAGCCTGTGCGTCCGGAGCCTGTGCTCCGCAATGGGAGAGGCCACAACAGTGAGAGGCTCGCGTACTGCAAAACAACAACAACAACAACAAAAAAAAAAAAACAGAAAGTCCATAAAAGAAGGTACATGAATAGCAAATAAGTAATACATGAAAAGATGTCCAACATCATTAGTCATTAGGGAAACCAAGAGATACCACTACACAATCCCTAGAATGGCTAAAATTAAATGCTGACAGTTTCCCACGATGTGGAGAAACTGGAACTTTCATAGTTTTCTGTTGGAAATGCAAATTGGTTCAGCCACTATAGAAAACAGTTTGGTAGTAAGTTAACATACACTTAGCATATGATCCAGTACGTCCACTCCCAGGTACTTACCTAAGAGAAATGAAAACATAAATCTACACAAAGACTTCTTATACTCAAATTTTCATAGAAGCTTTATTCACAACAGCCAAAAACTGGAAACCATCTAAATATCCATCAACTATGAATGGCTAAACAAATTTTGGCATATTGTATGATGGAGTAATACACAGCAACAAAAAGAATAATTAGTGTTACAGGCAATGATTTGCAAAAACATTATACTAAGTGAAAGTAGCCAGATACAAAAGATTACATTACATGAAATTCTAAAAAAGATAAAACTATAGTTGTAGAAAATAGGTTGGTCATTGCCATGGACCAAGCAGTAGAGTGTTGGTGGAGACATAGGGGGATTTCTGGGGATGACATAGTTGTTCTATATCTTGATTGTGGTGTCTGTTACATGATTCCATGCATTTTTCAAAACTCATTGAATTATCCACTTAAGTGAATTTTATTGTATGTAAATTATACCTCAATAAAGCTGATTAGAAACCCTTTTGGTAATAGCTTCTTTTCATTTTTAAAAACAGGGGCTAAAAGTAGTATTATTTATTTATTTTGGCTGCATTGGGTCTTCATTCCTGCGTGCAGGCTTTCTCTAGTTGCGGCGAGCGGGAGCTACTCTTAGTTGCAGTGTGCAGGCTTCTCTTGCTGCAGAGCACAGGCGCTAGGTGTGTGGGCTTCAGTAGTTGTGGCAATGCAGGCTCAGTAGTTGTGGCTGTGGGCTCTAGAGTGCAGGCTCAGTAGTTGTGACGCATGGGCTTAGCTGCTCTGCAGCATGTGGGATCTTCCCAGACCAGGGATTGCACCCAGGTCCCCTGCATTGTCAGGCAGATTCTTAACCGCTGCGCCACGAGGGAAGTCCCTAAAAGTAATATTTTGATGTGGATGGGGAACTGACTTCAAAAAGATGGGAGATAAAGGGGCAAACACTAAATATCCCTTTCCTTGGGTGGAGATGTGTCAACAACAGGATTTCTTCCCTGAGTGATTTGTACTCAAATCAATCTTATTCAATGCTAAAATAAAGAAGGTGATTGCATAGGAAGCAGAGTTTGTAGATTATCCTTAAATTTCTTTCAGTAGTGCATGCCAAATGAATGAAGATGAATTGTTGGATGATTTTATACTGTGTGAATAAGGATAGGTAATGCATTTTAAGACAAGCATTCAAAGCTACATTAATAATATTGTATAGGCTCAAGATATTTTCCCAGGATACACTGTTACCTGAAATTATTGATAAGTATTGTAGACATGATAATGGTATTATGGTTTAAAAAAATTCTTTATCTTTTAGAGGTAAATACTAAAGATTTTACAATGAAGTAATATGACATCTGGGATTTGCTTTAAAATAATCCAGCAGAGTTAGAAGAAGAGGTAAGAATAGTTAGGAACATAGAGGAAACAAGATTGGACACATACTGATAATTGTTGAAGCCAAGTGAGTAACTAAGTAAGTACAGGGGATTTACTTTTCTACTTTATTTGGTGTATGTTTGAACATTTCCATAATAAAGAGGTTTTTTCTTTTTAAGCTTCCTGGGGAAAAATCTTGGCCTGGAGTCGTCCTGAACTATGCTACATGTTCCATAAGGGCAAGAAGAGAAGTTGAAAACACATCCTTCAAGTCAAGGGGATGTGGTATGGCGGAATCACCAAGGGTGCTCGTCCATTCTATGCCAAGGGCCTCTCTGGAGGATTTGATGTGCTTGGATGGTAAGTTTAGTGGGTATCACTGGGCAGAAGTGATGCCCAAAGTCTGGTGGATACAGGGTTATGATTCTGAGCTAATTGGGTTCTGTGCTATTTGAACTAGGACCGCAGGCAGAAACTGAGGGTATAAGAGATAGCGTTCAATAAGCTGGGGAGAAGTAGAGGAAAAGGAAAGGTGAGCTTCCAGGATTCCTGCCAATGAGAAATAATTTGGGGAATATCTATAATCACTGCGAAGGTGAAGTTTCACCACACCATCCCCATAGGCTGCTCTGAATTATAAACCCAACAGAATGCTAGGAACAGACAGAGTATAGAAGATTAAAATTTTCCATTCTATATACTAATTGCAAAAAAAAGTACTATTAGAAATTCAAAAAATCCAGAGAAGTGTAATTAATTATTTTTTTAGATACTCAAGGAAAATGTATGAAAACAAGAGACCAAAAGATGGTAACACTGGAGACTTGAAGGTTGTAAATCCTTAGAGGTATAAATAGTGTTGTAGGGACTTTTCACTAAACCCTAGAATGCTAGAACTAGAAGATGCCACTTAAAGCTTAAAAGATGTAATTTAATTCCAACAAAAGGAAGTATACTTTATAAGAATGTTTTAGCTAAGAACACAAATAAGCTTATGCATGTTTAGCAAATAAAAAAATATAATTAAAGGAAAGTAGGATATCTGAGAGAAAAATCTTAAACATTTTGAGACCAACACCATGGAAGTCATCTAAGCTTTTTACAATCTACCCATTGGTACTACTTCAGAGGCTGAGGTGGACAAATCTGTGTTGCCAAATACTGCAGTTCTTAGTTTTTTGAGATTTAATCAAAACCCGAGTCACTGTCAGAATAGCTGTTGGTCCTTCACATATACAAGGAATCTCCATTTCTAGAGTCAGACATGAGAACTCACGTTGGCCAGAAACGGAATAATGCAGCATTCCACCACCCTGGGCACCATCCTTGAAAACTTACTCTTTCAGTTATTTACTGCTGTGTAACAAACTACCAAAACCCAGTGGCTTAAAACAGCACCTTTTTATTATATTTATGATTTGGGAAGGGCTGGGCTAGGTGATTTTTCTGCTCCATATGGCATCCAGCGGGGTCACGTGTGCTATTCAGCCAGTGGCTGGGCTAGGCTGGACGTTAGTTGCAGCTGCTTCCCTCACTAGCCCAATGTCTTAACAGTGCTGCAGATGGCTGGGTTTACTTGAGCTCCTCTGCCTCACTATATAATCTCAGGACTTCTCCACATGTTTTCTCCAGCAGGGTTGTTAGAGTTCTTACCCGATGGTTGACTTGTGATCAGGACTCCAAGAGACAAAGGAGAACCCTGTCTGACCTCTTGGAGTCTAGCCCCAGAACTGGCAGCATCACTCCTGTTGTGCTCTGTTGATCAAAACAATCCAGGCCAGCCCTGATTCAAGGGGAGGAGAAATGGACTTCTCAATGTAAGAAGTGTCAAACAACTTGAAGCTATCTTTAATCCATCACAGATGCCCTCAGAAAACTGTCAGGAATGGAAAACTACCCTTGTCTGCCTTTAAGGAGAACCAGAAAGTAATTTTCCTTGACTAAATGTTTATTCAATAAGAAAGATAAATAGTTCTACATATCTCAATATTTCTGTTTTTAGCCAGACCAACAGAATATTCTCCACCACATATAGAAGTGCCTTGTTCCTCGATTTACCTGTATATGTAGGTGAATATGTGTAAAATATGTATGCATCATACTATATATGCATTTGTCAAATGACATTGTTAGGAAGGAAGTTGGGATTGTTCTAAATAACATATGATAGAGAATGAATCTTTTTATTTTTAATTTTCTTAAAGAGTCCTAAAGCTTACCACAAGGAATATGTAATAATAGCAATAATAATTCATGGTTACAAGTGTAAAGATGCATAGGCATCTTTTTTTCTTTTGTAGTACGCGGGCCTCTCCCTGTTGTGGCCTCTCCCGTTGCGGAACACAGGCTCCGGACGCGCAGGCTCAGCGGCCATGGCTCACGGGCCCAGCCACTCCGCGGCATGTGGGATCTTCCCGGATCGGGGCACGATATAGGCATCTTTTAATACATTGTATCATTTATTCGTTACAAGAAGTCAGCAAGCTGATATTATTAGTTCAAGGTCACATGCTATAACCAGGATTTGAAGCCAGGTTCGCTATAGTTCTAAAGCCTATAGCCACACTACAAATGTAGTAGAGAAATAACAAGTGTTGGCAAAGCAGTGAAGAAACAGGGGCTCTCATACACAGCTGATAGGATTGTTAGTTGTTACAATTATTACAACCAATTTGGAAAACACTTAGTTGAAAACATATATTGCATGACCCAGTCCCACTACTAGTTAAATCCCCTAGAGAAACTTATTCACATGTACATGAGAATATAAATATATTTATAATTCATTGTAAGTAATACCAAAGAAAGAGGAAACAGCACAAATGTCAATCAACAGTAGAACAGATAGCGAAGTGGTAGTGTGTTCATATACTGGGATAACCTGCACTAGTGAAAATGAATATCTGGAACACCATGCATCAACAAGGATGAATCTCAGAAATCCAAAACTGAAGCAAAGGAGTAAGTCACAGATGAATACCGAAGTATGATTCTACTTATATAAAGCAGAAACCACTGAACAATATGTTCACTAAAATGCATACGGAGGGATAAAACTACGATGAAATAAGGCAATATCACACAAAATTCAGCCAGGAGGGAGAGGAATATGATCTGGTAGAAACACACAGTGGGTACCCGGTACAGAACAAAATTCTGTTTCTTGGCCTGGGTGGGAGTTCATTTTGTTATTTTTCTTTTAACTAAAAATGCATCATTTACACAGCTAACCACATCAATGGTCTTCCTAGCATATTTCAGTGCCTGTAGCTAGTCTGCCACACTGCAGTTATCTGTTAACTGCTTTCCTGTCATCCATCCTAGCATGGCCGGGCAGGGTGAAGTAAGCTGATTAATGCTCCTGCCCTCACCCTGAGCAGCTAACACTGAAACCTATTGGGTAATTGGCTTTAATAAGTGTTTGAAAATCTGTTACACAAAAATTAGGTTATTGCATTTCCAAAGAATGTGTATGAAATAACATTACTATTTAAACTTATTTAGATGAAATATATGATTCTCCAGTTTTCCTTGGCATATTATTTTTTAAATCAGCATCACAGATCAACTATACAGCATAGTGCCCATCGTTAATAATACTGTATTGTATATTTTAAAATTTGCTAAAACAGTGGATCTATGTTAACTGTTCTTATTCACACACAATAATAATAATAAAGAGGGTGAGAGGAAACATTTGGACGTGATAGATATGTTTATGGTATAGATTATGGTGATAATTTCACAGGTGTATACGTATTTCCAAATTCATCAAGTTGTATAAAATAAGTACATACAGTGTTTTGTGTATCAGTCATACCTTAATTAAGTGGTTTTTAAAAAATCACCACCACATGCTACTATGAGATACATTGCTTTAAAAGCAAAAGACTCATTAAACCCACACACTTGTGGTCAATTAATCTACCACAAAGGAGGAAAGAATATACAGTGGAGAAAAGACAGTCTCTTCAATAAGTGGTGCTGGGAAAACTGGACAGCTACATGTAAAAGAGTAAAATTAGAACATTCTCACAATATATACAAAAATAAATTCGAAATGGATTAAAGACCTAAATGTAAGACCGGATACCATAAAACTCCCAGAGGAAAACATAGGCAAAACACTCCTTGACATAAATCGCAGCAATATTCTTTTTGATGTCTCCTAAAGCAAAGGAAACAAAAACAAAAATAAACAAATGGGACCGAATTAAACTTGAAAGTTTTGCACAGCAAAAGAAACCATTGACGAAATGAAAAGACAACCTACTGACTGGGAGAAAATATTTGCAAATGATATGACCAATGGGGGTTAATAGCCAACATATGTAAATAGTTCATATATCCCAAAATCAAAAAAACAACGGATTAAAAAATGGGCAGAAGTGTATATATGTCCATGCCACTCTCTCACTTTGTCACAGCTTACCCTTCTCCCTCCCCATATCCTCAAGTCCATTCTCTAGTAGGTCTGTGACTTTATTCCCGTCTTACCCCTAGGTTCTTCATGACATTTTTTTTTTCTTAGATTCCATATATATGTGTTAGCATACGGTATTTGCCTTTCTCTTTCTGACTTACTTCATTCTGTATGACAGACTCCAGGTCCATCCACCTCACTACAAATAACTCAATTTCGTTTCTTTTTATGGCTGAGTAATATTCCATTGTATATATGTGCCACATCTTCTTTATCCATTCATCTGATGATGGACACTTAGGTTGTTTCCATCTCCTGGCTATTGTAAATAGAGCTGCAATGAACATTGTGGTACATGACTCTTTTTGAATTATGGTTTTCTCAGGGTATATGCCCAGTAGTGGGATTGCTGGGAAGCAGCCACATAGCATAGCACCAGCTCGGTGCTTTGTGACCACCTGGATGGGTGGGATAGGGAGGGTGGGAGGGAGGAAGATGCAAGAGGGAGGAGATATGGGAACATATGTATAACTGATTCACTTTTTTATAAAGCAGAAACTAACACACCATTGTAAAGCAATTATACTCCAATAAAGATGTAAAAAAAAAAATGGGCAGAATAACTGAATAAACATTTTTCTGAAGAGGAAATGCAGATGGCCAACAGGCACATGAAAAGATATTCAACATCACTAATCATCAGGGAAATGCAAATCAAAATCACAATGGGCTATCACCTCACACCTGTCAGAATGGCTATCATCAAAAAGAACACAAATAACAAATGTTGGCGAGGATGTGGATAAAAGGGAACCCTTGTACACTGTTGGTGGGAATGTAAATTGGTGCAGCCACTGTGGAAAACAGTATGGAGGTTTCTCAAAAAACTAAATATACAACTACCATATGACCCAGCAGTTCCACTCCTGGGTATATATCCCAAAAAAAACAAAAACACTAATTCGAAAAGATACATGTACCCCAATGTTCATAGCAGTGTTATTTACAATGGTCAAGATGTGGAAGCAACCTAAACATCCATCAACATATGAATAGATAAAGAAGATGTGGTATATACATACAATGGGATACTACTCAGCCATTAAAAAGAATGAAATTGTGCCATTTGCAGCAACATGGATGGACTTGGAGGGTATAATGCTAAGTGAAATAAGTCAGACAGAGAAAGACAAAGACTATATGATATCACTTATATGTGGAATCTGAAAAATACAACCAACTAGTAAATATAACAAAAAAGAAAACAGACTCACAGATACAGAGAACAAACTAGTGGATACCAGTGGGGAGAGGGAAGGGAGAGGGGCAATATAGGGGTAGGGTATTAAGAGGTACAAACTATTATGTATAAAATAAGCTACAAGATATATTGTACAACACAGGGAATATAGCCAATATTTTATAATAACTATAAATGGTGTATAACCTTTAAAAATTGTGAATCACTATATTGTACACCTATGACATATAATGTTATACATCAACTATACTTCAGTAAAAAATAAATAAAAATAAATAAATAAAAGCAAAAGACTCACCATATCTGTGTAGAAAGGGTAATCAAGGCTCCATTATGAGCAAATTTGTCTATATTCGTTGTGTACAAAGGCCAGCAAAAATGTGTTTGTAGCTTGATACTGAAGACAGGTGTAATGAAAAGGGAAGGAAAATTTCACTGCTCCCATGTGGAAAGAGGAAATCATTAGAAAAGTAAATAGTTCTTTTAAGTAGTACATTCTATTTTGTAATATAGATACCCTAGAGCAAAAGAGAGTAAAGCGTTCTAAAATTATCAAGTTCTCCACCTTCACAAAGAAAGTAAATACGACAATTAGAAAAATCCAAGTGAAGTATATTTGATTTCTACTTGGCATAAATGCAAAGCAGAAAGACTTCTTAGGGTTTTTTCTTCCCTTTCACTATAAGTTGATGTCAAAATAATTGAAGAAAAAGAACTTCAAATCATGATCCTTTCTCCCTTCGTATCAAAGCCAAGGTTTTACTCCTAGTTATTTTAACAGGTAACATATTAAGTCAAAACAAAGTAAATTAAAATTCATGCACTGGAGGGCACATTTTTATCCGATTAAAGTGAGACAGTAAGTTATGCATCAGGTAAGTAAAACCATGCTTTCAGAGCAATTTGAAAGGGAAATACTTTTCTCCAGTTGTGAAACTTCATAACTATTTATTTTTAATAATTGGTAGTTTGACCTATTCTATTTCTTTTTAATTTTACAAGCAATACACTCCAGAATCATGTGATCTTCTATTATGTATATTTAAAATAACTATCTTCAATGCAAAGAATGAAATCAACATTATATGATGCAAGTTTATGTTTGCTTTTAATAAAATTAATAGGATTCCCTAGTAATGCTCATTGTCATCATGAATATAATACTAGATTCTCTAAACTTTTCCTGGACAAGAGTAAATATAAGTAACATAAAATAAATTCTAGCATTTTTGTGCCTAGCATTGTATATTATCTCTGATCCTTAAAAATCCGTGCAGGTTGTTATTATCCCCATTTTACATATGAAGACACTGAGGCTTAGAGAAGCTGAGCAACTTGCTCAGCACTGCATTCCTGGCAAATGGCCAGATGGGGATTGGAATCTAGATCTTCCACTGCTTCTATGTTATTATGCATATTTATATTATGTCAATTATCACATGGCCTTTGGATTTTAACAACTTTAATACAGCAGTGCCTGCTAGGGGACAAACAATTTGTTGTGTCCCCTAAACACCATCATTTTTTTAAAATGTTCTATTCTAAAAGAATGTTTTTCTGTTATTTAAATTTAATTAGAATGTAGACTCGTTCCAAATTATATAGATACTACCCTCACAATATTACAAAGGGTGATGAAGGCAAATGTTCTTGAGTAGCAGGCATTTCCAAATATTATTGTTTACAGTTAACTATAATATTTCAGAAAAGAAATATTCAATAAAGATAATATATCCATTAAGAATCAATGCATAACTTTGAGCCAAACCAATCTTGAGAAAGAAGAACAAAGCTGAAGACATCACATTTCCTGGTTTCAAATTATATTCAAAGCTATAGTAATCAAAACAGTATGGTATAAGCATTAAAAACAGACACATGGATCAGTGGAAAAGAATAGAGAGACCAGAAATAAGCCCATCCATATATAGTTGTTAATTACAACAAAGGAGCCAAAAATAGAGAAAGGAAACAGTCTCTTCAATAAATGATGTTGGGAGAACTCAACAGCCACATGCAAAAGGATGAAATTGGATCCTTATCTTCACCATCCACAAAAATCAACTCAGAATGGATTACACTTGAACATAAGACCTGAAACCATAAAACTTTTAGAAGAAAACATAGGGGTAAGCTCCTTGACATCAGCCTTAGCAATGATATTTTGGGTTTGACAGCAAAAGCAAAGGCAACAAAAACAAAATAAACATGTAGGACTGCATCAAACTAAAAGGCTCTGCTCAGCAAAGGAGAGCATGAACAAAATGAAAAGGCAACCTATGGACTGGGAGGAAATATTTGCAAACCACATATTCAATAAGGGGTTAATATCCAAAATATACAAGGAACTCATACAACTCAAAAGCAGAAAACCAAATAACCCAATTTTAAAATAGACAAAAGACCTGAATAGATATTTTTCCAAAGAAGACATACAAATGGTCAAGTACAGGAAAAGGTGTTCAATATCCCCAATTATCATGGAAATACAAGTCAAAACCACAATGAGATATCATCTCACACCTGTTAGGATGGCTATTATCAAAAAGACAAGATATAACAAACACTGTGGAGGATGTAGAAAAAAGAGAACCCTTGTGTACTGTTAGTGGGAATGTAAACTGATACAACCACTGTGGAAAAATGTATGGAGGTTCCTAAAGAAATTGAAAATATAACTACCATATGATCCAGAAATCCCATTTCTGGATATATATCCAAAGAAAATAAACAATTATCTCAAAGAGATATCTGTACTCCCATGTTCACTGCAGCATTATTCACAATAGTCAAGGTATAGAAACCAGAGAGTAGAAAAGTGATTGCCACTGGCTTGGTGGGGGAGGGGGAATAGGGTAGGGAGAAGTTGGTAATAGGGCACAACCTATCATTGTAAGTTGAGTAAGGTCCATAAGAGGATCTAACATATAACATGGTGACTATAGTTCATAGCACTGTATTATATAACCAAAACTTGCTAGAGAGTAGAATTTACATGTTCTCACCAATAAAGGGGGCAGGGTATATGTGAGGTGATGGATGTGTGGATTAACTAGATGGGGGAAATCCTTTCACAACATATACATATATCAAGTCATCGTATTGAATACTTTAAATGTCTTAAACAATTTATTTGTCAATTATACTTCAATACAGCTAAAAAAAGAAAGCATAATTTCAAACTAATCTATTTTTTAAATTTATTTATTTATTTATTTTATTTTTGGCTGTGTTGGGTCTTCATTGCTGCGTGCAGGCTTTCTCTGGTTGCAGCGGGTGGGGTGTTACTCTTCATTGCGGTGCACAGGTTTCTCATTGCGGTGGCTTCTCTTGTTGTGGAGCACGGGCTCTAGGCACGCAGGCTTCAGTAGTTGTGGCACACGGGCTCAGCAGTTGTGGCTCACGGGCTCTAGAGTGTAGGCTCAGTAGTTGTGGCACAAGAGCTTAGTTGCTCCACGGCATGTGGGATCTTCCGGACCAGGGCTCGAACCCGTGTGCCCTCCATTGGCAGGCAGATTCTTAACCACTGCACCACCAGGGAAGCCCTCAAACTAATCTTAATTGATGAGTTTAAACCACCTGATTCCTATGTAAAAGAGATATCTTTGGAAAATGATATACCTATGTTCTCAAATACATCAGCACACTAATAGTTTGAAATTTTGGGGGAAAAAAACTGCATTAACAAAACTCACTAAGCTCCAGTGGATAATGAGATTGTGATTCTGTACATACGTATGTACGGCAGTTCTCATAGCAGCAGCTGAAGAAGGAGGAAAAGGAAGAAAAAGAAGAAAAGGAGGAAGAAGGAAATAGAAGAAAGAGGAGAAAAAGTAGGAGGAAGAAGCAAGACGAAGAGACACAGGTGAAAGAAGTAGAGAGAAAGGAAAGAAGAGATGGAAGAAGAGATGGGAGGAGAGGAAGAGGAGGGGAGAGGAGAAAGAGAATCTGCCATGATAGTCTAATTCCAGATCATTATTTGAAATTCTGGGTACTTGAATTACATAGCTCTACAAGATCCTACTTGGGGACAGACAAAAAAATGATAGCCTACCAAGTCACCTCTGTCCCTAAATTTTGACGCTGCTGCCATAAAGTAGAGACTCTGTACTGTAAATTGGGGACTGCCACATTAAAGAGTATAAAGTCCAAATTACCATGAAGGGAAATAGAACTAATATTTATTGAATGCCTACTGTGTGCTAGACCTTTCATGAGGTGCATTACAAGTATTTTATCATTTCATAACATTAATATTATTCTAGCCATTTTACAGATTGGAAAACTGAGACTCAAAGAAGTTAAGTAACATCCCCATGGTTGCATCACAAGTAAGTGGTAGTCCAGAATTTAGAGAGTCCCACTGGACTCTTTCTATTCTTATCTCCTACTTCACTGCCCTAGACGTATGGTGCTTGTTAATGATACATTCTAAATAGCGGCAGCTCAAGGCTCTCTTCCCCCTGCCTCTCCTTGAGAAGAGCTGATGTGGCCAGAAGCCAGAGTCACTACCATTGAGCTAAGGGATTAGGGGTTGAAGATTTCAGTATGGTTCAAAGACTCTGATGTCAACATGGCTTGCTGCCCCATTGGATTCCTTAACTTTAGACTCCCATTCCTGGCTCTTCACCTGCTTAGACTTAAGTACTGTGTGACTAAAACTATTTGAGGGAAGAGATGGCCATGTGTGCTGTTGTCCATGGTCCTGAACCATTGTTCAGGTTAGGGTTGTTCATCTGGGAAGTAGTGGTTATGGACGTGGGATGGGGCACAAAACCAGGAAGGCCTAGCAGACCCAGATGTGGTCCAAAGAAAAGGAATTACTGAGTAAGTGGCTTAACCAGCACATCCAATACAACTTTCTGCAATGACGGTAATGCTCCAATTCTGCGCTGTTCAATATTGTTGCCATTAGTTACATGTGGCTATTGGGCACTTGAAATGTGGCTAGTAGATGAGTAACTAAATTTTTAATTTTATTTAATTTTAACTAATTTAAATTTAAATAGCCACAAGTGTACCATATTGTAGAGCACAGGTTAGATCATTAGCACTACGCTGCTTCCTGAAAATGCAAACTCCTGGGCACCACGTCAGATATACTAAGTCACAATATCTGGGATGAGTCCAGGGATGTGTACTTTTAACCATGAAATTCCTGTGCTCACTGACATTTGAGACCCACTATCCCGCAGGGCATCTGCACCAGCCTCCTCAAACTTTTCATTTGGGTCCATTGATACCTGCCACTTTCACTTCAGTTCCTAAGTTGGTCTTGACTTAGGAAGTTTAAGAGCCTCAGCCTCACAGTCAGCCCTGCCTGTACAATGGACCCAGTGGTTCAGGATGGTTGCTGACCTCCCATATCCTCCCTCTGCATCCCAAGATTCCTTAAAGACCAACTTTAAGGGCACTCATGACACACAAACTCTAAGCACCTGCCTCGCCCTGCCGTGAGTCACAGTACTCCCAAATTCATATGCTATTTGCCCTCCCTCCCCATGTATTTTTGTCTAGTCCAGAGAAGTAGGCTTGAGTTCTGCCTCCTTATGTCCCCTGCCCTGCCCCAATCCCCTCTAGTATAGGGATGGTGCTTTCCTAGTTACCACCAGTCTGTCTCAGATGAATCCTCATCTTTACAATCTCCATCCACAGGCAGGATGTGCGGTGAGCTCTCATGACACTGACGACTATCCTGACCTTCAAGTTGAGCTCACTTAGAATAGACCTTCAGGTTCTGATGAATGACTCATTCATCCACAAATTTGATATATCCTTGAACCAGTTCTCTTGCAGTGCCAATTCTCTGTAGCTGAGTCCTTTTCTCCAAGCTTCATATACTGATCACATGATCCAGGTTCCAGCATACTATACCTCTGAGCCCACCTGAGTTAACTAATTTTAATTTAATAATGGAAGTCAGAGATTAAAAACTAAATAATTATTTTCAGGACTGTAAATTCAATATCTGTTAAAGTTTTCAGGTACTATGTCTTCTCCCCACCTGCCACTACACGTGCATACATACCACACAAAACTTACACTGATACAACACTTTAAAAATAATTTCCCATGCATTGTCACGTTTGACCAAGAGAATGTACAGATTGCTACACTAATAGTCCCACATATATCAAGTCTCCGTACTGTGGCAAAGTTCCCACCCTCACTGACCCTGGGCTTGGTCATGTGACTTACTTTGGCCAAAGACATTTAGCAAATGTGACATAAGCAGAGACGTGGTAAGCATTTGCACATTGGGACTTGCCTTCTTGGAATTACTGCCATTGCCATGTAAGACACCTGGACTTGGCTGCAGAAGCAGCCACGTAGAGAACTGAGGCATTCTGTTGACAGTCCCAGACGACTGCCAGATCAGGGTGAGGCCAATCCTGGATCCACCGGGTAAACCCCAGATCACTGTAGCTGCATGAGTGACTCCAGAAAAGACCAACAGAAGAACTGCCCAGCAGAACTGAGCCCAAAGTGTGAGCAAATAAATTATTATGTTTTAGGCCACCGAGTTTTGAGATAGCTTTTTCCTTAGCGACAGATAACTGATACACAGAATGACCCTGGGAGATATTGTTTTTGTTCCTATTTTATGTTAGGAATATGAGCTTCAGAGAGATTAGGTAATTTATCTAAGGTCTTGGAGCTAGAAAGCAGCAGAAGAGGGTCTAGAACTTCAGTCTGTCCCCAAGTTCAGCACCTCTGCCCTACTCTAAACTGCATCTACACAACCTCCATTCAACTAGTAAAGCATCATTGATGACCCTAGTCCTCCCCAGACCCCATTTGCTGACCTAGTTACCAACCTCCAGCAGCCCTTTATTGAGGATAAGGGTCATCCCACCTCCCTCTCGGCCTGCTGGTGACCTCACCTCATTACTTTCATTAGGCAAAAACTAAGGCCAGGAATTATTTTAAGGGAACCACTTGAATACAGCTAATGGAAACAGTAAAAGTTGAGGTTACTTTACTTGCAAAATGAATATTCTGGCCTGCAGTCCTGACTTAGGTCATCATAATGGAGAAAAAAGAAAAACTTATTTGGTCTGGAGGAAAATGACAACTATCTAAGGATTAAAGAAATTCATTAGTGAAAAACAGATTTTGGAATCGAAGGTCTTATTCACAGAGAACATTATAGTTAAATTAATTCTTTAATGCAAAACAGAAGAATGAAATGAAGTTAAATGACAAAACTGTGAAAACAGGCCACAAAGCTGAACACAACTTTAAAATGGAAATCTTGGGGTAAATAAGCCTCTGACAGAAGTATTATGAAAAATCTCACCTTTTGGGAAGTTGTACATGAATTACCGAAAGAGTAAGAAGATATGAACAGTTTCATCCTTCATTTCTTCCCCAGATTCTTGAATAACATCAACATCCCCGTTGGGCTAATTCATGGATTTAGTTCCAGCTGAAGCAAATGATTTGAAAGCAGCCCCTGCTTCTCAACTGGAGATGTGTTTACTGGGCTATTAACAAAAGGCATGTTAACTGGTCTTCCAAGTTTGGGGCTTGGGAGCCCAAAACTTAATTTTAAAATTAAAATTTTCACATCTGAATGTAAAACAGTTAGAAAGCAGGTGACCTAAATTAAGTGAACTGATCTCCAAGTCAGTTGGAGAATAACTCTTAGTGTGATGATGTGAGGTCATTATGAAAGCTGGTTCAAACGACGGCGTAGATAAAACGTGTGAATTCATAAACAAGCTTTCTCTGACCCATTAATTTTCCTGCAGTCCTCTGTCCACACAACTGAGTGCACAATCACACAGGTGTGTCAAGCAGCGCTGCCTAGCCTGGCCCCGTGTTTGTTCCAGTAGAACTTGTGCGCCCACGTAATTTCACTCAGGAAAGGGAAACAGCGTGGGCTGCTGCGGAAGCGCCACTGCCTTTAAGCCACAGTTTAACCGCTCTGTGGCTCGTGGTTGTCGTCGGTAAAAGGTGAGTAGAAAGACTCATCCTTCCTACTTCACAGAGTTGCAAGCATAAAAAAATGTAAACATGCTTTGAAAAAGTTAAAAATGCTGAGCAAAACCAAAGTGCTTTGTATCTGGTGAAGAGTATGAAAAGGGGAAACCACGAGGCTGCAGGTGATGTCTCACATAAAAGCAGAGGCTTTGGGCTTCCCTGGTGGCGCAGTGGTTGGGAGTCCGCCTGCCGATGCAGGGGACGCGGGTTTGTGCCCCGGTCCGGGAAGATCTCACGTGCCGCGGAGCGGCTGGACCCGTGAGCCATGGCCGCTGAGCCTGCGCGTCCGGAGCCTGTGCTCCGCAACGGGAGAGGCCACAACAGTGAGAGGCCCGCGTAACGCAAAAAAAAAAAAAAAAAAAAGATTCATACCCTGAATGCTGGCCTGGCAATGAAGGCTCTTCAAAATAAGCAGAGCTAATTTTGCTTCATTTTTCCTCTCCTCTCCTTGTAGAGACTTGTACCCTGAACTCCACCAGATTGCACCACCACTGGATCCTGACCAGGCTCTTTGCTTTGCCACCTCAAAGCCTTTCAACTTGTCCTTCCTTCTTCTCCCACCTAGGCCTTGATTATTTTTGCAAAGAGTGCATCTTGCGTTTTCTATCTGTTTCTACTTCGAGGTTTTTTCGGCAAAGAGTGCATCTTGCGTTTTCTATCTGTTTCTACTTTGAGGTTTTTTTGGCAAAGAGTGCATCTTGTGTTTTCTATCTCTGTTTCTACTTTGAGGTTTTTTTTGGCAAAGAGTGCATCTTGCGTTTTCTATCTCTGTTTCTACTTTGAGGTTTTTTCGGCAAAGAGTGCATCTTGCGTTTTCTATCTCTGTTTCTACTTTGAGGTTTCTCTTTTAGAAAGCAACCTGTTGAAACCTCACCCTGACAAGACAAGATGTGATCTCTTTTTTTGCTGCCCACAGCCTTTTAAACATCTCTTAAAGCTCTTCTATTCTGCCTTGTGTTATCATTTTTTTCTTACTTTTTTTTTCTTTTTTGGTTCGAATGGAAACTTCAGATGCAGAGAATCTTATTCATAAGTGTGTTCCTCCCCAAATGCCAAAACCAGTGTCAAATACATGTAGTGTAGGTACAAGAAAAGTACTAGATGTAATACAATCAAAAACCATCTATTTAATTGGATGAAATAGACTAGTTTGAACACAGAGCATTCTTTTATTTCAGTATTAGTGCACGCGAAGTTATATATGGAGATAATAAAATGGTATGGAAAAATGTGTGGCTGTATGTAAACGGGATTTGGAGACCTTGTGCTATGCGGAAGAAAGAAAATCATTTTTCAGAATGTAGGTGAAAGAAAGAGAAATTATTGATTTGTTATTATTAACCTTGTGTATACGGCTTTGTAAGTGGGTCTTTATTAAATTTTGCATGATTATTGTCGTGAATGAGAATTAGAGGAATTCTTCTAGGATATAATTAAGCATGGGCTAAATGCAAATTGCATAGTTTGAAGTCACACAAGGGTAGCTTAAGTTTAACGTGACAATATTTCAGAATACTATTTTCTTATGTGAGGACTCCAGAATAACCGTGATCATTTTTTTTTTTTTAGGTGGCAGACCTTTATTTCTGCTCCCTGTTAGATTTCTTGTGTTTTAAAAAGCCTCTGGTTTTTTGTTTTTTGTTTTTTTTTTTTTTTGCGGTACACGGGCCTCTCGCTATTGTGGCCTCTCCCGTTGCGGAGCACAGGCTCCGGACACGCATCACAAAACCCAACGTGGGAGATTTAACTGGAGAGCCCACTTCATAAAGCTGAGACTGCAAAGGGCCACAGCACCAGTGTAAGAGCGAACTAGAAAAAGAAGGAATTGAAAGCAAAATTATTTACCTAGAAATTTAGTCTTGGAGAGGGCAGGACACTTTCCCCAAAACTGTTAACCACAAGCCAGCCTTCATACCAAAGTCATACTACCGGGGCAGGGGCACAGGGGGGTTTCCCATAAATCACAAGCTAAGAAGTCAGTTTAAAGTTGTCCTGGGCTGGTAGTTCCTCCAGGTTTCTGGCAGAAACGAATTCAAATCCTCTCTGGAGTCTGCTTTATCAGTTTCAAAGAATTCACGCAAAACAAAAAATGAAATATGAAGTCACAGTAAAAAAAAAAAGACACAAAACATAACAGGACAGAAACAATACCATGAAGCCCAAGCCCAAGCCATCAGAACAGACCTGAAAAAAATGTCTAAAAGGTTTTCTGTCTAAATAAATTAAAGAATGGTTTAAAATTATGAGGGAAAAAAAGCCACTGTAGAAATGATGAAGCATATTAATACATATATTATATATATATATATGTAGTACTCATTTTGGCAGCACATATGCTAAAACAAATATAACTCCCGGAACAAAAAAAATTAAAGCCTAACAGACAGACTAGAAAAAGCTCAAGTGTGAAATGGGAAGATAGATGAAATAAATCATCCCAAAGGCAGCATAGAGAGCCCATGATAGAAATCACAAAAGAGAGACTAAGAGATATGTGACATCAGAGCTCTAAAAGGACAACAGAGAAAAAAATAGGAAGAAAGAATATTTGGATTGATGATTAAAATTTTTTCAGAAGTGATAGGACACCTCTCCACAAGTTGAAGAAGCCTAATGAATCCCAAGCTTGATAATAAAAAGGAACCTATGCCTGGATACATCCTGGAGAAAAGCACAGAATAACAAAGACAAGGAAAATCTCTTAAAAGCAGCCAGAGAGAAAAGACAGCTAACCTTCAGATAAAGCACAAAGACAGACACAGCAAAAATCAAAAGACCATGGAACAATATTTTCAAAGGGCTGAGAAAAAAATAGCTGACACTCTAGAACTGTAAACTCAAAATGTCTTTTAAAAAAGGGACAAAGGAAGATATTTTCAAACACAAATAGCCTGACAGACTGCTACCAACAGACACTCGATAAGGGAAATTCTAAAAGATATATATTTTATGCAGAAGGAAATCGATCCCAGATGGAAGATCCAAGATGCAAAAAGAAATCATCAAGAAAGAAAGTAGTAAATATGTGGATAAAACTAAATAAACATTGATTTTATAAATAATGATAATATTGTCTTATGGAGTTAAAAGAAAACAAAATAAACCTAAAATGGATGCCAAAATAATACATTTCAGGACTGTCATGATTAAATGTTTTACAATAACTGTATTACTAGAGAAGAGGGTGATGATATGATTAACTTTAGGATTTGATAAGCCAAATATGTATATTAAAATATCTAGGATAACAAGTAAAAGAATAGAAACAAAGCATATAATAAAGAAGAAAATGGAATGAGAAAAAAACTCAATTCAAAAGAATGCAAGAAAAAAAAGAGAAAAATGACATTAAAAAGGTAGGACAAATAGAAAATCCATGATAAGATGTAGAAATTTATCCAAGTATATCAATAACTACTATCAGTAATAAATGTAAATAGATAAGTATCTAGTGGAAACAATATGTTTTCCAACTGTATAAAACAATAAACAAAATGCACTTAAAGACTGTTTAAGAAAACACATCTAAAATACAAAAGTATCTACAAAAGAAATGGCCTCTACCCTTCATAAATATCAAGAACATGAAAGAAAGACTGAGGAAGTGTTTCTGGTCAAAGAGACTAAAGAAATATGACAAGTAAATACAATGTGTGGTCCTGAATTGGACCCTGGACCAGAAATTGTTTTTCTCCTTTGCTGTATAGAATATTAGTGAGATAGATGGTGATATTTGAATAAAGTACACAGAGTAGACAACAGTACTGGATCACTGTTGATTACCTGATAATGCCTCTACCGTGAAAAGCACATGTCCTGTCTAGTCTGCTAATCCAAGAAGGGTGAGGGGCATGCAGAGCACAGTTGTCTCAACCCAACCACAGTCCTCAGAAAATATGAGCTGCCCCCACTGCCACAGCATCAAACAAAGCCATGTGGCCTAGATCACCCCAAACCCAGATGACCCAAGATGCCTGAGAATAAATGTTTATTGTTGGATGCCATCGAGATTTGGGGGTGTATGTCTTGCTGCAATGGGTAACTTATACAGTAACACAATGAGATTATTCTAGGAAGAAAGGTTATTTTAACATTAGGAAAATCAACTGGCATAATTCACTATATGCTCAGTAAGCATATAAAAAAAGCATTTGATAAAATTTAACATCCATTCATGACTGTTAAAAAAATTAGCAATAGAAAAGTTTGCTCTGATGGATATTGACCTATTATTAAGCTATAGCAAATAAGATTGTTTGGTTTTTGTCCAGAAACAGTGAAATAGAATAAATGAGAGAGTCCAGAAAAGGATACACCCATATATAAATAGTTAAGAGAGGTAGGAAAGGAAATTTGGCATAGGAAAATGGGCAAGTCAAGTATTTTCAACAAATGGTGTTGAAACAACTGGGCCTCCATATGCAATAAAGTGAACTTTGATCTAAACTTCACATCTTATGCAAAAAAAGAGAGAGAGCGAGAGAGAGAGAGCATGGCAGATCAATTAGGAAAAGACAAGTGTGTTTTCAATAAATGGTCCTGGGACAGTTAGCTATTCAAATGAAAAAATTAAATTGTATCCCTATATCGCATTATATGTAAGGATCAATTCCAGATGGACTAAAAATCTAAACACAATAAGAAAAAAACATAAAACCTTAAAAAATAATAAAGGCAAATACATTTATGACTTCAAGGTATACTCAGAGAAGTATTTCTTAAATAAGACATAAAAAACATAACTGTAATAATAAAGATTGATAAGTTATACTACATTAAATAAGAATTTGTGTCCGAAAGAAAACAATGAAAAGACAAGCCACAGAGTAGGAAAAATATTTACAACACGTATGTATAATCAGCAAAGGACTAATGCCCAGAATATACAATATACAAAGAACTACAGTTAACACAAAGAATAGTGAGGTTAAGAAAGAAATTCCCACTAACAATGCAGAGAATACAAATAGCTTTTGCTCTTATTTTAAAACTGTAGACTTGTTGAGCTCAGGGATCCTCAGAGATCATCATCCCAACTACTGAATCTCCTATTTCTCAGGTGGTCACCAAGACCCAGGGAGCAGAGGGCTGGCTGGGTAGCAGGTCCTGTGTCCATGCTGCTTCTTCTTCTGAATCTCGGCATTCCCAAGACTGGTTCAGTGTCGAAACTTAGGTGTGGTCTCATCTCTGTAGCAGTCTTTTTTTCCAATCAAAAATTCTTCACTTCAAGAATTAAGAGAGCACGCTCAATGACGAGAGAGTCTGGTTGATGGCAGCATCCACCTAGAATACTTTTAAATATCTAGCCATGTAAAGCCAAAGGAATATCCACAGCATTTCAGCTGCTGGAGTTTGTCCTGAACTCTATTTATGTTTCCAAAGAGCAGCTTATTTTGTGCCGCATTATATTTCTCTCCTCTTTGTGGGCCAGATTCAATTTGTCACTACTTAGATATTGAACACTTTTTGCAAATTAAAGAGAAAGTCACCTCAGGCAACTCTCAAATACAGGCTTAGTGGAGACTTGATGATACTGCAAATCATTAAAGAGCTTAGGTTCTGTTCCACTGCCCTCACTGATCAAATAGAGGGCACTGCTTTGAAGCCAGCAAGGACCCCTGGGACCGACTTAATGCTTTTGCCTTCAGCTTCTCAAGTTTATCATGTTACTAATGTTTGAGCTTCTGGATTCTGCTGGCTAGTTTAATCATCTTGAAGTACAATAGTACTATTAATGCTGTTAGAAATGATTTCTCCTTCTTTGCATTAACTGTTTCCTCTGCTTGATTCATTCATTTTATCCACAATTTTGTAACTTCAAGTTTTCTTCTCATAATCCTTCTCTTTCTGGTCATTCAAAGTAAAGATTATTCTGTCCTCTTTCTGTTAGGATAATCTGTTGCTATGGAAATAGAGTTCCCAAACAGGGATTAAATGATCCAGGAGTACTAAAGAAAGAAAAAAAGGATTTTTCTAAGAAAAAATTTGTGTTCAAATACAATCCCTTTAAACTAGGCTGTCATAAAAACATTATACAATTATTAATTAAGCACTATATATCTAGCAAGGCGCTAGGTCCTAAGCAATAAAGAAAAAGAAAGTCCATAAAATTGTGTTCCAGCTGAGGAAACAGGACACATGTATAAGCAATGTAAGACTGTTTATAATTCAGAGGTTAAAAAATACATTTGGGATCATAAAAGCAGTAAAAAAAAAAAAAGTATTGTAAAAAAATACATTTGGGATCATAAAAGCAGTCAAAAAAAAATCACAGTAGACTAACAAATAAAGGTAGATGGGCTTGATGTGAATGAGCCACTAGTGCAAGGCTTTAAGGCCAAAATCAGTCATTTTCAAAAATTTATTTATTTGGCTACATTGGGTCTTCATTGCTGCACGTGGGCTTTCTCTAGTTGCAGAGAGCGGGGGCTACTCTTCGTTGCACTGCGCAGGCTTTTCATTGCAGTGGCTTCTCTTGTTGCACAGCACCAGCTCCAGGCACGTGGGCTTTGGCAGTTGTGGTTCGCAGGCTCTAGAACGCAGGCTCAGTAGTTGTGGCACACGGGATTTGTTGCTCTGCGGCATGCGGGATCTTCCCGGACCAGGGCTCGAACCCATGTCCTCTGCATTGGCAGGCAGATTCTTAACCATTGCACCACCAGGGAAGTCCCCAAAATCAGGAATTTTAATTTCATAATTAGAAGTTAGGTTTGGAAAGAAAGTGTAATGTGATCAGCTTGCTGCCCAGGGAAGATGACTTCATTTGTTCATTTGGTGAACATTTTTTGAAGATCTAATTGGCATTGGGTCCTGGGCTAAGCAAGAGGGCATAAGACAGTAGAAAATACTGAAACAATGTGTCTTGGATCAGGTTCCCCAGAAGCGGAGTTTGGGTGCACGTGATTTATTAAGGGAGTTCCTTAGAGAGAGAATAAGAGAAACAGAATAAGGCTGGAGAAGGAATTAAGATGTGGTGTTAGCAAGGGACTGGCTTCAGCTTGATCCCTTGGAGAGCTCTGGAGCATGATCATTTCCCACAGAATTGGTCTCACTTGAGGCAGTGAGAAAGCCTTTTGTACGCCCCTACCATGCAAGGGCTGGAGGCTGCCCCCAGGAAAAGTGGGTAGGTAGTTTACCAAATGAGTTAGCTCTCTTTGAGCAAAGGGCAATTCTCCAGACAAGGGAGCAGGACTGAGCTGTTAGTAACCAATGATTATGGCAGCTGTGGGATGGATGCCCTTGCCTGTTAATAGGGATCTCAGAGGGACACCAGCAGTGTAAACAATGTTTTCAAATTATTAAGAGAAATTTATTTTGAACCTAGAACCCTATACCTGGCCCTCTAGCCTCTCTATGAAAGAATTACTTGAGAGCAATATTGGAGCAGCAAGATAAATGAGTTCAAGAAAGAGAAATGCATGGTATACAAGAAAAAATACAAACAAAGGAATACATAAAATGTCAAGATAATTCTAATAATTCTTAATGCAGAAATCAAAAAACAAAAAAAAAACCCTGGAAGTAGAATTCCAGATGATTACCGTAAGGCAGATAGTGGTGTAGGATGAGGAACAGAAAAATCAAAGTATCCTAAGGTGAGCAGCAGTGTATCTGGAGAGGAAGAAATAAACACAAATTAACTCTGGGCCTGTGTTCTCCAGCATGGTTGTTATGGGCTGATTTGTGTCCCCGCAAAATTCATAAATTAAAGCCCTAACCGGGCTTCCCTGGTGGCGCAGTGGTTGAGAGTCCGCCTGCCGATGCAGGGGACATAAGTTCGTGCCCCGGTCCGGGAAGATCCCACATGCCACGGAGCGGCTGGGCCCGTGAGCCATGGCCGCTGAGCCTGCGCGTCCGGAGCCTGTGCTCCACAATGGGAGAGGCCACAGCAGTGAGAGGCCCGCGTACTGCAAAAAAAAAAAAAAAAAGCCCTAACCCTCAGTAGCTCAGAATGTGACTGTATTTGGAGATAGGGCCTTTAAAGAGACAAGTAAGTTTAAATGACATTGTTAGGGTGAATCCTAATCTAATCTGACTGGTGGCCTTGTAAGAAGAGGAAGTGTGGATACACAAGTGACACCAGGGATGTGTGCACACAGTGGCAAGGCCCTGTGAGGACAGGGCAAGAAGACAACCATCTACAAGTCAAGGAGAGAGACCTCAGGAGAGACCAAACCTGGCAACACCTTGATCTTGGACTTCCAGGCTCCAGAACTGTGAGATAATACATTTCTGTCATTTAAGCCACCTATGCTGTGGTATTCTGTTATGGCAGCCTGAGCAAACTAATATCATGGTACTTGCTGGCTACATATGGCTATTTAAATTTACATTCATTAAAATTAAATAAGTTGGGCTTCCCTGGTGGCGCAGTGGTTGAGAGTCCGCCTGCCGATGCAGGGGACACGGGTTCAAGCCCTAGTCCGGGAAGATCCCACATGCCGCGGAGCAACTAAGCCCGTGCGCCACAACTACTGAGCCTGTGCTCTAGAGCCCGTGCTGCACAACAAGAGAAGCCACCGCAACTAGAGAAAGCCCACACGCAGCAACGAAGACCCAACGCAGCCAAAATAAAATAAATGAATAAATTTCTAAAATTAAAAACTTAAAGGATAATGATTAGAAAGAGAGAAATAAAAATTAAATGACGAAAACATAATAAATCTAACAAAAGACCCAAAAGGATGAAACACCAATAAAATAAAGCAGTGGGAATATAACCGACCATATCAATAATCATAATAAGCATAAATATATTAAATTCCACCTTTAAAAGACAAATTGCACTTTGGGTAGAGAAGGAAGGGAGGGAGGGAGGAAAGGAGAAAGGGAAGAAATTATGAAGTAAAATTAAAAACAGAGGTATGGAAAATATACAATTGGTAAGAAAATGCAGCAATATTATTGTTAAACAGAATAGGATTCAAGTCCAAAAAACAGTAGCTGGAACAAAAAAGAATATTTTATATTAAAAAACGGTGCAATCAATCACAAAGATTGATAACTCTTCGAAATGTAAGGTAAAACTGTCAAATCCATGAATGGCTACATTCAGAGTGGAAACTTCATACTCACAGAAGGAAAATATACTCTTGGATCAGTAACAAGATTTGACATATATTAGATCACAGGTAAAATTTCAATAAATTCCGGAAGTCAGAAGTCTTACAAGCCATAAAACTGACCACATCACAATAAAAAGAGAAATTAGTGAAAAGAGGGAAGCAAAATATTTATCAACTGGGACATATTTTGAACATGCTCCTAAATAGTTCCTGGAATAAAGAGGAACTCAAAATGTTTTTTAGAAACACTATTTATTTATGTTATTTAGGAACATTACTTAGGAAACACTATTTAGAAAGGAACGACAATGAAAGCATGTATTCAGTCAAGATTCTGAGTTGGCCTATACTAATACATATATATGGAATCTTAACCCAAAAAAATGGTTCTGATGAACCTAGGGGCAGGACAGGAATAAAACCGCAGATGTAGAGAATGGACTTGAGGACGTGGGGAGGGGGAAGGGTAAGCTGGGACGAAGTGAGAGAGTGACACTGACACATATACACTACCAAATGTAAAACAGATAGCTAGTGGGAAGCAGCTGGGTAACACAGGGAGATCAGCTCGGTGCTTTGTGACCACCTAGAGGGGTGGGATAGGGCGTGTGGGAGGGAGGCTCAAGAGGGAGGGGATATGGGGATACATGTATACGTATAGCTGATTCACTTTGTTATACAGCAGAAACTAACACACCATTGTAAAGCAATTATACTCCAATAAAGATGTTAAAATTTTTTTAATTAAAAATAAATAAAAAGTAAAAAATTTTTAAAAGATTCTGAGTGGGAAGCAATAGAAACCAACTCGGGCTGACTTCGGCAGAAAATGAATTTATTAACAGGACATTGATTAGCCCACAGAATCACTGGCTTGGCAGCAGAACTAGACTCAGGGCTACACAGTTAGAACAATGCCCACCACAGTGCCACTGAAGCAATCTGGGGAGGACAATGCTCCTGCCACCACCAGGTGCCAGCAGCTGCTTCTTGCACCACTGAATCTGACAGCCATGGATGCTGAGACTGCCCTGGTGGTCCTGCCCCAAGAAGTTGGTCTTGCTGCCAGTGCTACTGCTGTCACTTCTGTGCACTGCTAACTCTCACTGCAAAACCAGGATAGCATACCTATGCTTGGAGCCTAGATCATGTGCCTGTGTTCATGCTGCAAGACAGAACAACATTTTCAGCTTTTATAGAAAAGGCAGGCTTTGCCTCCCACTAAGACTTACCAACTCAAGAACAAAATAAGCCCAAAGAAAGTAGTAGAAAGCAATTAACTAAAACAAATAGAAAAATTAACAAAATGGAAAACAAAAATCAGATAGACTTGATTTTTTAAAAGATAGACAAGCTTTTATCATACTTGATTAAGGAGAGAGCGAGGAAAAAGAAACACAGACACCTTTTAGGCTAAGAAAAGGAACATGACTAGATAGAATTCTTATTTTTAAAATAATATTACATACGGGTTATTATCAATAAATCTGAAAACTTAGAGTAAATGGATATTTTCAAAGAAAACATGAAATAACTGACTCAAGAGAAGACACAAAACACGAGATCAATAACCACTGGAGAAAACAGAAATGTAATTTTAAAAATCTATCCCCGAAAAGGCATCAAGAAGGTCCAGATGGCTTTACTAGTGAGTTCTAGGAAAATTTGGGGGGAAAAAAATGTGATTTCTGTTTTAGACAAACAATGCCAGATCGAGTATAGAAAAGGTGAAAAGTTTTTCCACTTCATTTTACAAATTAAATATAGCCATGTGACCAAAACTGGACAAAAATTGCATGCTGAATAAGACAGTTACTGACAATATGATTCAAAACTGTAGGTCCAAAAATCCTAAACCAAGTATTAGTAAATCAAACACAGCAGTATATTAAATATATATATG
This sequence comes from Phocoena phocoena, assembly GCF_963924675.1. Taxonomy (NCBI): domain Eukaryota; kingdom Metazoa; phylum Chordata; class Mammalia; order Artiodactyla; family Phocoenidae; genus Phocoena; species Phocoena phocoena. The sequence goes on from NC_089227.1 coordinate 81,802,849, forward strand.
TAATGACCAAATAAGGCTTATGGCAGGAATGCTAGGATGATTCAACATTAGGAAACCTCATTACCAAAGGAGAAAATATCAGGAGTTTCTCCATTTTGATAGATGTAAAAAATGCATTTGATAGAATACAGCAAGCTTTTTGAAATAAAAATCCCATTCTAAATTTTAAAAAAGCTTTTATGAGGTAAGAACAGAAAAAAATTCCTTTTCCGAGTTAGAAGTTAACCATCAGAAACATGCAAATTACTTTTGATGGTGAACTACTAGAGGCATTCTCATTGAAGACAAGGCCAAGAAAATGTATCACATAAAAGTTCTTGGGTTGAAAGAAATTGCCTGAAAGCAATTCTAACTAACTTGGTACAAAGGGAGGGAGAATTTATTGGAAAGCTTTTAGAAAGTTCTCAAAATCAACCAGAAGCCTGGAGAACCTAGCTCCAAAACAGACAGGAATTACTTGGTCTCTGGAATCAATGAATTACAGTTTTTCTTGCTTGCTTACACATGGGTCACTTCTTCAAGAGCCGAAGTCCTAGGACAGTAAATCCAAATGGCTAAGCTCCGGTCATGAACTTGCCCCTTGACTATGCAGGTGCACTGATGGGAAAGATCTAATGAAAAAAAAATGTCCAAGGGACCCTTCTATGTCCATAATAGGAGAGCAGGATCCCAGGATTTACCATTCTTCTATGACTGCCCACAGTGGAGGAGAGGTAATTCCACAAAATCAATCAATCAATCAAGGTGCTGTCAGAAGGAGAAAAGGATGCCAGGAAAATATAATTCTACCACAACATCCTAGTCAGTGTAATAAGACAAAAAACTATATATATATTTTTTAAGAAAAAGGAAATAAGTGGTAAAGATCTCAAAAGGAAAAGGTAAACACTCATTATTTGGAGATGATATCATTGTCAAGCTAGAAAATTCAAGAGAATCAACTGAAAAGTATTAATATATCAGTTTTATATATTATTATATTTGTAATTAATTACAACTTGTAATTAATACAAATTCATGAAGGTGGCTAAATACACTACCACCACAAAAAAATCAACAAATTTCCTACCTACTTGCAATAACCAATTAGAAAATGTAAAGAAAAAATATCCATTCACAGAAAGAGCAAAAACTGAGATATCCAAACAACCGTAATGAGAAATGGATAAAACTCATTAAATAAAAATATAAAAGTTTTCTGAAAGATATATTGAAGAAGACCTGAGAAAATGAAAAAATATACCATATTTCAGAATGGGAAAACTCAAAATTATAAAGCCACTCAACCTATAACACCAATCAAATCCAAACATAGTTTTTTACAGAACTTACAAACTTTTTATAAAGTTCATCTGGAAGAGAAAAACGCATAATAATACATTTGAAAACATGAGGGAGCATTTACCATACCAGGTTTCAAAACAGAGCTTTAATGATTAAAACGTGGTAGAGTCTACAGAGGACATGAGAGAATCTAGCAGCAGCCACATATTCATAATTTCTGTTATGACAAAGGCAGCATTTTACATTAAATGGCATTGGTACAACTGGCTAACCATTTGGAAACAAAATTAGATCCCTATTTCCTGTGTTGCACAAAAATAAATTCCACATACAGAGCTAAATGTAAAAACAAAACTATAAAAGCATCCTAAGAAAGTACAGATTATTTTAATATAATCTTGGGGTGAAAAGTTTTTTTTTTATCAGAACCAGAGGCCATATCTTGACCATTTCACTATATAAAAAATTTTAACTTTTAAATAATAAAAAGTACCTTTTAAAAGATAAAAACAAACAAACAAGCAAGCAAGCAAGCAAAGAAAAAAAACACAGCAACAGACTGGGAGAAAATATTTGAATGAGCTCCTGCAAATCAGTAAGAAAAAGACCAACAACACACTTTAAAAATAGGCAAGGGCTTCCCTGGTGGCGCAGTGGTTAAGAATCCGCCTGCCAATGCAGTGGACACGGGTTCGAGCTCTGGTCCGGGAAGATCCCACGTGCCGTGGAGCAACTAAAGCCGTGCGCCACAAATACTGAGCCTGCGCTCTAGAGCCCACGAGCCACAGCTACTGAAGGCCGCGTGCCACAACTACTGAGCCCACACGCCTAGAGCCCATGCTCCACAGCAAGAGAAGCTACTGCAATGAGAAGCCTGTGCACTGCAACAAAGAGTTGCTGAGTAGCCCCCACTCGCTGCAACTAAAGAAAGCCCACGTGCAGCAACGAAGACCCAACGCAGCCAAAAAAAAACCAAAATAAAAATAAATAAAATGAAAGGTGACATAAAATGTGTGCTAATTTTCAGCTTGCTATGACTTGCTGTTTACAGTTTCAGAAAGAAACCACACACTAAATCACAGGTACCATAGAATTACAAAATTACTTCATTCTCTAGACATTTACATAGTGCAGATCAGTGAAGTTGTAATGCTGAATTCTCCTTTACTTCATACCCAGGAGTCAACCTATTACCCCGAATCCTGGTTCTCTACCTCCTCCCCACTACTGCCCAATTTTTGGCCATTTGGCTAGTCATTACTCAAAATATAAATAGGAAGAAAGAAAGGCAGGAGTTTAAAATTCATAAGCAATGTACTGTACAGTGTGAAGAAATTTTATAAAATTTTTGATGATGCTTGGGGGACAGAGGTTGATTGTGATTACTAAAACACATTTGGAAAATTCTCTGAGTCTTTATGTCTACACCTCAGCCATCTCCTACCCCAGCAACACAGATAATAACGAAGGCCAAGCATAAACGATACCTCCTTTGAAAAAACTGCCTGTACTCCCCTGTACAGTTAGTCCTTCAGCCTCCTTGGTCTGAAAGCACTCTGTTTGGTACCTCCTATAGTCTAGTAGTTGGAATGCTATCTTTTAATGTTTTCCAGATATGTCTTGCCCTTTTCTCTGTGCATGCCACATAGACAATGACCTCTCTGATGCATCTGTATAGCTCTTGTGCCAGCCACAGTGTTTGATACATAGGTAATATATAGAGTTTTGTTGAATGAATGAACGAATGGTGTGACTTTCATTCAGCAGTTTACCACTTTTGACCAACTCCTGCCTTGTCCACTAAGTATATACCTCTTCCACTGTTATGTTACTAGCTTTCTGGATACTACTTCTCACCTCCTTAGTCCCTTGCAGACATACAATGTTCCCAAAATGCTCCAGACTCAAGTCAGAGGAGGAAGAAGAAGCAAAAGAAATAGAGAACTCATTTCCATAATGTCAGGAGCCACACGATTTGGACTATAGCTATAACCCAGGCCTTAACAAACAGTCAAAATTACCCCAGGGTGTAAGTTTTGAAATTCCAGTACTGGGTGAAAGAAGTCATCCTTGCAATATGGCAAAGAAAATAAACCTCAAAAATGTATGAACAATATAATAATAACAACTAACATTTATTGAGCACTTACTCTGGGTCAGCTACTGTTCTAAATAATTTTAATTGTACTGTAGCTTTATAAATGGTCCTGATATCTGGTAGGACAAGTCTCCCATCTTGCCCTTCTTCAAGAGTACTGTGGCTCTCTTTGGTTTAGGGCTCTTCCATATAAATTTTACAATCAGTTTTTCAAGTTCCACCAAAAATGAAAAAATCCCTTTGAGATTTTGATTAGAATTGCATTGAATTTATGAATTATTTGGGGAAGAATCAATGTCTCATGACACTGAATCTTATATCACGTAGTATACCTCTCCATTTTTTTAGATCTCTTTTAATGTCTTTCTATGAAGTCTTATAATTTACTTCATAAAGGTCACATATATCTTTTGGAAGATTTATTCATAAGTACCATATTTTTGTTGCTATCATAAATGGGATATTCTTTCTTCTGTTATATTTTCTACTTGTTGATGGCAAATAGTTTGTACAATAACATTAGATCCAACCACCTTCTTATTAATTCTGTAACAAGCCTATAGATTCTTTGAACTTTCTGGGTAGAGATTCATATTATCTGCAAATAATGACTAATTCGCTGACTTATTTCTTGCCTTACTAAAAATCCAATAAAATGTTGATGAGAACTGACAATAGTGAATGTCACTGGCTTTGCCAACTGTCATGGCAGATCTTAAAAAGAATGTTTCTAAGATTTGAACATTAAGAATCATGTTCACTGCATCATTACTAGAGAAATGCAAATTAAAACTACAATGAGGTATCACTTCACACCTGTCAGAATGGCCATCATCAAAAAGTCTACAAATAATAAATGCTATAGAGGGTGTGGAGAATAGGGTGTGCTGTTGGTGGGAATGTAAACTGCTGCAGCCACTATGGAGAACAGTATGGAGGTTCCTTAAAAAACCAAACACAGAACTACCATATGATCCAGCATTCCCACTCTTGGGCATATATCCAGAGAAAACCATACTTTAAAAAGATACATGCACTGCAATGTTCACTGCAGCACTATTTACAATAGCCAAAACACGGAAGCAACCTAAGTGTCCATCAACAGATGAATGGATAAAGAAGAAGCAGAGTATATTTACAATGGAATACTACTCAGCCATGAAAAAGACTGAAATATTGCCATTTGCAGCAACATGATGATCTAGAGATTATTATACTAAGTGGAGAAAATCAGACAAAGACAAATATATGATATCACATATACGTGGAATCTAAAAAATAATACAAATGAATTTATTTGCAAAACAGAAACAGACCCATAGACATAGAAAACAAATTTACAGTTACCAAAAGGAAAAGGATGGGGAGAGATACATTAGGAGTAAGGGATTAACAGATACATACAACTATATATAAAATTGATAAACAACAAGAATTTACTGTATACCACAGGGAACTATACAATATCTCGTAAAACCTATAGTGGAAAATAATCTTTAAATATATATATATATGTGCGTATGTATAACTGAATCACTTTGCTATACACCTGAAACTAATACAATATTGTAAATCAACTATAGTTCAATACATAAATAAATAAAAGTTTTAAAAAATAAGAATAATGTTCACTGAAGTGTGTTGCTGTTCTTTTAATACCTGTTATCTGGTTAAGGGAATATCTTTCCATATTTAACTTCATGAGATTTTTTAATAAAATCATAAACAGGTTTTGAATTTATCAAATATTTTTCCTGAATCTATTGAATTCATTTTTCTCATTTAATGTCTTGATATTATGAATGGTATTTATAAATATTTGAATGTTAAACCACCCTTGCATCTCTAAGATAAACCCAATTAAATCATAATATATTATCTTTTTTATACACTGCTGGATTTTGGCTTGTTAATATTTAGTGTACAATTTTTGAAAGTTCAGGAATGAGATTGGCCTGTAATCTTCCTTCCTGTACTATCCTTGTCAAATTTGGGGGTTTTACGTTTATAACAGGTTCACAGAATAAGTGAGGAAGTATTGTCTCCTTTTCTATATTCTGGAAGCATTAGTCTAAGACTGAAATGACTTGTTCATTAAAGTTTGGTAAAAAATCTGGGCCTGGTATTTTTTTATGGGAAGATTTTAACTAATTTCATTTCCTTTTTCTATTTCTTTCCTCTGATGAGTTTGAAATTATAGAATCGATTTCTATTCTTTTAGTAGTAACCTTTGTAATTTTTAGATTTTATTTTTATTTTTATCAAATATACATGTGGATATAGCTTAGTGTCAAATAGTTCTATGAATTCGTTATGTAAAACAGCAGTTCCCTAACCCCTACATGCAGCCCCATTTCCTGATTCCCAGAGGTAAATCCTCTCAATTTTTTCATTGATTCTTTTGATATTTATATCCATAGCTCTACATAACATGCTTATATTATTACTTCTTGGTTTTTCTGTTTTAGGCATTACCTATTACCTTCCCACCTTGGAAAACAAGAACTTAATACACTCTCACACATACTCTATATCCTCATAAACCTACCATATACACACAAACACTACCCTTCAATCTTCACAATATAGCTATTTGAATTTTTTTAATTAATTAATTTATTTTTGTCTGTGTTGGGTCTTCGTTGCTGCATGTGAGCTTTCTCTGGTTGCGGTGAGCGGGGGCTACTGTTCGTTGCAGTGCGTGGGCTTCTCAATGCAGTGGCTTCTCTTGTTGCCGAGCACAGGCTCTAGGCGCATGGGCTTCAGTAGTTGTGGCATGCGGGCTCAGTAGTTGTGGCTTGTGGGCTCACTAGTTGTGGCTTGAGGGCCCCAGAGTGAAGGCTCAGTAGCTGTGGCGCACGAGCTTAGTTGCTTCGCAGCATGTGGGATCTTCCCAGACCGGGGCTCGAACTAATGTCCTCTGCATTGGCAGGTGGATTCTTAACCACTGAGCCACCAAGTAGGTCCCTATTTGAATTTTAGATAGGGGTTGCTGTTTTACACATATTCAGTACCTACACTTCAGTATATAGAGTTTAATAGACTCCACTCCTAACTAGGCCTACCACTGCCCATCCCAAAAGTCACAGGAATTATCCCATCCAGAGGAAATCTTTAGGGTGGGAAGGAAAGCTGGTAGGCTAGCCTCTTCGTAGAAAACCTCTCAACCACTTTTCCTTTTGCACCCTCACCAAACCTCCACCTCCAGGAAGTTCCTAATGACACCCACTCCTGGACCTTTTGTGAATCCCTCAGCACAAATAAGGTGCTCCTCAGCTTTCTCCATCTGGACGCACACGACTCCATTTCTCTCTCCCAGGTCCACATTGTGTTTCTTGTTGCTTTCCTTTTATGTGAATACATGTTATATCCTTTATTCCCTTCCAGTTTTATTGAGATACAATTGATATACAGCACTGTATAAGTTTAAGATGGACTGTATCATGATTTGACTTACACACATCATGAAGTGATCATATGTTATTTCTTTAAGCAATTTCATACAGTTTCTATTATGCATCTCGCAATTCTAAAATCTGAAGTTCTTAGGAACCTAAATCATTTTTCATTGTTGCCGCTGATTCCTCAAGCAGCTTGGAACTCGGCCTCCCCAGGTTCTCTAAGACAGTTACCATGCACCCAACTGCTTCCCACCTTCCTAAATTTGGCTTCTCACTTGTTCCTATAGGCTTGTATCTTTTAAAAACATCCATTTATTGTCATGCTTGTGATTTTGAGAAGAGAGTGAAAATAAATGCATTCAATCAGTCCATAAGGTTTAACTAGACATCCCATCCTTAAAACTTTTTCCTTCATATTTAAACAAAATCCAAAAGTTAACCAACACCGTAACATTCCCTCCTGAATATCCTGCATCCTTCCCAGTTCACATACGATTTTTACCCCTCCCAATTTGTACGGCTCTGCTGCCTATAATTTAACTCTAATATTTTAATCCCCACAAATAAAACAGTATTATTTTATATAGCTAAGATTTGTTAGATTACCGTTTTCTTCTCATCAGACCTTCTTCTCTTTCAGACCTTACTTCTGGAGACATTTTTTTCATTCCTTTTGAACAGCAAGCTCAAAGTGTGATTTATGGACATATAGGGTCCCCAAGACACTTTTAGGGGTCCGAAAGGTCAAAACTACTTCCATAATAATACTGAGGTGTTATTTGTCTTTTCTACTGCGTTGACACACACGCTGATGGTGCAAAAGCAACAATGGTTAAAAGTGCTGGTGCCTTAGCACAAATCAAGGCAGTGTCACCAAACTAGGCTAGGAATCACTGTGTTGTCACTGTCACGCCCTCACAGTAAATTTTCTAAAATGCCAGTTTCACTTAACAGTGTGCTTGGTGAAGCAGGAAAAATAATATTAATGTTATTAAGTCTTGACCGGTAAGCAATGTCTTTTTAATACTCTCTGTGACCAAAGGGCAAGTACAAAAAGCACTTCTGCTGAATACCAAAGTATGGTGGTTGTCTCAAGGAAAAACACTTGTGCGATTGAGTTTCAAGCTGACGTAACCAGTTTTTTCATGGAACCCCATCTTTACTTAAAAGGATGACTGACAGATGAACTATGGCTATTCAGACTTGGATAACTGCCAGACATTTTCTCAAAATTGAACGAAGTTGAGCCTGTTACTTCAAGGAAAACAACTGACAGAATTTTTTGCCAATGATAAAACTCAAGTTTACACGCAAAAGTTAGAATTTTAGAAGACTTGTATTTCCCACCATGAGCATGACAGCTTCTCAGTGGAGGGACTTTTCTATCAAGATCGGCGGTGATGTTAATGAGTGTGATTTTTGCACCAATATTTGGAAGATCTGCATTATCCAATGAACCAATATTTTCCAAATCACCAGTCTACAATGTTACAAAGTCATACGTAAGTGAAATATCCATTTAAAGTTTAACATAGGCAAATACATTTTGATGTAACAAGCATATGAAAAGTTTACTGATACGGCTTTCAAATTCAACATTGCAACTAACCATTAGAAAACTACCATTGGCTGAGTTTTGGTGTAATATCAACAGTAATATCCACCATTATCTGAAAAGGGTATTAAAATACTTCGCCCTTTTCCTGCTACATATCTGTGTGAGGCCAGATTTTTTTCATATGTTTCAACCAAACAACATAGAGCAACAGAATGAATGCAGAAGCAGATATCAGAATCTAGCTGTCTTCTATTTACCCAGACAATAGATTTTCAAAAACATAACACAGTTTCTCAGTAATATTTTTGTTTTGGAAAATAAGCTATTTTTCTTAAACTATGTTATTTATGTTAACATCAAATGGATTTATGATTTTTGAATGAATTAATAAAATATTTTAAAATTCTGTTTTATCTTCTAATATGGTAGATATCAATAGATATAACCTACATATACAAAAGCACTTTGGGGTCCTCAATAATGTTTAAAAATGTAAAGGGGATCTGAGATCAAAATGTTTGTTTTAGAAGTTCCTTGATTGAGGGCTTGTTGTGATAAACTCTTGCATATTTTCCATCTCCCTGTCTTTCTGTGCTATATTCTGGATAATTTCTTTTAATTCTGTCAATAATTCTCTCTTCAATTGTTTAATCTGCTATTTAACCAACTCATCGATTTTTAAAATTTCAACCATTGTATTTTTCCATTTGGAAATTTCTATTTGGTTTCTTCTCAAATCTTCCCACTTATTTTGGGTAGTTCCTTATTGCTTTCTCATTTCTATAAGATGCCACATTATTTCTTTAAACATTTCATACCTTATCATTTGATATTCTACATCTGATAATTCCAAAATCTGAGTTCATTAATGCTCTGAATCCTTCGTTCGTTGTTTCTGCTGACTTTCCTCATGGTGAGACAGATGTTTTCTCTTCTGCCATTTTGGTGATCTTTGGTTGTGAGTTTATATTTGGTAGCTCTTAACCTATAGGAATCCCGAAGGCCGACTGAGGTTGCCCTCGTCCAGAGCAGGTTTCCCCTTCTTCTGCTGGAGGCCCAGGACTCTAGACCTTGGGCTACCTTATCCCCCTCCCAGGGTCTCACTAACATAATAGTCTCAGATTCCACTCATTCACCTTGCTTTGGGTACAAAACTTAGTCTCCTGATCACATTTGGTTACTGCTCACTGCATCTCCTACTCACATTTCAACAAACTATTCTCTTTTTTTCACCATTGGACATTTCCCTCATTTCCTACCAACCTAGCCCTGCATTTGAAGTTGTGATGTTACTTCAGTACATATATAATATATCATAATAGAATCAAAACCCAACTTTATTTTTGCCTCCCACTGTTCCTACAAGCTTGATTTAGCAGGGGTAATGTTTCCCTGCACCTGGATTAAAACACAGTCTTGATTCAGTAACTAGAATGTCCGATTCTGTATAATAATTATAACTCTGGGTGTGACTGAGCAGTCAATCTCTTCCTCTCCCAGCTTGCTTCTGCTTCAGGCTACAAGCCTTCCAGAAGAAAGAGGGGCTGATTGGCTTCTTCCCTAATTCACTGCCTTGTGCTTCTCTTCTCATCCTTCTTCTTCTGTCTTCCCTCTTCCAAGCTGAAGTTTTGATGCCTTCAGGGTCAAAGTAGGAGGATGGAGAAGAGGAATGGGACAAAATGTTCTAACTTAACTGATATCCTCATGATCTGAGGGTCAGTGAGCTCTTCAGAGGTTATTATCAATGGACATCTTTCTCTTGCAACTTCTGGCTCCAGGTGGGTGCATTTCTAACCTGAGTGGTCTTTATAATTCCCCACCTAGACTTTGTACACCAGTGGTCCATTACCAGCCTCCATCTTCTGATTTCTCACCTCTTGCAGATGGCAGGCTCTGAGAGAAACCACACTGGCTCATTTTCCCAATGCCTACATCCAGATTTTTTGAAACAGTGAGACAGCATATGGGGAAAAAGAAAAAGCCAATCCCTCCCCACATCTGCCACAAGGGTGGTTAGTCAGTCCTTCTCTTGCCCTCCAGATTTCCGACATCAGAATCAGACTCCAGCCCACATGCATCAAAGCCCTCCAGGTGGTGCTACAGACCTGAAATAAAAAAGGAAGTGTCTCCACCTAGGGGGTGGGGGTGGGCAGTGCAATGGATCCCCAGGTTTCTCCAAAGGGATCCTCCTCACTAACCCTTTCCTCGCTCCATGCAATAAGCCCTTTTCATATCCTTGACCTACTACTTCATGCACATTGTTCACAGAATATTCAAACTCTCTTTGGTAGCCACCATATTGGTGTTTGAGTCAAAACCCAGAGGAAAGAATTTCAGTCCGACACGCCGTGACTCAGCAGTGAGCATCCGGGAACCAGCTGAGTATTTAGTACACAACGCCGGAGGAAGCAGGGGCACGTGCTAATAAACTTAACCATTTAAACGTTGTAAATGTATGATAAAATGCCTTAAAAATAAGGCTGCAGTGCCTGGATGGGAGGGGAGTTTGGGGGAGAATGGATACACGTATATGTATGGCTGAGTCCCTTTGCTGTGCCCCTGAAACTATCACAACATTGGTAATCGGCTATACTCCAATATGAAATAAAAAGTTTAAAAAAAGTAAGTCTGCAGTATTTAGTCATATTCTGAAGGCCCGGAGCTGTGAAGAATACTGCTGTCACACCCCCAAATCAATGTCATTTCTGGAAAAGAATGATCACATACACTACAGTGAAGGACCTGTCTTCTTCATTATGCATCGTGTTCCAAGTTCCCTGTTACACAAGTATGTCTCAGCCCACTTCTACCTCATTTGGATGCACATGAGGCCGTTTTTCCCTCCAGATACACATTGCATGATTATTTTCCGCTCTAGTAAATGAATAGCTTAATTAGCTCTTTAATTTGATTTTAAGAGCTGAAAAATATAAGTAATGTGCATTCTTTTTTTTTAATATTCTGCATAATCACACTTTGTGACTAATTCTTAGATATGCAAACTGCACTAAAAGAACAGCAAAAATAGAAAAAAGCAACATCTACTAAAAGCTATTTTTGACAATTAAAGAGGATTTCTCTTGTTTACATCAGAGGAGTAATAGTACAAAAGTAACTGAACACATGCCAGAATAATTAGCAGCTCTTGGCTCATTTAAATTATATGCACATTGCCATTTTAATGCATTTTTTAAACACCCGCTTGCAATCCTGTTTTATTCTTGGAAGAAAATTAATAGCTTTCTACTAGGTATGACTAGTGAAAGCAAATTTGTTTCCTGTTTTCTTGGAAAACATATCTTCCTCGCTTTACAGACCTACTTTTAATAATAATTAAACACATAAAATAATAATTGTACTTTGGATTTATACTATACTTCTGCCTAAAAACTGAAGGCATTCTTTTATGGAAGATAACTCCTCTGTAAGAATACCATGTTGTTTTTCATGCTCGTTATATAACGTGTTGATTCTAAGGATCATCTCATATTAATAATAAGAGGATTGAGACTGTGATTTTCTTTTTTCAAGAAAATACCCCAGTGGCTCCCTAGAAACAAATTCAGGGCATGAATTTTACACATTTTCTTCTAAATTTAAGGTCCCTGATGATTAGTACAAAGTAGTGATTAGCAAGAAGGGCATGTATATGCATGTTTCTCATCCTAGGAGATAAAAACCGGGAGCAAAGAGAGGAGATAATTTATATCTTCTGAAGACGTAAATACAGAAAATTTGATCATAAGGACAGTAGACCAACTGATCTGAAAGCTCTAATCCAGAACAACAAAATTCTTGTCATTAAATGTTATAACATATGTAGCTCAGCTAAGTATTACGATATGCCTCACTCAGACTTTAGAATATATGGAAAGCATTAACACAACCTGTCCACTGTTATCCTGTGCCTAGTCTGCTCCGGGCCGCAAACACATGCCACGTGAAACCACAAAAGTAGCTGTGACATGACCTGGGCCCTCTAGAGGCCTCCAGTCTATTGAGAGATATGACTGCCACATAGGTAATTAGAGGAAGGTAAAGAGTTGGACATTCTCTAAGATGGAATCAGACAGGGTGCTGAGGAAATTCACAGGAGGGAGCTAGTACTTCTGCAAGGAGAGACCAGGGAAGACGAACACAGCCCTCAACCATAAGGCCAAGGAAAGCCATGAAAGTGTGTGGACCTCAAGAGGGGCCCTTTTGAGCCAAAGGGAACATCTGTCACACTCATTCACTGGGCAGGAACGCAGTCCCACCTCTTTCATACCAAGTTTTGCACAAATTATACAAAAATAAAAGAAGGGTATACCTATCACAGAAATGTCTGTAAGCAAAAGAAAATGAGGCAAAGTCAGAAAATATGATCAGGTAATCCAAAAAGATAAAAGTAGGGACTCTGCGGACTTCCCTGGTAGTCCAGTGGCAAGACTCCACGCTTCCACTCCAGGGGGCATGGGTTCAATCCCTGGTTGGGGAACTAAGATCCCGCACACCTTGCAGAGAAACCAAAAAAAAAAAAGAAAGAGAAAAGCAGAGACTCTGGTCAAGAGGTTAGCTTGTCACATGGGGCCTCTTTGTCTCTAGATTCAAGTCTGAAACAGGATATTTGAGGAGGTGTGATCCAGCCATGTAGGGAGGAGACTGCAGGTCATGATATGCATGACATTTCCATGCTCTCTCTCATGCTGAGAACGTGGAGCGATGACAATATAAGTTGAGTGCAGGTGGCTGGAGGAGATGATACTGTGAGCTCAGGAAGATCCAGGTTTTCTGCCTTCCTTTAGTATATTCACTTCCTTCTTTGCTTTGAAAGAAGAAAGACTACAACAGTGCCATCTTTATTTTTAGAGGCTTATTCCCTTCATTTGATGATCTACAATCAAAGCTACAATTGAGGAGACCAAGTACATCACCAAGGTCCTTGAAACTGTGCATTCATCATTTTCAAGATATGTGTGCAGTACTAATATTCATATTATTTTATCACATTTTTGACAACAAAATAACATGTATAAAATATTCTCTTTAAAACTAATAATTTTTGCAAGAGTATAAAGATCTGATTATATATTTTAAAAATAGCTCTCCTAGCACATGTAGCAACTAGTTTGTGAGCTGATTTAATTTGACGTGTGAAAATTAATCAATGTTCGATCTTTGATCCATGCATGTAATTTCATTGATTTCAGTGGAATCTGTCTTCAAGGGCCAAGGGTAGAATCATTCCATAATTATCTTTACCAATCCAGTTACTATATTTATTACAAAAGCCACTTCATTTCCCATACTGACTGTTTGAAACTCAGAATGCATACATTATATTCTGAATTTCTTCCTTCCATAGGCAGAGTATGAAATCCATCATGGAATTGGTAATATAAAATTACCAGAACAAGGATTTATGATGACAGTGAACACTTCTGAATGTCTCCAAGGGAGATACAAGTTTATACTTACTTCTTTAGTATGAAAATCCACAGTGGAGTAAAAGACCCTCACCGGATCTCTTCTTCACCAATAATACTGATAACACTGAGGTTTTTGTCCCAACCTTCGAGATGCTTATTTTAAGCTTTTACCAGTTTCTCCCTAATCCCTTTCCAAAATTCCCTCTTCTACCTGCCTCAGCAGTACCCTCCAGCCATAGTCCAACAATATAACATGAAACGTAACTGGATGCTTAACCACTGAAAAAGGCACTTCCCACTTCCAAAGCCAGGAGAATACGTAATGAAACAACCAGTGCCGAGAAAATTAAACCAGTTCACAGAGCTCTTTCCTAATAAGGCAACAGTTAAAAATGACTCAGGCCCATAACAAAACAAACTTAGCAGGATGTCATAGAATCTTTTTCTGTTGTTGTTATTTTTCTTCAGAAAAAGACTACAAAGCCTGCATTCCTTTTTTTGATGTACACATGAAAAAGAGCCCAGGGCTCTGCTCAGGGGAATCAGAAATGGTTTAGATTTGTTTAGTTATTAAAACCTGCCATCACGGGACTTCCCTGGTGGCGCAGTGGTTAAGAATCTGCCTGCCAATGCAGGGGACACGGGTTCGGAAGATCCCACATGCTGTGGAGCAACTAAGTCCATGCACCACAACTACTGAGCCTGCGCTCTAGAGCCCACGAGCCACAACTACTGAGCCCGCGTGCCACAACTGCTGAAGCCTGCACACCCAGAGCCCATGCTCCGCAACAAGAGAAGCCACTGCAATGAGAAGCCCACGCACAGCAACGAAGACCCAACGCAACCAAAAATTAATTAATTCGTTTAAAAAACAAAAACCCACCATCAGGCACAGTTTATCTGCAAAGTGGATGCACCAATTGACAGTCCTACTAAAGTAATGACAAGATGAATACAAGCTACGGGAACCAAAAGACTCTGAAATCTGTTCATATCATTCCATTTTTTTCTATTACAAGAATTTACTCCTACAAAAATTAACTCAGAATGGATCACGGACTTAAGTGTAAAACAAAAAACATAACACAATAAAAAAGGAGAAAAACTTCGGGTCCAGGAGTAGGCAACAAGTTCTTAGATTTGACACAAAAAGCATAATCCGTAAAACGAAAAGTTGACAAAATCAGACCACATCAAACTGAGAACTTTTGCTTTGCAAAAAAACATGTGACAAGGACAGAGAGCAAGGTGCAGACTGGGAGAAAAATATTTGCAAATGACATATCTAACAAAAGACTAGTACGTAAAAAAATATTTTTAAACTCTCCAAATTTAACAGTTAAAAAAATGAACAATCCATTAGAAAATGGGCAAAAGACATGAAAGCACGTGAAAAGGTATTCAACATCATCAGCCCTCAGGGAAATACAAATTAAAACCAACCACAAAGAGATATCACTACACACCTACCAGAATGACTAAAACAAAAAATAGTAGCAACATCAAATACTGCTGAGGCTGCAGGGAAAAATGGATCACTCATACATGACTGGTGGGAATGTAAAATCATAGTCATTCTGGAAAACACTTTGACAATATGGCAGGCTGAATGATGGCCCGCAAAAGGTGTCCATGTCTTAATCTCCAGAAACTTTGAAAATGTTAACTTATATGACAAAAGAGACTTTGCGATGTAATTAAGTTAAAATCTTGAGATGGGGAGATTATCCTGGATTATCTAGTGAGTGCAATGTAAACACAAGGGTCCTTATAAGAGGAAAGCCAAACATCAGAGAGAAGAGAAGATGCTGCAGAGGCTTTAAACATAGAAGGAGGGACCATGATGAGCCTCTAGAAGCTGGTGGAGGCAAGGAATAGATCCTCCCCTGGAGCCTTCAGAAGGAATTAACACTGCCAGCCCTGTAAGACTGATTTCAGAGGTCTGACCTCAGGAATTATAAGAGAATACATTTGTGTTGTTTTAGGCCACTAAATTTGCAGCAGCAATAGGAAACTAATACATGCAGTTTCTTATAAAATTAAACAGACAACTACCATATGACACAACAGTTGTACTCTTAGGTGTTTATCCCAGAGAAAGGAAAAACTTGTATTCACACAAAAACCTGTACACAAAGGGTCAAAGCAACCTGCTTTGTAACAGTCAAAAGCTGGAAATGGTCCAGATGCCCGTCCATAGGTAGGTTAAACAAACAGTGGTACATACATACCACAGAACACTCACTACTCAGCAATACAAAGGAATGAACCATTGATGCACAAAATAATTTGGATGAGTCTCAGGGGAATTACACTGAGTGAAAAAAGCCAATCCCAAAAGGTTACAGACTGTATAATTCCATTTGTCATTCTTGAAATGACGAAATAATGAGAATGGAGAACAAATTAGAGACAGAAACTGTGGCAGAAGGGAAGGAGGTCGGTGTGATTACAAAAGGGCAGCTGGAAGGATCCTTGTGATGGAATTGTTTAGGGTCTTGACGGTAGTGATGGATACACAGATGTGATAAAACGATATAGAACTTGTTACACACACACACACACACACACACACAAATAAAACTGGGGAAATCTGAATAAGAAAGGTAGATTTTATCCATGTCAATATCTTAGTTGTTATAGTATACTACAGTCTTGCAAGATGCTACCATTGGGGAAAAAATGAGTAAACGGTACATGGGACTTCTCTGTATTATTTCTTGCAACTGCATGCGAATCTACAATTAACTCAATAAAATTTCAATTAAAAAGGCATTTATTATAATCCGTATACTAAAATAATATCATCCTCTTTAATAGGCATTTATGTCCCTCATACAACCAAATACTATCAGTATTTTCGAAAAACTACTTTTGCATTTATTATAAATAATTATATATTGGAATGTAGAGTTTTTAGTAATAGAAGAAAACTATTCTTAAGTCAGATATGATTTAATACTCTAAGTATTTGCTTTTATTTTTGCCACATATGCATTTCTGAATGCCCTACTCTACTGAAAGCTTTATATCTACTATGTGTGTGTGTACTGGACTCTGTACAGTTGCATCGTGTGTAGGTTTGTGTAGGTTTGTTCATGGAGCACATATTAGGGACAGAAGGTGCGGCAGGAGGGAAAGGGGTGGCTGGGGTTGTAAAAGGACAAAACCAGGAACCTAGTAACAGACGCTGAAGATAGACCTTAAAGTTACAACTGCCCACACTCAGCACCAGGAATCTCATAACAGACGCTGAAGATAGACCTTAAAGTTACCACTGCCCACACTCAGCACCAGGAATTTCGTAACAGACGCTGAAGACAGACCTTAAAGTTACAACTGCCCACACTCAGCACCAGGAATCTGGTAACAGACGCTGAAGATAGACCTTAAAGTTACAACTGCCCACATTTAGCACCAGGAATTTTGCTGGGATAATACTAGAAAGTCCAGCAATTTGCCAGAAGTTGTGGAAGAAGTGCCCAAATTCTGATTATGACTCAGAAAGCCAAAACCAGACTTCTGGTTTCTATCACAGGCTCAGCCATTAACAGTGAAAATGAGAGAGTGAGACCCAATGCCACATCCAATAAAATATCTCAGAAAGCACCATGTTGTCATCAGCATCCACCTTTAGCTTCCTTACTCTCTAAGGCTGAATCTTCCCACTACATTCTGCAATTTCATGGTCATCATGACTAAGTGTGCATCTTTCCAACTGCTGAGAAGTCACTATTACCTCTGTATTAGAACTAGGTAAACTGAGTCCTGGAAATCAGAATTATTTTCTCCAGTACCAACAGTCAGAGTTCAAGTTTCCTTCCTTTCGGCAGAACATTGCTCAAAAGAGCAGACGATCATATCTAGGAAGCCAGACGACACGGAAGGCCAAATCCCTGAATAGACTTGAAAATACAAGATGGCTAGGCAGCTGCAGCTTTTCAGGAGTATAGCTTCTCTTCTTGTGACTTTGACCCCTGTGTCATCCCCTCTCCTTACCTGTGCTGTCACCAGACAGTTGTTTACATTGTCAGCAACTCTGTCACATCCACAGGGAAAAAAGAAATTAGACTGGGACAAAAAGAATTCCATCTGTAAGCTCAACATCATTGGGTTAAAAGTTTAATATCCAAGCCACCACTTTGGGAAAAGTAGTAAAACAAACAAGCAGCCTGGTGAGACGTGTAGCTCTGTCCAGCCTCTGACAACATGTGTTTTTGGTCACAGTGTCAGGCTCCCCATAGAATAAGGAGAAATCAACTGCCCACCCAACACATAGTCTTCTCGGGGTTGCTTGAACCCACAAAACAACTGGATCCCAGCCTCCATGACACCCAGGCATGCAGCGGCAAGGATGGAGCATATGCTACGTAGCTGTTGCATCTCTTAAACAAGCATAAATTTTCAAAGGATACAATGGAGCCTGATGAAAGAATAAAGTTGATACTCTTTAGAGCCGGTGACTGTGTCAAAAGAAAAAGGATCTGTGTTAACATTTAGCCAATATATTCCTCACCATTGACTATCTCCCCTGTTCATTCCAAGACGTTCATTATCAGATACAATGTTACCCGAGTGCCATCATTTTTCAATTGTTGCAAAGAGATGCACTGAAATGACACTAACTCTTGTTCATTCTCAAGATCTGATGACACTTCCAGAGTGTGAGAAGCAGTTCTCTGTATACAGAAGAGCTTTCATTATAGTGTGCTTTTGCTGGTGTATTTTAAGGGGGAGAGGTAGCTAACAATATTCATAATATTAAACCAAAGCCTAAAGTATGACATGAGAGGAGACGCCAAAACCAGGCTGTGTAGCGCATCACAACACTGACATCTGTTGGCTACAAGTGTACTGAATCTATCTCCCTTCTCTGCGGCTGCAGAACAACTCCTAAACCAAATCTCTTACTGGCCCCTGAGCCATTTGAGGTATGTTATGTCCTTCAGTTCTAACAGATTGCAAACTCATGTTCATGGCTTCTCGTGTTAGCCTTTAACTCTCTTATGAAACAAGACTTTAGGCCATTTAAATTCTTTTCTAAAACAAAAATCAAACATCCGTGTATACAACAGCCCCGTTAATCCGTGCACAAGCTCCATAAATGAGAACTGTCGTTTTACTGATACAATTTTGAAACGCAAATTATGAAGATTACACGTTTATTGATGTGTCGCGTGTCCCCCATGTAAATGCCTCCTGCCATTCACCCTGCTAACTATTCTCTCACTTGACTCTCCTTTTTAATCCTCCGTTCTTGACGCCATCCTCCACTGTGTTCCTCTCTTCTCTGTGGTCCTACACACTCTTTTTCTTCCTCTACCCATGAACTATGAACATCCACGAAGACTCCCTGTGCAGTCCTCCAGAGCCCTCCTTCTAACACTCAGTATCAAGGGGACTGTATCTAAGCACATGGTTCAATATTCCATAGAAGAAGCACTCCCTGACCTTTCCTCTCCTGTATCTCCTGAGGTTTCAATGACTTAGAATAAGAGGGATTACTTGCAATGTCCCTTCTTTAATGCTATGGATTAAAGCATTTAATTTAATGAATCACCCAACTTCTGAATCACCACTCCTTTCCAATTGCCCCATTTCTACCAAATGCAGTGCTATCCTTCCGGCCCTTTAATTGCAATTTTGGATGTGGTGCTGTGGCTTGGCTCCTGCCTCTTCTCCCCTACAACATACCCTATCCATCCCCACAGCAGGGGCCCTGATCCCCGACCCCACTGCCTCTCACTTGGACAAAGACAGTAGAATGCTCAACCTCTTCCATGACACCAACCACCATCTACGTTCTACGTTCTAAAGACATCCCTTTCTCCAGCCTAGATATCTCCCCTAAACTTCAGACCCACAGAATCCATAATTGGTCACCTTCACTTGGATATCACCAGGTACCTGAAACTCTACGTACCCAAAATCAAATTTCTGTTCTTTCCTTTCTCCCCCCAACAACCTGCCTCCCTCTCCTCTGTTTCTCATCTCTGTAAATGTAAAGACCGTTGACTTTTTTGTCCAAGTCAAAAACCTGGGAGTCATCCAGAACTCCCACCTTCCCCTTAGATATCCTATCTAATCCATCACAGAAGCTTAATTAACTGCCCTGTGGATTCCAGCCCCTGGGTTACTCTCTGTTTCATTCATGTCTCACCAACCCAACTGTAGCAGAGACCACTATCTGACAACCCAAGATCTGAGCTCCTCCTCTGTAGTGTGGAATTGTCACAGGGGAGGAGCTGTCCAGACAGAAACTACTTCCTAAGCCCCTAGCATCTGGGCTGCGGAAGAAGGCATATGATTAGTTCTTGCCCGTGGAATGTAAGCTGATATTACTTGTGCCACTTAGTACTTACGAAGCCGGTGTACATTCCCAAGGCTCTTTCCCCATCCACCAGCTGAATGGAGTAGGCTCTTAGGTCTCAGAGGATAATGGGGCCACGAGACAGAGGAGCCTAGGTCTCTGAATGAGCACTTGGAAGGCTGTCTTCCAGGAAGAGACCTATTGGGCTGTGACCCAGTGTGAAAAAACCTATTATTGTGTCAAGCCACTGGGAATTCTGGGCTTATCGTTTACAGTGCCTAAAGCGCCCTCTGACACTGCCTAGTTCAAGCCACCATCAGATTATTGCAGGTGACTCTCAGCTGATCTCTGCGCCTTTAGTCGTGTCTGGGTGCCCTCTAGATTGTAAGCTTCATGAAGGCAGAGTCTGTCTCTGCTTGTTCACATCACGGATCCCCATCATGTTGCTCAGTGCTTACCAGGCAATAAAAACAACCAGGAGCCTTTCCTCCCAATTACTCCCTAGCTCATAATCTCCTCTCCTGGTTTTTAATACCCAATGCCTCTCTCTCTCTTACACCAACACACACACACTCATACTTACACTCACAGAGGGTTGACTTGAGCCCTCATCCCAGTCCTCATGCTGACAATTCCCTCATCCCAGCCCCTCCCGTTCCCTCCTACCCACGCCCCCTTTCAAGTTGCTTATAGCTCAGCTTCTGTGAATTTTTGTCTAGCTTCATCTAGGACGGATTATCCCAACATCAGTTATCCTGTTGTTCTGTGTACCTTGTCCTAGACCTCTGCTTGCATTTGCAATAAATCCTTTGTATCTGACATACACTCTTTCCCCTCCCCTGTGCTATAGTACACACTCCCACAGGGAAGAATAGAGGTTCACTCTTTTATTAGAGCTCCTTAGTGAATGTTCAATAAATACCACTCACTGGGGCTTCCCTGGTGGCGCAGTGGTTGGGAGTCTGCCTGCCGATGCAGGGGACACGGGTTCGTGCCCTGGTCTGGGAGGATCCCACATGCCGCGGAGCGGCTGGGCCCGTGAGCCATGGCCGCTAAGCCTGCGCGTCCGGAGCCTGTGCTTCACAACAGTGAGAGGCCCTCGTACCGCCAAAAAAAAAAAAAAAAAAACCACAAAAAACAAATACCACTCACTGAATCCAATAATTTGCTTTGTATAATCCTCTACCTAGCATCCTCTAGGGCACCTCTGAGTCCAACTTTTTGTGTGTGTACTTCAATTTGAGGGGTTTTAATGGAAATTATGCATAAAACGAAAATTAAACACAGCACTTACAAAAAGAAGTATCTCTCTATTACCTCCTTTGTGACTACGTAGTTTTCCATAAAGGGGAAATCGATTGTTAGAGCATGAAATAAGCAATTAGGTCCAGTGTATAATTATCATTCATAACAAGTAATAGTAATAATAATAATTTACTGTCTATTAAACCAGTGCTTGGCACATAGTAAATGCTCTATAAACATCTTACTTAATTCTAACAACAACACTATAAAGTGGTCCTCCTGTTGTTTCTGAATTGTATCAGTTTCTTCCTGAGCTTCCTTTCTTAAAGAGCCTGTAACTGAGGAAGGGGACTGTGTAGAGACATCTGAAAGGCTCCCTGCTGAGGGCTTCCAAAAGTCAAGGGTTTGGTGAGTACACCAGAATATAGGTGAGGGCTTCCCTGGTTAAGAATCTGCCTGCCAATGCAGGGTCACGGGTTCGAGCTCTGGTCTGGGAAGATCCCGCATGCCACAGAGCAACTAAGCCCATGCACCACAGCTACTGAGTCTGTGCTCTAGAGCCCGTGAGCCACAACTACTGAGCCCACGTGCCACAACTACTGAAGCCCACGTGCCTAGAGCCCATGATCCGCAACAAGAGAAGCCACCACAATGAGAAGCCTGCATACCACAAGGAAGAGTAGCCCCTGCTCGCTGCAACTAGAGAAAGCCCGCATGCAGCAATGAAGACGCAGCCAAAAATAAAATAAAGAAAAATAAACAAATTTTAAAAAAAAAGAATACAGATGAAAAAGATGCACCGGGGATGACCAGCCTCAGACAAGAATCTCCTATCTTCATAGCGTGGCTGCTGGGAAGTTACAGGGAAATCCTGGAGGTACGATGACTATTCCTAATACAGACACCATCATCCCCACTGTAGTTTACCCATTCCATCACACAGTCCACTCATCACACAGAAACTCAATAGCTGACATTTGGTCGGCCAATCATCGTGGGTCATCTAAAGCACGGGGAAGCTGTGTATCCAGGATCCCTGGGATGCTGACACATTAGCCAGCCCAGGACCTAAATCTCTTCAAACCATTTGACTGAGCACTCCTCGGAGAGACATAACCTAGCTCTCAAGGAAATCTGCTAAGGCTTTCAGGCGTGCCTCACCACGCTTTCGAACAATTATTTTTTATTTGTGTGCTGTACATTATCACTCTGTGTGAAGGCACTATATATCATGCTGCACAAAAATAACTGATTACTCATGAGTGACAGAGTAATTGGCACCACCCTGGTTATTCAGCTGTTCTTATACATTATAATTACCAGCTTCAGTACACGAGACAGAATTTAATGTTCTTGAAAATTAATATTATTAAAGGAATTGATACAAACGAATGTAATGTTCTTAAATTTAAAGCTTGTCACACACTGACAGAGTAGTCTCCCATTGTTGGCTATTTATTAACATTTCGTTTTAATCATTTCAAACCCCTTTATCAAGTTGCAGAGCCTGTAGCTCCTGTCAATTCAGTACAACTGAATTCTAGTAAGTCTATAATCTGAATTAAAGCTTGCAGTAGTAATATTACACGTTTAATGCTGTGCTGAAGACCTAGAATCTTTTGCGTACTGACCTGCATTACAGCTGTGAGTTCCTTGAAAGCAAAAAATAAAAAAGGAGTCATTTATATATGATCCTAATAAGTGCCTGGTGTGCTCAGCCTGCATGAAGTATATTAAATAAGCAGAATAATATACAACAATGATGCCTATGAACCCCCTAGAAGAAATTCCATCTTCTGCACTGTGGTCTAGCTGTGATGCAGGAGCGAGACCTCCCAGGATAAAAGACATAGCTGTGAAGCTGGCTCTGGCCCTTAACTTAAAGTCATCCTACCCAGGGTAATAGTACCAAGATAAGATACCTTTTGTTAAATGCTTTGGATTGTATAAACGGAACCCTCCCACCCTCACTTTTTTTTTTTTAACACTTAACTTTTTTTAAAAATTTATTTATTTATTTTATTTATCTTTGGCTTTGTTGGGTCTTCATTGCTGTGCGCAGGCTTTCTCTAGTTGCGGTGAGTGGGCTTCTCATTGTGGTGGCTTCTCAATGCGGAGCACGGGCTCTAGGCACACGGGCTTTGGTAGGTGTGCCACACAGGCTCAGTAGTTGAGGCTCGCAGGCTCTAGAGCGCAGGCTCAGTAGCTGTGGTGCCCAGGCTTATTTGTTCCACGGCATGTGGGATCTTCCCGGACCAGGGCTCGAACCCATGTCTGCTGCATTGGCAGGCGTGTTCTTAACCACCGCGCCACCAGGGAAGCCCTCCCACCCCCACTTTTAAATGACTTAACCACTGTCTCCCAAACACTTCTTACTTATGAAACCTGGTTTTCTCTTCACTCCTGTGAACAATTCCCATGTTTATGCCAGCCTCTCTTTCCTCTTTTATTCTGCCTACCTTTGTATCTTTAAGAGCACAGGAAGTTTTACATGTTTGTAACTGAGGCCATTCATCTGAGCGGGTCTCCCCTCTGCTACAGTCCCCCGCTCCCCATTGTTCACACCCCAAATGAACTGCCAGGTCCTACCAGCCATCTGGGTGTGGCTTTCCTAACTATTCATCTCTCTCCCGTCTTCATTTTCCCTTATCCTTCCCTCCAGTCCCATCTATCTTTTTTCTCTTCCTCAGCAGTTGGCACTTAAATACTTAATACTGAAGTGCTTAAACAGTCCTTTCAATTGCCAGCTCCTAATGCAAGAACCAGATTCATGGACTCTTTTTCTTAACCTTATTACTTTCTTTAAAATAATAATTAAAGCTAATTTTACTCCTGTGGCTCATGAATTACTTTTTTTTCCTGTGAGTTAGCAAAAGTCCCTTCAAAAAAAATTATCTCCCATCCCCACTATAATGGCTTAACAGATATGAATTAAAGAATCATAGAATATTTAATTATTATTAGCTTTAAGAAAATTAAAGTTAGAAAAGATGGGGTAGAATCAATCTTAAATGTGGAGCCAAAATTGTAATATGTCTTCCCAATCAGATTAATGAAGTAACATAATTTCAAGTAATTGACTCTATTGCTCTAGTACACATTAGTTCAGTAACCAAAGTGCCAACTTGATTAACTCCCATAAATTTGTATAGAAATATGCTTATTACCTCATACCAAATACAAAAATTAACTCACAATGGATTATAGACCTAAGATTATAGTTCTTACTATGATTAATAAGAACTAAAACAACAAAACTCTTAGAAGGAAACATAGGAGTAAATCTTTGTGACCTTGGATTAGGCAATGGTTTCTTAGACATGACACAAAAAGAACAAGTGATAAAAGAGAAAAATAGGTCAATTGGACTTCATCAATATTAAAGACTTTGTGCTTTGGAGGACACCATCAAGAAAGAAAAGACCATTGACAAAATGGAAGAAATAAATGCAAATTATATATCTGATAAGGGTCTAGTATTCAGAATATATAAAGAACTCTTACCACTCAACCTAATTAAAAATGGGCAAAGGATATGAATAGCTATTTCTCAAAAGATGATATACAGATGACCAATAAGCCCATGAAAAGATGCTCAACATCATTAGTCATTAGGGAAATACAAGTCAAAGCCACTAGGAGATACTACTTCATACCTACTAAGATGGCTACAATCAAAAAGATAGACAATAACAAGTGTTGGCAAGGATGTGGAAAAATTGGAACGCTCAAACATGCAAATGGAATGTAAAATGGTATAGTCACTTTGGAGAACAGTTTGGCAGTTGCTCAAAAAGTTAAACCTAGAGTTAACACATGACCCATCAATTCCACTTCTAAAAGTTTGAGAGCATACATCCATAAAATTTGAAAATATTCATCCACACAAAAACTTGTACATGAATGTTCATAGGAGCATTATTCACAATAACCAAAAAGTAGAAACAACTCCAATGTCCATTAATGATTAATGAATAGATAAGCAAAATGTGGTATTTTCATTACAATGGAATATTATCAGCCATAAAAAGCAACTGATTCATACTACAACATGGATGAAACTGGAAAACATTATACTAAATGAAAGAAGCCAGAAACAAAAGGTCACATATTGTATGATTCCATTTATATGAAATATCTAGCATAGGCAAAATAGGCAAATCCACAGAGGCAGAAAGCAGATTAATGGTTGCCAGGGGCTGAGGCAGCGAAAAATGGAGTGACTCCCAGTAGGTGTGGGATTTCTTTTTGGAATGATTAAAATATTCTGATGAGATCAGGCACATTCAGGGTGGTATGGCCGTAGACGAGTGATTAAAATATTTTGGAATTAGATAGTGGTGATGCTTGTACAACTTTGTCAATATATTAAAAATCACTGAATTGTATACTTTTAAAGAGCGAATATTATAAAGTATAAATTATATCTCAATACGCTGTTATTCCTTTATAAGTGCTTATTGCTAGGAAGTGCTTCATGCTCTGATCAGCAAAGGAGTTCCCAGTGATGGGGACTGGTTGGTGTCTAAGACCTGGAGGGGATAGAGTTCCGTTCCAGAGATCCAGGGGCTTCGCCCTGGCCTTCCCCTTTTTCCTCTACTGAATTAATTCAGAAGATAGACCATGTGTTGATGTTACTTTATGTAAATTAACTTCTCCTGACCTCAGTTTTCTCAGGTATTCACCCAAGGGAGTTAGAACCCAAGTGTTAAGAGTATACATTAGAGGGCTTCCCTGGTGGCGCAGTGGTTGAGAGTCCGCCTGCTGATGCAGGGGACACGGGTTCATGCCCTGGTCCGGGAGGGTCAGTGCAGTTACTATTTTCATCCCAGCTCTACCTTCTTAGAGCTGGAATTAAACCTTGGTTATGTTATTTAACCTTGCCAGGCCTCATTTATCCTCACTGTAAAGTGGGCATAATTGTACCCAACTTAGATTGTAGAGAATGAAAAAAGTATACATAGCATTTATTGGGGTCCTTGATAGGGAGGAAGCACTCTGTAATTACAGCTATTATTAGCTCAAATCTCCTTCCAGTTCTAAAATCTCTAAGATGCCTAATAGAATTACAGTTTAAATAGTATATATCATAAAAATAGTAACAGACACAGAAAAATAGCTTTAAATAGTATATATCATAAAAATAGTAACAAACACAGAATAACAGCTTAAGTTGACTTGACACAGAGCTTAAAATAATAAGAAAAAATTGAAGTCTTCTTGTCATTCTGCACAAACACTTCCATTACAACAATGTGTCCTTAAATGTTTTTTCCCATCTTCTGCCAGTTGCCTGATTTCTCAGATAAAATAGAGTATCCAATGATAGTTCAGTTGTTTCTGAATACACAAAGATTTCTTTCCATAATTTGGCTAGATGCTGGGGCGTGACTTTCTTATCATACTTAAGATTGCTCTGGCGAATCACATAATTGATGATGTACAAGGTAAGTCTATGGTAAGCCACAGGGACAGATGCTGTTCTTGCTGCCCCTTATTTCTGAGTCAAAGAGAAGACAATTTGATGATGGCTCAGGGGTTTTTTCCTACTAATTTTGATGCCCACATGCTTGAAGGGCTATGTCTTAGATTGCCAAGCAAACATTATTGACATCATTTGCAAAATGACAAAATTACAGGGACATCTCCACTAACTATTTAATAGACTGACTTCTAGCTCTCAAGGTGTCTTCCATTTTCTTCTAGCAGTAATTTATCGAAGAGATAATTATCAGCCATTAGCTCCCCCACTGAGCTAGCCCAGCATTCTAAGTTCAGAGTGAATAAAAGGGGGAAATCATATAACTTACGTAAGTACAGCCACTGATTTTTCTCAAAAAATAGAGAAACAGAAATAATACTTTAAAAAGAGTCTCAGCCTACTAGAGAATGGACTTGAGGATATGGGGAGGGGGAAGGGTAAGCTGTGACAAAGCGAGAGAGAGGCATGGACATATATACACTACCAAACGTAAAATAACTAGCTAGTGGGAAGCAGCTGCATAGCCCAGGGAGATCAGCTCGGTGCTTTGTGACGGCCTGGAGGGGTGGGATAGGGAGGGTGGGAGGGAGGGAGATGCAAGAGGGAAGAGATATGGGGACATATGTATAACTGATTCACTTTGTTATAAAGCAGAAACTAACACACCACTGTAAAGCAATTATACTCCAATAAAGATGTAAAAAAAAAAGAGTCTTGGCAATACTGCTACTAATAATAGTAACAACGACAACAACAAACTCCTGCAAGCAAAATCCCTTAGACCTAGTTGTAAGATAATGAGATCTCATTTCATTTTTAAATGAATACATACTACACCAAGAAACAGCAGCCTGTGATTAAATCTAGAGCCAACCAAATCCCTCCAAGCCTGTGAACATACCATAAAATAAAAAACATTCTGGCGTCCATAGGTCAGCCCATCTGTAGTAATCTGACAACCTGGGGGAGGGAGAGAACAGATATATACTCCAGATAATCCCTTAAAACTTTTTAGGGTTTCTATAGGAAGCTTGTCCTTCATCTTCAAAGGTGCCCACAGGAAAGAGCAACTCGTGAACACAAACAAATGACACATTATGTTGAATCATAATCTTGAATAAATGAAAAGAATACCATTCAACAAATTATTCCATAGTACCAGTAGCTAGTAAATTATGCAGGCCTCATCAAAACAGCTGACATGCACAATGACATTTAGAATAACATTACTCCATCTTGATCTTGTTTTGCCATCTGTGAGGCTCAACAGTTAATGCATCCTACCTTCGTGACTTACCATTTCATCAAAGGCTTTGTGATATAGACACTTAATTGGTAAATTGATTCAGTAAAGGGAACCAAAACAAATTCTAGAAAATTTGGGACGTATTAAAATAAAAATATTTAGCATTCAAATAGAAGTATAAAGGCTATGCATTTGCATGCTTTTCTGAAAGGCAATGGACTCCAGAGCCAGATGAGCTGGGTTGGAATTTTGGTTCTGCTAAGCTGTATGACCTTGGGCAATTTAACTTCTCTGTGCCTCAGTTTTCTCATCAGTAAGATGGGGACAGGAATAGTACCTATCTTGTAGGGTTGTAAGGAGAATTAATAAGTTAACATGTGTAAAATACTTAGAATAGTGTGTGGTACATGGGAAGCATTACATAGGAGTCAGCTGTCATTGTCTCTATGAGACTAGAGGTGGGGTAACAGTAGAGTGCCATGTTAGCACAACCAACCCAAAATGAGCCCCTTGGCTTGGCACTTCTGGACGCTTGAACCCCAAAATCCAACCTGACTGATGATCTGAACCAACAGATAAGCCCCTCTATTAGCAATTTAAGGCAGAGCTCATGAGTTCTCTTTTGTCCAGGTACCTCCAACTCCTGAACATCTAGGGGATGGGGAAGAGCACGCACTGGATCCGCAACGTTAACTAAGAGACGCCGTAAGGAGACCATCCGTGTATTACCAACTTGCAGAAAATTTGTGATACTGTACAGTCTACCTATAATAACATTTATAAAACAAATTTTGGTAACTCAGAAAGCACTTCAAGATCCAATAATATTTCAGAATCATTATTATGAACATCAGTTATTACTATACTGTAGAGGTGCAGACAGAGAAGAATAACAAAGTTGAACTTGCCTCAACTATATCCTGGAAGTAGTGTTTTTTTTTTTTTTTTAACTAAATATCCTTGATATGAGTATATTTACTCACCACTTGTGTGTCTTTCTACTTTTTTTTATTTTCCAGTTGCTTGGACTCTGGGCAATGAGGACTTCATCATTTCCTCTTTTTCTGTGAGAATGCATTATTTACCCAGCTCTGCATCACAGCACACAGACCAATTACTCTCTGAATGTAGCATCCCAAAATCAAACATCCGGACCTAGTAAGCACTGAAAAAGTAGTTCCCAACATTTTCACCTCTAAGAACTCCTTTTATTTTCTTTCCCCACAAACATGTCTTAAAAGATTTTATCTACTGAAATACAATCATCGGTTAACCATTTACTTGTTGAAGGATACCTAGGTTGTTTCCAATTTTTAGCTATTGCAAATAAAGCTGTTACGAATATTCACTTTCAGGTTTTTCTGTGAAGATAAAGTTTCATTTCTCCGAGATAAATGTCCAAGAGTACAACTGCTCGGGTGTATGGTAGTTGCATGTTTAGGTTTATAAGAAACTACCAAACTGTCTTCCAGGGTGGCTGGAACATTTTACATTCCCGTTGTCAATGTAAGGCTGATCCATTTTATCTACACCCTCACCAGCATTTGGAAATGTCATTATTTTTCATCGTAGCCATTCTGACAGGCATGTAGTAATATCTTATCGTGGTTTTAATTTGCATATCTCGAATGGCTACTGATGTTGAACATTTTCCATGGGCTTATTTGCCATCTGTATATCCTCTTTAGTGAAATGCCTGTTCATATCTTTTGCCCATTTCCTAGTTGCACTGTTTAGTCTTTACTGTTGCGTTCTAAAAATTCTTTATATATTCTAGATACTAGTCCTTTATCAGATATATGGTTTGCAAATATTTTCTCCCAGTCTGTACTTACCTTTTCATCCTCTTCACATAGTCTTTCAAGAAGCAAAAGTTTTCAATGTGGTGAGGTCCAATTTCTCAATTTTTTCTTTTATGAATCATGTTTTTTTGTGTCAAGCTAGAGAACCCCACAGTAGGAGCCATTGCACTAATGAACTATGGTAACCAACTCGTCCAGGTTTGCCTGGGACTTTCCTGGTTTTAGCTTTGAAAGTCCCGCATCCTGGGAGTCCCCTCAGTCCCAGACAAACCAGGACAGTTGGTCACCATAACTAAAACCAATGGAACCCTGTCCCTCTTTTGGACCAAAGCAGTCTCGGCTGAATGGTAGCAGGGCTAGTGCCAGGGAGCCACACATCCTATGACTTACAGTCAGGACGTGAAGTCATTGACACATAAGTAGCTGTGATGCTACAAAGTCGTGATGTGCACACATGGTACGTTTGCCGTTTCCTCTCTCACTACGATAAGCATGACGCTGTAGAAAGGCAGGCTAACAGGGAAAGAGAGCTCCGCTTGCGTGGGCATCCCACTGTCCTCCCCTGACTCTGGAGTCTGTACTGAGGCAGCAATTCTCACAATGCCCACCCACATCCTTCTTCATCTAGTTCAACCCTTTGGGCCAGGAGTCCTCAGTCCTGGCTGCACACTAGATTCCCCTCAGGAGCTCTTCAAAAATAGTGATGACTAGGCCCCATCCCAAACCAATTAAAAGTGACTCTCTGGGAGTGGGGCTAGGCATCCATTAGTTATAAAAACTCCCCAGGTGATTCCAGAGTGCAGCCAAGGTTGAGGCTGCCTGCTGGAGACTCTGAGAGTATAAACCACTTGAGGACAGGGATGGAATCTGTTTGCCAGCACTGTACCCACAGCATCTAGCATGATGCCTGCATATAGTAGGCATCTGATATATATTTGGTAATTTTTTAAATGAGTGACTAAAATAGAAGTGATCATAGATTGGGACCAAATATCACTTACTTTGTCTTTCCTGCTTGGAACCAAAGAATCAAATGAGGTACAAGATAAACTGCAAGATAAGCCTCCCTATAACCAGTCTGTCCCCAAACCCTTCCCAATCTCCCAAAAGCTATTGTTGAAAAGTCAAGAAATCCAAGATTGCATCAATGGCCTTTTTTTTTTTTTTTTTGCGGTACACAGGCCTCTCACTGTTGTGGCCTCTCCCGCTGCGGAGCACAGGCTCCGGACGCGCAGGCTCAGCGGCCATGGCTCACGGGCCCAGCCGCTCCGCGGCACGTGGGATCTTCCCGGACCGGGGCACGAACCCGTGTCCGCTGCATCGGCAGGCGGACTCTCAACCACTGCTCCACCAGGGAAGCCCCCAATGGCCATTTTTATTACCATCATTTTACAGATAGATACTTTGGCTCTCGGACAGTGAGAGCTACATCTCATCTCTGGGTAAGTTAGAATCTCGAGCCCCTGGCAGCATCAGCAGGAATGCTGATTTTCAGGCCCCATCCCAAAACAACAGAATCAGAATGTGCATTTTAACAATATTTCAGGTCATTCACATGCTCTTTAAAGTTTGAGAAGTACCCATCTAACCCAAATGGCTGAGAGAACCAGCTGGCTCCACTGGGAAGGTCCTCAGTCCGGGAGATGTATACGGGGAAGGGAAGAGACCCTCAAATGAGGCTGGGGGAAGCAGTGGAGCCACACCCAGAGACCAACTCACAGAGCTTTTTGACCTTCATAAAACCTCCAAAGAATCTAAGGACTTGAATCCTTAACTTCGCAAGCGTAAGTCTTGAGCTAAAAAGATCAATGAGCAGGCAAACCGATACAGCAAAGGAGAATAACCTATGGACACCCTATAGTGTGTTTATTTTTGCTTTCTGAAGGATCTGGATGAAGGCAGAGCCGTGAACAGGTACTGGGTATCATCCTGAGATGGACTGAGGAATGTGGTCACATCTCTGAATTACGGCGGCAGCGGCTGAGGCAAACACTTCAGAGTTTGCTCAGGGAGGCAGGGTGGGTGGGGCTCCTCGCTTCCTCCCCCACGTGGCCAGAGTTCTGTAATTCCCACATGACGTCCACCGTGCTGGGCAGTCCCCTCACAGCACCAAAGATCAGCACCAAGATCCCTTAGAGACCCTTGCTTGTCTGTCTGCACGTCTAGCAGTTTAGTTAGCACGGCAGCATCCTTACAGCGTTTACGACTGGTGGCTGTTATTTTCATCATTTACTTCATCCTGCTGTGGGGTTTGCAGGTGGAAAGGGATGACTGTGGTCGTCTTTTCTTTTGTATAACGGCGGGGGGGGGGGGGGTTATACCAGCAAGGAAATGATTTATTTTTTGCAAACTGTAGATACAGTTTATGCAGTTTTCTCCAGATTCTGATTAACACCTACACTTTCCCACAGAGGCAATACCTGACACCCACCAGAAGTTCACAGAGAACAGCTCCCAAACCAGGGTGAACATCAAAGGCAGAGCTAAAACCTCAACTCACTCCATCCTAAGAGCCTCTCTGCCCTCGAAGTAACCTGACATAGCTATATAGACACAGAAACACCAGAAGGGGAGATCTCAGAAACTGTGTTGCCACAATGATGTTTTGTCCTGCTTTTGCCCTTGATGAAGCTGCTTAAACTATTTTCTGCTTTATGACATCATACACAGAAAACATCTTACACAGAAAACATTTTTCATGCCCGGCCTCTGGCCTAAGGCAGTTTTTGCATTTTGCAATCAGGAGGAAATTGATTAATGTGAATGTTTTAGCTGTGGTTGTTGTTTGTGTATAAACTTTTGTTAAAACAAGTGCGGCAGAAAAAATGACCTTTATGTAGACACCCATTAAGGCACTAAAAGGCTTGGCTACATTCATCTGCGACGCGTACACATAACGAGAGGAACAATGAAGGGATCAGCAGCTGCAAGGGGTTGAATTGAACTCTTCAACAATGGAAAAGTTTTTCAGACCCAAATACCAGCAATCAAAGAGAATTTCTGCAGATAATCCGAAAGAAAGAAAATAATAAAATTAAAAAAAATAATGCTAGCCAACTTTGCACCAGTTAGCATAAGGTTGCCATCTGAAACGTGTCAGCTTAAGAGCAGACGTACCACCATTCTTTCGCCCAACTGAAGTATTCAGAACTGTTTCCCCAAATAATCCCAGATGGCATGCCACAAAATTTCAATTCATTTTAAAAGCTTTCTTTGCAGTTATTATGTGATTGAAAGTGCAAAAGCAAGTTGCCATTCTCATGGCACTATTTGCATTGGCTATTATTATCCCCTAAAATCCCCTTTAAACAGCTACATTGTCAGCCCATAGGCCTCATTTAGAACTACAAAAAAGCCCAGATTAATTCGATCAAAGAAAGAGCCAAGTACAAAATGCACTTTTCAAACTGTATCAGAGTGGGTTCGCTTTACAGATCGCTTCGGGGCAAGAACCGCAGGGGAAAGAAAGCCTCGAAATAAAGCTTGGTTATGAAGCGAAATAACTCGGTTTGGCTCCTTCTCTGTTTTATTGGAGCACCTCGAGCCGAAATCTCCAATTAAAATTCTTACAGGGAAATATATTTAAATATAAATGCTGACACGGATGCCCGCAAATAGCAGCATCACATTCGTACCCTTGCCTTTCGGCCATCGTTCTCGGGAGGCAGTTGGAAGCCTCGTGTGGGTAACCCGGTTAGTTAGCAGGCATCTCTGATGTCTCACACACTAAATAAGCCAGAGGACTTTGCACTATAAACACTTAGATCCAGTTTTTTCCACCCCATCCCCAGAGGAAATGTTTTAAGTTACTACAAGACAAGAAATTGCTGAAACAAAGGAAAACGGGGGTGATGGCCTTTCTTTGCACAAAACAAAACATGCTAAGATTCAGGTCGAATTCAAGGATGAGAAGCATGCTGCAAGCCCGCCTTCTACAGGCAGGCTGATCGGACTGCCTGCCGCGGGGTTGGTTGGTTGGATTTAGTCTCACCTGGGGGTCTGGAGGTGGGGGAGATAGCTGGTGTGAGCCAAGCTGGAGTTTGGGTTTCTTAGGGACGCTCCATTAGTTTCCTAGGCAGGGTTAGCAGCGTCCGTTTCCACTGGAGATGGTGCAGCGGCGCTTCAGCCGGCCAGCTCCCTCCTCCCTCTGTGCCCAAAGCTGTTCCCTTCAGCCGCCGCTTTTGTGCGCTGAGAACATTTTACCGAGGAGGGATCGGAGGCACAAAGGTAGGGCTACAGGACGTATGCAGCAAGTTGTGCAATTGCCTCTTCAGGGACCGAGCAGGGCCAGCTGCGACAAATGTGAAAGTGATTTGCACGAGGGAGGAGAAACAGGGGCAATTCCAGCCGGTAGTTTCAGTTCAATCTTTTGCGCCCCCCCCCCACCCGGAAGGATGAACTCAAAGTCCTGTTGTTCCCCAAACCCACCCTTAAAACAAAAAAGCATCATGCTGGTCTGGTCACGTCCCATGTAATGTTTAGAAAGGGCACGCTTACCAAGGGGCTCCAACCATAAAGCACTGGTCCGGAACTTCTTGGTCACATGCTCAGCGAGAAATGCACAGGACTAAGTTATTCAAATGGCACATAGGTGTGCACCACCCCGCAACAACTAAATCCTCATACTCATCCTGAGAATTATCTAGAGAAAACAAACGTGGACAGAAAACTCTGCAAATTGGAAATGTTACCTACCTCCTACCTCTGAAGGCAGGAAGACAGGGAAAGAAGTCTTACAGGAAAGGGACTATAGACTCAAATTGCTTTCAGCCGAGGTAAACATTCAGTTTTTTTTTTTTTGTTTTTTTTTCCCCCCAGATTTTCCAAATTAGTTGGAGTCTTTTCCTGATAGTTCTAAATTTTAACTACAGCATCATAGTACAAAGAAAAATGGTTCTGGTTTTCTGAGACCTGGATAAAGTTTCTGAAATTCTGCAAACCTTCACCTGTAAAGCAAAAGGGAAAAGACAGGCATGTCTACTGATTCCTTAGGAGAAAACTGTCACTGAGAGAAAACATATCCACAGTAATTTATTTCTAGTGAATTTCAATAGACCGTTTGTTACCTAGTTGCAATGGAAGTGTTCCTGTGACTTTTTATGTAGGTCTCACTGGAGCCCTAAATGAAAACACAATTACTTCCCTTGATGGGTAATGTTTGATGATAATTCAAAAACTATTCCAAGCAAAATAAGAAAGGAAGATCAGCACTTCATCATTACCACCACTGCCAGGATCCAGAGACCCATGGTGATCCCATCAGGACTCACAAGCACATTGTTTAAGGTAAATCCTTTGAGTTTTTTGTTTTTGTTTTTGTTTTAGGGAAGCAGAGGAATAAGGGAGAATTTGTCACAGTACGTTGCAAAATCCTCAACTCTTTGTCAGGAGATCTGAATTCTGGTCCTGGCTCTTCCTCTAACTAACAGAATGACCTTGGGCTAGTCCCTTTCCCTCTCTGGACCTTACTTTCCTCATCTATAAAATGAGAAGACTAAACTAGATGATTTCCAAGGACCATTCCAGATGTAACACCAAAGAGTGATGTGAAGATTCCTCTGGAGACTGCAGACAATAATAGTAATACAAAGGTTCTAAAATAAGTCTCATGTTATGTGCTTTCTACGTGACAGAATAGCTTCACTGGCACAGGATAGGGCTTGGAAGGCTTTCTTTTTGCCTATTAGAGGCTCTGGTCATCTCTATGATACACATATGAATGAACTTCAACGTGGTCAATAGGAAATTAGCCATGAAGTTTCTGGCAGTTAGCTGCCCCAACTTTTAGTCCTCTAGAAACAGCCTCTATGTTTTTCTTCAGT
Organism: Phocoena phocoena; assembly: GCF_963924675.1. Lineage (NCBI taxonomy): Eukaryota > Metazoa > Chordata > Mammalia > Artiodactyla > Phocoenidae > Phocoena > Phocoena phocoena. Next base: position 81,838,505 of record NC_089227.1, read on the forward strand.
CAAATGGGAAAACAGGATACCATTTTTAAAAATTATCTGACAAATACCTCTTAGGTATTTTGTATTTATAAAGAGGAAGTCTTGGTTTAGTCATAAATACTTCCATTACTAGTATCACTATCCAAGCATTCATTCAAGAAATATTTATTTAGTGCCTACTTTGCACCAAGCACTAGTCCAGGTGCAGTAAATACAAGAGTGAAAAAGAATGACAAGTTCTCTGCTCTCATGGAGCTCAAACCCTAGCGCAGGACCAGGGAAAGATCATACACAAGCAAAAACAGAATTAGAAGTAGAGCGGTGGGACAGAAATTGGTGGGCTACACTGGATTGAGTGAACTCTTTAAAAGAACTAGCCAGCATAGATCAGGGAGAAGAGCACTCTGGGCAGAGGGAACAGCAAGGGCAAAATCCTGAAAACTTGGGACAGAAAGAAAGCCAGGGGCTTCCCTGGTGGCACAGTGGTTGACAGTCCCCCTGCCGATGCAGGGGACACGAGTTCGTGCCCCGGTCCGGAAGGATCCCACATGCCGCGGAGCGGCTGGTCCCGTGAGCCATGGCCGCTGAGCCTGCGCGTCCGGAGCCTGTGCTCCACAACAGGAGAGGCCACAACAGTGAGAGGCCCGCGTACCGCAAAAAAACAAAACAAAACAAAAAACACAAAGAAGGCCAGTGTGGCTAGAATGCAGTGGTGGAGAGAGTGAGTGGTGTAAGATAAAGTCAGAGAGGTGAGCAGGAACCAGACCAGGTACGTCACTGGACTTTATGTTAATTATAGGATGGAGCACACAGGGAGTTTTATGCAGGGTAGTGACCCAGCTGCCTTCCTTTGTGCCCACACCCCACATCTCTCATGTCCAACCTCCAGGTTTTGCCTGAGGACCTCCGTTTTGAGGTAGACTTCCTCAGCTCCCACATATGTGAGGCAATTAATGCCCCATGGGTGAGTCTTTGACTAAGGCAAGATGGCAGCTGACAGATAAATTCATCTCCCTTCCACCTCCATATGGACTGCTCTGAAAAAAAAAAAATCAAAGCCAGGAAATGACCTCACAAGATTGAGAAATCAATCATTCTTTTTTGTCCTTCCAGTTTCATTGAGATGTAATTGACATAACAGCGATGTATAAGTTTAAGGAGTACAGCATAATGGTTTGACTTACATACATAATGAAATGATTATCACAATAGGTTTAGTGAACATCCATCATCCATAGATATAACAACAAATTAAAGAAATAGAAAAAATATTTTCCTTGTGAGAAATCAGACATTTTTATTTATTTATTTTTGCGGTACGCGGGCCTCTCACTGTTGTGGCCTCTCCCGTTGCGGAGCACAGGCTCCGGATGCGCAGGCTCAATGGCCATGGCTCACGGGCCTAGCCGCTCCGTGGCATGTAGGATCTTCCCAGACCGGGGCATGAACCCTGCATCGGCAGGCGGACTCTCAACCACTGCGCCACCAGGGAAGCCCGAAATCAGACATTTTTAAATCCAAGTGGTGGCCCATTGACTAATGCGCACTCATGTTCCCTCACTCTCCTCTCCTGCATCACTCCCCCTTTGCCCTCACTCTTCTCCCTGGGATTGGGTTCAGAAGGCAGGAGTCCAAGCAGAGGTGCAGCTGCTCTGCCATCGTACTGCTCAGCAGCTCTGGCGGTGCTGGAAGTATCTGCAGTGGATAAGAACACTGTGCAGAGTCTCTGGAAAGCCTCAGTCGGAGAGTTAGCACGAAACACGAGGGTTATGGAGCAAGGCCAGACCTTCTGTGGCCAACAACTATTTTCCATTTGAAAAAACAGCTCCTGGTACCACTGAGACCTAGTAGAGATTGATTGATCTTGGTGCATGAATTGACTATGCAAATGACTATAAGGTCAGGGAAGTGCGGCAATCCACCATATGATGGAAAATGGTGTATTCAGGATTGGGCCTGAGCAAGTCCAGAAGGTATGAGTAAGCCACCTGAACAGGTGGTCCAGATTCCCCTACACCTCTCTCTATTGCATTAACACCTCTTCCTCAACTCACTCCCACAGCTTCATAGAGGACTCCTTGACACCAATTAACAGAAGAGGAAGGGACTCAGGCCTGGTTCATAGATGGGTCAATAACAATATATTGGTACAAAAACAAAATAAAATAAAACAAATTAAATTAAAAATATAAAAAATAAATAAATACCGCAGCTGCATTACTCAGGAGTGGGTCTAAGGTGCTATGATGATGGCAAATTCTCCCTGTAGGCAGAGCTCTGAGCAGTATACTTGGTCATCCACTCCATACGAAGTGGCCTGAACTACAGATATATATAGATTCCTAAACAGTTTCAAAAAATGGCTTAAAGGTCAAGTCCTGAAAGGAACAAGATTGGAATATCAGAAATAAGGAGGTCCAGATAAACAACAAGGTCCTACCTCATAGCACGGGGAACTATATTCAATATCTTGTAATAACCTATAATGGAAAAGAATCTGAAAAAGAATATACTTATATGTATATGTGTGTGTATATATGTATGTGTGTATATACATATATATATATGAATCGCTTTGGTGTACCCCAGAAAGTAACACAACATTGTAAATCAACTATACTTCAATGAAAAAGAAAGAAAGGCATGCAGGAAGGAAGGAAAGAAGAGAAGGAGGGGAAGGAGGAAGGAGGGAAGGAAGAAAGAAGGCGGTCTGGGGAAGAGGTATGTGGGTGGATCTGTGGAAGTAGACCCTAAGTGTTTAGATCTTTGAATCTCATGTTAATGCCCACAGGGGGTGTTCTTCCCAGTTAAGGCTCTCACCAACCAGATGGACAGGATGACATGTCTTATGGACATGAGCCAGCCTTTCTTTCTTGGCTACCTCAGTGCTTGTGCAATAGACCCATGCTATATCCATCGCCTTCATTCATGCTACCATGCTATGGGTGGGCTACACAGCATGAATTGCCCTCACTAAGACTGATGTAGCAACTACCAGTGCTGAATGCCCAACCTGCCAAGAGCAGAGTCTGACACTGAGCTATTGATATGGCGCTATGGCTCAGGAATTACACTTATATCACCTTCCACCCTACATGGAAGAGTAGGTGTTCTTTCCAGAGTTGATACCTGCTTTAGATGAGATTTGCCTTTCCTCTTCATAATGCCTCCAACAGCACCGCCATTTAAGGTTTACAAATGCCTCTTCTAAAAACATTATATCACACATGATACTGCCTCGGTCCAAGGGATCAATTTTACAGCAGAGGAAGTGTGACAAGGGACACATAACCAGGCTCCACTGCCTTATGCCTCATCACCCTGAAACATTCAGGCTGGTAGTGAGTGTAACGGCCTGTTAGGACTCATTTAAGGTGCTGGAATTATTATGCTCTATTCCAGGATTTACTGTACGTATTGAATCAACAGGCAGAACCTGGTTCTGTGTCCAACAGCTAGAAGACCCAAGACCAAGAACCAATGAGTGGAGGTAGGATTAACCCTTCTCACTATCACTCCCAGTGACTCACTCACAGAATTTGTGCTTCCCGTTTCTTTAGCCTTAGGCTCTGATGCATTAGCAGTCCTGGTCCTGGGTGAGGATACTTCCACCAGGGAACACAGTAACAGTTCTACTAACCTCGAGGCCCCAACCCCTACTTGGTCACCTTCATCTCCTCATTCCAGTAGACCAACAGGCAAATACATGAATTTATTTCTAATTACCATGATGAGCTAGCATTGATGCTACACATGGGGTCAGGAAGGAGTATGTCTGAAACCCAGGGGGCTTGCTGTAGTATCTCTGGGTGCTTCCTTGCCCTTTGATAACAATGGATGGACAACTGAGCAACCAGTACCTGACCAAGTTAAGGCAACTAAGGATTCAGATCCCTCAAAGATGAAGGTCTAGGTCAGTCTACCAGCAAAGGAACTCAGACCAGCCAAGCGCTGGCCAAGGGAGAGAGGGATGTTAGAGTGGTGGAGGGAAATGATGATGAATATCTATTACAGCCACGGGACAGGTTGCAGCATCAGGGACTGTAGACCATTCTGCTAACTCTGCTACCTTAAATCTTTTCAGAAATTATAGCTGGCCATCAAGTTGTGAATTATTGAACGTGTCCCTCCTTTCTCAGGGAAGACATGGAAACATCTTCACGTCACAAAAATGAAGGCCACAGATCACAGTGTGAGAGCCAGATACAGTGGGAGGGTGGAGCTGATTTGAGAAATGCAGGAGGAGAACTGTATCAGCACCTCTCATGTGCCAGTCCAGATCTTCATGGTCTCACCATCCACAGGGCCTTTGGCCAGTTGTTCCAGACACAGCTGCAATTGTAGTGACCTCGTCCATATGGCCTCTGACCCACTTCAGGCAGAGAAAACCTAGTAGCACCTTGCTCCACACTATGGTTCACACTCCCATCCTTTGCCCTGAGGCATCCCTACTGACACCAAGGCACGGTACACACAGACCCACTCAGTGCCCCTCAGGGCCAGCTGAAAATGTGAAGTTGCTTGTTCAAAAACAGGAAAGAAGCTTTTTTCTTTCTTCCACAGTCTCTCTCTTGACCTGTCATGGTATATTTTACCTGCTACTTCATGTTGCACTCCCTCAGGCAGAGAGGTACTCACCAGGTGAGTGCAGACCCTTTCAAGTATCCAGGGCACCACCAATGACTCAGTGGCACAAAGCTGGACACTGAGAACCCATCTCAGAGAGGCAGGGAAAAGAAGAGCCCACCATGAGCAGAAGCTCCACATCCCTCAGCGCAGGCTGCATTGTCCCTCAGACTTCACTTACAGAACACAAATTCAGAAATAAAATTATTAAGACTTTCCAGGCAGTGACTACAGAGCATTAAACCTCAAGAGTGGGCCCCCTTCTGAGCTCGGTTATGACTTCACTGGTCACGAGCCCAGGAAGCCGGCCCTGGTGCCCATGCGTGCCCAAATGGGAGTGTAAAAGAATTAACACAATTAACACCCTGTGGAGCAAACTGTTAACCAATGGGAGATGGGAGACAAGTAAATTCTTCTCCCTCCTTAATCCAGACATACTGTCCTGAAGAGTAGTTTCTCGGAAAACTGTCCTATAAGAAATCAGTCCCACTTGATTCCAAGTGCAGGCTGGCTCAGTTGGGCATTTTCATATTAGCTCTCTCTCCTTCCTGGACTTACTCTCCTTTCCTTCATCCTGCTTGGGTTGTATCCCGATTAAAGTAATAGCATATAAGCCTTTTCCACAGGCTCTGAATTTTGGGTAAACTAGGGTAAGACCATCAGTTAACTAAAAAAGCAAGGAAACAGGGAATATACTTTAAAGAGTTTATTTTTATTTAAATGTTTTATTTTAGTTTATAATGCTATTTTAATTTAAAATGTTTAAGCATGCACTTGTTTGCCAATTTTCCAAAGGTTTTTTTTTGTTTGTTTTTTAAAGATTGGGTTCCCTTGGGAATTCCCTGGCAGTCCAGTAGTTAAGACTCCGCGCTTCCACGGCAGGGGGCACGAGTTTGATCCCTAGTTGGGGAACTAAGATCCCACGTGCCGCTTGGTGCAGCCAAAAACAACAGCAAAAAAGCAAAACAAAACAAAACAGGACAAAACATTCCCTGGTGGCACAGTGGTTACGAATCCGCCTGCCAATGCAGGGGACACGGGTTCGAGCCCTGGTCCAGGAAGATCCCACATGCCGCGAAGCAACTAAACCCATGCGCCACAGCTACTGAGCCTGCGCTCTAGAGCCCACAAGCCACAACTACTGAGCCTGCGCTCTAGAGCCTGCGAGCCACAACTACTGAAGCCCGCACGCCTAGAGCCTGTGCTCTACAGTAGTTGTGGCACACGGGCTTAGTTGCTCCACGGCATGTGGGATCTTCCAAGACCAGGGCTCAAACCCGTGACCCCTGCATTGGCAGGCAGACTCCCAACCACTGTGCCATCAGCGAAGCACTCTACTGTGTTTGTTAGGATTAGGTTTGACTTTATATAAACAAAAAATGTAAAACAACAATAGTTTGTGTAAATATAGTTAACATTACTGAACTGTACACTTAAAAATTGTTAAGATGGTGAATTTTTTTTACCAGAATTAAAAATAAATTTAAAAAATTTTAAATTTAAAATACAGTGGCTTAGAATTCCCTGGAGGTCTAGTGGTTAAGACTCAGTGCTTTCACTGCTGGGCCCGCGTTCAATCCCTGGTCAGAGAGCTAAGATCCCGCAAGCCACGAGGTGCAGCCAAGGAAAAAAAAGAGTGGCTTGAGCAAATTAGAAATTTGTTTTTCTTTCATCTAGAACAAATGCAGAAACAGAGAGCTCATGACCTGTATGGTCCTCCAGTAAGTGACCAAGGACTCAAGTGCCTTTTGCGTCAGTCTCCACCATCCCTAGTGTAGGACCCCTGTCCTCATGGTCCAAGCGGGCTGCTAGACAGCCACTGCATCTACATCCCAGGCAGCAGTATTGAGTAAAGGAAACGACATGGGTACTCCCTCCCTTAAAAGGAGGCTTCACAGAAATCCCACACAACACTTCCTTTTAACATCTCATTATCCAGTAGTCACATAGTTTTTCACAGCTGCAAGGGACCTGGCAAATGTCTTTTAGCTTAAGGCACAATGTGCCCACTCAGATATTACTAAGGGAGAAGAAGGGAATAAATATTGGGAGACAATTAGCCAATTTTATCACACATTGCAATTGTAAAATCATACCTGCCATTACCCAACCCCCAAATGAAGAAATCACTTACGTAAACATTTCTAGACATTGCTGTAGTAAAAATGTACATGGAATCAGCTTTCTTTTGAGGAATAAGAATTCACATTTTTCATCAGACTTTTAAAGGGAAAGGGCAGGAAGAAAAATACCCTTTACCAAGGCCTACTATGTGCCAAGCACAGTGCCTTTGCATCTGCCATCTCATTGATTGTCCACCATCAGGTGTGGTAGGAAATCTTACTTTCTGTAATAGTCAGGATGGGCTAGATTGGGTGCAGTTAAAGAGAAAACTCCTTGTCACTTGTTGGGAAGGGGATAAGGAAGTGAAGGAATCACACTAGAGTTCCTATACATCAAAGAAAGGGACATGACCACGCCTACCTTCTAGCAGGTAACTAAGTGCTCGGGAGAATTGGAAACATCAATGGCTGATGGTCCAGGGTTAGAAAGAAGCTTTTGAGGCCAGAAGCAGTGTCTCACTACCTTGGCCTCTGGCATCTGGCCCACATCCTCACACACCTAAGAAGTCTGCTAACTGTTTAAGTTAAACTGTTTGCCAAAGGGGAAGTTTTAAAATTCGCCCAGATCTCCCGCGTGAACCTCAATCATCTTTCTAGAACCACTCTTCTCCTGAAAGAATTAGCTTCTGCAGCATTATTCCTAGAACTCATCAAGATTGTGAAAAAATAAGAACTTGCTGAAAATTAGGTTCTGCCCAACTTCTTCCACACTGCCTGCCACCCAGGCAAAAAATTCCCCAAGGCAGCATGGACCCCAGGCCTCTAGTGGAAGAGACACTCATTTTGGCTTTCATGCTGCAGGACAATTTGACGTGTCAAAATTCTGTTTTTAATTTGTCCATTCCCAAGGAAATCATGACAAATGTTATAATGGGAAATACATTTTTCCGACGATGAGGTTATATAGCAGACTAATCACTTTTGCTTTTATGAAGAATCAAGTGCTGGTATTGTTACTAGGGACGGTCAGGCTAAATAATTTAAGCTGTGCTATTTACGTAAGTCCCTAACTACTGCTGGGATTCGTACAGTAAGATGGAGTTAATGATTTTTTTCTGTCATATCTCTTCTGTAATGTGATGACTTTTGCAAGCTTCCTCCTTCTAATTGCATAAAACAACTAAAGCACTGTGTTAAGGAAAAATGGGCAACTAAATAATGATGAGTCAAAACCCACCTAATTAAGATGTGAGTGCCAGAGCTGAGCCCAGAACTGCTTAGGGGCACACTTCTCATCACTGTTGGATGTCTCAAAAACCAACTGTGCATTAATGTACCAAGGGAAATAGCCAGTATTATCCATCCAAGTATCTTCATCAGTACATCTCCCTGAGCCTCTGGTGGCAGGACTTTAACACTGTAAGCCGTAGACTGCTGAAATTTGACACCACTTTTTTTTTTTTTTTGCGGTATGTGGGCCTCTCACTGTCGTGAGAGGGTGTGACACCGGGGCACGAACCCGTGTCCCCTGCATCGGCAGGTGGACTCTCAACCATTGCGCCACCGGGGAAGCCCTGACACCACTTTTGAACATAAATCTTATTATGTGGATTCTCATTCCACCTCTAAACCCCTCAGTCCATTTCTGGATCCATAAAGACTTTAAATTTTGAAAAGAAATGGCCCTTGGGCCACTGCAGAATTTTGGTCTTTCTTATGATTTCATGGAGGTGTTTGCTGGCCTGTACTCTGACGCAAGGCAGTTTCTGCGAGCAGCCAGGGGGCGAAGAGAGAAGTGCCATGGCCTCCAGGCTAAGGACTCAGGACTCGGGTCACATGGGAGGCTCTAGGCTCATCGGCCTGCTGGATCGGATGAAGGGCAAGGCCAGGAGGGTATCATCACAGAGAGCAAGGACAGAACCTAGCTGCACGGGGAGGATGGAGACAAGAAAAGCCGATTTTTCCATCTACTTAGGAGACTTCAAAGGACTCAGCCTGGCCTGAAGACAAAATAGGGTGACCAAGAAGACTGGCCCCTAAGTCGAGGCTGAGAACCAGAAAGGAGAGAGACTAAAGGAGCTGGAAGGAGCTGTAAAATGTATTATACTTTCACCTGTAATTTCCTTAAATGTATATTTTGTGTCCCCTTGTATAAAAAGTTCGTGTAAACAAGCTTTGATAGTGTATTGATTGGGTAATCCCTACACTGCCACCAACCATAGTTCTATGTGTGTGTGTGTGTGGGTGGGTGTGTGTGTGTGTGGGTGTGGGTGTGGGTGTGTGGGTGTGGGTGTGGGTGGGTGTGTTTTACTTCCTCCCAAACTGTTCAATATCTGTCTTTTTTATCTTAATTAAAAACTGCATGTGGGAATTCCCTGGCGGTCCAGTGGTTAGGACTCAGTGCTCTCACTACCGGACCCCAGGTTCAATCCCTGGTCAGGGAACTAAGATCCTGCAAGCCACTCAGTGTGGCCAAAATAATAATAATAATAAAAGTTTAAAAATAAGAAAAAATAAAAACTCTGCATGAAACCATCATTTTGCAAGAGCAGGGTCTGTGATTCCAGCTGAGGGAAGAGGCAAATCAATACATGGCTTAGAACACACTGAGTCTCAGGTGTCCGGCCCTCCCCTGGAAACCCTGCATTGACCGCATGCAGCTGGGGCACAAGGATGCGCTCCCGACCAGAACACAGATTCAGGAGTCACGAGCGGTGGCAGTGACAGTGAGGAAACTGGATGGATACCCAAGAGAGTTTCAGAGTGATGCGAGAATATCAAATACAGAACCCGAGTGCACAGCAACATTTTCTAATGGGTGGAGGAAGAAGAGACAAGTCACACAGCTAAGAAGAGAGGAAGTCACAGGAGAAAGAAGAAACAGGTATAGCTCCCAAGGAGAAGTTTCAGGAAGGGATGGCTCATGGTGTCAGAGGTCATAATGATCAAGCAGATCATGGATGTGGCTACACTTTCAGCTCCTGACTTTTAGCTCTGCCCTGGATGCAAAACTTACCTCGACCCCCTGTGATGATGTCTTCGTGGGCTGGTCCTTCCCTAAAGGCCACTGGGACATGGCCCAGGGCTACCACAGGCTCACTCATTGTCACTCATTGCCCTGGAAGGCCTCACTCAGCCTAAGACCAGAATGTGTACTTCTGCTCCAATGCTCTCATCTTCCTATCCACTCAGCCAGGACATTAAAAGTCTATCTTTTATACACAGGTAAATGGAACTCTTCCAGGCTGCACTGATGATACAGGTGATATCTGATAACTACCCTTCAAAGAGAGCATATTGGATGACACTATTCTTTTAAAATGGTCTGGCCAGGTCAGAGCGGAGTGCTCTCGTGGAGGTGGAGACAATATACTTTTGGAGGATTTAATAAAGCTTTAACTTTAGAATCATTTTAGATTTACAGAAAAAATTTAAAGACAATGTAAAGTGTTCCTATATATTCCAAACCTAGTTTTCCCTCTGATGAACTTCTTACATTGGTATGTCACATTTGTCACAATTCATGAACCAATATTGATTTGTTATTATTAACTAAGGTCCATACTTTTTTTTTTTTCTTAATTTTTACTTAATTTCCTTTTTCTGTCCCAGGATCCCATCTGAATACCTTATTACATTTAGTCATCACGTCTCCCCCCACTTCTCCTGATTAATTCTCCTGGGTGTGACAGTTGGGCTACTATCTTTTACAATGGCTCTGCTGTCTCAGGCTCGACATCCATGCATATCCCACTATCTAGATCCCCAGAACCCACGAGCACGGGGAGGAAGTTCTTGGGGCAAACATGGGTCACTCAGGCTAACGCACAGAGCCTGAGCCAACCTGCACTGTCTACAGATGACTACAAAATAAGTAAAATAACTCTTACAATGGTGTGAGGAGTGGTATCTTGACCTGGAAGAAATAGTACCTCGGTTTGTACTATCTTGTACTTGTAGAGCACAAGAGTAGGAACAGGGAACAGATCAAAAATAAAGTCACATGGCTGTGAAGGAAACATCAGAACATGAGGAACTGCTCTATCAGTGGAACAGACGGGAGCGTGAGTAGCTTGAGGACCCAGAGCAAGGCCGCCACGGGGGCAGATGCAGACGCTGCTAGTTCACACCTCCTGTGGGGAGCAGGGACACAGGCAGCCTCGAGTGTTCTGCCCCAAGATTTTTCATTCTCCAGATAGATGGGTAAACTGTGTGGTGGGCCACAGGCTCACAGAGCCCCTCCCCTGTGCCATCAGGACCAGGGACGCCCCAAAGGATATTTGTTCCCCAGAATCAGAGGTGCCTGTCATGGGGGGACACCCTCAGGAGGGATGGGGCGTGAGTTCTATTCCGTGCTCTATTTCCATCAGCTTATTCACCATTTTATCTCTGTAGGGAACAGAACTGCCATCTCTCTCCTTGTCTGGGGCCAGGTCAGCCTCACACGGTAAACAGCTTGCTGACTGCAGTGGTGGTGGGGGAAGAGGTGACCTAATATATGGGAAAGAAAAGGGTAAACCTCTCTGAGGCCTGGAGAAGGAACAGGGGCGAAGGGGGCAAAAAACTAATGGAAAGTACTTTTCCCATCTCTTCTTCATGGCCTCTAATTAGTCATCACCCATTTTTGCCTCCTTGACCCTCCTAGTATTTTTTTAGTAACTTTATTGAGATATAATTCACATTTAAAGTGTACAATTCAATGGTTTTTAGGGGTTTTAGTATATTCACAAAGTTGTTCAACTATCACCACTAATTCCAGAACATTTTCATCACTCCCCAAATAAATCCTGTACCATTAGCAGTCACTCCCCATCCTTCCCTCCCCCCTTCCCAGACCCTGGCAACCGCTAATCTGCTTTCTGTCTCTATGGAATTGCCTGTTCTGGATATTTCATATAAATAGAATCATACAACATGTGGCCTTTTGTGTCTGGCTTCTTTACTTAACATAATGTTTTTCAGGTTCTTCCATGTTGTAGAATGTATCAGTACTTCATTCCTTTTTATGGGTGAGTGATATTCCATTATATGGCTAGGCCACATTTTGTTTATCCATTTATCAGTTGATGAACATTTGGGTGGTTTCTACTTTCTGGCTCTTATGAATAATGCTACTATGAACATTAGTGTACAAGTTTTTCTATAGAAGTATGTTTTCAATTCTCTTGGATATATACCTAGGAGTAAAATTACTCGGTCATATAGTAACTCTGTTTAACTTTTTGAGGAACTGCCAAACCAGGGCTATACCAATTCTTTCACAAGAACGAGAAATAAACCTCTCTGTTGTTTAAGCCAGTGTTCTTTGGGGTTTTGATGTATGTACAACTGAGCCTAATTATAACTGGTACCCTTGGCCATTAAGTCTTCAGTGTTTTGTAAATGGGTACATATGCTTTAATTGCCAGGGTGTGTCTTGACTGCCAATAAGACTGGGTGCAATTTGAGGATGAGGGTCATGTTCTTATCTTTCTGCTTCTATCACAGAGTCCAGCATGGTGCCAGGCCCAAAACAGAATTGATTTAAATACTTCTGGTTGTACACATGGGTGTAGGGGTTCACACTGTCTAAAGAACATACAGAAGACAGAATCAGTCTTCTCCTTCTATGAATGGTGAGAATTTCCTTTTTCCACCATCAGTCACTGAGCTGTACCTTCTATTCTACCTTTTTAATTACAGGACACTGTAAGTTTTCTGCTGAAATTTATTTGGAGAGACACTAGGTGTTGCTAGTTTCCCATGAAAAAGAATCTTGCTAGGAATTATCCAGTAATACTGGAAGCCCTTATTACCAACAAGTTAGGAAGAATTTAGATTTTCCATTTTCACTTTTGCCAAAGTTATTTCCAGATGAAATACTTACAAAGTATATAATGTGGTAGGAAGAATAATATCCCCGCCACCCCCCTCCCCCGCAGATTTTCATGTCCTAATCTCCGGAACCTGTTAGGTTACATGGCAAAGGGGAATTAAAGCTGCTAATTGACTGAATTTAAGATAGGGAGATTATCCTGGATTATCCAGGTGGGCCTAACCCTAATCACAAGGGTCCTTAAGAGTGGAAAAGAGAGGCAGAAGAGAGTCAGAGGGAGATGTGACAATAGAGAAGGCGCAGAGAGATCTGACATTGCTGGCTTTGTGGATGGAGGAAGGGGACCGTGAGAAAAGCAACGCAGGCAGCCTCTAGAAAAGGAAAAAAGGCAAGGAAACAGGTTCTCCTGTTGAGCCTCCAGAATGGAACACCTTGGATTTTAGCCCAGTGAGACCCCCTTTCAGACATCTGACCTCCAGAACTGTAGGATGATTAATTTGTGTTGTTTTAAAGTCACCAAGTTTGGGGTAATTTGTTATGGCAGCAATAGAAAGTCAATACATATCCTAATACTATTTTTCCCCACCTCATCTTTTTAAAAGTAGGAATCTTGGGACTTCCCTGGTGGTGCAGTGGTTAAGAATCCACCTGCCAATGAGGGGACACGGGTTCGAGCCCTGGTCCAAGAAGATCCCACATGCCGTGGAGCAACTAAGCCTGTGCGCCACAACTACTGAGCCCGCGAGCCACAACTACAGAGCCCATGTACCACAGTTACTGAAGCCCGCGCACCTAGAGCCCATGCTCCGCAAAAAGAGAAGCCCCTGCTCGCCACAACTAGAGAAAAGCCCGCACGCAGCAATGAAGACCCAACGCAGCCAAAAATTAAAATTTTTTTAAAAAGTAGGAATCTACTTCTTAGGAAGACAGTGGGATGTGGGAGCCAAAGTAGGAGTTAGGTAATAGTTGACCCACACAGAGTTAATTTATCATTGTATTATGTTGTCTAGTATATGTGATGTCAGACATTAATAATAATTACATTTTACAGTACTTTACACTTTTCTAAGAACTTGCAATACATTGTCTGATTTGATCAGTAAACAAACAAAAAGTCATCACAATAACTTTGAGAAGCTATGCAAATGCATTGCTTCCCTCTTTGACAGATTAAAAACAATGAGTCACGAAGAAGGTCCCAGAGAGAGGTAAGGACAGAATCAGCATTTTGTTTTCATCTCTTCCAGGGTGGACCTTGGCCTTTAATATCTTACTCTTTCAAAGAACTAGGGTCCTGGGTGCTAGAAACCAAAAGCCCACTTTCCTAAGGACATCTGTATGTTTGCAGCCATCCTTCCACCATATCTAGCACTTAGGGAAAGAGTTCAAAGACATTAATTGAAAGTTTCTACCTTGGGCTTACAATGACGTGAAGCCTGGTAGGCAGGCAGGTCTAGGTATTTCAGACCTTATGTTGTACGACTTATGGTTCCCAGAGCATAAAGGGACTCTCAGACTGTAGGCTCCTCCTTCAACGGTTCACTCCTCACTGGCTCTCCCCTCCCACCCAGCCTCCACCATCCTCTGAAGCCTGGCAGCAGCCGTGTTGGCCAGGGGTTCGCCATTGACTGACACTATGAATCTCTGGCTTGAACTCATCCCTCTGGCCCGTCCTACTCTGGATGCCACAAGTAGAAAATTCTACCCTGTTTGTGGCCCCACAAAGCCCAACTCTACACAAGTCAGACATATTCTACAGTTCATCTCACCAGCCTTCCCAGTCTCCAATCGATGCCCCCACTTCCACCTTCCACCCTCCCTCCCTTCCTTCCTTCCTTTTTTCCTTCAGTAAGTATTAAGGGCACATCTACTGGGCATACTGCACAAGACACTTGGGATGAAGTAGTGAAGAGCAGGCCCACTCCCTAGCCTCTGGCCCTGACACCTATTGGGAAATGCACACATACATTAAATAACAAACCCTAAAAAGGGGGAAACACAAGGCACCCAAACTCAGTTAACAAGGAGACTGGCTCCAGCTCCCTTCATAAGCTTGGATTTGGTTATTTTCAGTTTAGTGATGCCATTCTAGAGGGGCATCATAGTGTAATGACTAAGAACCTAGGCTCCAAAGCCAGACTTCCTGGGCCCATATCCTGCACCTGCTGCTTGCTAGCTATGGGCAAGTTATTTAACCTTTCTTTGCCTCAATTTCCTCAGATGTAACAAGGATGATGATAATAATACCTCATAAGGTATGATTAATTAAATTAATAGCACAGAGACACTCTTAAATCAGGTCTTTTGATACATGTAAATATAGTACCTGGCATATATTAGACCATATGAAATTGCTGTTGTTATAGGTTGGAAATCAGCAACTCCGTATGTTTTAATCTTAGCAAACGTTACATAAGTGTTGTCACTGTCTTTCCAGCAGAGTGGTGGGAGAGTGAGCAGATGAAGGGGCAAAGGAGTGGTTCTGGAAGCCACAGAAGATGGATGAAAAGAGGCCTCTTCCCACTTTAATCAGTACAGCCATTAAAACAGGTCAGAATGAAGGGTGGGAGAACACATGGAGAATGAACAGACGCTGTAAGATTACCTCAAGCAAAAAGCGAACACAAAATTATAATGCATCATGTTATAATTTCAATAAAGGATAGAATTCCTATGGACAGATATTAGAAGGGAGCATCAAAATGAAAACAGCTGCTGAGTTACATAGCCGGGATATGCATGGATGTTTAAAAGCTTTTAAAAATCTTGTTGAAAAGTGATTTAAATTCGATAGGGCCGAACACTCTCTCCATGATAAAACTCATTTCTCCTTTGAATTCTTTGACACCTTCTCTGCTAGTTTTCCACTTCTTTTCTGGTTGTTCCTCATCTGTCTCTGTGTGCTCTTTTATTCTGCCTACTTTTTAAATGTTAAAGAAACATTTAACATTAATGAAATACTAAAGGGCTCCATCCTTGTGTTCTTGCTGTAGAAGAAACATATATGGGATAGGAGATGGTAGGGAAAAACTGAGTGGAAAGGGATTGGAATAGAGATATTGGTGCAAACTTGCAATTTTTTTTTTTTTTTTTTGCAGTTTTTGTGTTTTTACATTTTCGGTCTATGCTCCATTTTGAGTTATCTTTTTTAAATATTTATTTATTTGGTTGCATTGGGTCTTAGTTGCGGCAGGCGGGCTCCTGAGTTGCGGCATGCAAACTCTTAGTTGCAGCATGCATGTGGGATCTAGTTCCCTGACCAGGGATTGTACCTGGGCCCCCTGCATTGGGAGCGCAGAGTTATCCACTGCGCCACCAGGGCAGTCCCCAAATTTGGAATTTTTAAAGTGTGTATTTATGCATGAATAGCTACATGTGCACACATGTATGTATACATGTATATATAATACATAATATTTTCTAAGTCTGTCTGCTGTAAGGACCTAGAAGCAAAGACACCCCAGTAGCAATAAGCTCGCATAGCTCCCAGATATTGGTTTCTAATACCAGCCTCCACAAAAAAGAACCAGGCATCCCCAGAGAAATAGTTGATTCCAGGACTAGGGCACAGAAACCATAAGATGAGCCAAAAACATGTTTTCCAGCCAGAAAGTAAGGAAGTACTCCAAAAAATGATGGGAGCATGTCACAAGAACATGGAAGTTTGAAGGGGCTCTTACCAATACGGGGAAATTTGAGCCAAAACAATTAAGTAAAATAGTAAATAATAAACCATTGAAAAATAGGAATCCATCAGTCTAATAATAAATAGATAAATAAATGTTAAATAAGTGATGGAGAAGGCAGGGCTCTTGCTTAGAAAATGCCAAGGACCAAAAGATAAATGCGGCAGCAGTGCTAGAGTTGAAAAATCATTATTTTTCAACCGTCATAGCAAAGATTGGATTATCATCAGTTGATGTTAAATTTAGGGGGAAAATTTTGAAAAGAAGCAGGATATCTGCATGGACTTAGAGTATCTCCCCATAGATTGTTTATTAGTAGCAAAATAAAATATTAACTATACAGTTAAGAAATCAGACACCTTGTCTGAGTATCAAAATTAACATCACCAATGAGGAGCAAATGATAATTTGCCTCTGGGAGTGATACCCTGAGAAGAGCATGTAAAACAAAGAATGTTGCTCACCATCCAGTTGTACAAGGATTAAGTTATTAGCCACTGCAGTCGCTGACCAACAGTGTACCCTGGGAGGAATTCAGGATGAAAATCAGGATGAGGTGCTCTGTGCTTCGGGAAAATAGGTCCCTTAGATAGATGTTTATCTCAGGAAGAACCTTAATGAACCCAGATTCTTGGATCTTCCCATGCATGGTAAAGCATTAAAATCATTAACTGATGTATCGTTTCCTTGCGACTAGCAGTAACCTTTTACCAAGGTGTACGCTTGATTGCATGCACTCCCTAGCCAAAAATCATAAATATACTGGCTCCTCCCCTACCCCTTTAGAGAAGTCTCCTCAGAGCTACTGTGAGACTGTCTCCCAGGCTACAGTCCTCAGTAAGACCCTGAATAAAATTTAAACTCATAGCTCTTACGTTGTACAATTTTCTTTCATTCAACAATCACATCACTGATACAATATTCTGGCAGGGAATGCATAACCTTAGTCTAATTGTGAAGAAACGTCAAACTCAAAATGAGGACTCTTCTATTTTAAAAAGTGGGGGAGGGCTGTATTCTCTTAAAATGTCACTATCATAAAGGATAGTAAAAGGTAAGGAACTATTCCAAATTAAAGGACATTAGAGACGTGACAACTAAAGGCAATATGTGATCCTAGAGAGGATCCTATACTAGAGTGGGGGAATCCTATAAAGGATATTACTGCGTTAGTTGACAAATTGGAATGCTGATGATGGATTTGATTATAGAATTGTATGGATGTTAAAATTTACTGAAGATTGTTACTATATTGTAGTTATGTAAGAGAACATCTTAGGAAATAGTCACTGGTAAAAGGTGAAGGGCCATGATGCATGCAATTTACCCTCAGATGGTCCAGAAAAAATATATATGCATACATAGAGAGAGCAATGGATAAAGCTAGTGGAACACAAGGTGAACAACAGACGAGTCTGGGTAAAGGGTATGATTGTTCTCTGTACTGTTCCAGAAACTTTTCAGTAAATATGAGGTTATTTCGAAAAAGATCTTTTTAAAGGGGGTGGGTGCCACCCCTGGCCCACTTCTCTCCAAAGTCTACACATCCCCCGAGTAATCGCATGCACACCAGTGCCTGTGTCACACCGCAGACTCCCAAATCTTCATCTCTACTCCACACTGTGCTCCTGAGGTCCCAAACTCTATGACAGTCGAGGGGGGCCTCTAACTAACTAGCGGGAGCAGTTAACATAATTTGAGATGACGTGGATAATGGAAAGTGTGAGAGCTCTGCATTTTAATTCTTAAATTATGCACCTACTATGATAACCCGTGAATACAGAAGTGTTTTACTTTTCTGAATAACCTCTGACTTAAAAAAGCAGTTTTTATTTGCATGGCTATATTTACATTAACATCGATGTTTTCTTCCACCCTTCTCCCTGAAGTCATCTTCTTTCTTCTCTAAGCTGAGCACCGTGTCCCTCCCAGCTGCTCAGGTTGGAAGCTGGAAGTCACACCCCCTTTGCCAGGATCTGGGCAACAGGAAGACACAGCAGCTGCTGGCTCTGCAGCCACGTTTCTGTTACAGCCAGGCCAGAAAAACAGAAACTTTGCATGCCACCCACTCAGTCCGTTCCCAGCTCCAATCTCAGATGGAGTCTCGAGTACCTCCGGAATCCTAGTTGCAAAAGAAACTGACAAATATCGTTTTTAGCTTTTTCATCTCTGCAGTTCAGGAAGATTGAATCAAAAGGGGATTCGAAGGACACTGAATGAGCTAATCTCCTATATCTACCACATGCGCCCATGCCCACTCTCACCACCACTGTCTGTCCATGTGGATAATGCCAGTTGTCTTAGTCTTGCAAAGCTCAATTGAAGTGTCACCTTCACTTTAGTTCTTTGATTCTTTGCAGACTGAGTTCAATGTCCTGTCTTCCCCTTCTACTCCTCCATTACAGCACTTGCCACACCGAATTATAATCATTCAACTCTGAACCTATATCCTGTGCTAAACACTGAGTATATTTTGAATGCCCAGCAAAGTGCCTGGGATAGAGTAAAAGTTCACTATGTGTGTGCTGAACTGATGAATAAACAGTGATATAACCTCCACGTTCCAGACTTCACCTACAAGTGGGTTAAAATTTAGGTCCATAAACACTAGCACCCACGGGTGGGAGTTACTGGGTAAGTTACCCTTAGTCGGCTGAACCAATAGCATCATCCTCCTGGATCTCTCCCTTTTCCCTTCTTGCATCTCTTTAAGAGGCCCAGAGCAGGAGCCGGAGAAGAGAGGGAAGACTCAGCCTCGGACACCAGTAGAGCTGCTGCCTGCAGTTCTCACTGCCCTCTGCCCTCAGCGTCGGCCGCTGCTGTGCTCACCCAGACCCACACTGCATGAACCCACCGTGCACCCGATGCCCCACTCTGCCTGCCACCCAGCCACTACCCATCAGCCACTACTCTGGATGAGAGCCTCTACTTCACTCTTAAGGCACAACTTGTGATAGAGCCAATCTGCCCTGTGTGGGTCTTGGTTTCCTCTTCTCTTAAGGGAGCAGCATACCAAGCAAGCTCCAATATCCCTTTCGGACTGAACATTCTGTGATTCCATAAATGCTCTGATGGACTTGCACAGTCCACGTCTTTGGCCCACGCTTTCATCCTGTGTGGGATGCACTTCCCCACCTAAGCCACCAAAGAAGGGCAGATCATCATTCATGGCCAGGCTCATATCCTGAATCCTTCCCTCATCACTCTGGATCACTCCCTGACTCTTCACTGTCATCATCCATTGACCAACCCACTCTTGGTGTACAGAGTCCTCCTGCTATTGCAGTTTGGATAAACATGCTATATGAACCCCAACAGACTCTAAGCAACTTCAAGGCAGGAATCATTTTTATTGGAGGAGCAACAGGTCTGAAATGGAGAGAGGAGACAGAGGTGGTTAGTGAACCCATGCTAGGTGCTGGACCAGCATCTGATTCCCTAGGCCTCTTGGCCAAGTCTGCCACCATAACTTGGGAAAGATCCCGAGAGTCACCTCTGTGGTTTGTACAGCATCCAGATACGGCCTGAATCATCTGACAGCTGAATGACCAGGGATTGCTAACGTGAACGATTTTGGCCCCAGGTGTCTCCAAATCATGGTTCACAAATTGTCGAAAATTCTGTTTCCTTCTGTACCCATGGGGCTGGCTGACTCACTGACCATGAGCCATGCACAAGTGCTGACCAAGGTGCTGAAGAGGCTCCCGGAAAGCTCCCTGGGAAGATGCTAAAGAGAAAGAAAGATAGTGCCACTCTCGACTCTTACCTCCTTCCAGACAAGCGTTATCTTGGTTACTCCCTCTCCAGAAGTTGGGTGCCGGTCTGAAGGACCAAGTGTCAACTCACAGAAAGAAATCAACTTTTTTTGTTCCTGACTAAACCTAGGCAGCAGAGAAAGTTTCATTTACAAGAACTTTGCCACAACCATAAAAGGATATGACGATAGAAGAAAAGGAAGTCCCTAATCCCCTTGAGAGATAAGGGAATGGCGATGCCTGTTCTACATACCCCTCAAGTACAGGGGTCTCTTAAATACAGGGACACACTGCCAGAAGCTTCCTGCAGGGGTCCTCATCAGGAGCAAGACCTCAGGCCCAAAGTTTGGCTCAGCACCTGAGCCTCAGAGCACTCGCCACATCCTATATCCTCCTTTTCTCAGCCATTTTCCTCATAGCTCTGGAGAGAACTCCCCAAATCCTCTAACAACCAAAGGAAGCTAATTTACCTAAACTCAATTCTAGTCATATTCCCAGAGACCGAGAGAAACAGCAGAGCCACTAAAATGGCCGAAGAGACAACTAGCAGGTAAACAGCACAGTGGGAGAAAGCAACACTAGCAAAAAATTAAATCTCTCACTCTGAATGTACAAGATTGGTATTTTCAGTCTCTTGTTCATTCATTCAGCTGTTTATTGAACATTTAGTATGTGCCAAATTATGAAAAGTCCTGGGAGTGCAAAGATGAATGGGGCCTGGGACATGACCATGAGAGATTTATAGAGTAGTCAAAGAGACAGAGAAGTAAATTTAAAATGAAAGTACAAGAAATGACTGTGCCCAAGGTTGTATGAACAAAGTGCTAAAGGACCTCAGGGAAGTACCTGAGCGTCCCTGGGTATCGGAAAAATCAGCATGGATGGAGTGATGTTTCAGCTGAGTCTGAAAGGATAGGACCATACTGCACGTGGCTGGGATAGGGTTGGGGGGTGGATTTTGAAGGTGGAGAAAACAATGTGCCTAAGGATCCCAGGTTTGGGGAATGTAATCCAACCAGGTGATGCAATGTAAGTGTTCAAAACCAACACAAACAAGCTTGGCTTCCAGACTCCTTCAAAGCTCCTCTCAGCTGGCTAAGGCTCCAAGTTGGGCAGATATCCCAGTGGACTATACAGGATGCCAGAGCAAAGATATCCACCCAAAGGGGCATGAAATTCCCCAGGCTGAGTCTTCATTTTTAAAACCTGATAGCTGTTGAACTAAAGGAAAGACAATGGACCCTACTCTAAATATTAACCCCCAAAATATTTTGACTGTACGGACAGCACAGCCTCAGCTAATAAAAAATTTGCATGTGATTTGCATTTAAAAACTCATGTTCAAGTAAAGTGGTATCAGCCTTTAAATTCATTCTCTCAAATAAGAAAGACAGTGTGGTCCCTCAGCGGCAGCCCATAGGGATGGACAAATTTACACTGAACCAGAGATGGTCTCCTTGCTGAAGTCAACGGACAGGGTTTACCCATGAGCGTCACTGGCTTGCAGGTGACCTTCACTTTTCTGGGTTCCCTGACCTGTGGGTTTGTCAGAAGCTTTGATATTTAGCTTATTCAGAGATCCAGGGCCCAGGAAAAAACAGGCTGTTGCTGCTCAAACTCGCATAAAACTGAGCAGTAACAACGAGTCCTTTTCAGAACTTTCAGTGTGAAAGAGCTCTGCCGTTTTTCTGCTGTTACGAAGAAATGAGGCTTCAGAGAAATTATAAGAGAGGACCACCTGGACAAGGACTCCTTCCTCCCCAGCCCAGGCCAGAAACACAGCCGCCTGAACTCCTGGGCAAGCACCACGTCCTCAGGATTCCACGTTGCCCTCTGGCGGCATAGATGGCAGAAAGAGCTGGGCCGCTCGGTTCAGATAAATGGGTTTGAATCCAGGTTCTACCATCCCTGGCTCTGGGCCTTGGGCAATTCATCCTGCCAAGCCTCCATTTCCTCATTTGCAAAATAGATATGCTTCACAAGACTGCTGTGAGGATTAAGTAAAATAACGCAGTCAGCTTCAGAGCAAGCACTTGATAAAAGACAGTCATTTTTCCTTTTGTTTATGGAAATATTTGTGGCTAAGAAATCAAGAAAAGCTCAGTCTAACTTCCAATTCTGCCAATTCTTGGGGAAAAAAACTAATGTGGTTTAGCACCTACTTTGTTTCAGATACTGTGCTGGTTCTTTCTGTACTTAATTTCTTTATAACCTGAGAATATAACCCTGAAATAGGTATCATTATTCCCATTATAAGAAAACTAAATTCAGAGAGATTAAGTAATTAATCAAGGTTATACAGTTGTCAGGAGATTGGACTGAGATTTTAGCCCAAAATGTCTGAATCTAGTTCCTTGCTCCAAAAATCATCAATCCGAGTAAGCCAGGCTGCCTGGGAGAGGCAGAGGAAGAGAGTGGAGGGGAGAGAGTAGAGGTGGTTGAAGGTTGGGTAAGGGGACCAATTCATTACAGTTCTATTTCCAGTTCCCAAAGCTGTTTCCCCAGCTTTACTGGAGGTTATTATTGGAACACAGTATAGTAAGAGCTGATATCCTCCTCTCATTTAGTTAAAATGATCCCAGTTCTAAATAATCCTAAAATTTATATGGAACCTCAAAAGACCCAGAATTGCCAAAGCAATCCTGAGGAAAAAGAACAAAGCTGGAAGCATAACCCTCCCAGACTTCAGACAATACTATAAAGCTGCGGTAATCAAAACAGAGAGGTACTGGCACAAAAACAGACATATGGATCAGTGGAACATAATAGAGAGCCCAGAAACCCACGTACCTACGGTCAATTAATCTTTGACAAAGGAGGCAAGAATATACAGTGGAGAAAAGACAGTCTCTTCAGCAAGTAGTACTGGGAAAGCTGGACAGCCACATGTAAATCAATGAAGTTAGAACATACCCTCTCACCAAACACAAAAGTAAAAAGTGGCTTAAAGACTTAAATATAAGACATGACACCACAAAACTCCTAGAAGAGAACATAGGCAAAACATTCTCTGGCATAAATCGCAGCAATGTTTTCTTAGGTCAGTATCCCAAGGCAACAGAAATAAAAATAAACAAATGGGTCCTAATCAAACTTATAAGCTTTTTCACAGCAAAGGAAACCATATAAGAAACAAAAAGACAACCTATGGACTGGGAGAAAATATTTGCAAACGATGCAACAAACGGCTTAATTTCCAAAATATACAGACAGCTCATATAACTCAATAACAAAAAACAAACAACCCAATCAAAATATGGTCAGAAGACCTGAATAGACATTTCTCCAAAAAAGACATACAGATGGCCAATAGGTACATGAAAAGATATTCAACATTGCTAATTATTTAGAAAAATGCAAATAAAAACTACAGTGAGGTATCACCTCACACCAGTCAGAATGGCCATCATCAAAAAGTCTACAAATAATAAAGGCTGGAGAGGGTGTGGAGAAAAGGGAACCCTCATACACTGTTGGTGGGAATGTAAATTGGCATAGCCACTATTAAGAACAGTATGGAGGTTCCTCAAAAAACTAAAAATAGAGTTGCCATATGATCCAGCAATCCCACGCCTGGGCATATACCTAGAGAAAACTGTAATTTGAAAAGATACATGTACCCCAATGTTCACTGCAGCGCTATTTATGATAGCCAAGACATGGAAACAACCTAAATGTCCACTGACAGATGAATGGATAAAGAAGATGTGGTGTATATATATATATATATATATATATATATATATATATATATATAAATGGACTACTACTTAGCCATAAAAAAGAAGGAAATTAATGCCATTTGTAGCAACATGCATGGACCTAGAGATTATCATACCAAGTGAAGTCAGAGAAAAACAAATATGGTATCACTTATACGTAAAATCTAAAAAATGATACAAATGAACTTATTTACAAAACAGAAACAGACTCACAGACACAGAAAACAAACTTATGATTACCAAAGGGGAAGGGGGCGAGGGATAAATTAGCAGTTTGGGATTAGCAGATACAAACTACTATATATAAAATAAACAACAAGGTCCTGCTCTATAGCACAGGGAACTATATTCAAGATATTCAATATCTTGTAATAAACTATAAATTTTTTTCTTTGTGTCTCATCTAAATTCTTTCTCTCTCTCTCTCCCTTTCCTTTCTTAGAGTATCTAGAACAGGAATACCAGTCAAATAACTGGAAAACTTATCTGGGGGAAAGGGGAGGGAAGACAAGGAACTTGTGTCCTTAAGGGTAGGAAGGGACCAAGTCTTTTCCTTTCAGTTGGGCGCATTCGCGCAGCCTTATGTATATCAATACTTAAAATTATTAATCTGAAACTGCCTTGCTTCTTTGCTCGTTTAATATCGCCTCAAAAGTCAAAAGCACAGAATTATTAGTCCTAGGAAAGCAGCTGTGACTATGGATCTTTCTATTCTGTCCAAAACCACCTAGGAATAACAACAATCATAGTATATCCTACATTTAAGGGGATCAGGTAAGAAAATTAAGAGGTGATAACCACCACCACCACCACCACCATCATGATCATCATCATCATCATCATTTAGTTTAGCTTGATATCCTGAGAAACTTTTCCAGTATACCATGAATCCTGGTTTGAAGTATAATAAAGCATTCATAAGCAGATTACTTCTAAAGTTTAAAGCAGGGCTTCCCTGGTGGCGCAGTGGTTAAGAACCTGCCTGCCAATGCAGGGCACATGGGTTCGAGCCCTGGTCCGGGAAGGTCCCACATGCCACAGAGCAACTAAGCCCGTGTGTCACAACTACTGAAGCCCACGCGCCTAGAGCCCGTGCTCCGCAACAAGAAGCCACCGCAATGAGAAGCCCGCGCACCACAACAAAGAGTAGCTCCCGCTCGCCGCAACTAAAGAAAGCCCGTGCACAGCAACGAAGACCCAACGCAGCCAAAAATAAATTAATTTTTAAAAATAAATAAATAAAATAAAGTTTAAAGCAGTAATTATGGAAGTTTCAATCTCACCCACTAAACCCATGAGAAGGCTTTTTCCAGTGTAGTTGCCTATACACAAACACTCATACACGATTCCAGGCTAAGAAATTTGGGCTGTAATTGAGGCAGTTAAAGGATTGAGGTATTCCTCCCTAGATTCAAGCTCATGGATTAATATGATGAAATATTTCTTACATCCTTTTCATTTCCCATTTACATTCACACTCCATTTATGTCTCTCTCTCTATATATATATATATGTGTGTGTGTATAAATATATATATATATATATATATATACCATTAAGGAAGCACACAGGTCAAGTTGGTCAGGTTTAATGATTCCGTGGTTATTGTTATTATCATTTGAACACATCACTTCTGTTCCGCTCAGTCTGCTTACTGTAAACACTCCAGGTCACCCAGCCTCCCAATCAGAACATTTAATCACAGTCTCTGCACCCCTAAACCCTCACAAAACAGACTACTGTGATGAAATAACAGAAAGATACATATCAGCCCAGTCAGTGGCAAAGCACTGGTCTTTAGGATCCAAAGATCTTTACAACCAGCAAGAGCAGATGGGGGAAAGCAAAGAATAGGGAAGTGATACTGTTTGAACCCAACTTTTCTGAGCTCCTCCTTTAGTAGTAACATGTGTGGGAAGACGACGCTTTCGGACTGAAACTTGATGACCTCCCTAAGTGAGCGGGCAAAGTACTCTGGTGACAGTAATGCATGAACACCCTGGCTGCAGGGACGTGGAGATTTAGCCAGAATGCTATCCACGGAGCAGCAAGTACCCCAGCCCGGCCTCAGCTGAATTCCCACCATTTTCCTGTGAGGGTCATAGCATCCTTCTGGAATCCTCTGCAGCAGATCATCTTCCTCTTCCCTGCCCCTACAAAGGCAGAAACAGCTTGGGGCGGAAGGGTGTAAATCTCTGAGCTAACTCCTTATATCCAGGCAGGATCAGAGCTTCCTGATCAGACCCCTCTCTGTAAGAAGGTAGAATTTTTTTCTTAATGGAAGTTCAACATTGAGGGAAAGCTAGCAAAGTCATTCACTCACAATCTCAGGCCAACCCTGGGCAGACAGGTTAAGGCAGGGACAAATGTGAGAGGTCTAGAACCCTATCCAGGCCAAAAGCAGGTCGCTCAGGAAATCCCTAAGATCCAACTGGTGCTCAGGGTTCTCTCTAGGATGGTCACAAGTGGTGTGTTTTGTCCAGATTGATTAGTTCATACCTAGCCCTAAGTATTCCAAGCTTCCCAGTTCCAAGATGAACTTCCCAAGTTCACTATTCCTTGGCCGTTTGGAGTAGGGGACAATCTGTCACTATTTCAAACTTCCTGATCCCTCTCCAGCCTGAATTTCTGTCCCCAGAGAATTGGGGCAGCAGTTGACCAGATTCAAGATTTTGATGAGATGGAGTAAATAGCTGGTCCTTGTGTATGTTTAGAAATTAACTGAACCCCCTTTGGAGTCGTATGTACTCCTAGCTCTGCACTAGGAGTATGATATTAAAACCAAAAACACCTTATTTTAAAAGACTCTCACTTCCCCAACTTTTGCACCTCTGAGTCCTAACCTCTCCCCCCGCTTCCCCTCACACACACCACCAGAAGATGCTGTCCCAACACTTTTAGTACCTCTAGGGCCCAAGGATAAAATGGCATTAATGGCATTTGGCAGAAAATCCCAACCCACATTGAGGATTCCTCCCATGTCAACACAGTGAAGAAATAAATGATAATGTAAGAGAAGAGGCAGGAGAAACCAGAGCCTGCCCCTTCTCACAGAAGAGGCACAGAAAATTGAGGAGTTAGTGAAAATGGCATCATCTCTTGCCAGAAGGCCACCAACTACCACCGGCTGGGAGCCGCATGATCACTTGTTTCTCCTCCGGACTGAAGTGCAAGATGGTGAGGATGGCGGTGAGCGTCTGCTGGCGGCCCACGGTGTCCGGCAAGGTCAGGAAGCGGTAGATGATGTTCTTGAGGTACTCCAGGTTGGCTCCCTCCCGACTCTGGTCCCTGATGTTCTTTGCAATGTGGCTCTGCAGGGCTCCCACCTCCTCCCGATGCCGCTCCCCCTCCTCCAGCAGCCGATCCTGCAGCTGATGCACCTCCCCCTCCAGCCTGTGCTTCTGCTTCCTCAGTGATGTGATCTCCACCTCCTTACGGGCCAACTGCTCGGCGTAAAGGAAGAAAGTGGGCTCGTTGGCCGCAGCTAGCTGCAGGGCTTGGGTCAGGCTGTCCGGAGCAGATGTGTCCGCCGGATCCCCGGGGCCCACACTGCCCACAGGGCTTCTGCGTCCCGGCAGCCCAGAGGACAAGGCCACGGAACGCAGCTGCTCCAGCTCCAGGTCCTTCTCGGCCAGCACGGCCAGGGCCCGGTCCCGCTGCTTGTGCAGCTCCTCCTCCAGTTTCAGCGTGCGGTCCCTGAAGTCCAGCTGGCTCCGCTCCAGTTCCTGCCGGTGGATGTGCTGCAGCCGGGCCAGCTCCTGCTTCCAGCCCTCAGCCTCCTGCTGGTGCTGGCAGTCGAGCTCCTCACAGGACAGCCGCAGCGAGATGTACTTCTCCTTCAGCTCCGCCAGCTGCTCCCGGGCTTCCTCCAGCTCCTTGCCCAGGTTCCCGTCTTTGACGTTCTTACTCTTGAGGACGACCTGGGCCCGCATCTTGTACCTCTCAAACTCCTCCTTCAGCTGTTTCAGCTCCTGCTGGTAGTAGAGCGCACTGGCCTTCTCCCCGTCGGCAGCCTCTGAGCTGGGCATTATCTCCAGGTTGCAGAGCTTCTCCACGTCCAAGGTCACCTGGCTCTTCCTGGCCGCAACCTGAAGCAGCCTCTTCAGCTTCTCCATCTTGTCCTTCAGGACATTGACATCCAGACTGGACTCCTCTCCATGGCTGTCCAGAGGGGACCGGCTAGAGGCCGCTAGTGCCAGTGTCTTGTTCTCCAGGTCGAGCTGAAGAATGCGCTCCTTCAGCTTCTGGATGGCCAGCTGGTCCTTCTGCTTGGCTTTCTCATAGGTGCCCAGCAGTTCCGACACCTCAGATATTTGATTCTCCAGGGCCGCCACCCTCTGCTCTTCCAACTGCGATTGCTGTCGTAGCTGATCTTCGGCGACGGCTGTCTGGAAAACAAGGGAACAGGTGGAGATGCATCCAGAAAAGCCACAAGGCCCGATGGCAAACTTTGAGAAAGCAAGAGAGGGGAGCAACAGGGTTACGGGACGGAGGTGGCCCAGCAAAAATGGGAACTGGGAATTTTTCTGTTCATTTGGGAGCTAACCCAAGCTCCTGTAACCTGCTCCCAGACACACATTATACCAAACAACATTAAGAACCTTTGTAGATCTGCTGTTGTTCGGCTTCAGTGTTTCTGCTCTCTGTTCTCGTACGCCAACCTCACATGTGAAGTGTGCTCTTAACCATATGACATTCTTTTCCACTTCCAATATTCCTGGAAGTTCAAAATTGACTTGGATCTCTCCCCACACTGAAAGGTGGCACTGTAAAATAGCATACCTTTCCACACAAGGCAAATGTTGACTGCAAGCAATACAACAGGTTATTTCTTCTGAGAAAATTCCCTTTGCCCCCTTCAGCCACACTACCTATAGGAATACACTGTTACCTATATATAGGCATATTCCTACAAGCATACACTCCACCTTTCACTGCACAGCCGCCACTACACTGCTTCACAGAGCACAGCTGGGAAGATGCCAATGCCCAGATGCTCAGAGCTGTCTGGCTCCAACCCGGCCTACACTCAGAAACTCCACATCCTATTGGAAGCACACTCTGTGGATACTGTCAACACCACACAGAAAAGGATTTCCCAGGACTCACAAATGAAAGTTTTTGAATAACATCAAAAATCGACAGTGCAGGGCTTCCCTGGTGGCACAGTGGTTAAGAACCTGCCTGCCAATGCAGAGGACACGGGTTCGAGCCCTGGTCCGGGAAGATCCCACATGCCGCGGAGCAACTAAGCCTGTGAGCCACAACGACTGAAGCCCGCGCACCTAGAGCCCGTGCTCCACAACAAGAGAAGCCACCGCAATGAGAAGCCTGCGCACCGCAACGAAGAGTAGCCCCCACTGGCCGCAACTAGAGAAAGCCCGCGCACAGTAACAAAGACCCAATGCAACCAAAAATAAATAATAAATAAATAAATAATTTAAAAATAAAATTGACAGTGCAGCCACTTAGTTCTAACTATCAAAAGAGAAAAAAAAGCCCTAATATTTCCCCATTTCAGGTTAAACGACTAATGTTTGAAGGAGATGAAGATAATTACCTTCCTCATTTCCTGCTGCAGCTGAGCCTGGAAATGGCTTTTAAGGCAGGCGGCCTCTTCCTGAAGCTCCTGCACCCGGGGGTCAGGCCGATTCTTCTCATCTCGAAGAGCCTGCAGCTCACCTTTCAGCTCCTCTACCTCACGGGTCAGCTGCTTGGTTTGCAGTTCAAACCCTTCCATCTGACCGGCTGCATAGGCCCGCCCAGCCAGAGCTTCTCGGGTCTCTTCCAATCGAAGCTCCAAGTCCTGGCGCTGGGTCCTCTCCTCCTGCAGCAGCTTCTGGAGCTCACGCAGCATCAAGGCATGGTCACTCTGCTCTTGGGCCCGATCGTGCTGCTGTGTGATAAGTCGGGCTTTGGTTTCTGCTATCTGCTCCTGCAGCCCCTTCAATTCTCCCTCCAGCCGGCCCCTCTCCTCCTCTGCTTTTTTACTGGCATTATCTAAGTCCTGTTTCATCTTCTTTTTGTCAGCCAGGTAAGAAGCTTCCATACGGGACTTCTCCTGGGTGACTGTTGCCAAAGAGCTGGTCAAAGTCGCCAACTGAGTCTTCAGCTGGTGCAGTCGTTTGTCCACCTCCCCACTCCCAGACGGTCCATCCCCACTACTACTGCTAACGCCGCTCTCCGATCCACTGGCCTCTTCGGACTTTAGAGGTGGTGGTCCACGGGCCAGTCTGTCATCTTCTACCCCAAACTCACCCTTGGTGCTGGTGAGACTGGCCGCAGTATCTAAGCTGGTGGCGGTCCCAGTGCTATCCTCGCTGTGAGTGGAGCATAGGTCATCCACAGAGTCAGGAAAGGTGAGGCCTTGAGGCTGGACACCTGCAAGGCCCACATCCGCCTCGTGGGATACCGACAGCACCTTAATGCTGGCCTCCAGCGCCTCTTTCTCTTTCAGCAGACTTTTATAGGCGCGGACTACATCCTTGAGACGTGCCTGGTACTGGAGGAGCTGCTTCTTCTGGGTCTCAATGGTCTCCAGCAGGTCCTTCTTGCTTGGGCCGCCCCCGAAATTCATCCCAAACTTCTCCATGAGGGTTCAGAACGGGTTGTTCCACGTCAGTGTTCGGACAGCCTGGGAGAGGGTCACGGAGACGCTGGCGGGGTGAGAGTTGTCCCTAAGGCCGCACACCCGCTCCTCACAGCTATTCGTGACCGGATGCAGGGCAGCGGGGCAGCCTGACAGAAGCGCCCGCCAGGTCCCAGGCAGCAGGGCAGGGGCGGGTCCTATCCTAGAGGCGGGGCGACGCTGGCAAGAGAGGAGCACACTGCCAGGGCTCGCCCGCACTGTCCCAAAAGCCGCTCCGCGCTCCCCGCTCGCCCGGGCCACAGCAGCACCGGCCGGCCCCCCGGCCAAAGCTTTAAGCTGAGCGTAGCCCCATTCCGACTTCCTAACTCTACCGGTTAGACAACCGCGCTTCCGGGGCCACTGGAAGTGACGACAGCACGACGCCTCAGGCCCCGCCCCCCGTGGGCGCGAGGTGGGCGGGGCTACTTCAGTCGAAGGGTGGGAAGCCGCCTGTTGCGAGCCCAGCTGGGCGACGAGTCGGTCACTCTCCACCAGAGCAGAGCAAGCAAAGTTGAGTACACGGAAGTAATGCTGGTTTGGTGAGGGCGCCTGATCTTGCCCTAGCGCTACGATCAGCGAGGGACGGGGGTGACGTCGCACTGTGTCCTTACCAAAGACCCAGGTGAGCGACACGACCCCACTGTTTGGGGGCTCAGTGCATTTGTGTCCCTAAAGAGCAACAATTAAGACTCCCTTTCGGACCACGAAAATGACAACCCTTTCTAGGACAGTATTTGGCACCTAGTAGGTGTACAGTATAATTATTAGCATCCTTTCTGAGTTCTGCTGAGTTCATTAAACAAATATATATAGATGACTGTATATAGCCATGATGTCCATCCTAAGTGCCAACTATATTTCAGAAGCTTCACAGGAGTTTTGCTATTTAGTCTTTACAGTAATTCTGCTGAGTCGGTATTATTAGCACTATTTTACAGATAGGGAAACATGAGGCACAGAGAAGCTAAGTAACACGCCCAAGGTCACACAGCCAGTAAGTAAGTTTGGAATCCTATCTGAATCAGTCTGAGTCTCAACATAACCAAATGCTGTGCCAGATGATCACCATGAAGAAACAAGGTCCTGCCCTCAAGGAGACCACATCTAGAGAGGAAGCAGATGTGCAAACAGCAGTATATTCAAAGTGGTACAGAAGTTAAGAGGAGGGAGGCCTGTCTAGGGGAGACAGAGAAGGCTCTCAGTGGAAATACTTTGGGATTTGAAGGATGAGTACTGATTGCCCATCTAACTAGAGATGAGGGAAACAAACATTCCAGGCAGAGGGGAAAAAATGCAAGGACTCCTGGGGCATCAGAGAGCCTGGCTCACCCTGGAAGCAATGAGAATCATTTCAAGGCAGTAGCTTAGGGTATGCGAAGGAGGTGGCAACAGATGGGGCTGACACAATAGATGAGGACCCAAATTAAGGCATTTGGATTTTATCTTGGGTGATAAGACACTAAAGGATTTTCATCGCAAGAGTGGCATCATCAGGTCTTGTATGACAAGGTGAAGATACCAAGGTGCAGAAGGCCATTTTCATTCATGGGGATCAGATGGTAGTGAAATAGAGCAGTGACAACAGGGATGGAAAGAAAAAGGCTAATTGAAAGAGCTAAAGATGACTTGGTCACCACTAGTTGTGTTATTATATTGGAACTCTTTTAAATGTGCTCTTCAACATTGTAAAAACCTTCTTAAGAATGCAAGTCTATGACTGAAGAGTAAAAAAGTCATGTATTCACTCATACCTGGCGCCCAGAGTCTGTTCTTTTTACAGACTGAGGGTCAGGATGGGGCAGACACTAGAAGTCTGTTCAGACCCAGATTCTTGGTGGCCCAGATAACATCATCTGCATCACACAAAACATTCAGATACATTATCTTATCATTTTAATCTTCACCGTAACCTCATGAGACAGGACAGATATTAGTCTCCCTTTATAGATGAGAAAACGATAGGCTGTGAATATTGTTGAAGTCAAGCCCCCACCCCCCCAAAAAAAAGGCAGAACTGAGAATTGAACTGAGGCCTGGAACAATGGCACAAAGTGGGTACTTAGTAAATATTTGTGGAAGGGAGCGAGGGAAGGAGGGAGGGAGGAAGGAACTTTCTCTGATTCCCAGCTCACTTCACCATGTCCAGTCCATAAGCAACTGATCCTAGAAGCCCACTGCAAATCCAGAATAGGCAAAACGCCTGCCCTTGCTCCACTGAGCAACCAATTAGTCCATTCAACCCAGCCAGCATTTGTTAAGCATATATTAGGTGCCTGGCATTGACCCAGTCTCTGCCATAGAAGAAATTTAAATTAATTCCTATCTTGCTATTTCGCCTCAGATGCTAAGATGAGTGCGGAAATAACTTATGAAGCTCTTTGGCAAGAGCCTCACAAAATCCTAGATAGCTGTGCACTGAAAATCCAGGTTCCCAGGTCTGTGGCAGAGTGAGGAGGGAACTTTAGAAAGGCTGCCCTCTTCGACTGAAAGGCATTGTTTCCAGGGCCATCAAGGGGAAGGCAGAGTTCTCCAGTATACAGGAGTAGGGTCTACGACCCCGCCGCCAGAACTGGGGATCTTCCACTGTTTCTGCTGATTGGGGATCTATGAAGGTGGCGTTTGAAGGAACCATGAAGTGCATCTTCTTCCACCTCTGGCGTACTCCTCTCGAGATTCTATGGTCACTGAACCACCTGCTACGTTCAGAGTCCCTCGCTGGGAGCTGGGAGGACAAAAGGGAGGATTAAGACACTTGCACAGAACTTCCGCTCTCCCGGGGAGGAGGCTGGAGGTCACCAAGAGCTAAACCGGAGCCCAGAGTGCGTTGGACGCAACAAACCAAGGCCCAGAGACCGGCCACTGAAGATGGGGGTGGAGGGCCGTTATGGAGCGTTGTAGGCTTTCCTCGGCCCTGCCCGGGTTGCCGGTTCAGCGCCATACACCTGACAGGCGCGCTAGGAACTGGGGGAGACCCAGGCCCTTTCCATCTTTAAAGCTGGCGCGGGACCGGGGGAGGATGCGGAGGCTCGCTCAACTTCAGTGTCTTCCGGAGCCACGGTCTGGAGGCGGGGCGGGGGCGGGGCCAGGGCGGGGGACGGCCCGAGGTGACGTAGGGCCGGCCGGGACGCGCGGAGGCCGCGGCGGCACCTCCTCCTTCTGCTGCTGCTGGGCCCCATCCCCCAGCGGCCGGTTCCAGCCCGCACCCCGCGTCCGTGCCCGCGCCCCCTCCCCCGGGCCCCGCCATGGGCCTCACCGTGTCCGCGCTCTTTTCGCGGATCTTTGGGAAGAAGCAGATGCGGATCCTCATGGGTGAGGCAGATCAAGCGCGCGGCCCGGACTGGAGCAGCAGCCCCCGCGCAGCCTTCTCGCCCCTGCGTCCCTCCAGCCCAGCTCACCCCGGTCTCTGACCCCGAGTCACCCACCTCCTAACCCCCCGGGGCCGCTACTCTCGGGTGGGTTGCGGTCTGCAGCACTGTCCCCGGGGCCTGAGACCGAGAGCTGCGGGCCTGCGTGGGGTGAAGCTCCCTTCGCCCCAGCCCGGCTCGTAAGAAGGGAGGATTCCGCCCTTGGAGACGACTTTTAAAAGGAGCGCGGCCTTTCTTTTGCGCCTCTTTCCCCTCAATCCTCTGCCGCCCCTCCCCCGCTTTGGGGGCAGGAGTTGGCGCTCCCCACCCTACTGCACTCAAGGCCCCGAAGGTAGATAACAGCGCGCACCTGGAGGCGCTCGGGCTCTCCGCCCCCGTCACCATCAGCTGTCCTGGCCTCTCCCCTTTCCTGGGCTCTAGGGGGCTCCCTCGCTCCCATCTCCAACCCTGTGCCCCTCTCCGTTGCAGTTGGCTTGGATGCAGCTGGCAAGACCACAATCCTGTACAAACTGAAGTTGGGGGAGATTGTCACCACCATCCCCACCATAGGTGAGTCCGGAGGCGAGACCGGGAGGAGCGGGAGCGCGGCGGCGGCCCTTCTGAGGATCGGCTCTGCATTCTGCCCCAGGCCCTTATTTCTGTGCAGGGAGCTGACCCTGACATCAGATACTGCTACCTGAGAAGTGGGTCAGGGTATCTTTACGTGCAAGATGAGGCGGGATGGATGTGACCTAGCCCGGCCCCATCTGTGGGCTAGCTGGTCCTCTGGGGTTCTTTTCCCCTGGGCCTTCGTTGCCTTCTAGTTTTATATCCCTGCTGAATCCACTTAGTTTTAGTGAGTTCCTTCCTTTCAGGATTTTTTCCTCATATTTTTACCAATTATCTGCAGGCTTCAACGTGGAAACAGTGGAATACAAGAACATCTGTTTCACAGTGTGGGACGTGGGAGGCCAGGACAAGATTCGGCCTCTGTGGCGGCACTACTTCCAGAACACTCAGGTTGGGGCTCCCCAACCCCAGGGGAAGAGGGTTAAGGTTAGAAAGACTGAGATGTTGGCCCAGGCCAGGAAAAAACCCTTACCTCCTTCTACCCTCATTTGTAGGCTAGCCTCTCCTCATCCTTCAGAACTGGCCTCAGACTTCTGAGACTTAGCCACCGTAAGCGTCTCCTGAGAAGCAGAATTCTGAATCTACACTGCCTGATTTAGCTCTCATCACATGTCTTTCCCTGTTCCCTTGCACATCTTTTAGCTAGACTGCTTGCCTGAGGGCAGAGGCTGTATCCTTTGCTGGGTGTCTCCAGTTTGTGCGAGAACATCTGCAAAGCCGTAGTGGAAGTTTACTAGATGAGAAGGGTTTAGACACAATTAGACGTGGGCAGAAGAGAGAAAGAGCCAGACTAGGGTGTATGTGTCCCAGGCTCGAGTGATTGCTCCTCCTTTCTTCCTTCCCACCCAGGGCCTCATCTTCGTGGTGGACAGTAATGACCGAGAGCGGGTCCAGGAATCTGCTGATGAACTCCAGAAGATGGTGAGCACCCAGAGCCCTGGGACAGAGAGATCCTCTGTGCTGGTGTGAGAGTCAGGAAACGCCTCAGAGGCCTTGAATGTGTGATTCTCTTTGTGGACACAGTCACAAGAAGTAGCTCACCCTGTTTTGAATTGGGGTCAGGTAAAAAGTATAGGACTTACTTTTTCCTTGCATTCTCTCCTGTCTTCGCAACTGACTCTGAGAAGTTGGTGGGGAGGGGGGAAGTTCTACGTGGTGGAGAGAAACATCATCTTACGTTCTTATTTTTCCATTTGGAAATTTTGTCATTTTGACTAGGGCAAGGAGTCAAATTAGAAGAAGACCCTTTCTGGACTTCAGGCCAAAATGGCCTCAAGCTAGTTTATAACTCTGTCTTGGGTTCAGCAGTAGATGACACAATATTCTATTCTTCTCACAAATATGCTAGAAGAGAAAAAGGGGGGCTCCCGTACACAGCTGGATTCCACCCCCTTTGCCTCTCCCAGCTGCAGGAGGATGAGCTGCGGGATGCGGTGCTGCTGGTGTTTGCCAACAAGCAGGACATGCCCAACGCCATGCCCGTGAGCGAGCTGACCGACAAGCTGGGGCTACAGCACTTGCGGAGCCGCACGGTGAGGGCCTGCCTCTCCCAAAGGGGCCCCAGGCCAGGCAGGAAATAAAGGCATCTCCTTTTCTTCCCTGCTACTGACCTCTTTCTTTCCTTCTCCCCACAGTGGTACGTCCAGGCCACCTGTGCCACCCAAGGCACGGGTTTGTATGATGGGCTGGACTGGCTGTCCCATGAGCTGTCGAAGCGCTAACCAACCAGGGGCCGGCCCCTGCTGCCCAGAAGCTCCCGCGTGCATCCCGGGATGACCAGACTCCTGGACTCCTCAGGCAGTGCCCTTCCCCCCCATCTCCTCCTCCCCCGCAGACAGCGGCCTCTGCTCCTGCCTGCATGTTGTCTCTGTTGTTGGAGCCTGGGGCCCCGCTCTCTGGGCACGGAGGGCTCCGCTCTCCTGCCTTCTGGGACCTGTGGAAAGGGGCTTCTGGGGCCAGCGCCCCTTCTGCCAGAGGAGGAGCAGGGATCTGGGTTTACTTCTGTTTCTTCCGTTTCGGGTGTACCCTTGGGGCCAGGTGGGGAGGGAAGGTGAGGGCTCCGGGTGGTGCTATGATGTGGCACTGGATATTGAGTAATAAATTTGCTGTGGTTTGTACATGGTGTTGTCTGTAGCCTAGAGGTTGGGGGCTGGGTTATTGGCTGCAAAGAGACAATATGGGGGAGGCTCAAAGCAGCTAAGGCTGCAGGGCCTGCCCCATCCCGCCAGCACACACACACACACACATCGCTGCCCTCATCTAGTTCAGCTTCTCCTCCTTTACTCTTGAGATTGGAAGTATTTAGGGGCTCCAATGGAGGAAATCTCCTTCCTTCCCCAATTCCAAGGGACCTTTGCTGCTGTAACAGGCTCTACCTTCATGGGTCTATAAACCACCTAACGCCCATTTCCCATCCATCTCCCAGCTACTTAGAGAAGTAGGCAGTGGGTCCTGGAGGCTATTGGACAACAGAGACTCTTTGGTGAGAGAAGGACTGATATCCTTAGGGGCAGCCCTTGCTGGTTGCCCAGCAGCAGGGCAACTGGGGACTGAAGAGGGTGCTCTGTGGTCCCCCCACCAAGGCCAGTCTCCTTACCCTGCTCCTGAGCCAGCCCTTCCTGATTAGCATGAGTAATCTGATCCTTGCTGGTTATCTAGGGTTTCCTCACACTCCCTGAAAAGTACCTTCTGAGATGTTTTGGCTTCATCCTCCCAAGGGCCATAGAAGTTAATAGATTTTTCTTAGGTATCTTGAACTCTAAAAACACTTGAGCCCCAAGGGAGCCAGGCAGAACCCACTTCCTAGGGAGGAAAGAGGTTGATTTCTATCCTATGATTAAAATGAGGAACACAAGTGAAGAAAGGGAGGGACTTGCCTGAAGTCACAGGTGGTGGTTGGCACAGGCTGAAGTTCTGATTCCCAGTCAATTACCTCGATGCCTGGAGTGATGTGGGGAGGCTAGTGCCAGTGGCCCTGGACCCACTTCCTCTGGGCTGTAGATTGATGTTGCTGAGCCAGTGCCCTTTCTCCTCTATGGTGGGATAAGAGGCAACCCTCAGTCACAATGCTCCCGGGTCACAGAGGTGCTGGGCCCCAGGCCAGCCTCTGCCTAGGAAGTTCCATCTGGGAACATCTTCCGGTAGGCACTAAGGGCCTGATTCGGAGCCCTATGGCCTGTAGAACCTCACCACTGGCGGGGAAGGCTGGGCCGGACTGAGTCATCACCTGTGGTGCCGGCCCCATGGATGAAGTGGAGTGGATGCCAAGACAACCCAAGGCCAAGGACCTAAGGGTTGGGCTCATCAGCTGGGCAGGATCCTACCTCACTTTTGAGACATATAAGAATACTGTCACTGCTACTGCAAAGGGTTTGGGCCGGAGACAGGTAACAAAGCAAACCTGCACTGGAACCATTTTTCCCAAGCCGTGTGTGTGTGTGTGTGTGTGTGTGTGTGTGTGTGTGTGTGTGTGTGTGTGTGTGTTGCCATTGTCAGGGCAAGCCAGGCTTTTGCTCACAGGTCTCCATTGCTCCATCTCCCCCTCTCTAACCCTATTCTAGCAGGTGAAGCCTCAGCCCTGGCTTTGCTACCTTGTCTTGCTCTGGCTGCTCCCTCCCCTCTATCCCAGCACAGTGGGTGTGTTATCACAGGAAGGAGAGGTGGCGAGGCCAGGCTGGAAGGCAGAATTGTGGGCGCCCGGGAAGTTGGACCAGCGGGGTTACTGCAAAGTCTGTGTTCCGGTTGTAGTTTGAGACTGGGGTACTCTAGAAGCCCTCAGAGATGTGGTCTTCATTTTAGAGAGTGATGTAGGCGCCTCTCAGGATGGTGCTATAGAGCAAGGCAGTGGCAAGTTCCTCTTGCTTATAACAAGGTTGATCACAGCTGAAACAGACAATTCCATCTCAACTGTCTGTGCTCCCATCCCCATCCCCGGAGCCCGGGCCTGCCTGTAAGAGGTCTTTCTTTTCTCCTGCCATGGTGGAGAGGTGGTTTTGGGGGGCGGACGTGTTGTCTGAGTGTGCTGTCCAGGGGCGACAGTGAGAAAGAGAGAAGTAAGACTTAAACAAAAGCATTTATTGGAAAGTTAGGTATTTAAGGAAGCAACCAAGGAAGAGAGAGGGAGTTTTACCCTCCATTATCTGGAGGAGTGGGCATCTAGAATGTCTCTTGGGATCTTGAGAAGCCCTGTGGCTCCAGTGGTGGAAGAGCCCCGAGATCTCTAGATTACCACTGGATGAGAGGGTAGAAGAGTGGACAGCAAGGAGGCCAATGTG
Organism: Phocoena phocoena; assembly: GCF_963924675.1. Lineage (NCBI taxonomy): Eukaryota > Metazoa > Chordata > Mammalia > Artiodactyla > Phocoenidae > Phocoena > Phocoena phocoena. Next base: position 81,877,027 of record NC_089227.1, read on the forward strand.
GAGGGAAGGTGGTTGCCCTCAGTGAAGGCGCTGGAGTGATGCCAGGGGTGATAGTTGAAGGGCTCCTCGGTCTAGTCTCTCGGCAGTACTGATTTCCTTCTTCTCCCTCCCAATGCCTCCAGACCTGGGAGATCCTAGTGAGCAGTAAGCATGACACACAGGCTGTGGTACGACTAAGAAGCTTGCAGGGCTTCTACCTTCTGTGCGAGGCGGATGGTTCTCTGTGCTATGGCCGGCCAAGGACAAGCCATCATGGATGCTTCCTAATCCACTTCCACCGCAGTGGCAAATGGACCCTCCAGTGCATCATCAGTGGTCGTTATCTGGAATCTGATGGCGAGGATGTTTTCTGCACCTCCCGGACCCTCTCAGCTTACCACATGTGGACCCCCCGGCCAGCCCTGCATGTCCACGTGATCCTCTACAGCCCCCTCAACCACTGCTATGCCCGGGCTGACCCCACCATGGGCCGAGTCTGGGTGGACACACCAGTTCCCTGCCTGAAGGAATGTGGCTTCCTGTTGCATTTCCAAGATGGATGCTACCACCTGGAGACCTCTGCACACACCTTCTTGTCCCACTTAGACGGTCTGGTCTCCCAACCCTCAACACAGACAGCTTTCCACATGCAAGTGCGGCCTGGAGGGTTTGTGGCGCTGAGTGACGGAGAAGGAGGCATGTTGTATCCACAGGGCGCACGCCTGCTCCTGAGCCTGGGCTCCGATCCCCATGGGGGCGAGGAGTGGCTCATCCTACAGCACTGCCCTACCTGGGTCAGCCTCAGGTCCAAGACTCAGAAGTTTCTCTCCGTTGTCTATGGCAAGTGCTGGGTCCAACACGGCCATAGAGGGAGGGAGGGCTGGCTGCTGAAAAGAGGAAAGTGTGTTTGGGATCAGTGAGGATTTTTGAAACTAATGCTAAGGAAGATCCCGAGGTCCCAAGAGGATCTCTGCTGCCATGGAGGAGGGCTTTAAACCAGGGGCATGGGCTTGGAGAGAAAGTGGCCTGGGTCTTCTCCAGGCCATTATGATGCAACCGAAGGTGATGAAGCCTGAGGAGGGAAAGCAGAAGGAATACCAGCCATGAAGTGTGGAGGAGGGGCTGAGGCTGAGGCTGAGGCCAGACTCAGGCTTCTTCTGATGTGTTCTTCCCCTGCAGACGTGGAGGTGTGTGCCGCCTCTGAGCACATAACCCCAATGTCCTTGTTCCAGTTTGAATGTGACAACAAGAGCCCCACCTTGCAGCTTCGTTCCGCCAATGGCTGCTACCTAGCCCAGGTGAGACCTTGACTTTCTGGGTAAGAGAACCCTTAAGCCCTGAGCTCTCCCTCTCCAGACACACTTTTTCCTTCTTCAAGGCAGATGATCAGATGGTGAGGTAAAGTATGGAGGTCCTTGTCAATAAACATTCATTTTCATCCAATGGGCCCACTTTCATTCAATGGGGCCTCTTTAAAAAAAAAACTTAAACTTTATTGAGGCATTATTTACATACAATAAAATGCACCCATTTTAAGTGTACAATTCAATAAGTTTTGACAAATGTATGCAATCGTGCTACAATCATATCACAAGTTAGAGAATATTTCTATCACCACAGAAATTCCCTCTTGCCCCTTTTCAGTCAGATCCCCTCCCCTCTTGCCCTCCCCACTACCACTGGTATATATTCTGTCACTATAGATTAGGTTTGCTTACTCTGGAATTTCATATAAATGGAATCATACAGTAATTACAGTATATATACTTCTTTCACTCAGCATGTTTTTGAAATTTGTCCATGATGTCATATGTATCAGTAGTTCGTTCCTTTTTATTGCTGGGTTATTTTTTATTCCAAAAAATATTTATTATTATATTTTTTATTCCAAAAAATATTTATTATTATATTTATTCCTTTTTATCCCGTGACTCTACTCATAAACACAAACACAAATTGCTTATCCTTTCACTTGTTGATGAACACTTGAGTTGTTTCCAGTTTGGGCCATTATGAGCAAAGTTGCTATGAACATTCATATACAAGCCTTTTTGTGGGCCTATGCTTTCAGTTATCTTGGGCAAATACGTAAGAGTGGAATTATTGGGTCATACGATAAATGTGTGTTTAACTTCTTAAGAAAATGTCAAGCAGATTTCTCAAGTGATTGCGCTATTTTACATTCTCACCAGTAATGTATGAGAGTTCTAATTGCTCCACATCCTTTCCAATACTAGGTGTTGTCTGTGTTTTTAATTTTATCCACTCTAAAATTAAATGTGTAATGCCATCTTATTGTGGCTTTGCTTTGCATTTCCCTTATAATTAATAATGTTGAGCATCTTTTCTTTTTTTTTCCCAGTGTTTTTGGTGGCTGCCTTTTATTTATTTAAATTTATTCTATTTTATTATTTTTTTAAAACTTTGGCTGCATTGGGTCTTCGTTGCTGCGTACAGGCTTCTTCTAGTTGCAGTGAGCGGGGGCTACTCTTTGTTGCGGTGTGCGGGCTCAGTAGTTGCGGCTTGTGGCTCCAGAGCACAGGCTCAGTAGTTGTGGCACATGGACTTAGTTGCTCCGCGGCATGTGGGATCTTCCTGGAGCAGGGCTCGAACCCACGTCCCCTGCATTGCAGGCAGATTCTTAACCACTGCGCCACCAGGGAAGTCCCCAAGCATCTTTTCATCTGCTTATTGGCCGCTTGTATATCTTCTTTGTGAGGCGTCTATTCAGATCTTTTGTTTCTTTGTTATTGGGTTGTCTTGTTATTGAGTTGTAAGGGTTTTTGTGTGTTCTAACATCAGTCCTCTGCCAGATTTATGTATTGTAAACGTTTTCTCCCAATCTGTGGCTTGCCTTTTCATTTGCTTAATAGTGTCTTTTGAGCAGCAAGTTTTTAATTTTGATGAAGTCCAATTTCTCCATTTTATAAATGGTTAGTGCTTTTTTCTTGCCCCAGGAAATCCTTGCCTACCCCAAAGTTGCAAAGAATTTCTCCTACGTTTTCTTCTAGATGTTTATAGTTAAACTGTGGTTATAGTTTAGCTTTCACGTTTATGACTATGATCCACTTCGAAATGATTTTGGAGTCTGGGCCAAGGTTCGTTTCTGTCCATATGGGATACAGCACAGACTGGAGAAGTGGGAGAGCTGAGGTCACAACATGTTTTCCAAAAAGCATCTGAAGGCATAAGCGTACCCCGGGAGAATAAAAAAAAAAGCTAGAGGGTGGGATGTGGAAAAGAGGGTCTAAAATAAAAATACTGAGAAGAAAGCTGAGATTTGGGGTCCTTGCTTCCCTTCTCTGTTCCCGATCTTCTCTCCAGAGGCGCCATAGGATGGTGATGGCTGATGGGCACAAGCTGGAGGCTGAAACCTTCTTTCGTATGCACTGGAACTGTGGCAGGATCTTCCTGCAGTCTCCCAGTGGATGCTTCTTGGGCATCGCAGCCAATGGCCTGCTGGTGGCCAGTGCCACCATTCCAGGTGAGCGAAGCAGCCCTTGCCAGGTTATTCCAAGTCAGAGACGCTTTCAGAGGGAGCGGGGGTTATGATAGAAAGACCACTAGAGTTGGGGTCAGAAGATTTGGGTCTGTATATCTGCTGAATCACTGACTTTTCATCATCACTTGGGCAAACCACTTCTCTGAGGCTCAGGTTCATTGTCTCCATCATCAGTGGAGGTGACAGCCAACCTGCCTGCCTCACAGGATTAAATAGATTCACACATCTCAAAGGAAGGAAGAATATTAAAATTTCTTGGCCTCCACGCTGTACTAAGTGCTTTCACAAACATTTCACAAGCACCTAGCGTGAGACGTGGCACATAGTAAGTGTTCACTAAATATTAAGATAATTGATGACACCCTTCTGCCATTAGTGCCCGTCTTCCTGCTTCCATCTGGGAAAGCACCTAGAGGCGGCCCATCCAGATAACTTCTTCCTGTTTCTTCCAGGCCCAAATGAGGAATTTGGGATTCAATTAGCCAACCGCCCCTTCCTCGCCTTGAGGGGACGGTATGGGTATGTGGGCACCTCATCACAACACAACCTCCTGCAGTGCAATATGGATCAGCCCGACTGCATTTACCTGCTGCCCTGCCGCCAGGGCATCTATCACTTCCAGGGTGAGTAGCTCTTCTTCTTCACCCCTGGGTTCATGGTCTAACCCAGCCTTAGCCCCAGCTCAGACTTCAGGGCCTGCCACTCAGGGCCTACTTATATAAAAGGAAAAGCAGAGTTTCTGTTTGCTTTTACACTTCAAGGCCCCCAGAGTGGGTGGGGGGTGCAGAACAGAAGCCAGCCCTCCTGTGTTTCTAGAGAGGGACCTGCCAACACAGGCAGTGTAGGGTGGTCCAGGAGGGGTGGCGTGCCTCCTGGGAGCCTCTCAGAGGCTGTACTGAGGGAGGCTTTCCTCCAGAATGGCCCACCAACCTGATCTCTTCCCTCCGCAGCACAGGGTGGGTCCTTCTGGTCAATAACACCCTTTGGCAGTTTTCGCCCTTGGGGAAAGTTTGCCCTCAACTTCAGTATAGAGCTTCAGGGCAGCAACTTGCTCACGGTGCTGGCACCCAATGGCTTCTACATGCGATCTGACCGAAGTGGCACCCTGTTGGCAGACAGCAGAGACATTACCAAAGAGTGTGTTTGGGAATTCTAGGTAAGGTAAAGCGTGTAAGGACTGGGGGGTCTGGGACCAGGAGCTGAGGAACAAGAGAAGAAGAGAGGAGGGTGGGGAGGCAGGTGGCAGTTAGACCAAAAGGCAGCCCAGGCTGATTTCTGTCTGACAGCTCGATCAACTCCACACATTTATTGCGAATCTGTGCCTTTTCTCTCAGGGCTTCTAGACCGAGACTTGCTGGAGAGAGGAGTCAGATCTAGGTTTCTCACTATTATGTCACGCTGACACTTGTGCTTGCCAGCCAGGCTGCAGGGTACAGGATGAGGTGTACCTGTATAGCTCTCTTCATTAAGATGTGGAGTTTTGCCCCCTTTGTAGGGAAGGCGGGTAACTTTGGCGGGTATTCTTTCCACCCTAGGCACTTTCTACCCCTATGCCCCTGGATCCTTGGGGTGCTGATGGCACCCAGATATTTATCTGCAGCCCTGACCCTTCTCCTGAAGTCTAACCTTATCTCTTTCCAACTTCCTGATTTTTTTTTTTTTTTTTTTTTTTTTGTGGTACGCGGGCCTCTCACTGTTGTGGCCTCTCCCGTTGTGGATCACAGGCTCCGGACGCGCAGGCTCAGCGGTCATGGCTCACGGGCCCAGCCGCCCCGCAGCATGTGGGATCTTCCCAGACTGGGGCACGAACCCGTGTCCCCTGCATCGGCAGGTGGACTCTCAACCACTGTGCCACCAGGGAAGCCCCCAACTTCCTGATTGACAGTTGGCTTGACTTCATCCTGCCATCCCCTCCAAATCAGCCTCCTCACCCTCCCCTTCAAAAGTGATTCTTCCTGCCCTCCCCACGGCGATCTAGGGCACTGCCGTCCTCGCAAACTCTCAGGCTCAAGACGCCGGCACCATCTCTCCTTCCTCCCTTACATTCCCTTCACCAAACCCTGAAAATTCAGGTACTTCCTTAACAGTGCCTCTTGAGTGCTTGCTCCTTCATTGCCATCGCCACGGCGGGGTTCCAAGTTTTCCACCAAGAGCCTACACTGCAACAAGGGCTCCCCAGCAGCACTCCCTGCCACCAGGCCCATTGCCACGCGGTATCTTCTCCACCCCAAGTTCACTTTCCTAAGATGCTGCCTCCATTCCATCATTCCCTGTTCACAGCTCTTCAGGGCACCTCAGTGCTCTTAGCCTTGTCCCTTCACAATCGACCCCGCTTTCCTGGCTTGGGAACTTATGAGGATGTTGCAGAAAGAGACAGATTTTGATATTGTATTAGACCTGGAACCAAAACTAACAAGGTGTGGTCCTTACTAGCTCTGTAACCCCAGGGAAATTGCTCTAACATGTCTAGGCCTTGGTTTCCTTATCTGTAAAATGGGAATAATATCTACTTCATAGAGTGGTGTGAAGGTTCAATGACCATATGCCTCTAGATAGAGATCCCCGTGTACATTCACTCTTTTCCTTCATTTTCTACCAGTTTTCTGCACAAAACTTTTAACTGTGGCAACCTAGGGAAAATACAATGAAATCCCACTGGGCCTGTTTTCTTATCTATTCCATGAAGTATTTGGATCAAACTAAACTTCTCAGGCTCTTTCCAGGCCTAACATTCTAGTAGACAGTGTATCAAAATGGTTAAGAGCTCATTTCTGGACTCAGAACTGGGTTCTAATTCGATGTTTATCAGTTAAACTTGTTGTTTGATGTTGGGCAAATGAACCTCTCAAAGTCTGCTTCTTGTGGGTAAAATGGCAATATAGTGTTTATCTCGTGGTATTATTGTATTACATGAGCTGATGATAGTGAAATGCTTAGTAAACAGCCTGGCACCTAGCACACTCTCACTCCATCAGATGTCTCTCCGGATCCAGTTTGAATTCTTCGTAAACCTAACCTCTTGGCTGTAGTCTCCCTGTGAATTCTGATGCAACTTTGCACCGTTCATTGGATTTTAAAAAATCACTTCTACTGCCTTTTCCTATAAACTAACCTCACCTCTGTCCTTGTGATCCCTCATCAAGAATGGAACAAGTCACTTTATTCTCTCTCTTCCCACAGGATCTCACCAGGTTTTTCCTAAAAGCCAAAGATCAGCAAATGACCGACTGAACGTTTCTATTTCCACTTGCCTCCCAGGTCGATGGGATGCCACCTACCAAAATCCAAATCCTCCAGGAGAAACTACTACACTAAACCGAACAGGAACCCCAGAGTCAAGATCCATGAGAAGAATATCTGTTCCACAACTTTTCCTACCCAGTTTAGCAAAACACCTGTTGCGAGTAACAATACATCACAAAAGTCCACCCCCAAGACCCTGGTGTGCCTCTGACTTGTGAGTAGGGGTGTGGATGTGGGTGGCGACTGAGACCTCGGTCACTCCAAGTTCTATCCAGAAGAGGGGAGACCAAATGGTAACCTATTTTTCTATTGATTCTCTGCATCCCCTCCAGAACCACTAGACTTTTCCCAGTGATCCCATGAGGACCCAGCCTTGCCCTGAAGGATTCAGAAACCAGATATGACTAGATGTTCTTTTGGCTTAGAACAAGGGAAGGATTATTAATGGTCATAACAGCTTATGCCTCTATAGCCCACCCTCCCTCCAAAGCTTACCAACCATCCCACCTTACCATTCCCTTTGATCCAATCAGTTGGACACAACAGGTACTTTCCCCATCACTGCCTACCTCACTGTTTACAGGGAGCTGAAGTGATTTGCCCATGACTGGGACCTCTGACACAATTCTTCAATTACAGTAGACCCTAACGTCTATGGCTCTTTCCATCAAAAGTTTCCAAAATGACTGTCATTCTTGCACTGTCTTCATAACTTTGGCTTTTATTTACCTACCGTCTACCCTATTAATGTCTTTCTTGACATACACTCTTAAGTACCTTTATCTTAAAAGGGATATTTTGATCAGTATCATAAAATGGAAGACCAGAATCACTTGCCATGAATAGAAAGTGACCATGAAAAGAAATACAATGAAAACAAAGTGATGTTTCAAATCTTAGTTAGATTTCCCTTCCTTGACCAAGGCTCAGAGACGCCCTTTCCCTCTGTTAAAAAAGTAGATTAGCAACTGTTACAGAGGGGCTAAAGCGTAGGACCAAAATGAAAATTTTCTCTTTGACACAATCAGAATTGAAAGGGCGTGGAAAAGGGAAAATTTTTCTCATTGTTAACCCAATATTATATAAAGCGGCATCCAGACAGTTCCTAAAAGTTTCTCAAATACCAGTGATACCTGACCCCTATTGCATCATCCCATAATCAGTGCCTGGTTTATAAGTCCACTGAGTAGAGAACCTGAAACCGGAACATGAGAGAGATTCTGTTTGGATAGAGGAAAATGATGTCAAGTTTCTGCAAGTATGTTTCTCCTCAAGAATATGAACGAATTTTGTAAACATTTTAATCCAATTTAAAAAGGTTGCAAACTCTAGAGACCAGGGCATCTCCTTTCCTGCAGAACATTAAGAACAGGCCAAAGATGTGGAGTGGAATATAGTCTTCAGAGATAAGACGCTGGGGGTCATTTAGTGGAGAACCCCTTCCTCAGTTTTCCATAAATACATCTACACACTGAGATGCACGGGCATGCATGTGCCCGGGGACACACACACACAGGTATGCCCTGCTCCCCGAAAGTGGTCATCCATCCTCCACTTGAATGGTGCTCAGCCACGGAGCCTCGGATGACAGCTGCTTCCATTGCTGAGGTCAGTTTTGTTGCTGAAGTGAAGGGCATATTCTCAGCTGTACTGTGAATGCTGTCACCCCACAAAACCTCGTCCATTTCCTTGAGCGGTCTGTCCAGCAGGGTCCCCAGCTTGAAGGGAGAGAAGGCAGGGCGGGGCAGGCTTCACTGGATTACCCTCGGAATTTCATTCTAGAGCTGTGTTGTCCCATAGAACTTTCTGTGCTGATGGAAATGTTCTATAAAATTTACTGTCCAATACAGTAACCTCGGGCACATGTGACTGCTGGGCATTTGATTTGGGGCTAGTGTGACTGAGGAGCTGAATTATTTGTTTTATTTCATTTTAATTGCACTTTAATAGCCATATGTGGTCGGTGGCTATTTACTGAGCCCCACAGCTCTAGAGTATTTGATGATAAAGAGACTTCCTGAAGGACAACTTCTGCACTTGTACCTGTCACAGATGGGAGTAAACAAACATGCCCCCAGTGCCCCCGCTACCCTGCTTTGCACCATCATCATTCCATCCCCTGCTCTTCAAAAAGGAAAGAATTTGGAGGGATGAGCCCATCCCCCATTCCAAATATCTCCTCTGTCCCCCTTTCCCCCCATAGCCCTCTTTTTCCCTACATCCCAGGGCTTCCCAGGAGGAGCCTAGTGATTTCTCTGCAGGGAGACAAAATTGAGATGAGTTGGAACTTACAGCCAAGAAGAAGCAAGCAAACATGCCCCAGGAGCACATATAAAGGGATGAGCAGAATTTAAAAAGGGTCATTTCCACTCTGTGTGCTGTTGTGCAAAAAATATATATATACATATGCAATTAAGGAGTTCATGTCTCTCTTCTTTTTTTTTTGCGGTACGCGGGCCTCTCACTGTTGTGGCCTCTCTCGTTGCGGAGCACAGGCTCCAGACGCACAGGCCCAGCCGCTCCGCGGCATGTGGGATCTTCCCGGACCGGGGCACGAACCCATGTCCCCTGCATAGGCAGGCGGACTCTCAACCACTGCGCCACCTGGGAAGCCCCATGTCTCTCTTCTTAGATTAAGAAATTCTTATACATTTTCTTAGATGTGGTCATGGTGTTGTGGTTATGTAAGAAAATTTCCCTTATTTTTTGGAGATGCATGCTGGAGGACTCAGGGGTGACGTGCCACGAGGTACTATCAGTATGTGTTATGTGTGCATACATGTGGGTATATGAGCACCCAAACACCAAGATAGATACATCTCTACATACATATGTAGATATATATATACGTAGATAAATACAAAGATTAGATAGATTGGATAGATAATAGCTAGATACCTAGTTATATAGACACATAAATATATTAGATGATAACTAGATAGTTACATAGATAACTAAATTAGATAGATAGATGGCAAACTTTTTTTTTTTTTTTTTGGCTGTGCTGGATCTTCATTGCTGCGTGCGGGCTTTCTCTAGTTGCAGCGAGCAGGGGTTACTCTTCGTTGCGGTGTGCAGGCTTCTCATTGTGGTGGCTTCTCTTGTTGCAGAGCATGGGCTCTAGGTGCGTGGGCTTCAGTAGTTGTGGCGCTCAGGCTCAGTAGTTGTGGCTCGTGGGCTCTAAAGCACAGGCTCAGTAGTTGTGGTGCACGGGCTTAGTTACTCCGCGCACGTGGGATCTTCCTGGACCAGGGCTCGAACCCATGTCCCCTCCATTGGCAGGCGGATTCTTAACCACTGCGCCACCAGGGAAGCCCGATGGCAAACTTTATAATTGTTAAATATAGGGGTGGGATTATGAGTGCTCATGAGAAAAACATGATGAACAGAACTACTGCTAATTTAAAAGATGTTTTTATCACTGCCAACTGGAAGCGTCTTAAGGCCAGTGTGAGAAGTGGGTGGGCACGGCTTCTGCAATCAGGTGACACAGAAGAAGGGCAAGGTCCACAGATGAGGAGGAGACATAGGAAGGAGGAAGGAGCGATGCTCTGCTTGGGCAGGCAGTATCAGATCCTTCCCATCCCATCTCCTTTCCACTCTGGACCGCCTCCCTCATCCCAGGCCTCGAAGTGGGGAGCCAGGCCAGAGCAAGACCTGATGGGTACCAAGACTGGTGATGGGGGCAGAGGAAGGAACGGCAAGGATGGCAAAACAGGAGTGAATCCAGGGAGCTCGGCTGTGGGGGGCAAGTAGCCTGTAGGGATGAAGAGAGGGTGAGCTTGGGCTCGCTGCTGCCACCCCACCCCTCAAAGTCACTGATGGGGAGAGGGGCGGACATCAGTTCTCTACACTGGATATATACACACTTGAATCTCCATCCCAGCCCCTTTGCCCGCTCTGACCGTCAATGATAGTATAGACTCGGGGGTGCTAGTCTCCCCAACTTTATGGGCCATGCAAAGAATGAGGAAAACTGTATTGAGGTTCCTTTGATGACCCCGACTGGGGATCCATGCCCTCCGGCGGGTCAAGGAGTCAGTTAGCCTTCCCTACACCCTGCAGGAGTGAGGCCTGGCCTGGATTCTCACCCCAGCAGGGCTTGAGACAGGCTTGTGGTGGAGTGTCACTCAGACATCTGTCTGACGCTGTCCCCCAGAACCGCGGATAGCTGGAGGCAGCCAAGGATGCCAGGGCAGGTAGGACCGCTGTGGACACACTGCCGGGGGGTTGCTAGAAAAAGCAAGAGGAAACCCTCAGCTGCCAGTGATGCCTCCTGTTTAGCACAACTGGGACCCCAGGGCTGCACGACCCCACCCCACCCCCAGGGCTGTATCCTGAACAACTTCAGAGGGAGCCATTCACATGGTAAACTCTGAGGATGGCACTTTCTAGAAACATGTACTGTGAGGGCCCAGGGGAGTCATGCATTCTAGCTCAGGCACCCACTGGGAACGGGACAAGCAGTGATCCCTTCAGTCTTCCCCCTCTTCCTGGATACCTGTGCAGAGACGGTCCCTGGGGAGGCACTTGGTACAGTCAGGTCCTGGGAAGCACCTACAAGGTAAGGGTGGATGCACCAGAGGGAGGAACAGGGGTCTGGGGAGCAGGGAGTGGAGGTGAGAGGCAGGGAGGTTCTAGGAAAGGCAATGACTTCGCGCGGGGGGGGGGGGGGGGGGGTGGGGGGTGGGGGTGGAAATGGATGCTACAGCCCCAAACTGCCCTCCTTCCGAAGGCGGGGTGTTGGGAGACTGGGGAAGAAGGATTAAATCCCAGGGATGGTAAAGTGGGGGCAGTGCAGCCCTGAAGAGCAGGGATTGTGTATGTCCAGCAACTAACACAGGGTCTGGTGCATGGGAGGTGCCGAGTAATGTTTGGTGGTTGCATGGATGGATGGAGGGATGGATGGGAAGGAAGGGAGGAAAGAAGGGTAGGTGAGTGGATGGATGGGCAGAGAAATCACCTGGAAACCGCATTTCCCCCTTGAGCTTCTCTTGTCGGCGCCATTTGGCTCTTCGGTTGGAAAACCAGATCTGAGGAGGGCAGAAACGATGCAGCTGGCTGTGCGCTCCAAGGCCCAGCACCTACTGCTCTCACCACGTGCTCCTGACCTGGACTCGGAGTGCAGACCCTTCCTCAGCCCTGCCGTCCCCCCTTGCTGCTCTGGCCTGGGCTCTCTGTCCCCTTCCTCAGTGCTAAGGCGTGGAGCGGCCGTGGAGGAGAAAGCTCAGCAGAAGCGCAACAGGGAGGAGCCTGTCTCCTTCCTGCTCCGAACAAGCCCGTCTCCGCCTCTGGCCGCCTTCTCTACGTTACCGTCACCGGAAGCGGAAGCCTGCGCGGCCCAGACGCTCTGTCCTTGTGGTGTGTGCGCGCTGTGTGGCAGAGCTCACTCACCCTCACCGTGTCTTCAGGCAGAGAGGTGGCAGCAGCCAGCTTCCCGCGGGCCACTGAGTCAGGGTACTGCCCACGCTGGAACTCTGCAGAGATGGAGGCTCACACAGCAAGGGCGCGGGGAGAGGAGCAAGGCCCCACTCCCCGCCTGTGCCAGCCCTGAACTGCCCTACTCCCCGACGCAGGGGCATCCACAGCCTCCAGCTCTCAGCCTCGGCCCGCAGGCCTCTGGGCCGTTGCCTCCGTGGCCCACCGTCCGCCCCAGCTCTGGCACCTTTCTCCAGCGCCTCAGCTTGGCCTGGGGAGAAGATCGTCCGATTCCGGTGGCCTGTCCCTGGGTGGGGACCCCGGGGCGCCTCGGAGCCACTAGGTGGCGTTGGAGGAACTGGAGCCAAAACAGCTGCAAAGGGAGACAGTGGCTGGTGCGGGTCTGTGATGGTGATTCCTCTGGTCGAATGGAGTCCCCACGTCCCTGGTGCTGTAGGCAGGGCACAATGCAGGGTGAGAGCAGAGCCGCGCCGCTGGGGCATCCACAGTTACTCGGGGGTCGCCGCAGGGGCACTGGGTGGGAGGGTTCGCAGCCATGGTGGGAGCATGCTTAGCATGTGGGGGGAGACAGCTGCAAGGATGGGCCAGGCTTGCCTGATCCCACAGCACCTCAAAAATGCTCTGAGTCCTGTCTCCTCGGCAGATCCTGTGAACTTAGAGACCTAGGGAGCTGCGCTCCGTTCCAGGACCTGCCAACAACTAGCTGGTGACCTTGGGTAAGTTACTTCCCTTCCTCTGAGCCTCCATTTTCTCCTGCTAGGAGAGAATAAGACCCCTTGTGAGGCCCACGTTATTGTCTTGTTGTGAGGGTGATCCAAGAAAGAACAAGAAAGGAATCTGAGGACTGTAAAATGCTTAGGTTTGGCTCTGAACCTCCCTGGAGGCAGCTCCAAGACCCACCTGGCAACCTGAGCTGTGCCCCGGGGAATCTCTGGTCCTCCTGTATCGCCCGCAGGACTCGGTTGATGGAGGAGACCTGAGGATGTGGGGTGATGAGTGGGGAAATGGTGCCCAGCCCAGGTTGCATCCTGAGGATGTTTCCCCAGTATCCTTTCTCTCCTCTGTCCCGGCCCACACATCGTTCCCAAGGGCAGCCTCCTTTCAGCCCCACGCTTTCTTCTTCTCACCTGTCTCACCACCACCTCTTTTCAGAAGAGAAACTTTTGGGTCAGAAGAGAGCCCAGAAGCCCCGCCCCCCAGCCTGGGAGGCCCCACTGCCAAGTAAGAAAGGATCTTCTTCTGCCTCCCCAGACAACCAGTCTGGCAGCCGCAGTTCCGGTTCTGGGGAGGGGAGGGCACTTACACTGGGGGTCTTGTCCTGGGTGCAAAGCCCTTCAGCGCAGAGCTGGCGTTGGATCTCCCAGGCGAAGAGGGCTGGGCACTCACCCTTCAGCTGGGCGATTCGAGCCACCACAGGTGGTGTGGCCAGGCGCGGCTTGCTTCCCCCAATCCCCTTGGGCTCCAAGACACCTGTGCGGTAGTAACGCCCTAGGATCTTGCTCACACAGCCATTAGATACCTGGGTCAGGTGAGAAGCAGGGACAGGTGAGGCATGTGGGCAGAGGGGAGTGTCCCTGGGACAGAAGGAAGCTACAAGGCAAAGTGGGACTGACTGAATCAGGCCCCAGAGTCGAGTCTAGCCTCACCTTTGGAACCCTGAAGCTCCCTATCCCAGCTCTCAAGGAGGCAGCCCAAGCCCCAAGGGCCCTCCGAGTCTGCAACAGCCCCAGACTTGCCTTCAAGGGGCCGCTTCTCCCTGCTGCTTGTGCGCATCACTGGGTGAAGATCCCAGCACACTACCTTAAGGCTCCGTGAGATGTCACAGGGCCGCATCCCGCTGACGGCCAGCCGCGCGATCTGCTGTCGGGTGTCCAGGGGCAGAGGCCGACCATTCACAAAGAGCCCCCCCAGCTGATTCACACTGCTGATCCCTGGGCAGGAGAAGGAGCATCGTACCCGAAGTCTCCCCTCTCCCCAGCCCACCTGCAGCGTGCAGGACCCTCCTGGGAGAGGGTTACTCAGGCCCCGCTAGCCTGGCTTGCCACCACAGAGAAAATCCTCTCTCCAGGGGACTGCCCCCCTTCTGCTCCCAGGGTCCCCCAGACATGCCACTTTCTTTGGGAGCTGGCTCATGTGTGAGTCTTTGCTCCTTGGCCACATGCACTGGCCCTCATTGTCTGAGGGAAGCAGGGTGGAGCGGGGAGGGAGTGACTGGGAGGGGCTCCCCCAGAACGCTGGCTGAGGGCACATGAACCCACGTGGATGGAAGCGGAGCCCGGAGCCATTCCCGCCCTCCTATGCTACCCTGTTCTTCCCACTTCTCCTGGGCATCTCACCGTCCTGCAGCATGCTCCAGGCTGGGCCTCCTCACAGAAGGGCAGGAACTGGGAAGACTGGGGAGCGGAGTTCCTCCTGGGAGCTCCTTTTTCGTTCTTGAGGCTGGACCTGCTATAATTGAGAGTTCCTTGGGCAGAATCTCTTGCTTAGAATGGCCTTGGGGTGTTTTGTGATAGAGGATAAGGTTTCTAAAGTTTGCCAGTAGATTGGCTACGAAACTTCAATTTCTCTTTACTAAACCTTTGGATTAAAACATCACAGAGCCAGCAGAGGACTGGATCTTTCTGGATGTCCTGATAAGGGCCTGGGAGGGTGGAAGGGCTCTCCTTCTCACATGTTCCATACAAGAGGTCAGGTAAAAATGGATGATGCTTTCCCGTTTCCAAATGGACCACTGTCGCCTCTGACCACTCAAAAGCCTTATCAGCCACCAGGTGATACACTTGGTACCAAGTCCTGCCTCCTAAGCTCTGGATGCTATGCCCAGCCAGAGAGGGCACCAGGGACCAAAGATCTCCATCTCCCTGGTCTGAGGCGGGGACCAGGTTCAAGGCTTTGCCTTTACTCTCATGCAGGTCCTGATGTTATGTTCTCCAAACCACCAGCCAGAAAGCTTCCTTCAGAGCACCTCATGGGAGGGTCTTGCTCTGGTTTTTGATACTCTCCAAGAAGGTCTGAGGAAACACCAGGGCTCAGCTCTACCCCCAGGCATTGAGGCTTGGGTCCCACCCACTGGAAGTAGAGATGAACAAGCCTGAAGTCCTGGTTTCTCCCGGAAGACACCTCTCTTGACAGCTTCTAACCCGCTGGGGTTGCTGCTCCCTGTTAACTCTGGAGAGGTCTAGATCTCACACTTTCAGAGGCCGAGTCTCTGGGACCAGACACTCATTCTTGCAACTACCGTTTACCGAAGGCATGTCAAAGGGAGAGAGGGAGAAGCAGGAGAGAGCTGTCTCTGACCTGTATAGAAGCCAGTGCGAGCACGAGAGAGTCTCTTGGCAGCCCAGGACACAGGTCGTGGGCCACCATGTCCGTCTTGCTTTTATCTGCTAGTAATGGGAGTTGAAGCCGCCTCCTTTCATGCCTAGACCCCTGGCAGGGCTGGAGGTCCCTCCAGAGAATAGCTTATGCATAGAACTTTCCTGTAATAACCATGCCATCTTGGCTCAGTTAACTAATCTGCAATTATTTACTGAATAAGGTATTAATCGCGAGCACATAGCTGGTTGTTTAAGATGAAGGGAGTAAAAAGAATAGGGACAAGGTTTGCGCCCTCCAAGGGGTTACAGTGCAACCAGGGAGAGGGGACGAGCGCGAAGGAAACAACAATGAACTCACAAAGACTATGGCAGCCAGAGCGACTTGATAAATTTCAGGAGATAAATCAGCTTTCACTCACTCCTCTCTAGACAGTTAGAGACACATTCCCCTGCATGCTCTCATCTTTCCAGAAAGTCAGGAAGGAAGGCAGAGGTTTCTCCAAAAAGAAAACTGAGGCAGAGATTGGGGCTCCCACAAATCAGGGGCCACCCAGGGAGTAAAGCTCAAGGAGGCTTAGAAGCCAGTCCCTCCTCAGAAGCTGCAGTTTCCAGCTTCTAATCCCGAGGCTCTCTTTCTCTGCCTCCACCCCTGCTGCCTCCAAAGCAACAGAGAGAGGAAAGTCAATCTGGGGATGTAAAGGCTATGCCGGGATAGCGGGGGCAGGTGGAAGCTCAGAAAATCAGCCGAACCCTGAATCCTTGATAGGACTGAGTCCCCCCTTGAGTGATCAGAGCTCAGAGGAGCTATGGGGTCTCAGGTTCAACATCCAAACCTAAATCATCTCCAAACCTAAAATCACCCCAACTCAAAACAGAAAGCCATCCCCGGTCACCGCACCACACATTTCCAACGTTCATATTAGCTTGTCTGATGAAAGAGCTGGTCCTCACAAGATGGGAGAGCAGGAGGGGGGGCTGAAGGGGCAGGAGGGTGGTGGCTGCAAAGACAAAGGACGAGAGAGGTTGGCTTGGCCACACAAAGACATGGAACCAGCATGAGAGGCGGAGCAGACAATGAGCCTGCAGTGAGCTACCTGTTTGGTGGGGGGCGGGGGGTCTCAGTCTCCTGGCCTGGGCTCCTGAGACCCCTGCAGGCTCCAGGGATGGTGGTGGTCTGGTCCTGCTAACAGCCTCCACTCTGCTCCTGCTTCAGTCCTGCCAGGGGGTCCAGAGCCACAGAAAGCCCGTGCTCAGGAGCAGAGGGCAGCCTTCTGGGAGCAGCCAGTGATGTCACAGGCCATGAGCAGAGGAGAGAGGAGGAGGGAGGTGTGCATGGGGCTGACTGACACCGGCCCTGAGTCAGGGCAAACCACAGCCAGTGACCCACTGTGTCCTTCCACTGGAAGTCCTCAGAGCCCACCTTGCGCCTACCTGCCACCCTGAAGCAGGTACAGAGCCAGTCTCATGCAGGCCCCCTGACTCCTGAGCACACCCACTTGGGGGCCAGTACTCCTGAAGGGAACAGGGAATAAGGAGGATGGGGAATTTCAGACTGTGTCCCCAAGGCTTTGAATGCACAGAAGCCCAAACATGAATTCCAGAACCACAGACACAGCTTCCCAGCCAGAATGCACTTCTGGGTTCCGGGTCAACTCCTGGGTCCTATGTGTATTGCTATAAAAGGTCAATGGGTATATAGACCAACACCTAAATACCGGCCAAGTTGGCTCATGGATCTCTGAGAGAATGCAGTGTGCATAGAGAGAGTATCACATAGCACCAGTTCTTCCCAAGAGTGTCCTCACCAATCCTTCGATTGGCTCCTTGACTGAGGTGATACCCAGGATGGGTTCTTGCCTGGAAACTGGGGGACCCTGGACTTCAGAACACTGGCAACAGGAGCGATGGAGGGAATGAGCCTCTGAAGGGAGTTAGGTTGCAGGTGGGGTGTTTATCCATTTCTCGTTTTATCAGGCTCCATTCTACGAGGGATTTGGTGCTTTTAGACTCTGAGCTATGAATGACACTCCTGTTCCTGCAGAGAATACCACAGATTATCTGGATTGTTGTTCAGGTGGGGGGGGGGGCAGTAGCTGGAAGGGAAACAAAGCCCCCAGCGCATGGAAGCTCTGTTGCCACCACGGTCTCGGGCAGACCCCTTGTGAAGGAGCCGGCATGGAAAGCTCTTTGGGTCCATCGCATACCCTGGAGTCTGTGAAACCCTCTCAGAAGTCAGGCTGAAAGTAAGCAGGGTGTGGTGCTCTAACACTAGACCCAGAGCGGGGAAAAATAGGTTTCAATGGTAAATGCTTTGGTTTGGGGGGCAGGGGTGTTGATGTTGTATGTTCAGCTTGATCCTAGGATTGGGAACTCTTATTCTCAAAGCAGGGCCAAATATATCACAGAAGTGGGTTTTCTACCTTCCCCTGACATGTACTGCCCTTCTCTTCCAGCCTCCTCCAGCATCCTCGGACTAGCTTGGAGCCCTCGGGGACAGGGGAGACTGCAGCAAGCAGTTTCAGCACCGGGGCAGGACAGCACGCGCTCCGGTGGCTGTAGAGGCCATTCACTCCCAGGGCAGCTGGGACTGCTGGTCCCTGGACTCTGCCGTGCCTGGGTGAGAGGAGTTCCCAAGGAAGGCCTGTGGTAGCTCTAATCTTACTCCTCCTTTCCTGCCTCATCCCTTCCTCTTGATTCGCCCCTGCATCTGGGGGCCAAAGGCTCCATGTCCAGACCCACTATTCCCATAGACAGCTGTGTGAGGGTGGCGATAGGGGTGTCAGGGGGAGAAGGGACGAGACCTGGCAGATGGTGGTGGCTGCGATTTCCCCCATAAACTACCTTCTCCCCCCACCTTTACAACACACTCTTGGGTCTGAACAAACAGAGGCTTTCGACCCAGAGGTGATGGGGGAGGGAAAAGAGAGGAAGGGCTGTGGCAGGGGGGCCTAGCCAGCCCAGAGGCTCAGCCACTCAGCCCTCTGCCCAACGCACCAGACTGTTTGAGAAGCAAATATCTGACTTCACTGGCTCTCTCAACCTACACACCCGCCCCCCAACCCCGGGCTTGGGGCTAATTGTCCCTCATTCACTGGGCCCAGGCCCCAGGCTGCCGCCAGCCCCTGCCATCTGCTGTCAATTATACATTAACTCAGAGGTCTTGCCACTCGCCAGCCAGCCTGTGCGCCCCTCTCCGGTCTGCCCATGGCCATTCCTGCTTGTCCCTCGCCCTGTTGTAGAGCCCTGACCGCTGGCTTCTTCTGCCCTGGGAGCCCCTGGTGTAAAGCCCTGTAGCTATGGGAAAAGATCTGTCCTCGGGAGAGGCCGCTGGAGTTCCCCTGCCCTTTTCAAGGGGCCAGCAGACAAGACAAGCCCGTGCGTAAAGCTGGAGAGGGCAGGGCGCAGCCGGAACAGAGACCGACGGCTTCCCTCTGACACCTCACCCCGGCCTTTGGGCACTCACTGGGGGTGGAAACGCCAGTTCCAGGCTGTTTCCGCCCCTCCCTGTGGCACCTCCCTGTAGGCTGTGGGGTTCTGGCTCCCATCTTCCCTCTCTCCAGCGAGCCCCATCTCCTGCCAGCCCTCAGCTTTCCAGAGCGCACTGGCCACCTCTCCTAAACCACTCGCTGGCAGCACGTGCCTCCGAGTTTAAAGTCATAGTCGTTTCCTGGCTACAAAAATGTGGGGTATCTTCAAGTTCCTTGGATATTCCTAAGCTTGGTGCTAAATCTGCAACTGCCCGCACCGCCAACCCTACTCTCCCAGCCCACACCTCGCTATAACACTTGCAAATCCCAGCGCTTTTCCGCTCAGCGTCTGAAACGCTGGCTACTCAGCTCCCTCCCTCTGAATGTGCCACAGAGAGAGTGAAGAGCACTTCCTCCCAACTGGGGACACAGAAAATGCCCCCCTCTTCCCTCTTTTTCAATACGGGCCCCTAACCTCTGAGCTCAACCCTCCCCTTGTTTCACCTAGGACCAGGCTTTGCCGGACGGGGTGGGGAGTCTTTATTCCCCTAGACAACCCCCAGCAGAGCTGGGGAGTTCAGGGGTTAGAGCCAAGGGCTCCAGGAGGCCAGGTGAGGAAGAGCCCAGCCCAAAGCTGCCAGGTCTGGCACTGTGCGCCTCAGACCTCAGTGGCCCATCACTTGTGGAGAGTGCATCCTTGGGTCCAAATGCACATCAGACCTGCCCAAGGGGAAGGGGCTGCATCCTGACTGGGGTTTTCAGACCCGCCTGGTGACCCAAAGTTCCATTTATTCCTTGGGGACAGCTAGCTCTGCGCTCTGCAAATTTTCCCCACTCCATCCCACCCAGTTTTGCATGAGGTGGAAGATCTGGGGAGGAAGATAGCATTCCATTTTTAAAATACATTTTATTTTAATAGGCTTTATATTTTAGGACAGTCTTAGATTTACAGAGAAATTTCAAAGATAATACAGAGAGTTCCCATACACCCTATACCCAGTTTCCCCTATTATGAACATCTTCATTAATTATAATTAATGAACCAAGATGGATATGCTATTAAGAACTCAAGTCCATACCTTATTCAGATTTCCTCAGCTTTCCCCTAACGTCCTCTTTCTGTTCCAGGACTCCATCCAGGACGCTACATTTAGTCACCAGGTATTGTGAGGCTCCTCTTGGCTGTGACAGTTTCTCAGATTTTTCTTGTTTTTGATAACGTATAAAATTTTGAGGAGTTGTAGAACATCCCTTAGTTTGGATTTGTCTGATGTTTTTCTCATGATCAGACCGGGCTTATGGGTTTTGAAGAAGAAGACCGAAAAAGGTAAAGTGCAGTCCTCATCATGTCACATCACACGTCAATGTGACTTACCTCTGTTGATGCTGACCTTGATCATCCGGTTGGGGTAGCGTTTATTGGGTTTCCCCACCGAAGTTAATCTTTTCCCTCTTTTCCATACGGTACTTTTCTGAAGGAAGTCCTATGTACAACTCACACTTAAGGAGTGGGGAGTTACGCTTCACCTGCTTGAGAGTGAAGTATCTACATTGATTTTGGATTTCTTCTGCTCAGGAGATTTTTTACTTCTCTCACACTTACTTGTTCAGTAATGTATGTCTGTCAATATGGACTACGGATACTTATTTTATTCTTTGGAATATTATTATCCAATATACTACATTTTTTGTTGCTCAAATCGTTCTAGCTTTGGCTATTGGGAGCTCTTTCAGTTGCCTCCTGTGTCCCTTTGACATACCCCCATTTTCATGGGACTCAGTTTTTGTTTTGTGTGTGTCTGTGTATGTTTGAGTATCTCCTTATTTATCTTGTATATTTCCTGCCCCAGGCCTAGAATCAGCCATTTCTCCAAGGAGCTCTGGTACCTTTTGTTGGAGAATGGTATGAGAAACAAAGACCTGGGCACTAGGCATGCTTGCTGCTACTGGGGTGTTCGTGCTTCTGGGTTCTTTCAGCTGACAGAGCAAAGAAATATACATGAGTGTACTAATCCATGTATATAGACATATCTATAAATAGTTCCATATGTAACCATTTGTATCGATATTAAACTAAACATGAGTTCATATTGATGCCTCCAACTCAGATCCATTATCACATGGATCATTCTGGTTTCCTCCCTTGCTTACCTGTGTAGTCTGTACAATACATAAGTACAATTTATTTTACCTTTAGTCTTACAGACTCCACTCATTTCCAAAGTTACTTAAATCAAGTAACTTGATTTTCCCCACTCCCGTCCCTGAAGCTGTTTCATACATTTGTAATACACTTAGATTATTTAGTCATATTCTGCAATTCATTTTAGGATTCCCTGACCTCTAGGTAGTTTTTTAAAATTTGTATACATTAAGTTTCATTTTCTGTCTGTGCTGTAAAGTTCTATAAGTTTTGATAAATGCATAAAGTTATGTATCCACAAGTACAGTATTACACAGAGTAATTTCACTGCCTTAAGAGATCCGTAGTGCTTCACCTAGTCAACCCCCCTCCCTCCCCGCAAGCCCCTGGCAACCACTGATCTTTTTACCATCATTATAGTTTTGCCTTTTCCAGAACATTATGTAACGGAATCATACGATATGTAGCCTTTTCAGACTGGCTTTTTTCACTTAGTAATTTGCACTTAAGATTCCTGCATGTCTTTTCATGGCTTGATAGCTCATTTCTTTTGAGCACTCAGTAATATTCCACTGTATGGATGAACCACAGTTTATTTATCCATTCACCTACTGTGGACATAAGTTTTCAACTCCTTTGGGTAAATAGCAAGGAGTACACTTGCTGAATCACATGGTAAGGGTATGTTTAGTTTTGTAAAAAAACTGCTAAACTGTCTCCCAAAGTGGCTGTACCATTTTGCACACCCATCAGCAATGAATGAGAGTTCCTGTTGCTTCACAAACCCATTAGCATTTGGTGTCGTCAATGTTTTGGATTTTGGCCATTCTAATAGGTGTCTAGTGGGGTATATCATTGTCATCTTAACTTGCATTTCCTTAATGATACAATGTGGATAATCTTGCCGTACGCTTATTTGCCATCTGTATATCTTCTTTGGTAAGATGTCCAGTTAAGGGCTTTGATCCATTTTTTCATCAGGTGTTTGTTTTCTTATTGTTAAGTTTTAAGAGTTCTTTGTATATTTTGGATAATATTCCTTTATCAGATATGTTTTTTGCAAATATTTTCTTCCAGTCTGTGGCTTACCTTCTAATTCTATTCACATTGTCTTTCAAAGAGCAGAAGTTTGTTTTTTTTGTGTGTGTGGTACGTGGGCCTCTCACTGTTGTGGCCTCTCCTGTTGCGGAGCACAGTCTCTGGACACGAGCAGAAGTTTTTAATTGTAATGAAGTCCAGCTTATCAATTATTTCTTTCATGGACCATGTCTTAGGTGTTGTATCTAAAAAGGCGTCACCATACCCATAGACTTTATTTTTTTAGAGCAGTTTTAGGTTCACAGCAAAATTAAGAGGAAGGTACAGAGATTTCCCATCTACCCTCTGTCCCCACACACGCACAGCCTCTCCCATATTCAATATCTCCAGTTTGTTACAATTGACGAACCTAAGGTGTAAATTCTGTAGATGTTCTTTACGAAGCTGAGGAAGTTCCCCTCTGTTCCCAGTCAGATGAGAGTTTTATCATGGTTGGGCATTGGATTTTGTTTAATGCCTTTTCTACATCAATTGATATGATTTTGTTTTCTTCTTTAGCCTGTTGATGTGATGGATTGTATTCATTGATTTTTAAATGTTGAACCAGCTTTGCATACCTGGAATAAATTCACTTGATCATGACGTATGATTCTTTTTAGACATTATTGGGTACAATTTACTAATATTTTGCTGAGGATCTTTTTTCATCTATGTTCATGAAACATACCGGTGTTCGGTTTTCCTTTCTTATGATGTCTTTAACACTTTTGATATTAGGGTAATTAATATTGGTCTCATAAAATGAGTTAAGAAGTGTTCTCTCAGAGATCCAGCTTTGAGAGTGAGGACAGGGTTTATCATGCACGTGTACAGAACACTCAGTATAAGTATCACACTATAATTGTTGTTACTACTGTTACTACTACTATTATGTGCCAACAGGTGACGCTGTTATCTATTGACTGAGGTCACCCGTTCCAGCCTAGGACCTTCCCAGCCCCACCCTTGCTGCCTTAATTCTGCACTCCTGTCATTTCTGTTTACCCTCTTGATCTCTGGGCTCATTAAGCCTACTGTATGAAATTCCTTCTCTGACCTAGAGTCACCTTATCTGGAGATAGTGGGGTGGCTATCTTTCTGCTGCCTTTGAAATATCCACAAACTTCTGCACTTTTGAAAGGGAAGGGGAGGAGGAACATGAGTCACTGATGATCCAAGGTCTTTGCCTCTATGCTTTTTGAAGGTTGTGGGATCTTGGTCTTGGTCTCACTATAGAGTGAGAGGGGACTGAACTGTTTTAATGTGATCTAGTCATCACTGAAACTATGTCTGTAACAGGTCCTGCCCAGGAAAGCCC
The DNA here is from genome assembly GCF_963924675.1 of Phocoena phocoena. Taxonomy (NCBI): domain Eukaryota; kingdom Metazoa; phylum Chordata; class Mammalia; order Artiodactyla; family Phocoenidae; genus Phocoena; species Phocoena phocoena. The sequence continues at coordinate 81,900,512 of NC_089227.1, forward strand.
AGTGCTCCAGCTTGGGTAACTTTCCACTGCTTAGCAAGACCCAAAGGCAATGGGGAAGAAAGCTCCCTCCCCAAGGATGAGGATCTTACCTCGGTCCCAGGAATCCAGAGCTCGTCATCTTTACTGTGTCCACAAAGGCCCCCAAAGCAACATCTGCTCAGCCCAACAGAAGTCACTCTACTACCCAGAGGACAAGCTGTGTAAAGACAGGTAATTATAAATCAAGTCTCATTACTGTCTCTGGCTTGGCACCATCAAGCACAGTAACCAGGCTTTGAATGGTCCACGTCCCAGGTTTCATCATCAGCCCAGCTGGCATCCCTTTCACCACCAACCCTCAGCTTACCTAATTTCTCTTTACTGTAGTCCTCAGGTCCACTTCTTGCCTGCTCTTACACTCTCAAATCTCCACTACGTGAAATCCATTATTTTAACCTTCCCCAGACGGCTCCACATTTCTCTCTCTCTCCCTGTCTCTCTCTCTCTGTCTCTCTCTCTCTTTTGTGGAAGAAAGTGCAGCAGCATGATAATTCATGGAAGCTTCTGTTTACTCTCTGATTCTCTTTTCTCCTCCCACTCTTCAACATTTAGATGGTTCACCAAAGCCCTCACTTTCTCCACCCACTATGCCGGTTTCTCTTGTCTCTTGGTACTTTGAGTTCTTTCTCTTAGTTTTCTTTCTGTTTCTCATAATATATAATAATAATTATCCCAGTCAGGCTGTATTTGGAGAGACGCTGGCTAGAGCTGCTTGACCTCAGCGGCGGGGGGATCAGCTACTTGGGAGCCTGCCTGGGAGAGCCAGGTGGCCCTGCAGGGTCTACACGTGGGCTCCCCCTGCAGCCTGCCCAGTGCTCTGCATTTCGTAGGGACACTGAGTTTGATAGTAATTGTTCATAACCCAGGCTTCCTTCAGCACCTCTCCCCTGAGAGTCCGAGCACTGTGATTGGCAGGGGAGTCAGCATCAGGTCAGAAGGGGAAAAAGAGATGCAGACTTGGGAAAGACTTGGCACCTGCAAGCGCTCTGAGACACCAGTTCTCCTTTAAATCCCGTATCGTCCAATAGCCGCTCTCCACACCATGAGTCTGACTTCCTCCAGGGATGGAATTGAAAACACATGCTCTGGAACCCAACAGAGTAAAATCCTTTGGGTGTTATTAGCCTTGTTAAGGAAGCTGGGTTTGAGAATAGAATTCTCTTTTTTCAGGAGAAAAGAAGGAATTTATTTTAAACCAACCAGTAAAAATATCAGTCAAACTATCTAACATAATTGCCCAAAGATACCAATCTTAGTAACTCAGAAAAAAATGATTCTGTTGGATCAGTAATAAAGAATGCTGATTTTACCTCTAGTATTTTCTTTACTTTTCTTTTTACATTGTGGGAAAATATACACCACATAAAGTTTACCATTCTAGCCATTTTTAAGTGTAAAATTCAGTGGCATCAAGTACATTCACAGTGTTGTATATCCATCATTACTATCCATTTCCAGAATTTTTCATCATCGTAAATTCTGTACCCATTAAACAATAACTCCCCTTTCCTCACTCCCCCTAACACTTGGACCTTTATGCTACTTTCTGTCTCTATTAATTTGCCTATTCTAGGTACCACATGAGTGGGATCAGGTAATATTTGTTCTTTCGTGTCTGGCTTATTTCACTTAGAACGATGTCTTTGAAAAGGAAGTTCTTATGCATGCTTCCCTTCTCTTTATCACCCTGATCTCAAAAAATTAAAGCTCTTTTTGAAACTATTGGTGGAGGCTTGAGTAAGAACGGAGCTGTCAGTCTATGAGCCCTGGGCAATAATGGAGATGTCAGTCTATGAAGATGAAGGGTAGAAGCAAAGCAAGTCTGTAAAGAGCAGACTCCCCTGGAGTTCCAAGTTCACATATCTTGAGTACTGGGAGAGCCCCAGTTGAGAGTGAAGACAAGGCAAGAGAATTTCATCAGCCAGTCCACAGAGATACCAAGCAATTCAAATAGGAAAACGACAGCTTGTCTCTCTCTTCCAGATGCTGGGGTTTCTCTGTACTGGAGGGTGAATCCCCTGAGCTCTGGTCTGCTTGGAAAGGCGACAAGAAGGTAGGGTCAAAATAGAGTAGTTAAAATGCCCAAGTGGGACTTCCCTGGTGGCACAGTGGTTAAGAATCCGCCTGCCAGTGCAGGGGACACGGGATTGATCCCTGGTCCGGGAAGATCCCACATGCCGCGGAGCAACTAAGCCCGTGCACCACAACTACTGACCCTGCGCTCTAGAGCCCAAGAGCCACAACTACTGAGCCTGCGTGCTGCAACTACTGAATCCCGTGCGCCTAGAACCCGTGCTCCACAGCAAGAGAAGCCACCGCAGTGAGAAGCCTGCGCACCGCAACAAGCAGTAGCCCCCACTTGCCGCAACTAGAGAAAGCCCGCGTGCAAAAACCAAGACCCATCACAGCCAAAAATAAATTAATTAATTAATTAAATTTAATTTTAAAAAATAAAAAATAAAATGCCCAAGTGACTCCTGCCTCCTAGCTTCTACATTCTTCCTCTCCTAACTCACTTACATCTTTTAAAAATTTATGGAGTAGGAGATGAAAGGGGAAAGTTTGAAGTAGAAGGAAGTAGTATGTGGGAAGGAAATGAGAAAGAAGACATAGGAAATCTAGCCTCTTGACTGCATGGCATCTTCTGTCCTACTCCATCGAGAGAGTGGGAGGACACCACTGGCACGTGTGTGGAGGGAAGCACATTGCTTGGAAAAAATGAGATTTAGGCCAAATGGCCACTTATTTGCTGTGGGACCTCATCTTTCTAATAAATAAACTAACCCTAGTTTACCTGCTTCTTTTTGTCATAGGGAGATGTATTAATTCGCTACAGCTGCTGTAACAAAATACTACAAACTGGGTGGCTTAAACGATAGACATTTATTGTCTCACAGTTCTGGAGGCAGAAGTCTGACATCAAAGTGTCAGCAGGGCCATGCTCCCTCTGGAGGCTCTAGGGAAGGATCTGTTCCAGGTCTTTCTCCTAGTTTCTGGTAGTTCATTGGCTTATGGCTCCAATGTTCACATGACGTCCTTCCTCTGTGTGTGTTTTCAAAAAAGGCATTCTTTTCACGAGGACACTAGTCATTGAATTAGGGGCCCACCTTACTCTAGTATGAGCTCTGATTTTAATTGATTACATCTACAATGACCCCATCTCCAAATATGGTCACATTATAAGGTACTGGGGGTGAGAACTTCATCATATGAATTTTTCAGGGACACAATTCAACCCATAACAGGAATGATCCCATTGTTTTAATTAGCGCCTTTCCCATGGTAACCTCTCAGCACTGAGATTTGGAGAGAGAGAATCATGCCCCTCCAAGACATATCCCAAGAAGGGAGCATCTTCTGCTCTACCCTGTCCTGTCTGATCCCAAAAATGAGTTCTTACCCTTGGTGGGGACCGCAGAGCAAATGCCCAGCAAGACAATAATCCTGCTGGCTCTCGCCAAGGTGCCATTTCTCCTCATACTCTCACCGCAAGTTCTTGTTTGGGGACCACTCCATGGGGCCACCATCACTGTGTGCTGATTGTCATGTTCTTGTCAATGTCTTTAGATTTCCTCTCAGGTTTATCCTGTCTCTCCCTGGAAATTCTAGGCCCTAAGTTAAGGAGACGATCGGGAGCTGTCCACGGTCCATTGATAAACAAGCCCTGAAGTTATCTGGCTGCTTCCTGCAAACAACTTGACCGTCCTATGACATCCAGAATATGTGAGCTGGGTGGAGAAGGAGGTGAGGGCCAACTACTGGGCCTAGCCTGCCAATAAGGCCTCCACTGGGCAGCCAGAGGGCAGTGTTTGGCTACCTAGAACCAAACCTAGGATTCCCCTCATAGGAATCCCTATGAGGGGGCAAAGGCCCTGGAAATGGGGGTGAGGCTGGGACCAGCAGGGACTATTAAAGCAAATCCCCTCTTTAATAATCATTTTCAGGACTTCCAAACCTTCTCAGATATATTCAGCTCTGTCTTAACCCTAGGAGCTTAGAGGAGACTCCCTCTAATAGCTACTTTGTAGGAACAGAAATTTTCTTGGGAGACAAAGGACAATCAAGTTGGATAAAAGAGAAAAAAATTACCCAAGGTACTAGATAACAGTTTCTGTAGGAGGAACGCAGAAAATCGTCACAGTGGCTTGAAACAATGACTCATCTAGCCCAGCATTTTGTTTCTAGGACTGAAAAAACAAGAATCATTTGATGGGGAAAATAAAAGCTGGGTGGGCAGAAGACCTTGTGAGATAAGGAAAAAAATGGGTAGATAAGGTGAATGTTATTAAATGTTACTGAAAGGATGTCTTTGACAGCAACCTCAGCCTTTGTATGAGGTGGGATGGCCTCTAAGAGGCTTCCAAAACCATGCCTCATGGATAGATTGACGGAAGGACCAAGAGCTTGAACTTAGGAGTCACGCAGACCTGGGTTGGAATCCTGTCCTCCTGAGCCTCAGTTTTATTTCCTTTACAGTGGAAACAACATTTCTCCCATGGGGGATTATTATAGCAATTTCATGAGATCATATGATAGTATATACAAAATCTAGTACCATGCCTGGCCTGTTGTAGAGACTGAGCAAAAGGTAGTGTTTATAATTTACTTAAGCACCAATAGAAGGCAAAATGGGGCTTCTTAGTTGCCAAAATGATGAACACATGGCTATGCAGGCATACTGAAGTGATGTGCGATAAAACCAGGCTGAGGGGGAAAAAATTAATAAATAAATAAATACAGACTAAGCAAAAACTCAAATGAGAAAGAGACTTCGGCTGCTTTTCTGGGCTGTTGGTTTATGATCACGTGGGGCTCACGCCTATTCGTTCTTTCTCACCCAGATGAATTCTGGCCTGGAGGCTAGAAAGGTATAACTGTCAATCGTGCTGTCCCCTAAGAGAAGCAATGTGCTGTCTTTCCAGGGTGCACTCTGTGTATGGTGGCCAGTAGACAGGGCTGGTGGGACCCAGTCCTGCAGAGCAGCTGCATCACTATCACCCGGATGAGTGATTAGAGCTGAACTTCTCGGCTCCCCCTAGCGTTATACAGCCAGTACCCACTGTGGGGTACGTACGAACCCTCAGAAATGCCCTCCCTAAGGAGGCTAGGGGTGCCAGGGCCTCTGTGAGGCTGCCTTGTTGGGGAAAACTTCATGAGTACCACCTACTTCCTAACCAGCTACAACCCTTTTCTGTAAGCATTTACTATGCTCCCACCACGTTCTGACTCCTTTTTGCTCCTTTGCATTTCCTGGCCCTAAAGCGTTTTTATGCTGACGTGAGACGGAGGTTGAAAGTCTTAAGGAAAATAATGCATGGGGTGGAATTTTCGTATTAAGGATGGGTTGGGTTTTTTTGTTTTGTTTTGTTTTGTTTTGTTTTTTCATTGCTTAGTGATTTATTCTCTCTCTCTCTCTCTCTCTCTCTCTCTCTCTCTCTTTTTTTTTTTGGCCGTGCCCCATGGCTTGTGGGATCTTAGTTCCCCAACCAGGGATTGAACCCAGGCCACTGCAGTGAAAGTGTCGAGTCCTTATCACTGGACTGCCAGGGAATTCCTGATTTATCCTCTTAAGTTTCCATCAGCAGGTGGAATGGAAGACCCCTCCCACCCTGGCACCTTGGGTAACCAAGGCATTATCCTCCTTCACTGCCTGGTCTGCCTGGAGGGCCCGCACATCAGTGCCTTCTTTCCCGAGGTACTCCAGAGTTGATGGGGTACCTTCAAGGCCTCACTCATCCCTCAGCCAATCGCAAGGGTCTGCACACCCGTCTCCACAATTTCCTTCACGTCGGCAGGCTGCACACCAGGAGAATACTCAGTTCTGTGTCTCTCCGATTTCCAGCCCAACTTCCCCCTGGCTGCACTTTGCAGCCCTTATAGATTTTAGTAGAGTCTTGTATTTTCATTTGCCCCCATGAGAGGGAAGCAATTTCAGGGGAAGATATAAGGAACTTAGCTGAACTCCAATGCCCTCTGTCCACGGAGCTGCCATCCCAAATGGCTCTGTGCTTTATCTCTCACCTTGGTGTGTTCAGGGCCTCTTGGCTAGGCCAAGGGTGTTTAATTATAATGGGTTTATTTTTAGTTTTGGGGAAGAGACAAATTCATTTAGGAATGTGGAGAAGTCAGAAGCAAGAAGGAAGGTGGGTGGGACAAATAGAATAAACAAGGAGAAGGGAAATGAATGCTTAGTGGAATCTGTATAGCAGTAAGCCTTAGGGTAACTGGACTGACCTTCCCATTTGTCTGTCATGGCTAGGAAGAACTTGGTCTCACATCTTAGAGAAGAGCAGGTTGGAAATCTAACTGCCTTGCAATTCCATGGGTAGTAACTCCCAGGAAGAGAAGCCATCCTAATCCTTCCAGGGGAATTCAAACACCAAGCTCGAAAGGTCTAAAGTCACAGTTAAAATGTGCTGACATCCTCATGTTGGCCCCTAAATCTGGGAATCCAGAGTTCCGGAGAGACGTTCCCCTTAATGACCTTGTCCTGGCCACAGGGGCCAGATGGGAGTGGGGACACTTATGCTTGTTTGGCAGCACAGTGAGAAAGGGGGAGAGCCATGGCTTCAAGCACTTGGTTTGGAGGCGAGGTGTGTGATGGGGAGCACAGAGCGAGCGGGGTACTCCTCTGTAGAGCTTGGTCCCAAATGAGTTGGTGGGATTAGACTGCTTGAAGAATAAAGTGTTTTACTCTTCTAGGGCCTCAGGATTTTGACTTTATCGTTTGGTTTGCAATGAAGACTTTCTAAGTTCTGGGAGCAGGAGAATGTTCCAGGGTTAGAGCCTCTCATTTTGGATCAGGATAACATTGAAATGACTACAATCCCAAAAGATGACTTGACGGCAGAAAAACGAAATGATGTCACAGTACCTCCAGGAATTGTTGCTATTAATGTGAAAGGCAAAATAACAAAGCTCCTAGAAGATAACAGAGGAGAATACCTTTATGACCAAATACCAGTTATACATATTTAAAAATGCTTAGCCTCATTAGAAATCAGGCAAATGCAAATTAAGGCCATAATGAGAATACTACTGCCCCTCGACCAAACTGTTTGGAATTAAAAAAGACTGATAAGGACCTCCCTGGTGGCGCAGTGGTTAAGAATCCGCCTGACAATGCAGGGGACACGGGTTCGAGCCCTGGTTCGGGAAGATCCCACATGCTGCAGAGCAACTAAGCCAGTGTGCCACAGCTACTGAGCCTGTGCTCTAGAGCCCACGAGCCACAACTACTGGACCCACGCGCCACAACTACTGAAGCCCGCGTGCCTAGAGCCTGTGCTCCGCAACAAGAGAGGCCACCGCCATGAGAAACCCCGCACACAGCAATGAAGAGGAGCCCCCGCTCCCCCACTTGCTGCAACTAGAGAAAGCTCCCACGCAGCAACTTAGATCCAACGCAGCCAAGTAAATGAATGATAAATTAAAAAAAAAAGACTGATAATATCAAATGCTGGTGAGGATATGGAATAATTAGAACTCTCGTGTACTGCTGGAGACAGTCTGAATTGGCACACCCACTTTGAAAAAAGTTTGGCATTATCTACCAAAGATAAAGATATTCATAACCTATGACCCCTATATATTCCCCAAAGAAACGCATGTTCGTGGTTTTATGCGCTAAGTTTGAAACGCATAATATATATATATTTTATAGCAATAGTGCCAGGAACAGGATTGTATCCAGCTTTCAGCTACTATAAATAAACATTCATGAACATGCGTTTCTTATTTTGTTATGCTTGCGGATTCTGTGGGTCAGAAGTTCAGAAAGGGCCTGGAGGGGATTGCTTGTCTCAGCTCTGCAATGTCTGTGACTTCTGTGGGGAGACTCAAAGGCTGTGGCTCAGTGGTGAGGGGCTGAAATCATCTAAAGCCTTCTTCCTCATAAAGCTGTACCACCAGAGAATTCCCAAAATAGCATGGAAGACGCAAATATATGCATGCTTCTGGATTTTTTTTTTTTAGCTGCGCCACACGGCTTGCAGGATCTCAGTTTCCCGACCAGGGATTGAACCCCGGCTACGGTAGTGAAAGCCCAGAATCCTAACCACTAGGCCACCAGGGAACAGAATATGTGTATATATTTTGGCTGCGGGCTTGTGGGATCTCAGTTCCCCGACCAGGGGTTGAACCCAGGCCACAGCAGTGAGAGCCCAGATTCCTAACCACTAGGCAACCACTGGCTGTTGACGCCAGCTGTTGGCCAGGAACTCAGCTGGAGCAGTTGACCAGCACACCTGAATGCAGCCTCTCCATGGTGTAGCTTGGGCTTTCACCCAGCTTGGTGGCAAGTGCAAGCATCCCCAAAGAACAAGGTGGAAGTGCAAGGCATACTTTATGAAGCGACTTAGAAGTCACCCCTGCTGCACTCTGTTGGTTAAGGCAGAGCAAAGGCCTTCAAGGGGAGGGGACATAGATGCCACCTTTTAATGGGAGGAATGTTGAGGTCACTTTATAAAAACAGCATGTGTGTTGAGAGATATTTCTGTGGCCATCTTTGGAAAACACAATCTGCCACAAGCCAACTATCCATCAACAGGAGAATGGATAAACCTAGCGTGGTATAGTCATTATTATGGAATACTATACAACAATGAAGATGACAAACAACAGCTATATGTAATAATGTGGATGAATTTCACGAACATAACGCTGAGCAAAAGAAACCACATGAAGGAATACATATTGTTTAATTTCAGTTATAAATTTTAAAAAACACAAGCAAAATTATAGTGTTTTAAGATACAGGCTTAGGAAGAGCAGCAATTAAAAGGGCAGTTTCTGGGAATGCTGGCCATTCATCTTCTTGACTTAGGTGGTAATTACATTAGTGTTCACTTTGTGATAAATCATTAAGGTGTACATTTTTGTTTGGAGTACTTTCTTGTGTCTTATATTTCACAAGAAAAAGGGTAAGAAATTAATCTTCTGGCACTGAAAACTAAGTTTATTTGAAAAAGAATTCACTCTGAACTTTAGAAATGATACCCAGCAAACCAACAGAACATTAAACTCTGTCTCCATCTCTAAAAATTCTGTTGGGTTCTTTTTAAGTTATACATGTCTTCTTACCTTGTTAAAATCAACATGCAAAACTATAAAGATAGTTTACATACATGTCATTTTTTAAAGCTACCTAGTATTTCATTGTTTACATATCATAAGTTTTCCTAGCTATTTTGATATCTTTGGGGCTATGAGTAACTTCAAATTCTCTAGATCATCATCGTTATCACTCACCTTATTAAGAGCTCCCTAGATCCTAGGCACTGTAAATAGAACTTTTCATTCATCATCTCACAGCAACCTAATGAGACAGGCGTGACTTTTATTCCCATTTTTACTGCCGAGGAAACTGAGACTTAGGTTATGTAACTTGTAAGATTCACAAAGTATAGGCTCCACAAACAATTCATACCTTGGCAAACACATTATAGAGCACTTCCTCTCAACCCCTTTGACTTAATACTTGCTTTGGACTCCTCCCACTCTGCCCCAGGACATTTTTTCCCTTGAGATTTCCAAAAGTGGAATTGCCAGGTCAAAAGGCGGAAACAATTTTAGAATATTCCAGATTGTTCTCTATACACCCTGAACCAAAGTACACCGATATCAGGAGGGTTTAATAAAGGGTCAGGATCATGTCAAGTTTATGGATTCCAATTTTAGAGTCTCTCTGTATGACTTCCCTCACCAAAATGGTATGGGCTAGGGAATACCTAAATATTATTCTCTATACTTGACCTATTTAGAATATCTTAGAGGGTCTTGTTTTCCCTTTCTTAACTGTTTTGGTTGACTATCTGTACCTGGGAGGAAATAATTAGGTATTTCCCCTTAGTGGTTTTTTTTTTTTTTTTTTTGGCTGCCCTGCGTGGCTTGAAGGATCTTAGTTCCCCGACCAGGGATTGAACCCGGGTCCTCGGCAGTGACAGTGCCGAGCCCTAACCACTGGACCACAGAAAATTCCCAAGAAATAGCTATTGTGACCCCCTTTTTTAGAGCAGATTTTTTTCTTTATAATGCTTCCTCTTTTCTACCACAGAACCTTTCACTGAGTTACTATCCAATAGTATTCCTTTAAGTTTTCTGTGATCTTTTAATAAGAAAAAGCCACATTTCTTCATCTCATAAAACTCCACTGCAAACATTGCCATCATATTACTCATTGCTCTTTAGATAAAGAGTCATGTAATGACAACCTTCTAGAATTCAATGTCAAGGGAAAAGTTTGTTTTTTCCCATAAAATAATATACTTCCTTTGATTACACAGTGATAATTATATAACTTAAAGTTTTTTTTTATTTTTGCCTTGGTTGCAAGTACCTCTAATCCAAATTTAAAGTTCAGCCATCATAATGATCCCATCCTGAGTTTCTGATATTAAAATGTAAGTTTCCCCCAAAATAAATTAGTTAATTAAAAAAAAAAAATGTAAGCTTCCAGGAGGCAGAGATGTTGTCTATCTTGTTCCTGTTGCAGGCACAGAACTCCAGGCAGAGGGAAATAGCTCAAAAGCTTTATACATATTGGGAAGGAGACTCTTTTTTTTGTTTTTTGGCCGTGCCACACTGTTTGTGGGATCTCAGTTCCCCAAACAGGATTGAACCTGGGCCACGGCAGTGAAAGCACTGAATCCTAACCACTAGAGCATGAGGGAACTCCAGAGACTTTGTGTATATATGGAATCTAAAAAACAAAAAAGTGGTTCTAATGAACCTAGGGGCAGGACAGGAATAAAGACACAGACGTAGAGAATGGATTTGAGGACACAGGGAAGGGGAAGAGTAAGCTGGGACGAAGTGAGAGAGTGGCATGGACATATATACACTACCAAATGTAAAATAGGTAGCTAGTGGGAAGCAGCTGCATAGCAGAGGGAGATCAGCTCTGTGCTCTGTGACCACCTAGAGGGGTGGGATAGGGAGGGTGAGAGGGAGACGCAAGAGGGTGGAGATATGGGGATATATGTATATGTATAGCTGATTCACTTTGTTATACAGCAGAAACTAACACACCATTGTAAAGCAATTATACTCCAATAAAGATGTTAAAAAAATAAAAACCAACATAGGGCTTCCCTGGTGGCACAGTGGTTAAGAATCTGCCTGCCAATGCAAGGGACATGGGTTTGAGCCCTGGCCAGGGAAGATCCCACACACTGCAGAGCAACTAAGCCCATGCACCACAACTACTGAGCCTGAGCTCTAGAGCCCGCGAGCCACAACTACTGAGCCCACGTGCCACAACTGCGTGCCTAGAGCCTGTGCTCCACAACAAGAGAAGCCACGACAATGAGAAGCCCGCGCATTGCAACGAAGAGTAGCCCCTGCTCACCGCAACTAGAGAAAGCCTGCGTGCAGCAACGAAGACCCAACGCAGCCAAAAATAAATAAATAAATAAATTTAAAAAAAACCAACATAGAAGAAGGTATCAGATATGACAGTGAGATTTAAGTTTGATCACCTAGACTGGTGATTAAATACATCAGTCACTAGCCTCAGGTGGCTACTTAAACTTAATTTAAATTAATTTAAATTAAATAACATTAAAAATTCAGTTCCTCAGTTGCACTAGCCACATTTCAAGTGCTCATTGACCACATGTGGCTATTGCCTACTGTGTTGGACAGAGCATATATAGAATGTTTCCATCACTGCAGAAAGTTCTTTTGGACAGGGCTGATCTAGACAACTTGGGTTTATGATGCTTTTCTTTTATTATTTTTAAAAATATTATTTATTTATTTATTTATTTATTTTGGCTGTGCTGGGTCTTAGTTGCGGCACATGGGATCTTTGTTGTGGCATGCATGCCAGCTCTAGTTCCCCGAACAGGGATCGAACCCGGGTCCCCTGCATTGGGAGGACAGAGTCTTACCCACTGGACTACGAGGGAAGTCCCATATGAGACTTTTCTTTTAGATAAGCATAGTACAGTAAAACGTTGTATTAACTCAGACTGTCATAGCAAGATACCAGACAGGATGACTCGAGAAACAGAAACCTATTTTCTCACAGTTCTAGAGGCTAGAAGTCCAAGATCAAGGTGCCAGGGTTGATTTCTGGCGAGATCTCTCGTTCTGGCTTGCAGACAACCACCTTCTTGCTGTGTCTTCACATGGCCTTTCCTCTGTACACCTGCAGGCGGGGAGGGCGGGGGGAGGGAGAGACGGAGAGAGAGCTGTTTCCTCTTCCTATTCTTATAAGGGCACCAATCCTATTGGATTAGGAAACCACTCTTTTAACCTTAATTACCTCCATAAAGGCCCTATCTCCAAATACAGTCACATTGGGGGTTTGGGCTTCAACTTATGAATTTTGGGGAACACAGTTCAGTCTGTAACAAAGTTTAAAAAGAAGGAGAAGGAAGAAGAGGAGGTGAAGGAGGAGGAAGAGGAAGTCTGAGCCGGAAGGCGAGGGCCTCCTGTGCTATGCTAAGCCGTTGAAACTCTGTCTGAAGCAGAAGGGGAGACACTATAATGGTAAGGAGGGAGTCTGTGTGATTGAAACGTGCATCTCAGAAAGAACAGCAAATTGACAGTAAGGAGGGTGGGTTGAAGTCGGAGAGGGGCTTGGAAGAATGGAAGCAGGGGGCTTCTCTGGTGGCGCAGTGGTTGAGAGTCCATCTGCCCATGCAGGGGACACGGGTTCGTGCCCTGGTCTGGGAAGATCCCACATGCAGCGGAGCGGCTGGGCCCGTGAGCCATGGCCGCTGAGCCTGTGCGTCCGGAGGCTGTGCTCCGCAATGGGAGAGGCCACAGCAGTGAGAGGCCCGCGTACAGCACAAAAAACAAAACAAAGCAAAACAAAAAGAATGGAAGCAGGTAGTTAGTCTAGTGCTGAATTTCCTCCCGTTTACTCAAAGGAAGCTCACTGGAGAGTTGAAAACTCTTTCACTGAAGCCTCTGGGTTCTACAGGTGCAGATCGAGGTTGAGGGGGCATGTCTGGCCACCCTAGAAGCAGGGTAGTTAAATGGTTGAGAGTAGACTATGGTCAGAAATTTCTGCGTTCACACCTTGACTCCATCCCTTATTACCGATTGACTTACAGTTGGTTGCTCACCTTTTCAAAGCATTAATGTCCTCCATTGTGGAAAGAGACTGTTTATTTCATAGCATTGTTCTAAGGATTAAATTATGTAATGTAGGGAAAAGCATTCTGCATAGAGTCTGTTTAGTATTTAGTGCTCAATATACTTTGGCCATTATTACTACTGGGGATATATTTCCTAGATTTACTCTCAAAGGAGTACAGAAAATAGGGTGTTTGTTTGTTTGTTTAAATGAATCTTGTCCATCTCTAGATTGTGTGTGTGGGGGGGCGGTATGTGTTCATGTTCTCCACCACACAGGAGTCACCTTTAAGGTTTTCTAAGTCTCCTTCCATTACTAATGGCAGAGTGAACATGAGTTTTAGAGTCACAAGAACTAGTGTCAAATCCCTTCTCTACTAATCCTCTAGCTGTGTGACCTTCAACAAACATCCTACTTGAATCTATAGTTCCTTACAGGTGAAATGAATATGATATTACTTTTCTGTCATTCATTTATTTTGTTGTATTTTATTTGGCTGTGCCGAACAGCCTGCAGGATCCTAGTTCGCCGACCAGGGATCAAAGTCTGTGCTGTCTGCAGTGGAAGCGCGGAGTCTTAACCATTGGACCACCAGGGAAGTCCCTGTCATTCACTTGTTCACAGATATATACTGAGCAGCTGTCTGTGCCAGGCATGGCCTCAGAATTCCACTGTAAGGAAATTAGATACAGTCTGATGACATTTTCAAAGGGAAAGAGACAATGATACTACAATCTCATAAGTGCTCTAACAGACCAAGAGTAGGAGAAAAAACAAAACAATCCTACCCTGAGGAAAGGCATTCTTCCCAATGTCTTCCAGGGGAGACATTCTGATTTCTAAGTGGGGAGTTGAAGGATGGGGAAACAGGGGAAGTGAGTCAGGGCAGGGAGGAGGAAAGAGGGATGGAAAGAGTGCTCCAGGCAGACAGAAAAGTAGGCACAAAGCCCTGGAGGCCAAGGAGTATGGTCTTGAATGGCCAAAACCAAGTTCACTTGGCCTGGGCACACTGTGGAAGGGTAGAGCTGTGAGAGAAGAGCTGGTGTAGAGAAATCACGGGAGGGGCTTAGGGCGTAGAAAGACCTGATCAGATCTGCATTGAAGAAATATCACTTAGGCTGCAGTAGGAAGAATGGGTGGGGTGTAGGTAAAGGAAGCTCCCTGATGTCAGGGAGCTCTATTATAAGCCTAGTGCAGCGACCCTGGTGAAAATATGTCAGGCTTAAGCAACAGGAGATACTTAATAATAATCACAGCAAATTTAACACATATATCCAGGCAGTGTTCTATGTGTTTAGCATATACCAACGCATACAATGCTCAAGACCAGAACAACCCTAGGAGGTAAGTCCTATTATCATCTTTATTTTACAGAGGAGGAATCCATGGAACAGAGATACCACACAGCCTGCTCAAGGTTATATCCTGTTGGGATGTGAAGCCAGGCGGTCTTGCTCCATGTCGGGCTTATGTGCTACACCGCACTGCTGTAGATCTAACAGATTTCTGAGATTGACTAAGAATTAAGGAATGAGGTAGAGAGAGGAGTCACAGAACGATCTCCAGATTTCTGGCTTGTAACTGGGTAGCTTTTCATCTCATTATTTGGGCTGAGACACATACTAGGGAAGAGGAGGCTAGGGAGGAAAGATAATGAGCTCCTTGTAAGACATGGTGAATTTGAATTCCCAAGGTGACAGCCACGGGCAGATATCCAGAGTATCATTGTACATATGGGTCTGGAGCGCAAGGGAGTTATTTTAACAGGAGTTATCTATTTGGGAATCATTAGCATGCAGCCATGAGAATGGATTAGATGTCTCGGGAAGAATGTTTTGCACTAGAAAAGAAGATACTACTTTGAGAAGAACCCAGGGGAACATCAATATTAAGGGGTAGGCAAGAGGAGAGTCATTTACAATGGAGATAGATGGGAGGAATATAAGAAACATGGGAAGGAAAGAGACATTTCAAGGAGTACGATGTTAAATGCTATGGAGAGCTCAGCTAAGTGACTGCCCAATGTGAAAAGTGTCCATTGAATGTAGTCACAAGAAGGTCACTCATGAGTGACCTGGGAGAGAACAGTTTCAGTAAGTTGATAAGAGCAATAGTCAGAGTGCAGGGAGCTGAGGACTGAATGCAGGGTGAGGATGTAGAGGCAACAAACACAAAGAATTTCTCCAAGAGGGTTTGCCTATGAAGGGAGGAGAGCTATCTGGAGAGGGATGTGGAGTAAAGGTGAATTTAATTAATTTATTTTTACTATGCAAGACATTTGAGAGTATTTAAATATTAATGAGAAGAATCCAGGATAAACTGAGAGGCTATGAAACAGGAGAGGGAATTATCTGAGCGCCCTTGAGAAGGTGGAGGGGGTGGATCCACGACATAGACGGAGAGTTTAGCCTAAGCAGTAGGAAGTTTTTTCTTTGTAACAAGGGAGAAAAGGAGAAGAATGAGAAGGAAGATAAGTTTTTAGCTTTTGTGGTGGGAAATGGAGGGAGTTCTTTTTTTTTTTCTTTTTAACATCTTTATTGGAGTATAATTGCTTTACAATGGTGTGTTAGTTTCTGATGTATAACAAAGTGAATCAGCTATACGCATACGTATATCCCCATATCGCCTCCCTCTTGCCTCTCCTTCCCACCCTCCCTATCCCACCCCTCTAGGTGGTCACAAAGCACCGAGCTGATGTCCCCATGCGATGCGGCTGCTTCGCTCTAGCTATCTATTTTACATTTGGTAGTGTATATAAGTCCATGCCACTCTCTCACTTCATCCCAGCCTCCCCGTGCCCTCAAGTCCATTCTCTACGTCTGAGTCTTTATATGGAGGGAGTTCTTGATGGTTTTTATTATCCCTCCAAAGTAGGAGGCTTTACACTATTGGAGAGTGTGGGAGAGAGTGGAGTCAGGGTTAAGAGGAAAACAGAGAAGGTTTAAAACAGACCCAGGGATTTTTTTAAAATTAATTTTTATTGGAGTATGGTTGCTTTCCAATGTTGTGTTAGCCTCCACCGCACAACAAAATGAATCAGCCATACACATACAGATATCCTCTCCCTTTTGGACTTCCCTTCCATTTAGGTTAACACAGTGCATTAGGTAGAGCTCCCTTTATTATAAAGTATGTTCCCATCAGTTGTAAAACAGACCCAGGGATTTTTAGGGCAGGGAAAATACTGTGTGATACTATATTGATGGATATATGTCCATTATACGTTTGTCTAAACCCATAGAATGTACAACATCAAGAGTGACCCCTAATGTAAACTATGGACTTTGAGTGATTATGACGTGTCAATATAGGTTCATCAACTGTAACAAATGGACCACGGGATGTTGATAATGAGGGAGGCTATGCCTGTGCGGGGGCAGGGAATATATGGAGAAATCTCTGTACCCTCCTCTCAGTTTTGCTGTGAAACTAAAACTGCTCTAAAAATATAGTCTTAATTAAACAACGACACACCAGACCTAATGGAGTTGGAGACCAAAGTGATTGAGGAAAGAGAAGAAATTCCAGGCAATGTGTGAGGGCCTGTGAATTGTTAGTGTGGCAATGACCTGCATCTCTGAGTGTTTGCTCTAGCTAAGTGGTAGGTTTGGAGAAGGCAGAGAGATCTAGAGTTGCAGTTTTGACAGTTGAGTCCAGTGGAAGACAAATGGGGATTAGAGATAAGGATACTGGAAGGAGAAGGGCAAAAATAATGGAGTCTAAAGGACCAGGAGAAAGTAGAAAAGAGCTGATATAAAGAGGACAGAGAGGTTCAGGGACTTTGAATTCTACTTAACGAACAGTGTGTGATAGGCAGCCTCTAAGATGATCCCCAGTGATCCTACCTACTGGTATTCATGCCCCTGTGTAATCTCCTCCCTTTGAGTGTGGGCTGCACCAGTAGAATATGGCAAGTGATGGGATGTTACTTTTTTTTTTTTTTTTGGCTGCGTTGGGTCTTTGCTGCTGTAAGTTGCGGCCAGTGGAGATTCAAGCGGGGGCTACTCTTCATATCGGTGCGGGGGCTTGTCACTGCGGTGGCTTCTCTTGTTGCGGAGCATGGGCTCTAGGCGTACGGGCTTCAGTAGTTGTGGTGCGTGGGCTTCAGTAGTTGTGGCTCGTGGGCTCTAGAGAGCTGGCTCAGTAGTTGTGGCGCATGGGCTTCGTTCCTCTGCAACACGTGGGATCTTCCCAGACCAGGGCTAGAACCTGTGTCCCCTGAATTGGCAGGTGGATTCTTAATGACTGCACCACCAGGGAAGTCCTGGGATGTTACTTTTGAGATTAGGTTCAAAAAGACTCGTGCTTGCCCTCTCGCTCTCTCACTCACTTGCTCTGATGCAAACCAGTTACCATGCTGTGTGCCCTACGGGGAGACCCACATAGCAGGGAACTGAGGTCCTGAATCCTGCCAATGACTGCCTGAGCGATCTTAAATGCAGATCCTCCCTTAGTCAGATGGGACCTTCAGATGAGACCAAAGCTCCCATTGATTCCAGGCTTGATTCCAGCCTTGTGAGGGAACTTGAAGCTAAGACCTGCCTAGATTCCTGACAAAAACTGTGAGATAATAAATGCTCATTGCTTTAATACTTAAGTTTTGGGGTAAATTGTTATACAGCAACAGATAACTAATGCAAGGTATAAGAAGTAACTTAGTGAGAAGGGAGAAAGGACAGCAATTATGATCAGAGAATGGGGTGTTTGAGTTTACAGTTTCAGCTATGGAGCAGTTGTAATGCTTCATCTATCCTAAAGAGGGTAGCTGAACGGGTGCTGAGGTCAAGTTCACTAAAGATGAGGTCAACGCCAGGGTATTGGATAAGTCAGGCACATAAAGGTTAAAGTCGCTCAGGATCACTGGGTGGAGAAGAGTGTGCACCAGGTGTCAATTTCAGTGAATGACAAAGTGGCATTTGGGGCAGAGAAGACAACAACCCCAGTGAGGAGGAGAGTACTATAATCAGGTGGGATGAGCCACCACAGAGACTTTTTTTTTGAAGAGGATGGCAAATTAATGGTATGGAAGGGGCACTAGGCATCTTGGAAGATGCTCACCCCAAAACTTGCCTCTGGGAAAGGTGAAGCGTGGGAGAATAACCTCTTCTCAAAAGAGCTACAGGGGAAACAGTGTCCTCAGCGTAGGACCAAGTTTCAAGATTAAGATTAAATGGCATGAAAGTAAGATCCTTGGCTCCTCATAGTGGGCACTCGACGAATATTAGTTGCCTCTCAACATTCACGTAAACATTTATATGTCTTTGCTCTGCGCCTCCCTACCCCGCCATCACTTTACTCGAAAGAGAGACTAGGGCTAGGTGAAGGGATGGGGTCGGGCGGCTGGAGGAGGCGTGGCTCTTCACCCTGCGTCAACGGAGAGAGTGTTAGCAAGGTTCTCAGCAACTTCACTGGCGCACAAGACATATCACCCCGTAAGAGAGATTTATTCTTTCCACCAAAAAGCATTAATCGAGTGCCTAACAAGTGCTAGTCACCGAAGACACAAATGCGAGCGAGATACACTCCCGACTATAGGAAGGGCGCGCGGCCACGTTCTGTGTCAAGGCCAACATTGGTAGGTTTCACGGCGTTCAGACTCTTCCAAGTTCTTCCTACACTTTCAGCTGAGGTAAAATGTCGGAAGTCGGTGTGCACCAGTACTGAGATCCCTCTAGGATTCGGCCTCGTTGGCTCGGGGGTCCCAGTCCGCTCTCCCCAACCCTGGTGCGCCCTCCCGGAAAACTGGCTTCCACGTGGGCTCCCCAGGGGCCCGCGGGGCTGGGCGTAATGGGCGGGGCCAAGCCGGAGGGCGAGGCTGACTCCGCCCTTGGGGCTCCCATGGCCCACCGCGCCCCGCGGCCAGATGCTGACGTGTCCTTTCCTTTCCACTACACCTCCCGACACTACCTACTACCGCTGCCCCGGAAGTCCCGCCCCAGACTTAGCCCATCACCGCAAATCAGCTCTTTCAGCGCTTCCTGAAGTTCTCCACAGGTTTGGGGAGCAAGGGGCGGGGTTCCGCGAGCAGGGTGTCTATTGGCTTGGGGTCCGGCGGGCTCTGGGCTCTAATTGGCCGGAGAGCAGTGGCGCTCTGGCACGCTTGCGCAGCGAGTAGAACGTGTAGCGGCGGCGGAGATCGCGTCTCTTTCGCTGGCAGTCCTGCTGCTGCTCCTGTGAGCGCCCGGCGCGTCGGTCCCGTCCATCGCCCACAGCCGGTCGCCCGCCTGCTTCTCTCCGCGGCGGCCTCTCACCAACACCGACACCCACAGTGACACCTCCAAGCCGGCCTACCGTCTTACTCGCTGGTTTTCCATTGCTACACATGGCCTCCTCCGCGCAGAGCGGCGGCTCCTCCGGGGGACCCGCGGTCCCCACCGTGCAGCGGGGCATCGTCAAGATGGTGAGAGCGGGGACCGGGACACTGATCCCACAGGCCACCACCGTGCGGGAGTCTGGCGCTGGCTCCTTCCCCTCCCGCCAGCTTGCATGGTCTCCCAGATCCTCTTTCCTCTGCCCCTTTCCTCACTTTTCACCCGTTCTCGGAATCCCCTCCCTAGACGCAAGCCGATACGGACTCCCCTGGGTGTCTTGCCTCCTGGACACCGTGGCATTAGGGGGTCACAGTGATTTCCGTGATCGCGGCACTCAGTCTCCTGGCTGTTTACCAGGACAGATAGATTAGTGATTGGTTAAGGGGGATAATTTGTTGGTATCTTGTCCTCTGTCCGTTTTGGCATATGCTGAGTAGTTTGCAGTTTTTCAAGATCCTGACGTCCGCTCTTCCATGGAACTCTTGGAGTACTTGGTCTTCTTGAAGCTTTTATATTTTCACCGACGCTCAGTTACTTACGCCAAGTTTTCTCGCGCTCTGGCCCTCATTTCCCGTCCTTTTCCCTCCACCTCTTGTGTCAAGTCTGTAGTCCTGAGAGCTCCTCATATTTGTGCTCCTCCTCTTTTTGACTCTTAAGATGTTAGGCCGGTAGGAATCTTAGCGATCATTATTGTTCCCTCACTACAGATGAGACTAGTTTGAAGAGGGCAAGTGACTTGCCTAAGGTCACCTGGTGGTTTGGATTGGAGCCAGGACCAGAGTCCAAGTGTTCTGATTCCCAGTCCACTGCTGTAACACCGTAGATTCTGCCTGATTATATATCCCCTTCCTACATCTTTGAATGGTGAATTTAAACCCTGCAAGTGTCATTAAAAAATATTTACCCCCGGCTCCATGATAATTTTGTAGTATAAATTCTCTTTATCAGTTGTCCCCTCTATTGGCCTCCCCCCAACACTCCCTAATATTGGAACCTGACACTTCTTGGTTGTTACTAGAATTTCTGGTTGTGATGACCGCAGACTTCCAGATTGCATTTCAGACTGCAATTCTGACTTTTCCGTCAGGAAATATTCTTTATGAGATTTTGTCCCAAAGCTCTGCAGTGGTTTACTGTCTTCCACTGGATTAAAGTATTCTTCAGCTTGTGTGTATGAATTAGATTTCAAGACTTTTTTTTCCCACTGATGCTTATGTATTCATTTCTTAGGCGATATTCTGCCTCCAGCTGAGATTCTTAGGATTTTCAATATTGCTTTCCTGTTTATTTATACATAAACGGAGAGTCAGAATTTATCAGGAACTGAAAGAGAAGGGAATTTCCAAGGCCCACATATTTTCACCTCTTTGAAATACTGACTTGACCTATGAAAGGATTATCCTGAAGTGGCTCCTCTTAAATTAGCTTTTTCATTTGCACTGATCTTTCCCTTCACCATAGGAACAGAGCAGTGCTTGGCGGTCTGGTAGTGGAATTGGCAGCACTGAGTGAATCTTTCTGAGTTTTTTCCTTTGCTAAGGCTTGAATTTTTCTTAAAGGCCCCCCTTATTTGTGGGGTGGGAGTGGAAGGAAGCTGAACACACTTTTGCTTCTACAAATGCTGGAGGTTTCCAGGACATCTGGATTCTATGGGGTGATGATGTCTGCCCACAGATTACTCCCGAGGATACTGAATATCAACAATCACTTGTTTATTAAGGCTCATGTCTTGAGCTGAGTATTCTGTTTGTATTATCTCATTTATAATACCTAACAAGTAGATAGGATCATTGGCTACATTTTACCGGTATGTAATCTGAGGTTTAGAAAGAGTAGTTTACCCCAGGACAGGTACTTTTTAATTGGTAATGAGAGGCAGAGCTGGGACTTGAACCCAGGCCTGTCTGCTAAAGCACAGGTTCTTGAGCATCATTGTACAGTGCCTCCGACTCCAGGGCATGTTGTTAGCAGAGGGCAGGGCGGGTGATGCATGGCCGCACAATTGCAGGAAAGTGAAGCTGACTGTATTTGAGCGAAGGAAAGATTAGACGTTACTCCTGTCTTGTCCGGGAGCTGCTGTTGTGCTAAGTGACTTTATTTGGTGCTTATGGTCCTTAGGTGCAAAGGAGTGTGGTGTGGAAGACACGTTAGGGTTGGATGGAGGCTTTGAAGATTGCGTGGTAGGGTCACCTATACTGCTGTTTTTCTGTGACCAAGCTGCAAGGGGTGGGTGGGTGAGTTCCAGGCAGGGATTAGGTGAGGGAAGCTGGGTGAACTGCAGAGCGACAGGCAGAATTGTGCCAGGCTTCAAAGCCTGTCTGGAATGAAAAATCGACCCCTGGCCAATTGCTCTGTGTGAAGTTCTTCTGCTAAGCAAAGTTGTATTTTCCTGGAGAGTAATCGTTTCCAGTGGTACCAGGAACCACTTCGTAAGAACTGCAAGGGAAGATGGGGCTCTGTGACAGAGGAAAGTGAGGAGGAAATAGTTTGATGAATAGGAAAATAGTGGCCACTGCTTTGCCCTTTGGGTTGAGGGGCAGAAACTGACAAACCAGAGTCGGGCCTTTCAGGCTGAGATTTGTTTGGACTCAGGCTGAGCTGAAGGTCTGAAGGTCTGGGGTTGAGGTTTGCTGCAGTGAAGAGGAGTACTCACCCTTCCTCTTTTTTGGCCAAAGAACCATGGAAAGGCCGTGGCAAGTGCAAGTTTCTTCTGGTCTCTGCCTTGCCGTCCTAGCAAGTCCTGCATTCCTTCTTTTAAGGTTGAAGAAGAAAGAGCTGAGAATGAAGTTGTAAAAAATTTTTGCATTTGCCCAGTTTTTTTTAAATGACGGTAGAGCCTGCGTCTGCTATTGAGAGTGGGAGCCAAGGGACAGAGCTGGTTCTGGAATGTGTTGAAGGAGGAAGTCGGCAGTAAGTTGACACAAGCGTTGTGGGGCCCTTCTGTTACTGAGAAGGCAGTGAGAATGATGGAAAAACCGAAGGTGGATTTGTATATTTTTTGAGTTGGGATAAGACTGGCAATTGTGTGGGCAGACAGAATAGGACCTGGGAAAGTAAATGTCTCTGTCAAATCAGATGTTTTCTCAAAACCCTAGAGGATTCTATCTCTGGGTTTCTTGAGTAATTACTAGACTTTCTTTAGCTGCATCAGAATATTGTCAGCACATGTTAAATAGAGGTTGGGAGAAGTCTTGGGGTACTGAGTATAAAATTCAGTCACCCCACTTAGCAGCTACTTAGAGATGGCTATTTTCGCTGGTTTTGCTGTCCCCATTTACTTCTGTCTTGGGGATAGAGCCCTTTTTGAAGTCTTCACTCTAACCCTCCTATCTTATGTCTGCATGTCTTTTCAAGCAGGAGCACGTAGCAGGATAAAGCCACCGCAGTTCTTGAATCTTCTGTGCTTATCAGAAGCAGCCATGGAAGCAGCATATCTTATCCTGCTTATGGTGTGGAAGGCCAAATCTCAATTCCCATTTCACCCTGCCCCATTTGAAAGGGGAAAAGGATCCCTCTGCCAGTCTTTGGTTTTATGCTAAGAACCAAGATTCCCACTGGATGCCTAAGCCTTGGGACACCTAAAGGAGGAGATGGCCACAATTTCCTCCTTTGACAGGAATTGTGCTGCCAGGTTGTTGTGAAGCGGGATGTAGGCTTCCTGGTGAGTAGCTTAGTGGAAATTTCTCCAGTGTACAGCTTGTAGGAAATGCTGCCTATAATTTAGATCATTATAGCTAAGTGTTTCCTACATTTCTGAGCTAAGAAGTATGTGTCTTTCCAGAGTGTAGTGGGGATAGAGTAGTAGTCTATTAATCTGTTCCTTCCTATGTGCACTTAGCTCATGCAGACTGTGAAAGAAAAGCACCTTTGCTAAGCTACTTAGAACACTCTTATTCTACTGTTCAAAGGGACAAGGTAGCCGAATAACAATATTTTAGTAGGGCCATTTGCAAAGAAGTGGGTGGAATAGGATGGAAGGCTTTTCCCTCTGGTCTTAAAATTGCCCACTTCCCAGCATGTGAGCATGGTAGCTTTCAATCAAAATTGTAAGTAAAGGAGCACTAAGTTTTTGCTATATCTTAAAGGCTTTCTGTCGTTTTTCCTGTATGAAAAGGAAGCGTCCATCTGGCTCTAGTCATGCTAACAGTGGCTGCTGCCATGTACTAACTAATGATACAGAATGATGAGCAATCATATTTCCTTTCCTGAACGAATTTTATTGATCATCTGTGTCAAGCACTGTCTGGGTATTAGAGAAACAGTGGTAAAAAAGTAAATCAGATTCCTGCCCTTACGGGTTCTTAGAGGAGACAGACAATCGACAAGTAAACAAGAAGATGATAGTATAAGATAGTGATTTCCGGTAGGGGAATGGGACAGAGTGGTTGGGAGGAAGGGAGGGGTGGCTCCTTTAGATAGGAAAGGCTTCCCTCAGCTGAGATCTGATGGACATCAAAGAACCAGCCATAGGGGAAGAGTTCCCGGCAGAGGGAACAGCAAGTGCAAAGGTCCTAGGGGTCTCCATTGGTGATTATTTTCAGAATTTTTATAGTAGCTCTTCAGTTTCTTCAAGTTCATTGTTTCACATAAATGGCATGGGTTTAACCTGAGCTATTAATGTATGTGTTTTACGGTGATAAAAGGTGGAAAGGCAGCAGAGGTGATGGTTGTTCTGGTATCCTGGTGAGATCAGTAGCAGACATTAAGTCTACTGAATAAATATAACTGATGAGAGATTGATTAAAAAAATACTTGCTCTTGGTCATATTCATGTTTCTTACAGGGCCAAGACTAAGGTTTTTTTTTTAAGATTTATTTATTTATTTGGGTCTTAGTTGTGGCACGTGGGATCTTTAGTTGTGACACGTGGGATCTTTAGCTGTGGCATGCGGGATCTAGTTCCCTGACCAGGGATGGAACCCTGCAATGCCCCCTGCATTGGGAGTGCAGAATCTTAACCGCTGGACCACCAGGGAAGTCCCAAGACTAAGGTTTTCTGACTTCCTATCAACCAATCCTGTGTATTCCCAAGGTACCCACCTTTCAGTGGACGGGACCTGGATGAGAAGATAAATGCCAAGAGCAGGCTTAGCAAGAGTTACATAGCAGCTAGAACCTGTCAGTGTTTATGCTCCTGACATCATTTTTTTACTGCCTGGAATGTAGTAGCTCTGGCCTCTGACAACACTTTTAACGTAGCAAGCTTTAGGTAACAGTGATGGTGAAAAGCAAAGTAGCATGCTTCGGAGCTCAAACTAATGGTCAGGAGAGAAGAGCTCATGAGCAGTGTGGCTCATTAACAGGAGTGGGGACTCCTGAGGGGGGGTCGTGTTCAGTGCTGGTAATAACGAGGCAAATGATTTGGTGCGTCTATGCCCCAGTTTACTTGGGGAGTGAAATTTGGGAAATAAGTGAACATTTTAGTTTTCATCAGTAAGTTCAGAAGAGAAAGTTGACCAGGTTTTTGAATCCCGGTAAGAAGGTTCTAAGGCCTGTTGTGAAACTTACTTATCAGCACGGGCTAGCAGTCCAGCTGTTAGGTATGGTTCTAGCAGGGTGTTCAGTAGATATCCTTTGGAATCTGGTCTTTGGATTTATTTTGTTTCATTTTTTCAAGGGAGAGCATAGCTAAATATTGCAGGAAATTTTTTTCCTTATCAGGGACAAGGAATGAAGTAAAGGGATTCAACTCTTTCTGGGCTTAGGTAGCTTTTCCTCTTATTTCTTGTTTGGAGATGGACACCCACCCAGGTCCCCCCACTGCCCCGCCCCGGTTTCTGTTGCTAATTCCTCTCTGGGGAGACTGACGTATGCTTTTTGTTCTTACAGCGGAAATTGATGCAGAATCACAGGTTGTGAACATTGGATGCAGATGGAGTGTTGTGGGGATTCACTTACTTTCAGTGAGACTCAATATGATAAATTACCGTCACGTTTTTCTCACTTAGCTCTAATGTTTAGGGAGAAAACCCCCAGAGATGTCAGCTGGCCTTTTTGGAAAGTTAGGAAGTTAAGCAGCTTACAGGGAAGGTACCCTAATGAACATGTAGATGACACTTTCAGACGCCATGTTTGAGATGCTCAGTCTCTGATATAAACTGGGCTTGGCACATTTTCTCCATTTACATGCTTATGACGGAGACTGTAAGGCACCATCTCCTCTCTCTTTATGCCTTAACACAGTTTGAGGTGCTTTGCGTTCTCTTTATGTGGGAAGTAGCCTGCTGGGGATGGTCTTGTAACACCAACCTCATGTGTAATAGGGGGAATTGAGGAGATTTGGGGAACTGTGCTTCAAGTTAATAAATCCAATGCATTAACATTGTCCCTGGGAAGCAACCTGGAAGAGGAGAGAGGTCATGGACCTGGGATAAAGGGGACACAGGTTCTAGGCCAGATGCTGCCGTTCTGCGGCTGTGTGCTGTGGGGTAAGGTAGTCTGCCTCTCAGGCTCTTTACTTTTCTGTTAAATGAAGTGGTTGGACTCATCGTCTCTAAGCTCCTTACAGCCCCCAAAGGCTGCAAATGTATGAGAAGGAAGCCCTATGTCACGTGTCTTTCAGGCATGAATCAAAGCTGAGAAGTCTTATGCCTTCTGGTAGTCTTCACTTTGAATTGCTGCTTATCCTGCAGGAGACATATTTTCTGTTCCCATTGCTTGTTTTTTGTTTTGTTTTGTTTTGAGAAGGTAGATTAGTCGAATTATGGTTTTCTAGTGTGGAAGACCAGAGTTAGAATTTGAAGCAGACTAAGTGATCAGACACTGGAGCGGCTGGAGGGTGGATAGAATTGAGCCATGGAGAGTCCTGGCTTCAGCGGTGGTGTCGGGATAGGCTAGTGGGAGTGGTTGCTTGGGACCCAGAGGAACATGGTACCAGTGGGTTTTATTTATGCAGTCTCACCTCTGCTTCTGAACACCCAGCCATTCTCCTGGGGCAGCAGGTCTAGACCTGCGAAGGGTGGGGATGAAGAGGACGCTCAGGGAACCTGTAACTCATGGGGAGAGTTTATTCTGAGCCTGCTCTTGTTTGTGGGAGTCTGGCGGGAGCATGGGGCTTGGTTGGGTTCTGAGCTCTGGTTTTCACACTCTGAGGCCAAAGCCTCTTCCTTTAGATCATTCTCATTGTCTTGCAGATCTTTCCCACTTCCATTTCATGTGCTAGTATAGGAATCATCTTAATCTATTCTTGGTAGTTCCTCCCATGGTTTCTTCAGTTTATTTTTTATTGTAAGCTTTCTTCCATCCTTTCTGGGAGTAGATTTAGAGAGAGAGAAGGAGGCCAGTGATTTTCTAAACAGGTCGTTGCATCAGGACCACCTAGAAGGCCGTTCTGAGGCACTGGATTAGAATCTCTGCAAGTGTGGTTTGGGAATCCGTATTTTATTCTTTTTTTCCCCCGCTGCGCCGCGCACCACGCAGATCTTAGTTCCCTGCGGTGGAAGCATGGAGTCCTAACTACCAGATGAGCGGGGAATTCCCAGGAATACGTATTTTAAAAAAGCCACTCCTAAGTGATTCTGAAAGAGTCCGTTTGGGATTCATCCAGGGGCTGGCATTTGATACCCACTGATCTTGTTTAACTCCTGTGCTGTATGTAGTTGAAGGGGCAGGACATAAATGACAAAAGAAGTGTATGCTTTTGGGGCCAGTGCCTCTGAATTTTATACGAGAGGGGTTAGTAACTTCTTTTTTTCTTTTTAGCACTTGTCTTGATGGCTCCCAGGACACTTTGCATTGCTTTTAATCTGTAGCTCAATATTAGGCAGACGTCCTCAGGGGTCCATTTACAGTGACTCCGAGAGCCTATTCCTAGGTCATAACTGACAGCTGAGGAGTTGTTTTATATGCCTGATTTAGGCCATATGCTCATTTTAACACTCATTTGCCACTTCTCCTTCTATTTGCATAGATTCCCCAGATCTTCCTATAATTTGGCACCCATAACTTGGCACGTTATTACTATGGAAGTCTTTAGTGTCATCTACAAACATGAAGATTCTCTGCTCCTCACTTTCTGCTCTTAGAATCCTGCAGAACCACACATATGAGCTTTTTGGTTTCTCTATTTATATCCATCCTGTTTCTTGTTTATAAGCTCCGTTCTTAACAAGAACAACACCCGTAAAACCCAAGATGACAATGACCTCTGTGGTGGTCTTAGTCTTTACTTTTTTTTTTTTTTTTTTTTTTTGCGGTATGCAGGCCTCTCCCGTTGCAGAGCACAGGCTCTGGACGCGCAGGCTCAGCGGCCATGGCTCACGGGCCCAGCCGCTCCGCGGCATGGGGGATCTTCCCGGACCGGGGCACGAACCCGTGTCCCCTGCATCGGCAGGTGGACTCTCAACCACTGCACCACCAGGGAAACCCTAGTCTTTACTTTTTTTAAAAAAAAGTTTATTTATTTATTTTTGGCTGCGTTGGGTCTTTGTTGCTGTGCGCGGGCTTTCTCTAGCTACGGTGAGCAGGGGCTGCTCATCGTTGCGGTGCGCAGGCTTCTCATTACCGTGGCTGCTTTTGTTGCAGAGCACGGGCTCTAGGCACAAAGGCTTCAGTAGTTGTGGTACACGGCCTCAGTAGTTGTGGCTCGTGGGCTCTAGAACACAGGCTCAGTAGTTGTGGCACACAGGTTAGTTTCTCCACAGCATGTGGGATCTTCCCAGACCAGGGCTTGAACCCGTGTCCCCTGCATTGGCAGGCGGATTCTTAACCACTGTGCCACCAGGGAAGCCCAGTCTTTACTTTCTATTCCACTAGCTTGTCTAATTTGTAAATAAAACTTTCTTGTAATTCTCAAGTCTTTGAGGTCCTTATGATTAAGGGTCACGTTTGCAGTTCCTTGGTGGCCTTTCCTTCTTTTGACCAGCAGTTTTCTAGTTCATCCCTGAAATACTTCCACATGCTCAGGTGAATGCCATCCAGTGTTAGTAATTTCATAATTATTGGTATTTAAATTTTCGACTTCATGCTTGTTCCTAAGACTTCAAACAGTATAGAAGTATGTAAAGTTAAATGCAAAAATCTCTCTCTGCCCTCCTTGTGAGTTTTCTACCATTCATTCTCATTCCCTTAAGTAAATGTTCTTCCCACAGTTTTTTCATGCAGATATGTACACCCTCCCTTTTCAAACAAACAGAAATGAGGTCGTAATGAGTCCTGTAACTTTCTTTTTTAAATTGTCATAACTATCTGTATCATAATTATACATCTACCTCATTCTTTAATGTTTGAGGAGTATTCCATAGTTTGGGTGTGTTTGCTTATCCACTCTTTTCCTGTTGATATATCAACATTCTTTGATACATCTTCGTGTTCTTGTGTCGGCATTTCCCTAAGATAGATTCCTAGAAGTGCACTTAATGTTTTCGGTAGTTGTAGGGGGCGCTTTACTTAGACTTCACCTTTTTATATCCTACCAGGATCATCTTAGATTAGATTTAGGGCAAAATACAGCTTATCCTCTCCTTACACTCATTAATCCTTTCACGGTTGGTAGTCTATTTCCCCAGTGAGTATCCTTGAAAACCACTATCTTTTCAGTGGAGGGCAGGGCTCTGCTCCTGGGGATCATTAAATCACTACTCTTTAATTGGTTGAAGGCCCCCAGATGTTTTGAGGTCTTGAACTTCAAGGATAGTAGGCTCTTAGAGCTTTAGCCTTACTGGCTCTCTCTGGGTTCTAGAGAGCTCCCTGGCTAAGAAAGGGTGCAACTACCTACCTGTGGATGACAGGAGGAGGTCAGAGGCAAGGTCCTGTGAGAGGCCTGACTTTTCTTCCCTACAGTCTGGTACATAGCTCTTCCTCATTTTTCTTCTTGGATTAGCAGGTGGGGTGGTAGCGGTGGTGAGCCTGACACATCCTGCACGGGGAAAGTCAGCAATTTTTAGAGTTGTTCGGAGAGGGTGAACCAGGGGAGTCTTGTTTTCAGCCTTTGGTCCAGCTCATCTCAACCCTGCTGATGGTTTACCTCCAGTTTCCGGGGCTTCCGGTGTGTGTGTGCCCCTCCCATATTTTTAGCATATTGCAACACTGCCTCTACTTTTATTTAGTTTGAAAATCTTTGGGGCAATCAGCTATTTTAAAAATTGAAATATTATTTTAAAAGGAAATGATTTCATTATTGAAAATGGGAAACCAGTATTACTTCCTGGTTACTACTTACTAGAAAGTACCTTTAGAAAAACCCCGCAATGAAAACTAAACAGCGAATGTTATTAAATTCTAGCTAGGTACAGCGTTTCGCAGCGGGCTCTCAAGGAAGTGTGTAACAAGTGGTAGAGATGTGCTAAAGGCTTCCTGCCACCAAACTGAAACTTCGTTTAATAGAAAGGATTGAAAGAGAATTGAAAAGGGGACAGGAGACAGTTCTTATTTATGTATAAATATTAAATGCTGGTACATACATACAGGGATCATATACCACCTAAACCAGTTTTTCTTGGTTTGTTTTTTAAACAAGCCCACACTTTGGGAAACAGACACATAAGTTGTGTCTTGAGGCTGAACCGAACTGATTTTCTGGGATGGCTGTGGCCCACGTCATTAGCTTCACTGGCTACTAGCCACAATACCTTGGGCAAGTGACTTTACCCTTTACCTTCCAGCTTTGCCTGTAAACGAGCATAATAACAGTGCTCACCTCATGGGGTTGTTGCTGATAGAATGAGTGAGAGAAAGCGGTGTTCTGACCATTGGCTGGTGTTAGTAGTCCAGCACTTTCCGGATCTGTCCCCAGCTTAGATGGGACTGGAATTGGAACCAGATGAGGTAAAATGAGAGGAAGAAGGGCGCCTGGCAAGTTTTGTGATGTTAAGGTGGTTCAATTTGAAGGACTGGCTTTAATTTTGAGATTATATTCTTACTATTATTTTTTTTTTGGCTAAAATGTCCTTTACTTTATAAATGATGTGATGGCCTTTGTTTTCTTTCATGTCCTCGGTACAAATAAAAAATGTATAACATGTCAGTCCTTAATTTTTGGAAGTGGGGGAAACTCTACTGGTCTGGAATCTTTAAAAGTCTGGGAAGCCCTGGCTTAGCAGAAACTGTGCACTGGCAAATGTGTAACCTTCTGAGCTTTGGAGGTATTAATTTAACCGTTAGGAAAGATTAAACAAATTTAGGTAACACGTGGAAAAGGGCAGCTGTATGTGAATACTAGTTGTGGTTCAGCGGCGCAGGTGAGGTTAATCAGGCAAAAATACAACGGGCAAAGTTTTGGTTTCCTTTGACTTCTGCCCCATCCTCCCAGGAACCCTCTAGCCTCTGGTGCTTTAGGACTGGGTTGCATTTCGTCTCCACCCCCAAAGGATCAAAACTTGAAGTTGATATATTTCGAAAAATTTTTCCACTACAACATAAAACATTTTCTGTTTTCTTTGCCCCGAGGTGGACTAGTTTGTTTGGGCACTTTCTGGTCCTCTTTGGGAGATTGGCAGAGAGGAACAATGTGTAGGACCAGCATAAATTGGTTATTTGCGAGGAACAGCCCCTTACCTGGCCTCCCACCTTTGTAAGGACAGGGCAACTTACATCACAGTTTGCCCAGGGCTGTTGTCTTGGCACAATTATCAGTAACACCCCATTTTCACTCTCAAAAGTGTTCTGATTTGAGTGATAAAATGTATGTTTAATGGGTTTAGTAAGAAGAGTCAAGTCTGGGAGAAAGAGTGTGGGCTGGCATAGTTCAACAGGGGCCAAAATAAACAGAAGGTAGATGGTTTTTTAAGTAGCTGCTAGGATGGCCTGGGGCAGGGTGGAGGGTCTCCAGGCTTTCATGGAGCACAGGCAGCCCAGGCTTGAGACCAGGCTGTGTACCTGATTCTGGGTAAAGCTTTGGGCTGATGCGATTTTAGGTGTCCCTCTCATTAAAATGCTGTTAAATAGAGGCAGGTAACCTTGTTTTATGGTGGAAGCGGGACCTCGTGAAGTTACTGAAGGTTTTCTTGGAGAATGGATGGGTTGGAAAAATCAGATGTGATATTTTCAGATCAGTTTCTCTGTTTTAAACATCTCTTCTGGGGAGACGGTGAAAATGACAGGTCTTGACAGAGGCAGAGGAATAAAACCGATAAGGTAAAAGGCAGCAGAAATGGGTAGGTCCAGGTGGGAATACTCAGATGTTCGTGAAAGCAGCTGTGAGCAATCTGCTGTCGATGTGCAAGTTGAAGGAAACTTGCCTAAAGTGAGGAAGGCCTCCTGGAAGTTTGTGGTAGAGAAAGGAATGAGAAGCGAGACATTTAAGTCTGTGTTTCCAGTCTCTGGAATGTGATGTTAGTGAACTTTTAAACTATGAATTCTGTTCCAGGAGAGGGAGGATGCATTATTTTATATATAACCTTTAATACCAGGGGCATTTTTATTTTTGGCAACCACCCAAAACAGTGACTTACTCTGTCAAGTGTAATTTAGTTGCTTACCTAACAGTACTGTCCCTGGTCTTCATGGAAGGTGGGGCATTTTTTCCTCCCATTCCTTCCCCCTTTGTGTAAGTAAGGGGGAGGGAGACTCCATCCGAGTACCTGGGAATCCCTCTGAGCTTTATTATTCTGTGTGCAGTAATTGCTTGTGTTATTACTCCTGGCAGGTGAGCCCTTTTGCAGCCCAGAGGCCAGGGGGCTGCCTCTGTTACTTAAAAGCCGAGTTATCTTGTTAAACTCCTCTCTTGTGAGAGCTTTAGACTCTCCTGAGACCTCCCGCAGGCTCTCTGGAGCCCAGGCCCGGCTCCAGGTTCAGCCTGCCCTGCCCGGGTGTTAGTCATCTCATGCCAGCGCGTCACAGAGCCAGTCAGTGTGGGGCTGCCGGCCAGACTGCGCGGCTTCCATTGAATTCTTCAGCGTCCCCCGATTGGTGCTCTGAATGAAAGTATCTCTCCTACTCTCGTGTCAGAAGAAAATGTGTTTCCCTGATTATCAACAGGATGAAGGTGAAAGCCAGTGTAGAGAGAATAATAAACTTGGGACTCAAGATTATCTGAGGAACGGGGAAAATCGGTTTTTAAAAGGGGTTGATGGCACAGGGCTAAACATAGTAAAGGTGCCCCAGGAGTCTGAGCTGTCCATAAACTTTCTTGTGAAATTTCTATGCTTTATGTGTTACAAACTTTCATTTATTTTGAAAGAAAAAAATCCAAAAGAAAAAAAACCGTGAGGGGAATCAGAGAGCTGGGCTTTAGTGATAGTATAGGGTAAGTAGAATATTATTGGCATTTTTAAATAAAAATGGAGGAGCAGTCTCTTCTGGGCAGTACTTGTAAGCAAATTCCAGATCGTGGCCAGATAGCCTTAGTTTAACTTCTTGAAGAGGTGTGCAAATCTGTGCATTATGGTTAAGGATGGGGGTGGGCTGGGCACACCAGCATATAGTGGGGAAGGAATGACCACTTGTAATCTTCAGCTGTGTTAGGTGATAATGGCGTTCATCACACTCTCTGAAGGATTTTAATAGTAAGGGGAATCTTGGGATGGTACATTAATTTAGCAATAAAGGACTCTGAAAGGTTTATGGTAGATTTGTGGTTTGTACTTCTTTATTTTGACATCTAAAATTGACTATCAACATTTCAAATAGGAAAAGTTTCCAAAGAAGTTTGGACAATAAAATGGGAACATCAATGCTTTTCATGGGTAGCACAGAAGTTTCTTGACTTTCCCAAGTCCTACATATAAGCCAAAATAAATATATTAGGTATTCTTGAGAGACGATTCATTCTGAACAGTATTGAGTATTATGTTCAATAATCCAGCATCCGTTTGCTATAAATTAGTTCTAAGAAAAAATGTGCATGGCTTTACAGAAGCAAACCTGAGGGACAGTAAATGCAATAATCTTCATTCCTATAGAATGTTGCAAGAGTCTGATATATTTTCACTTAGCTGTATCTGTCTGGTGCAGGCCTCCTACCCCCTTTTTAATCATGGGGTTATGATTTGCTGTTTTGCCTAGTGTACCTTTTGCTCAGGGATGCAGTGATGGCAGTGCTCTGAGGAGGAGAAATAAGATGACAGCAGCTGTGGCCATTGAGGCTGGGAAAGCAGTAGCTGGGCTTTCCCCCTTTCTGGATCAGGTTCTGTGGTTACACTTCTGTCCTTCCTCTGAGCACTGGAGTTGGGGAGGAGGCACGAGAGTTAAAGGGTGGGGAGGGCTGGACGTACAGACCCCGTTAACTGAGTAGCCCCTGGAATGCAACCTAGGCCTCTCCATCCTGCCTTGGCAACTTGCTTCATCTCCATTTGCCCCTGAAGCGGGGAGGAAAAATCTTTGGCCTCAGAACACATTTTTTCTTGAGCTTCCTTAACAGAAGACCTGTCTTTGGGGAGTTGCCTCCGATACCTGCAGTGCCAGTGCATCAATTCAAGAGAAATAAGACCTTAACCTTCCTCTCACATTTTTTAGCAGTTCTGAAACGTGGAGTGGACAGATATGCAAAGTGTATCTGAACCAAAAAAGGCACTGGTGATTTGAAACCCACAAAATAGGCTAAGGCCAGACACCCTAGAAGTGTGTATTTTGAAGCATTTAAGAAAACAATTGGTGACTTTTTGAAGTGCCTTAAAATTTCTCACAGTCCACAAACCAAATCTTTGGGCTAGGGTTCCAGTTTGTCATTGTTTGGTAAACAGTATTACAGGGTGGGATGTGGAAAATATTCAGAAGGCATGCCCTTGGAATTTTTAATCCCATTCATGACAGGCACGTGAACATATCTGTAATACTTGGTGTACAAACAGTGCTTAGAGCGGATCTTTACATCAAAGCCTTAGTGTCTAGAATTCGGTGTTTTTAGTGGCTGTATTATACTGTAACTGGGGTCTGGTTGGGAAGGCGGGGTGGGTTCTGAGCCCCTTGGACAGGGCTGTGAGGTGCCTTGATAGTAGCTTCAGCTTGTCTTCTCCACTGAGCACTTCCCTCCTTGTCAATGTGTTCTTTGCCTCCACTAATATTTCTCTGTGAGCTTCTTCCCTGGAGATAAAATGAAAAGATGTTACTCTCATCACTATGAGTTTAGGCACTTCTGTTACCGTGGTATTTAGCTTTGGGATGTAAATCTCTCAAGAGATTCTTGTCTATTAAACAAGAATAAATATAAGAATCATCGAAAATATAATCCTAGAAGAGATGACAGTACTTGTTCAGACAGAGTCTCTTTGGGAGATATAGGAAATGACTGAGGAAAGTGGGAGGACAGTTGAGTATCGAATAGTTAATCGGGAGATTTCTCCAGTGCGGTCTGGGACATAGATTTAAATGGTTTCTGTTGACAATAGACTTCATAGCTCGCAGGAAATAATTGAGTGGTTGGAAATGAGTTAGGTAAAACATTCTTAAAGGATGTAACAAGGAAATTTGACATTTCATAATAAGAGGGCTGATGAAGAAAGCGGGTTGAAGAAAATGTTCCCAGAGGAAACACAAACTTCTTAGTGGAGAATAAAATGATACTAAAGTTTGTTGGAGTTGCCTTAGAGAGGACAGAGAGAGAGGGCTGGACAAAGTACTGAACTCTGGGAGGGGAGAATCTTTGAGGGGAGGGTTAGGTGAGGATGCGCTTGCCTGTAGGTCATGCTAGGGAGGGGTTCCCTGTAAGGCCTTAGAGAACCTTTGGGTTACCTGTTGTCATTTGTCGGAAAAACAGCTGTGAATGCAGGGCATACTCTTAAGAGCTTGGCTCTCTCGTTAGCTTCAACAAAAATCCACTAAGCTATGAGCTGCTTAAGGACAAGGACTGTGTTTTAATTGTTTTTGTCCCTTCTTTCCAAAGTCTAGCACTTGATACTTGTGCTTGATACATACTAGGACCATTCATTTATTCAGAAAAAAACACTTACTGAATGCTCACTTTGTCTCTGGTCTTGTTCTGGGCTCTGGGGCTACCATGGTGAATAAGAGAGATGTAGTCCTTGCCCGGAGAGAGCTTGCACCATGGAGTGGAAAACTGATACTATACAATTCATTATGCTATTTAATGTTGTGATGAATTCTATGGGAGAGAAATACAGAGGCTCAGAGCATATATGGCATATAGCTGACCTAGTCTGGGGATTGGGAAGGCCTCTTTGAGTAAAAAGTTTAAGCTGAATTTGCCGGAGGACATGTTTGAGCCAGGCAGATTCCCCAGGCACAGTGGGGAATAAAGTGTGTGTGTGGGGAGATTAACCTCGTTGTGCATACCTGTCACCTGAGGATCTTATTAAAATGCAGATTCTGAATCAGGAGGTCCAGGTAGGGTCTGAGTCTGCGGTTCCGACAAGCTCTCAGGTGACTGCTGGTCTGTAATTGCCTTCAGAGGCTTTCTGTGCATCCTCCTTCTCCCCATTCTTTGTTTCAGTTGAAAGATGATGGGTCAGCACCACCCCCCGCCCCGCGCTGTGCCTCCCTCCATCTGTAGCCATGGTGGCTGCAGTGATTTAACTTTTCAGTGTATTCAAAGTATAGTTGATTGGCTGTAGAGACTCTTATTCTTGCGGAAGAGGAAATCAGGATTTGGTAAGGATAAAAGAAAATAAAATCTAAACTCGGGATCCAGTGTCTTGCAAATTAATAGATTTCTCTTGGCATTTACCAAAACATCTTTCCCTTTGTTTCTAGACTAGAGTGGGGGACCCAGGCATTGTTTTTGATAATCAGATTCTTCTTCATTAATAAAGAAGGCCAGCTCCTGGGGAAAGGGATTACCATCAAGATTACAGGATTTAAACCAAAAATATGGATGGTGCT
This sequence comes from Phocoena phocoena, assembly GCF_963924675.1. Classification (NCBI taxonomy): domain Eukaryota; kingdom Metazoa; phylum Chordata; class Mammalia; order Artiodactyla; family Phocoenidae; genus Phocoena; species Phocoena phocoena. The sequence continues at coordinate 81,936,662 of NC_089227.1, forward strand.
CTGGCCTCTTAGAGAATGTTCTCAATAGAAGACTCTGAACTTTCATCCATTGTTTCTCAAAACTTTTGAGACATTAAGGGGTTTTTGGCTTTTCTGAATATAAAATCTAATTAGATCACACATGTAGGTTTTTAAAATCCCCACCAGATAACTAGCACTGGAAGGAAGAGGACATCTCCCTAAAATTCAAGATCCTTTTTGGGAGTGATAGCCTTTTCTTTTTTTTTTTTGATGCAGACCATTTTTAAAGTCTTTATTGAATTTGTTACAATATTGTTTCTGTTTTATGCTTTGGTTTTTTGGCTGTGTGGCATGTGGGATCTTAGCTCCCTGACCACGGATCTAACCTGCACCCCCTGCATTGGAAGGCGAAGTCTTAACCACTGGACCGTCAAGGAAGTCCCCAGCGATAGCTTTTTTGAACTGTGTGCTCAGAGGTTGGAATTCTGTGATTTGAATGCGTCTAGCATATTATCTCATTTGGAAGAAGAACATGAAGCGATCAACGGATCATATGGGATGATATGGTCCTTGCAACACAATAATGGTTTTGTCACTGAACTGAACTTGGGTCTGCTTTGCTACACAGCAAAGCCAATTTACTGACACCAGGTTGTGGTGAAGTATGTTTATTTGCTGGGTGCCAAGCAAGGTGGCTCGTGTTCAGGAGACCTGAACTCCTTGATGGCTTTCAGGGGATGATTTTCTTTTTTTAAATTTTTATTGGAGTATAGTTGATTTACAATGTTGTGTTAGTTTCAGGTGTAGAGCGAAGTGAATCAGTTATACATACACATACATCTACTCTTTTTTAGATTCTTTTCCCATGTAGGCCATTGCAGAGCACTGAGTAGAGTTCCCTGTGCTATACAGTAGGTCCTTATTAGTTATCTATTTTGTATATAGTAGTGTGTATATGTCAATCCTAATCTTCCAATTTATCCCTCCCTCAGGGAATGATTTTTATTTATTTATTTATTTTTTAATTTAATTTTTTTTTTTTGCGGTACGCGGGCCTCTCACTGTTGTGGCCTCTCCCGTTGCGGAGCACAGGCTCTGGATGCGCAGGCTCAGCGGCCATGGCTCACGGGCCTAGCCGTGCCACGGCATGTGGGATCTTCCCGGACCGGGGCACGAACCCGTGTCCCCTGCATCGGCAGGCGGACTCTCAATCACTGCGCCACTAGGGAAACCCGGGAATGATTTTTAAAGGCAACATTTGGGGAGAGGGCTGCAGGGTGTATGACTTTCTTCTTCTGATTGGTTGATGGTGAGGTAACAGGGTGATGTGAATCTTAATTATCAATGTTCTGGTGCCTGCCTGCCAGCCAGTGTGGGGTATACAGTGTGTAGTCACTGTCCTCTACCCAGGTGGGGGTGGTCTTAGTTTCTGCAGAACAACTCAGAGATATGTGTTAGATTGTGTGTATCCCTTGAGGAGGAACTAGAACTCTGTTTTATCACTGAACTATTGTCGTTACTTCTCTTGTTTAACTGCTTTTTGTTTCTGCATTCCCTCACTCCCCTAATGAGTAACTGCTGGAGCCTGCTGTTTGGAACTCTGGAAGGCCTAGGAGACTAAAGCCTTCTATAAACAAGAAATGGGGGACACGGAGGGGCGTTTGTACCCGGGAGGGCCCTACAGGATCCTGCTTGGTTTCAGTTTGACATTCATTCTTTTAGTTGTGTGTGCGGAGGGGGTTTGGGAGGGGAGCAAGACAGATTTTCAGAATCACCAAGGAGTTCTTGTTCTAGGGATTTGTTTTGTCTTTGAGGCTCTAAAGCAGCTGGTAGTATGTTTTGCACCTTTTCCAAAAGGTTTTAAAATTTTATTTAAAAATAATCTCAAACTTACAGAAAAGTTGCAAGAATAGTGCAAGTAACTCCTGTGACTCTTCCCGCAGAGTTGCCATATCATCTTCTTTGTATTTATAACATATAGTCATTATTTGTGGTAGTTCTGTTCTGTCAAGTCACAAGCACTGAATTAGTGAATTTTGAACCATCGCTCCTGTGAGAAATACTGAGTTAGTTCCTGTGAGCCTCTGGTCACCACATTTTCATCAAGTAATAGATATATGACCTTGTTCTGTGTGCTTTTGTTTAAAGACCTCTTACTTGGGGCTTCCCTGGTGGCTCAGTGGTTAAGAATCCCCCTGCCAGTGCAGGGGATCTGGGTTTGTGCCCTGGTCCGGGAAGATCCCACATGCCGCGGAGCAGCTAAGCCCATGAGCCACAACTACTGAGCCTGCACTCTAGAGCCCGCGAGCCACAACTACTGAAGCCCACACGCCTAGAGCCCGTGCTCTGCAACAAGAGAAGCCACCGCAGTGAGAAGCCCGCGCACCGCAACGAAGAGTAACCCCTGCTCGCCGCAACTAGAGAAAGCCTGTGCGCAGCAATGAAGACCCAACACAGCCAAAAAAAAAAAAAACAAAAAACAAAAGACCTCATACTTGATATGTAGTCTTGATTCATTAACTTTGAACATATGAGCAACAGCACTATAACTTGTGCCTAAACGAAAATTACCTAATATTTTCTCTGTGGGGCACATCATAACAGCTTTCTTTGTGCTTAAGAAAACTTCATGACTATGCCTGTGGGCCATTTTAAACAGCAGAATCACCACCCAAAAGCCCTGATCACTGCAGTAATTTTCCTTCAGCTTTAATAGTCTGAGTACTTGACCCTAAACGTTTGGTCGAGGGGTCAAGTCCTGGAGTGATCAGATGATCACTGTTATGCTCTTCTGGAGTCAGTTTTTGGTTCTTTTCCCTTTTTGGTAATTTTCACACGTGACGTTTACTCTGATAAACTCTTTTGACAACTGGAATGGATTTTTCTGGAATGACACTTTGTGTTTGCCTGCCATGTAGTTCCTGCTGAGTTCTTATTTCTGAGTAACTCTGGTTCCTTGACCACCGTGGAGCTGAGCCTTGGGGTGGTGAGGACTTGGCTCTGCAGAGGATCATCACCGGGCTTCTGGCCTCTAGGAGACTGAGCTAGTTCCTTTCTGGTTAGGCTGTATTTGTGCAGGTTACAGCCTTGTGTTCTTTATGTTAAGTCACGACTGTTCTGATTCATAGTTCTCATATCAGATGTTTAATATTTGGGGTTTATTAGAAAGTGCACGGGGAAAACCTGTGTTCTAGTCCTGGTGGCCATCATCTAACTGTGCCACAGTTTGTTGTGAGGATGGAGAGGAGTGGACAGTAGGGAGGGAAGAGAAGAGAGACCAGCATGCCCTTAACATTTCTTGCGTACCTGCTAGGTGTCAGGTACCGTGAGGCATCTTGCTTAATAATCATAATGTCCAGAGAAGATGGCAGTAGTATTGTCCTCACTTATAGATGAGGGAATGTCATCACAGTGTTCGGAATGCTTGTCACTTGAGTTTGTGTTCAAACTTAAGACTATCTGATTTCAGATTCATGGTCATCTGAGGCTGTGATTGTCAAGACACTTTGTCAAGTTTGAAGTTAAGAATAAACTTAAGATACGATACTTATTTGCCATTATCTCTGAGGACGGAGGTTCAGAAATCACTTAAGTCCACTCTCCTAGAGAGTGGGTATCTTAGGTGATAAAGCAGGGAAACGAGATCATGGATTATTTCTCTAATTCTTTCTGGTTGAATTCAGTGGTGGGAGAATTTCCATGAATTTGATATTCACTTGTAAACCCCAGGAGGAAATGGTTCTTTTTCTGTGGTACATATGCTTCCAGTCTTTACTTCAGACCACACTTTGAGCCTTTTTTTTTTTTTTTTTTTAAATTTTGGCCACACCCAGTGGCTTGCGGGATCTCGGTTCCCCGACCAGGGATTGAACCTGGGTCACGGCAGTGAAAGTGCCGAATTCTAACCACTAGACCACCAGGGAACTCCCAAGCCATTTCTTATAAAAACGATATTGGCTATTATTTATTGGGTCTTTTGGCTACCCTCTGTGCCAAGGGCCGTATTCCCTTGTTTAGGTTTCATCACACCTCTCATGGATATTCTGATATACTTATTTTATAAATGAGGAAATTGAAGCTAATAGAGCCAGTGAACTTTCAAAAATCACCACTGACATGGATTTGATTCTGAAACTAAATTCTTATTGCCACTTACCACTGCCCCTTCCCTGATTATAAAGATGAGCAGTCTGTGTAACTTGAAGTGGTCGTCCAGAATTTATTTTTGCTGTGCAGGTACCATTTAACCTGCCATAAAACTAGTTTTCTTCTCATTCCTTGTCATAATGTTTTATATCAGAGGCTGGCAAACTGACTCTTTGAAGGGCCAGGTAGTAAATACTTTAGCCTTTGAGAGCCATGTGGGCTCTGTATCAACTACTCAGCTCTGCTGTTTCAGTGTGAAAGCAGCCATATAGACTATTACATAAGTGAATGAGCTTGGCCATGTTCCAACAAAACTTTATTTATGGAAGCTGAAACTTGAATTTCATACTCTTTCCATGTGTTACATAATATCCTTTTTTTTTTTTTAACCACTTAAAAATGTAAAAACCATTTTTAGCTCATGGGTTGTACAGAAACAGGTGGTAGGGCGGATTTGGCCACTGGGCTGTAGTTTGCCAATCCTGCTTTTTATCATTCTGAAGTTTTCTTCCTTTGTGTCTCCTTTTTGGGTATTCTTTGATAAAATTGAGACTGCAAGTCTGCTTTCCCTGCATATGGTAGTGTTTAATAAGTGTTGATTTGGTTTGGGGAGCCAGCTCATGGAAGCTTTGCTGGCTTAGTGATTTAGTCTCTGACACCTGCTCTGCTGGCACATGGAAATGGAGATTTTTAACTGAGGAAAAGATTTAATCAGTAGGTAACCTCACCTACCGTTTTAACAGATAGCAGCTCCCCAAATGCTTGTTTCTTCCTGTGGCATAGTAGAACCTCAGGTTTGGGGACTTCAGGTCTAGTGCTTGCTCTGCCATCAATTTTATTTTAAGCAAAAGTCACTTTAGCCTGTCTCATTTGCAGATTCTTCATCTGTAAGATAAAAGGGCCTTGATTAGATGCTCTCAGTTAGCTGCCCTCTCTCTGCAGGTGATCGTTAGAGTCCCCTTGGGATTTGAACTTGCTTCTTTCCAAACTGAGGCCCAATTCATGGTACAGCTGGCCCTGGATTGTCTCTCCTGAAAGAGCTGGTGCGCCCGGCACAAGTGAAATGGCCTGCCACGAGGCCATGGGCTTCCAGGTCATTGTGCTTGAATGCTGGGCCCTTTCATTTAGGTTTGCCTCTTGCTCTCGCCAGAAAAAGAAAGAAAAAGCCGGTCATGTTGGCGCATATGCTGGGAAAGACCTCCCAGACCACACGGCTTAGGCTCTTCTGGGATTGCTTGCTTCTTGTCTAAATGACGTTTTAATTTTCAAGAGATGATTCTTCCTGTGGAGGCAACAGCTCTGGCTGCCAGGAAGCATTTTTTCTGATATACTAAGATTTTCTCCAATCTCAGTTTTTTTTTTTTAAGTTCTACTTGTGCTTTAATTCCGTTTCTTTAGAGTTTTTTGCTTCGTTAAAGTGCACAACAGTTCTTTCCCGTCCCCTGATGGTATTTTTAGGTGGAGAAAACACCTTGTCCAGAGAAGAGTTGCTGGCCTGCTTCTTTGTCCTCTAAACATGCAGCCTTTGGGTTGTGGCCTTTGGAGACTTCTGGATGGTATTATGGACTGTTCTTGGTTCTTGGACTGTTAATGATTTTCTTGGTTCTCCTTTCTGTGCCACAGAGGGAAAGGAGTTCATTCTACTTGCTGTGTTGTTTCTCAGAAAAAGTTTGTATTGTTTTTGGCCATCTTTCTCCTTTTTAGGGCTTTGTAGATTTCACTAAAGTTCTGCTTCTTTCCCGTGACTTCTATCTTGTTATTTCTCGAGGACTTGAAAGTTTACAGAAGCCCTTCATTCTGTTGTGAATCCCCATGCCTGAATTTTGGGTCTGAGTCAGCTGCCTTTTAAAAAACCTTTGTTAGTGTTGTTCAGCTAAGGGTCTAATCTTCCTACAATATATGGAAATACCCCTGTGGAAATAGACATTTTATGTCATATTTTTGTACTTCCATATTGGATCTTAATTTTTTTAATTTAAATAAATTCACATACCATAAAATTACTCACACAACTGTTGCCACTGTCTAATTCTAGAACAGTTTTCATTGGTACTTAAAAGAAAAAGAAACCCTGGACTTATTAGCAGTCACTCCCTGTTCTCTCCCTCCAGCCCTTGAGAACCACAGATCTACTTTCTGTCTCTATGGATTTGCCTGTTCTGGACATTTCATATAAATGGAATCATTTCAATATGTGGCTTTTTGTCTGGCTTCTTTCACTTAGCATAATGTTTTCAAGATTTATCCATGTTGTAGCATCAATCAGTACTTCATTTCTTTTTATTTCTGAATAATATTCCATTTTATGGTTATACTAGATTTTTCTTATCTGTTTGGTCGCTTGATGGACATTTGGATTGTTTTTACTCTTTTTGGCTCTTATGAGTAATGTTACCATGAACATTTGTGTACAAAATTTATGTGGACATGTATTTTATTTTTCTTGGCTTTGTACCTAGGAGTGAAATTGCTGGGTCATATGATAATCCTATGTTTAACTTTTGAGGGACTGCCAGACTGTTTTCCAAAGTGATTGCATCACCAACAATGTATTAAGGTTCTAATTTCTCCACATTCTTGTCAACACTTGTTATTGTCTGTTTTATTGATTATAGCCACCCTTGTGGCTATGAAGTGATATGTCATCGTGGTTTTGATTTGCATTTCCCTTATGACTAATAATAAATGTGCTTACTGGCCATTTGTCTATCTTCTTTGGATAGATATCTGTTCAAATCCTTGCCCTTTCTTTTTTTTTTTTTTGCAGTATTCGGGCCTCTCACTGTTGTGGCCTCTCCCGTTGCGGAGCACAGGCTCCAGACGTGCAGGCTCAGTGGCCATGGCTCATGGGCCTAGCTGCTCCGCAGCATGTGGGATCTTCCCTGACCGGGGCATGAACCCGTGTCCCCTGCATCGGCAGGCGGACTCTCAACCACTCTGCCACCAGGGAAGCCCCTCCTTGCCCATTTTTAATTGTTGAGTTACAGTATTTCCTTATTCCAGGTACTAGACCCTTATCACATATGTTTTGTAAATACTGTCTTTTCACTTTCTTGATATCGTCCATTGAAGCACAATGTTTTTGGTTGCTTGTGCTTTCTAAGATGGTGTCATATCTAAGAAACCATTGCCTAATCCATGGTCACCATGTTTTCTTCTAAGAGTTTTATAGTTTAACTCTTATATTTAGGTCTCTGATCCTTTGAGTTAACTTTTGTATATGGTGTGAGGTAGAGATCCGGCTTTATTCTTCTGCACGTGCATATCCAGTTTTCCCAGCATAGTTTTGTTGAAAGGTTCTTTCCCAATTATCTTGGCACCCATTTTGAAAATCAGTTGACCATAAATTTATGAGTTTATTTTGGGCTTCCGTTTCATAACATTTTGGTGTTCATCAGGTGACTGTCCTTATTCTTTATATTGGATCTTCATATTGACAGATATGGCTAAGATATTCTTGTCATAGCTTATCAGGCAGGTATACCTGTTAAGCTAGTCCTCCTTGTAGAGCTAACAAGATGCTCTCAGCTAAGAAGATACGACTTTTAAGCCAGGATGATTTTTGCTCTTGGTGCCGTGAAAAGGAATGCTGATTTTATTGACACGGATTTCTATACCATCACTTTTTTTGCCCTAAGTATAGTGTGGGTAGGTTTTTTTTTTTAATTAATTAATTTAATTTATTTACTTTTGGCTGTGTTGGGTCTTTGTTGCTGCGCGTGGGCTTTCTCTAGTTGCAGCGAGCGGGGGCTACTCTTTGTTGCGGTGCGCGGGGCTTCTCATTGTGGTGGCTTCTCTTGTTGCAGAGCACGGACTCTATGCACGCGGGCTTCAGTAGCTGTGGCTTGCGGGCTCTAGAGCGCAGGCTCAGTAGTTGTGGTACACGGGCTTAGTTGCTCCGCGGCATGTGGGATCTTCCTGGACCAGGGCTAGAACCCGTGGCCCCTGCATTGGTAGGCGGATTCTTAACCACTGCGCCACCAGGGAAGCCCTGGGTAGGTTTTTGTATAAGAAGTTTTCTATCTTTTGGTGTTCGTGGTCTAGGGGCTTAAGAGTTAAACCAAGTCATTTATCAGTATCTAGTGAAGATTTAAGGCGATGTTCCTGTTGCTGTGCAATATTTTAATAGATGCCCATAAAGTGTTTCACTGTAGGTAAATCTCCCAGTAAACCTGTTAGTGGGTTTGAGCGGTTTGAGTCCCCATTTTCCTTCTCAGCTGGCTTGTTTCAGCCTTTGTCACCATCCAACTTGTGCCCTGAAGCCAGGTCCTCTGAATCACACCACGTCTCTCTGCAGCCTTTATTGTCAGAGATGAAAACTGTCTAATTCATAACCTCAATCACACTGACTCATTTTGACAGCTGTTTTCACAAGCTTCCTGCTGTATCAGGTAGGGCTAAGATCATTTTTCTAGAATATGTCATTTTATTAATATAATTGGATAAAGCAGTTACCATATGACTTGCTTTCTATGCCCTATAAATTAGCAATTAATGATAATTACCGCATCCATGAAAGTTTGCAACATGAATCAGTACAGCTTTGGCAGAACAATTACCCCTGTCTCCAAGAGCAGACATTTTTGTCTGTTTTATTTCACTGAAGTATGTTACTTGCCTGGAACAATGCCTGACATATAGAAGGCACTCAATAAATTTGTGTTGAATTAATAAATGAATGAATAAATAAATTGCTCGATCAATGGATAAAATTATAAGTAATCAACCTCAGATGTCAGGTCTTGTGATTTACAGAGGAAAAATGACTTGTTTTCGTGCCATATGAGATACAAGTTAAGTTTGATATATAGACCCTTGGTCTTTTTCATATTTTACTTAAAGACATTTTAAAGGACTTCCCTGGTGGCGCAGTGGTTAAGAATCTGCCTGCCAGTGCAGGGAACATGGGTTCGATCCCTGGTCCTGGAAGATCCCACATGCCGTGGAGCAACTAAGCCCACGTGCCACAACTACTGAGCCCGCGTGCCGCAACGACTGAGGCCCGTGTGCTCTAGGGGCCCACGTGCTGCAACTACTGAGCCCACGTGCCACAACTACTGAAGCCCGCGCACCTGGAGCCCGTGCTGCGCAACAAGAGAAGCCACCGCGATGAGAAGCCTGCGCACCACAAAGAAGAGTAGCCCCACTCGCTGCAACTAGAGAAAGCCTGCGTGCAGCAATGAAGACCAAACACAGCCCCCCCCAAATAAAGACATTTTAAGTATTTTTCCCCCAGAAGGTCTTTCCCTTGGCTTTATTTGGTGGGGAACCTTAGACAAGAGAAGCCCATTAAATATTTTTATTGAGGAAGAACTTGAATAAAGACTTTTGATAAGTGAGGCAGGTGGAGGGAGTTGAACAGTACTTGGAAGATGAAATGGGAAGAGCAAAAAAGGAGGTGGAGTGTGTTTTGAACTATTTCAGTTCCTATAAGTAATAGGAAGGAAACAAATTCTTCCCATATAGACAGGTCTCTTCCTTCCATAATGGTCTGCAGACAGTCTTTTCCTACCTGATCGCCAAGGCTGTGGCCAAATGGATGAGGGGGAGAGAGTTTCAGAGGAAAGATGTAGCCATGCCAGTCCTCGCCTCCTGGGGGAACAGGAATAGCAGTACCTGCCACAGTGAATATCTGTCCTTGTTGCTTGGGAGGTTGACTTGGTGGCTGCTGTTTGCATTTGTATCCTCAATAGTATAAAAGGTGTTGTGCAGCCTATAAAATCACCTCTCTCTAATATTAATTCAAATACTGACTGTTGTCTGAATGGCATATTTGGTGCAGTAATGCAAAGAAGCTCTGACAGCAGTCTTCAGAATAGCTTTCAGGGCAAGGGGAGAGTGTACAAACGAGGTTTTTCAAAATTCCTTTGTACAAGTTGTTTACTGAAGCCCTTAATGGGCCCGGGATAATAGTTATAGACCCACTGTCCCCCAGGGATCTACTTTACTAGGTCAAGGCATTAGAGGTAACACCTTGCTGATATTTAGGGGGAGTAAGAGGGTACTCATCAGTCATTCTATTCTTGAGCTTTTCACCGGGTTTCGTCAGACTTGAGAAATAAGGATTGTTTCCTAGCCTGGGTCAGTGCTCACTGGTTAGCCAAGGTGAGTTTCCAGCTGGGCTTCCCAAGAGGTACTGGGTCTCCTGGGAGTGCTTTATTACTTTTTGTGAAAACTTGACAAAAATCAAGGAATAGCCCTTTGAGACGGGTGCTCTGCTTTGTGTACTCTATGCTCCTCAGTCCCGTTGCGGTCTGTACATGAATGATTTCAAGGCAGTTATTCAAAAATGTGCTCTTCTCCCGCCACTTGTGAATAATTGACTGTAAATGAATCATTTCCAGGTTCTTTTCCTGTTCTTCCTTTGGCCCTTCTCATTTCAGGGACATCAACCATCCTGTGCCCAAGTATATCTCTTCTTTGGCTTTGCTTTGTTTGAGGGCTTGTCTTTTTAGAATGTCAGATCCCTGGGATGATGTCCAGGACATGGGTTCTCAAGAAAGGCTGTTAGCAAGACTGTTTGGTTGGAAGCTGTAGGGTTTAATTGCTGGTAACACTCGATCACAAAGGATAAAAATGAAAAGCATGACTTGTAACTACGTAAGGAAGACAGTCTTTTGTTATGTGTGTCATGGTGTAGCCAGGGAGGAACCATTTAGACCAAGGTCTATATGCTTGAGGTATTGGGGATAATGAGATGTTAATCTTAGCGCTAATTTAAAAAAAAATTGGACTATGTATATTTGTTGGACTATGTAGATTCATACAATGCAATACTGTACAGCCACAAAAGTGAATAAACTAGTGTTCTGGCATGAATGAGTTTCACCCAAAAAAAGGGCAAAAGAAGCAAGTCACTTGTCTATACTTTTGTCTACACACAGTAGACTCAGTTTATAGAGTTCAGAAATAGGAAAAACAAAACCACCATATTGCATAGAGATGTATACGTAAATGGTAACACTGTACAGGAAAGCAAGGAAGGAGAGGTTATCACAATGGTCAGGATAGTGGTGGTGGTCAGGAGAAGGGGCTGGGAGTAGAGAGGGACACAGGGGATCCAAGGTTCTGCTAGTGTTTTGGTAATTAACTTGGGTGGTGGTTACATAGTTGTTTGCTTCTTATTCTTTAAGATGTACATATATGTTTAATGCACTTCTGTATTTATATTAATAATCCACGATTTAGAGCATGAGTTAAGGTGGAGAGGTGAGGGAGACAAGTCAGCTAAGCAAATGCATATCGAAGTGGCTTCCTTCATATTCCTTCCTTTCTTCCTTTGAGTCAGCTTCCTTTCCAAGGACTGTTCCCTTTACAAAAAACTCCATGGTCTTGTCTGCCGCGGAGTTCTGCATTGGCAGGACTCTCCAACCTTCTACTAACTTTTCATTCAGCAGCTTTTTCTTGTTTTGAAGGTGGGATTGAGCCTTTCAGCTCTAGTGAAGCCAGTGCTCAAGGCTCCCTGTTGATTAAATCGTGCCTCGCTGAGCAAAGAATTTGAATAGCTTGGGCGATGATTCTCATGTTTTTCTGTGTGCCGCCTCTTCCCTTCTCCCACGTGAAATCCTTTCTTCTTCCCCCCGCAAATATTTTAAGTGAGCTTTAGAGCTCATTCCATAGTTGCCAAGTGGGTTTTACGCCTGGCATCCTTCAGAGAGAGAGGGAAGGAGCTGCTGGATTTGGGAGCTTTAAGGTGCTTCCTCCATGCCCCTGTTGTAATCACCGAGGGCGTGGGGTTTCTAGATTCTCTCTTCTGTATTTCTCTCTTAGCCTAGAGTCTGAGCACTGTCTACGGAGGAAGTGGGAGCACTCGGCTCTGGCTGCACTGCCTCCATGTTAGCCCTGGGCATCCTCGGCTCCTTCTGGCTGGTGTGGCCGGCGTGTCGGGGCTTCTTGCTTCAGCTTCCACTTTTCTCTGGCCTTCTTCCATTGCTTGCCTTTTCCACTGTAGAACAGCACATGTGGATGGAGACATTAACTTCTTAAATACTGAAAAGAACACAGGTGGTGGTCAGCTTGCGGGGATGAAATTACAAAGGTTATCTCCATGTCTCGCATGCCTCTTCACCCTAGTCTATTTTGAGTCTTCTATCATTTTGTGTAATTCTTATTTGTATTGCTGGGTCAGTGACTTCAGAATCTAGCCCAAGGTTTTATGTAGGTATTTCTCTTATAAACTTAAAAATAGTCTTGTTCATTCAGTCATCCAGCAAATATTTGAGTGCCTTCAAGAGGCCGAGTAGTTTTCTAGATGTTGGGGATACAGGAGTGGACCATCTGTATTGTGGTGATGTTACCTTTAGACGGCTAATTTTCTCTGTTTTTCCCCTTACCTAGGTCCTCTCAGGGTGTGCCATCATTGTGCGCGGGCAGCCTCGTGGTGGGCCTCCTCCAGAGAGGCAGATCAACCTTAGCAACATTCGCGCTGGAAACCTTGCCCGCAGGGCAGCTGCCACACAACCTGATGCAAAAGACACCCCGGATGAGGTAGGCGCTTCCCCTCCCAGAGGCTGTGGACCCAGGTTATAGCCCAGTCTCCTCCTTGACTGCACATTTGATGTACTCTTTCTTTTCTGTATATTTCAAGTTTTTTTTTTTTAACATCTTTATTGGAGTATAACTGCTTTACAATGGTGTGTTAGTTTCCGCTGTATAACAAAGTAAATCAGCTATACATAAACATATATCCCCATATCTCCTCCCTCTTGCGTCTCCCTCCCCCCTCCCTATCCCACCCCTCTAGGTGGTCACAAAGCACTGAGCTGATCTCCTTGTGCTATGCGGCTGCCTCCCAGTAGCTATCTATTTTACATCTGGTAGTATATATAAGTCCATGCCACTCTCTCACTTTGTCCCAGCTTACCCTTCCCCCTCCCCGTGTCCTCAAGTCCATTCTCCACGTCTGCGTCTTTATTCCTTGCCTGCCCCTAGGTTCTTCAGAACCATTCATTTTTCTTTTAGATTCCATATATACGTGTTAGCATATGGTATTTGTTTTTCACTTTCTAACTTACTTCACTCTGTATGACAGACTCTAGGTCCATCGACCTCACTACAAATAACTCAATTTTGTTTCTTATGGCTGAGTAATATTCCATTGTATATGTATGCCACATCTTCTTTCTCCATTCATCTGTTGATGGACACTTAGGTTGACTCCATGTCCTGGCTGTTATAAATAGAGCTGCAATGAACATTGTGATACATGACTCTTTTGGAATTATGGTTTTCTCAGGGTATATGCCCAGTAGTGAGATTGCTGGGTCGCATGGTAGTTCTATTTGTAGTTTTTTAAGGAACCTTCATACTGTTCTCCATAGTGGCTGTATCAATTTACATTCCCACCAACAGTGCAAGAAGGTTCCCTTTTCTCCACCCCCTCTCCAGCATTTATTGTTTGTAGATTCATTGATGATAGCCATTCTTACTGGTGTGAGGTGATACCTCGTTGTAGTTTTGATTTGCATTTCTCTAATGATTAATGATGTTGAGCATCCTTTCATGTATTTGTTGGCAATCTGTATATCTTCTTTGGAGAAATGTTTATTTAGGTCTTCTGCACATTTTTGGATTGGGTTGTTTTTTTTGATATTGAGCTGCATGAGTTGCTTGTAAATTGTGGAGATTAATCCTTTGTCAGTTGCTTCATTTGCAAATATTTTCTCCCATTCTGAGGGTTGTCTTTTGGTCTTGTTTATGGTTTCCTTTGCTGTGCAAAAGCTTTTAAGTTTCATTAGGTTCCATTTGTTTATTTTTGTTTTTATTTCCATTTCTCTAGAAGGTGGGTCAAAAAGGATCTTGCTGTGATTTATGTCATAGAGTGTTCTGCCTATGTTTTCCTCTAAGAGTTTTATAGTGTCTGGCCTTACATTTAGGTCTTTAATCCATTTTGAGTTTATTTTTCTGTGTGGTGTTAGGGAGTGTTCTAATTTCATTCTTTTACATGTAGCTGTTCAGTTTTCCCAGCACCACTTATTGAAGAGGCTGTCTTTTCTCCATTGTATATTCTTGCCTCCTTTATAAAAAATAAGGTGACCATATGTGCGTGGGTTTATCTCTGGGCTTTCTATCCTGTTCCATTGATCTATATTTCTGTTTTTGTGCCAGTCCCGTACTGTCTTGATTACTGTAGCTTTGTAGTATAGTCTGAAGTCTGGGAGCCTGATTCCTCCAGCTCCGTTTTTCTTTCTCAAGATTGCTTTGGCTATTCAGGGTCTTTTGTGTTTCCATACAAATTGTGAAATTTTTTGTTATAGTTCTGTGAAAGATGCCATTGGTAGTTTGATAGGGATTGCATTGAATCTGTAGATTGCTTTGGGTAGTATAGTAATTTTCACAATGTTGATTCTCCCAATCCAAGAACAGGGTACATCTCTCCATCTGTGTCATCTTTAATTTCTTTCATCAGTCTCATAGTTTTCTGCATACAGGCCTTTTGTCTTCTTAGGTAGGTTTATTCGTAGGTTTTTTATTCTTTTTGTTGTAATGGTAAATGGGACTGTTTCCTTAATTTCTCTTTCAGATTTTTCATCATTAGTGTATAGGAATGCAAGAGATTTCTGTGCATTAATTTTGTACTGCTACTTTACCAAATTCATTGATTAGCTCTAGTAGTTTTCTGGTAGCATCTTTGGGATTCTCTATGTATAGTATCATGTCATCTGCAGACAGTGACAGCTTTACTTCTTCTTTCCTGATTTGGATTCCTTTTATTTCTTTTTCTTCTCTGATTGCTGTGGCTGAAACTTCCAAAACAATGTTGAATAATAGTGGTGAGGGCTTCCCTGGTGGTGCAGTGGTTGAGAGTCCGCCTGCCGATGCAGGGGACACGGGTTTGTGCCCCGGTCCAGGAAGATCCCACATGCTGCGGAGCAGCTAGGCCTGTGAGCCATGGCTGCTGAGCCTGTGCTCCACAACGGGAGAGGCCACAACAGTGAGAGGCCCGCGTATCGCAAAAAAAAAAAAAAAAAAAAAAAAAAATAGTGGTGAGAGTGGACAACCTTGTCTTGTTCCTGATCTTAGTGAAAATGGTTTCAGTTTTTTACCATTGAGGATAATGTTAGCCGTGGGTTTGTCATATATGGCCTTTATTATGTTGAGGTAAGTTCCGTTTATGCCTACTTTCTGGAGGGTGTTTATTGTAAATGGATGTTGTATTTTGTCACATCTATTATGTCACAACTTTCTGCATCTATTGATATGATCATATGGTTTTTCTCCTTCAATTTGTTAATATGGTGTATCACATTGATTGATTTGTGTATATTGAAGAATCCTTGCATTCCTGGAATAAACCCCACTTGATCATGGTGTATGATCCTTTTAATGTGCTGTTGGATTCTGTTTGCTAGTAATTTGTTGAGGATTTTTGTATCTGTGTACGTCAGTGGTACTCACCTGTAGTTTTCTTTCTTTGTGACATCTTTGTTTGGTTTTGGTGATGGTGGCCTCGTATAATGAGTTAGGGAGTGTTCCTCCCTCTGCTATATTTTGGAAGAGTTTGAGAAGGATAGGTGTTAGCTCTTCTCTGAATGTTTGACAGATTGCTCCTGTGAAGCCATCTGGTCCTGGACTTTTGTTTGTTGGAAGATTTTAAATCACAGTCTCAATTTCAGTGCTTGTGATTGGTTTGTTTATATTTTCTATTTCTTCCTGGTTCTGTCTCGGAAGGTTGTGCTTTTCTAAGAATTTGTCCATTTCTTCCAGGTTGTCCATTTTATTGGCATATAGTTGCTTGTAGTAATCTCTCATGATCCCTGTATTTCTGCTGTGTCAGTTGTTACTTCTCCTTTTTCACTTCTAGTTCTATTGATTTGAGTGTTCTCCTTTTTTTTCTTGATTTCTGGCTAATGGTTTATCAATTTTGTTTATCTTCTTAAAGAACCAGCTTTTAGTTTTATTGATCATTGCTATTGTTTCATTCATTTCTTTTTCATTTATTTCTGATCTGATCTTTATGATTTCTTTCCTTCCGCTATCTTTGGGGTTTTTTTGTTCTTCTTTCTCTGATTGCTTTAGGTGTAAGGTTAGGTTGTTTATTTGAGATGTTTCTTGTTTCTTGAGGTAGAATTGTATTGCTCTAAACTTCCCTCTTAGAACTGCTTTTGCTGCATCCCGTAGGTTTTGGGTCATCGTGTTTTCATTGTCATTTGTTTCTAGGTATTTTTTGAGTCCCTCTTTGATTTCTTCAGTGATCTCTTGGTTATTTAGTAGTGTATTGTTTAGCTTCCATGTGTTTGTATTTTTTACAGTTTTTTTCCTGTAATTGATATCTAGTCTCATAGCATTGTGGTCGGAAAACATACTTGGTACGATTTCAATTTTTTTAAATTTACCAGTGCTTTATTTGTGACCCAATAGATGATCTATTCTGGAGAATGTTCCAGGAGCACTTGAGAAGAAAGTGTATTCTGTTGTTTTGGGATGGAATGTCCTATAAATATCAATTAAGTCCATCTTGTTTAATGTATCATTTAAAGCTTGTGTTTCTTTATAGCAAAGCTATACAGGCAAAATCACACAAAGAAGCATACACACACAGACTCACAGAAAGAGAAAATGGAAAAAATATATATGTTAAAAATAAAACAAGGAAGAGAGCAACCAAATCAATAAACAAATCTACCAATGATGGTAAACTCTAAATACTAAACTAAGATAAACATAAAACCAGAAATAAATTAGATGCAGAAAGCAAACCCCCAAGTCTACAGTTGCTTCTGAAGTCCACCGCCTGAGTTTTGGGATGATTCGTTGTCTATTCAGGTATTCCACAGATGCAGGGTACATCAAGTTGATTGTGGAGATTTACCCTGCCACTCCTGAGGCTGCTGGGAGAGATTTCCCTTTCTCTTCTTTGTTCGCACAGCTCCTGGGGTTCAGCTTTGGATTTGGCCTCGCCTCTGCATGTAGGTCGCCTGAGGGCGTCTGTTCTTCACTCAGGACGGGGTTAAAGGAGCAGCTGATTCGGGGGCTCTGGCTCACTCAGGCCGTGGGGAGGGAGGGGTATGGAATGCGGGGTGAGCCTGCGGGGGTAGAGGCCAGCGTAACGTTGCACCAGCCGAGGTGCGCCGTGTGTTCTCCCGGGAAAGTTGTCCCTGGATCACGGGACCCTGGCAGTGGCAGGCTGCACAGGCTTCCCGGAAGGTGGGTGTGGATAGTGACCTGTGCTTGCACACAGGCTTCTTGGTGGCGGTAGCAGCAGCCTTAGCGTCTCATGCCCGTCTCTGGGGTCCGTGCTGATAGCTGCGGCTCGCACCCTTCTCGAGCTCATTTAGGTGGTGCTCTGAATCCCCTCTCCTCGCACACCCAAAACAGTGGTCTCTTGCCTCTTAGGCAGGTCCAGAATTTTCCCCAGACTCCCTCCCGGCTAGCTGTGGGGCACTAGCCCCCTTCAGTCCGTGTTCGCGCAGCCAACCCCAGTCCTCTCCCTGGGGTCTGACCTCTGAAGCCCGAGCCTCAGCTCCCAGCCCCTCCCGCCCCGATGGGTGAGCAGACAAGCCTCTCGGGCTGGTGAGTGCCGATCGGCACCGATCCTCTGTGCGGGAATCTCTCCACTTTGCCCTTCGCACCCCTGTTGCTGTGCTTTCCTCCGTGGCTCTGAAGCTTCCCCCCTGTCACCCCCCGTGTCTGACAGTGAAGGGGCTTCTAGTGTGTGGAAACTTTTCCTCCTTCACAGCTTCCTCCTAGAGGTGCAGGTCCCGTCCCTATTCTTTTGTCTGTTTTTTCTTTTTTCTTTGGCCCTACCCAGGTACGTGGGGAGTTTATTGTCTTTTGGGAAGTCTGAGGTCTTCTGCCAGCGTTTAGTAGGTGTTCTGTAGGAGTTATTCCACATGTAGATATATTTCTGATGCATTTGTCAGGAGGAAGGGGATGTCCACGTCTCACTCCTCCGCCATCTTGAGGTAGGCTCCCTATTTCAAGTATTTTTATATCACAGGATTGATGACAAATCAACAGTGGCTTGCTTCAGTTTATACATTCACTACCTTTAATCCCAGTAATCCCAGTCTCTTTCCGTCGTACACTTTCCCATAGGTTTAGAGCCTTTTCAGGTTTATCAGTGTTTCATGCCTCTTTCTCTGGAAACAGGTTAGTACATTTCCTAGGTAGTCTCTGCTGTTTGAGGTTGGCATTAGTTATGGCAGAGCTCTTTTATTTATGTTTGAATTCTTCATTTACCTTCAAAATTCAGGAGGATGCACAGTGAAAAATCTAGTTCTTCTTCCAGGAGACTACTGGCGTTACGGCAGGCTTGAATCTCCAGAGGCATTTATCACCTATACAAGCAGACACTCATTTTCTTTTCTTTCTTTCTTTTTTTAAATTGAAGTATAGTTAATTTACCATGTTGTGTTAGTTTCAAGTGTACAGCAAAGTGATTCAGTTATATGTATTTCAGATTCTTTTCCATGATAGGTTATTATAAGATATTGAGTATATATAGTTCACTGTGCTATACCGTAGACACTCATTTTCGTAAATGGTAGCATAGACTATAAATGTTAGGAATGTGCCTTATTATAGATTCTTAATCTGGGATCTGTGTCCTAAGGACGTCTGTGAACCCTATGAAATTGTTTGCAAAATTTTGTGTAAACATGCATTTTGAAGGGAGGAAGTTATCAGTTTCTTAGGGCAACTTGTGGTTCAGTAGTTGTCAAGAACCATGTGTTATGGCGATTTGACAAGCTTCTGAGCTTTTGTTCCACCATCCCCTCCAGCCCCCTTCTCCCCCATCTCTAATGCCTGGTCACCTTGCCTTCTTTGTGGTCTGCCTGGGACTCCTTAAGTTACCTCTCCAGGCAGCTGCCATGAGTCTTCTTGGCTCCTGTACTTTGAAACATCAGTTCTTGTCTCTTCTTCAGTGGTGCTTTGGCTATCAAAAAGGAAGTTTCTGGATTCTAATTATTTGTCTTTTGCCTCAGCTTGATGATGATGGGCAAGTTGGTACCTCAGCTTCCGTCTGCTGTTTTCCTCCCATGGAAGTGCGGGAAAAAAAGCAGCTCACGGGGTTCTTTCATTTAAGGAAAAACATGCAGTTTTTTGCATCTATAATAAAAAGCATTTTGTTTGAATTAAGAAGGTAGTAAAGCAGTGTTATAGGAAATAGAGACAAATCACCCCAAATTCTATCAACAGCAGTTAGATTCTTGGGATAATGACTAAATAGACAAAATCAGGTCTTTTCCATTAGTCCTCTGTCCGTAAGCACAAGTATTGGGTTACTCTGTACCTCAGGGTTGTTCAATGAGGATTAAACTAGATAATGCGGAATGTTTAGCATGGGCCTGTAAGCTACTTAACAAATGTTAGCTGTGGTAATCTCTAGTGCTATTTAATTTCTGCTACTACAGACATTTCTCATACTGTTAGTCCAAGTGCTGAAGATTACACCTCTCTCAGCACTTTTCAAATTTTGGGTGCTAAGTGCTTTTCTTGATCAACGTTTTGAATAGTTCTTTCCCTTTCAGTTTTGTGTTGTGTAACAGCTTGCCTGCTTCTAAGAGGAGAAGAGTGTTGACCCTGGTTGGCTAGAGCCAGTCAAGTTCATTTCCCCAGAAGGAAGAAGCAGTGTTGCCTGTAGGGAAGAAGGGTTGGGTTTTAATTTTCTGTTTTGTGGATGAGAATCAAGGCCAGTTGGAGCTTGTTCTGAAGTATCTTAGCTGTAGCCTATGTAACAGTACAATAAAATCTTACCAGAACTATCCCACCTGAAAGAATACCATGTAATCTGATCCCTGCTCTCGTCGGAGTTTCATATATATATACAGCCTAGTGGTTTTTGTCTCTTCCAGAGCAACTCAGTTTCTCCTAGTAACTCTTCAAAGGTCCCTGTGACATGAAGTATTTGAGAGCTACCGATTTCATCCTTCGTCAGCCACAGTCACTATTTCTGTGTGCAGTAATCTAGTCTCTCCTTGCCCTGCTGTGATTTGGTTTTCCCCCCACCATGCCCTTGAAGGTGCTCTGGCTCAAGTTAGCAGTGACGCCAAGTGGCAACCCAATTCCAGACACCCCCGCCAACCTCCAGGCTTTTATCGAGACCTAGAGATTCTGCCTCTTTCAAAATCTCTCTTCTCGAAACTTCATTACAATTGCTATTGTTCTTTGTTCAACTCTGAGAGAGTGCTTTGTTCAACTCTGGAATATTAAGATAACAGTCTTTCTGCCTTCATTTTCCTTCCCTCTGATGCTTTCTCTGTATGCTCTCAGATGTTTTTGAGATATAATGTCGTTTTTTTTCCCTGGCTCAGTATTACTGCCAGATACTTCAGTGATTCCTCATTACCGCTGGACAAATTTAAATGCCTTAGCCTGGGTTACAATCCCATTTGTGGTTTGACTTTTAGTCTTCTCTTACTGAACCCCTTCTGGGATGCTAAGTCCCAACCCTGAGGAAGTGTTCGGGTCTCCTAACAGGCCACCTGAGTACTGCCTGCTCATGCCTTGGCTCAACTGCCCCCTCCAGCGGAAGCTCCGTCTCCTCCTTGTGCCCCGGTGATTCATCCTCTGGAGAAGTCACACCTGACATCACCTTTCATCATCCCTTTTTTGTGCTGTCACCCTATTCCATGTTTATGTGTCTCTATATTTGGTTGTCGGCTCCTCGAGGGGAGGGACATCTGTGTTTTTCTGCCTCGTCAGTGCCTGACACAAAGCAGGAATACAGTGAATAACGAGGAAAAGAACCCGAGCGTCTCCTTTTGTGGATCAGTGGATTGTGGAATGTAGCACTACTTTCTCTCTGGCTTTCTGTTGTTTTGGAGCATGTCTAGTTTTGTCACATTCAAACAGAGTCAAGGACATGATTGCTTATTTGCTTCCCTTTGTATCACTGTCCAAAATATCATGCACTTGATTATTCTCCGCCTTCTTTCATATCTGCTTTCAGAGAAACTTAGCTCTCTCCTAAGTCCCGTGACAATAAAAGCAGCTCTGCTGTGTGTCCCCAACCATACTGCCCTGTCCCAGCCTAATCCCCAGCATTGCCTAGCTACTCTACGCAGCCTAGATAACTGCATTGATGGGCACTGTGGGAATTATATATTTATTTCCCACAGATTTCTTGAGCTCTCGTTGTATGTGAAGCTGTATGTTGGTTTCATGCGAAATACAGAAATGAATGTCACAGTCGTTCTACATTCAGTGGAGCTTTTGAAAGTTGGGGTGGTGGCGTGATTGCAGCAGAAAGGGATTAATTACATGCGCAGGTGGGACAGTGGGATGATTGAGCACTGGGCCAAGTACAAAAGTAGCTAGCTTTGAGGGTTTACATTGTTGTGGGATTTAATCTTGTTTCAGTAGTTTAGGAGTCTACCTGGTGCAAAGAAAAGATGGGAATTAAAATTCCACTTGTCGTGGTAGACACCAGAACCTTGCATGGGTCTGGGAGTGGGGAGCAAGCTGCTAGATCACCTGCCATTGGGCATTCTAAAGGGAAGAGGCAGTTTTGAGTCTCAGCTACTTAACGGCCATTGCTTCCTAGGTGGAACTCTGGCACATCATTTGACCAGACCAGTGATTCTTCCTATTGGGTCATCGTGGCCCTAATGTGATGAGCGCTTTGAGTCAGTTTCTGTATACGTAGGGCCGTTCTGGGAGGCTCTGCTGGGACGGCCTTCCCCATTAGGTAGCCTTCTGCTGGCTGTGCTCTGTGTGGACACCTGCGCAGGATTCTCTCCTGGAGTGCTCTGTTGCCCTCGGCAGGAGTGCTGCGGTCACTCGCTTTCCCGAATCTTCTAATCGCCTCTCTTCATAGCTTGTATCTTGTCCATTTATTGAATTTGCCTGACTCTGGATGGAACACAACTTGAGAAGGCTGGAATATTAAAGAAGCTAGGTTACCTTTCTCTAGGATAAGGTGTATGTTCTTTTCAGGACCTCCAGTGTAGCTTTCTCTTATTGCCCAGTGACTGACCAGCTGTAAAACATGAGGTCCTGAGAGAAGGGTGCTCCTTCCTCAAGCCTTAAAAGCTTTTAGTAATTCTGCCTAGTTGGTAGAAGTTGGAGGTTTCCCCACAGGGGTTAGCTAGTTCCTTGTGAACTGACCCTTGATAAATGAATTTTTACCGAAATCTTGGCTTCCTTTAGGAGTACTTTGTTTTGTCAGAGCTTTGCATTTAGGAAAGCAGTGTTTTACTGAATTTTAGGTATTAGAGTATTACTCAAAACTGAAGCCTAGCCGTTAGATCTATAGCTGAGGATGTTTTTAGAGTAAGTGGATCACAAAAGTGATAAAAATGTATGAGGCTGTGTTAATTGGTTTAGTACTGTTTCTGTGATGTGGCTGGTAGTTGGGCTCATTATCAGTCAACATACTCTTTGGTCACAGTATCTGTTTTCATTATTATGAATGAGGAGAGGGGTAGAAATGGGAGATTAAAATGTGGTGAACTCCATATTGCCATTGAGTGATTGGTTCTTTTGCTTGTTGGCACTTTGAAGAGAGCGCATTAGATGAATGAGGATAAGCTTGTTTTTGTGTCTTCAAGAGCACTTACTCAGGATTAGTTCTTCCTAGAACTATCCACAGTTGTCGTTGTCTAACAGTACTGGTTTTGTGAATGCCAGCCCAGTGGGTTGGTAGACTGCCACATTTAAACTGGCTTCTGGTTTCTGGGAAGTCATGGATGTTTTTCTTCTAGAAAAGCTTCTTGGCTAACCCCATGGAATAATCTTCATGGACTGAAAAGGTTGGCAGGCGCTTCCTTTTCAGGTCACTGATATACTGTTTTGCCTTTACTATGTGTAGTCCATGTTATGTGGCTCCAATTGGTGATAGACATATACCACTCTGCCCTTTTATACGCTGTATCGTTCCTGCACACGAACTTCTGCAGATCATGTGCGCCTTGAGCTCTTACCTCTCCTTCCTCATTTCTGTTCTAAGGGAACTTGGGGCACTGAGCTAGGTCCAGACTGTAAATTCAAGTGCTAGTGACCACTGACTATGGCAGTGCTGCTTCAGAGGAGACATCTCCCTTTGTCTGTACTATCCCAAAGTGATGGGGTAAAACCATCCCTTTGCACAGTATCTTTATATATATATATATATATATATATATATATTTTTTTTTTTATTTTTATTTTTGGCTGCTTTGGGTCTTCCTTGCTGCGCGCAGGCTTTCTCTAGTTGTGGCGAGCGGGGGCTACTCTTCATTGTGGTGCATGGGCTTCTCATTGCTGTGGCTTCTCTCATTGAGGAGCACGGGCTATAGGTGCGTGGGCTTCAGTAGTTGCAGCTCTCAGGCTTTAGAGCGCAGGCTCAGTAGTTGTGGCGCACGGGCTTAGTTGCTCCGCGGCACATGGGATCTTCCCAGAACAGGGATCAAACCCGTGTCCCCTGCATTGGTAGGCGGATTCTTAACCACTGCACCACCAGGGAAGTCCCTGCACAGTATCTTGCGATCACATGCAGACTCTGTACCCATTGTGGATGTGTGGCTCACTCCTTGTATCTGGGTCTTTAATGAGGGACAGGGAAGAACCACCATTGTCAAGCTGATCCCTTACCAGCTAGACAGTAGACAGTAGACAGCAGACAGCTGGAGAGTAGATAGTGATGGGGGTGATGGAGGGGTGGGCATGGGGGGAACTCCTAGTGCTGGTGTCTGGGAAACCATGATGCCTGTTTTTAGGGCTCGTGCTAGTTAAACCAACTGTTCGACCTGCCTTTTTTAGGAGCCCCCTAAGCGTATGATCCATGTTGTGTATGTTTCATTTTTATATTCTCCTCAGGGCCTAGTGCATGGCCAGGCTATTGAAGGAGTGAAGTTGCTTGGATGTTGATTGTGTCGTGTGAGAACTGCCTAGTCCTTGAACACGTTTATTTTATCTTTCAGCCCTGGGCATTTCCTGCTCGAGAGTTCCTTCGGAAGAAGCTGATTGGGAAGGAAGTCTGCTTCACGATAGAAAACAAGACTCCCCAGGGGCGAGAGTATGGCATGATCTACCTTGGAAAAGGTGAGTACCGAGGGGGAAAGGTACATTTTTCTCCAAGTCTGAAGTTCCTCCAAAGACTGGTTTTTGTCTGGCGGAGGTCGCTCTGGGAGGGTTGGCTGTAGGTCTCATTGGAAGTGCACAGAGCTCATGGCATGTAGGTGCCCTGGTACTCCTGCTCCTAGTTTACTCCTGTGCCCGCTTTCCTGGCTTGGTTTAGGTGTGCGTGTAAGTGTAGAATTATTTTCCCCTGTATTTAGGCTGTCAGCCTGTGGAACTCATTGGCTCTGTGCTTCTAGGTCAGATGCTAATTGAATTCCTATAGATTTCCTATTGCATCTTCTGTTTGCTTTATCTATCTTGTGGCTTTTCTTCTCCTCCTAGGGACTCTCTTTAGGAAAGGACGATTTGTTTAGGACTTGTGGTTTTTTGTAAGCCACATGACTTGGAATGGAATGGAAAGAACACAGGCTTTGGAGTGGTGTAGGTGTGGATTCCTGGCTCTTCTACCATGTACTCTTACTTAACCCGTAACTGAACCTTTCTAAGCCCTAGTTTCATTTGTAAGTTATAGAGAGAGTATAAAGAGATGCTATGTGTAAAGCATCTCACTCCGGCAGAGAATGCACTCAATAAATATGTGTGTGTGCACACATATGCCTGTTGTTTAGCTGGCCCGGATAGCTTATAGGATATTAGGTGTTCTGGTCTTTTTTGCATTAGGTAGAGGGAGAGTAAGATTGCACAATGGAGTTTGAACAGAAATAGGACATTGAAAGAATTGGTAGAATGTTTTCCATAAAGCAGTCAGATAAACAGGAACACTTATATTCATCTGGATTATTTGGGAGCAGACACCTTTTAACGTTTCCTGTGATTCTTGATAAACTGGCCTTCTAACTGAGCTGCTTTAGATAATCTATTTGCCTTGGGTGACTAGTAAGCTGGAAGTAAGCAAGCAGGGTATATGATAAGGCTAACAATATCCTTTTAGGATTCTGATTTTAAGTGTAGAGGTCTTAGACAAGTGAGTTGTGGATGACCTTGGAGCCTTCTTGTCCAATTTACCCAGTAGAGAAACAGCCCTTTTAGCAAATGGCTATCTGCATCCTGATTGGGAAATTATAGAAATATATGGAATCTTTTCAAAAAGAGAAGTAAATAAATGTGCCTTTTACCCATAATTCAAATAATATAGTAGGTAATAAAACACTTGAGCATTATTGTTGGAGGGCTACTGGCTAGAAAGAATGTAAGACAAATAGAAGTGTACTGTCTTCAAAATGCAATTGTTCGAGAATTTCATTACCCAAAATAATACAATTCTGTAAGAGCTGGTCAATCTTCTGTTATCAGACAAGAGACCTCACTGGACTATAGAACATTTTTTCGGTACAGATATCTCTATGGAGAGACCGCCTATAAGTGTTCATTTAAATAACCTTAGTCTCCCACTATAAAAAAGTCTATTTAAGGTAAGAGGAGCTGACATTTAAAATTGTTTTTAGAAAGTTTGTTTTTCAAATTGATGTAAATTACAGAGTGGATGTAATTTAGCATGTTAACGTACTAGTGTGTTTAATAGAATCTGGCGCATACAAGGTGATTGATAAATAATTACCGAAAGGGGCTTCCCTGGTGGCGCAGTGGTTGAGAGTCCGCCTGCCGATGCAGGGGACACGGGTTCATGCCCCGATCCGGGAAGATCCCCCATGCCACGGAGCGGCTGGGCCCGTGAGCCATGGGCGCTGAGCCTGTGCGTCCGGAGCCTGTGCTCCGCGGCCAGAGAGGCCGCAACAGTGAGAGGCCCGCATACCGCAAAAAAAAAAAAAAAAATTACCGAAAGAATGATTGAAATCATCTACATCTTTCAGTTTTAAAGGCTTAAATGGCTTAAAGTTTAATATTTTCACTCAGATACTTTAACCAACTCTCACTGTCAACTGTAATGAAACAGTGCCTTAACTAATTAATTAGTGTTCATATATTTAGCCTATTTTATGGCTACTCTCTTTTCTGTCTTTTGTTTTTTTTTTGTTTAGAAAAAAGATTTTCTTTTGCTGTATGTAGATAGATAAAGAATTATTTAACTATAGTTGATTTACAATATTGTGTTTCAGGTGTGTAGCTTCAGATTCTTTTCCACTATAGGTTATTATAAGATACTGAATATGGTTTCATGTGCTATACAGTAAATCCCTGTTGTTTATGTGGCTACTCTTTTTTTTTTGCGGTACGCGGGCCTCTCACTGTTGTGGCCTCTCCCGTTGCGGAGCACAGGCTCTGGACACGCAGGCTCAGCGGCCATGGCTCACGGGCCCAGCTGCTCCGCGACATGCGGGATCCTCCCGAACCGGGGCACGAACCCGTGTCCCCCGCATCAGCAGGCGGACTCTCAACCACTGCGCCACCAGGGAAGCCCCGTGGCTACTCTTTTTATGATGGAGGAGAATGACAGAATTTGAGAGTTTGTGGTTAACCCAGAACTTATTAAAAAAAAGAGAGAGATGATTGATTAGTCTTCAACTTTTGGAGAAAATATAGTCACCCACCTGCTCTGAGTACCAGCCCCAATTGTGACTTGATCACAATCATACCTTGGTTAGTAATAAGCAAGCATCAGATCTTTTCCCTACAAATTCCCTGTTTTCAGTATTCTATCCACCACATTTTGTTACCTTCTTTGGGAGTTTGGCCCAGAGAATTGTATTTTTCTCCCTTTTGAAGGAGCAATGAACTCATTTAGAAGTGGGCCAGCCAGCAGCCCTTTCAAAGCGCTCTGTGCCAAGGAGCTGTCCGAGAGCTGTTGCGTTTGCTGTTGACTGGAGATTTTATGGCCGTTCGCCTTGTCTGTACCATGCCTTCATTCTTTCTACCCCCGACCTCTTGGTACCTTACTGCTCAACTTTCCCCATCATTGTGGAGTCTTTCCTTTTGACTTTCCACTCTGTGGGATTATTCCTGTTGCTTCGAAAGAACCAATGTAATATTTACTGATGTCAGGTAGCTGTGTGTGTCTGTGTCTGGCCTCAGCAGTAACCTCAGTGGAAAGGTTCTTGTGATCCACGCTCAGCTTCAGAACCTGAACGTTCTTTGCGTGAACAGCATTCATCTCAAATTTTTTTGTTTTTGGCAGTAGGAACAGGGGCTTATGTGCTTCAAAAATTTGGACAGGGCTAATGGCAAGGCATTTAGGTTGAGTTTGGGGGTGGTATGTAAGCTTGTTGTTGCTTGTGGAAGTCTATGTATAGTGTACTGAATGCATAAACCCTAGAGAATTTTATTCTATGCTGATGTTACCTATCAGCTAGACTGCTGTGTTTCAGTTTATCTAGGAGCTTGTTCTCTGCTGTATTAAAGATTTTTATGTGGTGATTCCCTCATAGCTGTCTTCTTTTATCATTTTGGCTGACAAGCAGAGATTTCAGAGAATACAGAGAGCCTAAAAGCTTTTTCAGCAGTGTGGAAATGCAATTAATGTTTCAAGTGCTCAGGGGGCGTCTTATCAGCTTGTGTTTTATGTTTCACTTCATTTTTCTTGCCTGCTCTGAAGGCTGCCGTGTGAGATTGGAAATCAAGATGCTGTCCCCTGCATCTCTGAGACTAGGAGAAACTGTTTGTCAAATGGTGTGGCTTGCTTGTCTTGGTGGCCTCTTGGAGCAGAGAACAGGACATCCTGAGAGGAACTGGACTTGCCAGTGTGAAACATCGTAGGCAGTCCTAGGTGAATCTGTCTGACTGTCCAGGTGGGGGGGGCTGCCTTTTGAATCTGTTGTGTGAATTCCTGCCGTGTGCTTGGCACTGCGCTTGGCGATTTACACACATTTAATTCTCACAAGAACCCATCTCGGCAGGTACTCTTCCCATTTTATAGATGAGTACGTGTATCAAGATGCTGAAAGACCTATTAAGTGGCAGAATTCGCATTTGGTGCCAGACCTCTCTTCCTTAGGTCAGTGTTAGTTATCCTTTCCTGGGCTGCTGCATGTGTCTTGCTTCCCTGTCAGTCTCCTGGAGTTCCTGAGATTGCCTTTGGCTCAGGAGATACACGAGAAAATTAGTCCAGAGAAGATTTATAGACCTCTGGGTCCTAGAGACTAGACATTTTGGGGGAGAAGAGGTTTTTCGGAAAACCCAACCCTACCTTGCTGCCTTGTCCCGTTCGCTGGCAGCATCATTCCTTGAAGAGCTATGGGTGAAAGTGGTCCCATGAGAGCTCTCTTGCTATTGGAGCTATTGTTCATGGAGCTATTGGATTTAAACACAAAATTCGCACCTCTTTTTTCCTCCTCAGATACCAATGGGGAAAACATTGCAGAATCTCTGGTTGCAGAGGGCTTGGCCACCCGGAGAGAAGGCATGAGAGCAAACAAGTAAGTGTCCATTACTCTTCTGACTGTCTGACTTCCTCTCACACTACAGTGAGAACTGGGGGAGTCGACTCTACACTGGCTTTGCTGCATTTTCATTCCTGCCCCCGACATAAAATAGGTAATGTCTGGTGTTCTCATGGCTTCTAGGATATTCCTGCCCAGGTGTACGTGTGTATTTTTCTGAGCGAGGAGGTTACTCAGCATTCATTAGTGGCATTTGATGTGTGTAATTCAAAAACAGACTTGGAGACGAAGCAGTGATGTTCTTATATTCATAAGAATCAGTAGACTTATGCCTTACACCGTAGATGTTGAGTTCCAGAGTATTTATCCATCCATCCCCAAATATTTATTGAGCGTTTACTATATGCCAGGGTGTGTTCTAGACACTGTGAATATAGCAGTGAACAAAGACACTTAGGTTCTGCTAACAATTTAACAGGGAGACAGACAACAAACCAAACAACAGGTAGATGTACGATATTATATGAGGTACAAGGAATAAGTAAATGTAAAATAAAGCACATTGAATAAATCAAATTCCAGGCAAAATCTGCTGATTGGAATCTAGCAAAACTGACAGGGGCTCAATGGTTATGTTTTAAGGTCGGGGAATATTTATCTCTCTCCAAAGCCTTTTAGGCCTGTTTTGGTTTATGGATCTATATATACTTAAGTAATAGGTAAAATGTATTTGTTGTTAATGTCAGTGTGAATTTGTTAGAAATGAATTTTAGGTATGTAAGGTTTATAGTACATATATCATGTTAGGCTCACTCAGTAGGATGGGTTGCAGCTGGCTTTAATTAACACTTTAGTCTCTGAAAAGTCTAAGCTACATCAGTAATTTGGAGGCTAAAGATACTGGGTTTTTTTTGTTGTTGTTGTTTGTTTTTTTATTTTATTTATTTATTTTCTTGAATTTTTGAATTTTATTTTATTTATTTCTTTATACAGCAGGTTCTTATTTGTTATCCATTTTAAACACATCAGTGAATACATGTCAATCCCAATTGCCCAGTTCATCCACCTGCCCCCCCCCCCCCCCGCCCAAAACTTTCCCCCCTTGTTGTCCATACGTTTGTTCTCTACATCTGTGTCTCAATTTCTGCCCTGCAAACCGGATCATCTGTACCATTTTTCTAGATTCCACATATATGCATTAATATATGATATTTGTTTTTCTCTTTCTGACTTACTTCACTCTGTATGACAGTCTCTAGATTCATCCACGTCTCTACAAATGACCCAATTTCGTTCCTTTTTATGGCTGAGTAATATTCCATTGTATATATGTACCAGATCTTCTTTATCCATTCGTCTGTTGATGGGCATTTAGGTTGCTTCCATGACCTGGCTATTGTAAATAGTGCTGCAATGAACAGTGGGGTGCATGTGTCTTTTTGAATTATGGTTTTCTCTGGGTATATGCCCAGTAGTGGGATTGCTGGGTCATATGGTAATTCTATTTTTAGTTTTTTAAGGAACCTCCATACTCTTCTCCATAGTGGCTGTATCAATTTACATTCCCACCAGCAGTGCAAGAGGGTTCCCTTTTCTCCTCACCCTCTCCAGCATTTGTTGTTTGTAGATTTTCTGATGATGCCCATTCTAACTGGTGTGAGGTGATACCTCATAGTAGTTTTGATTTGCATTTCTCTAATAATTAGTGATGTTGAGCAGCTTTTCATGTGCTTCTTGGCCATCTGTATGTCTTCTTTGAAGAAATGTCTATTTAGGTCTTCTGCCCATTTTTGGATTGGGTTGTTTGTTTTTTTGATATTGAGCTGCATGAGCTGCTTGTATATTTTGGAGATTAATCCCTTGTCCGTTGCTTCATTTGCAAAAATGTTATCCCATTCTGAGGTTGTCTTTTCGTCTTATTTGTAGTTTCCTTTGCTTTGCAAAAGCTTTTAAGTTTCAGTAGGTCCCATTTGTTTATTTTTGCTTTTATTTCCATTATTCTATGAAGTGGATCAAAAAAGATCTTGCTGTGATTTATGTCAGAGTGTTCTGCCTATGTTTTCCTCTAAGAGTTTTATAGTGTCCAGTCTTACATTTAGGTTTCTAATCCATTTTGAGTTTATTTTTGTGCAAGTGTTCTAATTTCATTCTTTTACATGTAGCTGTCCAGTTTCCCAAGCACCACTTATTGAAGAGATTGTGTTTTCTCCATTGTATGTCCTTGCCTCCTCTGTCATAGACCAGTTGACCATAGGTGCGTGGGTTTATCTGTGGGCTTTCTATCCTGTTCCATTGAGCTATATTTCTGTTTTTGTGCCAGTACCATATTGTCTTGATTACTGTAGCTTTGTAGTATAGTCTGAAGTCAGGGAATCTGGTTCTTCCAGCTCCAGCTCCGTTTTTTTCCCTCAAGACTGCTTTGGCTATTTGGGGTCTTTTGTGTCTCCCTACAAATTTTAAGATTTTTTTGTTCTAGTTCTGTAAAAAATGCCATTGGTAATTTGATAGGGATTGCACTGAATCTGTATGGGTAGTGTAGTCATTTTCACAGTATTGATTCTTGCAGTCCAAGAACATGGTATATCTCTCCATCTGTTTGTATCATCTTTAATTTCTTTCATCAGTGTCTTACAGTTTTCTCCATACAGGTCTTTTGTCTTCTTAGGTAGGTTTATTCCTAGGTATTTCATTCTTTTCATTGCAGTGGTAAATGGGAGTGTTTCCTTAATTTCTCTTTCAGACTTTTCATCATTAATGTATAGGAATGCAAGAGATTTCTGTGCATTAATTTTGTATCCTGCAATTTTACCAAATTCACTGATTAGCTCCAGTAGTTTTCTGGTGGCATCTTTAGGATTCTCTATATATAGTATCATGTCATCTGCAGACAGTGACAGTTTTACTTCTTCTTTTCCAATTTGTATTCCTTTTATTTCTTTTTCTTCTCTGATTGCCATGGCTAGGACTTCCAAGACTATGTTGAATAATAGTGGTGAGAGTGGACATCCTTGTCTTGTTCCTGATCTTAGTGGAAATGGTTTCAGTTTTTCACCACTGGGAATGATGTTTGCTGTGGGTTTGTCGTATATGGCCTTTATTATGTTGAGTTAGGTTCCCTATATGCCCACTTCTGGAGATTTTTTATCATAAACGGGTGTTGAATTGTGTCAAAAGCTTTTTCTGCATCTGTTGAGATGATCATATGGTTTTTATTCTTCAGTTTGTTAATATGGTGTATCATATTGATTGATTTGTGTGTATTGAAGAATCATTGCATACCTGGGATATATCCCACTTGATCATAGTGTATGATTCTTTTTTTTTTTTTTTGTGGTACGCGGGCCTCTCACTGCTGTGGCCCCTCCCGTCGCGGAGCACAGGCTCCGGAAGCGCAGGCTCAGTGGCCATGGCTCACGGGCCCAGCCGCTCCGCGGCATGTAGGATCTTCCCGGACCAGGGCACGAACCCGCGTCCCCTGCATCAGCAGGCAGACTCCCAATCACTGCGCCACCAGGGAAGCCCGTGTATGATTCTTTTAATGTGTTGTTGGATTCTGTTTGCTAGTAATTTGTTGAGGATTTTTGCATCTATATTCATCAGTGATATTGGTCTGTAATTTTCTTGTTTTTTAGTATCTTTGTCTGGCTTTGGTATCAGGGTGATGGTGGCCTCATAGAATCAGTTTGGGAGTGTTTCTTCCTCTGCAATTTTTTGGAAGTGTTTGAGAAGGATGGGTGTTAGCTCTTCTCTAAATATTTGACCTGTGAAGCCATCACCTGTGAAGAATTCACCTGTGAAGCCATCTGATCCTGGACTTTTGTTTGTTGGAAGATTTTTTTTTTTTTTTTTTTTTTGTGGTATGCGGGCCTCTCACTGTTGTGGCCTTTCCCGTTGCGGAGCACAGGCTCCGGACACGCAGGCTCAGCAGCCATGGCTCACGGGCCCAGCCTCTCTGCGGCATGTGGGATCTTCCCGGACTGGGGCACGAACCTGTGTCCCCTGCGTGGGCAGGTGGACTCTCAACCCCTGCGCCACCAGGGAAGCCCCTGTTGGAAGATTTTTAATCACAGTTTCAATTTCATTGCTTGTGATTGGTGTGTTCACATTTTCTATTTCTTCCTGGTTCAGTCTTGGAAGGTTATAACTTTCTAAGAATTTGTCCATTTCTTCCAGGTTGTCCATTTTATTGGCATAGAGCTGCTTGTAGTAGTCTCTTAGGATGCTTTTTATTTATGTGGTGTCGGTTGTAACTTCTCCTTTTTCATTTCTAATTTTATTGCTTTGAGTCCTCTACCTGTTTTTCTTGATGAGTCTGACTAATGGTTTATCAATTTTGTTTATCTTCTCCAAGAACCAGCTTTTAGTTTTATTCATCTTTGCCATTATTTTCTTTGTTTCTATTTCATTTATTTCTGCTCTGATCTTTGTGATTTCTTTCTTTCTGCTAACTTTGGCTTTTGTTTGTTTTTCTTTCTCTAGTTCCTTTAGGTGTAAGATTAGATTGTTTATTTGAGATTTTTCTTGTTTCTTGAGGTAGGCTTGTATTCCTATAAGCTTACCTCTTAGAACTGCTTTTGCTGCATCCCATAGGTTTTGGATCATTGTGTTTTCATTGTCATTTGTCTCTAGGTATTTTCTGATTTCCTCTTTGATTTCTTCAGTGATCTCTTGGTTATTTTGTAACGTATTGCTTAGCCTCCATGTGTTTGTGTTTTGTACGTTTTTTCCCCTGTAATTGATTTCTAATCTCATAGCATTGTGGTCAGAAAAGATGCTTGATATGATTTCAATTTTCTGAAATTTACTGATGTTTGATTTGTGACCCAAGATGTGATGTATCCTGGAGAATGTTCCATGCGCACTTGAGAAGAAAGTGTAATCTGTTGTTTTTGGATGGAATGTCCTATAAATATCAATTAAATCTATCTGGTCTATTGTGTGATTTAAAGCTTGTGTTTCCTTATTAATTTTCTGTTTGGATCATCTGTCCATTGGTGTAAGTGAGGTGTTAAAGTCCCCCACTATTACTGTGTTACTGTCGATTTCCTCTTTTATGGCTGTTAGCAGTTGCCTTATGTATTGATGTGCTCCTATGTTGGGTGCATATATATTTATAATTGTTATATCTTCTTGGATCCCTTGATCATTATGTAGTTTCCTTCCTTGTCTCTTGTAACATTCTTTATTTTAAAGTCTATTTTATGTGATAATGAGTATTGCTACTCCAGCTTTCTTTTGATTTCCATTTGCATGGAATATCTTTTTCCATCCCCTCACTTTCAGTCTGTATGTGTCCCTATGTCTGAAGTCGTTCTCTTGTAGATAGCATATGTATGGGTCTTGTTTTTGTATCCATTCAGTGAGCCTGTGTCTTTTGATTGGAGCATTTAATCCATTCACCTTTAAGGTAATATTGATATGTATTTTCCTATTACCATTTTCTTAATTGTTCTGAGTTTGTTTTTGTAGGTCCTTTTCTTTTCTTTGGTTTCCCACTTAGAGAAGTTCCTTTGGCATTTGTTGTAGAGCTCTTTTGGTGCTGCTGAATTCTCTTAGCTTTTGCTTGTCTGAAAAGCTTTTGATTTCTCCATTGAATCTGAATGAGGTCCTTGCCGGGTAGAGTAATCTTGGTTGTAGGTTCTTCCCTTTCATCCCTTTAAATATGTCCTGCCACTCCCTTCTGGCTTATAGAGTTTCTGCTGAGAAATCAGCTGTTAACCTTATGGGAGTTCCCTTGTATGTTATTTGTTGTTTTTCCCTTGCTGCTATCGATAATTTTTCTTTGTCTTTAATTTTTGCCAATTTGATTACTATGTGTCTTGGCATGTTTCTCCTTGGATTTATCCTGTGTGGGACTCTCTGCGCTTCCCAGACTTGGGTGCCTATTTCCTTTCCATGTTAGGAAGTTTTCGACTGTAATCACTTCAGGTGTTTTCTCGGGTCCTTTCTCTCTCTCTTCTCCTTCTGGGACCCCTATAATGCAAATGTTGTTGTGTTTAATATTGTCCCAGAGGTCTCTTAGGCTGTCTTCGTTTCTTTTCATTCTTTTTTCTTTATTCTGTTCCGCAGCAGTGAATTCCACCATTATGTCTTCCAGGTCACTTATCTGTTCTTCTGCCTCAGTTATTCTATTGATTCCTTCTAGTGTATTTTTCATTTCAGTTATTGTATTGTTCATCTCTGTTTGTTTGCTCTTTAATTCCTCTAGGTCTTTGTTAAACATTTCTTGCATCTTCTTGATCTTTCCCTCCATTCTTTTTCCGAGGTCCTGGATCATCTTCACTGTCATTATTCTGAATTCTTTTTCTGGAAGGTTGCCTATCTCCACTTCATTTAGTTGTTTTTCTGGGGTTTTATCTTATTCCTTCATGTGGTACGTAGCCCTCTGCCTTTTCATCTTGTCTGTTTTTCTGTAAATGTGGTTTTTTTCCCACAGGCTGCAGGATTGTAGTTCTTGCTTCTGTTGTTTGTCCTCTAGTGGATGAGGCTATCTCAAAGGCTTGTGCAAGTTTACTGATGGGAGGGACCGGTGGTGGGTAGAGCTGGTTGTTGCTCTGGTGGGCAGAGCTCAGTAAAACTTTAATCTGCTTGTCTGCTGATGGGTGGGGCTGGGTTGCCTCCCTGTTGGTTGTTTGGTCTGAGGTGACCCAACACTGGAGCTTACCCGGGCTCTTTGGTGGAGCTAATGGCAGACTCTGGAAGGGTTCACGTCAAGGAGTACTTCCCAGAACTTCTGCTACCAGTGTCCTTGTCCTCACGGTGAGACATAGCCACCCCTCCGCCTCTGCAGGAGACCCTCCAACACTGGCAGGTAGGTTTGGTTCAGTCTCCTATGGGGTCACTGCTCCTTCCTCTGGGTCCCGATGCGCACACTACTTTGTGTGTGCCCTCCAAGAGTGGAGTTTGTGTTTCCCCCAGTCCTCTTGACATCCTGCAATCAAATCTCGCTAGCCTTCAAAGTCTGATTCTCTAGGAATTCCTCCTCCCGTTGCCAGACCCCAGGTTGGGGAGCCTGACGTGGGGCTCAGAACCTTTACTCCAGTGGGTGGACTTCTGTGGTATAAGTGTTCTCCAGTTTGTGAGTCACGCACCCAGCAGTTATGGGACTTGATTTCATTGTGATTGTGCCCCTCCTACCGTCTCATTGTGGGTTCTCCTTTGTTTTTGGATGTGGGGTGTCTTTTCTGGTGAGTTCCAGCGTCTTCCTGTCAATGATTGTTCAGCAGTTAGTTGTGCTTTCGGTGCTCTCGCAAGACAGAGTGAGAATATGTCCTTCTCCTCTGCCATCTTGAACCAATCCTGGCTTTTTAAAATTTTTTTTTGTTTTTGACTGTACCACACGGCTTGTGGGATTTTAGTTTCCTGACCAGGGATTGAACCTGGGACCGTGGCAGTGAAGAGTCCTAACCACTGGACTGCCAGGGAATTCCCCAAAGATGCTGTTTAAATCATTAAATCCTTGTTGTATTATGACTGTAGCTGTAGAAGAAGCTTTAGATAAATCTTTGCATGAACTGTACCAATGATGGGGAGGAAGAAAGGCCAAAATGTACAGTTTGCCTCCTTCCTGCCTTCATAGACTTTGTGGTCAAGTCATTCACCATATACTTCTTTGGTCCTTTATGACTCCAAAGAGTCGTTGGCTAGAGCTTATAATTGGGGTGTGAGCATGTGGGAATTTGTTGAATTCCGACATTTGTCTTAGGTCCTGATTTTGGAAGCACGCCAAAGTTGTGTCTTGAGGACAGCTGCTGGCATGATTACTGTTGCAGTGTTTTTTGGAATCCAGTTTGCAACCAGAATGAAGAATTTTTAAAAAACCCAAAGCAGTATTGTACCATCTCAACAAAGATATCTCCTCTGGAGTCCCAATCCTTTTTTCTCCAAAGTTGTCTTGATTTAAAGCCTTCGTTTCTCAGTTTCAATGTTTGCTTCTATCTCAAGCTACATTTTTTTTTTCCCCCTGTGGAATTCTGGCAGTAATTTTGGATCTCTGAAGCTGATGATTGTTTTTTTTTTGTGGGGAGGAGGGAAAGAGCAGTACTGAGGATTTCTGGCTTGAGAAATTGTAGGTTAGGAGTCCCTGTTGAAAATCCCTACTGATCATGGCGGGAGCTTCAGTTTCTGCAGAAGGCTGTTGATGGAATGAGGCGCTGACATTGTGGAAAGGCTTTCCAGGTTCACTTCAGCTCAGATACGTATGAGAGAGAGAAGAGCAGAGCCATTTTTGGGTTTGGTTGTTTTTTTGTTTTTGTTTTCCGGTCTGTCTACTGACTTTCTGGCTGCTCTTGTATGTAGTTTGTTTTCCTGTCTAATGAAGGAGTCTTCATCTTCAGACTGCTTTGCTTAGCTGGCCTTATTGAATGTGTAAGTAGTTTTGGGGTGACATTGTCTGTAATGGTATTTGTTCTGCATTCCCCAGCTCTGTTCTGCAGACAACAGGGAGTAAGGGTGGTTCTTAGTCACTTTCCCTGCGCTGTGTCCTGCTGAGCTCTGCCCGGATTCTAGTTCCTGAATCTGGGATGGTTAAATGAAGCTCTCCCTCCTGGAGCGGCTCCCTTCTGAGCCACCAGCTTGTTCTCTTGTAATCACTGATGGTGGCAGTACCGAGACGTGTGTTCTTTGGATACTCTAATTAAATGCTGTTATGATTGAATCTTTTGTTTTGTTTGTTGAGTCTGAAATCCAGAAGCTGCACTCATGATGGGTTTCTGTTTATAGGCCTGGGTCTGAAGCCACAGATGTGAAACAAAGTCTTTGGTCTTTTCAAGGGGAGAAGTTGCTGAAGAAACCCAGAATCAAAGATGAGCCTGATATTTCTGTTGTGAATTCACTAACTACATGTGTTTATTATTTCTTACGTCCCAGTCCTGAGCAGAACCGGCTTTCGGAGTGTGAGGAGCAAGCAAAAGCAGCTAAGAAAGGAATGTGGAGTGAGGGGAATGGTTCACATACTCTCCGGGACCTCAAGTATACCATTGAGAACCCAAGGCACTTTGTGGACTCACACCACCAGAAGCCTGTTAATGGTGAGGCTGTCGGGAAAAGACGGATATGACTCAGGGTGATTTCTCTCTATCTGCTCTTGAGGTTAATAAAACCAATTCTGCTTTAGTGCCCAAGGGAAATTGTTAAGGGTAAAACAACACCTGGTATTTTGGAAGGGAGCTTGAATCCAGTTCATATAGGTTGCATCAGATGTATTTTGCTGAGGTTATTCCTTTGCGGCTACAAGCTAGTAAATTGCTGGTAATTTTGCACATGGGGGATCTTCCTATTTTCTCTAAAAGATGGCTACCTAAATACTGTCCCCAAAACTTCAAGGTAGACATGTGTATTCTGTATATAGCGAAACACGTATGCGTGTGCCCGTGCGTGCACGCATGCACACACACACACACATTCTTTATAGTTCTTGGTCCTACTTTGAGATCGTATTAACTTACAGACTCAGTAAAATAAAATTATTACCAATCCTGAATTGTTGTTATTTTTTTGCCAGGCACTCAGTACACAGATTAAGCTTTGTTATCTGTAAGCTAGGTTGCTTAGGTATAAGCCATGAGGTCCCAGAAGGTTCAAAAGACGTAGAAGTTGGTCTGAACCAAATCCCCCAGGAATAGTTTGGGCAGGAGTCTGTTGTGTGAACACTCGTGATGTGCCGGTGCTTCGTCACTCTTGGAGGGAGGCTTTCTTGGGGTTTGGGGGAGAGGAACTGCATTCCGGGCAGTTTGTTTGGGCATTGTTTATCCTCGGCACGACTTTTGCTGTGACTCAAGGCGTTTGTTCTGTCATGCAGCTATCATCGAGCACGTGCGGGACGGCAGTGTGGTCAGGGCCCTGCTCCTGCCCGACTACTACCTGGTCACGGTCATGCTGTCAGGGATCAAGGTCAGATCATACATTGGGCTACAGGGTGGTGATAGGGTTTGTGGAAGCGTTCAGTGACAGACTCTTCTACTTGGGGACTTCGTATGTACTGTTTCTTTCTTGTATGGGCCGTTAACATTGACTAGAGTACTTTAAACTTTGCAGTTGGACAGTTCTAATTAGATCAAATAAGACGTTATTTTTTAAGTACTCAGGGTCTGTTTGGAGTGGGCTACGCTGAGATTGTTGAAACCTAGGGAGGAGGGGATGGGAGGCTCTGAAGTTTGTTGAGTGTGGCTTGTCATTATAAAATACCCATTTTGATTAAAGAAATAATCAGGGATTTAAAACGAGGCAGTGGTGAATCTCTTCTTGGCAAGGGGTCATTTTCAAGTATTGATATAATTAAGATGATTTCCCCCATGGTAACATGAGTTTTGTTTGCTTTACCAAAAAGTGTGGGATGATGATATCTCTAGTTGCATTTTATCAGTATGCTTTAAAAAGGGTTGGAAGACCTGATTTGAGACCTTTCCAAGCTCAGTTTTGTGGGGTTTGTGCTTTTTGGACGGTTCCCTGTGGCCTGAGCGAGCCCAGCACTCCCATTAGGCTGCGTCACCCACTCGCCTTACTTTTGCTTTAGTGCCCAACTTTTCGACGGGAAGCAGACGGCAGTGAAACACCAGAACCTTTTGCCGCAGAAGCCAAATTTTTCACCGAGTCTCGACTGCTTCAGAGAGACGTCCAGATCATTCTGGAGAGCTGCCACAACCAGAACGTTCTGGGTACCATCCTTCATCCAGTGAGTGTGCCTATGCAGACTGGGCCGTGTGGGGGGTGTGTGTGTGGGATTCCACTTGGGGTTTGAAGAGCTGTAGTTTTGCTTTTCTTCTTCCCCTGTATATTCATGAGCCACTGAAATATCTTGGCAGGATTATAATCTACTGATTTTGAGGCCTTTTCTAGGGAGTTATCAGTTACCTGATAGAATTGGACGAATCTGCAACTTTGTACTTATAGAAAACTCGTCTCAGTTGTTCCCAGGTTTATAAGGGGAGGAAGGACTCTAGCACTTATTTTCCCAAGGGCTGGTCCTAAAGCTTGCCAGTAAGAAAGGTGGGAGGTTGCCACATCAGTGAGAAGTGGTGATGAAGCTTGTAGATGGGATTGGTGAGTTTTGTATGCAGGTCTAGAAGTTAGCTATGTGGGGTTTTGGTAGAACTCTGAAGAGGAAACCATTCTATGGAAAAACTGTTCCAGGCCTTATCCAGTTACTGCTAACTCTGCTTTTGAGTAGGAACTAGGTTCTTTAAGTTCTTGTAGTTCTGACTATTGGGAGTTTTACTCTGTTGTATACTTTGGTAGGTGGGGGTATTCTTGGATGGGAAATGACTTTGTTTTTTAACACCCAAGTTTAAGTAGATTTTCATTATTGTAACCTCTATCCAATGCAGAATAAACTATTGTTACTCTTTGGCTAAAGAATTCTTCCATGATGGCAGTTGTGGAAGGCTGGGAGGCTTGGTTTGGAATGTGCCAAGGTCATGTCTGTTTCTTCTGGAGTGCTAGCTGTCTGCCAGAGCCCTGCCAGATGGCTCTGTGTCACAGTAGAATGTGAATTACAATTCACTGGGCAAAATGTAACTTAAGTTATCCCTTACTCAGCCTGTTCTTTAGCTTTCCCCTTATGAAAAGGGGAGTAAGTGCTGATCGCAGGGAAGGAAATAATAGGTATAATCTCTACTGAAGATTAACATCCTCTGCCCACAAGAAGAGCTATTGAAATGTCAATTCCATTCTATGCCACTAACATTTATCCTACCCCTGTTAAGTGAGAGTTACTGTGCTGGGTGTTGTGGGATGTGAAGCCAAGGCTGTTGAAAGGAGTCGCAGAGCAGCATCTCCCCTCTTATGGCTGATTTCTTAATGAGAGAAATGGCTCTTCTTTTTTTTTTTTTAAACTGCAGAGTAGATTGTGGCAATGTTAATCATGTCAGAAGTCTAGAGAAACAGATTCTCTTGCAATAGAATCTAATCTATGCCTGCTTTCTCACGTGCCTCGTTTTTCAGAATGGCAACATCACAGAGCTCCTCCTGAAGGAAGGTTTTGCCCGCTGTGTGGATTGGTCGATTGCAGTTTACACACGGGGTGCAGAAAAGCTGAGGGCGGCTGAGAGGTAAGGTCTGTCGGGGAAGCCTTCCAGCCAAGGATCTTGGTAGGGATCTTCAGGGGAAGAAATCTAGGGATCTTCTCTCACCCATCCATGTCAGTGTAAAGGATTAGGGAAATTCCAAAAGAGGCCAGGATCTCAGAGAGGAGTGGCTTACTTATAAGTCTCCAGGTTCAGTCTAATTCAGTGCTGTATACCTAGGGCCTAGATTTTTCACTCAGACATTATTCTTCACCTGACTTGCTTTTTTAGCGTTTTCGGTGCACTGTTTCTCCAAGACCCTCACTTAAATTCCAGGTTTTAGGCATTTGAAATGAAATAAACTTGAGGCTTATTTGAGGACAGTGAAATAGCTTATCAGCTACTTCCCGGCATACAGGCTGGAGCCAGGCATATGATGGAAAGATAGAGCCGGTGGGTCCCCAAACAGAACTATCCAATGTTGTTGTGAGGCCTGATGCCCTAATTTATCTAACAGTATGTTGTAGTTATAAATGCTAATGCAGCTGTGAGGTGTTTTTGGCTAGGTGCCTCATGGTTAAAGCAGATGTAGCAATAACTGATTTCCAGGCAAATGATAGTTGGATATTGCCAAGATCAGTGGCTGTTTCAAAATGTTTCCAGGTATATAGGTGAACTTGATGCTCCTGATGGGGCAGATGGAAGAAAATGAAGCAGGTAGATGAATAGAGATGATGTTCTCAAAGTCCCAGCAACTGTCTCTCAGAATACATTTAGGTAGAAGGCCAGGACCATTAGTGACAACATTCCACTCAAGCCTGTGTGGCTTATTTCAGAGTCATAAGACTATAACGGTCTTGATAACTTCACATTTTTGCCTTTGAGGTGCACAGCTAGGAGATGTGCAAGAACGTGAATTAAATGACTGTATTTCCCCTTTGCTAGCTCTTTTACAGCTTTCTGTACCTGTAAGCAGAAATACTTGGGATTTTTTATCTGGGCCATTTGATATGGCCTGCCTGACAAAGGTAGACTGATTGAAAAAACACAATGGTTGTACAAATTGTCTAGTATTTTTATGTTCCACAATTAAATTCAAAAGATACAATACCCTTATCAAGCACAGCGTTCCAGATACCTCTGATTATTTCATGATGCTCAATTTTTTTATTGTTGTTCAGAAAATCCTGTAAGTCTGTTATTCTAAATACTGTTTTGGTTGGTAGTTCTTTTTGCATTCTTTAAGTTCCTGCCTCTCTCTGAAGAAAGTGAGTTACAGTGACAGTAGTTTCTACGTGTTTTATAACATCTATAAGAGATTTTTAAGAGTGCTCATCATTAAAAAACAGGCTTAGACCAAGGAATGCAAATCATGTTTCAATGATATGATTACTTGCCTGTTGTTTTGCATGCTGTGTTATAGACTTGCTTGCATTGTTGGTAAATCTGTATTGAAGTAGTTCACGT
Source organism: Phocoena phocoena (assembly GCF_963924675.1). Classification (NCBI taxonomy): domain Eukaryota; kingdom Metazoa; phylum Chordata; class Mammalia; order Artiodactyla; family Phocoenidae; genus Phocoena; species Phocoena phocoena. The sequence continues at coordinate 81,978,516 of NC_089227.1, forward strand.
GCTTCACAACTACTACATGCTGCTTTTAAAGGTTGCAATACTGTTTTCAGAAATAATAGTTTAATAGTCCCTTTCTCCTCCATCCATTTATTTCTCAATAAATACTTTGACAGTTTTTTACTGATATATAATATATGTGTGTGTGTATATATATATGATTAAAAAGAAAATCTTTGCACATATTCCCTTTCCCTCTCTTAATCTGACTCAAAAAAATGTCTCCTGGGCTTACTACTCTAAAACAAATTTCTGCCAGCATGATTTTTTACCTTTTGGCAGTGAAATTCTATTGGATTTTTGTCCATTTTTCATAATCATTAGTTGCACTAGAGTGACAATTTTGTTCTTGTTTTCCACATGGGCTTTGGGTTGCTGACAACCTTTTCATAATTCAAATGGAAATTGAGCAGGCCTATGCTTTTTAAAAAATATATTTGTTAGATGTGTGTGTTCTCCCTCCCATTTAAGAGAGTAGTTGCTCTGTGTTCGTCATTCCAGCGCCTGGCATTTAGTAATAGCTTAGGAGGTACTTGATAAGCCAAAAGAGCTAATTATTGAGGTGGACTTGTACTGTCCAGACTCAGAAAAGTGTACACCCAGACCTCAGCCTATCAGCCATGGGTTTATGGTATATATGCATCTTGGATAGTTCCAGTTGCTGTACAGTTTTTCTTGTGGCTGTCATGCTTTGTTCAGGTTTGATTGGCCGTTTCTACTGGGTGCCTTGTCTATGAGATAGGGTAGGATTCTGTGCTGTTTGCTCCTGTGGTGATGGTGGGTTCCATTGCTGACCTAGTCCATCTGAGTGATTTGCATCCTTGCTTTGTTGCCAGGTTTGCCAAGGAGCGCAGGCTGAGAATATGGAGAGACTATGTGGCTCCCACTGCTAATTTGGACCAAAAGGACAAGCAGTTTGTTGCCAAGGTGAGTCATTCTCAGCATCTGGAGATGCATTGTGGAGGATGTCAGGCTAGTGATAATACAGAGCTCTGAATAATCAGTCAAGAGCTGAAGCATTTCTATTTTAGGCAAACCACTGCATGGCTTGCATGGATGTGTGTGCATGATTGCATGCACGTGTGTATTTATTGTAGCGGACTCAGAAGCCATAAGAACTTAAATTTCTTGCCTTGAATTTGCATAACTTCATTAGAAGTTCATGGGTTAAAGTAGACATTGACCCCTTGAAATGTCTCTTATATTCTGGAGGTTCTGTCCATTTAGCAAATGACATTCTCTTAGATTTCTCTTTTCTTTTTTTGGCCATGCTGCATGGCCTGTGGGATCTTAGTTCCCACCAGGGATTGAACCTGGGCCAATGGCAGTGAAAGCACTGAGTCCTAACCACTGGACTGCCAGGGAACGCCCTCTCTTAGATTTCTTATGCCCAAGTATATATGACTTCAAATTTCTCTCCTTTCTGTTTTGGGACTCTTGTGGATTTGAACTTTTTCTAATGTGATGTGTTTTGTGGTTTTTTTTAATTTAATTTTTATTTTTTATACAGCAGGTTCTTATTAGTCATCCATTTTATACACATCAGTGTATACATGTCAATCCCAATTGCCCAATTTATCACACACCCCCCCCACCCCCCCCCCCCACGTGGCTTCCCCCGCTTGGTGTCCATATGTTTATTCTCTACATCTGTGTCTCTATTTCTGCCCTGAAAACCAGGTCATCTGTACCATTTTTCTAGGTTCCACATATATGCGTTAATATACGATATTTGTTTCTCTCTTTCTGACTTACTTCACTCTGTATGACAGTCTCTAGATCCATCCACGTCTCTACAAATGACCCAATTTCGTTCCTTTTTATGGCTGAGTAATATTCCATTGTATATATGTACCAGATCTTCTTTATCCATTCGTCTGTCGATGGACATTTAGGTTGCTTCCATGACCTGGCTATTGTAAATAGCGCTGCAGTGAACATTGGGGTGCATGTGTCTTTTTGAATTATGGTTTTCTCTGGGTATATGCCCAGTAGTGGGATTGCTGGGTCATATGGTAATTCTATTTTTAAGTTTTTAAGGGACCTCCATACTCTTCTCCATAGTGGCTGTATCAATTTACATTCCCACCAACAGTGCAAGAGGGTTCCCTTTTCTCCACACCCTCTCCAGCATTTGTTGTTTGTAGATTTTCTGATGATGCCCATTCTAACTGGTGTGAAGTGATACCTCATTGTAGTTTTGATTTGCATTTCTCTAATAATTAGTGATGTGTTTTATTGAGGGCTCTCCACTGATGTGTCCTGGGATGGATTTCTCTGATGTGAACTAGAGCTACTGGGTAGATTGTTTGGGTCCAGCAGGAGTGCTGTAGAAGTGTTTTTTCCTTCATTGTGGGGTTTGGTACCTTGAGTGTTAGAACCTGTAGTAGACCTCACTTTCCCAAAATTGCTAGTGTTTTTAACTGTTTGTTAATTTTGGCAAGACATAATGGAAGCTTTGTCTTTATGGACTTAAAGTGGTTCAATATCCATATCCTTGAGCTTGAGAAGTGGCTGTGCTAAAAATGTCTAATAGTGAGTTTAAGATGCAAAGCCACTAGGTGGCACTGTCAGTCTGAAAAATCCTGGAATGCTTTTTCTTAGAATGGTAAAATTTTAACAAGTCTCCGAGGAATTGGCTGAATTTCTTCACTTTCTTTTTTATGATGCCCAAAGTAGTAGGTCACAGAATGTTCAAGCGGCCCCTTCCCTCTTCTGGTAGATGGTCTCTAAGCACCTGTAAGAGTAAGTATAATCGTCACTTTTAGTGGACATTAGTGGGAGGAGCCCCTGGTTGGATACTCCCTATGCATCTTCCACATCTTGATGAAGATCAGAATGGACCCCTGCTTCTTTGTGTGAGGACCATACTAGTTTGGGAACTTGGGCATGGCTGCTCTGCCTAACTGAAACTTACTTGGTGTGTTTATGTTTCCTATAATCTGTTCTAAAGACTACACTGCACAATGAAAGGATGATAATTCACTCACCAAGGAGGCAGGCCTTCCATTTTTCACCATCATCACTTTGGGCATCTGTGATATTAGTGATGTAGATGACCCTTGGGAGGGTCTCATTATCCTGTACTGTCCCTAGCAGCCCCTCCTCAGTTGAAATTGAGTTTGTAGAGAAACCTAGAAGATTTTGAAGGGTTTTTTGGCCTTTGCAGGTTGGGGAACCTAAGGCATTGCTGAAGAAAAATTCTTCAGCTAAAGGATTAGACAATTGAGTCAGTGGCTTTGCATTTATCTTGAATATGATTTTATTGATAACTAGAAAAAGGAGAGCTTTAGGACATTTATAGGACACTTCTTCCATTTTAAAAAATCCAGGATCCCAGAATCTATGTTTTGTCTTTTTTGTTTTAAAACAGGGTGAGGCATTTTTTTTGCTTTTGTTTTTAATTACAATGAAGTTTTATTTGTTACAATGCCAGAGTAGAGGAGATTGCCTCCAAAAGCCAACTGATTAAGGATCCTGTAGTATCCTAAACATAAATTTAGGTCATTTGGATATAGACTTGTTCAGAGAGTAGAGAGAAAAAGGTGTTTATAGGTAGATAAATGGTTTTTGAAACTTACTGAATTTTGGAAATTCTTCAGCCTTATTTTTGTTTTTAAGACAGGAAAAAACATAAAAAAGAAGGAAAAACACTCATACTAGATGGAATTACTATGGCACAGGCTTTTTTTTTTTTTTTTTTTAAAACAAAGTTGATCATACCGTCAATCTCGGAGGTTGGCAAACTATGGCCCACGGGCCAGATTTGGCCCGTCACTTGTTTTTGTGTGGCCTGTGAGCTGAGAATGGATTTTACGTAGAAAAAAAATTTCTGTGGCACATTGAAATAATATGAAATTCAAATTTCAGTGTCATGAGTAAGTTGGCACATAGCCATGTCTGTTCGTTTACATATTGTCTAGAGCTGTTTTTGTGATACGATGGCAGAGGTGAATGGTTGTGACAGAGACCATATGGCCTGCAAAGCCTAAAATATTTGCTATCTGGCCCTTTACCGAAGAAGTCTGCTGACCTTTGATCTATACCAGTCCTACTCAGAGTACCTTGATATGATATAAGGAGCTTGAGCCAGAATGTAAACCAAGGCATTGCTGCTTTCATCAAGAAAATCTTGCTACAGAAAAAATGTTCTCGGTGATGTAGTTGATTTATGTTCTCCTACAAGTGCCTTATCTCATTGCAGACTGGCAGCAACTTTTGAATAGTCCTGACTTGTATTCCTTTGTATATAATTTTTAAGTTTGTAAGTTTTTATTTTTAACACATAAACATTTTTAAAGAACTCTAGGGTCTTCTTAAGAAATGTACTGTCTGGGGGCTTCCCTGGTTGTGCAGTGGTTAAGAATCCACCTGCCAATGCAGGGGACACGGGTTTGATCCCTGGCCCGGGAAGATCCCACATGTCGCGGAGCAACTAAGCCCATGCGCCACAACTACTGAGCCTGTGCTCTAGAACACGTAAGCCACAACTACTGAACCCACGTGCCACAACTACTGAAGTCTGTGCTCCTAGAGCCTGCGCACTGCAACGAAGAGCAGCCCCTGCTCGCAGCAACTGGAGAAAGCCTGCATGCAGCAACGAAGACCCAATGCAGCCAAAAATAAATAAATAAATAAATAAAATTTAAAAAAAAGAGTGGTGACCTCCCAAAACAACACTGCAAAGGCTGAGTCACTTTAAAAAAAAAAAGGAAAAGAAAAACAGAAATGTACTGTCTGTTTCCCTCTCCCTTGAGGCAGCCATTTATGCAAACATTTTTAAAGAACTCTATTCTCTGCTTAAGAAATGTACTGTTTGTTTCCCTCTCCCTCGAGGCAGCCATTTTCAACTCTTTGCTAATCCATGTCTTGGAATAAAATGTTACATTGCTCACTCTTGATTTTTCAGGCATAACCCCTTTTCCTTCACACCATGGAAGGTGAAGATTTAGTTTTTTCACACATGGGTGTGCATGTATTTTTCTGTATGCCTTCTAACAGGACTATACCATAATTCTGGCTCAGTTAATATTCAATGTTTACTTTGTAAATGCTAATCACTTCCGACCCATATAGCATATTATGAATACTTTTCATTTCCTGCATGATTTTTTGTTTTCCCTGGAGGTAATAATTATTTTAAAATTTATGTATATATCTTTCTCATACATATTAATTCAACCCCCACATTCTGGCTGTCTAAATCTCTTCTCAAGACATTGATTCAGTCTGTTATCCTTTATCTTTTTCAATACTACTTTCCAGGAGCCTTGTAACCTGTACCAGCCTGGATTAGTTCTTTTTTTTTCTTTTATAAAGCTGTCATCTTTCGATTTCTTTACCATTATCCTGAGTTTTTCTTTGCCTCTCTCCTGGATTGGTACTATGTTTGCTGGATCTTTTGGCTTCTTTATGATTTACTACTTTATTTCGGTGGCACACATTCTGTAGCTTCTTGGGAAAAGAGTGCTTGGTAGGTAAATTTTTTGAGACCTTTCATATCTACTCTGTTATTACACATGATAGTTTAGGTGGGTATAGAATTTTATGTTAGATGTTATTTTCTTTTAGAATTATGAAGTCATTGCTCCACTGTCATTTATCTATTGGAGTTTTTTTTTCCATGTATTTTAGTGGTCTGATCTCTCATCCTTATGATATATTTTTTATTTCTGTAAGCTGTTAGCAAATTCTTCTTTATTCTGAAATTTCACAATGATGCTCTTTGTTTACCCATGTGTGAGCACATTGTGGTTTAATTTTTAGTCCTTTATGTCTGTGAATTTAAACTATTTTGTTGTTGATTTCCATCTAGTTTATCTGCTCTCTGTTTTTCTAGAATTCCTGTTTGGATGTTTGAATTCGTGCACTAGTCTTATAATTTTTTCTTAATATTTTCCATCTTTTTGTCCTTTCTTTCTAGATATATTCATATATGTCTCTCACCTCTTCTATTAGACATTTCATTTATGATATTATATTTTAATTTCTAAGAGCTTTCTTTGTTCTCTGAATGTTTCTCTTATACTGTTTAAAAAATAACACGTAATACTTATTTCAGAGATGAATATCATCTGTTAGGTTTTTGAGGAATTAATAATAATTTTTTGAAGATTTTTTCTCTCCCTGCATAGTCTTTGTTGTCTAAGTTGTTTTTAATTCTCTTTGGTTATTTTGATCCCTTATTTTCCGTATTAGAGGCTTTCCTCAGATATGTGGTGATCCTTGGTTGTCTCTCTCAAAGAATTAGGTATTCAACCCTGGCTTAGGAGCAATGAGCATGTATGGGATTTAGGGTATACATCTTGAAATCCAGGTGCTTCTTACATAGATTTTAAACCAGTCCTAGTTTTGGGCCTTATTTTCATCCCCCCTTGAGATTCCTGATTTGATAGTTTCTTACTCTTGGGTAGGGGAAGTCTGCAGTATAAATCAGAAAGGCTATTTTCTTTTCTCACCACTAGCTCAGGATTTAGCTTTTGTGAGTCTGTGGAGTCAGTTACCACTCATCCCTCTGCTTTCCAGCTTCCAGGTTTTGTTGCTATATTCTTCTCTCCCATTATCTTTGTCCTTTTGGGCTTTTGGCAAACAACAAAACAAAACAAAATAAAAAACAGCCCCCCAAACCCTTTATTTTTGTGTAGAGTTATTTAGGGAGAGTAACAAAATAAATATTTGCACTTGCTTTAGTTCACAGTGTTCCATTATAAGGCTGCATCATAATTTATTTAACTAGTCCCCAGTAAGTTATTACGTAGTTTATCACGTTTCCATTTTTTAGAAAATGGAATAAATCTCTCTGTAAATGGCAGTTATTTCCTTAGGAGTATTTTGGAGGATATTTGCTCCCCAGGAATGGTAACTAGTGTATATCCCATGTATGTTCAGTTTCTAATATGTTGTAGAGCAGAGCTTGAACAACTTTTTCTTAAAGGACTATATAGTAAATATTTTAGGCTTTCTGGGTCATACAGTCTCTTTGCAATTACTCAATTCTGCCACTGTAGCAAGAAAACAGCTGTGGGTGATATGTAAATGATGGGCGTGGCTGTGTTCCACTAAAACTTTATTTACAAGAGTAAGTGGTGGGCCCTTGGCCACAGTTTACCAAACCCTGTTGTAGAACATAGGATATCAGCATTAAATGTAAAAGGGAAAATGATCTGTATTTCTTTTCACAAGCTAGAACCCAGCTGCAGTTTTGTAGTCATTTTGCCTAATTTAAAACATTTGTTAATGACAAACTTCTCTTTCAAGGAAACCTTAAAAGGTCCTAAGCACGTGCCTTGGGCCTTCCCTAACATAGTCTGACAGTCATGCAAGTTCTCGCTGAAGGATTCTGCTCTGAGCCTGATGTGACCCTAAGGCCTGAACAAATAGAGTGACTGCTGAAGAGAGGACCACTCTCTCCCAGGAGTTAATTGTACAGGGAACAGCTAAATAGCCTGCAAAGCCTGCTAAAGGTGACCTGTGAACTCTTTAACCAGGTGCCTCTGGGACCCTCTGGGTGACTTCTGGAACTGATGCAAAGCTGTAGGTTGGAATGTTGGCCGAGAGTCTCACTTCTGAGAAATTTGAAACTCAACAAAGTATTCTCTGGATACATGTGGCACTGAAAGACTGGTTTCCATTCTCTGCTTAAGCAGCTTCTCTTCTTAAGGAAGGAGATGCTAGGGAGGGCTATCCTCGTCTCTCCAGGTTAGCAGAGAGGAATGTTCACTTCACAGCGATTAGCTGAGCCTACTTGAGACTTTGTGCCTGTCGTGGCTTGCCAGTTTCCTGCCTGCCTTCCCTGTGGCGTTTTAGCTGATCTGTGCTGTTGGTAGCCATATGGCCCCTTGAGCACATGGCTTGGCTTCCCTGTCCCTGCTGCTGGATGCTTGGGCCTTGCAGATTTCACAGACCTGAATAACACTTGGGGGTGGGGAGAGGGGTGGAGTCTTCTCACTGCCCGGCCTGGTAAGATAGAGGCCGCTAGCTTGGTTCTCTGTACCAATTGATTGCTTAACCAACAGAGCCCCACACTAGGTGCTTTGAGAAGATGCAAAAGAATGAGAAGTGGTTCCCATTCTCAAGGAGCTTATTACCCTTCAGGGCTTCATCCGGGAGATAACCCTAAGTAGTTAACTGTGTGATATTGTTGGCCATGTCCAGTTTTGGAGGTCAGGTTATAAGCTATCCATGGATGCAGTGGATTCTAGTACTTATTTGGTTTGGCCCTGATGATTTTTTGCTGTGCAAAAATGTCATAGCTTTGAATGGAGTTCATTATCATGTCTCTCTGAGATGGTTTTTTTTTGTTTTTGCGGTACGCAGGCCTCTCACTGTTGTGGCCGCTCCCGTTGCGGAGCACAGGCTCCGGACGCACAGGCTCAGCGCCCATGGCTCACGGGCCCAGCGGCACGTGGGATCTTCCCGGACTGGGGCATGAACCCGTGTCCCCTGCATCGGCAGGCAGACTCTCAACCACTGTGCCACCAGGGAAGCCCTCTGAGATGGTTTTTAAGCAAGGATATTTAGTAATTTTGGCTAGACTTTTATATTCCTATTTGGCAACGTGGAGAGAACAAAAAATACTAGCTACTTCCTTGACCCTTTGTCATATGGCTTTCAGATGAAAAGGAAGTTCTGGGGATGGTCTGGCTAGGAAGGTGGCCCCTCCTATACCAAAACGAGGTCAAGACTTGGTTTGTAGCCTAAGTTAGCAAACTAATTTGCTGATAAGAAAATGATTGAATTAGGAAAGACTTGTAAACATTTACCTAGCTTTTTAAATTGAGACTTTATTTTTAGAAGAGTTTTAGATTTACAGAAAAATTAACAGATACTACGGAGTTCCCACATTAACCCCTTTCACCACTCCCCCCCAGCTTCCCTTATTGTTATCTGACATGATTATGGCACATCGATCGTAAGTAGTATATCAGCATTGATACGTTATTATCAACTAAAATTACTTTCCCTCTAATGTCTGTTTTCTGTTGCAGAATCTCATCCTCAATAGCACGCTAAATTTAGTTGTCATACCTCATTAAGCTCCTCTTGGATTTGATGGTTTCTCAGATTTTCTTTGCTTTTGATGACCTTGACAGTTACGAGGAGTATGGGTTGGGTATTTTGTGGGCTGCCCCTCTGTGGGAATTCGTCTGATGCTTGGCTTCCTTTTAAGTACCCCTTAAGGTGTCCAGTTTGTTGGCTTGCGCTTAGGTGCCTAGGGGTATTTGCATCAGAAAGTGGCGCTTTGTATTGTGTGAGGACAAAGGGTGGCAGCTGTGCTGTTCTGGGGGCTGGGGAAGGGATCTGTGCAGTGAGCCCCGGCCATTGCTGTAACTGGGTGGGGTGCTCCGTATTTCCCCCACTTTGGTGTTGTTTCACTAGTGTTTCCAGGATTAGCTTGGGGAGAACAGACCTGGCAGACAGCCTCGGGGAGCAGGAGAGGCAGCCGGATGTCAGTAGAAAGGGTGTTTGGTGTCCCATTTCCAGTGGCCCCATCGAGGGCGCTCGCTGGTGGTGCCTGAAGGAGCCCTGTTTGGGCTGATGTTCCTTTTCTTCCTATCTGGTACTGATAACTTAGGCAGCTTTGGGAGCACTGGTGGTTATGTCTGGGGACTCTTCTGAGGGTCTCTAGCTCAGGAGGCTGTTGTCGGCTCTTTCCGTTCATTGCATGGATGCCGCAGGGTTTTTACAAGCTGAGCAGCAGCAGCCCTTTGCATCCAGAGCGCAGCACTGTGGATGGGCTCCGCAGATGGGGAGTGTGGCAGGAGGCCAGGGTGAGGGATGGACGTCCCTTGCCCCTGGCAGCACGCTGCCATTCTCCTGACTTTTGGCAGCCCTTAGTCTGCGTGTGTCATCAAGCCATTCATTTTTCCTTTTACAGTTGAGGTCTAAGAAATGGGGAGGGAATTGGATTTAGGGCATATATCTCAAGTCCAGCCAGTGACCTTTTTTTCTGTGTTGATTCTGCTCTTGGAGCGTGTGGTAGGGTAGGGTGTGTGTGTGAGTGTGTGTGTGTGTGTGTGTGTTTTGACTAGGGATCAGTAGCTTGTGGAGAAAGTAAGCGATGATGTGGGCATACTTCAGAATGTCCTGATGAAAAGCACCGTCAGAAATATTACTGTTATAAATGTGGTCTGTGATGGTGCTGACGAGCAGGCTTTGGGTAGTAATCTGCTCTGCATTTTACTTATTGCACAGCGTGTGACTGTAACTACTATTTTATTGTTTCTTCCATGTCTCTGCCCAGGAGCTGCTTGTTCTCCGGACAGTAATGACACAACTTACAGAGGAATAAAACACCATAAACCACACACACACACACACACACACACACACACACACACACACACACACACACAGAGACACGCACGCTCACACCCCTTCAGAAGGGCAGACCTCGTTTAGCTGGCAGCGTCAGTGTACAGTTCCTGAAGAGGAGGTTGCTAATCAGGGAGATGCCGAGCAGAGTCTGCTGCTGAGGCCTGAAATTTACAGCTCCAAGAAGCCGTTTGCTGCTGCCGCGGCTGCTAACACATCATAAGGGGTGACGAATCCCAGTAACTTGTCACCGGGGTATGCTTAGATCTTCGCATTCTGTAATCAGGGGATGAAGGTGCGAGCACTGTGACACTTTCCCTGGTTGTATTTCTCTCCGAGCATGACTAGGGAGTAGAGAATGTCTAGATATTTCTCATGTCTTGATTACAGGAAGCTTCCCTATGTTTTTGGCAATTGACGATTTAATAGGAGTTAGTTTTGCAGTGAGAGGAATGTGTAGCTCGGTCCATCATTGAGATTTAGGAAATACTGTGATGTGCGTGCACTTGAGGTGCCTGCTGATTACTGTATCTGTTGGGCAGTGGTCCTGTATTTTTGAGGGAGGAGCAGTATTGATTTGCTGTATGAGCTGTTTTGCTTGGTATGGCTTTGTGGAATTTTTGGTTTGAAGGTGGGATAGCAGTATAGCACATAGCATGGATACCTCGTGGCCCCCTCCCCTACCCCCATGTGCTGTAATCCATGTCATACAAATGTGGGATTTTGAAGCATAGGGAGAGCATTAGCTGAGGTCTTTTTCTTTTGGTCAGTTGGCCAAGCCACTGCTGCTGTCTTTAGGGAGTGAGAGGGAGATTCCATTATGATGGGCATTTTTACTTGGCATTAATGTGTCTAGGTGATAATGGGAACAAGATGTACTCTATTTTTTGCAATTACTGAGTCTGTGTTCTCGGTTATACCTTCTTGGCTGTTTTTAAGATCTACACTTAAAATGTTTGGGCCTGGTGTAAGGGGCTCTTTGATTTGGAGGGTCCTATACACTTTGGCACCACTCATACCTAGGTGATCATTCCTGACCTTGACTTGGCCCTCTTGTGACCACACATCATGCTTTTGATTATCCTTGGACTTCACTAAGGTTTTCTGGTCAGATGAGTTTTGGATTCTGGCTGTCTGAGTTTTAGCATTAGCCTTTATGTGACTCTCAGATCTATGAAAAAGGTTATAGCAGAATGGCTGTGGTTATTTGAGCCTGTTTTTTTTTTCCTGCATTCAGATTTGCAAGTTAATCTTAGACATAGTTGAAAATTAAAAATAATTACCCCCTCTCCTAATCTACATGGCTCTTTCTCAGACTCTTTACTGCTCTTTTGGCCCTGGCCTGTTTTTCTCTACACTGCTTCCATTACTTACCGTGTTAAAACCCCAGGATGTCTTCCCATCCACGAGTGGTAGTCAGCCATCCATGGACTTATAGCTTGATTCCAGCTGTCATCTTTCTTTTTTCTTCATTCATTCTGTTTGATGGCGCTTTCCTCCTGCTATTTCCTGTCATGTAAAATTTCTCACTTGGTTTTGCTTTTTGCTCCTTCTTCAGATTGTCCCTTAAATTACTCTTTACTCTTTTTTTGTTTGTGGTTGGCTGGTTCTCTGGAAAAGGTAGAGACTAGCCACTTTTGCAGGAGTCTGCAAATAAATGGGTATATTCTGTTGTAAAAGGTTGTGAGCCTTCCAGGGAATAGTTAGTGAAGGCTCTTTTAGGATACTTACCAGTGTGATACCCACCACAGCAAAGGAGAGGCTGGCTCCTTTTGTTTCACATATCAAAAGAGGAAGGGAATTTTGCAAGTCTACACTCACGGGGCAGCTGACCCCAGTAGTTTGTTCAGCTACCTGTTTGCTCCTGTTGGGGTCTGATTGAAGCCTAGGAGAGTTAGTTTTGGTTCTGTATACAGTGACTGTGTTTTGTAGTCTATAGCTACCTCATAGCAAAGTGTTACTTGCAAAAAAATCCAAACAGCCTTGTAACAACAGGTTCTGAATATAATTGGGTGAATTGTAGACTGCTGGCTGAATTATGAGGTCTAGTTACAACCCTGATGTGGTCCTAGTCTGGTTTCAATGGAATTTTATTCTCTACACATTGGTGGAGTGTTCTAATAACCTCCACAGAGGAATATTTGTGCTTTTGCCCTTGAATAGATATCCTCGTAAACTACCCCAGATTGGGAGTTAATCATTGGCTGAGAGTGGGGTCCAGTGTTACTGACTTTGGGTTCCAAAACAGAGATGCCCATAGTAGTGCTCTGAAAAGGAGGCTTTCAGAGTAGTTGAAGTAATATCTTAGCAATTTAATGTTTCTGCTGGTGAGATTAACAGCTAAGCATCTCCTTTCGCACGCTGAGATGACAATTCTTTTTGCCCTTCACTTGCCTTTGATTTTTCTGCTCTGCATTGGGGCGTCCTATTTTGGTTCTTTCTCATCTAGTGCTGCTACCTTCTTCTAATCCAGCCCTTGCCTCTTTTCCTAGAATCATGTTGTGATAGGCATTTTGATTGTAGCTTAGAACCTGTTTCAAGGAAAATCTTCAATAGCACGTAGAGACTGGATTTCCAGTTCGTAAGCTTTGTAGTTAACCACAAATCTTGGTCAGGGCAAAAGATTTAAAAAAAGCTTGCTGTCTTTATGAATGACACAGATCCTGCCTCGATGAGAAGTCACCATCTCTTTGGGGGCTGATAATTATAGGATAGTTTTCTTCAACATTGTTGTACCATAAAGAAAGATATTGGATCTACCCCAAATGGCTCTTGATCTCATCCTTCTTCCTGTAACTGGGTGTGCCTTGCTCCTTAGCATGTGTGCTATGAGATTTGGGCTATCAAGGCAACATTTAAGCATTTTTGCCTTCTCGCCCACAGGTGATGCAGGTGCTGAATGCCGATGCCATTGTTGTGAAGCTGAACTCTGGGGACTACAAGACCATCCACTTGTCCAGCATCCGACCACCGAGGCTGGAGGGGGAGAATACACAGGTGAGATGAGAAAAGCAGCAGAGCCTCTTTTCCAAAACCAAAGGGGAGGAGGTGGAGAATTAGTTAGATGTGGTCCATGTGTGGGAGAATGCTAACGGACAAGTAGTGTAAATCGCCAAAGTATTATTTCCTAGCATTTGCAGCCTAGCTGCTATTGGGCAGGTCTCAATGTCTCCTGAACCACACTCACTACTCTCCTTCATTTTCGATGGGCCCTGTTGGCATTCCTCCCTAAGGGGCTTGAGAGGAGTTAAGGTTGGTATATGTTAGGTGGTAAATGAGTCTTGTTTATTAACGAGATCTTATTATCTGAGGATAAGGGGAAGAAAAGATCTATGTCTCACTTGCATGATAGTAAGGCTTGTTCTGCTGGTCATTTTGATTTGATCTGTACGTTTTTGCTCTAGGAAGAAATGAATCTTGGTATATATATTATCTGGGGCCACCTACTCATCTTTTCCAAGTGGTAACTAGAATTATTAGCTGTACTGTTTCTTGCTGTTTGTTGGATCTTTTGGCAGCAAGGGTGCTTGCCTAGCCAATGTGTATGATTTTGGTATGTCAACTTTGAGAAATTATGTTTAGGCTGAAAACTGCAGGCAGTTTTGTTTCAAATTCTGTGGTCATTTTCTTTCCATTGTTATGTTATAAGAGGTTGGGGAAAGGGATTGTGGTTGAACTTCTTTGTTTGTCTGGCTGTCTTGTTTTTACAGACATCTTTTTAGCCCCTGTTTTTGCCTTCTGATAACTAAAGTGTGTAACTGTGTCGATTGGTTATAGAACTGGGTCCTCAGTGAGAGCCGGTGCCACAGGCAAATTGAACAGTGTGGTTGAAGTTAGTGCTGTGTGGCTTTTTAATGTATCCCTTTTGTAGTTCTAGAGACTTGAAATTTGCTTTTCTGATGTTTTGCACGTCTTGGTGCATTCATGAGTTGAAATTCAGGCCCTGTTTTCATTTGTGTGAGAGTTTAGAGACAGCCCATAAGAGTCAAATGAAAATATTGTGATTGTCTTTTGAGTCAGATCATGCGTAAGAAACCCATACAAGATGGGTTCTTTGAATGTCTGGCCAATCAGTTCATCTCGACCCCCAACCCCCCAGCCTTTTCTTTCCCACAGAGGAGGCAATTTAATGCAGCAAGCAGGATTGTGGTAAGGTTGAGAATGTAAATGCACGAAAGCCTAGAAATGCCAAAATAAGGTTCTCTCGGTAACTGTAGCTCTGCCTCATTGCACAGAGTAAATACACATGTCCAGTTTTGTCAGCGCTGGGAGTAGTCCACAGTTCTGCATCTGTGCCATGCAGTTGGAATTAAGGAGACTCAGTAGCTGAATTTTAAGCAGTTTTTAGGGGCGTGGGGGAGTTATAGCTTAGGTCTGACGATAGCAAGTTTTCTGGAGTAAGAACTAAACTACCACTGAGAAGTTTTCGTTTTTCTTGGATCCTTTGGAACTCCTCAGGGGGTAATGGATGGATTTCCCTTAGCCTAGCGGATGACAAAAGTTGTTGGAATACATCTCCCAGTTTAGGCAGGATCACGTTTATAGAATTTCTTCTTCTTTACCAAGGTAGGTTATCTCTTATTTGTTAGACTTCTGTTCACTCCTGAGATCTTACTCCATTTTAAGAAAGTTCTCAGTGAGTCTCAGCTCTAAGAGTCAACATATGGCTTTTGAGTGAAATGAAGAATGATTTCCCTTATTTGTTCATTAAATTCCTTTGGAAGATTTTAATGAGGGTCACATAAGAAATTAATATAATACACTTTGAGTACAGTGGTGGTGGGTGCTGTGAAGAGCCCTGTTGTGGTGGGTGCTTGGGAAGTCTTCCCAGGAGCAGCTCGTATACCTCTTGAGTGCCCGCAGACGAGAAGTGAGCAGATGAGAGAAAGGGCACTCTAGACCAGCACTGTCCCATAATGCAAGCCCCAAATGCAAGCCCCAAATGTGAGCTCTGTGTGTTATTTAAAATTGTCTAGTAGCTATGTTTTAAAGAACATTAATTTTAATGCAGTTTATTTGACTTACTATATCCAAAACTGTATCATTTCAACATTTAATGAATGTAAAAAATTCATGAGATATTTTACTTTTATTTTTACTGTGTCTTGGAAATCTGATGTATATTTTATACTCGGATCTCAGTTCATCCTAGCATATTTCTAGGGCTCAGTAGCCACAGGTGCGTAGTGGCTACTGTCATGGACAGCACAGGTTTAGGAATTCAAATGAATAGGTTCATTGTCATTGATGAATACTTACTGGGTACCCACTTTGTACCAGATGCTACGCTGGGATTGCAGTGGGGAATAAACCCTCATGGAACTACTCTTATGGAACTTTAAAATCTAGTAGGGGAAATTCGCAAGTAATCACGTTTATGTCTTGTGTTATGAAAGGAAAGGTTAGCGTTTATAAGAACGCATAATCTGGGAAGGCTTCTTTGAGGAAGTGACTTTTAAGGCCTGAAGGCTGATTAGGAGTTAGCTAGGTAAAAAGTGAGGAGAAGACAATTTCTGACCGAGACAGCAGCAATGACAAGAACCGGGTGAGTTTGGGAATAGGGAATGGATGGCCTCTGTGGATGGTGCTTGAGTGGTGTGATGCCTGTGTGGTCCAAAATATGGGCAGGGCCAGATCATGCATGTCCTGTGAATATTCCCGGATACTCATGAAAAGAGAGAGAATGTGGGGCATGTGATGAACTGTGAGTAATATTGTATGACTGGAATAGAGGATACTTAATGCCAGGGGTTAGTAAGAAATGAGTTTGGGAGTTAGGCAGAGGCCACGTGTTGAAAACATGTCTGCCATGCCTTGTAGGCTTTTGTCTTGAACGATTTTAAGGGATGGCACCTTTTGGGTTTGAGTGTGCTTGTGTTGGTGGCTTTCATTTATAAAACATGAAAGTACTTTGCGTCTATAAAAGAAGATCATGCTAGATGAAAACTGATCTGTAGCGAGGGGTTCTGGTTTTGTTTTTGGTAAAGCTCATCTGGGGGTGAAAGGTATGAGGAAGGAGAGGCTGTGGATGTGGCTCCAGTAGCCTCTCACCCTGGAGGAGTCTTTCTACTTGAAGAATTCTCCCTGGAACCCTCACAATGAGTGGAGATTCTGCTCTCTGCTTACCTTAAAGAGATTTACAGTATGGGTGTAGGAATAGAAATCACCCAGAGATCCCAGTGAGGCTGTAACTATATGTGTGTAATGACTAGGCAAGCAGGAGTCCCCTTGGAGTCTTTGGTTTCCCTAGTGTTCTTTACTGTATACCAGCAGTTCCTATACTACAAGGGGAGTCCAGTCAAGTACTCAAGGCTTGGATGTCGGGAACTCTGTTAGGCCACATTGCACCCTTGTGCAGGTTAGACAAGGGTGCCCCTTCCTTCAGGCAGCCTCATGTCAGGGCACATGGCTTGGCAAGTAGAGTGGAGGCTGAATTTCAGCTCCCACTCTCCCTCGGTCCACTTGGCCAGGTGCCCTCGTGCACGGCACAATGTATACAAGGCGATGCGGCTGTCCTAGTTAGAACAGGGCTGATGGACTCTCCAAAGAAGATGTCGAGGGTATGTTTTGGGAATTGGGCAATGGTCTCGTACTCACAGAAACAAAGGATGCTTGACAGTTGTTTGGAGATGATGGAGGGACCGTGGAGGGTGCTGAATGAAACCCTCAGGAGATTGCCTTCTCTCGAATTTGGGGACATTTTGGGGGAGGGGGTGTCAGTGGCTTTGAAATGGAGAGAAAGTAACTTGGCAGCTTATGGTATTGGAGCTCATTCTACACAAAAGAACAGAGTGGGATAAGGTGCAGATTAAGGAACTGGAGGAGGAGATGAAGAGGGAGAGTCTTTGCATGAGCTTCCTCAGGGGCAGGCAGGTGGTGTGCAGAGACTCCTGCTGTGGGTGGGCCTCCCTACAAGCTCCCAGATGATGACCCAGTGGGTCTTGCCCTTCAGGTAAGAACGGGGAGGCTCTTTTAATGTTTATCTTCCCCCTACCCTAAAAATTAACGTGACATCAGCAAATACAGATCTTCTGAGACACCTTTGTATATTGTGGGGATAGTAGGGCAAATTGGATTTTCCTTTTTTTAAATACAGAGACAAATTCATTCTATTAAATTATACATGAAGGCAAGGAGGTTTTGCCCAAGGCTAACGGTGTACTTCCATTCCCCCCTTTTGGTTACTTTCTAATTGTAGCCAGAGGAAGGGCTCTGGACAAAACTGCACGATCAAAGGAACTGTTTGCATTCTAGGCAGCTCTTTTCCAGTAGCACCCGGAAATTCATGGGTTAGCGACGGCTCCCAGATTTTGGTTAGAGCCTGATTTGTTGCTGGAACATGTGACTGAGTTAAAAGCTAGAGTGTGTAGTATTTCCCTCAGAAGGAGTACAGTTGGATGTCTGATGCTGTTGATTCTGTTTCTGTGGCACCAAGCTTTTGGATTATTAGGGCGAATCCAGCGTCATCTCTTTGGAGATGTAGCTCCTTCAGGCTGAGATCCATTTTGGACACTGCTATGTGGCGCTCCTGTGACCCGAACATGTATCAGGGTTTCTCTAAAGGTGTAGTGTGTGTTATCCAGTTGTTTGCCACAAAGATACAAGTGCTAAATCTTGGAGAAAGGCTATGAGTTTTCTGAGCTGCTGCCTTAAAGGACATAACACATTGTGCATCTCAGGACTTCCTAGAGAGCTTTTGGCTTTGATCTGAAACTGGAAAACCTAGTGCTCTATTGCCCAGGGCCGCTGCTGGCTTTGTGTTACACTTGGAGTGTTAATGACAAAGGAAATGCAACCCCTGGGCATTTGATGAAGGGGCTGACTTATTTCCCCATGAAGTCCGATCTTGCGGTGCTATTGTAGTAGGCAAAGACAGCACGTGCGCGCACGCACGCGCACACACACACCACCCCCGGGAAGTGTGGAAACCCTTCCCCTCATCTCTCATCTGTGGTTTCATGCTTTCAACTTGTATTGGTTTCCATCACCCTGTCTTTCAGCCTCCTCCCTGTGAACTTACTCACCCACCATATAAATGTTCTTTCACAGCACGGCCTCTAAATATTCAGACCTGGGCACTGCAGGATCAGTTTTGTTAAAGCTGCAGTCTGCCTAATCTCCCAGAGTCCTCGCTGCCTGTTTGAGGGGTTTGTTTCCCAGGCCTGAGCCCACTGGGTCTCCTCTTTAGGCAGGTGATGGGAGACGGAGCCGCAGGTAGGCACATTATTAGTGATACCTCGCAATGCTTAAGGGTTTTTTCTCAGAGGCAGGGTGGTTTCAGGTGCTAATATCACCATTTGTTGTGCAGGACCCCAGGGGTGCTTTGCCATTTTGACACGGTTGAAGGTGGTTCTCAACCTGTTTCCTCCAGGTTAGATTTCTGAAAGCACGATGAGTGGTCCCTCTGGACCCTAGAGCAGACGATGCTGCCAGCTGAGATGCATACCAACAGGAAGCTCTGGGGCTGCAGTCCCTAAGTGTAGCAGGGGCAAACCAGTAAACCCACTGACTGTGATCTTGCATGTGTGACTGGGAAGCGTAAGGCAAATAGCAGATTACAGAGGGACTCCAGCCTGGCATTGCGGACCTTGGAGAAAAGCAGAAGCTCTCTGAAGTGGATATAGCATTTCACCGGTTTCCAATGGAGAGATGTGGGGACTTGCAGCAATGTGATCAAAGGACATAGAATATGTCAGAGCGCCAGCAGGGGCATTCTGTACCGGCTTCAGATTTGTTTGATCTGGGCATTTTGGAGAACACTTGAAACTTCTTTCTTAGAGGACTGAAAAAATTACCTTTAGGAGACGATGGCTTGGTCTTAGCTCATCTGTTTAAGATTCCAGGATGTATATATCCAGTCATTTTTTAAAGATTAATACCTGTTGTTCAGCTAGAGTGGTCACCAGAGTCAAGACATTTCATATCTGGGTGGATCCAGTTTCCTAAAATGTATGTTCCACCGCTCTTTATAAGTGAATTATAACCTGGAGAAGACAGCAATTGCCTATCTGTTTCCCTTTGGTTTACTTTTTTCTCTCTATTACAAATTATGTTTTCTTTTGTGTCCTTTAGCTAATGCATCCCCTTTCCCGTGATCTTGCCTCTCCCCTACAAATAATTTTTGTGGGAGTTTAACAGTCTCCTAGTGGGTCTTGCTGGTTAAGCCTTTCCCAAACCATGTGCATTTATGTCTTTCAATCCATCGCTCTCTGTCTTTCTTCTCCGTTCATTTAATCATCACTGTTACCAGTTCTGTATTTTCAATTTATCTAAATCTTCCCAGTGCTGCTATGTTCATATTTCTTGTCTCTGTTCAGTCCTGTGAGCTGCAGTAAGTTTCTTTTGTTTCCAGAGTTGACAGCCCCATCATAGTTACTGTCCTGTGACCATTTAACATAGCTGCTATGTTGAGGTAACCCTCTTTCTTGCCTTGGTCCTCGAAAGCCTCTTTAGGCCAGGGATTTCCATACCCAGTCCTTTCCTTCTCTGTATCATCCTGTTCTGTCTGTTGATGTCCAGGCCTGCTTTCCACCGTGAAGCCTAAACTCCTCTGATGGCAGGAATGGTATGTTTTTCTCCGCTTCCTCTCTCCCCTCTTTTTCCGAAGCTTGCAGAGTGCTGTGACTACTGTAGGCATTTAATAAATGTTTAAATCGACGTTATCTGCTTAGGCTGAAGACCTAATCCATACATTATTTTTGAGCGACATCATTTTTAGCGCTCCTAATCCATCGCTAATATCTGTGACTGCTTCTGCTAGCCATTGCAACTTGAGCCAGTGTATTGGTGTCGAAGGCCCCAGGAGGGAGGTTTTGCAGTCGTGTTTTTTCCTACTTCCTAATTGGATTGCTTGTTTTGATGGTCAGGTCACACATGGCTTGGTTTTCTGTAGGTACTTCCTCTTCCCCACTCCTAGTTTCAATCTAGTTGCCGCCATTGGGGTGACGAGCCCTGCCTCTCCCTGGGCACTGGTTTTTTTCCTCATAGTGGTATTCCAGTAGCCCGGGGCAGATTGGGTTCAGTCCACCAGAGGGATTAATTTCAGGATTTTAAGTGCTTCTGCAGGTTGGTCCCCAACTGACTTTCTTTTAACACCTCTACTCTTATTCAGGTTTTCCCAAATTATCCCTCTTTCATAGATAGCAGTTCAGATGTCTTGATTCATTGGAGTTTTTAGGTGCGCCTTTTCCCCTGAGGGCTATCTTTTTTTTAAACTCTTGATGACCTTGTTGGTTGTCAGATTATTTCTTTGCTTGGAAAAAAATTTTAAATCCATTAGAGAAGCTTTCCTTTCATCTTTCTTTCTTTATGTATGAGATACTGATTGCAGAGCTACCTACACTGTGTTTAGATAAATTACTTTTTTTTTTTTTTTTTTGCATAACATTTATATGCAAGGCAAGTTTAGTGCAGTCATCCAGTGCCTTGCACTTCTGCAGGCCAGGGTTGTAGGTTTCTTTCCTTGGTGGACTGATTAGCTTTGTACTGGGAAAATTTTGTTCAGTTCAAAACCCAAACGTTTCAGTTCCTCACGTGTTACAGGTGCTGTGGACCTGGGAAATTATTTTTATTAGTAAGATGCTTATACTCTTAGAAATCGAGTCTCAAATTCTGACCAGTTTGTGCACGGTGTGGTCACAAGGTAGACTTTAGACTGGGTGATAGATTGTGGATGAAGCAGTATCAGGTCATGTCACTGCTGTGGAAAAGGCTTTTCAGAACTGAGACTAGAAGGGGAAGCTGAAGGACGCAGACGGCTGCTTTTTTTCCTCCTGCAAATCACAGGCCTATTGCTTAGGCGTATTTCTAACGTCACTTTTCATTTCAGCCCGCCTTTGAAATCCTCGGCCAGTTTGTGAGTTGTTCACATTTTTCTAGGCCTTCATCTCACCGTCTCATGTGATCCGAGCCTGTTTTCGGCTGCGGATGCCTCTGCGTGGTTCAGGGTTGTGTTGGTGGCCACCTTGGCATGTTGCTGTTTCACAGGAGGAGCTCTGTTCGGTTTAGCCGTGAAGACATCATGGAGACTTTGTGCTCCTTACTTCTCTGCTAGAAGCCAGTGGATATAATCTCCTTCATCCTTGTCTCGCTGTATTGGGCCCTTCGTAAGGCTGAGCAGAAGCTTCCCCTTTATGTGGGCGTCTGCTGCGTCTCTGTGTTCAGACATCGGTACCAGAATCTGGTTCCTTCTGCTGTCCTGCCAATTCTGGATAACCCACGTAAGGGTCGCCTGTAGTTCCTGTAGTTTCTAGTTTCTACTTTAAAATGCCCTTTTCTCTCGTCCCCCTTTCATACTCTGTATGATTTTTCTGGGGTGAGTAGATTTCACATTTCTTCAGATTTGTTGCCAGCTCACTCCCCGGCCCATAGTTGATACTCACGTGTTTGTTGTATAATGTCTCCTTTCGTTCTCATCGGCTCTCATCTCGTTGTTCATAATCTGGGAATGTGCGGAATGGCCAGACTACACCTGACACTTGATTTTCTAAGTTTACTGCTCTATCTTTCCTGGGATGTTTTCCCCATCAGTACTAGGGAGGCTGGTAGAAAGGTTTGAGGTTTTTTTTTTTTTAATGTACTGTTGTCTTTTGTAAGGTGGTCTGGAATTCAGAGAAAGCTGCATTCTTTCATACAGAACTGCCTTTAGCATCTGCTCATCTGGCTGGAGGGGCTTGTTTTAGAAAGCCTGCCCTGCAGAAGCTGTAGGTGGGTGTCTGCGGAGGGGTGGCTGGTGTGCCCCATGCCCAGGCTGGCTCCCTCAGGCTCTGGCTAGAGCAGGTCCCTACGGATGGGGGTGCAGACTGTACCACCCACACTAGTCTCATTGGCCCCCCTGTCCCCTTTCTCTGTTAGTGCAGCTGCTGTGAGGGAGTGCACACACTGTGTTCTGCATGGGAGGGCTGGCAGCCGGCTCCCCTTGCTGGTTTTGGCCATTGGGACAGCCAGGATTATTAGGCCAGTTTGTACTTTAAGATGAGGGATACTTGACATCACTCAAAGCAGCTTATTTTATTTATTTCTTATTTCTTATAAAGCGCAAAGTTATCCCAGCCCTTTGCTCTTCCTTTCAGTGTGTATTAAGCTACCACCAGCTCAGTGTTTTCTTCAGGAAAACATCCGGGTTCCTCCCTGCCCTTGGCCAGCTTCTGCCTCACCTTCGAAGATCCTTTGTGACGCTTGCCTCCTCGCTCTTAAAGCTCTTTGGCTTCACCTCTTCTTCCCTCACCCCCTTCCAACCCTCTTCTCTGGGAGGAGTGATGGTTCTCTCAGTCTAGACGGTCCTGTTTGCATACCAAGAAGTTACAGTTATTCTGGAGATGCATGGACTCCGTAATATCAGTGTTACGGAAAATGTAAGCTTCTCAGTTGAGAAGCCGTAAGGCGGCTTCTGCTTGTAACACCATTTGGGCCCCTGGTTATTATTAGATATCCATAAAATCCCACAGTGGGAGAAGAGTCATTGGGGCTCTGTTTGAGAGAGATGTCTCCATCCCCAGAGATACAGATTAGCTCTAAGGTACCTGCGGTAGTAAATGGGACTTGACAAACTGAAAATTCAGGGCAATAAAATCCTACAGCCTTTCATCTCTCACCCTCATCATCCCTCAAGAAATGAATTCCCAGGGCAGAAGCTGATAGTGTTTAATATCTCTGTCTTGAACTATAATTGAATGTGCTCAAGTGGGAACGTGCTCTCTCCTTGCTCCTGTGCCCATCCCCGAGTGGCTACTCTGGATACTTGTGGCCTGTTTCTTTGTGTCTCTACCCTCTTGCCCTCTCCCGACATCATCTCCCCCACCTCAGGGTCCTCAAAAATTTTAATACAAGCTGGTGCCCTTTCTTTTGTTTGCTTTTGTGCTTTGACTTGGAAGTATTTCTTTAATTATCTGAATGGTGAGAGTATGGATTTGTGCTCCTGCCACTCTAGTTTTCCTTTGGATTTCTTTTTTTTAAAAACAAAAAAAACAAATTTTTTCTCTTTTTTTCTGGATGTGGACCATTTTTAAAGTCTTTATTGAATTTGTTAGAATATTGCTTCTGTTTTATGGTTTTGGTTTTTTGGCCCCGAGGCATGTTGGGTCTTAGCTCCCCAACCAGGTATCGAACCCGCAACCCTTGCATCGGGAGGTGGACTGCCAGGGAAGTCCCTGGAGTTCTTTCAGTTACCTCTCCTATCCCTGCTGTGGTGCCTCCCATTCCCCCTACCACCCTCCCTACCAGAGCGCAGAGAGGAAATTTGTAAGCTTTGATTTGAATGATGACGTCACTCCAGGCACAGGAAATTTGGTCATCCTGTTACTGCTCTCATGCGTTACAGAGGAGCTCCTGACTGCCCCCGGTGTTACCCTCGTCTTGAATGTTGCTCTGAAATTCTCTGGGCTGTGTTTTGGATGCTGCGTGAGCCTGCAAATGAATCCTCATTCCACCTCTGCAGAGTTGAAGTTCACTGTCTCCTTGTAGCTGCCTTGCTTTTGCTTCAGCCAGAAGGAGCATCATCTTTTTTTTTGCGCGCGGTATGCAGGCCTCTCACTGTTGTGGCCTCCCCCGTTGCGGAGCACAGGCTCCAGACGCGCAGGCTCAGCGGCCATGGCTCACGGGCCCAGCCACTCCGCAGCATGTGGGATCTTCCCGGACCAGGGCACGAGCCCGTGTCCCCTGCATGAGCAGGTGGACTCTCAACCACTGCACCACCAGGGAAGCCCTATTAAATGTAATTTTAGATTCTAGAAAACTACATTGGTGTGGTTGAAGCCAGGCCAATATCCCTCTGCTCCAAGAATTTACATAATTTATGTCTTCATTGGTCAAGTCTCTAAATCTATAGCTGATAGATACTGATTTGAAGCAGGTGGCTGACTGATCGCAGTCGAGTCTTTGCTTTTTAAAATGAGGCTGTGCAGGGTGCTTGTGGCGGGGCAGAGTTTTTCCTTCTTCATGACACTTGTTAAAGAACAGTAAGGTACACTCGATTCAGCACACTTATGATAGGTGTAGGGACCACTGCAATGGGGTTTTGCGTGGAAGAGAGTGATTGGGCTCTGGGTACCACAAGGAGGGTGGGAGTTGCTAATTAAGGAGCAGGTGGGGTTTGGGGATGGCGGAGGATAAGAAGCCCAATCAGATATCCAGTGTGATCAGATATCAAAGGTGGGGAAATCTGGCTAAAATTGGATTCTTACTAAAATGGACAATGCAGCAATGAACACAGTGCCCAAAAGGCAGGGTCTAGTTGCGAAGAGAGTTCAAGGGAACCTGAATAGTGTTTGGTCAAGGAGAGAATGGCATTTGTGATGTCAGGTTTCAACCTTGGTGTCTGAAACTAGTGGTAGAAGGCTTCAAAACTCCCAGTTCTTTAGAGACTGTATGGTTCACCTCCATGGTGCCTGTGGGAGGAAGCAAGCCTTAGACAATTGTAGCTTCAAGATACTTTTCCCAACAGCTTTCTAATTCCTTCTTCCGTTGCCATCTTGACCTCTCTCTCTCTCTGGCGCGGTCCTTGTCTTTGGTGGTGGTCAGGATTAATAAGAGGAAGCCAGGACCTAAGGAGATAGTTTCATTTCCCTTTTTCTCCTGTTACCTTCAGTCTACACTGACTGTGTCTTTTCTGCTCAGTTATAACTCCTGCCATGGCTAATTCAGGGATGCAGAGCCCCCTGTGGTAGTAGAGGTAACTGAGCTTAATGCGGCAGGAGACTTGAGGGTATAAAACCTAAGGAAGCAGTTTTTGACTCCTCCCCACCGCTCCATGCTTGTATACCTTAAAGCGTGGTGGTGTTGCTGAAGTGACTTGGAATTCAGAAGCTGGGGAGTAGGGACTCACTGCTCTTTCTGGCTTCTGTTTAACCTTGGTACATTTCTTCCACCTCTGCCCCCTTCCCTGCTAGGAAAATGATGTTCATATGTGTCATTCTAAGGTATCCCCCGATGGGAAGTTCTCAAGGGCAAATCATTTGATTGTTAACTGTTAGATTCACCGCAAATATGGCTGCCAACATTATCGCCTCTCATCTGCTACAGATGAGCTCTGGCCTTCTGGGTTTGCACAGGACTGCTCTGAGGACAAAGATTAAGTGGATCTCCGTTGATGCCATATCTTTTAATCGAACAGTCAACTTGCCGTGTGGATAGGGGTCTGCCATGGCCCTTCTCTTCCTGGCTTCCCTTCCTCCCACCCTCCCTCCAAGCCCCAGCGCAGAGGCAGAGGCACGCACCCTGTTGGTTCTCACGTGAAATCCAGGCATTAACCCCAGAGTAGAGGCTAGGCCACGGTGTGGTTTGTAAGCTACTTGTATTCGAGCCTCTGCCGTTGGAGCCTGGAGTGTTCGTCTTTCACAGTTGCAGGTGTTTCTGTTGAGACTAGTGTTCTGGGTTGTTGCTCCTCGCAGTGGCAAAGTGGCGGTTTACTTTTCCAGGGTTTTGGTCTCTGACGGTACCGTTTTTCTTCCTGGAGCCGGACTTAAACGCAGTAACATCTCTGCTGTTTCCTGGATGAGCTTTTCTCCCCCCAGGTTTCAGAGCCAACTGTGAAACCAGACGTATCCCTTCTCAGCTTAGAACATCCCCTGAGGATCCCAGTGAAAGGAGATATGAGAGTTCCGCCTGAAGAAATTTGTCTGCTTCGGAGGACAGAGCTCTCTAGGGAGCAGTGGAATTTCTTGGGGTATATGACATACTGTTTGAGCTGCTGTTTAGTTGAGGTGGGGCCTGTTAGCAGTTTCTGGGTGAACTTCATGATAAAAAGTGCAAACATTCATGAAGTGGTTAGAGGTGGTGCTGTTAGAGCTGGAGTCACACCTCACGTGCACTTGCTTACATTCACTGGATTTGCAAGGCAGAGAGACGGGTGCAGGAAGAGGAGTGTGCCTGCCTTCAGCACGTGCAGGCAGCACTCAGACGGATGCAAGAAAATGCAGGTGTTTTATGGCACGTACACAGCTTGGTCACGGTGCAGGACACAGCATAGCAAGATCCTAAAGCGCCTTGTGAATCGTGACAGGCGCACAAAAGTACTCGCGCATGTTTAGTGTTGGGTGGTGAGGACTCTATTAAGACCGAGGAGGAGGGTCACTTCTTTTTTTAAGGTCTTAGAGAAGGTCTTCTGCTCAGCCCGGCTTCTTTTCAGGGCTCAGCTCTGAGCTTCACAGGCTGAGAAGTGCAGTCTGTTTGGCTGAGTTAATTGATTTATGCTAAATGAACTCACAAAGATGTGATCTGAAAGTCAGTTTGTGGATGTATTCATTCACGATACGAAGTCCAGCTGCCAAGTAGACTGGAAGGTTCTAATGGGCCAACGTGTTCTCTTTCTTGTAGAGGAAGTCTGTTTATTGTTTACAGAATTGGAGTAAAGGGGGTGCTGGATACCGAGGAAGGCTCAGGTGCCCTGGATGCCCATGTGGCCCAGCGCGTGTGTTAGCTCCCCCCTCCCCGTCTCTGTTACAGAGAGATGAGGAGACAGGCTTGGGAAGATTCGGTTACTTGCTCAAGGCTCCTTCTCTGGTAAGTGCAGGAACCAGGATTCTAACTGAGATCTGTTTTACTTGTCTCCAAACGTGTCCTCTGGACTTCGATGTTGACTGGGCAGGTTGGTGACCCTCTCCCTTACACTGGGTGGACTTCTCTCTGAGCTCCTGTTTTTCAGAATTTCTGCCAGCTACCAGAAGCAGCAGCTGGTTCTGCTTCCTTATTTCAATGTATTTTACAAATTAAAATATTTCCCGCAGCTATTTTGGAGGCACATAGGTGATATCAAGAGAGATCCAAATTTATATTTCCAATGGGTGTTTAACATCAGAAAAGTGGGTGAACTCTGTCTCCTTAATGGTCTTGTCTCCTATATGAAGTTTTCCTGGCAGTACTTTCACTGTCTAGAACAGTCAGGCCAACTCTATGAAGAGATTGGATTCTCTCTTTAGTAGCGTCTCAGTACTCGTCCTCTTTGTACAGGTTTCCGAGCCCCTTGAGCACCTGCTCCTGGATACTTTATTATTTGTTTAGTTTTCATTCATTATTTTCATACAGTAACCCTATTAGATGGCTTAAGCTTCTTATTTCATCTTTACATACATTCTCTACCATAGACATTTTTCCCTTCTTATATATGAAACATGTTCACTTCATAAATTTTGGAAAATTTTTAAAGAAAATATTATATCTCACCAATCCAGAGGCAGCATCAACACTGTTACTATCTCACGGCCTTCTTAGCTGCTTCTGTGCTCATGTTTTGTAACAGAGCACTTCCCCTGGCCTTTAGATAATTTTCTAAAACATGATTTTTAATGGCTGTGCAGTTTTACAGAATGTGGACATCCTGTAATTTACCAAGTTTCCACCAATTTTTGTGTGGATAAATTGTTTCTGTCTTTACAATTATTATATCCTCATTCTTAAAAGAGAAGGTTTGCCTGAAGTAGAAAGTAGGAAAAAGTCCATTCAGAGCTGAGGTAGCTCTTGGGCAGGTCGTGCTGTAACACAGTGCAAGGAATTTCCACCACAGACGTGCATTCCCAGAGGGGCTGATATTTCGCCCTGCTGGCAGAAGGCTCTCTAATCACCTAATTCCTTACCTGTTTGTGTTAGAAGCAGGCAGCAATCCAAGCCCTTTGTGTCTTGTTGCCAGGATGGCTCCCTGCCCTGCCCCCCTCAACAGCTGAACTCGCTGCTTCTGAAATAAAGTGTGGAATAGATGGTAGATCTTCTCCGGGGGACCACTGCTGTCTTCTGTTGCCCTGGTTAGGACATGGTGAGACACTTTAATGGGAACACAGAGGCCCCCGTGGCAGCTCTGTGAGTGTGGCCGGCAGTGATTATTTGTTTCGTCCCACGCGCTGCTCTGTCGGTGACTTCCTTCCACCGTGCGCGCTCCTGTATCTGCACAATTCCATCGCAGACTATTACACTGCAGCCTGCTTTGACAAAAACTGTTATCCCCAGGCACGTGTGTCGGAAGCAGCTATATCTAACTAAAATACAACAGCACTGGTGGCCAGCAGATATTAAAATCACTGTCATAGTTGGAAGCAATATTACCAACACTGCCACCCTGAGGAGGATGCTGCCCATTCAGGGCTCCAGGAAAGGAGACAAATGCAGGTTCTCTGCAGCTCTGCTGTCTCTCTTTGAAACCTAAGCACTGGCAACAGTCTTGTCTGATCTCAAGAAGTGGTGTGGTGTTTGCAGAGAGTTATGGCTCAAATCACTGAGGTGGTAAGCGACAGTCAGCATCCCAAATACACGCTCAGGCAAAAAGGCAGCCACTGACATGCAGGCGCAGGTGTGCAGTGCACTCTGTGTGCGCCCTGCCCCTCAGCAGGTGAACTGCATTCTTTCCTTGGCCGGAAACTGGTTTGGTGCCTTGGGAGCATAAAGCATATTATGCCCCAACCCAGCAGTTACTTTAACTCCTTATATGGTTAACATCTATGTGGAATAATTAGAAGGCACTAAGAGTTCCTCTGAATTGTTCAAACGCACAATTTTGCACTCTTCTTGCTTATTTTTTGTGTGTGTTTTCTCTGAGAGTCAGTACTTGCTGTTGGCAAGCATCTCCCCACCTGCACTGCCCCCACCCCCAGTTCCCTGCTCAAGACCGGCCCACTGTTTACTCCTAGGGGGTCCTCTCAGGCACAGGCAGTACAGTTCTGGTCACACTGAAAGCTGTTTCTTTAAGGATCCGCTGCTTATCTGGGAGAACTCCATCAGCAGAGGTGAGAGGATCCCAGATTAAAGTGTTGGCATCTGTTTACTTTTTTTTTTTTTTCTTCGTGCCTCTCCATCCTTTAGAGATGGCCATCTCTTCAGATAAATCCTGGTCCAGGGAACACAGGAGACCAGGGGAGGATGGAGGAATAAGAGCTGAGTTACCAGTCTGCCTATAGCAGATGTCCTGTATGACTCTCCCCCAACCCCACTTCCTGCCTCCACTTGATAAACTTTCTCCCTGTTCCCCTCTGGCTCTGGAGAGCTAGCTGTAAGAGCCAGTAGAGGGCTTTGGAAGGACACTTCCAGGGTTAGTTGTGTCTGTGCACAGGAAGTGTAAGTGGAGAGATTTTAATTTGTGCATAGGTGTGTAGCTTGCAGGGACATCGGCTCCCTCTGGTTTGATTCTGATGAAACTGAAAGTGGTTGGTTTGTGCTGAAATGTGGCTGCAATTTCAGGAAGGGAAAGAATAGGCAGGGCTGGTGATTATTTTGTGATACTGTGTCATTTGTGTGGGTCCCTCCCTGTGGTTCTGAAGAAGAAATTAGTATATTGGTCATTTGAAAAAGTAATTTTAGCTCACAGGCTCCCTGTCGCACTTGAGTAACTTTCGGAAGGTGTAATATTTTCCCCAAATCCCATTAAATGTTAGGCACTCTTTCTGTATTCCCTTTACTGTCCTTTAACTGATTAGCAAAATATTTATGTGAACCCAGAAGGCTGATTTATTTATTTTATTGTCTTTTTTAATAACTTGCTTCTCCCTAGTGCTGGGTGCTTTCCGAGGCCCAGACAACCACCGTGATTTCTTTGGTAATAATCGTCTGCCAGCCCCTGACCTGCATCCTCAAGGGACTGCTTTGAGCTCTTCCGGATTTAATGACGCCTCTAGCTGTCCCTCGCCCTGGGTGGGTGATAATAAATCCACCCAAAATGCCCCCTCCCAGGGCCAGTAACTCATTGAGGGTATATAGCTGATTAGTGGATAAGGCTCGGCATCCTGACCCCCAGACCCCAGAACGACTATGCAAGAGATGTAGAAATGAAAATGCCACATAGCAGATTGGACCCGGACTTCTTGCTCTGTGAGCCTGTCTTTTCTGAGGTCTGAGGGTTTCTTTTACAGTTGATTTCTTGGCCGAAGTGCTCTGGAAATTCTTAAGCACCTGCGTCTGCTTGAGTAATTACTGATGAGCATGGTCTCTGAGATGTTGCTCTGGAAGTGGATAACAGATCTTGGGTTCTAAGTCCTAAAATCATGGTGGTAAAAGATTAGTCAGAAGAGAGCCTCTGAGTGGGGCTTGACAGCCTTCCCACATGTGGTCCCCCTGCCGGCCCCCAACGCCGCAACCCCCAATATTTGCCAGCCCAAAGCACAGGTACAGCTTTCTGGCACATCTCTTCTGGTTCAGGTTGCTCTCCATAATTAAATTCTTATTGTTGCCTACAAGCACAGATCTCAGGTGTTAAGATGCAGGGCAAAACAGGTTTCTGCAGTCTCTCCTGCTCTAAGGGAACTGGCTACATTTGTTTGTAATGGACACATGCTTGGTATGCCTTTGTGTTTGGGGGTGGGTATCTTTTATTCATCAAGCATCTTTTGAATGCAGAAGGCTAACAAAAAAAAAGGTAGCTTGGGTACTTTTTTAAACACTTATTTTTTACGTGTTGACTTGGAATTGTGGAAAGAAAAGCACACACGACTTGGAACACAGTAAAAGATTAATGAGAAACAAAGCCATGAACTCATCAGTGTCTCAACTCCACTAAATCATCGCCCTAAAGAATTACAGTAACTCATCTGTGTGTCATGGAACAGAACTGATTATGGTCTGACAATGGAGCAGCATGGCTCAATCAGCAGAGCAATGCGGAGTGGAAATGTTAAGTGTCGAGGTTTTTAATGCAGCGATTTTCAGCCCTTGACTGCACGTCAGAATCACCTAGGGATCTCTTAAAAACCTTATGTGCCCCAGGTCTACTGAATCAGAATTTCCAAGTATGGGTCCCAGATAGCTTTCTTCCCCCCTTCCCTCCCTCAGAGCTCTTCAAATGCTTCTGATGTGCAGGTATGGTTGAGAACAACCTTTTTGTGTCGGTGTTTCCTGGGTGGCTGTGGTATTTGTGGGGATCTGGTGGGATTGTTCTGGGTATGGTCTTAAGATTAAAAGCGATGGCATCTAACCCAAATAAAATCTTGTAGGTGTAAATCTTGTTAAGCTTGCCTTAAGAAGTGTTTGAAATAGTTATATTCTTTTAACGCTTTGGGGAATTTTCAGTTATTCCATAATAAAGATGTCATAGCCACTCATTTCTTAAAAGTTTAAATATTTCCCTTCTGGAAAGCTCTTTCCCTATAAAGCATTGTTGCATATTCTGTTTTCTCTGGAGGTAGGGAGAGAAATTCATAGTTAGGGAGAGAAAATTATAGTTGTGATATCGTGGTTTATAGTAAACATATCTTTTGGTCTTCAGCCCTGTTTCGCTACAAAGGTGTCTTTTGTTATGTTAATAAGGTAACTGGGCTCACCTGAGGATGCGGGCAGGTTGCTGGGAGAACCAACCTTGTGACTGGAAGATTGGAATTTCAGTCCCACCCCCTGACCTCAGGGGAAGGGTTGTGCTGGAGGTTGAACCAATCGCCGGTGTCCAATGATTTAATCAGCTGTGCATATTTAAGGAGGCCTCCATAAAAACCCTAACGATTGGATTTGGAGAGCTTCTGGGTCAGTGAACGCTGAAGATTGGGGGAGAGTGGTGCGCCCTTGGAGAGGACATGGACGCTCTGTGCCCCTTCCCCAGACCTTGCCCTGTGCGTCTCTTCCATCTGGCTGTTCTTGAGTTATATCCTTTTAAAATAAACGGGTAATCTAGTGAGTAAAATATTTCTGAGTTCTGTGAGCTGCTCCAGCAAATTAATCAAACCCAAGGAGGAGGTTGTTGGAACCTGCAGTTCATAGCTGTTCGGTAAGAAGCACAGGTGACAACCTAGACTTGTGATTGGCATCTGAAAGGTGAGGGTGCAGTCTTGGAGGACTTCGCCCTTAGCCTGTGGGATCTGACACTGCCTCCAGGTCATGTCAGAGTTAAGTTGTAGGACACAGTGGGCGTCACGAAGTTGCTTGGTGCCATAGGGACCCCTCCACCCCCCTCTCACCATGTCCCCATCCTCGCCCTGTACGTTAGGGTCAGCACAAGAGTCACTAATAGTAGTAGTGTCTGACTTTTCTGTCTTGTGATTTGGGCCAGTAGTTGCCTTAAAAGCTATAGTATGACCTGATTTATGAAATTTGTCTGGGAAACTTTAATTTTCTTTTAGGAATGCCCGTAATGTTTCAGATACTTCAGTGGGTGTTTCATCCCGGAATTGACTTGTCCTATGTATAACAAACTTCCTCAAGAAATTAAAATGACTTTTAAAACTGTTGAATATGATTTTGTTACTGACCTGGGTCCTTGGACTGTTTAGTCAATAGAAGCCGTTAAGAGGCCAGACAGATATAGGGGCTCATGCTGCAGCCCGAGGGAGCCAGAACAAGAAACAGGTACCCTTGCTTGCTTCCCGAGGTGGGCTGGGGGTGAGCTCATCCCTTAAATGGGGTGAGGGTAGGGGGGGATCAGTGGCTTGGGCAGGAGGCCCAAGTCCCTTGGGTGGTTTGTTGTCCATCCCCTTTGTGGTGCTACCTGCGGGGATCAAGAGCTTTTGCACCTTTGGTGGTTGGTTGGTGGCCTTTTTGTATCTTATTGTTCATAATTGCCCCAACTGCCCATGCTGGACAGTTATTTTTAGTCCCTTATAGTTTGTTTGTATTCTGTTGCTCAGGAGACATTTTTCCAGGTGCAAGCACTCAGAGGGTCCCAGGTCCCAGACTATCTCAATTTCTTTTTCTTTTTTTTGGTTTCCTCTTCTACAAGATGGCTTCTTGAAATGCCCCTTTCCTTTTGTCTTCTGTTTGCTTGTTCTTTTTTTTAAACATTGTTTGTTAGAGCATTACCTTAAAATTACCTGTGGGACTTAACAACGGCAACGCCCGGGAGTCGACCAGAGCGATCGATCTCCGGGAATGGAGCAGGCTTTGTACCACAGGTGATTCTAATTCTCAAACTGGATTGCAAACCCCCGGGTTTTTCCTATTGCTTGCCGGTGTGCTCCTTGGCCAGCACTTATCCCCCCTCCCTCACTTTTTAACATTGCCTTCAGCTGTGTATCTGTTATGGCCCCTATGAGACACCTAATATTTCTCTTCTGCAGGTGACTTTAAAAGGCCGCCTTGTTAGAATGGAACACAGTAGATTTCTCTTTTGAACTTTGCTCCTAATAAATGATAACACTGTGTACTTATTTAGTGTTCTTTTGGGGGAGTTTGGATATCTTTAAAAGCCTTGTAATTAATTCCCCAGTGTTTCCCTAGAGTCAGGTAAGGGATTCCTTATTGTTAAATCTAATACCCTGAAATTGCTGGGCTTTCCTGTCCTGTTCTCAGTTGTTCTCAATTTGAATGCTACCACTTTGGGGTTGGACAGGTTCCCAGATTGCCTTTCTGATCATATGAGCAGGAAGACTCACCACCCAGCTTGTCTTTAGCCTAAAGGTAAGTCTTGCAGGAACCTCAGAAAGGTATTCTTTCTAATCTTAGGTGAAGAGATCTACTTGATAGGCAGCTGATGGCTGAGTGTGGGTAGCCTTAGACAAAGGGTGTTGTGATGTTAGGGTTAGTGTGTGAAAAAGGGCGTGAAAGCTGGACTGATCCCAGGCGGAACCCGTGAGACCAGAGGACATCATGTGCCTCCAAGATGTGTATCTGGCTGATGTTTAAATTGCATCAAATTAAAGGGTATTTCTCGTTCTCCACTGTGGTGTCACCAAAGGGCGGATTTAGTGTCATTTTCTGCAGCTTTGAGCTTCTGGAATTGTCACTCTCTCAGAGGGTCACTAAGGGTAGTAACTCAGCATTTCACTCCAAAGAGGCTAGACACGTATCTGGAGGAACTTCTTCAGAGAGTTATTATTCCAGGTCCACTGAACCCTACTCATCTGTGTTGCAGTATATATATATTTTAAAACCCTGTGGTAAGAAGTTCATGTTAACTCCTGTTTGTCATACTTAAAAGAGCAGAAGGTGTGCGGGGGGCGGGGGAGTGTGGCAAGTACCATGTACTACTGCTTGTATGAAAGTGCTCTGAAAAGCCTGCACCATAGGGATGTTCGCAGTGACTAGTCATTTTCTAGCCGTACAGTTTTTCAGGTGGTTACTTAGTCCTTACTTTGAACAATGTATTGCGTTGGGGATGAGGAGGGCTTCGAAGGTACACGATAAAACCTCCACTGTCAGAAATTCAGTCTGGTAGTGGAAATAACTCCAGCACGCGTTAAACAAGGCAGCATCTGCTATGCGCCGGAAGGGGTATAACCAAGTGCTGTGGGGACTCCAAGGAGAGAGAAATCACGCTTGACTTGTTCTTTCCACTTGGGTTCTGGTGCTGGTCCTGCTTGTACCTCTCATGAGGTAGAAACCCAGACACAGACCTGTCACTGGGCAGGGCTGTGGAGGTAACACGTCACCCCACCCCCATTTTATTTTTGCTTCAGGGCTTTCTGTTTAAACCCTTCAGTCACATCCAGTGTTATAGGACCCAATGTCTCATCAAACAACTATTAAACTTTCCTCTTGGGGAAAAGGAAGACACATGTATGACTGGTGCAGGGCTTAATGCTAGGGCAGGAACTGAATTGTACGCCTGTCGGAAGCCCCACAAACTTGCAAGGTGTTGGTCATTCATTGTATGTCTTCCATTTGAAGAGGTGCTTTTTGCAGGGTCCAGGAACCTTAGTCTGTAAGGTGTTTTCCCTTGGAGCTCTGCTTTTTACCTAGACATTTTGTGAAGGCCACTCCTCAGGCAGCCCTTGTCATTTTGCTGAATGTCAGCAAGCATTTGCTGTCATTACTCCAATGCCGATGCCAGGGAGAAAGGTGATGTTTTTACTTTCTAGCAAAATAGCCCCCAGCCTTTTGGTAGCTCTACATTGAAAGGTCAGCACCCTCTCTCTCCTTCTCTTGTCTCCTCTGTCCTCACTGTCATCTTTATAACCTGTCCCTTCTGGAAGCTGTTTTTGTGAGAAAAGCACTGGAGCCACAGTTTAAAGAGAATGGATTCAGTAAGTCTGAAGGTTCTTGTGTTGATTGTGAGCTTGAGATGGTCACCTTGGTCCTCAGGAAGAAGTTGATTATTTATGGTTTCCGGCTCTTGGAAGAAAGTAGTACTGACTTTTTTTTTAAGTTGTGTCTTTCGTTTTGCTTTTTAAACTTTAACCATGTATGCCTGTCATTCTTGGACTATTACAGCTTGAGCATGTTGTAATTTTGAGTAGTTCTCTTATTGAAATTGGCCAAGGTAATCATGGTGGTTTGAGTGGGAGCAGTCTCACCTGCTGTTGAGGTTCCATTTCATTTCCCAGTCCTTACACCTGTCTTTTATCAACAGGCATGTAAATTACACATAGATACAAATATTTTTCAAATGTGTAATGATGTTGGTTCTAATGAACTCAGAGTTGCCCTAGAAGCCCTTTTGAATTAAGTTTTATGTGGTGTTTTTTAATGATGATAGATTATAATCTTTCATGATGGTGATTAAGTTGTAAGTTTAGTCAAACATCTGTTTATTTAGCAAAGTGATCATGAATATTCCCATTGCAGTTAACACTGATTTAGGGAAGATCTATATTTATAATTAATAGATATTGAAGGTGTGCTAAATATACTTAGTCTCCTGTTCTTTCCCATTTCCTCCCTGTTCTTTTAATTCATTTTGTTCTTTTTGGTGACCTTATACGTTCTGTTTGCTTCCCTTTGTGTATTGAAGTTATATTAAAATCAGGGTACTTAATGATGAAGTGCTTATTTGCTAAGTAACTTGGTTTTTACTCTTGGCCACCCCTGCACGACCAAGGTAGAGGTGTTGCACACACAGTGAACGTGAAGTAAATGTTATTGCCTGATAGGGCACTTTTGTCTGTCTCTTGGCCTATCCTGCCCAAGAAACGTTTTGACGGTCACTCAGTTTCCCACGTGAATATGTAAATGATGACGCGCTCATTCCCCAAATGGATAGTAGAAAGGCAGAGTTTGGAGAGATTAAATAAAGACTCCTGTTTATTTAAAACAAAACAGAACACCTCCCTCTGAATGCTAAGATGGCCGCTTCAAGTAAATTCTAAGATGACCACAAGTGCAACTGTTTTTTTCTCTAAGCCTTGTCTCTGTATCTTGCAGGTTATGTAGTCCTTGAGCAGGGTTTCCTTTTTAAAATTTCAATTACATTCATAAACTGATATTTAGGAAGATGAAGTCCAAGAACCTTAAATTATAGAACAGTACTACTGTTAATCCTTTAAATACCCTCGGGAAGTGGAAGGATACTCATGGGAAGAGGCACTTACTCACCTGTGTGAAGATTTGGGAAAAAGATGGAAACAAGGGACTTAATTTGTCCTGTAGATTCAGGCTTTTTTTTTTTTTTTCTTTCGGTAGAAGCTTTAAGGATGTCGCTATGTCTTAGTTTCAGAATTTTACTGCTTTGGTTACCAGAATCTTCGATGTCTTATGCCTTTTGTAGTATGCCATCGATGATTTGTAATGATGCAGGGGGAGACATCTTTTTTAGCACAAGCATAAATGGGTTTGGATTCCATCTCTTTGACTATCTGAAGTTATGACTGCACACTTTCTGTTCTCCTTCGAGGGGCTGCCACAAATTTGCCTAAGTGATTTTTATCTTCTTGTGCACATTGAGTGGCTCCACCGTAGACGTAGTTAAGTCTGTGATAACCCTTCCAAGTCCTGAAACGTCGTATAGTCTGATAAAATGCTGATGATCAGTAATAGTCCTGGATGGCCTGAGCCACTAAGTGTCTGAATGTTTGAGGGCGACTTCAGGCCAGGGGGCCCGCAGCACAACCCCCAGCCTCCGCTCTTGTCTGTCTGGTCTCCGAGCGCATGCTCCAATGTTGAGGCAGCTTTGAGGCCATTTGGGGGTTCTCCACCCTTACCGCCGAGGAGGCTGTGATTGTGGGCACACCTGA
Organism: Phocoena phocoena; assembly: GCF_963924675.1. Lineage (NCBI taxonomy): Eukaryota > Metazoa > Chordata > Mammalia > Artiodactyla > Phocoenidae > Phocoena > Phocoena phocoena. The sequence continues at coordinate 82,015,610 of NC_089227.1, forward strand.
GTGTTGATGTTGTTTTTACTCCTAAGCACCTGTAGGTAAATAGTCACGAGTACTCGAGGGAAATGGTCATGGTAGAGAATTAGGCATTTTTCGAAATCCCTTTTTGTTTCAGAGCACAGTCTCTGCCTGCAATTGTAATGCATCAGAATTTTGGAAATAATTTTTAAAATGTCTAGTATTGGTCATAGCACTGTCTTAAAGAATCAGGCAGAGGTCTTCGTTTTCTTACACATTCCATTCAGCTCTTTCTGGCCAGCTAACCTAGCTTTTGAGCCCTGGTGGTCTTACATTCATTTCCATAACAAGGGGTTGTTGGTGCCTCAAACTCTAGGGATTGTGATCTGAGGTGGGAGGAAATAGCAGGAACCAATGAATGCTTAAATGAGAAATTGGTTTGTAATGTCACAGACTCATCAGAGGAGGGCATGAGAGATGGAAAGAAAGAATGGAAACACAGACATCCTGCTGGTAGAGTGAAAGTCTCCCTCCTTCCTGATTTTCCGTGCCTTATTTCATTGGGAGACGCTTCTGATTGCTCTGTGTGGCTGCCCTTTTCTTGCTCTTCCTTGCATCCTGTGAACCCGGATCCTGTGCGTGCGGTGGCGGTGTAGGCTAGGTAACTGGTGGCTGGCTTCTGGTAGTACAAAAACACCTATTAAGCCACACCTTATGTGGCTTTACTGACGTTCAGTCCCCAGCAACGACTGGCCACTTTGAGCCTCTATTCAGTGAGTTGCAGAAATGGCTAACAGGCTACTAACGTTTGATCTTAGCATCTGAGTAGTCAGCCTATGCTAGTCACGTGTGACGGTAGGTAATCAATATGACTTGGAGGCAAGGTGTGCTGTACTTCTTTGCCAGTACATTTTGTTCTGTATTTTCTTTGGTCTTAAAAATAACTTTTGAAAAAGCTGATGTTGGAATAATAGACATTTTATGAAAACCTTTGCACTCAGTACATATAAGGTGTCTTTTGATTGTGTATGTGGAGGGTATGGCTTGGGTGGCAGAGTTCATGTAGAATGAAGGGAAAATGTGGTTTCCAGGGCTATTTTCCAGGTTGGCCAAGTTCTTCAAAGTGACAAACATCTCCGTTCCTTTGAAAATTATAGACATGTTGGTGTGCCCTCATTAAATGGTCAGGGGCCCTGTATCTCATGCTTTGGATATAGTAGCACGTGTGGCTGTAAAAGGGCTCTTACGTGTAGGATTGTCCATGGCAATTCCTGCCCTTGTCTCTCTGAGGAATCATGGACTTGAAATAATTTTTGCTTCTGTTTTTCACCCAGATCACAACTCTTGTACTGACACGGCCAGTTACCATAACTCATTGTCCCAGACTTGCAGGGTATTACAAGGAATTGGCATTGGGAATTGAGGGATGTTTCTGTGATCATGCGTACTCTGCATATGAATTTCTCTAGCTACAGTCTAGAGGGAAATTGGAGTCAGATAAGCCCCAAAACTTCATGCTCAGCCTGGAAAATCCTTTAGAAAAAAAGTTTTTTTTTCCAGCTGACAACAGCTATCAGAGCCCGGTTGACCCATTTGATGATGCTGATCGTCAGTGGTTTGAGGAAGGGGCTCTGGCTTGTGCAGGCCCACAGCATGGTGCTTTCTTACAAGGACTAATTTCTCAGGACATGCCACTGCAGTAATTTTTAGCAGCGCTTTAGCTAAAGGCAACTCATGTTTTTCTGTTATCAGAGTCACTGCCTTGTATCGTGACTTGGGCTTTCTCCTGTTTCTTTGCCTTTTATTTGACTAATGTAGGAAGAAACTGTTGGTAGACAACAGGGGAGAACAGTGTGTCTTGATGATTGTAGAATTAATATATTAGTATGATGATGACCCAAAGGTAGCCATTGTCCCCCTACCACCCCCGCCCCCCACTTCTTTCTGTGTGTGTGTTTTATTGCTTTGGATTAGGAAACATCTTGATCTTTTATGTTTCTTAAATGTCTAGTTATCAGTTGCTAAGGTCAGTGTTGTGCTAGCCTGTTCCTTTAAAAAATTTTTTATTTTTTTAAATTTTTATTGGAGTATAGTTGACTTACAGTGTTGTTTCTGCTGTACATCAAAGTGATTCAGTTATACATACATCCACTCTTTTAGATTCTTCTCCCATATAGGTCATTACAGAGTATTGAGTAGAGTTCCCTGTGCTATATAGTAGGTCCTTATTATCTGTGTAGCCTATTCCTTTGACCTTGTTTCTAGCTCAGTGAAAACACAAGCCTGTGTGAAAACAGGATATCAAAGCTAGTAGCTGGCGCTCAGGGGAGCCGTTCCATATTGGCTGACTATGCCTATGATTCTCTGCTTTCCTGGCCTGGTAATCTCCATTTTGTGACATCTTGTCTTCTGACTTCATGCAGACAGACCATAATACATGGTAATACGTTTTCTCTGACTCTGTTTTTGCACCTTTTCATAGGATGTGCCCTGTGCGCAAAGCTGGTACGCATAGCAGTACAGTTGCAGGGTACTGCCAACCCCCTTTGGGTACTGGGCTATAACCACACTGGCCAGGTGTATGTATCCTGGCAGTTACTATCTGAATTAGTAGCCATGAAGTCTATTAATCTGATATATGGCAGAAGTAATTCTAAAGTCAGTTTACCGATTTTCAAAAGATTCCCTAATTATATGTGTGAGAATTAAGCTATTAATTATTTGGAAATTGCTATAGTTGTTGAGAGGCAAGAGAAAGTGTTTCAAGATGGGCTGCAAGGCGTGGGCTTAGTAGATGAAACGGCATTTTAGCAAGACCGGGAGGGTGGGTGAGTGAAAGGTGCAAGGCGTACACAGGTGCTGGGACTAAAGTTTTTCTTCTAAGTGGCCCCCAAATTGTGAATGCACGTGGGAATCATGGAGGAGCTCTAAAAAATAAAGGAACAAATACAGAGAGCAGCAATGACAAACAGTGTGATGCAGTACCCCTCCTAATTAACCCTAAATATCTGAGGTGGGAGGGGGATACAGAGACATGGGTGTATATTAGATCTGAAAATTCCCCTTGTTGATTCAGATGTCCGTTTAGCCTTAAGATAAGCCTGCGAAATGTTGCTTAGAACCAAAATTGAACGATCTTGTTAGCTACACCAAGGATAGTTTTGGCTTCATTCTGTGGACTGAGAAGCCTTTGAAGGTTTTTGAGCAGGCGTTGTGAGAAGAGAGAAGGGTGGGTGTACTCAGAGTGCCCTTTAGATGCAAGGAGGAGACACTAAAGTGGAGGGCTGGTGCGGTGGCCTTGGTGGTGTGAACGATGAGGTATGGAGAGTCTGAATTAGGTGTGGGCATGGGAAAGGAAAGGATGCAAGAATGTTCATGCCAGGAAGAGTCAGCAAGGTTTGATTGATCGATTAAATCTGGGGAGGGAGTGGTTAAGTTGTAGATCAGTGGATGTGAATTTGTCAGTTGAGACTTAAGATTTTGATCCAGAGTACTAAGAATTTAGTTAATGAAATTAGGGTAACAGACGTGGAGCTGGTTTGGGAGACTGGGTAACCACAAGAAGTTCTGCTTCAGGCAAGTGAGCACAACCCGCAAGCGGAAATGTTAAAGTAGGGAGTTGGAAATAAGTGAGGTGGAACCCGACAACTTGTGTGACGACAAAAATTTTTGACTCATCTGCATAGATGTTTATTTTTAATCCAGTAACGGGTTACATACGGTGCAGCTGGGTCAAAGAAGAAATCTTGAGAAGGCTTGGGTTATAGAGGATTTAGAGGCACTTAGTGTGCTGGTTCCCAGGAATGGAAAGACTGAGAGCTGGCCACTGGTGGGAGGGATGGGGAAGTTTTAAGGAAACGTGGACCCACAACCCTTTGTTTAAAAACCCTTAGGGTCAGATGTGTCTGAACTCAGGAGTTTTTGGGTTATAGAAAGGTGATACGGTCCAAGTATGGTATATATATTAATTATATATCCCCCTCGGGGGTTGTGGGTAGCAACCCCATAATTAAACACATTAATAGATCTGCAGTGAAACCTGTGTTGTTCACACTAAATGGGATAAAGACTTTAAAGTAACCTTACATCTGATCAGGTGAGGTTTTGCAGCAAGTAAGTTCAGGTTAGGTTGAGTTTTACTATCAAATATGTCATAAAAAGCAGTATTTTGGTGCTCCGAGCCTCTTGGAGTTCAGAGTTGTGGATAAGGGATTTTAGACCTGTAGTTTGAGGTTACTCTTTTAGAGAATTTTGACAAGGAAAGGACATCAGCACCACCATCTACCTTCTTACCTTTCCCAAACCAGAAAGTCAAAATATAAGGTAGGAAATATCTTTTAAAGGGATGAATTTGTACTAGTATCTTTGGACTCCACACTTGGCTTCCCTTCAAGTTAGTCTTCCTTCTGGGCTGTATGTAATGGTAATATATAGTTATGTTGGTGGTAGAATTCTTTTGGTTTACTGGTGACTCAGATAAGGCAGACCATTCTAGGTGCTTTACTGATGTTATGGAGGCCAATCTAAAGAATTATCGGCAACGTAAGCGAACAAATCCATTTTAAGTTGCTATTGGTTTTTTGGCAGAATTATTTGTCAAAGCCTGTTCAGTCTCTTGTTGAAGGGAGCTGAAGCCTACCTAGGCCTCTGGTTATGGATGGTCAGACTTGGTTCAAAAGAAGCGTTTTTAGCTCCTTGAGGTGGCTTTCATAGAGCCTGGCTTGGCTCTGAGCACATGAGACGTTTGGTACCATAGCGCCTGGGCTAGGACAGTGTAGAGGTCTGCACTGTTGAGAATATCAGGTGAGGAGTGGAAGCTTGTGTTCCTGCCTGTGCACTGCCCACGTCAAACTCTGTACCACCCACAGTGTTTTCCCTGGTTTTATAAATATGACTTGAGGGATGGGTTAAAATGGCGAAGGTTTTCCAATGCAGACAGATTTATTGATTTAAAAAAAAAAAAAAGGAAAAAGAAACTTGGCAGAGGGAAGCTTGGGTTATAGCCTCGTTTGGCCTAGGGGCACTATTTCTAGAGAGACTGGCCTCAGTGTCCTCATTTGTTTGAAGGATAATGCTGTGGGGTTCTGTGGGACTCACAGCAATATTTCTGCTCTGGCAAATCCTTGGCTAGGACAGGATTGGAAAAATAGGGAGTGTCCTTGCAGTTTTCCAGGATTGTTACGAACAAATGACCCTTTTGCATTCCTGGTCCCTCAACACCTTCTGGACACTGGCCTGGTCACGGGCAATTGGCTGTCCAAAGAGCGTGCGTGGGTTTGCAGCCGGAGCTCTTAGTGAGGCCCGGCACTTCCCCAGCCGACTGCTTGTGGGAGCATTACTCAGTGTGCAGCTGTCGCCTGAATCACAAGTAGCATCCGAGTGTACGGCTGGCGCTTGCCCCGCTCGCTTTCCTTTCTGCTCACTGCTGTGTGACTATCTGATCGATGGAGCCGAGCCAGCCATATTGTTAGAGGTAGCATTCAGCCTTGCCTTCTTATCTCCTCCTTTCTGTCAGCGTCCTAGGAGATTGTCTCCCTAATAGAGCCGAAGAGTTGATTCCAGCAGGAATGGTACTGGGCATGCTGGTCTCCATGTAAATTGAGAGTGGTTTTCATTCAGCTTTCTTGGTGTCTTGTGGTTTCTAAAAATGAGCGGGTAGAAATGTGGAGGGGGTGGCTCTGTCGATAAACCCTGTGTGATGAGTTTGTTGTGGAACCATCATAATGCTTAGGTTCACAAGCCAGTCAGTGACACGCATTTATTAAACACCTTTTGTGTGCCAGGCATGGGGAATCTAAAGATGAATCTGCCCACTGTCCTCGGGAGTCCCAGCCAGCCCCTCGCTGCCAGACAGGTTGCTCTGCTGTGTTCCTTGGTGGTTCCAGTGGTGAGCGCTGGGCTTGTACACTCTATTTCCCCGGGGGGAAGCAGAAGGGGAATTTAGAGAGCAAAGGCAGGGATTGGCACACTTTTAAATTTTCTGTTAGGGGCCAGATAGTAATATTTTTAGTAAATATTAAGCTTTGCAGGCCATGCAATCTCTGTCACAGCTATCAGCTCTGCTGTTGTAGCTGAAACGAGCCAGAGACACCACCTAAATGATGGCCGTGGCTAGGTTCCAACAAAACTTTATTTATGAACACTGAAATCTGAATTTCATAGAATTTTCACTTGTCCTCAGATAGTCCTCTTTGACTTTTCCCTCACAAATATAAAAACCATTTTCAGCTGACAGGCCACACAAAAACAGGTAGCAGGTGAGAGATCTAGCCAGTGGGCGGAAGTTTGCGGGCCCGCCGTTGGGCTTTGGCCTCTGACTTGGCCTCCTTTGCTTCCGCTCCTGTCTCGGGAGTGGCTCTTCGAAGACAGCTGGCTTGCCATCGATCAGGTGCTGGGTGCTTTTCCCCTCTGAACTCCTGTTTATGTGCCTTGGCAGCTTGCAGACAAACATGGTATTGACCCAGTGGTCTTAACTCACACCCAGCTGTTTTAAGGGACAGATAGCAGCCCTCTTTAGGGCTGCAGCGGGCCAGAGGTTCAGTGCCTCCTCCTGGATAATGAATCCTGTCAAGTGTCTTGTTCAGAGCCTCGTGTAGAAGGGGCTGGGTTCAGAACGACCTGTTTCAAATTCTTACTGGAGTACTTTGTGCTTTGGGGAGGGTAATCTGAGTGGAATTTTTTACTAACAGCTGTAATGATAATAGGAAACAGTATTCCTTTTTTTTTTTTTTTGTGGTACGCAGTCCTCTCACTGTTGTGGCCTCTCCCGTTGCGGAGCACAGGCTCCAGAAGCGCAGGCTCAGCGGCCACGGCTCACGGGCCCAGCCGCTCCGTGGCATGTGGGATCTTCCCGGACCGGGGCACGAACGCATGTCCCCTGCATCGGCAGGCGGACTCTCAACCACTGCGCCGCCAGGGAAGCCCAGGAAACAGTATTCTTGAATCTCTCCAGGAGCAGAGGCCGTGTACAACAGGCCCATTGGAGCCTTGGATGCTGGTAGCCAGATGTTGTATGTAGGTGTGCTGGGCATGAAAATTGATGTTTCTCTTTTTAAATTGAAAAAGTCGCCACCCACCGCCCACCCCAAACTCCCACACCCCTGCCTCCAACTAAAGCCTTGCTTATTCTGATTATTGGTTGTAAAACAGGGCTGGAATGAGGGCAGGACAACACAGGCTCCCCTAGGGTGCCTGGACATATCCTTCTGATTCTTTGGCAGAAAACACAAAATGTATAAGCAAAGTAAAGTGGAACAGTTTGGTCTATGGATTTTCCTTCCTTCATTGCTATGTTCATTAAGGTACTGTTTGTTGTATCCTGCCTTCTTAGGACCCTGAAGAATTTTTTTGGCACTGAAATGTACTTTAACTCTTATTATTATATCTTATCTTTGAACTCTGCCCAGAGAATACAGTTTTGTGCCAATTGAATCCTGCTAAAATGGTCACCTCTTTGTCGTACCTCACCATCCAGATCATGGTGAGAAGGTAGAATTTTGACTGCTGAAGAGCCAAAATAGTTGTCTTCCTAAAAATTAACTTTCAATAGAGCCCCCTTGACAGCTCAGAGCCTATTTGTTTATATTTTATTCACACTTAGCCCAAAGTAGATTATTAGTTAGAAGTGAATTGTATCTAGCAGCCTTACAGCAAGATAGGAAGCAGAGAAAGATGAAATAGATACTAGGCACTCCGAATGTGATGTCATTTTGTGCCACGGTATTTTCTGTTTTGAGGACAGAAAATGATTTCACTGTTGGAATTGTATAGATTATCTTCTTGAGTGAAAATGGGACTCCGGTTGAGGAGGTCAGGTGGAGTAAAAGAATTTTGCTTTCCTAAAGTGAGCCATCATTCTGTGGAAGATTCTATTCTGCCTCTCTGGATGTTTTGTTGCTTTTCACTGTAGCATCAGTATCCTTGCTGGGACCAAATTTCCTATAGCTTTTATTTGGTCCACTTAAGCTAAATTCTGTTTCAGTAGCAAAAGCTCAGTAGCTTACAATAATAGAGGTTTATTTCTCATTCATACATCCATCCATCGTAGGTAGGCTATGGCTATGAATCAGGCTGAAGGATCATTCATTATCTGGGATTTTACCAATATCATATCGGAGGGAAAAGAGACCTCATGGCAATCAAGCACTGACTCATTGCGATTTAACGAGCCCCTCCCAAGTTCACCAGAACAGCCATGTGTGTAAGTAAGCCTTCTGTGGGGAAGGGCGTTATAAACCACATGGCCAAGCCTGATGGCGAGGTGGGAGATTATTATCCTCTCCCAGAGAGAAAGGGACACTGTTTTGAAACAGAACCACAGACTTGTTGGATGGCCAGATTTCTGCAGCCCCAAATGAGAAACCCATAATTCTTCACTTTGGGAAAACTTTTTGGCCTGCAAAACTTTCACTGGTCTGATGGGTCAGTAATGATAAGCATTAAAAGCCTAAGGGAAAATAGTATTCAAGTTGTGGGTCTTATTTTCATTAGCATTTTCACTTTCCTCAAAGCTTCATTTCTTTTAGACCTGAATAAATTCCTTGGGGTCCACGGGCTTGTTCCGATTTGCATAGCTGTTCTTAGCTCTGGGGCTGAGTTGTAGGGATGATCTCTGTAGGCTACAAAAAGCAACTGGAATACAGTCTTCCATCTGCCACCAACTTGTATTTTGGATAAGTGATGCCAAGAAGTATACTCTGCACCTGACATCTACTTCCTTTCACCAGAGATACCCAAGTAAGTTCCTGCTAACTTAATTCAGTGCAGCATTGCTTGCATTGGGTAACACGGAGCCCGAGAAGAGTGACACCTCGTGTTGCCACAGCCAATGGACTGACAACTAAATGCCTACTTGTGTGCATTTGCCCTGTGGAGGCATCTGATGGAAGCGAAACCGAAAGGACCTTCTGCTGTTCAGGCGGGGTTCACCGCCTCCCCCTCCCTCATCTTTGCTGGAGAAGAATAACATTTGGTGGTTTAGTATGAGCCAAGCAGTGATGTTAAAACCCCCTGTAAAATCTGACCACAGTTTTAACCCTTGCCAGTCAGTCTGAGGACCATAAAAAAGTGGAATCTGTCTTGTTTCAGAGATTTCTCAGAAGGCGATCCTGCGGATGCCTGGCAGCCGTAGGTGCTCTGTATCTGGGAGTGAAACAGAAAATCTCTTTAGCTGCTGGTGAACGGTAGGCCGTGTGCAGAGTTTCTGTGTCTGTGCCCTTCAGAGTGTACAGCAGCTGTCTGCAGACGCTGCTCTCATTTGATGTGGTGGCTCCGTCTGAGCGCGGAAGCTGCAGGTTTCAGACTGGCTCCCTGTAGGATAATGAATTGTCAGGCCTCTGCTGATTATCTAACAAGTTTGTACAACGTGTAACACAAGCTGACAAGACAAACAATTTTATTAATTTAAGCCTGCTGCTAATGGGATTGCAGCACTATATGAATGTAGGAGGATTATACACACATACGGGAGTATCCAACCCCACAAATACTCACCCTCTGGGTTTGGTAATGGGAACAGCCTATTCATTTTGAAAAAAAGTTTGGTATTTCCATTTGTGCTTAATAAAATAATACTCATTTGAATTTGAATGGAAAAATACATAGAAATGTTCAGGGATTTATAGAGCTTCAAATCAAATGAGCCATTGTATCAGGCTTTGAAGTATTAGAGCTAATAGATGCCGGTGGGCAGTAGATAAACTTTTGTTTTTTACAAACCAATTAGAACCAGAGGAGCTTTTGTCTTAAATCTGTCTGGAGTTTTGGTCTTCAGTTGGGAGAGTGCTGGAGCCTATGGGGAGATGGATTGTATTTTTATGGCCTCTGATCTGCAGTATTTTAATGTCAAGTTCTCATGTTCTTATATATAAACTTGACAGTTTGAGGCAGTTGAACCTTGGATTGCTGACTAGAATTGATTAACCGTGTTTATGAAAGGAATGCATCATCCAAGAGAAAGGGTTAGTTTAGGCAGATAAGGAAGAGGTTTCCTATGAACCCTGTGTAATCTGATTTTTGGCTTCTGAGAGATGTGTTCCCAGCATGGAAGATGATCCAGCATAAGAACCAGGGGGTTTCAGAATCTGTCAGAGTACACGGATAGTGGGGTAACTTCAGCAAGCGTGGTTATATTTCAGAGCTTCAGAGACAGTGACAGTGGCCTCTCCTTTCAGGACCTTGGGTAAGGAATGTAGCAACGTAGCAGGTCCCTATCACTTGTGTAGCCTACCAACATCCAGACATTTAGAGCGCAGGCTATGAACTGTGCTAAGTTAATGCAGCAGGCACTCAAGAATTTAGAGCACTGGCATCAAAAAAAATCACTTAATAAATCATTGTAAATCTAAAGCAGCAAGTGATTGAGGCTTTCTGCCCTAATAATGTCAACCTTATGTATCACACTTTGGGGATTATTCACTGTTTGCACCCCAACAATTGTGACGTCACTGCTTGTTCGCCCTCCTTTCCTCTCTCCCTGGTGCCTCCCTCACAACATCTGCTTTCAGAGCAGCTTATTATATACTTCAGACCTGTGTATTGTTTTAAAGCAGATTGGCACAGGGCAGGGGGTGATAGCAGGTAAGTTCTGTAAGTACATTTTGTATAATGTAAAAAAAAAAAAAATCACAAACTAGAGAATTCTAGTTGGTGTTTCCCATTTTGTCTTTATTCTTCTGAAGCAGAAGCTGTGTTCCCAGAGTGTAGAGCCCCTAGTTCTTCCAGTGTCCTGCCCCTGCCCCTTGTATCTTAGACCTGCATGTCTTCAATTTTACTTACCACCAGTCTCTGCTTTAGCCATTCCTCTTGAGAGTCTTGCCCTCCAAGGCTTATCTCCTCCCAGGTACAGTGGCAACATAAAATCTGGGCTTCTCCAACTTTTTTGCTTGTCCCCAAACAAATTAGATATACAGCTTAATTTTCTAAGAGGTAGAATTGCCAGCTGCTACCAGAAATAACAGTATATTTACATAATGGTACAAATATCAAGTAATTTTCAGATTCTACTCCTGTTACCAAGTCCAAGCTCATACTGCTCGCTGCATGGTAGGTCAGTAAACTGAGAGATGGGTTGTTGGGGGAAAAAATAATGACTTTATTCAGAAAGCCAGCAGACTGAAAAGATGGGTGGACTAGTGTTCCAAAGAACCATCTTCCCCGAGTTAGTATTCAGGCTTCTTTTATACTAAAAGGGGAGGGGGGAAACATCCTGCTTCCCGCCAGACTCTGGAGGGGATGTGTTAATTTCTTCTTTCCTGCAGCCATTCACAGGTGGGCATGGTCAGAATGTTTCTTGTGAGCCATACCAAAGGTATGTTAGCTTAACACTCATTACCTGGGAGGCAGGCTTCCCAGAGATGGGCCTATGTATAATTTGAGAATAGGCGGTACCTGTTGAGTGATTAACTTGTAATAGAATACGAAGGTTCTTCCCTATCATACTTCGAGTACAATAAGTTATTCTTCATTTAAATGTAAATGGTATTACTTTGCCTATCTTTGCCACTTTCTGAAAGCTTTTTTAAAAAATTATTTTAAATTTTTGGCTGCGTTGGGTCTTTGCTGTGCGTGGGCTTTCTCTAGCTGTGGCGAGCAGGGGCTATTCTTCATTGTGGTGCGTGGGCTTCTCATTGCGGTGGCTCCTCTTGTTGCGGAGCACAGGCTCTAGGTGCGCGGGCTTCAGTAGTTGTGGCTCACGGCTTTAGCTGCTCCGCGGCATGTGGGATCTTCCCGGACCGTGGCTCGAACCCGTGTCCCCTGCATTGGCAGGAAGATTCTTAACCACTGTGATACCAGGGAAGCCCCTGAAAGCTTTTTCGTTTGTTGTTTTTTTGGGGAGTATGCGGGTTTCTCACTGTTGTGGCCTCTCCCGTTGCAGAGCACAGGCTCTGGACGCGCAGGCTCAGCGGCCATGGCATGGCTCACGGACCCAGCCGCTCCGTGGCATGTGGGATCTTCCTGGACCAGGGCATGAGCCCATGTCCTCTGCATCGGCAGGCGGACTCTCAACCACTGCGCCACCAGGGAAGCCCCTGAAAGCTTTTTTAAAGAAAACTTTTTATTGAAGTTAAACACCCAGTCATGTGTATAAGATGCAATAACCTTAAGTGTACAGCTCGATGAATTTCTAGGTATGTACACCCTCATGTACCTACCACCCAGATCAACATAGAGAATATTTTAGCATCCCAGAAAGTGCCTATTCCCAGACAGTGTTTTTTTGTCTTGAGGTAACCACTATTCTAATCAATACTGGTTAGTTGTGCCTGTTCTTGAACTTCACTAAATGTAATCATACGTTAAGTACCCTTTTGTGTTTGGCTTTTTTCATGCAACATTATGCCTATAAGATTTTTGTGTATAATCTGTTGTATGAATTAACTATACTTCGTTTATCCATTCTCTTACTGGACAGTTAGATTGTTTGCAGCTTGGAGCTATTATGATAAAGATGCTGATAAACATTCCTGTATATGTGGTTGGTGGACATGCACATCTGTTTCTCCTGTATACCTAGGAATGCTTTTGTTGGGTCACAGGGCAGATGAATGTAGATGGACCTGAGGGTTTTTATTTTATTTTTTTTTACTTTACAGCTTCGTTAATTTGCCCTACTTATTTATTACTTCAGAGACCTGATGCTGAATGGAAGAGGAATGGACTTGAAGAGAGTAGGCAGGCTAGTTGGTGTCTGAAACCAGCCCACCACTAAATCTGTTTCTGCATCTGTAAGAAGATAGGCGTTTCAATGCCTGGTTGTTGTGTAGTAAATGAGGTTGAATAAGACAATAATGCATAGGAGACCTTTATTTAACAAACATTCCCTTTTTCACTTTCTAGAGAAATCTGATCCCCTGCTTATAGCTAATTAAGGGGAAAGTATTTGTTTGACTTTAGCACTATTAATTTTGAACTTTTCTACCTTTGCCTAGGACAGTCATCTATGTGCATATATGACTAATGAGAAAAATTAGTAAAGAGCTTAATGTATAACTTTTATGTAAGAGTCTCAAAAGGCACCTCTCTGCTATGTTTCGTCATTCTGTCTTCTTTTTGCTGTTAAGGGACAAGCCTCTCCAAAATTTTAACCTAATTATCTCTGTATTCAGTAGTTCTTTAAAGTGCTAGCTTTTTGTCTGACAGCTTCCCCCTTTGGTTGTTTCTTCATACCTTTCAAGCATTCAAACTCTACTGTGTGTCTAGGCATTTACTAATTGCTGATATTGTAACAATATGGACTCGATGAAGTAGAAACTGCATTGTAATTGCAGACTGTCTTCTGAACAAATTTGTATGTCATCACAGTGTGTTCGTAGCACAATATAATTTTTAGATCACATTTAAAAAAGTACAGGAAGATTTCAAAGATAGATTTCATGTGGTTGCTCTCCGTGTATACCTTAACGAGGACTTCTGGAAATCACTGTTTTCATCTTATCTCCATATGGTTTTCTAGGCCGCCTGCCACTACCATTTTGGCCATCAAGTGTAAGATTAGCGTGGTGAAGAACCTGAATATTTTGCCTGCCTCTAATTACAACTCACTGTCCCTTACTTCAACTAAGTTAATCATCCCCAAACAGATTTTCTTTTGTGAGGGGTGAAGGATTTGGGGGAGGAAAGTGCTTTTAACATTTGTATGTAAATTCCTTTATAAAGCAAATTCCTAGACTAGAGGGGTTAATAACTAATGCTGTTCATGCTTATCTATCATTTGACCAGCTGTAGTTTTGTGGATTATTTTTGGTGAATTTCAAGGTGAGAAAGCTCTGGCCACCAGCTCATCTGGGGCCCTTTACTTTCTCATTTGGCTGAGAAAGTCTCAACTAAGGGAGGAAAGCTAAACAAAGAAATAACATGCTAAGGAGAGATGATTTACAGAGACATAAACATCTGGAATACATAGTCATGTTTAAACTCTTCCTGTTACACTCAGCAAGCAGCCTCTTCCATTCTATTAGGTTGTCAACTGGAACTTTAAGTCTTTAGCTTTTTTTTAAATTTCATTATTTTGTTTTTATTTTTTTGGCTGCATTGGGTCTTCGTTGCTGCGCGAGGGCTTTCTCTAGTTGTGGAGCGGGAGCTACTCTTCATTGTGGTGCGAGGGCTTCTCTTTGCGGTGGCTTCTCGTTGCGGAGCATGGGCTCTAGGCGCACAGGCTTCAGTAGTTGTGGCTCGTGGGCTCTAGAGCTCAGGCTCAGTAGTTGTGGCGCACGGGCTTAGTCGCTCCGTGGCACGTGGGATCTTGCTGGACCAGGGCTCAAACCCGTGTCCCCTGCATTGGAAGGTGGATTCTTAACCACTGCGCCACCAGGGAAGTCCCTGAGTCTTTAGCTTTTTGATTGAATTTCTTCATCCATGGTTCAAAACTAGGATCTGTCTGGTCTTACTAGCCGTTTGACCTTATTCAACATCCATTTTCCCCTGCTGTTAAAATTAGCTTCACCTCCCTGCCAAAAGCAAGTCCTTCCTCTTAATTGTTCAAAGCCCTCATGTCTCTTTTAAATTATCCTATTTCAGTTTTTCTTTGAAAGCACAGCTTTTGTGTAGCAGGTATGGTTGCTATAGTATTCTGCAGAGGCTTGCACCTGGATATGTTGTTGTCCTTAAAAACTATTGGCTGTTTTTGAGTGTCCTCAAGAATTGTGTTCCAGAAATTGATTTAGGATTGAATTGCAGACCTTTGATATTAGTGCTCTGAAATATCTAGGAGTCTCCTAATTGTTCTTTTACGATAGTGGAAAGCGCTTTGGTGTGAGAAGAGATCTAGATTCCCTTGATCTTCCACTTGCTTTGCAGTCTCAGGTGAAACCTAACCTCATCGAGCTTGGTTCCATTATCTGTAAACGGAAGGGTTTGGAGTAGATCCGGAGGAGCATGGAAATGTCCTTAGGGATCGGACTGCTAACTTAGTTTGCTAGCGCTGCCATAACATACCACAGACTAGATGGCTTAAACAATACATTTATTTTCTCACTGTTCTGGAGGCTGGAAGTTCCAGATCCAAGGTTGGTGTTGGTGGTGGTTTCTTCGAGGCCTCTCTCCCTAGCTTGCAGGTGGCTGCCGTCTTGATTCCTCTTCATATGGTCATCCCTCTGTATGTGTGTGCTTCTCACCTCTTACGCTGACATCAGTCAGATCAGATGAGTGCCCACCCTAGGTACTGTCATTAACTTAGGACCTTTTAAGAGGTAATTATCTTCAAATAGAGTCACATTCTGAGGCTCAACATATGAATCTGGGGGGACATCTTAGCTCATACCAGTAATGTAGATGTACCAGGCAGCTTAGTCTGGCAGAGAGAAGACTTTGCCTTAGACTTTGTCTGCTGCTCAGACGGAACTCCACATCAGGCTGACCCATGATGCTGACTCTCATCTGCAGAAAGGTTGACACTCTTAAGCAACTTCTAAATTGAACTTACGGTGGTTTCACGTTTATAAAATCCTCTTTATTTTCAAGGAATAATGGTGAAAGAAATTGGATATGCAGTGGCGTAATATCCTTTGCTCTTGGGACCAAGCAGTCAAACTGGGTCAAGATGTGGTGGCTTCATAAAATGTGCATAATCTGTATCAGAGTCGTCAACCTCTTAAAGCTCTATTTAAGGAAAGGGCTTAAAGGAAGAGTCGAGCTTTGTATCTGAAGATGTTCACTGTAGCACAATCCCTCAGAAAAAGTAGAAATAGTCTAGCCAGAAATAGAGGCTAGCTTAAGTAAATTCTTGAATATCAATGGTCCATTAAAATTTTTTTAAAGTGTTTTTTTTTTTTTGATGTGGACCATATTTAAAGTCTTTATTGCATTTGTTACAATATTGCTTCTGTTCCATGTTTTGATTTATTGACTGTGAGGCATGTGGGATCCTAGCTCCCCGACCAGGGATTGAACACACACCCCCTGAATTGGAAGGTGAAGTCCCAACCACTGGACCACCAGGGAAGTCCCTAAAAAGTTTTATAAATTGAATTATTACTTTCAGTAAAATCTTAAGTGTACAGTTTGAATTTTTATATCTGTATATAACTATGCATTCTAATTCTGTATCAAAATTATAAAGATTATATTTCTACTGGGAAGATTAGGATACAATGTTAAGTGATCAAAAAGGCAAAGATTGTTCTATTATAATTGTACAAGAACCTGAGCATAGGGTGAGACCAAAAGGGATCTGTTTTTAGAGCAGCGTTAAATAATTGTTTGGATAAAGAGTAAGGTGAACTTTTTCGTTTTGATTTCCCTGAAGGATTTCTTTTTACTAGATTTGTCTATGTAGAAAGACTCTTCTATTTAAAAGATTTTTGATGAGGGAGCTTCACATTAAGGCTCTCCTGCATTGGGCCATTTTTATGCTGTCAGTAACTAGTTTAATCTTTGAGTTCCCCTAAAAAAGTGGTTCTCAACCTTTTTGGTTTGAAGGCTCCTATATATTAATATATTGAGGGCCCAAAAAGCTGTTGTTTATTTTATATCTGTTGATACATTCAGTACATAACTAGCAATGAAAACTGACATTTAAAAATACTTAATTCATTAAAAAGCCCATTATATGTTAACATAAGTTTTATGAGAAATAACTGTTTTCCATAAAATGAGAGACACATTACATTTTTATGCAAATCTGTTTACTGTGTGACTTAATAGAAGACAGCTGGAATCCTATCTGCTTCTGCATTTTGTTTTGATATGTTGTTTTGGTTGAAATTTTTAAAGCAATTCTAGCCTCACACACAAGTAGTTGGAGACGGAGGAAAAGAGAGGAGCCCCAGGGGTCTTTGGTCTACATTTTGAGAACCGCTGCTCTAAAACAACAGTATTTCCAGAGTAACATTGGAAATCACATTGATTGTACTACCTGAACCTTGCAGAAAATCTTTTGGCTTGAAGTGTGTGTGGCTATAGATTGTGGGTGGTACTGTTGATAAAGTAAAAGTATCATCTGTAAATCAGTATCTTCTGACAGTCCACTTAACTTTGTTCACTTACTGTTGAAACTTAGTTGAAAGTAATAGCCCGAAAGAGCAAATGCCTTCTCCAGTTATACTTGGGGAAGATAAGAAATCCCTGGAATCTTTAGCCTACCCCTATTGTCAGAGAAGAGAAATAATGACTCTAGAATCATGTTACCTTGTTGAGTCCCTTGTTTAATATCTAATGTGAGCTTTTTTTCCTAAACACGTGGGACCCTGCTACCATTAAGTTTTATAAATATAGCACTGGCTTCCAAACATGTTCAGGTGACAAACCTTCTAGAACTCATAGTACATAGGAATATTTAATACCATCATTTTGATTTGGGATAATTCTCCAAGTAGAGAACACACTTTATGTAAGTTATGTAAAATCAAGCGTATGTGTGCACCAAAGTATGCATTCTGTTCTTAGTAATTAATAGTAATAGCAATATTAAGTTAATATTGGTTCATTGATCTATTGCTGTTTGACATTTGATAATAAACACACATTTTTATTAAAGAAAAATTTATGGACAAAAATCTCAAACTGAGACTATTATAGTTACTAAGTTAATTTTTGGTAACATTTTTAGTGGTGATGACACTTTTTCTACATTGTTTGAGAAGTACCAGTATCCTAGAAAAGCAGATTGAGACCTACTAAAATACGTTGTCAAGGCCTATTAAGTCTAATTTCAGATAATGATAAAATTATTTATGGGATAAGACTTAATTCCAATCTGAACACTATGGCTTTTGCAACAGTAACGAAGGTAGCAGCTAACTTTTTACCTATTGATATAAAGTGTTTCATTTCTTTTGCTAGAGCTCTCTCCCACCCTTTTTCCGATTTCCACGTAATGTGTACTTTCACGTTGCTTTTGGTTGACTCCACTGAGTAGGTGCAATGTGTGTGCCCTTGTGTGAAATACTTTAATAGGGCGATTTGGCTTTTCATGGTCCTTAACTCTGGAAGGAACTTCACATCCTCACTGGGTTTCTGATGTTGCTGTATTGCAGATGCTGCCAAGGGCTTCCTCTGCCCTGGGCCACCATCTTCAGTTTGCTTGGTGTAGAGTCAAATAACAAAACCAAAGCAAAGCAGAACCTTAACATGCATGGAGCAGGCTGTGGTTTTTATCAGAATGTCTATTTTTTTTTTAAAGATTTTTTTTTGATGGGGACCACTTTTAAAATCTTTATTGAATTTGTTGCAATATTTCTTCTGTTTCATGTTTTGGTATTTTGGCCTTGAGGCATGTGGGATCTTAACTCCCTGACCAGGGACCGAACCTGCACCCCCTGTATTGGAAGGTGAAGTCCTAACCACTGGACTGCCAGGGAAATCCCCAGAATGTCTTTTTTTTTTTTTTTTGGTATGCGGGCTTCTCACTGTTGTGGCCTCTCCTGCCGTGGAGCAACAGGCTCCGGATCCGCAGCCTCAGCGGCCATGGCCCACGGGCCCAGCCGCTCCGCGGCACGTGGGATCGTCCCGGACCGGGGCACGAACCCGCGTCCCGTGCATCGGCAGGCGGACTCTCAACCACTGCGCCACCAGGGAAGCCCCCTAGAATGTCTTTTAATGTTTATATATTTGAGAGAATTTTCAGAAAATCCTCTCCTTATTTCCTTGTTGCATTTCTGTGTCAAAGTGAAGAATTTGGGATCAGAAAAAATAATCTGTTGGTACCAAATGATGTTTCCTGGACTGGTTTGTAGGATCAGATGTGACTTTTTCAAATTGGAACCTTTTCTTTTGGGCCCCTGGGAAATGTCTTAGCTAAATTGCAACAGTGACTGGTGAAGTTGATGGAAGTAAATTGCTCCCATCGCTGAGGGTTCAGAAAGCAGGCAGTTGAAGTTAAAATTCCAGGGGAAATCGGGCAGAACTATTGCAGATGGTTTCCCCCTTGAATAGAGAAAGGGGGCTGATGTCACTGTTGATGAATGAAAGGAGACTGAAGCCTGATTTTTTTTTTTTTTGCAATGAATTGGTAATTTTTGGTAGGCTAAAGAGAAATTTATGAAAAGACCATCAGAATAAGTTAGGTGATTTCTTTTCAATATTGACTACAAATGATACCTAAGAACACACCATGAACATATTAGACTGTCTAGTACTTTATAGATAGGTAGCACCAAGAAACTTGTGTATGCCCTCAGTGACCTCAGAGGTGGGAGGGATTCCTTAGGTTATTGTTAATTTCTACGTGATAGTCAACTACTGAGAACTTCTGATTTGCCTTTAGAAAAATGAACTTGGCTGGTTTTGACTGGTTATGGTGTTATTTGGGAATAGAGGTCATGAACAAAGTATATGTGGTTGGTATTCTGAGGGCCTGGCTCATGTCTTTCCCAGACACCTGCTGTGTATTTGAGAAAGTCCTTCAAGTTCCCTGCGAAGTGGGAATAATAATAACATCACAAAATTGTGTGACACTATCAAGTGTTTTGTAATAAAACTCAGTGCTGTAAACTGTCCATTGTGCTGAATCCCTGGTAAGTGTAGAGAACACTAAATTAAGGTCCAGCCTTAAACCCTTAAACCCTGTGAGTCTGAGGCCTTCCTGAGCTGTGGCTCATTGAGGTGATGGGAGGGTACACTGTGAATGTCTGTGTTCTCTGTGGAGAGAATTTCTTGTGTTTTAGTTCTTTATTTCTTGGAAAATACTTCATAGACATTTTAGAAGCCCAGATCTTTCACTTATCTAGGAGGATAAAGGACTTGATGACTTCTTCAGTTGATGCAAATTCTGTAACTATCACTTGTAAGAGCTGAATTTAATGTAATTTAGGTTTGCAGTTTACCCAGGCCATAAGATCATTTTTTGACTTGTTTTTCTTTTCTTGCCTAAATATTTGGATGTTTATTCAGTGTTCACATTTTAATATTACTTGGGTGAATTTGGCATCATATATTAGACAACTAAAATTCATGTTTAAACAACTACAATTCCAGAGGTGGAAATTGCCATAGAATTGCTATGATGATATCAACTCTTTGCCTTCAATAGTTAAGGTTTTGGATTACTGATGAGTTGATTCTGGTTTGTGTGAACTCTCCTACAGATCACTGCTTAATAGTCCCTTTCTTACTGCCTCCCAGAACTATTCTTGCCAAGAATTTGGTACAAGTAAATATTTTCCTGTTTTCCTCACTACTCTGTCCATGTCTAATTTAGGCTGAGTTCCTCCAGGCTCTAGTGCCTATGTTCTGTGGTTTGTAAAGTGCTAAGTACTTTTATAGCCTCTATAAATAGCAAAATATAGCTCCTGGCAATAACACTGTGGCACCCTACACGTTTAGAGCGTGTGTGTAAGAGAGAAAGGGAGAGAGACACATTTATCTTGGGTAGAACATGTCTAGCATGCAAACCTATTCATCTCCTCATACACATCAGTACTGCTTCTGATTTTTGTTCGTTTATTAGTAAATGACATCCCTTTATCTTTGGGACATTTTATTGTGAAACTAGGTGTGATTCTGGTCCCTTCCTTTCTCTTTATCCTTTCCCTCTTTTTAACATAACAGAGATGATTGGAGAAAGACTGGTTGCCAGCTCAGTGAGATTTCCAACCAGATGCTTGTGTGCTAGGGGCCTAACTTCCTATCCTGGTCTTCCTATTTTATTTTTCAGTGGATCGATACAGATGTCATCACATATTTGGGAGATGTGAAGCTAGGAGCTAGAAGCTATTTCTATTGGCCCTGTCAATATAGTTTGATAAAATGCAAATGTCTTTAAAATGGTTGACTTCCAGTTAAAAGGCTCCAGCAGGGAGTTTGTTTTGATAATGAAAGTGATTAAGAAGGCTCTATTTTTTTCCATTGGTATGAATATTCAGCTAAAAGAGCATGGTTCTCTCTCTGTAATTGGACTCTGCTAATGAGGTTCTAATAACTCTTAGGTTCTAATAATGATTCTAACAAATCTGTTAGCTATCTTCCATGAATAATGCTGGAGACCAAGAAGACACAAATTCTGGATGATGATGGCATCATATAGGGTTCTTAATGCCAACCATTTCCTCTTCTCTCTAATTCTAAGGAATCAACAGGAGTTTATGGTTTTTCAGTGTTATGTTTGGAATTGCCTTCAAAACTTGGAATTTATAGGCCTGCAAGTGTTGGTTTTTGGTG
Organism: Phocoena phocoena; assembly: GCF_963924675.1. Lineage (NCBI taxonomy): Eukaryota > Metazoa > Chordata > Mammalia > Artiodactyla > Phocoenidae > Phocoena > Phocoena phocoena. The sequence goes on from NC_089227.1 coordinate 82,036,658, forward strand.
TGAGAAGGGAAAGGACAATAAACACAACCACAATTGTTTGTAGACTAGGCTTTATCTTAAGCCTCCTTTCTAGAGCGTTCAGCCTCTTCAGACCCGTTCTTCCTTGCAGAGCCTCAAGGAACAACGTGGAAGAGGATTTGTTGGTAAAACTGGATTGAAAAAGTGAATATGCTATAGCGTAATCTGGGACATACACTGAGCTAGAATAGTTGTCTGAGATGGGCTGCCTTGTTTCTCTCTCAGCACCTCATTAACAGCCTGACACCCTCCAGCTTTCCTCAGTTGGGTCAGTGTTCGCGTTCTCTGATTTTATTAAGTCCTTTCACTGTCTATTTTTCTACCTTGTTCATTCCCTCAGGACCTAAGTGTGTGTTTTGTATCAGTTTCCCTACATAACAAACTTGAGGCAGAGCATAACCCCTCTAGTACGAGAGGATTACAAAGACATTAGAGGGACAAATAAATGCCCTGGGTATGCTCAGTGACTCAGAATGGTCCCCCAATTTTCTTTGTTACCTAGGTTCTTTTTTTTTTTAAAAGGAGGCACCAAGATTTCAACGGGGGTCATCTTGATCTGCAATCCATACTCCCATTTTATATGGTGGCTTTGTTAGTGGCCATATGAGTGGAATCATTGGGGATTATTACAGAACAAAGGTTTTTTTTATGATCTTGATATTTGAGGAATAACTTTAAACAAAAGGATAAAACTAAAAGATTTGCAGGTGGTGTCATGTCTTTGTGTGAACATTCGTTTTGTTGGAGGAATAGTTCTCTGGTTTCAAACTTGTATAGATGGTGTTCATATTCTCTAAGCTAGTATAATAAAATATAGGGGAGTTTAAAAAAATTTCAATTTGTCAAGAGGCAAATTGTTGTCTCTTGCTGGGAACTAGAGTCTAAGGTCATAGTATGAGAGAAAAATAGTGTATAGTGAAAATTATCCTTAAAAATCTCTCTATTGTCTCTTACTGTCTCTTTATTGAAGAAAAATCTCTTCATTTTGCACAAACAGAAAGTAGTGCTTCAGGATGGTCAGGACCAGGTTAAAATCAAGTCCTTTCTCTGAGTGGAATTGGGAGGGAACAGGGATAGAAAGCTAGCAATATTTAAAGTTATATCTATACTTCCACCCCACCCAACCCCTGTCTTTCTTTCTGAGAGACTTAACGGTTGTATTCCAGTATGTTAAGTATGTATTGGAGGCAAATTCTTTGTCATTGCACATCTGGAGTTGATAAGGAACTGCCCCTGGAGAAGTAAATCCCAGAAGGAGACTGAAACGGGGATAAGACAAGGTCTTGGTACTGCTGGTGAAAACGTGTCAGCTGCAGACCCACAACTAACAGTGGTCAAGAGGGAGGGCTTGGGTTGGTTTCCAGAGGACCAGGAGCATTAGAGCGTTTTTTCAGAAGTGGCAGTGTTGAACTCTGCTTTTTCAGGGTGGTGGACTGTCCGCACTGCTCAGGCAGGTCTGCTCTCATTTGTCCAAGGCGGGCTGTAAGCATGTTTGCCCAGCTCTGTTGGATCCTTTGTGCCATTACAGGGTGACTTTCTACCCTAGGGTATTGAGTGATGGCTGACTTCTGAAGGCTGTTTTGATTTCTCTCTAGCAACATACCCAGTTAATTCTGGTTACTTATTTTGGGGGGCAGTTCCTGCCTGGTATCTATTTTGTTAGGTATATTCTAACCAGCTTATATTCCTTGTCCAGGTCTATTCATTCCATCTCTCTCTCTTACGGAGAGGGTTCTTTGAAATGTCTTTCCTTTTTTACTCAATGTTGGCAGACTTTTTTTTTTAATCTTTCTTTGTGTATATGTGTATATATATTTTAATATGAATTCCATATGAATGTATCTTGCATCTTCTCTATTCCTCTTCCACTGCAGAGGCAGCTGTATTAACTGGAACAGTGCCCTTTTGTAGCTCACTACTGGTGTGTGCATTGCTTAATCCTCCCTTGCTTTTTAAACTCTAAGCCTGTAATGAATTAAATAGTTTTTGACTCTCCCTGATAAGGATATTTATGCGTCAGACTGGCAGAATTCCACAAAAGCACATTAGTGTCTCCTTTGAGTTGAAGCATTTATGTAGAGGCATCCTTCTGAATGGAGGGAGATGGAAATGCTTTCGGGCCTCTTGCTGCCGCTGGCCCTCCTCGCCTCCCAGCTTTGTGCCACTCACCATCGTCAGAGTGCAGGACGCCAGGCAGTGGATACGAGGTCTCAAGCCCACAGAATTATTTCACTTACGCTTCATTCATTCATTGCCCAGATATTTCTTTATCAGCACTATAGAACTTAAATATTTTTTGATGTCATATTAGTTACTGAGGGGGAGGGATGTTCAAAGATGTTGATGGGGTGGGTTGAGTCAAGGTGATACAAATGAAGACAATGCAAGGTAGAGTAAAAATGTTAGAGGCACAGAAGCAAAGAACTAGTGGAATTCAGAGCAAGAAAGATGCTTGAGGGTTGGGAAATACATGGCTTGATAGTGTTATAACTGGTACTAATGATAAAGAGCACACACGATTTTGTACCCTTCTCCCTGTGCCAGGCACTGGGTAAGCATTTTCCTGCGTTATCTAATTCATTCCTCATAAAGCCAAGGTCCTATGAGGTGAGGGTTTTATTACCTTTATTTTGCATGTGAGGAAACTGCACTTGGAAAGAGAGGTCAGGTTGCTTGTGCAAGGTCAAACAGCTGGCAAGTGGAACCCTTGGGAATAGGCTCCAGGCCTGGCTCAAGGGCTGTACGTTAACCACTACATCTTGCTGTTCAAATTCTTTTGATTTTTTAATTCAGTGCTTTATCTAGGTCACCAGTTCTTTCCATTAAAAAAAAAAAAAGTGTGGTGAAATGAATGTGTTGAGTAATTTGTGTTGTGCTGAATGCTTATTGCTATTTCATGCTCTACACTTAATTGCTTCTATATGCTTATTGCTTAATTACATAAAATGCAGTAGTCCCTTTATCATCTTTCTGCAAAACTGCCCCTTATTTATTATGACTTAAGCAGATTAAGAAAGAAGTGTGTGCTAATTTAATTTTGGTGGCCAGAGTTCTTTTTGGTAATGTTTTCTTTATGAATGCACTGATATCTCATTGGTTAAAGGATGTGTCTGGTCAGAATGCAGCTCTTCAGCATGGAAGCATCAAACAGCTGTCACTGTGAAGCATATTTTCCAGGCACCAGGTTGACATCTGGACTCAGTATTTTTGGTGCAAGAGAAATGGTTCTTGCTAATAATGTTGTCACAGGATTGTGCATTAAACAGAGCTGGAGGCTGTGTCTCTGCGAGTTGCCTTTTGATCATTATTCACCCTGAGTTAATGCAAAGAAAATGATCAGCTTTGGGGCCACAAGGGTAATACTTGGCCTCCACATGCTACTGGTTTCCCAAAGGACCAAATATAAGTTTATTTTCCCTAGATTGGTGTAAGTGATTTGGATGAGTGATGTTTGGCCAAGCTGTAAGCTAGTTGAGCGCCTTCTATGTTCTTTTCTATATGGTTGGCACAATATAGTCTTAACTATTTGAGGTCCACTTGCTGGTTGAGTGATTATAATTGATATGAATGATACATAGTGAACATTCGAGGTAGGAATAGCTATGAGATAGTATTTGCCAATACTTGCCCTTATTGGAAACGTACCACATTTCCTTAATTCTTAAAAGATGTATCTCTCCCATCCACAAATTTTAACATCTGGTTTCAGGACAAAACTTCTAGTCTTAACTGACGGCTTTATTTTTAATGGAGTATAAAATGTTGTGTCTTAAAATAAGTGGCATCTTAGGTTGAATTAATGATGCATAGTAGAGCTATCATATTTATTTGGTTCTAATCCCCACTGTCCTCTCTATTTCTATCGACTTGGTAAATTACTTAGTATATTTAGAACACCTGAGTTCTTCTGGTTCTGGCCTGGCCATTTGCTTCAAAAGATGTGTTATTCATTGTTCATCATTGGTGGTTTGCTACCCACTGGATAATTTATGTAACACTTCAGAGTTTATGTGACATTTGAGAATTGTAGGTGATGGGAAAGATGGTGTCTTAATTTAAATGCACTGGAAGTATAGTCTCACAAATATAATCAATGCAGGAGGGACGTGAGAGGAGGGGAGTAGAGCGGAGCGTATATTTCAGCGAAAACTCATTTAGATTTAATGCTGTTTACCTTCACCAAGAGAAAGTAAGAGAGGTAGCTGTGTCCTTGAATCTTAGAGACTTAGACCTTGAGGGGACTTTTCTCACTTGTCAGAATTAGATTTAAGGATCTCAGATGCATGATACTTTTCCATGTGTACAAAGGTTTGGTATTTCCTCACCCATTCTGTAAGAATATTTTCCTGTGCTTGCAAAACCTTTACTGTAGGTAGTGGCCTTTGACCTCAGTTCTAGAGAGGCCTCTCTGTGTATGTCTTTAAAACATGGTGTAATGTTTTTAGGTATTTTCCATTATTGATGGTAATTCTTACGATAGGAAAAAATGGACTGTGTCAGATCTGGTGTCTGCTTATACCAGATCTAGATCCACTCCTAAAACATTAACCATATTTTGCTTATCATTAGAAATCATCAAAAAATTATCCCCCCAGTTCCTATTCTGTGCTGCCACAATGCCGGCAAATGTTAAAAGAGGTACATATGGGGGTGGTTTTGATACTGCTGTTCACATGCTGCCTAAAAATAAGCAGATTATGAAACATGTAGTTTTCCTCTTTTTAATTACCAAGTAATATACTAAACAGACATCTCTAGGCACTGTCTGGCAAGCAAAGCATATGAACCAGAGACATATGCTTTGAAAGCAGAATGAACCCTCTGTCATCTCTCCATCTCTGAGAGGTCATTTGAATATCAGGTGACTTGTATCTTAGTCTTCAGTTTCTTCCTTAGTGATATGATGGGTTTAATCAGTTTCAGTTAATACATTTTACTGTTTAACAGTGAAACTTTTTTCATTTATAAATTAGAGGATAGGAATCAAATTTTTATTATGTTCTGAATTATGCTAAGCTTATATGGTTGGTACACATTAGACACCTAGCAGAAAAGAATGTTTGAACTGCGGTTAGATCATTTACTCTTAGCTCTATGAGAATGTGTGTGTACACTGTAACAGTAGTGTTGTGCCTGAGTGTAAATTAAGCGTACCAGTACACACACATTCTATTAAAGCTCATAAACCGCCTTGATGATGATGGCTTGAAAGGACAAGACCCCTTACAAGCAAATTAACATCTGACTTAAATGAAACTCTTTTTTTAAAATTTCCTTTCTGGTTGTTTAACAAAAAAAAAGGTCTCAGCCCCCCAAATTCAAGCAGTATACTTGTTAATGAAAATATTATTAATCAGAGGGAGTTATGGGTCAGGGATGTTTGTTGAAAATATAATTTTCAAATTGGAAAAAGAAAAGGAAACCAATTTTTGCATTTTGTTAGCCACTTTGACGTGTTTTGATTCAATGTGAAATGGGCACAGCTGTTTATTTAGAAGTGAAAACATTACTTGATACATTAACTGAAATCTTACTCTCCTTTGTTATTGTCTCCTTGAAGAGAATATTACTATGTTAGGTATTTGTCCCCCTATTGTGGGTTGAGTTGTGAACCCCCCCAAAAGATATGTTAAAGTTGTAACACTAAGAACCTATGACTATGACATTAGATCTGTGAAGACCTTACTTCCAGATAATCAGTTAGGAGGAGGTCATACCTGATGAGGCTGGGCTCTAAATCCAATGCCTGGTGTCCTCATGAGAGGATCAGGTGCACACAGATGCAAGAAGGCCCTGGGACAGAGACAGAGGTTGGAGTGATGCAGCTGTAAGCTGAGCATTGCCAGGGATTGCTGGCCACCACCAGAAGCTGGAGAGAGGCTGCCCTAGAGCCTTCAGAGAGAGCATGGCCCTGCCAACACTCTTGAGTTTTGTACTTTGGGCTCTTAACTGGGAGAGAGTAAGTTCGTGTTGTTCCAAGCCATCAGTGTCTGGTAATTTTTTATGGTAGCCCTAGCAAATACATAGCTGCGGCTCCCCCTCTTTTTCTTTCAACATTTTATGTCTTATGATGAAAAATGGCTTTCCCTTTTTTTGAACAAAAACCGCACAATCGGCTTTTAAGTGAACATCATGTATGTCAAGGCATGTTAACTTAGATTTTTGAAAGGTTGCTTTGAATGCTGAGACTGGGCTAATTTCCACACATTGTCGTCCCACCTGTATACAGGGTTTCCCTTCATGCTTCACCGCTGGGAACACCCTGGGTACCCTAGTGAAATTGCTCTAGTTTCCCTGGTTTACAACTCTTCTGAAGGAGCTATCTGTCTCTTTCCCAATAATCTTGTTATTCTATAAGTGTGTAGAATGTAATGTAGAACAGAGATTGGCATCTTATGAGTTGTGTGGTCTGTTTCTTTTGTGTGACCTTTTCGTATGATCATGGGCAAACTGTCTCCTAGCTCGTTTCTAGAAAATAAGAATGGCCGTTTAGATAAACTCAGTGGGTGTAAATTTTTACAAAAGTAAAAACTCCAAAGACCGTAACAAACTTCATTTATGTAGATCTCTCTAATCATATGATGGTGGCCAATGTATACGTGTTAGTTTATATTCTGATATTTATAACTTCATGAAACCACGTTTCATGAAATAGACATATTTTTAAAAATTTATTTTTGGCTGCGTTGGGTCTTCATTGCTGCGCGTGGGCTTTCTCTAGTTGAGGTGAGCGGGGCTACCCTTCCTTGTGGTGCACGGGCTTCTCATTGTGGTGGCCTCTCTTGTTGAGGAGCACGGGCTCTAGGGCACGTGGGCTTCAGTAGTTTTAGCATGTGGGCTCAGTAGTTGTGGCTCGCGGGCTCTAGAGCGCAGGCTCAGTAGTGTGGCGCACGGGCTTAGTTGCTCTGCAGCATGTGGGATCTTCCTGGACCAGGGCTTGAACCCGTGTCCCCTGCGTTGGCAGGCGGGTTCTTAACCACTGCATCACCAGGGAAATCCCGACGTTTTGTCTATTTTTACAAACAGCTTTATTGGGACATAACGGATATGCAGGAAAACTGCACATTTTTAAAGTGTGCAATTTGGAAAGCTTTGAGAAATGTATATATATATATCCATGAAACCATCACTACAGTCAAGATAGTGAACATACTCATTACCACCCAGAGTTTCCTTGTGCCCCATTCTATCCCTTCCCATGTACCCCCAAGCCATTGATCTACTTTCTCTCATTATAGATTAGTTTCATTTTCTAGAGCTTATATAAATGAAATCATTACAGTATCTACTCTTGTTAACCTGGCTTTCTTCACTCAGTCTAATTATCTGAGATTCATCTGTGTTATGGTCTGTATCAATAGTTCATCCTTTCTGTTGCTGAGTAGTATTCCACTGTATGGATATACCGTGGTTTAGCCATCCATTTACCTCTGGTGGTCATTTGGGCTGTTTCCAGTTGCCTCCAAGTTTTGGCTCTTTGTATATAAAGCTTTGATGAACATTTGTGTACAAGTCTTTGTGTGGATATATATTGTCTTGTCTCCTGGATAAATACCCCGGAGTAAAATGGTTGGGTCATTATGGTGATGGTAGGCACTGTTGCTTCTAATGCGTTCCCATGGTTCTTCCCCTGGCCTCGGGTGGAAGCACACTCCTGGGCTGATCAGTACTGTGCTCAAGAGAGGCCCTGTGTGGATCTCAGAAGTCATCTCTCTGTGCTGCTCTCTCTACCCTGGTCCTTTGTGCCAAGAGCTCTAGCAGGCTTGGTCTCCCCCAAACCCTTGTCCATTCCCACTAGAAACTCTAGGCAGTAAGCAGTTGTAGGGCTCATTTGTGTCCTGTCTCTTAGGGATCACTGTTCTCTGTTGCCTGTTACCTATCTTACTGAAAACCATGTTTCAAAATGTTTGGTTTTTTTTGATTTTATGCAGGACAGTGGATTTGGTCCTTGTTTCATCTTTGTTGGAAATGGAAGTTGCACATTTTTCTTGAATTATGGCACTTTTAATTTTAAACACACATATATTCCATTAAGCAAATATACTATTTTCTAGTTATGTCCATGTTCTAGATTTCTTTTTTCTTAATAGCATTAAACATGTACTTTTTTTTCCTATTTAGGATTATTTATTTTAGAACTATATCCACAAAGTGAGTTAATAGGTTAAAGGTATATAAGCGAATTTTCAGACTGTACCACATAAATACTTAAACTTTCCTACATATAATCGAGTTTTTGTTTCGTCAGTATTTTTGTTTTCCTAGATTAACTGGACTTTAGAGTTGTTTTCATCTGCATAAAAGATTACTAGTAAGAATGTGTTTTTCATGTAACTTACATTTGATTTCCCTTCATGTAAACCATTCATCTTCTTCGATTACTTTAAAAGTAGAATTAGTTTATTGGCTCTATAAGTGTATCTTCTTGCATGACTTTCAGATTTTTTTTTTTACTATTTGTTTATTTTTCTATATTTAGATATTTTTCAATACATTTTATTTTGTAAAACTACTTTTTAATTCTAGAACATTGATCATTTTATTTCATAAATTGTCTCCTCGGGTGGGCTTAAATCGTAAATCTTTCTCCATCCTATGCCCCATTTATTTGTTTAATGCTTAATTATGAGATACAACGGGAAGTTTATTGGCACCAGTGCCTTGGTGAACTAACCAAAGTGCTTTTTAGAAACCAACTCTTCTGACAGAGGAGTGATTGGTGTGCCAACTCATTCCAGCCCAACTCAAACCATACTTTTTTTTTTTGATGTTAAATAACTTTAATGGTCAATGTGGGAGTCACAAGGGAGGTGCATTCCCTCCCAGGGCTCTTCAGTGCCATCCTCAAAGCTGGTTAGTGCAGGGAGGTAGGGCAGTGTTGGTTCCAGTTTTCTCCCAGGAAGGGTTTAGGGGGTCCCAGCCAGCCCTGGGGAAGAGTCCCTCAGCACCATGGCAACCACAGCTTAAAAGGGGCTTCTGCTCCCCCTCCCCAGCCTATCCCCAGTCCAGCAGAGGAAGGGGAGGCCAAGCTGGCCAACCTGCTACAAACAGCACCGAATCCAGAGCCCAGATGCACACAGACCACCTCTTCTTCTGGCCAGATCCTGTTGGCAGCACACCATCTTACACTGGTGACTGGAGCCAAGTGTGGGGTGGGCCTTTGCTGCAGAGGCCTCTGGACTGTGGGGACCACTTCGGGGGGAGAGGGGCAACTGAGCGAGAAGCCCCAGGGGAGTGGTCTTGCGGACTGCATCCAGGGAGACCGTTCGGGGTCTCCTCCAGGGCAGGGAATGGGTCTGGGCTGGGGTTGGGGCCACTGAAGCAGGGGAGCAGGGGCCAGGCAGGGCAGGCTGGGGGCGTCTCCAGCCTCGTGCCCTCCAGCTGGGCCAGGCTGTCTATCACTGCTGTGATGTCATCCAGCGGCTCAATAGCTGTGGCACCAGGAAGGGATTGAGGGGAGGAGGCTAGTCAGAGCTTAGGCCCCAGACCTATTCAGCCCTGAGCATCACCTGTCACCGTCTCATGGTACCAGGAACTCTGATTGGCCAGTACTTGGAGTGGCTTCCGAGGAGCGGGGGTTTCAATTTTCATTATTTCATCACGGCACTGCTTCCACTGGCTCATGTCAAAGAAAAGCTGCCACAGAGCTTCCGTCCAGCTCTGCAGGGCTCCCCGACTCTCTGCCTGAAGGGTGTGTGTCACCTCATCCTCCCCATACTGGTTACTGATGCTCAGGGTGAAGGGCCGGCCCACTGCCTGGTCCAGCTCACCTGCCCCAACTTGAGTCTCCTTTTTGATCACAACAGTAAACAGCGGCTCCTCCCCAGTGTCTGTGTCTTCAGGTTGATGGTGACAGAAGCTGTTTGTGCTTCTCAAGACTCCATGTGCTCGCACCCAGTCCTGCAGCTCCCCAGCTTGCTGCGCTCTGCGGGTGTCACTTGCAGTAGGCTGAGTCATGTAGAAGGGCTGAGCCACCAGACAGCAACACACGCTGCCATCAAGGGGGCAGCCAGGTGGGGTTCTCCTCATGACTGGTGAGGGTGAGGTCATGTGTGTGGAGCCCATCTTGCACTGCTGCCAGGGTGAGAGTGGTATGAGCCAACAGGTGGTAACGACCACCACTAGCTGGGGTGGGGAGCAAGATGGGACTGCTTCCCGAGCCCCTAATTGTCTCCAGCGACGCCCGCACACGCCTCCCCGAGGAGCAGCCCAGGGAGCTGCTGAGCTCGGTGGCAAGCCTCTTGGGGGCTCCAGCCAGGGCCCCCTCCTCTTCCACGCAGGCCCCATATAGCTCCAGCAGCAGTTCAGAGTCTGGCCCTGCCTCGGCAAAGAGCACCTTGTTGTGAAAGGGGATGGCTGTGAGGGCCCTGTCCACCAGGATCATCTCCGTGTCCTGAGTGCATTCCCCGATCTCCAGCAGCAAGAACACAGCCCGACGGTGCAGGTCGCCTTCGTTCTTGAAATCTTCTGTGTCCTTCCACATGAGTGGAATCCGGAGGTCAGAAATGCAGACCTGGCTGCGGCAGGGGGAGCGCTCAGCAGGTGGCCCGCTATCAGGAGGCCGCTGGCCTGTCTACCTCAGCACCTGCGTGTCCTCGCGCCGCTGCAGCTCCCCTGTGTAGCCGGGGGTGCGGCTATTGCACACCACGCTCTGGCTGGGAGCAGGCCACCGGCAGCTGGCGGGCCCCTTCCCTCATCTGGGTCTCATGGTGTAGCGTTCTTTGTGACTGTGTCCTCCGGTGGGTCGCAGAAGAGGCTGAGCCAGCAGCGGCTGCGTTTGAACTCCACCTCCAGGGCAGAGCCACTGGCCACGGTGACCCGGCTCCGGTGGTTTCTGGAGAACATGCTGGCGGTCCTGTGCTTCTGCCTGCCCTCAGCACTCCCCGCGCTGCCCGGCTCTGCCTTGTCTCCTAGGCTTCTGTCCCTCGACTCAAACCATACTTTTAAAACTGTTGAAACCCTGGTTTTTCATTCCGCAAGCTGCTGCTTTGAAACAGTCATACAGATGTTCTGGAAGCCTCCCGAACTTCAAGAACTTCTTGGTGAGAAAACACTCGTGTTGTTTTTTAGTGCAGAAGGTTAATCATACCTGAAGTGAAAATTGGCTTTAACATGGACATTGGTGGGCCCTCCATGAGGTGTGAAAGTTCTGGCTGGAATGGCCCTGAGCGTTGGTTCCATTGTTAGAAGGTGTGTGCACTGTTTCCTCAAGTTGCTAGCTGCTGCTACTTGGAACTCTCGAGTGGCTTAGGTTTGAATAGCAGTAACAAATATTTGTTGATGGCTCCCACTGTGCTAAATGCTGCTTCTAAGTCCTTGACAGTTGCTGTAGATCTAATCCTCGTAACAGTATGTGACTGAAGGGATTTATGCTCCCCGGTTATAGATGAGGAAACTGAGACACAGATGGTTTGATTAAATTTTCCCAGGATAATGCTGCTAAGGAGTGGCACCTACTAAAGTTTGAAGAGTAAAAATAAATTTATTCTCATGTTATACCCCAGTTTGAGTCTCGACTGCAGTGTAGAATTACAAAAATTAAAGAAGGATCAACAGCTAGAAAACTGTACATTGTTCAAGGTGAAAAACAGTTAAAAAAAATCACAGCAGGACAGTAGGCAGGAAGAACTCTACTTAGTGTACTGACCTTCGAGTATGAACACGATGCCACTGATACCCTGTGTAAGCCTTGAGTGATGCAATACAAGTGTTCCCATACTGGTTCACTTTTCCTTTGAAACTAGAATACAAATATTTTTTTGTAGGAAACTGAACGTTGTTAGGATTATAATCTGTATCTTTTTTATTTTTTAAAGGACTCAACTCTTGTTTTTTTATTTTTGGCTGCGTTGGGTCTTTGTTGCTGTGCGTGGGCTTTCTCTAGTTGTGGCGAGCGGGGGCTACTCTTCATTGTGGTGCGCGGGCCTCTCATTGCAGTGGCTTCTCTTGTTGTGGAGCGCGGGCTCTAGGTGCGTGGGCTTCAGTAGTTAAAGCACGTGGGCTCAGTAGTTGTGGCTCTCGGGCTTAGTTGCTCTGCAGCATGTGGGATCTTCCTGGCCCAGGGATTGAACCCATGTCCCCTGTATTGGCAGGCGGATTCTCAACCACTGCGCCACTAGGGAAGTCCCATTCTGTATCATCTTAATAGAAATTTACTGGTCTATATAACGAACAGGTATTTCTAACTCTGCTTTCTAATCAACCCATGAATTTATACTGACCATTTTATCTTTTGGTCAAACTGTCGTAAAATCGTCATCTCATTGGCCCCTGTTCTGTTGTTTTAGGGCAAAAGTTAATGGAATCTGAATAATTCATTTATTTGGGTTGATCTTCAAAAGCAAGGGGTAACTTTTGAAATTGCCCAAATAAATGAATCTGCCAGTTTTCCTCATGATTTTTATGTGCCAACTTTGATAATCTGTGGAAACAAACAATTTACATTTCTTGTTTAATATAAGATTCAGTGGCGGTGGTGGTGGTTTTTAAAAAGACGGGAAATATATGGGGCAGTGATGTTTAAACAGAAGATGTGGAGTGTGTTTGAAGTTTTGTGTCCTGGAGGTCAGACTATGCAGTATGTGGTTTCCTGGGCAAAATAAGAATCTTCTTATAAAATATTCCTATGACCCAGGACATATTATCCTCCTAGTCTTCATTTTCTTGGGCATAATGTAGCAAAGGCCTATAATTATAAGGGTTAAGTAAAATGTGTGAAAGTAGTATTACTTGTATATATGGGTGTAGTGAGGAAATTAAGGGGAGAGAATGTGTCACTGTGCCATTTAGACATCTAAGTGCAGTGGGTAGTCTGAAACAGTAGGTATTTCTTAAAATCAACTGTTCAAGACGTTTATGGCCAGACCACAGGAAGGAGGATGCTGGGGTGGCAGTCACTTCCACACTGGTGCTTATTCGAACACGGCTCTGTTTTACTCTAGCTCAGAACAGCAATGTCTGCTCACGGGCAGATGAGTTTTAAGAATGTGCCTGCCCTTTATCCTTTGGGATTTGTGGCTTCAGGCAAAGCACATTCTTATTCTTTTGTCAACCTTGAATTTGGATACATTTCTTCTGTAGTCTTCCGCACGCTCACCTCCTGATCTTTAGCCGGTAGGCCCCTTCTTATCCTTGTTCACAAATAGTGAATTTTGTAACTCTTAAGATGTTATATCCAGTGACCCAGCTTGTTAAGACGAAAGTCCCAGTCATTGCAGCTTTCTTTTAGAATCAAGGCCGTCGCTACACCTCCTCGCAATCTTCTCAACACCTGCCAATAACAAGTGGAAGCACTTCCCTATAAAGAGGAAGTACGGCCTTCATGTGGCAGAAGGGGGATTGAACTTAGGGAAAAACCATATTGTTAGAATGATACTTTAACATTATATGCAAAATACCATCGTGTAGTTAGTAGAAATAAATGCTGAAGAGCTCTAAGGAAGAGCTGGTGAAGTTTGATTGACCTAGGGGAGGGTTTGGCAGAGGAAACCGCTTTGGAATTGATATTCTTTTAGCCTGTAACACAGACTTGGGTGTCTGTACTCTACCTGCTGACTAGGACACTTGGAAGAGCAAGTTTGGGTGTCCATGCTTGGGGACAGTGACAGGAATGGGCAGTAAGAAAAGTATAGCTGCCATACTGGATGATGATATTGGGTATTAACGTTTTTTGACTTCAAAAAGGCATAACCACGGTGTACTCCAGAGTAGAATGTATTTCAAGGTGGTGAAAGGGAAAGCCCAATATATTTGTCAGCTTACAGAAGAAAATTGGTTGACTTTTGAAATTTTTCTGCCATATGATAGACATTTTTGACTATTGCAGAACACATGATGAGCCTTCCTATGTTTCACGGGAGAAGAAAGACACTGTTTTTGTTGTCCACTGTCTGTACCCCAAAGACCTTGCTGAACAAAGATATTGATACCTTCCTTTGCTTGTAGCCTTTCTTGCTCAGCCTCGTAGCTCTCTCGGCCTTTCTCAGTAGTTTGCCCTTGATGTTATACTCTGCCCCTTACCTTCCGTGTAGGGTTTCTTGACCCAAACTGGTCATGTTTGTCCACCCTCTTGACAGTCCCTTTTACGTGTGTCTTCAGATCGTTTGCCTTGTTCTTGTTAAAGTAATTTCTGAATTGAGTGCTATAGCAAGAGGACAGTTTGCAGTCAGAGTGACCTGGGTTTCAAGTCTTTTTCAAGTCTGTGACTTGGTAATGACTAACCTTGGGTGAGTTATTCAGGACCTTTGAGCTCCGGTTTCCTCATCTGTAAAATGATGATACTGTTGAAATCTTAGTCTTTGTGAATATTAAATGGGACTCATATCGTGCCTTATGTATTATATATTCAAATATTATGTAGTTAGTAATTGTTCTTGTCAGTCAAGCTTATTTAGTAGCTCCGGCTCACTTTGGATCCCCAAATAAGGTGCCTGACTTCATTTTGCACATCCATCTAGCTGAGAGCTGCCTGCTTCCCTTAGGTCAGGTGGGTTTTTTTTCCTGTTGAAGGACTTAGATTTATAACCTTGGCTTTCACTTTGAATGGCCTATTCTCAAGTGTCATTTTAAGTTGATTTGTTATGCTAATGCCTTACAAATAATGTGCTTCCTAATTGGCCCATATGTAATAAGGCAGGGTACCCACCTGCATACTTGCATATTAAATATTCTATGCAAAAAACCCTTAGCTCAGCTTCACACCGTGGGGGGGATTGTTGCAGCACATGAAGACTGTTCTCTGACTTGAATGGTAGTGACGCATTACGGTAGCATACATCATGAAGGCTAGGGCTACATGGTGATTGGAGTCATTTAAAATTGGTTTGGACAGTGTGCTGTTGACCAGAGCACCTTGTGAGTAGTTCTGGTCCTAATTACATCTTTCCTCTACCACTGTAATGGCCTCCTACCTGGCCTCCTTCCCTCCAGTTGTCCCCCCTCTAATCCAGTTCTATATATGGCTGCTATGTTAATCTTCCTGAAACATACCTCTGATTCTGTCACTCTCCTTATCCTCAACTTTTTAAAAAGCTCCCCATTTCCTGGCGAAAAGGGCCAAACTTCTAAAGTCCCATGATGTGGCCTAAATTTCCAGAGTTCCTTTCTGTAATACTTTTACGGTGGTTATTAATGGTGGGAAGTTGGAAATGTGTACAGACATTGCCTTGGTGTGCATCACTGGGGGACACTTTTACTGGGTAGGGGGCCAAAAGTGCTAGAGGGGGATAGTCCCACCCACGGAAGATTTTGCCAGAACAGCAGTGAGTTGGACATTAAGGAGTAAAACTAGAACCAATTATAGGGAAACATTTTAGCTTAATAAGAAAAAAGAACTTTCTAAGAAAGGTGTTCAGTGAGAGAGAGAGTGGGCTGTCCCAGGAAGTTAGTTTCGTTTCATTGAAGGCCTTGACACATGAGCTGAATAACCAGATGGTAGGAATATTGTGGAGGGGATTTGACAGTGCATAGGAGGCTAGGGGTACACTTCTAAGTTCCCTTCCAACCCACAGGCCTTGTGATTCTATGGCTTATAATTCGTGAAAATGATTAGACCGATTAGGTCCCCATAGAAACAATGCTTCTGCACTTACATTTCTATACATTCCTCATAAGTGAGGTAGGTGGTTCTTAATGAAGCTTGCTTATACCATGTGGCAATGATTCTGCCTTCTTCCCCCTTCATTATACTGATGAATATAATTGAACGATACATCAAGAAAAATGGAAGCTGGTTTATTACTGCCTATGATATTTAATTTCCTTTTTAATTCTAACTCATTCCAATTATACCAAGTTGCTGGGGCAGAAGGAATAGCAGCATTTGTGGTTCCGTAGGAATTAAGAAAGGAAGAAAACTTTTGTTCTTCTGAAGTTTTCATCTGGAATAGAAATCGGAGTCGGAACCTTGTTTCATGATTTGACTTATAAGTACTTCTGCTTATCCCAGGAACGACTTTTGGCTAGCCATAGAGCAAGTTAGCCAGATGCTTATACATTAGATAGCGCTTTCCTTTCTCTTACTAATAATTAAAGTAAAAGAAATCATAATGAGGGCTTCCCTGGTGGCGCAGTGGTTGAGGGTCCGCCTGCCGATGCGGGGGATGCGGGTTCGTGCCCTGGTCTGGGAGGATCCCGTGTGCCGCGGAGCGGCTGGGCCCGTGGGCCATGGCTGCTGGGCCTGCGCGTCCGGAGCCTGTGCTCCGCAACGGGAGAGGCCGCAGCGGTGAGAGGCCTGCGTATCGCAAAAAAAAAAAAAAAAAAAAAAAAAAAGAAATCATAATGAAATGTCATTCTAATAATTATGAAAATATTCAAAGTATGTTTAGATTTGTAATCTCATAAAATACATGATGATAATTACCTGGATTATTCACAATAACCATTTTATAGAGGGGAAACCCAAGATACTGAAATTAGAGAATTATTTGCAGAGCCAAGTCCAGATTCCCATTTCCACTTAAGACAAGTTCCCACAAAACTCTTACCAGTTTCTTTCGGGTATCTTTGTGATCAAGCTACGATATCTGTGTCTCCTCAAGGCTGCACATCTTTTGTCGAGGAGGCAGAGAATAGTTTCATGCCCTGCCTGGCAGGATCCTAAGTAACAGTCAATACCTTATTTACCTGTCTGATTTCCTGTTGTTTTTTTTTTTTTTTTTTTTTTTTTTTGCGGTACGCGGGCCTCTCACTGTTGTGGCCTCTCCCATTGTGGAGCACAGGCTCAGCGGCCATGGCTCACTGGGCCTAGCCGCTCCGCGGCTTGTGGGATCTTCCCGGACCGGGGCACGAACCCGTGTCCCCTGCATTGGCAGGCGGACTCTCAACCACTGCGCCACCAGGGAAGCCCTCCTGTTGTTTCTTGATTGCCTTTCCCAGGCCAGGGAGATTAATTTAAACACACTCACCTCCTTTATGCTTGTTGAGAATGATTACCATTGGGGTCTGATTGTTTTCCAGGGGGAAAAGAGAAGTTAATTTAGAAGGATCTTAATCAGAGTAGTAGTTTTTGTGACACATGTGTATGAGTTTGAAAACCAATACTAGGACCCTGCATCCTGACATGGGCCTGCACTCTTGTGCCTGCATTCTGATATGGTATTGGTCTTCAGGTGAGATATGCAGCTCCTTTGAGGTTAAGCTCTCTGAGCTGTTTAAAGATGGCTTATTTTTCTATTTAAACCTCATTCTGTCATAGGTTACAATCCTTTGGGGCAGATATGGGTTGTTAGTTTGCTGAAAATAGAACTTAATTGGCTACCGTACCAAGTACTGATTTTTAATTTGACAAGAGAGTCGTAATTCAGTCAGCCTATTAGGTCCTTAAGGTTGTATGGAAGTTAGAAAATGTAACTAAAACCCCACCTGGACCACTGCTCCTATGCAAACCAGGTATGATTGTGGGTTGTGCACAGTGGGGCTTCTGACCATTTGTGTAGCTGGAGGGGCAGTGTCTGCCCTACCTCCGAGGAGTGCCAATGAACATGTTCGGTGACTTTTTCAACTGCTATATAATATTTACTTGCTGTGGAAATGCGGAGGACTAGAACTGTCTAGCAGATAAGGCATTATCTTCCTCATTTTGACTTCAGAGTTTCTGCTTTCGCTAAATAGGAAAGAGACCCATTGGAGCAGTATAGTAATGTACATGTAATTACTATACAGCAATTTCCTTGTTTAATTCAACAAAGATATTGCTGAGGTATGGGGACTGGTGGTAAGCCCCTGCTCATAGAAAACTGGGGAGGGATATCAATTCTGGCTCTCTTTCCTTTAAAGGGCAGTTATCACCTCACCTTCTGAGGCCCACACGAAGCACTTTCCAGTACATATGTAGAGTTACTGTTCCCAGCAGACGTTGAAGCAGATGTGCCTGCTGTTATAGAAGTGAAGTCTGACAGCTGTTACCTAACCTTTTCAATATCCTTATTCTATCTACTCCAACCTTCTTAGATATGAACAATTTTTGCCCAAAGGAACGGGCTTCTCCTCCTCGTTGGCTGACAAGATACTGGTCATCAGACAGTGATCAGGAGGATGTTGTGATTCCCCTTTTCCCCGGTGAATGTTTGTGTTAACAGACTAACAGCAGCTATAGCACAGTTGTTTGGTGTCATAAGGAGATGAGTTTCCTTCCATTTTTAGCTTTTATATGCTTGTACTTATTAGAGAGGTTGAGTGGTTCATCATCAAGGTTACCACCTCTAACGAGAGTGGTGGTAGGTCAAGCATACTTGTGTGTTCCTGGGGACTCTTGTAGTAGGTGAACTTGGACTTCGCCCGAGCCTCTCCTTGCTGTTTTGCTTTATGTGATATTTCATGAGAGTAATTTATCCTCAGTCATGAAGTATTTATTGAGCACCTACTGTGCCCAGATCTTTTTATGCTCTGCCTTGAAGACTTCTTAAATTTTCCCTGGTTTGGTTATGACTTTAGTCATGTCATAACACGACTGTAGTTTGGATTTGGATAATTAGTTTTCATGAAGGTGGGCACAAACACCAGTTATTTTATTTTGCCTTTTTGGTTGTATGGAGAGGAAACATGTTAAACTGAAACCTTGGGTTCTCAGGTATTTATGGCTAATGAAAGATATGGCTATTTTATACCATATCCAGATGGTATTCCTAGGTATAAGGAAAACAAAGTGAACAGAAAGGTACTGAGTTTCTATGTATGGGTCATATTGTAGTGACCTAGGCACTTTATACATATTAACTGATTTAAGCTTTAGAATACTGTCTCAAAACTCCTCCTCCCCCTGCTGTTGAAGTTTTCAATCTTTGTCTTAACCATTGCACAAGCTTTTGGGCCCCAGTTTCAAATATCACTCTCTTCAGTCTGTCTGTCCACACTGCTGCTCAGGTGGTCTTTGTAAAATTCCAAGCACATCTGTCCCCTTCCCAGAAAGTTCTCTTCGTTCCTCTATTCTAGAGGTTAACATTTCTGCCTGGCAAGCACCCTGGCTGAACTTTCCCCTGCCTCCTTATGCAGCATTTACCTCCTTTTTGAACTCTCCATTCTTTCCTACTGCTTATCTTGTGTATCTCTCTCTCTGGAACACTAACTCATCCTTCCAGTTTTAAAACTTGAGAAAAGTGCCTCACCTCTTCTGACATTATTATTCCTTAAAAGAATGAAAAACGAATTCCCAAAACGTAATATGTGTGTGTGTATGTGTGTGTGTGTGTAACACGTATTTTTAAGAATAATAAACAGTCCTTCAATCTGGAATAATTTACAGTAAATTTGGTCAAATTCAGACTTATGCTGTCCCCTTTTTTTCATTTTTTGAAAACTGGGGAAAACTTCACCACAAGCCCTAGTTTTACAGACTTGTGTTTTTGAGTCTCGTGTATGTAGTGAAATTTGACAGAAAGGCTGGAAATGTGAGGATGGGAACGAAGCAGGAAAAATTTTTTAAAGGTTCTGTTTATTGAAATGTAGAATATTGGAAGTGCAGTGTGAGAATGGAAAGAACTGAAGAAATCTGGTAGTCATGCAAGGGGGCTGACTTAAAGGAGGGCGTTGTAATTGACCAGTGGAAGGGAGGAAAGGGTTAGTCAGAGGGGAAACTAATTGGAAGATGAACAGCACTGAGGAAACCGGTGAGACGTGAAGCCCTCCCCAAGATTGTTCAATGACTGCTTGAATTTTGTGAGTTGGTTCCTGATTATACAGAGACAGAAATGATATTGATTCATCTTGTGTGTTCTGACGCATGCTCTTCAAAGAGGAAAAAAAGACAATCCTTTATATAAGTTTATTAGTGGTGAGGTGACATTCTTTAAGAAATATCACCCATGGTGGCTACTGGGGAACTTGAGCCATCGAAGCCTTTTGGCCTGAAAGTAATTTAACAAGTCAGTATCTTTCTGGGTAACTGTAATTGCTAGACGTTCGATAGTCATGAAATTTAGTTAGCATTCTTGCTGTTGAATTGATTTTTAATGTCTATTTGTAAAACCTTAAATTTGTGTCCAGAGCCTTGAATGCATTCCCAAGTTATCCATTGTACACTCCCTAGATATGAAATATCAATTTTACAGGCTAGCAAAGTGATATTTAATGGTGGCTGACTGGATAGGGTTTAAGAACAATATGTATTAGATACTTAAATTTGTCTATTATCTGACTCGTGGCACAGATCATTGAATTTAGGTGGTACTGAAATTGCAGATCTGGCTGCCTTAATAATCCAAGCTATGCAGCATGTTTATTGAGTCCCAGGACCTTCCTCTTGTCTGTCTTCTTTCTAAGCATGTACAGAAGAATATAAAACAGTTTTGGTTTGTACTTTCACATCTACTTGCATTAGGAAAGATGTCTTTAAAAAACGGTAGGGACATTTTCAGGACGCTTCTTGAAGCCTGGGGCACACCGGTTTTTTGTGATTTGTTGACATCAGTTTTTTCCTCCTTCTCTAATGTTTGCCTCCTTTGATTATACTTCAAGACCCAAGGTTTCACCACATTTCAATTTAAAATTTTGAGGCTAAATTTGGTCAAGCTGCAGCTGTAAAGGATATTCTGTTTCATACCCATATCATTTTGTCTTGAATTTCATTTTAAAATGATCACTGTATTTTAGGCATATGCAATGTCTTCTTGATGGCTTCTTGGAAAAAATACATTGTTCAGTTAGATAAGTAAATGAAATTGTCTGGGTTACGGAGCATGACTCACTTAAAATCTCATTTGGAACAATTTCTCTGTCCACCCTTTGTTAACCATATATCCTGCTGGTTTTGTAGTACGGGGACTTGCACAAGAGTTAAAATAAACCATGGAGATCTGGATTTATGGTAACAGCCCCTCTTCAATTCAAGGACTGTGGATGGATCTCTTTCCTTTCTGCTTTTTCTTTGATCTATTTTTGGCTTTACTTTCATCCTTTGCTGTAGGTTTCTTAACTGCTTGTTTATTTTTTCTTAGAAAAGTATAAGCATATGCAAACTATAAGGAATGTTGGAATGATTAAATGGATAAATATCATACATAACCCATATGGGTTGTCTGAATAAGATTCCCCTTTATGATAGGCCAAAATTTGCATATTTGCTTATAGTTTCTCCGCCATATCTTTGCGAGGGTGCCTCTGGTATACACAGTAAGCTTCCCTTCCTTGTCATGCGTCCATCTGCTCGCTGGAACCCTTTCTACTGAATCCTCTACCCTGCCACTCATAATTCTTAGGTTATAATCTTGGTGTAGAATGGTGAGGGATAATATCTGTTACCATTGAACGCTGTATAAAGCTGTTGAAAAGTGGGATAAAAAAATTAAAGCCATTAATGTTTTCTTCATCCCTTATATCCTCTCTTTTTGAACAGTTTAGCTTTACTGGTGCTAAATTAAATAACGATTATCTTAACTTTACAAAGACATAGTTTAAAGGCATTGGGAACACAAAGGGAAAAGGTATAGCTCCTCATTATAATTTTTCTGGAATGCTGCAAATAAAATTGACGATTGATAAATCAATTTATGTTGCAGAAGCACTGGGAGAATAACTGTAAAACGATTTTTTAAGTTCTTAATATAGAGAGGAGAGTCTTTTAAAACCATGAATAATCACTAGTATTCTGTTACATTGGGATTTTTTTTCCCCTGCAGTAAATTTTAAACAGTTCTACTTGATTTTAGTTTGGATCCATCAACAGAATAGTCAACTAAATGCGGACAGGACAAAGTGTTAATTTACCAAGTATGAACACATCACCACTTGGGGATTAATTCTGATTTCTTTGGAAATAGTCTCAGGCCAAAACTTTATCACTAAAGCCTGTAATCTAAATATTTCCTGTGGATTAGGCTAGATTAAATTATCTGTCCCATGTGTTCAGAATTCATGTGGATGAGGTCCTATTATTTTATATTTAAATTCTGATTTTGCAGGTTGAATGGAAGTTCTAGAAAAGACTGGAGAGATCTGAGGGGCCAGTGGATTTAGGGTTGTAGGGTGTGGCGATGATGATGAATCAATACCTTTGTCTTAACTACAGCTGCTAACCCCCCTCCCCCGCCCCCTACACACACACACACACACACACACACACACACACACACACACACACACGCATGCGCGCGCGCGGTGGTGGCGGCGAGGTGGGCCACAGGTTTGAGTCATCCTCTCCTCAGTCTGGTTCTATCTGGCATTTCACAGTAATAGCAGACATAATTGCTTTCTGATTTTTAAGGCTGTATGGCTTTCTTGATAATGATGGGAAATTGGTTATTCATTTGAGTGCTGTTGATTAGTGTTGATGTTTTCATGTCTCACAAGTATTTCTATTATCTGTCTGCAGATCCCAGGGGCATCTCTACTCTGAAATTTGGGGCTTCATTTATTTTCCTTCTCTCTGTTCTTTCCTGCTTCCTAGCTCCCAATTTGGATTAAAACTTAAACAGCTTAGGCCTAGAAGAAATAAGACATTTACACAATTGCAGATTTATTACTTTTGAATTTTTAAAAATGAACTTTAAAAGGTTTGTTTTACATTTTTAAGGTTTCCAAGTACTGCCCATATCTTTGGAGACTGACAGTGACCTTGAGGGAGGGGAGGGCGAAAGAGACTCTTCAAAACATTTTCTAAAGAGATCATCTTCTATTTCCTTTCTGTGACCTGATTTGGTGAAGATATTTCCACCTCAAAGGAGGATCTTAAGAATACCATATATTTCACTTTTAGGTGGATGGATGCAGCTTTGATGTTCTCATGCCTTACTTGAATGTGATGTTAAAACATGGCAAAATTTCAAGGAATCATAGGGAACTGATCCATTTTATGTAACATTTACAGACTGATGGGCATTTAGAGATAGAAGGAACATTTAGCATTCATCCCCAGCCACTTTTCCCCCCTTTTCTAACAGGAGGAAAATGAAGCCCAGAGAGATTAAGTAATTTCATTCAACAAACATTAATTGAATGTGTACCATATGTCAGACCCAGTCCTAGGAGCTGGGGGCTACAGAGATGAATAAGTTTAATTTCCTGTTGGAGATAAATACGTAGTTCTCAGATCATACAGTTTGTAATTAGAAGGATAGGAAGTAGAATATTTATGAATCATTCATAATCAGATCTTTATATGATGAAAATTATGTCAACCCTCTGTCCTTCCCCTCACCTTTAATTTATTAAATCATCCAATAAAGATGATTTTCACTTACTTACTTATTTTGTGGGACTAAATCCGGTGTTCTCCCTTGGCTTCCTTCTTTTGGTGACCACTCTTTCCTGAAAGATTAGTGTACCCTAGCCACCCCCATTTTATCAACTATTCAGCCTGCGAAAACTGACTGAAATTGCTCTTGCTGAAGTTATTGCCATCTTGAGTGGGCACGTTTCTGTTCTTATTGTGACCGCTTTGAACGTGCTGACTCTGTCTTCTCTTCTTAAACTCCGTTCTCCCTTGGTTCCTTGGTGGCCTGATTCTCCTACCTCTTTTCCTTTTTCGTTTTCCCTTTGTGTTTCCACTGCCACTTCTTACTTGCCCAAATGGGCCACACTTTCGCACATCTCTGTACCAGTTGGTCATCCTTCAAGACTCAGCTCACATCTCATCTCCTCATGAAGCATAGCTGACCTTTGGAAGAATTGAGGCACTTCAACTTCTCCGTTCTTAACAGCCCCTTGTATTTCTTTACCAGTCCTGTCATTTTGTGGTTTGTATATCAAGCTTCTCCTTTTGAGGTTTTTTTCTCTCTGGAGAGCAGGGACGATTTTTCCAGCGACTGGCACATGATGCTACTTTCGTACTTTAATGCAGAAAGACTTCTTTCTAGCTCAAGCCACCTCTCCCCTCCCCAGCAGTCCATGCCTCTGTTTCTCTCTCCGGTGCTCTACTGGGTTCTGTGTGCTAGGCCAGTACGTTGCTGACAAGAAATGACCTGTGGTGACCTGCTGCTAATGGCAGATTTATAGTGCCATCAACTGTCAGTATATTAATTCACTTAAGATGCTTAAACATAACCCTTAGTTACATTCAAATCGATTGGTAAATCTTTTTTAAAAATTCATAAATTATACGTGCATTAACTTGAGCCTATTCCTGTCTGATTAAATCTTAGTTCATAATTAGTGTAAGACAACTGAAATTTTTCACAGATAAAATAAGGGGATTTTATAGTTCTCAACACAGTAGTGAATATCCTACATAATGGTAATGTTTCCATATTTAATTATAACCTAAACATCTACGGTTCGGGTGTGTTGGGCAGCATCCCATCCTGCAAAAAGTGTATTTGTCTTTAAGGAAATATAGTGTACCGCAATTAAAAAAGAGCATGCAGATTGGTTTTCCACAGTGCCTAATTCTCTGTGTCACATGGCCGTGATAGGACTTCTAGGCCCATTAATAAGCTGATCCATTTGCTGAACTAGAATGTTTTTCTCTTGCTTCCCCACTGCATTTGGGTTGTTGACCCTTTATCCTTTGCTGTACACTTGTCCTTGATTAAAATGAGATCAATAAAGCTAAATCAAGGAAAAAAGAGGAATGTCCTCTGTAGAATAAGTGACCATATATTACCGTCAAACTGTTCAGAAGGAAATATTAGGTGATTTTTTTTTTGTTTTGTTTTTACTTACACCTTTTATTTCTGATTAGTACGGATAACAAACTGTATGCATTATACCTTATTTTTTGGAAGTATGGCAGTGGGGATGTGGATTTTTAAGCTGCTGGTTCCAAATACTTTGTCTTTTCCAGTAACCTCCTGCTCTTGGGTTGTGTTCAAATCTGTAAGATTTATTAGGTGAACATGCTGTAGCTAAGTGGCGAGATGTTCTGTCTTCTCATTAGCAGTGACCCTGGATAATTTTCTCACATTCAGCAACATTTGTTAGGAGCCACCAGCATCCCTGTCACCTAGGGGTGAGGCAGAGCTGGGGTGCCGGGCGAGGAGGTCACCTTGTGCACATCTCCATTGGGGGCAGGGTGCTTTGTAGGGAGTGCTCAGGATGAAACTGGTTTCCCTTTTCTTTTTGCATATGAACTCTACGCCTGTAGTACAAAGAGCTTATTACTTGGAAGAAGAAAATGACTTCTCTCTTGCTTTAAGCTGGAGAGGCATCATAGGGTCCTTAGATGCCTTGTAATAGAATCCAGTGGTCATGGATTTCGAAGTTGGTTAAATTAGAGTTCAATTTTTGCCCCTGCCATTTTCTGCTGTCGTGAGCTTTAGTCTAAATTACACTGAGCCTCTTTTCCTTCATCTGTAACAAAAATATTATATTTGCTGACTGTTGAATTCTGTTGAGGATCAAATGAGTACAGTGGGATTAAAAATATGAGTCAGATGCTGTTTTTAAGCTTAAATAGTTTCAAATCACCTATGAGATATAAGACACATGTATACTGACTTGGGCCAGATGAACCAAGAGAGGAGACGGGATATTTGATTAGCGAGCTCAGAAAGTTTCCTGAGGATGGTGGGTGGCATTTGAGTATGGCCTTGCAGAACGCTTGGCGTTTTATTTATTTATTATTTTAAATAGATTTATTTCTTAAAAATAAATTTATTTATTTATTTACTTTTGGCTGAGTTGGGTCTTCGTTGCTGCGTGCAGGGCTTTCTCTAGTTGCGGTG
This sequence comes from Phocoena phocoena, assembly GCF_963924675.1. Lineage (NCBI taxonomy): Eukaryota > Metazoa > Chordata > Mammalia > Artiodactyla > Phocoenidae > Phocoena > Phocoena phocoena. Next base: position 82,062,268 of record NC_089227.1, read on the forward strand.
AGCAGGGGCTACTCTTTGTTGTGGTGTGCAGGCTTCTCACTGCGGTGGCTTCTCTTGTGGAGCACGGGCTCTAGGCACGCAGGCATCAGTAGTTGTGGCACTTGGGCTCAGTAGTTGTGGCTCACGGGCTCCAGAGCGCAGGGTGAGTAGTTACGGCGCATGGGTTCAGTTGCTCCATGGCATGTGGGGTCTTCCCGGACCAGGGCTCGAACCCATGTCCCCTGCATTGACAGGTGGATTCTTCACCACCGCGCCACCAGGGAAGCCCACGTTTGGCATTTTAGTAAGCAAAGTGTTTAGCATTGAGATTGCAGTCACATCCAGGCGCTGGATGTAACGTAAAAAGGGGAGTAGAAGATTCGGTTATGGGGCTTTTTCGGGAAGGAAACAATTTGGAATATAGTGGTTGGGATCAGAAGTGGGCTAGCATGTTTGATTATATCCATAATTAATACCTTTTTGTAGCCAACAAAAGATTAGGATTCATATCAGAAAATTCTCATGTTTATTTTGGTTTTGAATTTGTTAACATGCCATGGCTTCTCACAAATTAAATCAGAATATTACCTTGAATGAGTTCCACTTTTTTTTTCCTTGTGGTTAAAAAACACATAACATAAAATTTACATTCTTAACCATTTAATTGTATGATTCAGAAGTGTTTAAGATATTCCCATTATTGTGAGACAAATCTCCAAAACTACTTCATCTTGCAGAACTGAAGCCCTGTACCCATTAATCAATTCCTTTTCCCCTTCCCCTCAGTCTCTGGTAACCATTTAGCTCCACTTTTTTTCACAGTTGGCTTAAGAGAAGTTTCTAGAATTCATCTAGCAACATTGCATGATAAACTATGTAATAGCAAATCTGGTGTTATTTATCTCATTTTTCCATCTGGCTATAGTAGAAAAATGACATTTCATTGGTGTTCTTGTGAGTTTGGCCATCCCCACTAACCCTCACATTGTGTGTATGTGCTTCTTCACACAGTATGGTAACCGCACTGACACAGGTAAGGTTTTTACTTTTCTGTCTTTACTGTGATCCCAACTTAAACCACGAATATACACCTGTTATGGTTGGTCTTTAAAATCACAAAATGTTTCACTACTCATGAGAGTCTAGCAAAATATTGGAAAAAAAATTAGGGTACATTGTTCTCTTACTGCTTAAATTCTTAATCTTGTAGACTCTGTGGATTCGACAGCTACTGGCTTGGAAGTCTTCCCTTTACTCTAGTGTGATGCTTGTGCTACCAGCCATTAAATACTCACGCATTACTCTTCATCAACTATTTTAACTGTGGAAGCTCTTCGTGTGCACTCCAACCATTTTTCTTTCTTTCTTTTTTTTTTTGGTGCACATTTTACATTGTAGGTAGTCCTGCTATATTGGGATTGGCCAGGTATAGAGGTATCTGGAATAGGTAAGAGGCAGTATTCTCTCAGGAGACGGTTGATTTGTATCAAGAGAGTTGGACTGTTCCTCTCTAATGGTTACAAATTTTGTCTAGTTACATAGAGAGGTGCTTTTGGCCACAGTGGCAGTCCAAGAAACCACAGCAGTTATTTTAACAGAGATGACTTTACATAAGGAATTATTAGTCAGGTATGGAAATACTAAAAAGGTAAAAAGAGAACCCTGAGGGTCAAATGGAGGTTTTAACCACACGACACAGGTACAACCTCTGGGTAATCTCTTTCAATAAGAGATTGAGATATGAAAACTTCAGCATTTGGAGGATGGACCGAGTGGGCCTCAGATCTCTGTTGAGCCGCTGAAGGGGGGAGGAGTAACTCCCTGGAGCTGGGCCCCAGGCCTCCCAGGAGGGGCTGCCAGTTGATTGGTTCTGGTGACTCGGAGGGAGGTGTGTTGAGACTGTTTCTGGGCGTGTTGGGAAAACTGCAAGCTGGAATCCATTGGCGCTACTGGAACAAGCTGCCATTGCTGAGAAGAAGAAGAATTGCTGTGGAGAAGCTGACTGGAATAGGAAAGAGTTTGTCCCTTTTTCTTCCTGTCCATTCTCCCTTTAACATTCCCTATTGGCAGAGCCTAGCAGGGAACCAGCTGGCAAAGCAGAAATGTGGTTGGCAGTTTTCCCACCCCGGCACCACAAAGTGGAATTTTAAAAAGGCTCGGTTTAAAACTGAGTGACAGTAGCTTCATAACTGGCACAAATAGTGTGTCCAACTTAGTTAATCTCCTTGAGCTTCTCAGGAGCTGGTGGCCTTGGGTAGGCCTGCATTCCGTGCTGAAATGAACTGACCCTTTCAGGTCTGTGTGGGAGGTGCCTGTGGAACCGGATGGGAGTGAAAAGCCTGTGCATGATGGCGGTTCCTGCTACCTCAGTGGTTGGGAGGCAGGTGGTAGAGAAATACTAGCCTGGGCTCTTTTGGGGTCTTTTGCTCTGGCATGATGTTATGTTGGGCATGTTTTTTCTCTGGACACCTAACTTCTCAGTTGAGAAGAGCTAATAGTTCCAGCTTTATTGGTTGCTGTGGGGATTAGAAATAATATGAAGCATAGAAATTTAGGGTAGAGAGACAGCCTTTTGTTTGAAGAGGGTTAGGTCAGAAGGCCAGCTATAGGCGAGGAAAGTATGTGGTTATCAAAACGGGATGGTGACGTGATTGACCTAAAAACATTGTTAAACAGGCACAATTAAAGTGACATTACATAAAGCAGGAGCTAAAACTGCCTTGTCACAGACCGAGGCCCTGGTCTCAGGTACCCTGTCCTTCCTCACAGAGATGAAGAGCTATGGGTACCACCCACTGGTGCAGGGCGAGATGCCCCCTGCTCACGCCTCCTGCCTCTGAACTTTACCTGGCTGTTCTGGAGATCTGGTCACTTGTCTACTTGCTCACTAGGTGCCAACAACTGTCACAAAACAACCCCAACACATTCCTGAGTATGTTTCTTTCATGTGGGTGGAGGGCTAGTCTCTTTCCCAGGAGCAGCCTCCACCGGGTCTGGATTCAGCCTTGTCAAGGTCCCTTTCCGCCGTCAGCCAAGCCATGCCATGTATATATAATGACGTTGCCTTGCCACCTGGGTGCTGCCTCTGAATGTCTGTGCTGTTCACAATTCTGGTAATTTCATTTGCCCATACTTCTTCATGGTGGTAGTTGGTGATAGATGCTATATTTTTCTGACTGATGACACACCGTACAGTACAAGAGTCATCTTTGTAGGGCTAGAATATCTGTCCTAAGAAAGTACAGGCCCCGTTTTGCTGAGTATTTAAACACAGGCTGAGAGTACTTTAAATTTTGTAGATAAAATATGTGGCAGTAGACCTGGCAGCCTGATTTAGACCTTGGAGTGATGTAGCTGGCAAGGCAGGATCTCAGTGTCTAAAGGGAGGCCTAAGCTGTGCACTTACATAATTCAGTCCTGTGCTTCTGAAATGCACCACGATTTATTGCTCAAATTTGACTGGAAATCTGGCTCAGTTGGAGGTTCCACTGGCACCAGCTAAATAATGGTGTCACACCCAGCATCATTTTCCCTTCTGTGTTGTTCCAGGAAGAAACTTTTAATAATAATTATTATTTTTTAATACGGTGGAGAAGGGAAGGCATTCACAAAGAAGCATTTCTCTAACAAAATGGTATTCTTTTCTGAATGGGCTCACCCGAGCCTGCTGTCTGTTACAGAGAAAATTGCCTTCCTATTGCAAGAGGTTTGTTTTCTTTTCCTCCGGAGCCTTCCTCCTCTTCTAGAACTGTGGGAGGGCCGGTGGCACATCACCGTGCTGGATGGATTTCATCTGGCTTGCAGCCTGTACTTTAAGTAACAGAGTTGTCTCTTCTGAGGGCACTGGATCTCCATTTTTAGCCTGGGGATGAAGGGTGAGAAATGTGGGAGACGATTTCTCCATTACTAGAAAACAAGATTTGGGGCCAACTGGTTAATTATGAGCTTCCAGTGAAAAGGAAAGAAGTTGCAGAGGGGCAGAGCCAGTTGAAATATGCCGGTCCCTGCGACTTTCCATGACCCTGCAGACCCCCAGGCCTGCTCTGGTCCTTGAAGACCCCCATTTTCCCTTCTGCTTTTAAATTCTGGTTTCTTATTTGTAGATTTTTTTGTGTTCTCCCCAGTGAAGGTGTTTCCCATGTTAACATTAATTTGTGTTCGCACGAATCTTCAGGACTATTAGCTCTGTAGAATAGAGGCCTTAATAGACACTATTTTTATTTCTTCTCAGCTTCGTTTGCTCATTTGAGCAGCATGTGAAGGGTGCGTCATTCAGCAAAACTTCACACCTCTTAGTATTGTCACAGACCAGCCTTTTGCGGACAAAGGAAGGGCTGCACAATCTTTCACTATCCTTTTCTTCCATCTTAACCACAAAAAAATACTACCCCGGCAATTTAGGCTTAGTGTTGTCTCAAATTCGTGAATTTTTTGGGGAGGTGGGATGCTGGTACATTGGAGTCCACATTAATGGAATTATCCCTTTTTATATTGTAGCTTACTATCATTTTATTTAGTGTTGAACCCTCAAACTTGATTTTTTTTTAACAGTGTCAGTTCAGCTTTACTTGAATTATTATATATGTTCTGTAAGGATAACTATTAGCTAATAATAGATTTGCACGTGTGTTACTTCAAAGGTCACAAGTAATTGAATTCATTACGTCAAATTTGTAGCGAGAAGAGGATTGCCTTAAAGTTTTGGCCAGGTCAAAAGAAAACACTAATTATTTAGATATTGTAAAATTGGGGTTTTTTTCCTAACATTACACATTGAAACTGCCAGGAGTACTGCTTTTGCATCACTGCTTACAAAGAGCCTAGATTTTATGGTTGTACAGTGAGATATCTAGTCTAGAATCTTTTTAATCATTATTCAGGAATATGCTTACCTTTGTGTAGTATAGAATCATGTCTGGTGAAAGTTGCCAGAAGGTAAAGATATTAGAAATAGTTCACATTCACCTGGTGCTATATGAGACATTCATTACTAATGTGATATGGATCCACAGTGATGTTGCCTCCTCCATCTCGTTGAAAGTTCTTTTTATATACTGACCAGTTCAACTTATTCCCCTAATCAGAAGTGCAGTTTGAGTTTAAAAAAATCTTTTAGCTAGGCCTTTTTGTATTCCCCGTTTTATTCTCTCTGCGTGTTGGCATTTTCTGTGAACATGGCACTATACTAGGCACTTCACAGTTATTATTAAGCTCTTTTTTCCTCTCACAGATACTCCCTCCTGTGGTCTGGTTAGGAAAGGTAAGACCTACATAGAAGTAATTAAATTATAGTAACTCGAGGCAGAAAGTGATTAGTGCTGTAACTTCGGTTTATCTCTTCTGTCTCTTGATATTTTAGCTCTCGTTAACATCCATATTAGATGTTGTAAAACTTAGCTAAGTCGCTTTGTTTCTTAGTAACACGTGTAGATCTGTTTTTTCCCCATGGGGTTCATATTACCTGAAATATTCCTGGAATGTAAACTTAAAGAGTTGCCTGATTTTGCAGTAATATATTTAGTCCCTTCCTGATTTTTACAGGATTTTCAAGTCATTTTTTGCATGGGTTTTCACTGTGAAGTTATGTATTAACATAATGCCAGGTAATTCTTAACTTGCTGATTCTTGGAAGGAAACTGAGGCAAGCTGGCAGGCAGGAGCTGCTGGTGCCAGAATCATTGTCGAGAACCTAGGCCTCTCTTCTCTGGATGACAGCAAGCTGCCCACTTACTCTTGATCATTCGTTGCCATCAAATGCTTGAGGAATGTTTGATTTCATGTCCAGGACGGCTCTTTTTGTCTAACTTCAGGAGTGCTGAACTTGAGCTTTGTTCTCTTCAAGGATTCGATGCCCTTTCTGTCTCATTATCCCACTCTTTACCGGCCGCATCCTCACCATTCCTCCAGGAAAGGTGGCACAGGCTTCACTCACCCTTGGAGCGGATCTTTATTTTCAGAGCACTGGGTCGGGGAGAGTTTTTGTCCCCACGCTGGGAAAAGAAGATGAGGTGGGGCCCTGAGGGCTTTCTCACTTTCCCTTTTCTTCTTGGGCTTGGAGCCCATTTGCTGCTGGTTGCATAGCTTCTTACTTGGGAGCCTTCACCTTCTTTTTCCTTGAGATCTGTGAGGGGCAGACCCTATGCCTGCAGAAGAATTTGTAGCTAAGTGCAGGCACCCCATGTGGTGCCTTGGATAATGGTTTTGGAGCCCTTAGAGCCTTAAAAGTATTCTTTAAAGTCTTGACCCAGGGTCTTGGGGGGGGGTGAAAAGACCTACTGTTTGGCCTCCTCCTGCTGTCCCCTCCCTCGCCCGTCCTCACTGCATCTGAGCAGTGAATAGCAAGAACTTCTGCAAGTGCTCTTAGTTGGCTGACGTAATTGAGTAGGAGAACAACCTCCAGAGACAGATACTTTGCCACTTGTATGATGGTCTTGAAAAGGTACTTTGATTTGGGGAAGAGCGAGTTCCTTTGGAACGTAATCCTGCACTGTACACCGTAGATGACAGGCGAGTCCCTTCAAGGACGTGAGGCTGCCGGAATCTGCTTTCCTTCTTTCCCTCTTTGGATACTGCAGAACCCGGCTCCTCCTGGCAAGTTGCCAGAAGATTGGTAATTTCTAGGGCTTGCCACTTCCTCTGCTGTCACTGTGGCTAGTGTAGGTCTAGACCACTGGTGTCTGGGGGTGGGGGGGTGAGGGGAGGGTGTGCCCGTCCTGCTGTTCCCTGGCATGGGCAGGTAGAGAAATATTTGGTAATCTTGTTTTCCTACTGTTACTAGAATGTTCCCAATTGTCTTAGCTGTAAAGACTTCTAAGGAGTATTTCAAGTTACCTCCAGCTACATGTGCAGAAAGAGAGTTCCCCAGGTATTTACTTACTTGCCTACTTATTTAGCCACTTTGATGTTTATCAAGCTCCTCTGTGTTGCTTTGTGACTCTTTAAACCTTTGGAGTCCCTTTTCTTCTATTTCCGTTGGTTTAAGTGGGTCCAAAGTGCTCAAAAGGCGCTCCGCAGCGTTTCTCAAAGTGTGGCCCACAGTCCTTCTCGCTACTTATTAAAAATACAGAATTGGGGACATGACCCCAGACCTGCAGAATCAGAATACCTGATGTGGCCCGACAGTCTGCATGTTTACAAGCTCCCACACTAAACCTGACGACTACTGACAGGAGATGACTGCCTTTTGGCACTAGGAAGCCAGGAGGGGGTAGTGTCTGCCAACCCCCCCCTCCCCCGCTTCAGCCCCTGGGATAGCTGGGATCAGAATCCCTGCTCTGCTTGTTAACAAGAAGTGAGGCACGTTACTTAACTGTAAGCCTCACTTTCCTTGCTGTAATTGGGGGTCATAATCCATTTCATAATGAATTGAACACTCTAAGAAGCAGACCCGAGTGTTTTTTCCCTAGGTCTGATGAAGAGTGGGCGGTTGTAGAAACAGTGGGTCCGCAGAGTATGAGAGAAGTGTAGTAAACTAAGGGTTCTATAAAAGCAGCAAGGCACTTCAGGGGCCAAGTATCTTGCATAAGCACGGGGTTCAAAGTCCAGCCCTCTTCCATTCTCACACTTGTGAATTTTTTTCTTTTCTTTTCCTTTTTGCGGTACGCGGGCCTCTCACTGTTGTGGCCTCTCCCGTTGCGGAGCACAGGCTCCGGACGCGCAGGCTCAGCGGCCATGGCTCACGGGCCCAGCCGCTCCGTGGCATGTGGGATCCTCCCGGACCGGGGCCTGAACCCGTGTCCCCTGCATCGGCAGGCGGACCCTCAACCACTGCGCCACCAGGAAAGCCCACACTTGTGAATTTTTATAATCACATCTCAGGTTTAAAAAAATATTTTTTCAATTTGATTTGTTTTTATTTACCGTTCTCCTTTGCCTCCTTGGAGATATGTCTGAAGTGTATTTCATTGTTGTGAATTTGGGACTTTCCCAGACCTTGTCTCTTTAATAGACCCTGTTTACCTTTAAGAGAGAGGTTTTTAGGAGGAAGAAATAAGAGCTAATTGGGAAATAAAGTGAAAGTGTCTTTTTCTTTGAAACAACTCCTGGGGAGTGTTTGGGTATATGAATCTTCTGTGTGTGGTCCTATAGGTATAGTGGTGCAAGATATCTTCCATTTGGCCAAGGTGGTTACGATTTTGAACCTTTCCCCAGCTGCTGACTATAGATTTCTATCTAGTTAGATCTGCCTTTTATAAAAATGTGCTATTGTGTATGTTAAGGATAATAAATAGTGGATATCCCTGTGGATTGTGTCTCCTGGCTGCCAAGGGACTTGAATGGTCCTTGATTGTAAATATGCCCAGGGCATGTGGTAATGTTCCTATTTTAAGTCTATAATTCAGATGGAAATTGAAGCCTTTGTTTATTAACATAGCTTGTGTGGCAGGGCAACTGGGACTGGTCCATTTACTGTTTGAAATTTTATCCATTTAAATCTGATCGTGTCTGTTCTTATTTTAATTCAGCAGTCTGTTTTAAGATGTCTGTAGAGTATAATTCTGCTTGGCTACTTTTAATATATTTCAAGCCTCCTATAAAAAAAAAATCAAACTTGTTTTTGACCCTGGTTATTTGAGAGCATGTTGGTAGTTAAATTATTCCCTTCTGCTTCATGGAAAGATACATCTATGAAAGAAACTCATTTTGAGGGAAGGAAAAAGGAATTTCATGCATTTCTTGTGAGGAAAAGAATGGCAGGTTATTTTGCCTCTGAGAGAAATAAAAGTATGAGACATTGTGAGCCAAGGGAAAGGTTGGCCAAACAAGGTTTGGGGGTTTCCTATCCCTAAACATTTTTTTGGTTTAAAAAACCCCAACGTTATAGAATGATACAGAGCAAACATTTCTTATTATACCACATTTGCTTCAGATCCTCTTTTAAAGAGACAAGCTTGCAGATGAAGTTGAAAGTCCCTGTGGACTCATCCTTGACCCCATTTCTTTCCCATTCTGTTTCTTTCTCTGCCCATCCTGCGTCAGTTAACTAACCATTGACTTTCGTTTCTAGGTATTTTTATACTTTGGCTATTTACATAGCTCTAGGAATAGTGTTGCTTGTGTCTTTTTTTAGTCTGTGTTTAAATCATTATCATTCTACAGCTTGTTTTCCTGCTCAGTGTTGTTTTTCAGATTTGTTCATTTATTGCATTGCTCTCAGACTCACTGCTCTCTGTTCTGCTCTGTGACTGTACAGAGCCGACTGTAAATTTTACATTGTTAACATGAGCATTGTGGTCCTTGTCTTGCATGAGTGAGACCTCTCTGGGGTATATACCCTCCCGTAAGTAGGATTGCCTAAGTATAGTGATGCGTATCTTCAGCCTTAACCAGATGATGCCGAGTAGCGCCATGTGAAAGTGCCACAGTGGCTGAACCATTTTATATTCCCATCAGTGGTTACAGCACACCTATTTCCCCTCATCCTCATTTTAAAAATTTGACAATATATTGGCTGTCCTATAGTATCTCAGCTTACATTGCCCTGATTATTAATGAAGTGATACCTTTTTTCATACACTTAATGTCCAGCTGCAGTTCTTTTGTGAAATGCCTGTTCGTACCTTTTGGCCAATTTTTCTCTTAGATAGTTTCTCTTATTGATTTGTTCTTCCTTCCTTTACTGAGTAAATCAAAGTAACGAGAGAACTTCCAGCAACTCTCACTACCACGTGTACCCACCTAACAGTACCTGCATCCACACACCTAAAGGTGAATTATTGGAGCTCCTATGGAAAGCCATCCCCTCCTTACCTATGCATTAACAGTTCTGTCCTCTTCCATCTGCATTATCACTTATTTGCTTTCCACAGGACCTTTGCCTGTTATTTCGCCCCTCTGAAACCAAAAACCAAAGCCCCTTCTCTTCGCCTTGCTTCCTCTGCCAGCTGCCACATAATCTCTTGGTATTTTGTAGCAGAACTGTCTGAAGTATCGTATGTACTCACTTTCTCCACTTCTCCTCTTCCCGTTCCTAGTTCCAGTCAGGCTCTTGCCCCTACTGCTCCACCACAATTAATGTTGCCAAGTTGCGGCCGACCCACACTTAGCTTGATCCAACAAGCGGATCTTAGTCCTCAGCTCATTCGCCTTGCCTTGTGCCTTGGACACAGTTGGTCTTTCCCTCCTCAATTCACTTTCTTTCCTTGGCTTCCAGGACATAACATTGGTTGTTTCCTCCTGCTGAGATCACTGATTGCTCCTTCTCAGTCTCTTTTTATACATTCCGTCTCTTATTCCTTACCTTTCAGTGTTATAATGCCTCAGTCCTCTGTCCTTTTCAATCTCGTAGGTTTAAATACCACCTATATGCCCACCACTCCCAAATGTAAATTACCAGCTCAGAGCTTTCTTCCAAACTCCACACTGCCTACTCAAAACCTCCACTTGAGAGTTTAGCAGGCCCGTAACCAAACTCCTGATCTCACCCACCTGCCTCTACCTGTGGTCTTCCTCATCTCAGGTGATGACCCCACCTATTATTCCATTTGCTCAGATAAAAAAAACCTTGGAGTCATGCTTGATTTCTCGCTGTTTTCTCATCTCACATTTCATCTATCTACTTTCAGAATATTCCCAGATTCTGACCACTTCTCACCCCTTCACTGCTCTTCCTTGATGTAATCTAACATCATTTCCCACCCGGATTAATGCCATAATCTCCTAATTGGTCTCCCTTTGTTCTCTCTCTTCCTTGCTGTGGTGTCTGTTCTCAGCACATTGACCAAAGTAATTCCTTCAGATGTGTGACTTTGTTGTTCTCCCCTCTGGAACTCAGCTGTAGCCACAGTGATGTCTCTGCTGTTCCTTGAGCCCACCAGTCATCTCCTAACTCAAGGCTTTTACATTGGCTGTCCTCTCTACCTGTCTCTAGATGACTACATCCCATACCTCCTTTGAGTCTTTGCTGAAATGTAATGTGATCAGGGTAGGCCTCACTGAGAAGTTTACAGCTGTGGCTCAGTACTCCAGTTCTCTCTTACCCTGTTCTGCCTTGTCTTTATCTTGTTTCACTTGTCAGCTGCTGAGTCTGTGCTTTGACCTGTCAGTTTGTTCATGATGCTTTTTCAGTAAAGAACTCTTTAAAATTTTAGTGAAGCCCCATTCATCAATGTTTTCATAGTTTGTGTTTATTCAGCCTTGTTTTAAGAAATCCTGCAGGATCCTAGGGTCCAGTAAATTTTTTGGCTACGGTTTTTTGGCTGCTAGATGGGCTAGATTAAATCTGGCCTGAAACGGAGTTGAGAATAAGACCTTGATTAGGAGTCCCTTCCGTTCCCTCCAGATGAGCATTAAACAGAGACCTCATTTTGGCATGATAAGCTCTCCTGTTAAAAAAAAAAAAACAAGACAAGCATTGCTGAGATTGGGCCTCCTTCCCAAACGAAGGAGAGGTAAAGATGATTGAAGTTATCTCTAACGTGAGTCATTGCAGGGCCTACATACAATGTCACTTCTCAGGATGAACTGTGATTACAGCACATATTGGTTGGTGTATTATCCGCCCACCAGATAAATCAAGCATTCTTTTCTATTTTTAATTTTAAAGTATTTCCATGTAGATTAGAATCTAAACTAGGTAGTCCTTTTTAGCAGGCAAGATTCAGCTAAAGTCTTGTTCTCTCAGAATACATTCCATACCTCAATTGCCTCTTAGAGATTTCAAAGGCTTTTATGTACCTGGTAATTTGGAGGAATTGCTTTTATTTTGTAGTTTCTTAGGGACTTCTAATATCTCTCTTGTAAGATGTTTGCAGATGTCAATAGCTACTAGATCTTCAGGGTTAGAGTAACAAAATGACTCTGTTTTCACTTGTGGTATCTTGTTTTCTGCTCGTGCTATTAGTTCTTTCCGAGCTTCATGAGAGACATATAATCAGACTCAAGTCACCCTGTTTTTTTGTTGGAATGTTTGGTATACTATTTATTTTCTTTCCTTCTTTTGAGAGTATCTTGGCTTGGCCCAGTCCTGTCGAGCATCTTTCTTGTTCACACTGCCATGTTCACACATTTAGCTGTATCTCATCCCATGATCTTCATCTGAATGCCTATTGAAACTATTTCTTACCATTCCTTGTTTTGGAGTTCCAAACAAGTGACATTGCCTTAAACCTCTGTGGTGTTTCAGAATAAATAGGGTAAGGTTCTGATATCAGGTTCTGTGGCACATCATAAGGCTGTGTAAGGGAAATGTCAATTATTTTGTTCAATTCATTAAAAAAAATGTTGTTCATTTAGTGAATCACACAGCTCCTCTCTGTGAATAGATTGCCCTGTATTGTAGGGGAATATGAATACATTGGGACTTCCTTATTCCTGATGGCTGATTCTGGTAACCATTGATTTTTGTCTTTATTAAAAATCCTGTTCATTACTGGCACCTAGCATCTTCTGTCTAGCAGGCATTCTTACGCTATCATTAGTGTCATCATAAACTATTGTAGGGCTCCTCAGTAGTGACCCACTATTTTCATCTGGCTGCCTGGATGCTTATAAAATATCCATAATCCTATACATCTGCCCTTATGTTGGCCAGCACTCCCTCTAGCCAGGCAGCTCTTATTTGTCCCATTTTCCTTTTTAAGGAGAACTCAGTGTTATTTCTTTAAAGATTTTCATGTTTCAGGCCGTATTTCACTTATTAGCAGTGATCTTGGTTCCCCATGACTTTGATCAGAGTTTGGAAATCCCAGTTGCTCCTGTTCAGAGTGTGGAGATTCCCACACATCAACTCTGAGAAAGGATAAGATTCACCTTCAGTTCTAAAGGTGCCTTAAGTTCTTTGAAGAGCATGAGAATGCTGCTCCTGCCTTTATTTATTTTTTTTAAGCCAGAGAAATTAGACAGGTGGATGGTGAATGTGAAGCTCGAACTCAGATAATTATGCACATTCTTGGTGGTATCAGTGAATTGAAATGTTTAAATGATGTGTTTTGGACACCAAGGCTTGCTTTGGGTCTAGGAGGAAACCTCTATTTCGATGCCCTTGACCTCAGAATTGTCATTAGTATTACTTTAAATATGGGGGTATTAAAATGATAAATGTTCTTTATTTGAGAGTAGTTGGCTATTTAAGAAAACATAATTTGAATACTTTAAGTATAGAATGAATTATGTAGAGATCTTGTGTCAGGTGTGTAAAAGATGGCAAAGCAAAGTTGAGGCCAGGTGAGCTAGTCATACAGGATGGGGAGGCAATGGTGTGCATCTAGGTTAGGGGTTATGGCTTAATTTTCTCCTTTTATTCTGATTCCCCCCACCCCCACCCCCACCAAATATCTGTTCAGGCAGTCCTGTCCTTCTAGCATACTTGCTCTGGTATATTATTCTGCGTATTTCTTTTGTGGTAGCACATCTAAGTATTTGAGTTTATACTGTGAGGGAAGTACTGTATACTTGGGTCTGAGATCACAAAGGACAACAGAAAAGGACAGAGTCTCTGTTCTCATGCAACTTAGGAGCTAGCAGGAGAGACATTAATCATACCAACCAATTTAGCCAACATCTCCCAATTTCTTGTACACAAGCTCTAGTCCTCCATACGCTGTCCTCCCCCGACTGCAAACTTCTCGGGTTCCTTCGCTTTTATCCCCTCTATCCACTCCCTTGTCAGTCACTTATTAATTTATTTTTAAAAGAGATTCTCCTAGCTCTTAAGTTCCTGTCAATTCCCAGTTCTGTTGCCTTCATCCGGACCCTCTCTCATCATCTGTTATGTTGCTCAGAGCCCCTCTTTTGGGGGAAGTCTGGGCCCCAAGAAATAATGAAGGGATTGGCTGTGTATTTGTGTGCTGAAATACTGTTTATTCCTGCCTCCCTCCTTTTGCTTGTCTTTTTTTTCCCCCAACTCTAATTTTCTTTCTAGTTTTTTCCTATCCTGCAAACTCATGTTAAGTCCCACCTTGTCAATGAAACATCTCTGATTACTTCTTTCCAGTTCCATGAATTCTAATAGCACTTAGTCCCTAGTCTATATCACATAATTTAGCACTTATTCAGAACTGCTTTGTGTTACTTCATACCTGCAGGATTTCTTCTGTTATTGTTAGGTTACAAGGATTTTATGTGCAAGAGTATAACATACATTTACATAGTGCTTTGTCTGAGGCTAATAGTTGGTAGGTGCTTAAAAAAGGCTTACAGAGTAATAGAATGAGATTTATAGTATATCTGTAAATATTAGAAGGGCCCTAATACTCAGTGAGCTGCTTCTATACTGCAGTTTACATAGCTCTTTCCCTGTTGATGAACATTTAGGTTGTTTCCAGTTGTGTAAACATTCCATTGCTTATTTTTGAGCCTGTCATTTGGAAAAAGATGGTCTTGTTCCCTGTAAAGCATTTCAACCAAATACTTAGTTAATCGTTTACTGTATATCTAGCAATTATTCAATATTTGTGATACTGAGAGCTAGAGCATACTTCAGGTGTGTTGTCATTATCTCGCAGTCTTGGCTGTGTTCATGTGTCAGTTTTTGCTTTGTTTTCTCATTCCTGATGCGGTATTTTATTTTGCTTTAAGGATAAGAACAAGAAACTGCGTCCCCTCTATGACATTCCCTATATGTTTGAAGCCCGGGAATTTCTGCGAAAGAAGCTTATTGGGAAAAAGGTAAGTGATGGCAGAAACATAATTTGCAAGTGGTTAGGGGTTGTTTTAATGTGGGCTCTTGTGATGAAATCCCAGAGACCAGCAAATGACTCTCCTCCACCAAGTCAAGTAGTATTACTTTGATATGAAGAGAGGCGTGCCTCTGTCTCAGGAAGTGGCATCCCTTGGGAGAAGTTTAAAATTGGGGCCCTGACCACAGTGTGATTTCCAGGGCTCTCATGGCATGTTCTTTCCAGGATCCAGGCTCAATTCCAGTCTCAGTAATTGCATATTGCCCTGAGCTCCATCCACTTCCATTAAAGCAGAGTAGCTCTCTGCTTCTCTCCAGCCACTTGCATTAAAAGTCGGGGCTGTGGGATTTGCTAATGAAAGATAGCGGCTGCTTTTTTTCTGACTCCCCTGTTTCTGAGGAGAAGAGGGCTTCTGGAATAGGAGCCTGCCTTTTGTGGAAAAGAGGGTGTGGTTTCCTGCTGGTTTGTTGGGAGACTTTCTGGTGTAGTGCAGCGGCTCAGGCCCTCAGAGGGCATTTCCTTGTGTTCTTAGAGCAGAATGTTCTATGACCTGCTGCAGAACTTGTTGTTCTGGGAAGCTGATAATGAGCCTCTGATCTTCCACTGATTTTCCCTGACCTCCCCAACCTGCATATCCCGGACATTTCTTTGTGTCCTGGGTAAACAGAGGAAACGAATAGAATAATTCCTGCGGTAATTGAGGGAAATCTGTTCAGAGAAAGACTGATTTGTGTTCTCCTTACTTTCCGTTGGTGGGGATTCTTCCAGGAAATGTTATGTTTTGGGCCAACTTTTATTATAGGTTCAGAAAGGTAAGGCCATTTGTTTCTAAGTCTGACCTCGACATGTTGAAGCCATATTAGCATTCTTTACCTACGTTCAGGTTTTTAAACGATTGGAGTTGTGAGAGGTTTGTCAAAGTACTGTAGTTACTAGAATGATAAATTATTGCAAGAGATTTTGAAGCTGGGCAAAAGATGAAATTGCTGATTTTGAGGTAGAGAAACCAAACCGGATTCCCTAAAACAAGTATTTATCTCCTCAGATTCCTTGAGAGAATAGGCTCATTTGTCATTGTATAAAACATGACAGAATGCTGTATTCATTCATGAAGTGTAGTGCAAATGATGGCTTTAAGCCTCTTTCAATTTCTAGATCTGTTATCTGATTGAATGTCTGACGTCTGTTTCACCAAGTTGATACCATATCACTAATTTACTGGCTCATAAACAGTGGCATAGAGACAAGCAAGGAATTCCCCCTGCACGTGTTCATTTCTATTGAAATCCATCCAAAACCACACTGAAAGGAGTGGCAGTGCGTATTAGCTTCGTGCACAGCCAGTTGTGTGGTGTGTATTCTGGCATCCACCTGGTTTGTTTGAATATTGCCCTTCCCTGATTGTGCTTTGTCCCTAGGAGCAGAGATCACAGCTCAGGGTAGCAGCTGCTGAATGGTTCTAGAAAGTTAGCCCAGGCCTCTGCTCTCAAACACTATGTGCCTGCTGGGCCTTTGTAAAGTCCTCTGTCTCAGGATAAAAGAACCGACCTCCAGTGTCAGATATGGTGGCAATTCTTAAGCAATTAGGCTCCTTCTTGGTGGGAGAAAACTCATTTACTGTTTCCTCTGCATCAGAGTTGATTGGATTCTATTTGTGCTGAGCCCAAGTTTTGTCCCCCACGGTGACACTGTGTAAACGATGAATACTGTATCCCTGCCTAGGGAGAAGGCTGCAGCTAAGCTCTGCTGGGCTGGAACATTCCTGATGCAAACTGCTTTTCCTGACTCACCACCTGAAACCACTTGCCTGTCTTCTGGGCCCATCAGTTGCGACAGCGAACACCCATGTGCTTTGGAGTCTGGGAGCAGACAGGGCAGTGGCTGCCTCAGGGGGGTGGCTAGCACATCATCACACATTTCTGCCAATTCCCTTCAGACCTCTGCAGCTGTTCAGTGCAGCACGTGGTGATTAAGAGGCACCGAGAGAGAGCATGTGTGCCTGTGTGTGCCTGTGCGCGAAAGCTGGTTAGTACAGCCTGTCACAGCTTAAACAAGATAATGGAGGTAAAAATCATCTTCTCTGCCCAGGCTATTATTTGACCATCCCAGAGAGTCTATAATAAGAAGTTTGGAGGGGTTTCTAGACTGTAGAGCATTGGGATTGAAGGTAAAGTGGTGAGGTGCTTTGTTAGATTCAGTGGCCTCCATTTCAGTTATGGAAATTCACTTTGGTTCACTCCCAAGATGTAATTCTGGCTAAATGCCTTAAAGTAACCAGGCACCTCTCTGAGCCTTGGTTTTAGCATTTGTGAACTGGGAATATTATTTGCCTTTCCTCTCTCATGGATGAGAATCCAGGATAATACTAGTCATTCATGTTTTTCCAGGTGCCTGTTGCATTATGTGGTTTGGTTTTGTTTAATAATACTGCTTTTGTTTAGAATCTAGCATTGCCTGACTTTCTCAGGTCTGAGGTCAAGATATGTGAATCAGTGCGCAACTAATTTGACTGCCATCAACCCCTTGTGCAGATTTGGGTGTCACCTGGTTTCAGCTTCCACAAAATGTGTATCTGCTTGTATTGGAGTGTATATTTGTGTGTGTGTGTGTGTGTTATCTGGTTTAAGGGAGAGGTAGGATATGTGCGTATCCTGGAAGTGTTTCAGAAGCTGTCTGAATTGCTATACTGCCTGGTAGAATGCCCTCCCCATCCCTTGTTTACCATCTTCCATCTGTGCTTTCACTAAAATATGACTAAGGAATATGCATGGAGGAGAGAACTGTCTTGCTAATTTCTTCTGGGTTTCTTCATGGTCCCAGTGTAGTGGACGCATGGAATCCTTGGTAACTTCGACATGTCCCTTCGTTTTCCAGAATGGCATCCTTAGTGAGTATAAAATGGTGAGATGCCCTCCTAAGAGAACCAGAGCTAAGGTCCTCTTCTGATAGCAGGAGCAGTTTCTTTCTCTGTGTACATTTTTTTTCTTAATGTTTAGAGACCGTCAGCCCAAGGAAAGCAAGAGTTTGTGTGCCTAAGTCATTTTGCTCTCAGTGGAATAAAGTAATAATAGCTGGGATCTTCACTGGGAATTTTCTCCAGCTATTTCATAAAATCTCTAAATATTTTTTAATCTGTTTAATACAGCATTTATGAATGACATATGAATCACTGTAACTCCTGTCCCTTGATTGCAAAATTTCTATCACCATGGGAACCATTGTGTTCAAAGTTGTAACTTGTTTGGACAATTGAAAGGTCAAAAATGGTCGATGAGATGAAATTGCAAGAAGCGATGAAGCTTCAGCCCTGGCAATAGATAGGAGAGCCTGGATGAGCATCTATCTCCAGAAACTCTACCCCCCAATTCGTCTGTTCCCTAAAGGTTTTGTCACTGTTTCTGTTGATATAAGTAAATTTGGGGGATGCGGCTCATTTGTAAATCAACGGCTGACTTTGTATGATTTTTATGCCATTAAAATTTGTTCCGTAAACTAGGTTGACTCTTTAGGCACTAAAAATTAGGTAATTTTCTTGATAAATGCAGACATTTGGGAAGTTATTGGGCTATGAATTAGGGAATTATTTCTAATTCATATTGCTTTAGATTGTTCTTTTTTGGAAACCTATTTTGCTTGAGGGTTGTACTTTTGGGGACGTGGGGCTCTTTGGGGTGGGTGGAAATGATTTCCATGTGTACTGGATTTACAGTTCCAGCAGGTTCAAAACTGAACTCGTGGTAAACCTGGTCTGTCTAGAATGGTTGGTATTGTATGTAAATGATATTATCTTTATTCTAGGTTAATGTGCCTTTATGAACGAGGCCGGCAACCCAACCACTGTTAATAGCCTTGTTTCTATGGGATAAAATATTCCGAATGTCTAAATCAGCTATGGAAGATAGGGCTCATTTGTTCTTTGGTGGTGGCTGCCTATGTGTGATTTTCATGCTATTCCAGTATGTAGCGTGACCTAAAGACTTCTATTTTTTAAGGCACTTCATATAATGCTCATTCTAAAGAGTAGAGCTGTCATTTATTGAGTTGTTTCTTGATGGAAAAATACTGAATTTTGTTTTCACTTTACTTAATTTTCACCTCCACCCTGAAAGATATATGTATCATTTCTATTTTCATAGGCATAGAAACTGAAACTCATAGGAATTAGCTATCTTACCCCAGATGTCTATGCTTTTAATCATGATTTTGAATTAAAAGGCATCTGGAAAGGCCCGCTTTCCTGTTGTATGTACTGAATCATGGGTAGATAGCCAGGGTCACGGTGCTTTTTGGGATACGCCAGTTCTTGTGTATAACATGTACTCTACCTGCTATGAGAAGTTGATCCTCTTCAGCCGCATCGTCCTCGTCTCCAGATAGCCGCAGGTGGTAAGAGCACCATGGATCAGCCCTCTGATTGCCTTCAGCCCTCTAGACATTATCTCATTAGTCTTAGAGATGTCCCGGTGAAGTGATGTTTCATCAGATTGTTCTTCAGAGAAACCAGTGTCAGATTACATGTTCTTCAGTTACGCAGACAATGTGAGGTCATAGGTAACTGTGCTAAGCAAGTGTGGAGCTTGATTGTCCTTTCTCTTCAATCTCTTGGCAGAGGTGAGGCTTCTGGGAGAAGGGGAAGGACAGGTCACTTTTTTATCTTGGGCCAGGGCCGCGCCCAGGTTGAGGAGCACAGGTTGAGGACTGGTCCCTGAAGATACCCGGTGTAGCCTTCCTCAGCCGAAGCCGTGCTCCACTCAGCCGGTGAGAGCTCTTGAAGGTCATGGAGCTTTTTTGAGGAGCATTCTTTCACTCTACTCACGGGCTATATCACAGGGCTGTCCTGTTGCTTAAAAATACTTTTGCCATGTGTTACTTAATACGCTGTGTTAAGTACAAAGGTGGCAGTCTGGGGATTCTTGTTCTTAATTACCTCTAATGTATTTTAGTTTGGTTTTTGTAAACATTTCCTTAGTCATGTCCACATTTTCCACTTCATATTAATGTGATACACTCACGCTATGGAAAAGTCCTTTACATTAATGATCAAAACAGGCCCTAAGGTTGTGAATGCATTGTGATTTAAATCGACAGGTTTATACGAGGTTGCTTGTCCTTGCTTTCTCAGTGCCAGCTGTTACCATCAACATGGCTGTAAATTTTTTGAATAAATGGCTTGAAGATATTCACCAAATCGAGTGATATTTTGAATGGCTTGTATTTTCTGACCATGCCTTTTCCAGGTAAGACTTCTCGCACTTAGACGGGCCAGGAGTGTGTCAGGGTGCACTGGAGACCAAGGGTCATTGTAGATGCCCTCGACCCCTTGGCTTGACTCATCAACTCCCTTGTCTGGTGAAGGTAATTAACAGAAATGACAGTAGCACGGCCTGTTTCTGGAGACTTGTTCTCAGCAAGATAGCGCTCGCCCTGCTGCCACTTAAGAGCTCTTCTTGATGGGTTTTTGGGTTTTTTTATCTGCAGATTATGCAGAGTACCTCTGTGCTTTAGGGACCATCAGGGTGCTGAGCTGAGCATATAGCTCTTTGGCGAAATGTGGTATTTGTATGGTGTATATTGTAATGCCTTCTTCAGAAAGGACCTCTTAGTTAAATGAAGAAACTGGAACTTTAAACTGCATTCCTGGAAATGTCTTCTGTATGCTCACCCATGGGAAATGATTTATTAGCTACCAGAACCCTCAGGATCTCCTGTCTTTGGTTACTACTGGGCATCACGTTGTTTAAAGACTTCTCTTCCCTGGACTCCCAAGTCGCTCGTAGGCTCTGGTGAAGCCCTTACATTTATAACTGATTTTTGGTCAGCTTGTCTTTGGTCAGTGGGTGGTGAAGCCACCCACTCCTGATCTTTTCAACGAGGATTCTGAAATGCCGTCCTTGGGGCTGGAACTTTCCATGCCTGTTCTCTGCAAATTGGGATTTTATTTTAGGGGGAGATTTGTGCTGAATCAGCTCAGCTGTGTTTGGGGGTAGGGAGAGAACAGGCTTTTTTTCCTGCTTTAAAAATAACCCTTATGTGCCAAAAACCCTATAAAATGTGCTGAATTGCAAATCTTCCAACTTCCTATACCTCCTGGTTTACAGCAAATAGATTCTTCTGAGCTTAGGCTCAACGATAGTGTATAGAATATCTTATAGTGTGGACGAGAGTGAGTAAAGTGAGACTGTCCAGATGTGCTCAGTTGGGAAGGAAACCCAACTCCTGCTATCTTTTCTCACAATATTTTTTTATTCGGTAGTTTCATCTTACAAGGGTCTATATAGGGTTAGCACATATAACTTTGCTAGTAAGAAGAAGGGTTCGGTGTTTTTGCAAAATAAGACATCATTCAGAAGTAGTGAGTCCAATTTTTAGGCACAGGCTCTTAAGGGTTCCTTTCTGTGGCCTCTGTTTTTGCTGTGTCCAGAAAGTGAGGCTCATATTTCCGGTTGCTTGCGTATTTCTTTCCCAAGGGCATGAACAACGTGTGGGTGTACAAGAAGGTAGTATGCGCAATTGTCTCTTGGTTCTAAGGTGGAAATTCCTCCAATTCTTTATTTTTTTAAGACTTTCTTGATGCAGACCATTTATAAAGTCTTTATTGAATTTGTTACAATATTGCTTCTTTTTTGTATGTTTTGGTTTTTTGGCCAGGAGGCATGTGGGATCTTAGCTCCCTGACCAGGGATCGAACCTGCACCCCCTGCATTGGAAGGCAAGGTCTTAACCACTGGACTGCCAGGGAAGTCCCCTCCAATTCTTTACAGCTGGGTGACTGAAGTGGTGTCTTAGGGCTGCAGCTTCATAATTAAGGCCATGCGGTTGTGAGCTCAAAGGCTATGTGCTCCTTGTTTTCATGCGTTTAAAATCTGAGCGAAACTTTTGGTTCTTACTGAATCGAGTTCTTTTGTTGATATGTGGAACTGCCATTTTGCTTTCACTTACCAGTTATCTTTTCTCTGGCAAATTTTCAGGTATTCCTAAAGAGCTGCAATTCTACCCCATGAGGATTGCTGGCTTGGATGGTCTTTCCTGGTGTTTTCATAATGATGGGTGTAGCGGGATGAATAGTGTCCCCTCAGAATTCATGTCCTTTTAGAACCTCAGAAGGTGACCTTATCTGGAAATAGGGTCTTCACAGATGTAATGGGTTAAAATGAAATCCTACTGGATTAGGGTGGGGTCTGAACCCAAAGACCTGTGCCTTCCTTAGAAGAGGGTAGGACACAGACAGAGAAGGAAGGACACGTGACAGTGGAGATGGAGATTGAAGTGACGCAGCTGCGGCATGGAATGCCAAGGAGACGGCCAAGAGCCACGAGTAGCTAGGAAGAGGCGAGGAAGGATTCTTCCCTAGAGCCTTCAGAGGGCGCATCGGCCCTGTGTACATCTTGAAGTCAGACTTGAGGCTTCCGAAGTCATTAGAGTAAATTTCTGTTGTAAGCCAACCAGTTTATGGTGCTTGGGTTACAGCAACCCTAGGAAAGTAAAGCAGCGGAAATGTAGGTTAGCTTCCTTTTTTTTTTTTTAAATTTTTAAAATTTATTTATTTATTTATTTATGGCTGCATTGGGTCTTCGTTGCTGCATGCAGGCTTTCTCTAGTTGCAGCGAGCGGGGGCTACTCTTCGTTGTGGTGCGCGGGCTTCTTCTTCAGGTGGCTTCTCTTGTTGTGGAGCATGGGTTCTGGGCGTGTAGGCTTCAGTAGTTGCGGCACACGGGCTCGTAGTTGTGGCTTGCAGTTGTGGCTCACAGGCTCTAGAGCTCAGGCTCAGTAGTTGTGGTGCACGGGCTTAGTTGCTCCACGGCATGTGGGATCTTCCCGGACCAGGGCTCGAACCCGTGTCCCCTGCCTTGGCAGGGGGATTCTTAACCACTGCACCACCAGGGAAGCCCAGGTTAGCTTCTTTGTCTATCTTGCCAGTTGACTCTTGGCTGGAGTCCTTGTTTTTCAGTTTTGTACAAGACTGTCTTGTCTTTCGGTATTTGTGTTTATTCTTTCCGTCGTTACTCCTCCTGGGCTTTAATGCCGTCCCGTCTTCAGACCAGCTGATAATTGGTATAGAGTAATTAATACTTGAGAGCACATTTCTAGTGTTGTCGGTAGGCTCACCCTCGGGCTTCTGTCCTGTTTCCCTTCCTTGAAGGATGAGTGCTGATGTCCACTTAAGAGGGCTGCCACAGTCACGGGGCCTCCATCACTTGGACTTCGATCATTAGTGTTTTGAAATACGGCTCAGCCTGGGAGAAATCATTCCTGGCAGGAGCTTTTGATGAACCATGCTCATCCCATTTAAGGCTGATGAAAAGGACATTAGGAATAATAAGCACCATGTGTGACATGTCGCCTGCTCAGGGTGTGTGCTATGGGGAGCTGTGCATGAGTGTTCTTCTGTAACTACAGGAATCTCAGGTTTTGTCTTTAATCTGGTCATTTTGGATGAGAAATTTTTTCTGCAACTTTGCCTTCCCACCTCTTCTGACTGCAAAAAGTGATTGGGCTGGGCTGATGAGCAGGTGGTCCTCTTCTGAAGACAAAGGTTGAGTAGGTTTATCCTTTTGGAGGCAGTCCCTAGGAGAAGGCCGGAAGTGGCAGCCTGGGGAAGTCAACTCATTTTTATTATTCAGGAACTATTTCTTGAGCAACTACTCCATACCACACCTTGTTCAAGACATTGGGGATTGAGCCTTATGAACACCTGTTCTCATGGAACTAATAGTTTAGAAAAGGCACATGGTGGTTGGGTACCTTTTTGGAGGAAAAATATGAATAAAATATCTCTGTCACAAGTTGCCTACAGTCTAACTGCGATAAGATTACATCAAAATGTGTGAAGTTGAATAAGAACAGATTTGAATAACTGAGGTAAGAAACATGTCTCTTGGCAGGATTGGATTAATATTAATGTGAATTGTACAGATCATAGTTGTCTTTCAGAGACGAGAGGTCACACCTGCTGTGTGACCTTCTGCACTTAATGGCTTCAGCTGTCTCTTATATATGAATATTTCCACCCCTGATTTCTTTCTCTGCCTTAAGATCAGTTTCCAGCTGCTGAATACTAGATACCCAAATACAGATGCCAGTAGATAGCTGTCATCTATTATGTCTAAAATGTAGTTCTTGGCTTCCATACGATTTTCTTCCCTGCTCACAAACTGCCTTGGCTAGGCTACCTTTGTTGTTGGTCCTAAATAATGTCACCACCCACCTGTTATCCCAAACTTTAGTATCAGCAGTCTCCCCATCCCAGTTTCATCTGATTCTGCCATAGTTATCACTTCCAAATCTTCCTTTTCACAGTATTACCCATGGCTACTGGCCTGTGTGCTCCTTATCTCTCAGTCACTGCGACTGCATCTTAAGTAGTTCTCCTTCTAGTCTCTGCCATCTTTCATGCTGCTGTCAGAATCGCTTTCTGTGTGCACAGTCATGGTCATCTCACAGACTCTGGGGACACCCAGATGGCTGCAGAAAAGCATCTGACTCCTTAAATGAAGGTAAAGGAAAGCCGGTTGTATATAAAATAGCATAATGTCATTTAGGGATGTTTCCATTTCCAGTCTTACTTCCTACTCTACCCTCCATATGATACGTCACAAATAACTTCTCACCCTTGTGTCGACACGCCAAGCCCTTTCACAGCTTCTTGCTTTCACACTTCTTTTTCTGTAAGAATCTTAGCACGGTTCCTTATTCCTGGCTGGCTCCCCATGTAAAGTCGGGGGCTGTCTGTCCTATTACTCCCCTGTGCCCATTTCTGGAGTATCTGTTCCCAGGTCTGACCTCCCTCACCCTCTATGGGGCAAAGAGCCTGTCTGACCCTTTCTTCAGCTCTCAACTCCTGATGTCAGGAATCAGATTAGGATCCCCCAATAAGTCTTTACAGAGGTGGTGGGATTTGTCCTCTATCTGGCAGTTCTTAAGAAAGATTGGAAGTCTTTGAATATAGAGAAGGAATGTAGAAAGCTCATGGCGTAGCTCTAAGCTGGACAGATGATTTTCCTGTCACCTGTCTTCTTTAATTTCCTCGTACAATATAGACCTCGAGCCCCACTTCAACGAGACTTCAGGCATAGCTCTGTCTGACAAATAAAAAGCAAGACCTTAAAAACAGGTAGAGGGCTTCCCTGGTGGCGCAGTGGTTGAGAGTCCGCCTGCCGACGCAGGGGACGCGGGTTCGTGCCTCGGTCCGGGAGGATCCCACATGCCATGGAGCAGCTGGGCCCGTGAGCCATGGCCGCTGAGCCTGTGCGTTCGGAGCCTGTGCTCCGCAACGGGAGAGGGCATGGCAGTGAGAGGCCCGCGTACCGCAAAAAAAAAAAACCAGGTAGAATAAGGATGTTTTTGTTTTTCTGGATATGAGTTACGGTTATGAACTAATCGCTCCCCCACTGGCAGTGTGCTGGATGCCTACGAGGCCACCCTCCCTGTGGGCTCTTCGGGAGGCAGCCCAAGCAGCCACTCCTTACTGCAGGAGGTCAACTTTGGGGCTGTTTCTGCGTCTTTTTGAAAATGTGCAGCATTTATAATTCGTCCTCTTGAAAAATGATTTTTGACAGAGGGATTTACCCAACTAGTAGGCAATAAGTTAATATTTTTCACTTGGATCATTCATTATGATTTTAAACCTCTAAGTGACAGACGCTTGATGGCCCCTGACTGCTCCCTGACATTCCCATTCCCTGGGACCTGGGCTTCATAATGTCCGTCTTCTCCAACAGTAGTCCAGATGTATTGGAAGTAAATAAGTCCCTAACTGGCTCCGCTTGGCCATTTCTGCGGTGTGTTGGGTACCTTTTAGCCTGCCGGGTTGCTGCTGAGCCCAGCTCCTCAGAGCCTGTCAGGCTAGACTTCGATGCGAGGGTTGGGCCGGGGGGACTGGACAGGAGAGGCGCGTTAAGCGTCAGATTTTCCCCTCACGAGGCCCAGTTTCTGCAGCGTGTAAATCTCTGACACCCCTTTATCCAAAAAAGAGGGAGGGGGAGGGAATGTAAGGCGGAGTGACCTGGGCCCTAATTAGAAATTGGTTGAACATTTTGGTGAAATATTGCCTCAGGCCGTTGGTGTGAGCTGGGGAAGCTTCTTAACTTTCCTAGTGAATCTTAAGAGCTGAGAGATGCATCCCTAACTGTGTGGTCTGTGCATTCATGTCGCCTCTGTTTCTTCATTTGTAAAAGGGGCATGTTATTTTGACAGCTGTGACTCCTCAGGTGTGCCAGGATAGGGAGGGCATGGAAGCAGACAGCTGCATTAGGAATAACTTTTGGGCAGGGCACAAAGGATGGAACCTTGTAAGTTCCTAGGATGGAAATAGAAACTAGCACCTCAAATGCAGACCTGTGGCATTGTCCACAATTGTCAGCCCACATTACAATGAAGAGGTAGGACATTTCTGTGACCTCAGAGGCTAGAAGATATGCAGCTGAATATTGTGTATGTTCAAATTCTTACACTTGGGATGAGTTTATTTCTTCCAGTCTGCCTTATTTTCTTCACTCGTAAATTACAAAGGAATCTATTTTTGTAAGATCTTAAAGAATCCAGAAAGGGTCAACTGGTCATCCTGGTATCTCTGACCAGACTCTCTGACGTAACGGTCATCTACCGATCACTGTGTAGTTTTCCTGGTAGTCACCCTGGGGAGGGCAGGTCGATTCCCCTTGCCTGGGATGGAGGTGGGAAAACTTGGGTTCCTGGAACCAAGGGACCTGAAGTATGAAGTACATCTAGTCCTTGTTCACCTAACTCCATGACCTTGGATGATGGTTCCTTTTATTTTATTTCCTTAATTTCCTTGTACATCTAGTCCTTGTTCACCTAACTCCATGACCTTGGATGATGGTTCCTTTTATTTTATTTCCTTAATTTCCTTGTCGGTAAAAGGGGAGTGAACATTTTTTTGCCCTGTTTTTGCTGAATTGATCTACCTGATCCTTTTATAGTTCTGAAAGTGTAATCTTTTGACACTAAAGATTTATTTTAAATAACAATGAATGGGGATACCTGTGGTAGCCAAAACACAAGATTTGAGGGTTATGTTCACATGTGTTGAAGATAAATCTCCACCACCTTTATGGTGTGGCTTTAATTATCTTTTACCAGCCAGACTCCTACCTCCCCAAGAGAAAGCCAGGAGATTGAATTCATTCTTTTCCTGCTATGCTTATGTCACTGAGTTATGGTCACAGTATCTTTTATATCTTTTCAACTGAAATTTAAAGTTTAAACTGTTATGGTTGTGGTCACAGTCAAGTTTCCCATTGGGGCAAGGACCTTTTTTTCTCCGTTTTCTGGGACCTCTGTCGTCAAATGATTTTCTCCCATTGTGGGGCTGGTGTTTTGTTTCCCTCCATCACTCATCAGTTGGCTACATTTTGAAATAATGGCTTGGGAAACCCAGTGCGTCACCGTGACTGACTCTGAGGCAGCCTGGAGCCTTTTCACATTTTCTGCTAGTTTCTCCCATTGCCAGTGGTGCTGCCAGCTGTGTGGAAGAAAAGCTGTGTGCGGTTTGAGCTCCCCAGCATGGGAGAGTCTTTGAAGATGAGAGACAAAGATGAGTCGTGTTGCCGCTCTTCTGTGCTTCTGCTTTGGTGGTCGCTCATCATAGCTTCCCGAAGGGAAAATGGTTATAAGATCACTAAGTCTAGGTAGATTTATGACGTCTCTCTTGCCGTTCAGAGAGCGAACGTGGTATTGATAGTCTTTAATATCTCCTCTTGTACCAACACATACTCCCCATTCCTTTCCTTCCGTCTCTCTAACCTTCTGGTGGTTTTCCTTCCTTTTCCCTCCCCTCCTTCCAACCTTGCATTTACCATCCCCCTCCTCAAAGGTGCTCAGACCTGCAACACGAACAGCTTCAAAATTCCAAGCCTGTAGTAGCTCTCATTTTCCAATACACACAACCCATCTGCCGTATTGTCTGACTTGGCCATTGCCCTGGATCCCTGGGACCTTTCTGGCCTTAAGAGGAAAAAAATTGATGTGCTGAATGTCATCTTTTCTTGTTTCTGTTCTTCCACCAGCATAGAACTTGGTCCATGACCAAAGCTGACAAAGCATCAGCTTCTCTCTGAACAAGGTCCACTTGGTTTGCTTGGCAGTTCTAGTTTCTCCTTGGGCCATCTCGGATGAACACAAAATTTGACAGGCTAGATGATGTTGTGATACATTTTAAATTGTCTGCCTGCTTTAACTGTTACTTCCCTTGTTTCTGGAAAAGGGAAAACATGGATGAGGAAGAAACTGTTGGTCAGTGCTTTTAGTCTGGATTGCCCTTCCCTGGGGGATTGTAGTCAGTGGGCCAGGGTGTGTGTGTCCTTGCTAGGTGCTCTGGTGATATGTCAGCTTGATGCTGCCCCAAGCACAAGACCTTGTGGGGTGCTTGCACATTGTACTCACTAAGAAAAGAATAACTGTTTGGATGACACTGGGACCTGCTTCCGAATCTGTGGGAAGTGTGTTTTCCTCGGATGATCTACCTTCCTGGAATTGGCATTTGGATTTGATCGTTTCTTCCTTGACTCCAAGTCATTATCCCTGTCCTCCACCCCTGTGCGTCCAGGTTGATGTTTTTTCGGTTCTTGTTTCTTCCTTTTCTTGCAGAGATTCCTCTTTGCATTGATGTGTACCTATGGCGAGGCAAAGATACTTTTCCTTACAGAATTTTTAAATTTAATTTTTAAACATCCAGGAAGACATAATTTAAAACATTTTTTGGTTGTTTTATATAACATGTTCTTAACTTTAAAAAAAGAAATAGATGGAGGTGTCATTTTTAGAAAGGACATATATGGATAAAGCAGTGCATCTTTTTTTATTTTCTCCTAAAGATTTTCAAAGTCAAATCAAGAAACTAAATCCTTTTTGTTGTTTCATTCGCTGAAACAGACATTGTGAAGACATTTGAGGAAAGCCAGTATGGAAACGTAGGATATTTTTGACAAACTATTGTATAAAATAGGCAGACATTTAAATTAGATAACATATCCTTTATCTTTTAGGTATTTTTTTCTAGATGTTTCTCTTTGCTAGGAAACCAATAACATTGTCTTAAGTTTTTCTTGTGTGTGTGTGTGTGTGTGTTGGGGGGCTTATTTTTTTTAACATCTTTATTGGAGTATAATTGCTTTACAGTGTTGTGTTAGTTCCTGCTGTATAACAAAGTGAATCAGCTATACGTATACATATATCCCCATATCCCCTCCCTCTTGCGTCTCCCTCCCACCCTCCCTATCCCACCCCTCTAGGTGGTCACAAAGCACCGAGCTGCTCTCCCTGTGCTATGCGGCTGCTTCCCACTAGCTATCTATCTTACATTTGGTGGTGTGCATATGTCCATGCCACTCTCTCACTTCATCGCAGCTTACCTCTCCCCCTCCCCGTGTCCTCAAGTCCATTCTCTACATCTGCGTCTTTATTCCTATCCTGCCCCTAGGTTCTTCAGAACCATTTTTTGTTCTTTAGATTCCATATATATGTGTTAGCATACAGTATTTGTTTTTCTCTTTCTGACTTACTTCACTTTGTATGACAGACTCTAGGTTCATCCCCTTCACTACAGATAACTCAATTTCATTTCTTTTTATGGCTGAGTAATATTCCATTGTATATATGTGCCACATCTTCTTTATCCATTCATCTGTCGATGGACACTTAGGTTGCTTCCATTTCCTGACTATTGTAAATAGAGCTGCAGTGAACATTGTGGTACATGACTCTTTTTGACTTATGGTTTTCTCAGGGTATATGCCCAGTAGTGAGGTTGCTGGGTCGTATGGTAGTCTGTTTTTAGTTTTTTAAGGAACCTCCATACTGTTCTCCATAGTGGCTGTGTCAAATTACATTCCCACCAACAGTGCAAGAGGGTTCCCTTTTCTTCACACCCTCTCCAGCATTTATTGTTTGTAGATATTTTGATGATGGCCATTCTGACTGGTGTGAGGTGATACCTCATTGTAGTTTTGATTTGTATTTCTCTAATGATTAGTGATGTTGGGCATCCTTTCATATGTCTGTTGGCAATCTGTATATCTTCTTTGGAGAAATGTCTGTTTAGGTTTTCTGCCCATTTTTCAACTGGGTTCTTTGTTTTTTTGATATTGAGCTACATGAGCTGCTTGTAAACTTTGGAGATTAATCCTTTGTCAGTTGCTTCATTTGCAAGTATTTTCTCCCATACTGAGGGTTGTCTTTTCGTCCTGTTTACGGTTCCCTTTGCTGTGCAAAAGCTTTTGAGTTTCATTAGGTCCCATTTGTTCATTTTTGTTTTTATTTCCATTTTTCTAGGAGGTGGGTCAAAAAGGATCTTGCTGTGATTTATGTCATAGAGTGTTCTGCCTATGTTTTCCTCTAAGAGTTTGATAGTATCTGGCCTTACATTTAGGTCTTTAATCCATTTTGAGTTTATTTTTCTGTGTGGTGTTAGGGAGTGTTCTAATTTCATTCTTTGGCATTTAGCTGTCCACTTTTCCCAGCACCATTTATTGAAGAGGCTGTCTTTTCTCCATTGTATATTCTTGTCTCCTTTATCAAAGATAAGGTGACCATATGTGTGTGGGTTTATCTCTGGGCTTTCTATTCTTTTCCACTGATCTATGTTTCTGTTTTTGTGCCAGTACTATACTGTCTTGATTATTGTAGCTTTGTACTATAGTCTGAAGTCAGGGAGCCTAATTCCTCCAGCTCTGTTTTTCTTTCTCAAGATTGCTTTGGCTGTTCAGGATCTTTTGTGTTTCCATAGAAATTGTGAAATTTTTTGTTCTAGTTCTGTGAAAAATGCCATTGGTAGTTTGATAGGGTTTGCATTGTATACTATAGATTGCATAGTATAGTCATTTTCACAATGTTGATTCTTCCAATCCAAGAACATGGTATATCTCTCCACCTGTTTGTATCTTCTTCAGTTTCTTTCATCATTGTCTTATAATTTTCTGCATACAGGTCTTTTGTCTCCTTAGGTAGGTTTATTCCTAGATATTTTATTCTTTTTGTTGCAGTGGTAAGTGGGAGTGTTTCCTTAATTTCTCTTTCAGATTTTTCATCATTAGCGTATAGGAATGCAAGAGATTCCTGTGCGTTAATTTTGTATCCTGCTACTTTACCAAATCCATTGATTAGCTCTAGTAGTTTTCTGGTAGAGTCTGTAGGATTTTCTATGTATACTATCATGTCATCTGCAAACAGTGACAGCTTTACTTCTTCTTTTCCAATTCGGATTCCTTTTGATTCTTTTCCTTCTCTGATTGCTGTGGCTAGGGCTTCTAAAACTATGTAGAATAATAGTGGTAAGAGTGGGCAACCTTGTCTTGTTCCTGATTTTAGAGGAAATGGTTTCAGTTTTTCTCCCTTGAGAGCGCTGTTGGCTGTGGGTTTGTCATATATGGCCTTTATTATGTTGAGGTAAGTTTCCTCTATGCCTACTTTCTGGAGGGTTTTTATCATAAATGGGTGTTGAATTTTGTAAAAAGCTCTTTCTGCATCTATTGAGGTGATCATATGGTTTTTCTCCTTCAATTTGTAAATATGGTGTATCACATTGATTGATTTGCATGTATTGAAGAATCCTTGCATTCCTGGAATAAACCCCACTTGATCATGGTGTATGATCCTTTTAATGTGCTGTTGGATTCTATTTGCTAGTATTTTGTTGAGGATTTTTGCATCTATGTTCATCAGTGATATTGGCCTGTAGCTTTCTTTCTTTGTGACATCTTTGTCTGCTTTTGGTATCAGGGTGATGGTGGCCTCATAGAATGAGTTTGAGAGAGTTTCTCCCTCTGCTTTATTTTGGAAGAGTTTGAGAAGGATAGGTGTTAGCTCTTTCTAAATGTTTGATAGAATTCGCCTGTGAGGCCATGTGGTCTTGGGCTTCTGTTTGTTGGAAGATTTTTAATCACAGTCTCAATTTCAGTGCTTGTGGTTGCTCTGTTTGTATTTTACATTTCTTCCAGGTTGTCCATTTTATTGGCATAGAGTTGCTTGTAGTAATCTCTCATGATCCTTTGTATTTCTGCAGTGTCTGCTGTTACTTCTTTTTCATTTCTAATTCTGTTGATTTGAGTCTTTCCCTTTTTTTTTCCTTGATGAGTCTGGCTAATTGTTTATCGATTTTGTTTATCTTCTCAAAGAACCAGCTTTTAGTTTTATCGATCTTTGCTATTGTGTCCTTCATTTCTTTTGATTTCTCATCTGATTTTTATGATTTCTTTCCTTCTGCTAACTTTGGGGTTTTTTTTTTTTTTTTTTTTTTTGTGTGTGTGTGGTACGCGGGCCTCTCACTGTTGTGGCCTCTCCCGTTGCGGAGCACAGGCTCCGGATGCGCAGGCTCAGTGGCCATGGCTCACGGGCCTAGCCGCTCTGCGGCATGTGGGATCTTCCCGGACCGGGGCACGAACCCGCGCCCCCTGCATCTGCAGGCGGACTCTCAACCACTGTGCCACCAGGGAAGCCCTGGGGTTTTTTTGTTTTGTTTTGTTTTGCGGTATGCGGGCCTCTCACTGTTGTGGCCTCTCCCGTTGCGGAGCACAGGCTCTGGATGCACAGGCCCAGTGGCCACGGCTCATGGGCCTAGCCGCTCCGCGGCATGTGGGATCTTCCCGGACCGGGTCATGAACCCGTGTACCCTGCATCGGCAGGTGGACTCTCAACCACTGAGCCACCAGGGAAGCCCCGTGGTTTTTTTGTTCTTCATTCTCTAATTGCTGTAGGTGTGAGGTTAGGTTGTATATTTGACATTTGTTTCTTGAGGTAGGATTGTATTGCTATAAACTTCCCTCTTGGAAGTGCTTTTGCTGCATCCCATAGGTTCGTCGTGTTTTCATTGTCATTTGTTTCTAGGTATTTTTTGATTTCCTCTTTGATTTCTTCAGTGATCTCTTGGTTATTTAGTAGTGTATTGTTTAGCCTTCATGTGTTTGTATTTTTTTTTACAGTTTTTTTTCCTGTAATTGATCTCTAGTCTCATAGTGTTGTGGTTGGTAAAGATACTTGATACAATTTCAATTTTCTTACTTTTAGCAAGGCTTGATTTGTGACCCAAGGTGTGATCTTTCTTCGAGAATGTTACAGGAGCACTTGAGAAGAAAGTGTATTCTGTTGTTTTTGGATGCAGTGTCCCATATATATCAATTAAGTCCATCTTGTCTAATGTGTCATTTCAAGCTTGTGTTTCCTTATTTTTGTTTTAGATTATCTGTCTATTGGTGAAAATGGGGTGTTAAAGTCCCCTACTATGATTGTGTTACTGTCGCTTTCCCCTTTTATGGCTGTTAGTATTTGCCTTATGTATTGAGGTGCTTCTATGTTGGGTGCATAAATATTTACAATTGTTATATCTTCTTCTTGGATCGATCCCTTGATCATTATGTAGTGTCCTTCTTTGTCTCTTGTAATAGTCTTTATTTTAAAGTCTGTTCTGTCTGATATGAGTATTGCTACTCCAGCTTTCTTTTGATTTCCATTTGCATGGAATATCTTTTTCCATGCCCTCACTTTCAGTCTGTATGTGTCCCTATTTCTGAAGTGGGTCTCTTGTAGACAGCATTTATATGGGTCTCATCTTTGAATCCATGCATCCAGTCTGTGTCTTTTGGTTGGAGCATTTAATCCATTTACATTTAAGGTAGTTATTGATATGTATGTTCCTATTACCATTTTCTTAATTGTGTGGGTTTGTTATTGTAGGGGTTTTCCTTCTCTTGTGTTTCCTGCCTAGAGAAGTTCCCTTAGCATTTGTTGTAAAGCTGGCTTGGTGGTGCTGAATTCTCTTAGCTTTTGCTTGTCTGTAAAGGTTTTAATTCTTCTTTGGACTCTGAATGAGATCCTTGCTGGGTGGAGTAATCTTGGTTTTAGCTTTTTTCCCTTTCATCACTTTAAATATGTCCTGCCACTCCCTTCTGGCTTCCAGAGTTTCTTCTGAAAGATCAGCTATTAAGCTTATGGGGATTCCCTTGTGTGTTATTTGTTCCTTTTCCCTTGCTGCTTTTCGTATTTTTTCTTTGTATTTAATTTTGATAGTTTGATTAATGTGTGCCTTGGCATTTTTCTCCTTGGTTTTATCCTGTATGGGAGTCTCTGCGCTTCCTGGGCTTGATTGACTATTTCCTTTCCCACATTAGGGAAGTTTTCAAGTAAAATCTCTTCAAATATTTTCTCAGTCCCTTTCTTTTTCTCTTCTTCTTCTGGGACCCATGTAATTCAAATGTTGGTGTGTTTAATATTGTCCCAGAGGTCTCTGAGACTGTCTTCATTTCTTTTCATTCTTTATTCTTTGTTCTGCTCTGTGGTAGTTATTTCCACTATTGTATCTTCCAGGTCACTTATCCTTTCTTCTGCCTCAGTTATTCTGCTATTGATTCCTCTAGAGAATTTTTAATTTCATTTATTGTGTTTTTGATCATTGTTTGCTCTTTAGTTCTTCTGGGTCCTTTTTAAACATTTCTTGTATATTTTCCATTCTATTTCCATGATTTTGGGTCATCTTTACTATCATTACTCTGAACTCTTTTTCAGGTAGACTGCCTGTTTTCTCTTAATTTATTTGGTCTGGTGGGGCTTTACCTTGCTCCTTCATCTGCTGTGTGTTTCTTTGTCTTCTCATTTCGCTTAACTTACTGTGTTTGGGGTCTCCTTTTCGTAGGCTGCAGGTTCGTAGTTCCCGTTGTGTTTGGTGTCTGCCCCCAGGGGGTAAGGTTGGTTCATTGGGTTTTGTAGGCTTCCTGGTGGAGGGGACTGGTGCCTGTATTCTTGTGGATGAGGCTGGATCTTGTCTTATGGGCAGGACCTCGTCTGGTGGTGTGTTTTGGACCTTCTTATGATTTTAGGCAGCCTCTGTGCTAATGGGCGGGGTTGTGTTCCTGTCTTGCTAGTTGTTTGGCATAGGGTGTCCAGCACTGTACCTTGCTGGTCATTGAGTGGAGCTGGTCTTAGTGTTGAGATGGAGATCTCTGGGAGAACTTTTGCCGTTTGGTACTACATGGAGCTGGGAGGTCTGTGTTGGACCAGTGTCCTAAACTCCGCTGTCCCACCTCAGAGGCACAGGCCTGACACCTGGCCGGAGCACCAAGACCCTGTCCGCCACATGGCTTTTGGGAAGTCTGAGGTTTTCTGCCACCATTCAGTAGGTGTTCTGTAGGAGTTGTTCCACTTGTAGATGTATTTTTGATATATTTGTGGGGTGGAAGGTGATCTCCATGTCTTACTCCTCCAGCATCTTGAAGGTCCTTGCTTATTTTTTATGTTAATTATTTGAGTAGGTTATACATTTGTTTGGTTCAAAACTTAAATGCTAATAAATGCTATAAAATCGAAGAGCTCCCTTCTATCCTGCTCCTGTACCAATTGAGTTTACCTTCTCAGAAACAACTAGTGTTATTTCCTTATAAATCTTTCCAGAGATATTTTAGGCTTATATAGACAGATGTGTTTGTGGGGAGATATTCTTCAAATACTGGTATCATAAATAGTTAAAATTTCATATGTATTAAGAAAAATGGTATCTCTGCATTTGTATTTCATTTTACATGCTTAAAAGTACTAACGAGTTGTTGCTGTTTTCAGCCTAGTTTTCTCTGTGACTATAATTTTCCTATTTGAAAATGTAATTATGAAATCTGCTAATATTGGGGATAGTGTCCATTCTGTCCTTGTTTATGATAGTGTATTTTGTTTTTGCTGTTTTGCTGTAAATAACATGTACTGCCTGTTTTATCAGTGACAAAAGCAACACTTGTTCATTCGAAAAGAAATGTTTTTGAAAGAAAAGTTAAAGCAAAAAGAAACTACCACCCAAGGGTAACATCTGTTAATACTTGAGTGTATATTATTCCAATCTTTTTATGCACT
Source organism: Phocoena phocoena (assembly GCF_963924675.1). NCBI lineage: Eukaryota > Metazoa > Chordata > Mammalia > Artiodactyla > Phocoenidae > Phocoena > Phocoena phocoena. The sequence continues at coordinate 82,097,709 of NC_089227.1, forward strand.
TGGGTATTTGCATAATTTTCAACTTAGCTAATAATTACATGGTACTTAGTGTTTTGTAATCTTCAGTATGATGGTTTCCCTGTGTCATTAAATTGACTTCTACTTGAGGTACTTTTATCACTTAATATCTAGTGAGTATATAATCAATATCCTATTTTTGGCTATTCGTCATTGTTTAGCACACGGACTTTTGGATCCACATAGACATGTGTTTGAATCTCTGGGGTAGCATTACGTAGTTCAGTCCTGTCATGAGCATTAAATGAGATAATATATGCAAAGCACTTAGTGCAGTGCTCAGCATATTGTAAGAGCTCAATCGATAATAGCAAACTACTGAGTCAGGGCTTAGGAAAATTAAGAACAGGGAGCAGTATATAATATGACAAAACGTGAACTTGCTCTCTTTTGTGTCCTGATAAGGTTGAATGAGAGAAAGACGGCTGTCATTTTATTTTCTTTAGCGTCTGTTGCCTTTATTATTTTTTTAATTTTTTTAATTTATTTATTATTTTTGGCTGCGTTGGGTCTTCATTGCTGCATGCGGGCTTTCTCTAGTTGCAGCGAGCGGGGATTACTCTTGCTTGCAGTGAGTGCGTGGGCTTCTCATTGTAGTGGCTTATCTTGTGGAGCACCAGCTCGAGGCGTGCGGGCTTCAGAAGTTGTGACACGCGGGCTCAGTAGTTGTGGCTCGTGGACTCTAGAGCACAGGCTCCATAGTTGTGGTGCGTGGGCTTAGTTGCTCTGTGGCATGTGGGATCTTCCTGGAGCAGGGCTCGAACCCATGTCCCCTGCATTGGGAGGCTATTCTTAACCACTGCGCCACCAGGGAAGCCCCCCTCTGTTGCCTTTAAAACCAATCTAGGGCTTCCCTGGTGGCGCAGTGGTTGAGAATCTGCCTGCTAAAGCAGGGGACCACGGGTTCAAGCCCTGGTTTGGGAGGATCCCACATGCCATGGAGCAACTGGGCCCGTGAACCTGCGCGTCTGGAGCCTGTGCTCCGCAACAAGAGAGGCTGCGATAGTGAGGGGACCGCACACCGTGATGAAGAGTGGCCCCCCCTTGCCACAGCTAGAGAAGGCCCTTGCACAGAAACGAAGACCCAACACAGCATGCATGCATGCATAAATAATAAATAAATAAATAAACAAACAAACAAACTCCTACCCCCAACATCTTTTAAAAAAAAAAAAGCCAGTCTAACAAGATGAGAGTCTATTGCTTGCCCTTTTTTAAAAGAAAACCTTTTTAATCCCCAAGTGCTCAGTGACACTGACTTGGATTTGCCTGACTCAGAGGAAGTGGGAGTGGACCTGGGGAAGGGAGAGCTTGGAGAGTACTCTTAACATCCAGTTTGCTTCTTTTCTGAGATTTCAGGTACATTTTTCATATCTTGATAGAGTTTCCTTGGGAAGTGGCAGGAGATATGATGAGAACTTAATTTACTGTGACCCAAAGTAAGCTAAATAAAATACAAAGTATGCCCCATCCAGCATTCTTTCTTAACCCCCAGTCTCTCTGAAAGTCTCAAGCTTGAAGCCCTAAATGGAAGTCTCTGTCTCCTGAACTTACCTATCCAACAAGCACAGCTGTTTGGTCATCAGTTAGAAATAGATGTTGGATGTCCTGCTTTTCAGCTCCCAGATGAACACTCGATTAATTAATCCAGCATTTCAAAATATTATTTCCACTTGGTTTACTATTAAGAGGTCGAATTCAAAGATTGATTACATTTGAGGTAATATTGTGAAATGGGTTTATTTCTCATCCCATAGGGTAACATGTTTTGTTTAAAGTACTTCACTGATACTTCAGGTGAGAGATTTGTTATTTTTTGTATTACAGAGTGATAATTATTGGTTGCTTATAGCAATTAATGATTTGTGCTAGTACTAAATGAGAGGTATACTGAGAACAAAATGAAGTAGAAATGCGGCTTTATTAAAAGATGTAGATAAACCGATTGTTCAGTTAGTGTCATATTATATTGTCATTTCTCCGTAGTGTTATTCTCAAGTTTCCACTGATTCTAAATAGTGTCCTTTTTACAATAAAGTGCATATTAACCAAAATTGATTGAAATGAGTTAGGCCAGGTACATCCTCAGCACTATTGTCATTTGTTGGCCTCCAAAATTACCTGCCAGTTCTAAGGACTAAACCAATATAGGTTTAGGATTCACTTTGGCTCTACAGCCTAGAATGTAAATTCTGGTCTTCATCCGTTTTCATGGTGCTGGTCTTGTCATCACTCTAGTAGAGGTAGCATTCGCACTGCTAGGAAAAGATGAAGGGTTCCTATGCAGTTTCCACAGATACAAATGGGAATGCATAACGCGATTTGTATTTTGTCTTCTTGAGCCATGGAGTGTCTTTATTTTGAGTAATTCTAGTTTTTTTTTTTTGGCTGCACTGCACAGCATGTGGGATCTTAGTTTCCCCTACCAGGGATGGAACCCACACCCCCTGCATTGGAAGGTGGAGTCTTAACCCTAGACCCCCTGGGAAGTCCCTCTAGTCATCTTCCTACTGTTGACCATCTTATTTCTTTAGTTCTTCACTTTGGAAAGCTTTACAGACCTCTTTCTTGACCTTTCTTCTTTGGGAGTGACCCCATGGACTTCCTTCTCAGATTAAGTATTTGCCACATACTTTCTCTGGTTTTTAGAATGTTAGACTTGGTTACTACAATTTGTAAGTTATTTTTGAAAAAAGGGAAGTAGGAACATGCAAGCACAAAATAAAACTTTTTTACTTGATTCCAAGCCTTCTGGAGAATTGGAGCCAGAGGATCAAGTCTCCCCTGTTACCTTTGACACACGGGTTATGCTTTTTACGAGTGTGACTCCTGTTACCTTAGACCACACCTTAACTGTGATGATCTTTTGTTTTCCTTCTGTGGGTTTTTGTTTCCTGATTATAAAAGCAATGTATTTTTGTTATATTAAATTTGGAAAGTATAAAGGAAAATTAAAAGTAATTCAAAGCACTGTTAACATTTTGAGGTATTTTCTCTGATTCAAATATAAACATACAAATAAATCTATATGTCCTTATTTTTTCAATTGACAGCATAACCTGAAGATTTCCTCACATCCTTAAATGAAATTTCTTAAAGTAATAATTACAATGGCTGTGTCATTTTATTCCGTGATTGTGTGATTATTTATTTCACCAATTTGTGTTCATCTTAATTTTTTGAACTATGGTACAGTGGCTTTATTTTATGTTTCGCTAAACATGCCATACTGTATAATCAACTAGATTCACTGAGCATACAGAATCAGGCTTCTAGATTTGGGAGGATCTTAAGTTTAGAAGCGTTAAGGGCAAAAAAGCTTCTTTTATGTATAATTTATATATAATTATAATTTGTATATAATAAGTCTTCATTGATGTTGAGTGCTTTTTTACACAGGATTTGGTCATTTAAGAAGTATGATAGCTTCCCCCCTTTTAAGTCCCATATATTTTCTCCCATTAAAAAAGTCATACTAATGGTTTTTGAGATTTTAATTCTAATTTAAACTTTAATTTTATTCTTCTCCATATATTTCATTTAGTCTAGTTCTTAATGCTTAATTTTAACCTTCCATTATTTCCTTAGTTATTTTAAAGCAACATCGCAACAAAATCATTTCTTTGTATTTTTATTTTTGATTTTCTTGTAGATCAGCAGGAGATACAGCAATAAGCTGGGTAGTTTTGGAGAGAACCAGAGGCAATAACCAAAGTTGGAAGTCTGTCTCAGGCTTCTCATGGATTACCCCTTCAGCCCCCTGCATTGTATCCTGTATTTAAGTGTAGCTTCTGAAAGGGTAGCTTCTCAGACTTGGAAGACCTTGGGCTCTTAGACTGTAAATCTCTCCAGGCATATAACAGGCTTCATTTACTGAAATGACTTTTTATTGTGGATTACTGTTCTTATAATTTCAAATTTTATTTGCTCTGATATTTAGGTTCTAGTAGTTACAACTCTTTCATTGAATTACTCTTTAAATCTGGGTAATTCACATAACTCCTCTGAATCTGCTTTTTCTTACATAGTGGTATATGCTTGCCTTAGGTCATAACTGTGATTCCTTTCATTTGATTTTAAATAGTCATTCATTTTACTTTATCCCTTAAAAGCTCAGCTAACTAAGAGTTGGAATAAAAAAAATCTTTGTATAGTAATAAAAATTTTAACTTAAACATTAAAAAGTAACTTACTAGTGAGATATTTTCCATTTTCAGTCTTTGTAAGCTACTCTATTCCAAATTGTATGAGTTTGCCATTCCGTATTGCAGAAGAGCCCTGTCTTGCATAATTTTCGGACAGATTATTTAATCTTTCTGAATAACTGTTATGTTGTAGATGTTATTAATGTGACTCCCCCAGCTCCACAGCCCAGACACCTCTAAGCAGCTAAAATATAGTCTCACAATATTCAAGAGAAGCAAAAATGTGTATTTAAAAAAAAAAGCTCTCACAGATAGGTTGGTTGCTGATATGTTGTGGAATTATTAAAAATTGGTTATGTTCATTCTTTCCAGGTTTGGGAGTTGCTTATTAGATCAATGCCAGTTAATTCTTCTCTGTTTTCCCCATTTGCTCCAGATCAGGGTATCTCTAACATGCCTATAATTTCCTGTTAACTATGGGATGTTTTTCTAGGCTTTTGAACCCCACACTTATCATTGAATATTTTAGTGATTTAATTAGTGTATTATGTTTATCATGACATTTACGCACAGGAATTTTATCAGATGTCACTAACAGAATGCTCATTTTATTAAATATTTCAATTTATAACCTATCAATTACAACCATTTATTATGCAGGTTCTATTTATAAGTGCATCATTTCATTTGATTTAAACATACCTATGCATCTTGGTTTATCTTTTACAGAGAAAATAGACAATATATTATGGACCCATTGTTTCTTTTTCACCTAATTAACCTGAAATTTTCTTGTTGTTTTTTTTTTGATGTGTGTTACTGTTCTGTTTGATTTCATTCATATATATGAAATTTAGCATGTATCTATAGCAGTTTTGCCTGCACTTTCTCTAATACAGTAAGTTTGATTTCCATTTCCTATACCTACTAGTTCTGAAATGTACTGAATGAAGTGAAATGATTGGGTTTCAGACAATTCTTCTGAGATTGTTCAAGAAGTCTCTCCTGGGCTTCCCTGGTGGCGCAGTGGTTGAGAGTCCGCCTGCCGATGCAGGGGACGCGGGTTCGTGCCCTGGTCCGGGAGGATCTCGCGTGCCGCGGGGCGGCTGGGCCCGTGGGCCGTGGCCGCTGAGCCTGCGCATCCGGAGCCTGTTGCTCCGCGGCAGGAGAGACCACAACAGTGAGAGGCCCGCGTACTGCAAAACAAACAAACAAAAAAAGAAGTCTCTCCTTAGGGTAGTTTGCATAAAGACCTTGGCCAATGATCGCAATAAGCTCGGCTATAGATGGAAGCCTCAGTTGGTGATTTTCTAGTGTTTGGAGGTTGGTACTGTTGTGTGATCCAGGTGGTTGTATCAGTATATTCTGCTTATACTCACTGGGCATTTTTCTGTTACCGTCTAGAGCTGCTAGAAGTTTTGGCTTTAAATTCTTTCCCACAGAGTTGTCTAAACTTCTGTGGTAATTCTACAGTGGCAGAATGTTGCTAAATATCCTCACTATATTCTTAATCTCGTCTTTTGATGATCAGGTTAATAAATTTATAGCTCAAACAGTTATGTAATGAGTAAACCAGTTTTCCTATTTTGAGATTATCTTATGTGCTAAAAGACATGGAGACTTTTCTTTAGTAGCAGAAGAATAAAAAAATCTTTCCGTGCTAAATTATGGAGGAGGGCTCATTGAGTCTTTCTGTTTATTCCTTTCCTTCTGTGCTGTAGAAGAATTTATCATTCATTTTCCACTGTGGAATTGGTGCAGGCAGGAGAGGAATTGGGTCAGCTGGTATGCAGACCATCACATAGAAATGAGCACATGTGACAGGTCAGAGAGAGATGCACTGCTGTGGATACCAAGGATGTATTCAAACAGGCTAAGTAATGAAGATATGAGGATCCTTGAAACCAGAGTTACAGTCTGGTTCATCATGAGTGAGTGTGTGCAAGGAAACTGGGAAGCAGCTGTAGCCAGTAGGAGGGTTAAAGCCTTACAGGATTGTGTCTTTTGGAAGAACATTTCCATAGATGGTATCTGTATAATTTTTGGCATTCTACACAGTGCCTCTGCTGTTTGTCCTGAGCACATGACCTGTTGGGAAGAAGTTTGCTTTCCTCTGAAGTGGCTGGTTGGTTGGTTATTTGAACCATCCCACAATACTTAGGCCCTGAGAGATTTCTTCTTCCTCTTTTTGAAAGAGTGGCTTTAAAAAAAAGAAAAAAATATATGGATTTGCTTGAGGTTCTCTGAACCAGACAGGTTGGGAGATTCACATATTTCCCTTATGTGATTTGACTCCGATGGCTTAATTAGTTGTGTCAATGATAGTAGGCTCTTCTGCATATGGTATCAGCTGCTCTCAACTGATTCTCAAGATACTTTCTTGTTATTAAAAAAAAATTATTTTTATCATTATAATGAGATTTTATTCAAGTGGTTCTCAATGCACTTTGTTATGGCTGCAGTCTCAAACGTGTATTTTCATGGATAAACACAATACGGTATATGCACACACTGTGTACACTCTGCCATAAAAGGAAATTAAGTACTGACATATGGAACAACCTGGATGAACCTGAAAGCATTATACCACGTGAAAGATGTGAGACATGAAGGACCACTTATTGTATGTTTCCATTTAAAGGAAATGTCCAAAACAGGCAAATTGAAAGAGACAAGAAGTAGATTGGTGGTGGCCAGGGGATGGGGAATGAGTGCTCAATGGGTAAAGGGTATCTTTTGGGGTGATGAAAGTATTCTGGAATTATAATGGTGGTGGTTGCACAGCATTGTGGTTATACTAAAATTTACTAAATTAGTATAGTTTTGACTGTTGTTGACTGTTGGTGGAATGGCTGCTGAATGAATGACAAGCAGTACGTGGTGTTTCTTTGTTGATGTTACTGCTGGGTGGCATTTTATCCAGTGAGCTGAGTGGTGGGTGAGAGTGGGGATGGGAGTGGCAGCTGAAATGTGCGATGAGTCCCCTCATTAAGGGAAGCATATACTTGTCCAATGATTTGCTAATTCATAGAAAGTGCTGTTGGATAATTACCTTTATGTTCTCATCATTAATGGGAAAAAACGTTTGGTTCACATGCTTGATTGATTTCACAGTTGTGTGTTCACTTTCTTTTACCTAAAAAGATAATGTCAAGCTCTGAAAATCTGCTTTTCTTCATTTTGGAAACGAGTTCCCAGTCTGTTGATTAGGTGTGGATAAGAAGCATTATATTTTGAGATTCTCTGATATATACAGAGAGGAGTGCATGAGTTAGAGTTCTAATAGGAGCAGTGACTGTGGAGGCAGGTTACTGGTACACCAAACATGGTTTACCATATTTCATTATCTTCAGATTCCCTGCTGCTGTGAGACAGTGTTCCATCACCACCAGTTCTTGACGTATGATGTCATACCTTTGGCTAATCTGTGCATTATGTTAGAGCTAAAAATGGAAACCCCAGGGGTTGTCATCAGTCTTTATTGACTATACCATGATGATTAAGGGAGACAAAACAAATTCAGTATCAGAGTGGGAAGTCTATGTTCCTTGTTTATTCCACTAATGGGAAACAGGATCACAGGGCGTGAATTGGGGATGGGGCACAGCCCTTCGATTAGCAGCTCTTGGACTTAGAAGTAAAGGAAGAGCAACAGGGTAGTCTGCTGTAAAATGTTGGGGGCTTCCCTGGTGGCACAGCGGTTAAGAATCCGCCTGCTAGCACACAGGACACGGGTTTGAGCCCTGGTGCAGGAAGATCCCACATGCCTCGGAGCAAGTTAAGCCCATGCACCACAACTACTGAGCCTGCACTTTAGAGCCCGTGAGCCACAACTACTGAAGCCAGCAAGCCACAACTACTGAAGCCCGCGCACCTAGAGCCTGTGCTCCGCAACAAGGGAAGCCACCACAATGAAAAGCCTGCGCACAGCAACGAAGACCCAAGGCAGCCAAAAATAAATAAATTAATTAATATTTTAAAAAATTGGGGGGCTTAGTCAGTGGTCAGTTGGCAAAGTAATATTTTATGTCCTGCATCCTGTGAGGCATCATGTAGCTCCCTCGGCTATATGAAGTGCTGCAGCTGGTTATAACAAACATTGAGCAGTAGTATCAGACTTGTCAGTGATCAGCATGCCAAAATGCAGTTCCTTGTTACGTGACAAGTAGGGAAGACATATGGCGGGCAGGTGGTGGCGGCAGCATCATTATCAGTGCACAGTGAGATTGACAGTTCATTTGCAGATAGTGATGCCCACCTGCTATGGAAACAGTGCACCACTGGGCACCTGGAAGTGTCCTTCTAACAGTGTATAGCCTGCCCTGCATAATCCTTATTGGTTGGCAGACGCTACTAAGTGGTGACCCTGGCCTCATCCTGGGAACTAGTCTGATGAAATAGATATTCAACATTGAAGTCTGGTTGTGAGTAGGCCAGTTTTTTGTTTGTTTTTTAATAAAAGTACGTGTTTCCGTTGTATATTTTATTCCAGCTACCACTTGTTTATATTTTTAACTCAATCGTATTTTTTTTTTCTCCTCCAAATGTAATTTTAAAATCTTAGAAATTTATGGTGAGAAAAGTTCAACGTGCCCCATGATAGTACCTTTGAAGGTGTAAGCCCTTCTAACAGGGTTGGGTAAGTTCCACCAGATTGTTTCTAGGCGTGTCCCTGAATTCCCCCAAATAAGATTATAGCTACCATTGTGCCTTTGCTTTTTAAAATTTGAACATGTTATCATAGCAGAATATATAGATCTCCCTTGTTTTCAACAGCTACAGCGGATTTATTGAGACATGCTTGTAATATAGAGGGAAAAAATTGCCGTGGTGACTGCCAACTTGGAACTTGGGCTAGTGTCAGAGTTAGATCACAACTTGTAATTATGCATTTGTGTTAAACTACCATGAATGCAAAGGACAGAATGCTTGTACATACATCTTTGTTTCTATAGACTAAATTCCTAGAAGTGGAATTGTTGGGTCAAAAGACATCCACATATTAAATGTTAGTACAATTGCCAGTTTGACTGCAAAAGATGTACCAATTTAGGTTTCTGCCAACAGTAAAAATGCCACTTAGAGAAGCATATGAAAACTGAATGTTCATTAGAGAAGAGCATGGACAACAGTGATTAAATTCCTCTGGAGAACTAGATAGAGGTGGGAAATTATGGTGGGAGGCAATAAAAAGTTCCCCAAAAGGGTAGATCTACACGTGACAGATCTCCACGGAGGACTATTCCTCAGAGAGGGAACGTGTCAGAGCGCAAGACTTCCAAAATTATGTGACAATTTTATAGGAAGTCAGTGAGCTGTAGCTTACTCTATCCCATTCTACAGCTGCCTCTGAGAAATGGTAAAGCAGGTACATCTAGTTAGACTTGTGGCACCTAGACATGCAGCTTCAGTTGGCTCTTTTTAGAAAGCAAGAAAATAGATATTTCATACCCTGAGAAAGATGGAATGATTTGTCCTCCATGACTGAGACTTCTATTCCTTTATTAATGGGTTTTGGTACAGGACTTCTAATCACAACTGCCTGTGGGTAACCATCTATTTTCTTGGGAAAGTGATAGAAGTATCCTCTTGAATTCTTCAAGGAGATTCTGCAGTTGTCTGGCCTCTGCCTCGCTTACATGGGTAGACTACCCCAAATTAAAAAATACATACACACACACACATAATTGTGGCAAGATGCACATTACATAAAATTTACCATCTTAACCATTTTAAAGTGTACAGTTTAGTAGTGTTAAATATATTCACATTGTCCTGCAATCAGTCTCTACCTTGCAAAACTGAAAGTATACCCATTAAACAACTCCCTGTTCCCTCCTCCCAGCAGCCCCTAACAACCACCATCTACTTTGTTTCTTTGAGTGTGACTACTCTAGGTACCTCATTTAAGTGGAATCATACAGTATTTCTTTTTTGTGACTGGCTTATATAACTTAGCATGACATCCTCAAGACTCATTCAAGTCATAGCATATGTCAGAATTTCCTTCCTTTTTAAGGCTGAAAAATATTCCATTGTGCGTATCTACCACATTTTGTTTCTTCATCAGTGGACATTTGGGTTTCTTCTACCTTTTGATTATTGTGAGTAGTGCTGCTATGAACATGGAGTACAAATTTTTCTGAGACCCTGGATTGAATATACCCAGAAGTAGAACTGCTAGATCTTATGGTAATTCTATTTTTAATTTTTTGAAGAACTAGAGAAATTTCTTTACTTTGTATCTCTATGTTAGTAATGGAAATGGAAGAACTTTGGCAGAGGGCTTCTTTGGCTATGCAGCTGCTGAGAGGCAATTTGCTTCATGAATTTAGGCTGTAATTGGTGCCTTTGACCTAGGTTTATAATCCAGCGCTAACCACCTAATTTCCTAATACGTATTTGCGGGCTGGGGACTTGGCCGTGTGCATAGACGTACACTGTTTTTGTGAAGAGACCTGGATTTGGAGGTGGACACAGATGCAGTCAGGATGGTCTTTGATCAGTGTCCGTGTGTAGTTTCAGACATTGACCTTAGGTGTTACTGCTCTGGGCACGCTGTGCCTTTGATCAAGGGACTTCGTTTCATTTAGTAGGCCTCTATCTTCTGTGTGAAATACAGGGAGAGGAAGGTATATCTAAAGGAAGAAAGGCCTATGATGTTAACATCTGACTCTCTTGGAATCTTTTCTTAGCAACGAAACCAAGGATAATTTATACAACAGAAGGGCTGTATCTTTGGGCTGTTTTTCTTTGTGCCATTGGCAGGTATTCCTTAAGAATTACATTTTTTCTTCATCATTCTCCTTTGAGGTCAAGATACACTTCTAGTCCAATTCACCATTCTAACTTTCACCTTTAAGTTAACTTACCTGAGTGTTCGTTTATTTCCTTTGTCTGAGTGACTTCTAAATGGCAGCTCGCGGGCATGCTGGAGAAATAGGTGTGCTCTGAACGTAGTGAATGCAGGGTGGCTTTTCTGTACTGACTTTGCAATACGTAACCCCCGGAGCAATAGGAATTGATTGGAACTCTTGGCTGGGTGACTACTTTAGCTCCCACTTTTATTGCTTTGGTTTCCCAGTTTGGCCTTTTGTTGAGTGGCCTTTTCCTTTGTAGACTGGCACATATTATGTTTGTAGAGAAAACGTAATTTAACCTTTTTGCTTTTATCCTTGTCTTAAAAGCATCCTTTTTCCTCCAGTAATACTTCTTAAATGCCATTAAGCAAATCCCCTTTCTTCATATCCCTGAGCCTCTCATCTTAGCTTTATTACAGCTGTTATTTTCAAGACTGGCTGACATTGTGTGTATTCTACACAAAGGCATGAGTATCTGTGTATTTGTGCTGCTTGTGTGGCTGGAACTCCTCCAGGGAGAGCTCTGGGCGGAGTGATTTAATTTCCCCTGACTGCTGCTGACCTGGGAAACTTTGGACACAGATGACCATGACTGACACTTGTATAGAGGAGAAAAATGACCCACACTCAACCTTCATCCTCCAGAGGAAAGCAGTGGAGGTGGTGGCTCTGAGGAGAAGTAAGAAGAGACATGCAGGGAACCTGTGGGGCAGTTTCCAGTAGTGTTTTGGGGGTCCTTTGGCATTCTTTGGTATAGACACTGTGGTATTAAAATTAGGTATTGGGATGAGTTAAACCATGATGCAGTAATGAGTAATATAGAGGTTGGAGCACTAATGCAAACAGGTTACACTGTTTAGATATATCTGTAGGTTTATAAGGACTTAAGAATCAAGAGGATTAATGAAAATGCTTGCAGCTGCAAGGTTACTCTCACATAGTGGTTTCTATTTGTCTTTGATCCTCATCAGATTTACTTGAAATATTTTCAATGGTCAGAACTTCATTTCCCTGATTATTTTATATGTGCTCGTTATCTACGTCATACATAAACTATGCATCATGTTTCCAACCATATTAATGTTACGTTTTTGTCAGGGTGTTATCACTACTTGTAGAAATCTTTGCCCAGCTCTAATGGCCCTTTATATAAAATGTTTTCACGTTTACTTGTGGATCTCATGCCTGTGTATGCTTCTCATTAAATATTTACCAAACTGAGTGTTTCTCGGGGAGTAGTGATGTCCACTTAAATGAATGCCTAATGTCAGGTAGAGACTCTTAGCATCTCCATAGACCCCATATGAAGCTGGATTTTACCTTTCCTTTCAAAACAGATAAATGCATTTGCCGATCCGACAAGGGGGTGGGGAGTAATGGGTTCATTTTGTCAGAAATGCATCAAATAAGAAAGCTCCTTGACTCTGCTCATGGAGGTTGGGAAGCAGTAGAGGTTAACATTCCATTGATGAAAATGAAATGTGCTCAAAATCGTCCTGACTTTGCGGCGGGGGGGAAGGGTGATTGTAGATCAGAGAGAGCAACATAAATACATGTGAATAAACAGCCTTAACACCTAATTACAATGATTTTGAAGGGGGTGTTACCGAATACATCTAGGCTGTGGCTTGGAGAGGTAGGAAAGGATCATTGGTTTGTCTCCTTCTCTTCGCAGTGTAGATGTATAATTTTTTGTCAGTGTATCTGTAAAAGTTCTTCTAATTTAAGACATGCCAGAGCTAAACGATGTCCTAATGGGACACAGAGATTTCAGCTTTTTATTTATTTATTTATTTATGGCTGTATTGGGTCTTCGTTTCTGTGCAAGGGCTTTCTCTAGTTGTGGCAAGTGGGGGCCACTCTTCATCGCGGTGCGCGGGCCTCTCACTGTCGCGGCCTCTCTTGTTGTGGAGCACAGGCTCCAGACCCCGCAGGCTCATGGGCTCAGTTCCTCCGAGGCATGTGGGATCCTCCCAGACCAGGGCTCGAACCCGCATCCCCTGCATTGGCAGGCAGATTCTCAACCACTGCGCCACCAGGGAAGTCCAGATTTCAGCTTTTGATTGTGCTGAACATAAACATAAACAGTTCACATCTACCAGTTGCTCATTTTCTTTCTAATAATACCAAGACTCAACAGAAGCATTGATCATAATTACAAAAGCAGATATTTCTTTAATGTGAGTTTATAGTTACCATTAGAGTACATTTCAAACACTAAGGTGAAGAATTCTAGACTTACGTCAGCAACTCAATGATTAAGTCCAACCATTGAGTTGGTAGAGAAGTCGCTGAAAAAGTATCTTCATCAAATATTGAACAGAATATATTTTACAACGATAGTTACAAATTAGAGGAATTTTTTTCCCTTTGTGTGCACATTTATTCTCACCCCTGAAATTGTTTTCTGGAACTGAAAATTACATAAATAGCTTGCCTTTCTAGTCTAGTTAAATAATAGATTTTTAAAGTAAGAAAATGAATGATAAACATTTTTTATACCATGTTTTTTCATACTTGGTTTAAGAGTATTTACAAGGAATCTTAAAATAGAAGATAACAAAAGTTCCCCGTAGAAACTAGAGAAAGGTATAACCACAAAAGGTAGGATCATGTAATAGAGGATTGAGGCTAAGACTCTGGTCCCTTAATGGACAGTCTGGGCATGTACCGTCCAGTATCGCCACCACAGCTGTGTGTGGCTATGGTGCATTTGAAGTATTGCTGGTCCAGACTGAGATGTGTTGTTCCTGGACAACACACGCCGGATTTCAAAGACTTTGTCAGTGAAAGAAAGAAAGAAAAAACCCAATACTTTAAAAATAATATTGGTTATATGTTGATATGATAATGTTTTGGATATTTTGAGTTAAATCAAAAATACTATTAAAAGTAATTTTAGGGCTTCCCTGGTGGCGCAGTGGTTGAGAGTCCGCCTGCCGGTGCAGGGGACACGGTTTCGTGCCCCGGTCCGGGAAGATCCCACATGCCGCGGAGCGGCTGGGCCTGTGAGCCATGGCCGCAACGGGAGAGGCCACAACAGTGGCAGGCCTGCGTACCGCGAAAAGAAAAAAAAAAAAAAAAAAGTAATTTTATCTGCTTTTTTTTTTTAATGTCGCTGCTAGAAAATGTCAGTGTGCATATGTTGCTCTCATTTGTGGCTCTTATTGTTGTTGCCTCCTAGACAGCACAGGGTACGTTTGACATCGTTTTATGAGAGTTTCGCTTATGTCTGAATAGATGGCTCAGCTGGGAGGTCAGTGTGCCCAGAAGCAGGACCAAGAGGCTCCTTGGCAATTTTGTTTTGAAGCTCATCCTGTATCTAGATGAACAGGTGACTGAACTGTGTTTCAAATTAAAAAAAAAAAAGGTATCTCACATTTTTAGAATGATTACCTATGTTGCTTGTTAGCAGTAAAAGGTCAAGAATGCATAAATTAAGTATTGTCCTATTATGCCCACAGCAGATGGAAACTTCGTTGCTCTCTGTTCCTTGTCTTCCTGATTTTGTAAGGCAAGGAGTGTCCTCCCCAAATTCCTCTAGTTAACCTATTCGTTGAGGTGATTCCCCACACTCTACTTCAGTTATCTTTGGTAAATAAAATCTCCTCAACTAGTACCTGCAAAATTAATCTGGAAAGTGTCTAAATAAGTACTAAATAGTGTATCATCTTTAAAATAACCCATATTTATCTGTAAGTTGGGATGAAATATGTATGAGGTACATACTCCTGTTTGCTGTGACTCCTTAAGGGGAAAAGTATATTTAATTGAGTGTTTCTGCCTAATGATTTAAAGTCAACATGCATCTTATTTATGCATGTATGTATGTATGCGTGTATTTATGTATTTATCTCGCAGATACTTATCACCTACTCTGTGCCAGGCTCTCCCCAAGAAAATCAGTATATGTTTGTCTAAAAATAACTGACACAGCTTTGTATGAGTCACGCCCTGCTCTAAATGCCTCATGTATATTAATGCATTTCTTCTTCTAACAGTGAGATAGGTAGAGTTATCCATGTTAAACTGAAGCATGGAAGTGACGTAACTTTTCCAAGTTCTCACAGCTCATATGTAGAATTGCTGGTAACCAAAGCCTGCAGTCTGGCAGCTCCCAGAGTCCATGCTCTTATCTAAGCTGCGTAAAATATTTTGTTCCACTTAACTTTTGTCTCCCGGCTGCCTTAGCCAGACTTGCCCAGATGATGTGTTTTCTGTTTCTGTCATGAGAATGCCGGGCCATACGAGAGCTTTTTTCTTAAGCCAGGGTATTTTTTTGAACAGCCCTTTGTGAATTTATGATTGGCCACATGGAATAGTGGGTGGGATTATATAGTAATTATGCAAAATAACCTCACGTAACAGCCTAAACTCAGACTGTGGCCTGGAAATCTTATGTATCTTTTATGCTTAGGCATTCAGATTTTGTCATTTCATTATCATCAGCATCATAATGTCTATGAAGTTCTCTGGTGGTTTGTCACTTTTCTAGTGAACGATTAGTTACGTGAAGAGTATCCATAGATTGTCAGAATTCCTTAGGTGTGGCCCAAGTGTATTCTGTTGTACTAAACTGTTTCCAGACTTTATAAGAGATTGGGATACAAATTTGGTTTTAAGTTCTCATCTTAGTTCCTCCGAAGGGTCCTTGAAATTGTTTTCAAGGAATATTCCACCATCTAATGCACCAAGGAGGAATCAGATTACCTGCTACCCTATCTTGTCTTTGAGAACCTCTTTGAGAAATAATACAGGAAATTATATTTTTCTTAATCTAAAGCATTATCCCAATTTCAATATACGTCTTCCCTCCTTCATGCTTTAAACTAATATATGAAACAGAATGGTTAACAGCTTGACTAAGTGGTCCTCAAAATGCCTAACCACCTCATTTCAAAAGTATCCTCCAGAATTTTATGTCTGAAAGGGTTCCTGATTACACGTATCCATTCATGAAACAAATATTCACTGTGTATGCTCCTACCGTACAGGCCCTATCATGGCAGTTTCCATGAATAGAAGGCATGTTTTTTTCCCTCTCCTGGCGCTTACACTCTATCTGTACTAGTTCATAGTAGTAAATGTAAGGTAGGAATTACACCGGTCTAAGAAAACACTACCTAGCACACCATATCTAGCTAAGTTATTTTGTAGAATTCTAGAGTTCAGTGTTGCTCTAAAGTTGTAGTCTGGTGCTCTCATTTACCAGGTGAATTACGTGAGAAAAGTGAGGCCCAAAGATGTGATGTGTGACTCATTCAATAAGAGAATGACAGGTGGAACCAGCAGGGAGCCCCGGACTCCTTGTGGTCCTTGCTGTAAAGAGGGATCAGGCCCTGCCCTGTGTCCTGTACATGTAAATTCCTGCATACCCAGTGTTCCAGGAGTATCTTTGCTGAAAAAATGAAGGACACATTTGCATTAACCCATTACTTCTTTTCAACTCATGCCATTCCTTATGTAATTACCCCCAAGCACAAAATTCAGGTTATCCACTATTCAGATGAAGACTTTGCTAAGATTTGCAGTTTTAATTGAAACTGCTCTTTTCCAAAAGTGATTGACAAGTCAGGGATACGTATCTAGAGATGAAAAACTCCAAGGCAGGAGAACAGATCTCAGAATCCCCAGGAGGGGGACATAAATGCCAATTACACATTGACTTTAATTCCTGGTTTGTCATAGCTGTCTGCAGGTGTGTGTCTTGGCTGTGGACTATTCTCAGGGCCTCATTTGTATTTGAGAATTTCTTTAATAATGTTACCTCTCCAATGAGCTCTTTAATCTCTTGACTTTCAGTTCTTTCTCTAGATAAAGGAAAAAACTAATTGGCAGGTGAATGTAGAATGTAGTTACTGGTTCTTTTGGTTATTGAAGATGAAAGATTTTTGGGAGGGGGGGTCTTCCCATTGATTTTCTTTAAAGACAGCTTGGGGATAGCATACCTTTTGGCCTGGAAGATGAGATGCTAAGGGTTCATTTTTGTTTGCTACCATTACCCCCGTCACCACCACCACCAGCGCTACTCAAGTGGCCTTCCAGATGAATAGCTGCTCTCTGGGTAGAGAGCTAATGTTACTCTGTGCCATGTACTTGCGCTGATGAGCTGCTGTCCCACTCCTCTCTGCTGAGGAGGAGGCTTGTCATTGGCAGGTGCAAGGTAATCTTGAGATTCACCGAGTTTATTTTTAAGCAGGGATGAATTTTTCTCCCTGGTAGTGGAATTGAGGGCTTGAGTCTGTTACTAGATGGATTGGGTGAAAACACAAAAACAGCTGAACATCTCCACAAATTTTTGACTTGCCTCCCGAATGCCCCAAATTGGACCATACCCTGTGTCTGTGCCCTTTTTAAACTTGGCCCTGGGTTACTTCACATCCTGTGGTACGGGCGCCCTTGAGGTTTAGCTCCTGTACAACACTGATTTCCTGTGTGATTTTTGCCAGAACTTCAGCAGGTGTCTACGTGCTTTCCCGGCCCTCTTCTGCTTCCGTAGGTTAGTTATCAGGCCTTGCCAGAGGAGAGTTCCAGGGTGGGTCAGTACAGACAACACGCAGAGGACTCCTTCCTTCCCAGGGATTTGAGTCAGCTTTGCTTCTGTGTGTGTAGACCTCCCATTCCTTGCCCTGTCTTTGGCCTGTAATAACTCTGGCCAGATGCCTACAGGGAAACTATGAAAACCTCTTTGTTGGAGGTACTAGTTTTTCAGCCCTACCCCCGCTCCTGGGCTGTTCACATTCCTCACATTTATCCATCTCCTTAGCTTTAGACAGATGATAAGGCTGAGCAGTAGTGTCAGTGTAGACGTCTGACCTAAGGAGTCCTCTTTATATTTTCTTCTTTCTGTGTTGTTGTCTGATGATAGTACTTCTCATGAGAAAGATTTACCTTACTTTCAGCCCTTAATTGGCCTTTCTCGCTGGTGTGGCTCCTTGTTGCTTTTAAAACATGATTAGATGGAGCGTTCAAGTGAGTGATCTGACAGAATTTGGAGGCAGCTGTCCTTCTGGAAATTTCCATATTCATTTATAAAATGGTTTTTGGAGCAACAGGCAGTTTGAAAGGATTTTGATGCTGCTCACCAGCAGTGTGGCTGAACTTGATGCTTGTACAACGTGCCGTCTCTAAGCTGACCGGTGGGAACTAAAGTCGTAGTTAGGAAAGGGAATTCTGGACTTTCAGATCATGGGGTTGGCTTCAGGGTGCTTGACTCCTCAGTACAGGTATGTAACAGGTATGTAACCTCGGCCATGACCAAAGCCAAGCATTTGCCTTAATGCTATAATACAGACCCTGTGTGTTTGCTAAGGGATACCACATACCACTTTCTTTTATTTATTTATTTTTTTTTACAACTTTCTTTTGACACACACACGTCCTCTTGAAGGGTTTTGTAAAGAAAAAGCATCACTCAGTGTGTCCATATCCATATGTTTAGTATATACTAGGATTAACCTAGTATTAAAGGTTCTTCCGGTCCAGTCCATCCCCACCCCCACCCCCCCAATTTCCTAACTCCAACTCTGTTGGTATCGGGTGTAGTTAGCTGCATCATTTTGATTCACGTATTGTGAAACCAGTCCCAAGAATCTCTGTGACTGCCATCTTGTTTGTTCTTGATAGTCTTAACACAGGCCTTGAGAACTTATGGCGGGCTGAAACTACATGCAGTTTTTCTGTAGAGGCATTCATTCATATTTTTGAACAGATTTTCAAAGGAGTCTGAAAAGGTTAGAGAACTGCTTTACCATAATGTCTAGGAGTCCTCCAGGAATGTTCCAAATCTCTTCTCTGTGGAGTATAATTTATGTAAGGCCTTAAAGGTTCAGCCATTTTTCCTTCTCTCTTGATATCAGTCATCCTTTAGGTTCACAGCATCTTTTAGGCTCAAAGCAAAATTGAACAGAAAGTACAGAGAATTCCCGTATCTCTCCCCCCTGCCCCCCACGTAGTTCCTCCTCTGCCATCAACAATCCCACTCCAGCGTGGTACATTTATTATAATTGGTGAGCCTACACGGACACAGCATCATCCGGAGTCCATAGTTCACTAGGGTTCACTCTGGGTGTTCTACATTGTATGGATTTTGACAAATGTGTAAATGACATGTATCCATCATCATACTTCTATACAGAATAGTTTCACTGCTGTCAAAATCCTGCCCTCACAGCTGTTCATCCTGTCTCGTCCTGCTAACCCCTGGCAATCAGTGATCTTTTTACTGTCTTCGTATTTTTGCCTTTTCCAGAACGTCACAGTTGGAATCATACAATATATAGCTTTTCGACTGGCTTCTTTCTCTTAGTAATATGTATTTCAGATTCCCCCATGTCTTTTCGTGGCTCGACAGTTCATTTCTTTTTAAGGGCTGAAAAATACGCAGTTGTGTCTATGAACCACAGTTTATTCATTCACTTACTGAAGAGCACTTTGGTTGCTTCCAAGTTTTGGCACCTATATATAAAGCTGCCAAAAACATCCACGTACAGATTTTTGTGTGGACATAAGTTTTTTACTGTCGGGATGTATGGTAAAAGTTTGTTCTATCCAAAACCATCTCTCAGAGTGGCTGTACTGTGTTGTATTCCCAGTAACTGAACGAGAATTTCTTTTGTTCCCTATCCTCACCTGCATTTGTGGTCAGTGTTTTGGATTTTGGCTATTCTAATAGATGCGTCGTGGTAGCTCATAGTTGTTTCAGTTTGCATTTCCCCAGTGACACGTGTGGAACATCTTTTCCATATGCTTGTCATCTGTATGTCTTCCTTGGTAAGATATCCAGGTCTTTTACCCGCTTTAAAATTGGGTTTTTCATTTTCTTATGGTTGGGATTTAAGAGTTCTTCCTATATTTTGGATTACAGTCCTCTATTAGAGACGGCTTTTTGCAGATATTTTCTCCCCATGTGTGGTTCAGCTCTCTTTCAGTTGTTTTTTAAAATCTTAGACCCACAAAGTCATACTGTGAGTGAGGTCAGCTTTTACAGTTGTGCTGGCACAGGGGGCTGCTAGTGAGCTGTGTTGCAAATTCTCAGCCTTAACTACCTTGATGCTTTTTTTTTTTTAACATCTTTATTGGAGTATAATTACTTTACAGTGGTCTACCTTGATTCTTTATTTTCAGGTCAACGTGACTGTGGACTACATTAGACCGGCCAGCCCAGCCACAGAGACGGTGCCTGCCTTTTCAGAGCGTACCTGTGCCACCGTCACCATTGGAGGAATGTGAGTGTTCTGGCTGGTAGCAACTCAGCCATAGCTGAGAGTTCTCTCCTCATTCACGTCTCTCCTCCGTTTTGTCCTGATTTGCTTTCCGTTACTCTTAACTCAGTGGCTTATAACTGTTATGTGCCTGTGTAGCACTTTGTTTGCAAAGTACTGCATAATCGCTCATTAGTTAATCATATACTTTCATTATTGTCATTATTTAAGACTTATTGGGCTCTGTGTGCTTGGCACTATGTAGCACTCATTATTACTATTAATAATGCCGTTTATTGAGTGTCAATCGGGCCCTTAGGTACTGTGCAAAATTAGAAAGATTCTCTGCATATTAGTTTAGTTGTAGGCCAGAAAGAGAAGAGAGGTTAATTGGACCTTTTCTTTGTATAGATGTATGTGATCAGTAGATGACAGGGTCTCCCTCTTCTACTCCACTGGCCTTACCCTGGTTACATTCCAAAGTCTTTTGGGAGCTCGGTTGAGGAACAGCCTTCCAAGGAGCTATCTGATGGGGGCAGTAGGAAGCCTGCTGGGCCGTGCTTCCACAATAAATATTAAAACAATCAGTCAGTCCCCAGGAGCAATTCTTACCCTGCGTAAAAGACACCAGCATGCTAATTGTCTCCTTCTCTATTTCACAGTCTTAAATGGTGTTTGTTACCAAACTGGTATTTTTCTTTTCTTTTAAAAGAGGGCATGGTGGAGGGGAAGAAAAGGATAGGCTTCTCATCAAAACAAGGATTGTTTTGTTGAAAGTACAGTGAAGCCCACTGGGAGAAACACCTCTCTGTAAGCTATAGCATGCCCCTGAAAGAAAGAGGATCTGGTGGCTAACTTACTTTCCAGAAGCTCTCCTGCCAAACAGGAGCTTCTCCCATCCGTCGCCCCGCTCCCCCTGCCCCCATTCGTGTTGTCACTTTTGGAAACAGGTATTTTTAGCTACTGTTGCGGCTCCTATAGGTTATTAATGTTGTTGATGTTCACGCAGCAATCGGAGACTTCACTTTTGCCGAGAGGAACTGAATATAGGCTTTTGATGTCATTACCTTAATATCGTCACAGGCATCAGGTTATTTTTAGAAGCAGGTTCTTGAGAAATTAGATAATATTTTTGGAATGGGGGAAACTAGGAAATATTTTGCTCATTCTTCCATCTGTATGACTTGCAACAACAATTATTACCAGTTTGTCACCAATTCTTAGGAGCTTGATGCATGCCTTCCTCCTGTGGAAAGCTGGAAAGTTAGTATTCCCCTAGATTAAGATTTACGCTGCCACATACAAGGAGTCCTCTCCGATAACTGCTCCTTCTATCTACTTACTGGTTAAAACAACACCACTGCTGTCAAAATGCACATCTTTTTATTTTTGGCAGATGGCTTCTATTCGTGTTTTTCTAATGACCCATTAGAGCGGATTCTTTTCTTTTTTTTTTTCATTTGGTTACCATTGAAGTATATTTTCAAAATAAATTTACACTGCTTAAAATTAGATATTCTGGAAATGTTCTATGGGGCGTTAACATCGACCTTTCTATCTCCCAGTTCTTGTAATTAGATCGTAAGTATTACTTTTGCGTTATTTACCAAGGTATTTACCTCGGATTAGACCGGCTTGGCAGGGTACCCTGGGTGCGTTGAGTTTCCTCATAGATTTGTTTCTACTAAACTAGACTTTATGAGTAAACTGCTGGGCGGTAACTGGGAGAAATGTGGGGATGTACTAATATTTTTGAGACCAAACCTCACCAGATAGTTAGCTCCCTGAAGATAGGGATTTTTGTCTTGTTTATTCTCTGCTGTAGTCTCAGTGTTCAGCAGTTGGTGGGAGTTCGATAAATCTGTGAGTGACCGTTTACTGTATTGCACAGTGTCCCTCTATGAAATAAAACTGGGAGTACTTAGATGTTTCATTACCTGGGACAGCTGTTTCTTCTGATTTTAATCTGATAAATACCAAAAAAAAAAGCCCTTGTATCTGATAGTTTTCCTTGTTTATTTGGTTATTGGAAGGTCAGTGCCAAAGATAGGGCATCTCTAGAAAATCTTCCTGGTAGCATGCTTCTGATGTTCAAGTCTTCCTCGTGGCTTCTCTTTGTTTTCCCATGGCCTTGATTTTGTTTTCATTTTTTCTTGAATTTTCTCTACTTAAATCATTCCAAATAATACCGTAGGAGAGTTGATGTATTAATAATAATGTCCAAAATACTCAGCTTATATTTAGGATTATACCGAAATCCTTCTATCTGCTTTTAATGGTTATTCAGAAACGTTGGCTAGAGCAGGGGATTTAATTTTTTTATCCCAAATGTTTTAATTCCAATTTTTAAATTTTATTTATTTATTTTTTTGCGGTACGCGGGCCACTCACTGTTGTGGCCTCTCCCGTTGCGGAGCACAGGCTCCGGATGCGCAGGCTCAGTGGCCATGGCTCACGGGCCCAGCCGCTTCACGGCATGTGGGATCCTCTTGGACCGGGGCACAAACCCGCATCCCCTGCATCGGCAGGCGGACTCTCAACCTCTGCGCCACCAGGGAAACCCCTTAATTCCATTTTAAACACAAAAAGGTATTTATATCTCCAAATCTTTGATATATGGGCAGCAAGGGCCCACTGTGAGTTGCATAGCTTTCTCTATGGAATGATGACTTAAAAACACTAATTATGGAATCCTAGATCTTTGTGATTTACATCCCCCTCATCTGTTATAGTTTTCCTGCTCTGATTTTTGCACATGTTGCAGCCATTTAAAAGCCATTCCTCTTATTAAACCTTTTAAAACAATGTTTCATAAAGACACTTTCTTTTGGTACTCATATTTCAATTATTGATATAAAACTTAGTGAAGTACATAATAAAAATGACCAGTATAAATCTGGGGACAGAAACAGATTGGGATAGAAGTGCACAGGTGTGTTAGAGTGGTCCTCAGTCACTAACTGGTATTAGCCTCTGGGTTTTGGGGAGATCGTAGAACATGTGGGCCAGTTAAGGAAAGGTTGCTAGGAGAGCTCCTCTAGTAATTCATTGCCTCTCTTGTGAGAGGTCTTAGGCTTTGTTCAGCTTGTAGAGATGCTGCAGAATTAATGATCTTATCTAAACTGTGTCTAAACGACCCAATCTAAACTATGTCTGGGGCTTCACTGGTGGCGCAGTGGTTGAGAGTCCGCCTGCCCACGCAGGGGACACGGGTTCGTGCCCCGGTCCGGGAAGATCCCACATGCCACAGAGCGGCTGGGCCCGTGAGCCATGGCCGCTGAGCCTGCGCATCCGGAGCCTGTGCTCCACACGGGAGAGGCCTCAACAGTGAGAGACCCGCGTACCGCAAAAAAAAAAAAAAAAAAAAAAAAGATCGATTTTTGAATAGCTTTTCTCAAACTACTCATTCCAGGGGAAAGAGAAGGAAGAGACAGATGAGATGGCCTCTTTCAGGATTACTTCAAAGCAGATTTTTCAGTGTATTTCACATGCCAAAGTGTGTGAATTATCCCTATCCCCCATAGGGTTCCATCTCATCCTCCTGTTGTTTTCTCTTGCTGTATGGGTCTGCATCGAGTCACATGGTCTTTGGGAGGCCTCTCTGGTGGAACCGTCTTCAACTCCCCCTCTCTTGCCCTCTGGGGAATCAATAAAAACGAGGTTCATCATTCCTCTAATAGATTAAAATTTTTTTCTTGATTAACTTCTCTATGGAGTTGGCAAGAGTTGTTACCTGTTAATCAAAATAGTTTAAATAAAAAGATCAAACTTTGAGTTGTTTCTCATTCTCTGGCTCCCAGGTTGGGAATTAGCTGATCCTTTTAGGCCTGGATTGTTACAGGAAGCTGTCAAGATGGCACTTCCTGTTAATTACTTTTTATTGTATTTAAGACACTTATATAACTCTTCTTGTGATTTAGTCTTCTATGTAATTAGCTTCAGTGATTAAAATCTCATTCTTCTGTTATTGCCAGAGCCTTCCTGGGGAGCAAGTTTTGTGGGATGACCTTTACTTGTGCTGGACTTCCCAATTACTTTTTTTTTTTTTTTGTGGTACGCGGGCCTCTCACTGTTGTGGCCTCTCCTGTTGCGGAGCACAGGCTCCTGATGCGCAGGCTCAGCCGCCATGGCTCATGGGCCCAGCCGCTCCGCGGCATGTGGGATCTTCCCGGACCGGGGCACGAACCCGTGTCCCCTGCATCGGCAGGCGGACTCTCAACCACTGCACCACCAGGGAAGCCCTCCAATTACTTTTGAGCTGCAGTTTGGCAAACCCATATTACCTATTAACTGATTGCCCATGTCTTTTCTGCATATCACATTTTCAAAGAAAAGTGTTAAAAAATTTTTGTTCACATTTATAAAGGGCCACCTAAAAATATGACTTGGGATCAAGCCTCACACGTGTACGCTCATAATTACCACCACCCCGTCCCCCATCCCTGGAAAATTGTCACATATCCAGTAGATAGTGTCATTTAAGGTTTTGCCCCCTTCTCATTATGTGAAGTATTTCACAATAATAGGAGACAATAGACATGGCCCATTTTGGAAAAGTGAAAGATGGCACAGAGATGAAACTGTGCAATAGGAACAGTTGGGAGATGCCTCATTTCTGCACAAGGTCAGTTTTTTGAGAGGTGATTGGAGTTTTGTAACTGTGATTTTTGAAACATTGTTTTAATCTCTGCTCCCGGCCACATTCATGTAAAGCCACTGCTGTCCACCTTGATGCCTGTGTGGGGTCCTTACTACCAGAGATGTTGTGGCAGATCTCTTGGGCTTGGAGCATCTTAGTTACTCTCTGTTGTAATGGTTATCATCTAGCAGGAGCAATGCCATCTTTATGAACTTCCTTTGCGGCTCTGTGGCTTCTTCATAGATAGTTTGTCTTTATTATTTTTATATAAATCAGACTATTACACTTACAAGGAATCAGACTTCTTTTTTTTTTTTTTTTTGATGCGGGCCATTTTTAAAGTCTTTATTGAATTTGTTACAATATTGCTTCTGTTTTACGTTTTTTTGGTTTTTTTGGCTGCGAGGCATGTGGGATCTTAGCTCGCGGACCAGGGATCGAACCCACACCCCCTGCATTGGAAGGCAAAGTCTTAACCACTGGACTGCCAAGGAAGTCCTAGAATCAGACTTCTTTTCCTTTTTTCATTTTCATTGGTTCTAGTTTGCAGGCGTACTTCCTCAGCTCTTCTGTTAGTGACTGAGCATGAGGTTAAGGTATTCTCCTTCTTCGAGAAGAATTCTTTTCTAATCCCAGTTCAGTTTTTCTCAGCCATAGTAGGAAGCAGTGTCATACCATCCCTAGCTTTTCTGGCTTGAGTTCTGTAGCTGTAAGGCTTTTGCTGTCAGGTCAAATCTTAAAACACACTAATGTCTGACTTCCAAGCTAAACATAGGAAGAACGTGACCTCCTGAAACCCCATTTTCTGTCCTAGTGTTCTTACTCACCAAGTGGCCCACAATATTCTGAAGAGGTACTCTTTCAGTACCTGACATAGTATTAATGTCAGTGGCTCAGCCAGGAGGTAAAATCTGGGTTGTAGCCACCACTTTTCTGCACAGGTTTTTTGTTTACACTTCATCTACTTTAGTGGGTTTCCCCCTCCAACCTTTTCCTGCTTTTAAGGGAAAAGAAGACATCAGAAGAAACATTCCTCCTCTCCCCTCACCTCCAAACACCTAAATCATAAACACCTAACCAACCTTCACCTCTAAAAAGAGCACCGTAGGTTGTTTTCTCAACCTCACAGGCTGTGTTGAGTAGTAGAATTATTTATGCCTGTACACCATCCTGAAGATATTGGAAGCATCTGTGGCATTTAGCCTGGAATCCTTTGGAAAGAATGGTTAAATTACTGTACCTCTCTCCTGCTAGCTTTAGCACAGTGACCATTTTAAGAGAATGGCCCCATACAGCACCATAAGAAGGAACTTGGTTGTGGCAAAGGGTTCAGGTGGGAACACTGCTTAGTTTCAGTTAGATCTTGAACATCTTGTGGCTGTCTATATGTGGGAATCTCATGCGGCTGAGTCTTTTTTTCTTTGTAAAGCCCTGATGCTTTCAAATTATTGTATTACCCTCATCACTATATATGGAAGTTCAATTAAGCTTTTCACAATGGAGCACTTGGCTCTTACAAATTACCAGAATCTTTTACTGAGCAGTGTGTGTTCTTTCTTTCACTTTTCTCTATTTTTTTTTTTCTCAGTATCAATTGAGTAGAACGTCAAGTACTGGGTGACAGTGTATACTGAGCTGATCTTCAGGAAGGCCCCCTTATCAATTTCACAAAGTATACCAGGGAGAGCCTGGGAGAAAGTGAGGATTTTTTCCAAATAAGAGGAACTCATCCTAAGGGAGGAACATTCTGGAATGTTTAGAGATATGGATAAGTGTGTTCAAAATCATCTTAAGTTAAAGGCCCTGTTTGGAAAAAGTAGAAATGCTATCTATTCCGATTTCTGTGGGCCCTCAAAGTAACTTAGTGAGGGACTGGGCCCAGACAGGAGACCAGCTGCTCCTTCTATATTTGTCTGCTAAGAACAATAGATTTATCTGTTTGTTTCTTCAACACATATTTGTTGAGCACCTGCTGTGCGCCAGGCACTGGGAATATAGCCGTGAACAAAGTCTTAAGCATTTCCCTGTGCCGAGGCTCTCCCGGCTGCACTTCATTCTCAGGAACTTTCTTGACTCTGGTCGCTGAGATGTCAAGAGTCCTTAAGGGTATTCACTGGCTTTGTTGCCCCCAGAACCTTGCTTATGGAAATTTTGGCTTTAAGAAACACAAGTGACTTTATATAAACAGCACCTTAAAAGGCTCTTTTCTATTCAGATTTTGCCTGG
Source organism: Phocoena phocoena (assembly GCF_963924675.1). Taxonomy (NCBI): domain Eukaryota; kingdom Metazoa; phylum Chordata; class Mammalia; order Artiodactyla; family Phocoenidae; genus Phocoena; species Phocoena phocoena. The sequence goes on from NC_089227.1 coordinate 82,124,800, forward strand.
GACTTTTAGAGAATCTACCACTCAAACAAGTTAAAATAAAAATAAGAGATAATCCCTCTTACATCTTTATTTTTAGATGAGTCAATAACTTAACCTGTCAGTAGACAAAATGAAATGCTCAAGCGACTACCCACTGAAGCCATTTGTCCTTTTCCTCTTCACATTACCATTCGTGGGTCGTTCAGTGTTGGTGAAGCTTTGTGAGTCCTGACAATTCACCGTGGTTTCCATCCTGCTCCATGTTTTCTTAGGGACCTAAAGACCTGCTTACTTTACTCCTGCCTCACCGGGCAGAGGACCCGATGCTAACTTCTAACAGAGACTGCTTCTCACTTTTTTGGTTGGTTATCCTTATAACCCTATAAATTAACACTACTAATTTAAAAAATTTTTAGCTTTAAACAGTATCTCTTCGTTTTTTAGTGTTTGCACTGTTATTTCTACCCTTTAGCCCCTAGTTTTCTTACATTATTTTTGTTTCACCAATGGTAAACTTTATAATGTTCAGTTACTGTTTCTGATTAACTTTATATAGTGTCTATGTACTGCCCACTCTGAAAGATGAGGAAATTAGAATGCTTACACTTTTTTCTTTTAAAAAAGTTTTTTTTGCTTTTATCAAGATTTATAGCATTTATTCAGTTTGTCCTCTGTCAATGTCATTGTCTTCTAACCTTTGCTTGCAAGATGTTCCCAAATATTTAAACCTATCCCGCATCCCCTAGCAGTTATAATTGTGTAAGTATTACTGTTGGACCAAAAGACATGATAGTGTGATTAGACCTACCATAAAAGAAATCCATGTCATTAAATGTCCAGAGAACAGTTGAATTAATTGTGTCTATATCCCTTCTTCCTTTTTACACTTCTTCATATACAGTTGCCACTGTATCTCAAGTCATTCTTTTTGTGGATTTTCCTCCCATTTGTTGAAGAACCTTGATTTTTCTCATGTGTTGGGTGGTAAAGTTTCTAAATTTCTGAAAATGTCTAAATTTTTTTGCTTATGTTCTTGAATATTAGTGTCATTATAAAATTATGGCTTCAAAATTATTTTCCTGAAAACTTTGAAGACACTGTGTTCTATTGCTTCAACGACGTTTATGAGAAATCCAATTTCTGTTTCTTTAAATGTAACATTTTTTTCTGGCTCTGGAAGAGTTTTTACAATTTACCATTAATTGTTGGTTTTCTGAAATTTTATCAAAATATTTCGATGTCCTTTTTGCTTCATACTCGATTGTCTTTTCAACACTGAACACTAAAGAGTTTTTTTTGTTGTTACTTCTTGAATCATTTTCTTTTTCTTTTATAATATTGTATCTTCATATATCTAACTTTTCTTCCAAATTTTTAAGACCACTCTGCATTTTTGTCCTGTATTCAAGGAGATGTCTTCATTGTTTTCCCACTTGCTTAGCCAGCCAGCCATGTATATTGACTCATTTACAATCATACCGTCTCTGATTCATTCATCTCACTTATTTATGTACTTACTTGTTATTTCATATACCCAGTCTTTAGAGAGTGCCTGGTGTGTACTAAGCACTGGGTTAGGCACCAGGAATATATGGCAGTTCTAAAATAGAAATGATTTGTGCCCCCATGAAATTTACATACTAGTCTATTAATCAAACCCATTTTACTTTTTTTTTTTTTTTTTTTTTTTTTTTTACTGTACGCGGGCCTCTCACTGTTGGGAGCGGCATGTGGGATCTTCCCAGACCGGGGCACGAACCCGTGTCCCCTGCATCGGCAAGCGGACTCTCAACCACTGCGCCACCAGGGAAGCCCCCATTTTACGTTTTAATGTCAGCACTCATATTTAAATTTTCTGTTCTTTAAGTGCTCTATTTTAATAGCATCCTCTTCTTAGTCTATGAATATAATATTTTCTCTATCTCTGAGAATCTTATTTAAAAATTAAGCACTTCTTCCAGCTTTCCCCCATGACTAAATGCTCTTTACTTTGTTCTTTTTCTTTCATAAGTCCTCAAGCATTTTGTGAAGCTTGACCTATATTTATAAAGAAAGGACCAGGCTGGAGTTGGCATGGCTGTTCCTCTGCAGTTTTCTGTGTCTGCTTCTCCAAGACATCTGTCATAAAAAAGTCATAAGGGAGCAGGAATGATCAGACGCAGCCTTCCTTATATGGTGCCTGAAAGTGGACCTGGAACATAGAGGAAGCAGGCAAATTTCAGGCCCCACTAAAACTGTCAAGGCGTGGGGGGCTTTCATCACCTGGTAGAGAGCCTTAGTGCATTTCCCTGGGATGGCCTATGAGGGGGGACCAGGGGTGGGGTGGGTCTGTGATGTGTTCGGCCTACTCTCTCTAAACACGGTGCCTCTGCTTAACTTTCAGGCCACAAAATCCATCTACCAAAATCACCTGCCCTCTGTTCTATTATAACGTGTGTTTTTTGAAGTGAATTATCTCGTTTGACATCGGTAATTTGGGGAAACACATTGATATAAAGTAGAAGTCGTATTGGTTTATAAGTGATGTTCCCAAATACATTGAAGTATTGAAAACAGTAAGGGATAGACTTTCTTTACATTTAAAGGGAGAACTTTAGCAAGGTATAAAGACTTAAATAAGAAAAATCTAAATGTAAAGTTGAGGAGTCTATAGTAGGAATTTCGTTTTATGTAAGTCGTGACTACATTAGTGACTTCAAGAACCTTTATGCTTTTTGCTATGTTAAGCCCGGTAGCAACCTGTCAGTGAGGTCACAAAAGCTATGAAGACACTTTTTCCAGAATTAAAACAGTGGATTAATGAAGAAGACTACACTATGCATCAGACTGTTTTGATGAAAATGGTCTCTATTGATGGCACAACACTGTAAATAAACTATACTCGAACCCTAGAGGTTTTTCATTGTGCCCCATTTTTATTAGGGTCGTTTTTGCTGGTGCTTAGGCTAGAAAGTTCCATAGGGTTTAAGACGACTGAGTATAACCCTGTTTGTTTCGGGGTTTTGGTGGTTTTGTGGGATGTGAACTGCTTGGGATCACACAAACAAGTACATGCTGGAAGAAATGCCTGTGCTTGCTGGTTAGGGCCTTTTTCTTTTACCAGGGGTCAAAACTCTCTGCTCCTAGCAGCTCTGTGGGCATCACAGGGATGGATGGGGAAGAGGCTGGCTGGCTGGCTGGCCCTGCTCTTCTGAATGCTGTTCCTGATTAATTGCTCAGATGATGTTCCCAAAGCCTACTCACCGTGTGCTTTGTATGTGTCAATAAAGGCCCTTGAGGCGCCCCTGATTTGCCACCCATCTGATCCGATCTATTTTCTGTCTTTCAGGATTTGTGCAAACTTTCTGATATGCTGTTAACACACTTTCTTATTTTCCAGCGCTATTAGGGCTTTATTCTTGTGCATATCTGTCTTTCCTGTCATTTCAGTGGGACCTTGTAAAGAATGTCATGCGGACATAAGTTCTCAGTCTGCCATTCTGACCTCCCTCAAGCATTCTTTATTTCTTCCTTTGGAGAGTGCAATTGATGTGATAAGGAGAGGGGACATTTGACATGATTGCCAGTAAGCACAAATTGTGTCTTTTAATGCCATATCTCAGCCCCTTTCTCTTTACAGTTCCTGTGGCCAGCACAGTGGTAAGGGAAGCAGGAATGGAGTTTTATAGATTTTTCTATCTCCCAGTGGTGATGCTGCTTCACAGGGATTTGCTCCAGTTCATATTGAGTGATATTTTAAAGTGATAAAAATTGTAGTATCATTTTCAAAAGTTTAGAAAATAGGGGGAATCAGCCATATGTAATAATGCTAACATAACCGTTGTTTGAAGGGTATGCCTTTTGAGTGCTGGTTATTTTTTAAGAATTTAATTTACAAACAGGAAAACTTTGACCGTTTGTCATAATGTTGAGATGAAGACTAGTTATTGTTGGATCTGAAGATTCTGTGGATATTTTCTTCAAGTAGGCTTTGGAGGTAAGCACACTTGAGATTAAACCTCGGCTCTATGCCTTGATAGCTGTGCAATCTTGGGCCTTAGTTTTTTTCTTGTGTGAGTTTGATATGATAATACTACACTCCGAGGGCTGTTGTGAGGATTAAATGTGCCAGTGCATTTAAAATGTCTAGCACAGTGACTAAGCCATAATAGCCAAGTAGTTAAATGAGTCCTAAGCCTGGCCTCTAAATTGGTCATTGGCCTGATTTCAGACCTAGGGGTCTTTTTTGTCCTTTGTCACCTCTCCTACATCTCTGGCCATTTCTTTTCACTCAACTTTTTCCTTTTTTAAGGATTCTTCTTGAATATTTTTATATTCCACCCTCTTATTCTTCACAGTCACCCCGCCCAAGCCCATCTACTGATAACATTGCTACCTCACAGATGAGCTTGAATAAGATATAGAAAATGCCTAGTATGTAGTACCTGCTCAAAGGTTAGTTAAACAACAAATCACCCCATGGGATTGTGGTTAGATGTTGTTGTACTAGTCTTTTCTTATTGTTCCATGGCAGACACTTTGGTTTTGGATTTCTCTTTTCTCATTTTTTCACTTGCCACCAAATCACATCATTTTTCCTCTAAACATCGAAGGTATACTCTGTTCACCTAAGACAGTAATGACTGATAAGTACTCCCGTAAAAGAAGTTAGATATTCATGAGTAATTTTTAATGTTTCAAGGAGTTTAACACACATTGACCATTGAGTAGGGACAATATTTATTCCTTAGTAAAAGCAATTTATTGAATAGTATCTTTCAAACCAAGAGGTGTGCTAGCAAGCAGCCTCCCTGGGTATACTTGTAGTGTATACATATTTAGCTACCTATTTACTTCCTACCTGTATATATTAGGTATGTAAAAGGCAGAGGGCTACTGACTTAAGTGTTTTAAGAAATGCTGCTATTCTCTGCCCCTACCTTAAAAGTCTTACTGAAAGTCAGATTCTCTGAATTTTTTTTGTTTTCTTCTTTGCCGCGTCATGGGACCTTAGTTCCCCAACCAGGGATTGAACCTGGGCCCATGGCAGTGAAAGTGCAGAGTCCTAACCACTAGACTGCCAGGGAATTCCCTTTGTGGATCTTTTAGACTGACCCTCTCTGCTGTGATGCCTTTGTGAAGTTTTGTGCCATCGTTGTGTTCACAGCAAGTGGAACATGGAGGGATTTAACAGATGTTTGGACCTTGGAAGTCAGCATGCAGCGTAGAATTTAGAGATGTTTAATGGCATGAGCTTCATAGGGGCCAAAGGAAACTTGGGACTGCCTTTTATCAAGTTTCCAGTGTGGGTTTTACATGGAGCCTTTTGGCTTTCTGATACATCTGTTTACATGACAGCTGTGATTCAACAAACTATTGCCTTAATGTGAGCTTCTGTTGTGTTAAAACTGATTTATAGGCCATCACGTATCAGGTCAGCAACAAGGGGAATTAATTATATTGCAGTTCTATCCCACCTCCTCCCAAAACAAAAATCATCTTGACATTGACTGCAAAATCACCTTTTCCTCTAAAGTAAGAAGCGCCTGTGTAAATCATTTTTTCTTGTCGCCACTTTCTCAGAAACCTGGCTTTGAAACTGTTTTCCTTCGTTTGTCACTTAGCACAGGCTGTGGCTATGGGGAGATCAGACCATTTGAGTGAGGGTTCTCCACCGAGGCTCTGTAGTTGCTTACTGTATTTCAAAGTTGGAAACCAAAATAACCCCACGTTCCCCCCAAGGGAAGGGGAGAGTAGGAAATCGCAAAACCCTTATTGTATTCCTGGGTTCATTTGTTGCTTCTACTAGAGCTGAGAATTGTTCAGTTAAAAAACATTGTGTCTTCTAATTCTTAGGCAAACGTTGACTACCAGGAAGCATTTTTGTTTTGACTTTGTTTTATAAGTGGAGACTCATTTCTAGAGCTTTTACCCGCTACAGTTGTATACTTTGTTTATGCAGTGGAAGTCTAAAGCTGCTCCCACATTCTAGACCTTATCCATACTGACGTTGGGCTTGGTCCAGTTGCTAATGAATTCTGGGAAACAAAACACGACTCGCCTGTTTCCGTGGTGCCAGCTGGCTGGGTTATGGGCCATAAACCATAACGGGGCAGTTAGTAGAATTCTTACTGGGCCTGTTTTTCCTTGCTGACCCATCTGAGAGAACTTCTTTTGAGCATCCACCCTAAGAAGCAACCTGTGCCAAAACAGTTTTCTTCTAACTTATGTAGAAGAAGATAGTTATTTTTTCAGGTAACAGTGGCTTGGTATTTTGCAGAGCAGAATGATGGCCTTCCAGAATCTAGAGTATTATTTTGAATGCCTTCCTCTAAACAAGGACAAAGCATTTTTCATGTATTATCAGCACCTGCAAAAACCATAGAGGATTTTTTTTATACCATTTTCTAATGCATCTTTTTTTTTATTTTTAATTTTATTTTTGGCTGCATTGGGTGTTCATTGCTGCGTGCGGGCTTTCTCTAGTTGCAGCGAGCGGGGGCTGTGCATGGGCTTCTCATTGCGGTGGCTTTGCTTGCTGCGGAGCATGGGCTCTAGGCGTGTGGGCTTCAGTAGTTGTGGCACACGGGCTCAGTAGTTGTGACTCGCGGGCTCTAGAGCACAGGCTCAGTAGTTGTGGTGCAGAGGCTTAGTTGCTCCACGGCACGTGGGATCTTCCAGGACCAGGGCTCGAACCCGTGTCCCCTGCATTGGCAGGCAGATTCTTAACCACTGTACCACCAGGGAAGTCCAACCATAGAGGATTTGAAAAAGACTTTCCGGGGCTACCCCGTCTCCATTTTGGTCTTTACCGGACCTCTATGATTTGGCTGGTTCTCCTTGCACTGTCAGAGCCAATCATTCCAGATGCCATTATGTAATTTTCTGTCTTGGGTGCGTGTTTGTGTGGGTGGGTGGTTTTGTTTTGTTTTTAAGTGGTGTTTAATGTCAGGCTAATAATAAACTGGGTACGTAGGCCTGGTTTTGTCATAATGGCCACGTGTTTGCTTATTTGTCCCTTATTCCCCTGAGAGGCAGAGAACTCCCCCTCCCCAAGTGGTGCCAACATTTTGGAGGGGCCTCTTGTCATCACAGCTGCCTAGAAAATGCAGCATTGCAACTGGCAGCTCTATTCTGAGGAGACAAACATGAGGAATCTTCTCCCTGGTGGCTCCCATAGCTGATTGCTTATCTTCCTGCAACCTAAATAGAGCCAATAGAAATGAATTTGCTGTTCCTGAACCGGTTCCAAAGTTTGGTGTGCTCCCTACCCACAATTCTTAGGTTCTTGTTCTTTGCAGAATGATAGATTGTTTGACACATGTATGATTCTGGGGCCCTGAAGTTGCATTTCATCATTCTTGGCCCCTTGAATTCTTGAAAAGAAGCCTATATTAGTTGTCTAGGCAGTTTTCCACAAAACTATATTATAGAACCACTTGGGGCTCTTAAAAATATAATGGTGCCCCATATTTTAAATCTAGGTACTGATATTTGTTGTTTTAAAAATACTGATCTTTACCGCTAGAGATTCTGGTATTATTGGCCTGGAACGGGTATTTTGAATGGTGATTCTAATGTGCTGCCAGTATTAACAAGCACTAGGAAAGGAAGGCTAGAGGAAACAGGAGTTTCCAAAGCCAACATACTCTCAGATAAGTTGTAGATGTATCAGATAAGACTGATGTATCTGAAATTACAGATACATAATTACATAAATTATGTATTACAGATACATAATTACATAAATTATTATTATAAAATTACATAATTATTCGGCAGCCTTTAATCCAGACTAATATCCTCAAGTGATTTGCTGTTTTGTGTTGATGCTCTTTTAGGTCTAACCCCATTTATGACCCTGGCTGTTTTCCTTCACACCTTTCTGTTTATAAGCAGGGCTTGTGTTCAGCTAGTGTTCACATGTATAACAAACTAGCCAGTACTATAATGTTAAATATTTGAATATTTTGAATATTGCCTTTGATTATAACACACAAAAGTTTGAGTCTGATCTTTGAGAACCTTGCAAGACTTGTTTTCAGGGGGAGATGTCAGTCTTGTTTTTAGAGTGGGTTTGGTTGGCAGAGGAGGAATAGTCAATAACTAGAAGTATTCCTATTTTGGATTGGATAGTTTGAATTGGAACTATTTTCCATACCTTGTTCTGCATTGTTGAGCTTTGTGTTTGAGAGGGTGTGGTTGAGAATCATTGCCTGTAAAGGGATTCTTTCAGCCTGAGCTTGAGTAGAACTTGGTGACATGTGTTTTTATTGTAAATGAACTGTCCCAGGATAGATCCATAAAAAAATAAATAGGAGTTGCTGGAGGCTGTTTTTCCCATCTGGAAACTCAGGAAAATTGGAGCATATAGGTAGGTCATACCTTGCCCACTTGTGCCCGTTCTGTGTTTTTCATCTTTAGATCATTAGACTGTTTTCACATTGATAGATTATGTTCAGCAATAACACAGTGTTCATTGTAGATTAGAAGACAGCTCATTAGGGTCAGCACTCATTTCCCCTCCTCTCCCTATCCAGCCCTCTCCACAGTTTACCTTCCATTTTAATAGCTGAGTCATCTTTTTCTGGAAGGTATATTTTTTTATGGCAGCTCCAAGAAGGATGAGCTGAAGAATGAGTTTATTTAGAGTCTGGCAGGGATAGTGGGACTGTAAGCAGACTGATTGTTCTAAAACTTCTCTAGAGTAAACTTGTTTCTAGGGCACAAAGTATAATAATAACGGCTTTGCAGCTCAGAACTCCCCCCCCCACCCCGCCCACACATAAAAACTAAAAAGACAGAGGAGGTAAAATCTGGCCAGAGTGTCAGGATTCTCTTCTCCCTCATTATGTCTTTTTTTTTTTTTTTTTGCGGTACGCGGGCCTCTCACTGTTGTGGCCTTTCCCGTTGCGGAGCACAGACTCAGCGGCCATGGCTCACGGGCCCAGCCGCTTCGCGGCATGTGGGATCTTCCCGGACCAGGGCACAAACCCGTGTCCCCTGCATTATCAGGCGGACTCTCAACCACTGCGCCACCAGGGAAGCCCCCTCATTATGTCTTTAGGAAGTTATTCACCTCTGATTTCTGTTCCCTGTGATTTTAGATGATAACTTACCACCCATGACATAACTTGTATGTCACCCCCTCTCATTACCCTGTGATAACAAAATTGTTGTGATACCTATCCAACCAGTTTTTTTAAAAATCCGATAATTCATTTCTAAATTGGAACTTGTTTCTTTCTAATCAGCCTTGTAATGTATTACAGACATCACTCTCGCCACTGGCTACAGCAGTGATTTAATGCTAGGTTTTTAATGACTCCTTTGTTAACCCTGGTATTCTGGGATTTAACACCCACTGGCCGTTGACCATTGGAAATGATGAAAACTTTGATTTCATGCGTGTTGGATAACACTGGCCTGTTGCGGAAGCCATGAATCTTGCCGCTGCAGCGGCGCATGTGATGCAGAGGCTGCGGCTGGGTGGGCGCTCTCCCAGGCCATGTGCTGCCTCCAAAGACGGGAGCTCATCAGCTTCATCAGCCCAGGGTGCCCTCCTCCCAGGACAGCCAGGTTCGAAGCAGGGCCTGCACGGATGGCTTCATCTACTGGACAGGTCTCTGGACTTGTGAAGTGAGCTCACCTTTTCAGCTGTTTCCTCAAAGATGCTTCCCTTGTACACGTACCTTTAACATCTGTCCTTTGAACCTTTTTTCTTCTAGTAAAGTCCTAGAATTTTGTAGGACTGTCTAAGGTTCAAGACGATCTAGTCCACCTCCCTCATTTTATAAACAAGATGTCTGAGTCCAGGAAGAGTGACCAAACTAGGCCGGTGTTAATGGGAACAGCAACAAGAGTGAACACCAAAAGGTGCAGTGCTCACTGTGTACCGGCACAATCTCAGTATCATCATTTATTTACTTCTTTGCCTTACAACAGCTTCGTGAGGTAACCTTGCACAACAAGTCCAGATCCCTGCCCTTCTCTCCTTACCTCCTGCTGCTGTTGAAAGCAGAGGTGCCGTGTTGGTTGCTTTCCTCACTCTTAATGGAATCATTGTGAGTGCTCTTTGGAAGAGACGGGCTAGTTTATTTACGATGGAATCTTGTGGCCAGACTGTTAGTACCATGAATAGATGCAGGTTCTTTTCTCCTCCCCCCACAAAATTACTGCTCAGGGGAAAGGATGTCACCTAATACTTGGCATCTTCACAGAGACTCTTGTATTATTACAAAGTGCTTCCTCAGTTTATTTGGAGCACATCAGTTAGCCTACTATAACTGCATGAAGGTCACATGGCAGCATTATTAAAAAGGAGCCAGTTGGATTTTTTGGTTTGTTTTTTTTTAACATGAGTGAAGCAATTATTACAGTGAATATGACCCCCTAATTGTGAGAGCTGAGTGTCACAGGAATTGACCTCTTAAAGGTCACTTTAAAAAGCAGTGCTCCAAGACAGGAGAAGCAAACTTTTTCTATAAAGTACTAGATACTAGTATTTCAGCTTTGAGAGCCATGTGGTCTGTGTTGGAACTATTCAACTCTACCTTTGTAATGCTAAGGCCGCCAGACAGCATGCAAACAATTGGGCGTGGCTGTGTTCCAATGCAACTTTAATTATAAAGAGAGGCAATGAGTTTGCATCCCCTGTTCTAGAAGCTGTGGAGATATGAATAGATACCTCTAGATCCAGTACTAAACCCAGCCACCTGAGTATTATGAAGATGCATCCTTGTGACTTAAGGAAAGAATTTCTGAGGGCATAGAGCATGTCTAAAAAGTTTAAGACGGATGAGAGAGAACTATCTCAAAATTGTCTCTAACGATAACGTACATTCTAGTGTTAAATACCCTCATGCAGAGCATAGTTGGAGAAAAAGAGTGGCTAGGGTTTTAATCAAAACAGTACTTCTAGATTAATAAATGTTATAAATAAATATTTGATTTCACTTACATCCAAAAAGTTACGATGAAGAAACACCCGTCCACCCCTGCCAAAAAAAAAAAAAGCACACCTGGTATCACATTAAATGCAAGTACATTTTCTTGTAATGTTTTCTCTTGACCCTTACCAAGACTCAGATTATGTGGAAATGGCTGTATTTGAAAACTGTTTTCAATACAATCTCTTGTGTTTTCACTTCTTTCTAATTGAACTGTTGCTTTGCCGGTCACTGGTGACAGGACAGTTCTCTTCCTGCGTTGGGTACCCCCAAGCAGCCATCCATCTACTCCTGGTTATTTGATCCTATAAGCGTGTCCTTGTTTTTCCGGATTTCTGATTCTCATTCTTTAAATGCTACCTAAGTCTCGCTCTCTGGCACACTTGAACCGGGAAAACAGCCGTCTTTTACTTTCTTGATTTCCACTTAATTTCTTGATTTCTTATGTCTTTCTCCTTTCTGTCACATTCACCAGATCAGCACTAACTTAACCTTTGCCTTGTCTCAGTTGAAATTTTCAACCTGGTCTCGTTATGAAGGAAGGCACTGCCTGGCGTGAGGAGTTTTGCTGGTCTCCTGGAGACAGTTTCTCTTTCTTTTCAGATGCATCTGGAATAACAGCTGCATTCCCATTCCTGAATAAAATGGGTTAGCACAGCTTCTCATGGCAAAGCACCTGGACTCTTAGGCAAGATTGGGGGTAAAATCCAGACCAGATTCATCACCAGCAGGCTGGGAGGACCAATTTTTATGGGGTGGGGATAGGCCACGTGAATGAGGATGTGACCAAACTGGCGTTGTAAGAGCACCCCTTGTAACCGTTAAATGTAAGGGATTAGATAATCTGTCATTATGCTAATTCTCAGTAACAGATGGTAGAGAGTTCTGCCTCTCAACAGCAGTTTTCACCCTGGGGGAAATTAGATCGCACCCAGATCAGCAGTCAGGCAGGAATTTCATTGAGAGAGAAACACTACTGGTGATTGCATTGGTGTGTCCCTCTGAGCACATCTGCACCTGTGCCGTTTTCCTGAATTCTCTACAGTTTACATATTCTTGGCCATACCTCTTTGCTTCTTTCTATAACATAAAGAATCTGAGATGGTTTCTTTCCATGTGGTTAATTTGGGAAGATCAGTATTGGAAGCAGTTTAGTAATGCTTTCAGACACATTTACCTATGTCGTATACTTCTTCAGAGAAAAGGTGCCATACAGATCGCCGAAACATTGTTCATCAGTCTTTAGAATTGAACTTCAGAGATGAGATGCCAAGCGCTCTAAGTGCCACACCTTACCTTGATATAATACTTAAAACAAAAAAGGTTTAATTAAGCCCTTTGGCTTCATATTGCCTAAGAGTCATCTTGATCCTGCTATTTTTTGTCTGTAAATGATTTCTCTTCAGTATTTTGTTAATTCATAGCTTCACCTGTCCTCTCTATGCTGATGATTACCAACTTTTTATTTCTCATTGCTTATTCCTACTCCCAACTTACCACATACCTGCTTCTCATTTCCATTTGTATGTCCTAATAATGCTGATTTTTAAAACTGGCTTTCAAACTGTGTAGCTTGAAATCAGAGTTGATCATCGCTCATACAGGATGTAGTTCCAGATGTGCTTTAAACAGGCATGGTCATTCAGGTTTAATGGGTCAGTAAGTTGGCTTTTGTTCAAGAAGGAGTACATCCATTTTGGACTGGGAAGTCTAATAGTCAGGAACCAGCCAGGGACCAGCCATCCATAGCTTTAGTTCCCACCAGGAGCTGAAATTAAGGATGTTTGATCCTGCCTTGGTGACCCTTGGGGTCTTGAGAGAAAGCAGTTCAGTGATTAGGTGATGATTTGGTTGTTTATTGTTAAAGAATTCCCTCATCAGTCCTTTCCTATGTCTCTTGTTGCTATCGCTCTGCTCCGTGCAATCAACAGCTCGGATCTATATTAACTCATTAGCCTTCTAGGGGACGAAATGAGAGAGTGGCGTGGACTTATATACACTACCAAATGGAAAATAGATAGCTAGTGGGAAGCAGCCGCATAGCACAGGGAGATCAGCTCGGTGCTTTGTGACCGCCTAGAGCGGTGGGGTAGGGAGGGTGGAAGGGGATATATGTGTACGTATAGCTGATTCACTCTGTTATAAAGCAGAAACTAACACACCACTGTAAAGTAATTAGACTCCAATAAAGATGTTAAAAAGAAAAAAGATGCCTTTTCTAACTGCAGGTTTTCTGCTCTCCATTTCTTCCTGCATAATGTGGCTGGATTAATTTTGCATAAGTTCTGTCTTCATGCTGTTATTTAACTATGAACATCTATTTTAGATTTCACAACCATCTTCAGTTAAGCCCCCTACCCCGTTCTCTTGCCCCTCACTCTCAGGAGACAATCTCATCTCCTATTTTCTGGATAAAATACGGGCTTATCAGGAAAATGCCTTTAATAGTCTCTCAGCCCCAAACTTGTCTTCCTCCTGCTTGCTTTCTTACCACCTCCTTTCCCATCTCTGGAAGATTTCACCCTCTTTCTTTCCGAACTCATTTTTCTACCTACGCGCCCTGAATTCTGTTGCTTTTGGCCTCCTAAGGATTTTGTGCCATCAGCTCTCCCCACCCCCCTTTTAAAAACAATTTTAAAAATTTTCCCTTTAGTCTTCCCTTACCATATCTGCTTTTCCTATTCTTGTCTCCTCTTCCTGGCCAAGTTAGTTAAGAGTTAAAAGCAATTTTAATTCTATGTCCATTTGCTCTGCATTCTTTACCATCTGGCTTTGGCTACTCCACATCATTGAAACTGAGCCTACCTAGACCAGTGCCTCCCTCAAGGACACTATTCAGTCCTTTTATTTGATCTCTCTGCGGTATTTAAAACATCACAATCTTTTTTGGACTTCTTTTTTTTCTCCTTTTCAGTACACCATACTTGACTGAATTTCCTTCTACGACTCTGAATACTTGTCCTCCGTCTACTTTGAGTGCTCCTTAAATATTTGTGCTTCCTAAGCTTCTATCCTTGACCCTCTTCTTCCCTCTGCTCACCCTCCCAAGTGGTCTCATGCATCCCCTGGCTTCAGTTTGCAGGTAGATGCTGCTGATTTACCTGAAATCTGTGCCTCTAGCCCGGTTCTTCCTACCGGACTCTCCACCAATATATCCAGCTTTTGACTGGATGAACATCTCCACTTAGTTACTGAAGCTCAGTATGGCTGAAACGGAGCTCATGGTCTCCCCTTGAAAAGCTGTTTCTTTACTCAAATGATCACATCTTGATTGATGGTGCCACCTTTTACTTAGCCTTTTATTCCACAAATCAAAATGTCATCTTTATCACCTGTCTCTCCACTCCTGATTACCTCCAGGTAGATCTCAAGTTCATTTCAGCCTTTTTCTCCTCACTGCCTGGTTTATGCTGTCCATCTTCCTACTGGCCTTACTGTTTCTAGTCTGAATCTCTTCTGATCCGTTTTGCACACTACTGTTGCAATTTGCTTTCTGAAACAAGTCTGATTGTTCTCCCGCTTAAAGTCTTCATTAATCATCCCACAGCCTTTAGGATTAACACAAACCCGTGAGGTGACCCTTGCTTACCTCTCCATGTTTATATTTAATATTCCCTGGCTCTCATCCATTTCTGTTAAAAAAATAATAATAAAAATAAATAATAAATAAAAGCAAAAACACACCATTCTTGAAGTAAGTTTGCTCTGTGTGCCTGGAACATAGATTTTCCTAGCCAGCTCCCACCCACCCTTTAGCTCTTGACTTCTTAGTGAAACTTTACCTTTGGGACCCAGCCAAACCGAGACCCCAGTTCAGCATCTGTGTATGTCCTTCCTCAGGACCCTGTGCTTGCTTAATTACAAGGTTCACAGCACCTCAAATACTAGGTCACAAATATCTTGCCTTTTAATTCCCAGTAGATAATCCAGGAAGGTGGGAGGGCGGGGTAGGGGCATGGAAGCAGACCATATAGGCTCTTGTGGGCCATTGCAAGTATTTGGCTTTGACTTTGAATGAGACAGGAGACACTGAAGAGTTTTGAGCAGAGGAGTGATGGTGAGATCTGTGGACTTTAATCTTAAAAGGATTATTCTGGCTGAGAATTATTATTCTAATTGAGAATGGAGTTCCCAGTCTTTGGTGCCTTCCTCTCTTATTGACATTTTTAAAAAACTTCTTAAAACTTGGTTTTGAAGTGATTATAGATTCAAACAAGGGTCCATCCCATGTACCTTTTACCCTCCCCCGTGCACCAGTGGTTATGTCTTACACAATTATAGAACAATATCAAAGCCAGGAAATTTGGCATTGGAACAGTGTGTGTGTATAGGTCTGTGCCGTTTTATCATGTGTGTAGATTCATATAACCACCACCACAATCAAGACTGACAGCTATTCAGCCATCGCAAAGATCTCTTTTGTGCTACCCCCTCCTAAGCCTTTCCCCTCCCACCATCAGTGACAAACAGTAAGCTGTTTTCCGTCTATAATTTTGAGGTCCCTCTGAGTTGCTGCATGTATCAGTAGCTTTTCCATTTTGTATATGGAAACTGGAGGTGGGCTGACTTGGTGGAAGGGAGCCTGTTTTATGACTTGAGACCTGAGTTCTAGTTCAGTTCAGTCACTAAATGATATTTTATGTCTCTGGGTCTCAGATTAGCCACCTGTAAGATGAGGGAATTGGAGTAAAACACTAAGATCTTTTCAGCTCTGAACTCCATGATCATAACGAATGAAGTCTTTGTGATTTTTTTTTTCCTATCATAATGAGGTCCACTTTTTTTGTTAATACTTACTCTTCAGTAATCTATAGTCTTTTGTATGTTGTTAAGCTCAGAAAGACTACTCAGACATCTCATAATTGTTTTATTGACATATTGCTGCTACTTACATTTCTCAGGTATAAACTTGATAGGCCAAAGTAGTACTTGGCGAACCATGTAAATGTCAAGATGATTCTCTGATTTTTCCCTATGTTCAGTGATAAGATGCAGAAGTAGGATTCCAGCTCTCCATAACCTAGTGAGCCTCAGAGATACAAGAAACACGATAAATTGCTGTTAAGTGTCGATTCTAGAATCAGTTCTTTGAACACATTTCTACTAATGAGGTCTGTCAGTTTCTTGCTGTTGATAAAAGTTCTTAGCCAAAGTAGAAGGTACTAGACAGTAAAGAACCCGCTGGACTTTAGTTTCACTGGTAGAAAATATACTGTATATTTCTTATTTGTTCATCATTACCTCCTCTTTTTTATATTCCATAGCATTTGGGTAATACATTAAATCTTAAAGACATGGTGGGCATTAAAGAGTTGAAGAATCCTCTTAAGTTTGCCCAGCAGCCTGGAATCCCAGCATTTACCACCATAGTGTGTGCAGAGAGGAGAGGGCACTCACGGCCCCCAGTGGAAGGACTGGAAGAAATTGTACCCGTGGCCACAGTGCTCCACCAACCACAACCAGAAATGTGTATAAACCCTAAGATCTGTTTAATACTTATTGAAGTGTTATGTAATCTAGTTGGCCTTGAATATTATAAGCTAGTGCTATATAAAGATATGTAAGACTATTGATCAGTAAATCCTAGCTCCCTTTAAAAATTACATGAGAATGTATCAGAGCTGGAACGTATTTTGTAGAGCGTTTAGATCTACGCTCTCATTTTATAGATATGGAAACTGGTGCAGGCGTAGCTCCTTAGCAAGAGTTTAAATGGCCAGAGCACTGGAGTAAGAACCCAGATCCTCTGCCCTGAATCACGGCTCTGTGCCGTGAGTTCTTTATGAAACGAGCTCATAATTGCTCTCTATGGAGAGAGGAAGTGTGGGAAACATTAAATGGCTTTCACTATTGAAGAATAAATATAAATGCTGTGTGTAACTTCTGTCTTTTGTTGGATGAAGGAGAACTGGATAAACATTTATTCTTAACATTTCTGTTTTACCATATTCATCTGTTATTATTGTGTTATTCGGTCTCTTCACTCATTCTTTATAACTTAGATGAGGATTTTTTCCCTATTAAAGTGTTGATATTAGATGTGATAATTAAGCCCTCCTTTGTAGAATTAACTCTGCCATACTGTGAATTTCTTTTTTTAGAAAGTTGGTTATAATCACCTCTAATCCCTGTATGTGAATATAGTAGTATCTTTGTAAAAACAGATACATATTTTCTTGACTTTTAGAAATTTACCTTTCACATATTCCACACTTTAATATGTTCATAGATATTCCTAAACCAGCTGTTATTCTTCACTTGGAAAGGGGGAAGGTAATTGCCTTTTACAGCCAGGGTTTTAACATGTGACTAATTTGGCTTTCAGACACATATGTAAAGACCATATTACGCACAGAAGTACGGAATGACTACGGTGAGCTTGTGTAGCCGGAGCTCTCATAGGTCAGTGACTTGATTCAGGAGTCAGGGTGATGGTAGGGGACTCTACAGACTGTCAGTTCATTACTCCACCATTACTGAGGGAGAGAAGTTGAGGGAGGTGTTCACCTCACACTGCTGTTCTGTAAAATGTTAGTTTCTCAAAAGAAAGAGGAGCAGAGAAAAGGGATGAAGAAAACATGCTTATGCCTGCAATCAGCATTTATACCTTGTGTTGGAACATAGAGAAGGAAAAAACGTCCTCTGAATCCCCAGAAGGCAAGCAGATTATTATAATTAAATGTTTAATGTCTATTGTGGCTGGGATTATGAGTATTAGAGTGATGAAATTTATTATATGATGTGGATGGTTTATTTTTAATGTGTTGATAAATTTTAATGTATTAAGAGTGTCTTGAATAATTCATGTGCACAGTATATTTATTGCTATTTTATAGAATTTTAAAAGGACAGCAGCATAATAAAGGGAAATAGGCTGAGAATCAGAAGGCTATCAGATGCCCATTGTGATGGTGTCAGTCTGTGTTTCTTTAGACAACTCATTTAACAATTTTCAGGGTTTCTCTCTGGGTCTGTCTTCATCCATATATGGAGGGTTTTGGATTAGTGTATCTCTCCGGACTCTTTTTGCTCAAATTCTATGATTCAGTCAGTTATTACTTTGTTTGCATCCAACCACCCACAGAACCTCCTGGGAACTCTGAGAGTGCAATCAATCAGCTAGCCAGTAAATACTTATTGAGTGCCCACTAAGTGTGTGGCTCTTTTTGGACCAATAGGGAATACGATCTGGCTAGGAAGACAAGATACGTAAACAAAGGAAGATAATAATCTGCAGCAGTAAAAGATAAGTGCCAAACAAATGGCCCAGCCAGAGGAATTGAGATGGGGGACTGCCATGCTTGACTGGTTAGACTAAAGCAGGAGGTTGAAAGGCATTTAACAGAATAAGGTTAGAGAAGTATATGAGCGCTCCCTAGTAGAATGCCTCTTTAATAGTCTGTTACCTGTAGTTTATGGCACTGTAGTCAAAAGAGAACTGGATTTGAAATTTTATTTATTTATTTATTTTTGCCAACAAAGCAGAAGACGTTGTTGGGACGGGGCGCCTGGGTACAGAGCTGCAGGGTAAGGGAACCCGGGAGGACTGCTCTGCCGCGTGGCTTGCAGTCTCAGGGTTTATGGTATTGGGGTTAGTTTCGGGGTTGTCTCTGGCCAGTCATCTTGCTTTGCCCATATTTGGTCTGACTCAGGGTTCTCCCAGGTAGCGCGCACATCTTTCAGCCAAGATGGATTCCAGCATGAGGGTTTCTGGGAGGTTAGCAGGACATATCCTCTCCTGCCTCCTCCTTTCTACCCCTCCTGGTTAGTTTTCCATGACAGCACTGCATCCTTCATCGGGATCTCCTGTTATGAAACAATTCAGGCAAGTGGTTATCACTGGGCCTGGCCAAGGCAGGCAGTTTTGGTCAACGGTTCCCTAACAGTGTCAGCATTATGTGATATAACAGACTGATTCTAAATTAAGGTTTCTTAACCTTGGATTTGAAAGTTTTAAAAATCTGGCTTCTAGTTGAGACTCTACCACTTACTAACAGGATTACTTGTAGCAAGCCTAGAACTGGTTACTTTTTTTTTTTTTTTTTTAAGAAATATATGCATACTAACTCTGTATTACTACAGAAGGATTGGGTTAATGTGTGTTAAAAAGCCTGTCCTATAGTAGACACCCAGTAGATGTTCATTAAATCTGGAATCATTATCGGAAAATTTCAAACAAGGTTTCTGTGATTGTGGTAGACTGGAGAATGACGATTAAGAGGATGCAACTCACAGTGCCCAGGATTGGTCAGCTTTGCTAGGAGGCCAGGTAGGGGGAGGCTGCAGTCCAGGTGAGAAGTAGTGGGGGCCGCAGCTGAGTTAGAGAGAAAGAACAGATTACAAAACAGTCGTGGGAGAAGCATTGGTGACTTGAATTCAAAGTTTGGACAACCAGTTTTATCTGGGAATGAGCAGAGATGTCAGGCCTAGGTGACTGGGAATATGATGGTCCCACAATTAGAGATGTTAGGAGAATGAGCTGATTTGGTGGATTTCAGAAAAGCTTAATCTGGGGAAGTGAGCTTTATTTTTGAAATGCTGAGTTTTACTTGGTGATGAGTCATGCAAATTCACATGTCCTGCAAATAGTTTGAAATGTAAATGCATGGCATATTTAGCAATGAGTGGACCAGTTTGGATTGGAAGTGCATATTTGTTAGACAGCCTACTTCAAGCTAAATACAGTATTTAATTATCTTAATTGTTTTTGAGGGATCTAGTTGTCTCCTGGGAAACAAAGATGGTTGTCCAATAGAGGGAGTGTCACTTTGGGTGTATACCCCATGTTCTGTCCTGTAGTAGAGGGAGATTCAAGTTAGTCCATGAAGTTTCTGTCTATGAAACAGACATTTTTTCCTTGCCTTATTTTGAGAGTTGGAGATTAGGGTGAATATTTGAAGTGGCATTGTTTCATCGTTGCTTACATTTAATATGCCCCTCATGCCTCAACCAAGGTTCACCGCTGGCCTAACCTCCTCTGATATTTTGCTGACTTGGAAGTACGGCGATACTCAGAGAGGATCTGGCATAATAGAGCATAATACCACGTTTTCCTTGTCTTATAAAGCCATAACCAGGATATTGCCAAATGAATGGGGTTGTCATGTAAGAGGTGGCAATAAGATTATAGTACTGCAGAAATCCTGGGGGCAGAAGAAAATTTAGTACTTAGTAAGCATAACTATTTGGTGTTATGCTTCTTCCCCTTCCTTTTTAAAATTGTTTTGACCCATATTTTCAACTATTCTCTTCCCCAGACAGAATTAGGGAATGAATTAGGTGTTCAATTCTACTGCTTCCAAGTATATTTCTGTCTTATTTTCTGTCAGTTTTTTCGGGAGAATCAGGGTACGTGTGCTCTCGTGTAGGGCTTGAGTCGGTATAGGGTAATGGGGGTGATTGGGCTCAGACACATCTTGGAGCAGAGAAATAGCTGTTCTTGACAGGTCGAGTGAGAAGTCACATCTCTTCATCACCCAGTTTTTTACACCCTGCTCCCTAGATATCTTTACTTTTATTTCTTTTCTTCCCTAACTGAAGAGTGCTCTTGGTGTTTAGTGGGTTGTGGCCTCTGAAGCTGGTGAGGCTTTTGTCTACGCTCAGGGGTAAGCCTACGATTAATACTGAGGCTTGGATGGATGTTTGTGTTGGCGATTCAAGGATTTCTCTTACTACAAAGCAGTAATTTTTTTGTGGAATGATTTTTTTTTTCTTTCCCCTTTCTCTCCCCTCTCCCCTCCCTCGTTCCTCCTTTCTTTCCCTGCAAGTCTTGTTTATGGGTCTCCTTTGGTTTCATTTTAACCTTGCATCCTTTTGGATTCTTCCAGCTGGACTTATTCCATATCAGTCTGCATTGGTTTCTTTCCATCCCCTCCCCATGAGGGAGAATGAGTAGGATTTATGAAAGTATAAAGACAGAGTCCTTGTTCTGAAGAGTTCTTGATTTTCATAATCTCAAATCCAGTCTCTAGAGAATGCTCTCATTGGTAGAACAGTTGTGTTTAGAACCTGTATATATTCTGAATGCTCATTAAATATGAGCTACTTATTGGAGAGTATTTTGTTTGAAAGGGTGCCTTTTTGCTTGATTAGCTTCTAAGGCTGTTCAGATCAGTCTATTCCATACTTGCCTGTTCTTGAGTCCGGCTTTCTGGGGTCATGCTTCTTTGTGGGTCATGCAGTGTTTCATGTTCCATATAACCACAGCTGGGTTGGTGGGTTGACAAAAGCAGTCACCTTTGGCTCTGTGTCTGGAGTGAGTATGTCCTGCCCTAAGACTCTTAATCACTGCTTTTTCTCCCTCATTTCACTGTAGTTTCTAAAGCCTGGGTAGGGACATGGAGGCTTTTGAATCTTCTTTGTTGTTTTTGATCTGTGTTATGAGTTCCAGGAACGTCTCTAGCCACCGTTCGGATCCTCTGGTGACTATCCTGGTGACAGGACTTGTTAAACAGAATATGGAGCCATTAAGAGTAAAAAGATCCAAAAAAGTATATTTTAGTTATTTTTAGAATTAACATTAGTTCAAGGGGTGAGTGAAAAAATAGGGAAGATGGTGGGAGAGAGATTTGGGAAGTCTGTAAAGCATGTCGTGCCACCTCAGATGTTTCTAATTATTGATGCTTCTAAAACAGAATCTCCTGTCTACATATGCTGCTTGGTTATGTGGGAAGTGCCTCCTGGATGTATTTTAAGGAAAAAAAAATAGGGAAACTCATTGTTCCAGATTCTTGGGAATTCAATCTAAGATTGGAGGATAGAAGACACTGGGTGGGAGAGGCAAAGTGCGACCCTTGGAGACGCTGTCATACTAGCTTGTGGCAGCTCCCTGTTGCTCTGCTGGGCTTTTTCCTAGTTTGAGGCCTGGGGAAAAAACAGTAGTCAGTAAAGATACTTGTTCACTGCCCATTGTCATAGATCTCGCTCATCTAGAATTCTACTCTCACCCTTTACAGTCTTATTTTGTCAGCCTATAAAAGCCAAGTCTATCTCAAGCTTGAAATTGCCGGGTTCTTGCCTGGTGTGGGTATTAGAGGTCTGTGTGTGAACTTGTAGAGAAGATTGGAGCGGGACCTAGCCTTGGGGCCTGGTAGCCATTAATCATTTTCCCCACTTCTTTGCCCTCTTAGACTGAGAGCCCATGTTTTCTGTGTATATGAGTAAAGGTGACCCTAATATTCTGAAGAAGATAGCTGTCCAGTCCTCCTCGCTTTCTGCCTCATTACCAAATCTTGTGGTGGTCTCTCCCTCCTTCCTTGTCTCTAACTTATTTGCAAAGAAAGACATCAGCCCCCCATAGGTTCCCTGTGGTTCAGCCCCACAGAAGCACATTCCTATATAGCTGAGACATGAGATGAGCCATCTGATATGTTAGAAATTAATATGGGAACCCTGTCAGCCAGAGCTCTCCATCTCAGCACTTTTGAGGAACCTGTCCTTGTCTTGAAGGTCCAGCCAATGTGGAAACAAAGCAGAGGCAGTTTCCCAGCGTAAGATACTGGAATCTTTGAGGGTCATGGATGACAGAGGCCCTGGCTACATGCCTGATGTCTTGTTGGATCATGTTCACACAGTGAATAGCCATGGGGTACATTCTGTGCTCAGCTTATGAAATTTGACCCACGGGGCCTTGAAGTTATTGTAGAGAAGTCTTGAGGAATGCGTGTCTGTGTGTGCATGTATGCGCACACGTGAGATATAGGTACCTCTGCTAGAGGTGATGTGACCGTTATAATTGAATTGAGCTGTCAACTATCTTCCAACCATTTCCTTTAGCCTTGACTCAAATATAGTGTAAAGGCATTTCTTTATGGGCTTACTTTATTCTGAATATGTGTCCACGTGCTTGTTTGCCTTAAGGAAATACTCTGCTTTGTAATCTCCATGGACATCTACTTCAGTGACTGACAAAATGTTGATGGTGTTTAAGTGGAAAATGTTTAGTTCAAATAGCTAGAGATCTATGAGCCAAAGCCATTGAGAGTTATCTGTTATCCTTACTCAGATGGAGAATGAAGTGTACGTATGTGTGTGTGTGTGTGTGTGCACGCCCATGCCTGTGTGTGTTCCGGTGTTATGCCTTATGTCCACTCTTGAAATATTCTTATCCATTTACCCCAGGTTCTCTTGATAAGTAGCGTATACCCTTTAAATTAGCTCTACTGTTAGGACCGAACTGTGGAAGTCAAAGAATGTGTGAGACACTGTATGTGTGTATGTAGAGAAGATTATTCATGTAAGGAAAATAATTAAGGATAATGGAAGGCAGGCTTCCCACTGTCAAAAGGGTTGTATAAATATGGAAAGGAAGAAAACTACACGAGCCCTATAGTGTTGGAATGGGGTTTTAGTACCTTTGTGAGCTCATGGTGTGTTGGTTCAGGTTCTCCAAAAAGCTGATGCCAAGACAGGATTAAACGGACAAGAGAGGTTAATTGGGGAAAATTGAGGGAAAATGGGAAGGGAGCTGGAGGAGGCTGTGAATGCCTAACCTCTGTGGAAAAGGGAGGGATGGAAGGTTGAATTAGAAAAACCTAAGCTGAGGCTGTGGGCAGTTGTAAGAGTTTCAGCAAAGGTGATAAGGAGTCCTCAAAGCCAAAGCTGCCTGTCAGAGGAGTCCCAGGTCTCTCAGCAATAGGCCTGCCTTAGTATTTCCACTGCACCCAGTCATTGGCTAGAAGCAGCTGGTGGGAAGCATAGCCTCGGCAGAAAGAGAGTAATAGGTTTCAGAGCATAGCAGCTGGGCTGTCAGTCAATTATGCTTCCTGCAGTCAGAGATCCGAGAGGCACATTTTCATGACTGCCACACATGGTTTTCAATAGTTATAGATATAGAAATAAATGTATGGAGATAAAAATGTAAATGTGGACTACTTGGATAAATGGCTAATTTCAGAGCTGCAGAAAACAGTGGAAGATGAGCCTGGAACGCATTGTGCCCGAAAGCAAGGAAGTGCTCAGAGAATGACAGGACACAGGAGCCAGCTTGACTTGGCTCTCACTGGCCAAATTGGGAAAAATTCCAGCATCAGAATAAAAAATGATGGTAGTGGATTATATGACCCTTTAAATAAAA
This sequence comes from Phocoena phocoena, assembly GCF_963924675.1. Lineage (NCBI taxonomy): Eukaryota > Metazoa > Chordata > Mammalia > Artiodactyla > Phocoenidae > Phocoena > Phocoena phocoena. Next base: position 82,148,782 of record NC_089227.1, read on the forward strand.
TGTTTCATGGCAGTATACCTATACAAATCAGTAACTGAATAACTTGGGAGTTTGATGAAAATTACATAGCTCAAAGTGTCTCTTTTCAGTATCTGTTATAAAAAGGAAGAAGTAACTTTACAGGGGAGAAGCCTGGTAGACACTACCCGAATCAAGTGATCAAAATGAACATTATCTATAAATTACACATCATTTCAAAGGAGGCCATGGGAACAACACAGCATCACTTCTGTGACATTCCTGCCGAAGATTCATAACTTGCCTCTGATCATAGAGACGTCAGGCCAAAATTACTGGCCTATACTCTTGAAAAGTTTCAAGGTCGTGGTAGACTAATCATGGTAGACCATTCCAGGCAGAGGAGACAGGACAACAAAACGCAACACCTGATTCTGAGCTAGATCTGGTTTCCCCTAAGTTCTCTATTGGAACAGTTGGCAACATTTGAGTAGGGTTGTGGGTTAGATGGCAGTACTGTGTCCATACTGATATCCTGGCTCAAGTCATTATTTTCTGATTATGTCGGAAAATGTCCTGGTTTGTAGGAAATACACACTAAAGGTTTTGGGGATGGTGGTATATAACAGGTCATTTACTCTCAAACGAATCAAAGGTTGGCATGTTCTTTGTTACTGTATGTGCAATTTTTCTGCAAGATTGTTTTAAAACTACCCCTCCCCTCCTCTCCCACACTTTTAAGTAATCTAGGTAATTTTAGTCAGTTATCTGATCTATCCATGTATTGATTATTACTTCCAATCTTGGGTTTGGAGCGTAGGGATGGGGAAGGCAGGCAAAGGTATGATCAGCTCATTATAGCCTACTGTGACTAAAATCTGCTTTAATCCTATGCTCATATATGGGCACAGAACACCTTTTCTCCAGGTTGGCAGAGTATAGTACCCCATGGTTTCAAAGGTAACTTATGAGAAAGTATGAGCTTTTTGCAACCTGCTTGCTATGGAAATGAGTGGGAGGGGAGGATGTCAACTACATGGAGATCTTTTGAGAAAGCTTGCAAAGACCGACATTGCTTGTGTTTTTATCAGGAACATCTGATCTTGACTAGTGGAAACGGTTCACTTCTCATATAACCTAAAATTCTCCTTGAGTTTGAAGAAGCATTTGAATCCCAGCACTAATTCTCTTTGTGTTTCTAGCTGATACAGAGAGAGATGATTTCCTGTTAGACCTCCACTCCAAGGCTGTTAGGTCGGTCCCTTTTTGTATGCTCATTGTGAATTATCCATTTAAACCAGACATGTATAATTAGAGTAGAATTACCGATACACTCAAGAAAGCAGAACTTATAAATTTGTCTAAAGCAGCATAAATTCATGGCACATAATTTAATGTTCTCTTTTCTTACTGGGCAACTAATCAATACACTGGTGTTGAGTTCCGAACCATCTTTGGCCGGGGGAGATCTCCTGACCTTTCATTAGTGGCCAAAAGAAATGAATGAGAGAGTCAAGTACATGTATCTAGGCTAATTCCATTTTAGTTGTCTCCCTTTCATTCTCTCTCTCTTTTTTAAATTTATCTATTTTATTTTTGGCAGCACTGGGTCTTTGTTGCTGCACGCAGACTTTCTCTAGTTGCGGCGAGCGGGGGCTTCTCTTCCTGTGGAGCACGGACTCTAGGCGTGCGGCCTTCAGTAGTTGTGGCACGTGGGCCTCAGTAGTTGTGGCTTGCGGGCTCTAGAGTGTAGGCTCAGTAGTTGTGGCACATGGGCTCAGTTGCTCCACTGCATGTGGGATCTTCCCGGACCAGGGCTTGAATCCATGTCCCCTGCGTTGACAGGAGGATTCCTAACCACTGTGCCACCAGGGAAGCCCCCTTCCATTGTCTTTAAATACAAGTGTTAGATAATGGAGAGGAGAATAACAAAAGCTGGGAAGGCATGTAGAAAGCTTTTGTCCTTAATTCTATGCTGGGCAAGCTTGGCTAATAAATGCTTAGGATAAGAAATAAAGTTCCAGTGCTGTATTTCCAAAACGATCAGATGTTTTTCTCATACTTGGATACAGAGCAAGAAAGACACAGCCCTTGCCCTCTCAGACTTCGTAATTTCAAGTTGGAAGATAGATGATGAATTAATTGTAATATGCTGTGATGTCACAGGGGAGCACGCACCAAGAAGAAAATACATGTGGTGTGATTCTCACATGCCTGGCTCGTAGGAAGGGCTCCATAGTGATGTCTGTCATTGTTTCCTGTGTTTTTACCCTCCATGCTGCTGACTACTAGCATCGAACCATTCTTCCAGGAGAAGTCTGTATTTAGGGAAAAGAAGCTAAGGGAATATGGCTCACACTGAAGCTTTGGAGAAAAGGGAGGGAAGGTGGTGGGCAGGCTGTGGATTTTAGAATCTGAGGCCCTAACTGGTTTGTAGACATTTGCTGGCAGGATCTGGAGGGCAAAAACCCTGCAGGAGAGGGAAGGGTTGTGCCCTTGGTTCTCTGCTGGCCACATAGGCACTCAGTTCAGTACTGTGAATTGATTGGAGCAGAATTAACCAGGGTGGATCATTAAACATTTGTGCTATTTTGCTTAATATCCTCTAGCTTTTCATATAGAAGCTTATTTGTGTGAATTCTCCCTCTTCTGCCCTGTCATTCCAACTTTCTCCTCCAGACCCCACGTGTTGACTGTAAAATGTCAATGCACCGTTATTCCAAATGCACTAGTACCAAACGTGTCTTTGTTCTTCTGGCATTTCCAATCACTAAGCCGTCTCAACCTGTCACAGGTGGGCTCGTGCCCATCTTCTCTCTGGCCTCTTGGTGGGCGGAGCCTCTCTCCTGCCCTTTCAGGCCTTTGGTGACACCCTTAGTTAAATTCTCCCCATACAGCATCATCTACAGCTGCTGATTTGGGGCTGCTGGCATTCTCCACTCTGCCAAACCCAGCTCTGTGATAATGACAGCGTTTGCCAGCACGCTTGTGCGGTGACTCAGGAAACAGGGTGGCCAGCAAAGCAGCCTCTTTGTGGGAGTGGATTTTGAGAAGTGCTAATTCCGTGGCGGTTTGGAGATATTAATATCGTGCTGGCAGTAGATAAGCAGGCAGCAGAGGCAGCAGAGGGGCACAGAATGAGAAGAGAATCAGCCACAGCATCTTTTCCTCCTTTATCTACCCGCACATATCCCCCCTCCCCTTTTTTAAAGTAAATTCCTGGGTTTTGATGAAGAGAACCCTTAAGTGGCTTAAACACGCCTGTAGACTGCTTAGCCCGGCTCACTGCATCCCCGCAGTCTGAGAGTCTAAGAACCACTAGATTTAACTGCATTCCCCAGCGACACTAAATCGTAGCATATGGTACAGTAGCCTATTGCTTACCGTCCCTCCTCCCTAAAGGGCAGCTCACCAGATGGTCTGAGTGGGGCCTTTGGTGTAATTACGACAGACACAAAGAAAGATATAACCGCCGCTCTCCCCCAGTGATATTATGCCTCTTGCTTTGCGGTACTTGGCTACAGGTAACTTTTGAAAATTTGTTTTCGCAGTTTTATTTCTGTCCATCAAAGGTCCCTTTCCACGTTGGGGGGAGGGGGAACCATGCAGATACGCTTCGTTAGTTGTCTGAGCGCCATTCCCAGTGTCCTCTTCTGAGTAGATGGAAGCCACGCACAGTGACCCCGCTTTCTTTTGCTGGTGAGGAAAAGATTCAGCACGTTGGAGAAATGTTTTTGAAGCAGGATTCTAATCTGAATATCCTGTGGTCCTAAAAGTACTGTTGGGAGTATTGCTCCAAAGCTGGTCATCACAGGGTTTATACTTTTTACTTTGTTCCCCTGACTCATGCAGTTTTTTTAAAAGATCTTTCATTCCACCCCAATGCCTCGCCCTCTCCCTCCCCCCCGCAATTCCTTCCTAGCCTCACCTCCTCCGAGCCCCCTTTGGGTTGAGGGGAGAGCCCATGTTGGAAGTTCTGATGAGGAGAGACGCACTTTGAGTGTTACGTGAAACCAGTGTTCCCAACATTGCCAAACTGGAACACGGTATTTTCTAGTTCCCATATAGGCTAGAAAGGAGATTTTGAGAAATTTAGGTCATGCTTTTATGTGCTTTGTTTTTTTTTTAATCTGCGTGCCTGATATTTTAGAGCAGACTTTTCTTGAGGGTAGTGGCTTGTTTATAACATTCTGTAAATAGCCCTGCGTAATGTGGGCTTTTTACAGATATTTTCTGCCAGGTTTTATGTATGGATTGATATAGCATCTGACTGTACTAACCAGAAAAATGCTGAGCCAGGGGACTTGGTTATTCCTCCTTTTTATTTGGATTTCTAGCTTAGCAACTCATTGGTCTTGAAATCCTTGGCTTCCCCCTCCCTCTGCCAGGATGCGTTAAGACCTCCAGGTGCTATCTTATTATTGCTGTTGACTGAGCCCCACATGCACCTCAAGTGCTCACTGGCCTATCTTTTCTGTTGCAGAAACATTGCCGAGGCCCTTGTCAGCAAAGGTCTGGCCACGGTGATCAGGTACCGGCAGGATGACGACCAGCGGTCCTCTCACTATGATGAACTGCTCGCCGCCGAGGCCAGGTGAGATGCATAATTTAAATTAAAGTGAATGCCTTGGGTCCCAGGGCCCCACTTTTTTCTTTCCCACTGTCCTGCCCATCGCTGAGCAGAATGCGACAGAAAACAACATGCTGAGAAAGCTTGTGTTCTTTTATTATTCCAGCTTTTCCCCATCAAAAGAAAAGGGACCTCACTTCAAACTCGCAATCTAACCTTGGTTAAACACTCTTGGGCCTCTATATTTTTAAATCTGCAAAATTTAGGCATATATTAGATATGATCTTCTAGTAGATGCCGTAAAATGAATGACAGATGAGAAACTTATACGTGGTATTTTTATCTCCATCATCCTTTCCTTCCCTGGGACAAACAGTGGAGCCCTGCTTACTGTGCAGGACGTTTGCCTCGGGTTCTTCCCTGCAGAGGCCTCTGCTCCCCGGCCCCTCCCATTTGTCACCTCTAGACCTTTTGTCACATACAAAGGAAATGAAAACATTTATTAGGAAATGAGTTTGCATTTCACACTTCTGACAGCTGGCAGGAGAGCATTTGTGAGAAGCCCTGTGACATTTTCCTTTTGTCCTTCATCCCCATGGCTGGTTGCCCCAAGGACATGCTTGCTGCTCAGCAGTATTTCTTACCAGGAGTTCCTCAAGGCTCTTTCTCATGGGGCCTTGTGTCACTGGGCGGTGCTGGGAACAAAGCGATTCCTCCAGCCTTCCCGGGAAACAGAGCCAGAACTTGGTGATGATCGCTGTTCTGACTCGGAGCTTATCAGACTGCTGGGCTCAACCAGAATGTGTCCATTGTTTCAAAGTGATTGCAGGCGCTTGCCTCATGCAGATGTTTTTCTGTGACCTAGGACGTAGTTTGTTCTAGAAGTTTGGTAATTGCCAGGTTATGCTCCACCGTTAGAGGAGGAATGAGTTTGAGCACATGCTGTCTATACTTTAGACTTCGTCACTGAGATCACTTCTCTTGCTCTTTGGCCCAGAACATTGCCCTAATACATGACATTTACCTCTAACATCATGTCACATCCTGATGGATAGGGCATCTGTAGAATGTCACACAGAATGTCAGCTAAGAAAGCCATCTGTCAGGTTGCTGTGGCTTTTTGGATTCTTTCCTGTGGGCTTTTCCCAGTAGGACCTGCCTAGGACCTAAGTCTTCAGCACAAAGTTCAGTATCTTTGGTTGCTTGAGGCTCATTCATGTCTAGTGTAAAATAATATGATGTATAGTCCATAACTGGTGTTTCTCTTCAATCCTTTCTCACTTCCTTATTCTTCTCTCCCAGCGAACTAAGCCAACTGGGCTGAAAGAACCCATAGCGGGAGATGTGTCTTCACATCTCTGACTACTATTTGATGATCTTGCTATTCTAGGAAATGGGCAATGATTAGACTGTTCTTTAGGTGGGATCTTGGGGGTGGGGGTGGGGAGGTTCATTCTGGGCATGCTCAGTCTGATCTGGTGGCAACTTGGAGAAGCGGTTATGTATTCCCAGTGTAGCAAGAGCACTTAGCAATACAGTGGGATCTAGAGTCCCATTTTCTGCCCTGGGTTCACTCTGCCACTGGTGAATATTTAACTCTGACAGGCAGGTAAACATGAAAATAATTTGCCTAGCTGCTCTGGAAAGTGAGGCCACAACAGCCTCTCTTATTATGCTGTTGTGCTACAATGTTTAACGAGGAGGCAGAGATAGGTGACATTTTTTAGGTTTTAAAAAGAAAACAGCCTTTTTAGTCTGGTACTCATTTCGAGCTGGTAGAATGTAACAAGACACTTGCCTGTTAAAGCAGTGAGCTGCCTAGAGATAATTGTGTCGAGCCACTGCTTTCAGACGGGTGGTGGAAAAACTGGCTCCGGAGTCATTGCACTGCTGCAGGTAGAGTAAACGGAGAGAAATTAAGCACTTCCCCTGGCCAGTGAGTCATTGCGCCATTGCCATGGGGCAGTACACATCTTAGAAAGCTTTAGGAGAAGTGGCCCACATGGCCTGCGAATGAGTCCTCCTTGGGAGCGGTGCTGTCCACAAGCCCGATGCCAACCCCAGCGAGAAAGACCAGAACACCTGCCAGATAGGAATGGTGGCCTTATAGCCATTGAAGACTATTTTCAGTGCAGAATGCACCCCCATTTTTGGGAAAATGATAGTCGACCTCACCGCAAGAGCACCTCTTCTCTGACACTGCTTTATTTTAGGTTGCCTTCGGTTTGAAGCACTCTGGCCCCTATGAGATATTCCCTGTGGTTTTTTTTTTTTTTAGTTATGTATGTATGTATGTATGTATGGCTGCGTTGGGTCTTCGTTGCTGCGCGCAGGCTTTCTCTAGTTGCGGCAAGCAGGGGCTTCTCTTGGTGCGGAGCACGGACTCTAGGTGTGCGGGCTTCAGTAGTTGCAGCACATGGACTCAGTAGTTGTGGCTTGCGGGCTCTAGAGCACAGGCTCAGTAGTTGTGGCACACGGGCTTAGTTGCTCCGCGGCGTGTGGGATCTTCCCGGATCAGGCATCGAACCCGTGTGTCCCCTGCATTGACAGGCAGATTCTTAACCACTGCGCCACCAGGGAAGCCCTCCCTGTGCTTTTACATGCTGCTTCTGCCCCTTATCCTACCTGTCCAGTGAATATGATCTGACTTTAGGGTTGTTTTCCTCTAGATAGATGAGCTATATTTTTTTCCAGTCGGCCTTGTAATTATTATGCCCCTGTCCATGCGGTCCCTCTACCTCCCAGCTGAGTGTCCTCTGCAGATCTCATTAGCGAGTTGTTTACTCCTTTCCTTGGCCCTGAATAGAACCCCTAAACAAGAATGGCTTTGCTGTTGACCCCAAGTCTTTCACCGCTTGGACTGTCACTTAACTGTCTTTGTTTATCATCCTTCAGCCACTTTTTAAACTCCAGTGATTGTGTACTGAACCAAGCCAATTTGAATTAATTTCCCAAGTAAAATTTCTTGAGGTACTGTATCTAATGCTTTAGCAAAGGCCAAATTAGTAACATCTGCTGTGTTCATGGCAAGTCACTCATCCTGGAAGTCTTTTGGTCAATAATAAGTGGGTGAACGTAACATGGCAAGGCCAGCATTCTCTTGAGTCCCTGCCCACAGGGCTGGTGGTTCCAAGAGACTTCTTTGTCCCTGTCCCCTGGATCCCTGTTGTTCTCTCTGGTTATCACTAGTGATCTCGGCATTGGTGCCCAGTGTTCTGCCATTGACTTTGCTTTCCAGAGCACTGCTTGGCCGTTAATCCTTTAAGAGGACGTTGTAAGCTTTGGGGGAAGGGCAGCCTGTTAACTCTGTCTTTTCGGGTCAGCCAGCTGCCTGCGCGGGAGTTGATGAGCTTTCTCAGGGCTCTGCAGCTGCTGCTTCCTCTGCAAGGGCGTATGATCTGCCAACCTTTCTCAGATCATCTGATGGGAGCTCAGAGAATGACGCGTTAGGCGTGTGTTGGGAGACCAGGTGAGACAGAAGAGGAAGAAGAATGCCAGTTTGCGGCTGCCTATGCTTTCAGGCGTATCCACCTGCCCGCCAGAAAGGAGCTCATCGTACCCCCCTCAGCAGCTCTGTTTCGTGTGCCTGACCCTTCTCAGTGCCTTCATTCGGATGCCTGTCTGCTTTTGGGAAACCCTCTACATGCCTCAAACACATGGCGCATCTAGAGGAAGCCACATCTTTCTTGTTTAAAGGATAAATGAACCCCTAATTCCCGACAGGCGGCCTTCCTTTCTAGTTCACTTGTCTATCATCAGCTGCCTCTTCCCTCCTTACCTTGTGTCCTGGCAAAATAAAGGTTTGGCACTTATGTGTGTATTTTTGAGCCTTGCTTCTCTGTGGGCTCCATTGAAAAGCCCTTGCTTGTGTCCCAGTCCTCTGAGAGCTCCATTGTGTCCTCCATATTCATAGCAAAAAGAATTTAGGTACAGCTGACCCACACTTTCTGATGCCACTCCTGAACTTGGTCTCCCCCCCTTTTAGGGGCATCATGTGGACTGCTTTGGCAGTGTGTCACATCATTTCTTTTCTGCACCGTTCTAATTTTTCACCCCCATATTGGCTTCCCAACATTTCCCATTCTTGTTTGACTTCAGTATTTCTCAGCCAGCGGGCCGGCTGCTTTGTCTGTCTTGATGAGTGTTCTAAGCTTAAGGCAGGGCTTTGACTCCTACAGAGAATCTCATATTCTTCTGAGGTATTTCCAAGATACTGAGCCATTATGGAGACCCTTCTTATTTTCTAAGGTATTACACAGTCTCAAACTCTGTGTATTTGATATAACACATCCTGTTTGATTTTAAACAGAACAGAATGTGAATTCCCCTAGCATTCTACAGGTCTTCCCGATGGGCTTTTGTTGAGCTCATTATGGACACTAAAGATAATCTGGCAATGCGTGGAATCAAAGCCTGGCTGTGTGCCCTGTTTTCCTTGGACATCCTGACCTGTAGGATATCATCCGTCTGCATCCACCTAAAGCTACTTTTATATTAAAATGTAATATTTGAAGGTTTCCTAGAAACCGTGAGTCTGTGGTTCATTGCAGGAAAATACAGGAGTTGTTAGTTCACAAGTTGGGCTTTATTCCTTGAAGGTACCCGTTAATTCTAAGATTTTGTGATTTCAAGATAGAATGTATATATTCAGAAAAGAAATTTATGCCCCAGCTTGACAGTGGGAAAGCAGTTGTATTGAACAACCTAGGGTCTGAGCAGATTTAAATGAATTTAGATTCATTCTGGACATACAGAATGAGGTTAGGGTTATCTCGGGAAAAGAGAAAAGGGCAGGCTCTCTCTTATCTTTTCCTGTGTGTTCTCTTTCTTGCCAGGCACACTGCAGATTAAGGAAACTGTGGTGTTGTCCTCCCTCTCGGCGAGGCAAGCGTGAGCCTGCCCTGGCTCAGCTCTGCCTGGGCTCCGAGTCCTCCCTGACCCTGCAGGGACCTCCTGTTTCTGATTGAGTGAACCTTGCAACTTCCCTTTTCTTTAAAAACAAAAGCAACCAGTGCTCCTGTCTGCTGACTTTTGCATCTCCAACCTCCAAACCCTGTAAACACCAGCCCTTCATTAAAACCCTATCAAATTTCTTTTGCTTTTACCCAACCAACTTGGTTGATAGCGCCCTCCCTGTTGTAGAATTCACTCTGCTTGGACCTCTAGGAAATCTGTGTTGGCATTTCCATCACAGACTTTGATCAGAAGGCTATGAACTTGTTGGTAACTCTTCCCTAGGCCAATACCTGTAGTCATTATTAAGGGGGAAACTGTTTCAAGTACAAACCTCTCTCGGTGTTGCAGTTACTGCGTCTGCATTGGGCTTACTGACTTCCATGCTCTTGTAGCAGTGAACGGTAAATGTATTTTGCATTTTTATAATACCACTGGGAGAGAAGTATGCTTGATTTCCCACTCCTGACTGAGCCAGAGCAGCTCCACTTTTTTTTTTTTTTTTTTTTCGGAATTTTCCCACAAAATTTTAATAGGTGGAGGAAAAAAATGACTTGTGCATAAAAAAATACAAAACTTTTTTAAAGGGTCTTTCTTACCTGTGCCTTCAACTTAACTGGCATTTACAGTGCTGTTTATGAATGAAACGTGAAGACTTACCAGCATTTTTTTTTGCTCTCTGTTGCTTTAATTGGAAGAGGTCAGCATTACTGGCTTGACACTGTTCTGACTTGCGAAATGCCTTTGGTATGAAGCAGGTTTCACCTTCCTACCGATCCGGTGAGAAAACTGGTGTTGAGGTTGGGTCTGTGTTTTGAAAATTTGAAACTAATATATCTTATCACAATGTATAGACTGAATAGGACCTCTGGGTGTTGCTGCTTTTCCTATGCTCTTTTCTTACCTGTTTTCTCAGCCCCTCTTTTTCTCCCTCTGCATCATGAACACTGCCTGCCTGATATCTTTTTTATTCCATCTCTCACTTCTATTAAATTTTCCCATGAGGGCATCTCCCTGAAATTCATCTCTTCCGTCCAGCCTCTGTTCTTCTCAATAGTTTAATGGTACAGCTTTAATAAACCAAGATTTCTCGCTTTCAACCTAATGACCTGAACCAAGTGAAAATTCTCTTTGCATAAAACTAGATCCTAGTGAATACTGTTAAAAACAGAGCTTTGATTTGAAGTTTTTCTCTTTCCTTCACTGTTGAATTCCTGTAGCGCCAGAGTGCCGTTGGATTTTTGTAGGCCAGGCATTATAGAAAGCTGGAGTTGGGTGAATTACCTGCTGCCCTCTTCACCCGGCTGTGTTACATCATGCTGGTGCAAATGGGAGGCCAGCGTGAGAAAGGAGGCTGGTCTTTCTGTTCAGTATCCTAATGGCTTCTTTTCTTCCTTAACCCTGGAAGTGCACTCCCCGCTAGATTTGGGGCTTGCCCTTGCCCTGGTGGCACGGCCAGAGGTTGCTAATGAGATTCAGCACGTGTTAGTGTTGGGGGGCGTTTCACTGTTGGGGGGTAGGGTACATCAGCTCCTGCAATGGATGTGATAACAGGAAAATGCATTAAAAGAGCTGGTGTGGGGAAGTGATTTAACGATACAGCTGAATGTGGGGAAATTTAGCTTTTCCCTTTCTTCGGAAGAGATGATGCACTCAACATCCAAATAGCAGTAATCAATCTGCATTTAAGGCGGCACAAATGGCCACTTCTGGAGAGCTGTATAATATCTCCATCTCCAAACAGTTTTCTCTTTCAGGATATTAAGAGGATCTGTTCACTCTTCATCCTGTCTTTCTTCCCCACTCCCAGTTCCATCTGATACAACTCAAACTGTGAGACTCGTCTTGATGACTAGTGTGAGGGGTTTGGGGTAAAGTCGGAACCCATTAGCTTCAGCTCCTGTGTTGTACACAAGGTGTGGGTAGTTCTATAGGTCACGGTCAAATAATGAACTCACAGTAAGAAGTCCTCCTTGCCCAGTCTTTCCTGTAATTATTAATCTGCACTGGTTGTGTTCTTTCAGAGGAAGTTGTTCTAGACGAACCTTCCTAATTAACTTGGTCCCCCCCCTCCACCCAGCTGTGACCGTTTGTCCACAGCACCTTGTCTGTTCTCTACCATCTCAGTGTTCTCTTGGCTAAAAGGCTCTAGTTCCTCTCACACAAGCCCTAAGTATTTGAGGTTTCAAAATATTTACAACATATTTCAAAACACTTGAAGATTATCATACTGGGAACATAATTTTAATCCCAAATAAGTTATAATAATAAAGTGATAACATTTGACCCTTGACATTTTTGAATGTCTCATAACTTGACTCCCTAAACCACTGGTTCCCATAGGATGGTCCTCAGACCAGCAGCGTCATTTTCACCGGGGAACTTATTAGACATGTGAGTTCTCAGGTCTCCCCACATCTCCATTGCCCCAGACCTACCGAATCAGAAACTGGGGTTGAGTCCCAGCAATCTCTTTTCACGCGTCCTTCAGGTTGTTGTAATGCACATGAAAATTTGAGAACCACTGCCCTAAACAATTCACCACTGTTTTGTTTTGTTTTGGTTTTTAAGAAAAAATCAAAATGTGTGTAATTTACGGCACATTAGTAATTTAATAGTTGGAATTGTAACCATGTGTAAAAGGTAATAGAGACTAAGGCATGGAATGGATAAGCTTTCAATCTCTTTGGATTTCTGTCCTAGCTATGCCTTCCCTGCCAGGCATACTTGTTCCTCACCAAGCCCATTGAATAGTTCTGTATTCCTTCCCTGTGACCTCTCTTTCCCCTTCCTCATACCCTGCGTTCGTGGCTTCTGAACTGAATTCCTTCTGAGTAGCCTCTACCAGCTCTTGGCTAATTTAATGTGAAACGATCTTAAGGGTTGCTGTGCTTGCTTGATTTGCCTCATCTGCGGTGTCAGGGGGCTGAGTGGGTCGGAGAGCCGAGTGTCTATTACAGATATCCCTATCCTACTTTTGCTCTAATCCTTGGAAATCTCTCCAGAGGACTGTAGTTCAAATAATTAATCACCAGTACATCAATGCACCGAATTTTATAGCTACTTGTGAAGGGGAAGTCTCCTTCATAGCTTCCTTTCGTTTGTAAGACTCTTTGCATCTAAATTTCTTGTAAACTCCCTCATGCATATGTTATCTCCTCAGCTGCCCCTGACTCCCCTCCTCCAGCTCTGGGCCTGGAAGTTGAGAAGGCTTACTTCCCATGCCTCTTGCTTCTGCATCAAGTTCAGAGAGCCAGATCTCAAGTGGATGGCAGTGAATCTTTTCCAGCAGGTCCCTGTAAGTGTACTCACATCGGAAAAACCATTTTTCCCAGCAGTAAGCCTGTTGCGTCTTTTGACTGAGGAAAAAGCATTAAAATGTTCTCTAATTTATTCATTTTACAGTAACAAACATCAGGTGCATTGGGGGAGAAAATAAAATGTGTGGTCTAGTGGGGTTTTGGATGAGCAAGTAAATAATTGCAAATATAATTATAAGCATGGAGGTACCAGTGGGTACCTGGGACGGAGCACCTAAATCAACGGGTTTATCCACAAATAGAGTCCACGAGGCAAGGCGTGTTCTGTCTGGGTTGCCTTGGGAAAGGGAGATGGAAGACAGGAATAGTGCTTTGCTGACCTGTGACACAGCCATTCCACTTCCGTGAATTTATTCTAAGGAATAATTAGGGAGGTGCCTGACAGTTTAAGAGTTATTCCTTTGGCATTATTTATAGTACCGGAAGTATTATACTGGACTATTAACATTCACATAAATATCTAGCAGTAGGCAATTGAGTAAATTATGGAATGTGTATCATGTTATGGACTTACGTGAAGTTATTCAAAATGATGTAATAAAACTAATACTACAAGGAAGTGTTCATTTAGTTATTGTTTCTGGGGGAAAAAACAATCGCCAGACTTTTCCCACAATTTAAGTGGGTGGGTATGTGTATATAAACACTTAGAAATTTTGTTAATGATGCTTTTATCTTGGAATTGAATTACGCATCGTTCTTTCTCCTGCTTTTTCTCTGGCCCTGTATTTCTGTATTGTCTCTGTGATCAAGACATGAAAACATTTGGGACTTCCCTGACGGTCCAGTGGTTAAGACTCTGCGCTTCCACTGCAGGGGTTGTGGGTTTGATCCTGGTCGGGGAGCTAAGTTCCTGAATTCCACATGGCACGGCCAAAAAATAAAAATAAATAAAAAGATATGAAAAAATTATAAAACCAGTGTCATTGAGGCAATTTTGAGTTGTCATTGCCTCTCATCTCATCTCACCTTTCTGCAGTCTTGTCCTCTCAAGAAGACTTTATTTATTTTTTATAAATTTATTTATTTTATTTATGGCTGCGTTGGGTCTTCGTTGCTGCACGCGGGCTTTTCTCTGGTTGCAGCGAGCGGGGGCTACTCTTCGTTGAGGTGCACGGGCTTCTCATTGCAGTGGCTTCTCTTCTTGGGAGCATGGGTTCTAGGCGCACGGGCTTCAGTAGTGGTGGCACATGGGCTCAGCAGTTGTGGCTCGCGGGCTCTAGAGCGCAGGCTCAGTAGTTGTGGCACATGGGCTTAGTTGCTCCGCGGCATGTGGGATCTTCCCAGACCAGGGCTTGAACCCGTGTCTCCTGCATTGGCAGGCAGATTCTTAACCACTGCACCACCAGGGAAGCCCCTCAAGAAGACTTTAGACTGACACTGACCATTTCTACCTGCTCTAGTAGTCCTTTGGTCCTAATCTGGGACAGCGTGGTCTGCTTGTGTTTCCCATGAATCTAATATTGGGCTACGTCTTCTCTGGTGATTCTCTGCCAGAGCTCAGTTTTTCCCCCTCTCTTAACCTGAGCACAGCAGATCAGATGTCACACCTGGTGGAACAGCAATGCGTCTTCGTTTCTTCTTATATTAGTTTTCGATGAGGTGGCCCAGAGTTCCTTGTTATTTGCTCCGCTGCCTCATAATACCTCCTGACTCGTTAGTTCACTGACCTCCCGTTGACCACAGCACTCAATTTCCTCCTTTCCAGTCTCTGTACTCTCCATCTTTTCTGTCTTATCAGTAATTCTGGTTTTGTTGAAAATGCAGCTGCATAAGGCCCACCCACCATTGTGCACCTGTGCCTGCTCTGCGTCTCATTTTCCGAGTGTCAGGACCTGGTTGCTTCTTCCCGCTGCCAAGGAACCAGTAGAAAGACCAAAGGAGGTGTTCCTTTTTGCTGTGCTTCACTGCTGTATTCATCAGTATGATCTGATACACAATGAAAGCTTCTTTAGAACTTTAGCAAGTTGCTCATTCTTTGTTCTGCTTTTTATCCTTTTCCGTTGGAATTATTTTCCTTTCTCCTCAGTCATTTACCCTGTATTATCTAGTAGGTGTTTCTGACAATCCTGCCACTTGGTTCCATTTCACTGTTTATGGTGGCTGGAGCTTTGCTCCCGTCACTGCCTTTCAGACTATTGACCATCTCCTCTAGCTGTAGGACTCTTGAAGAAGGGAGTGAGAGGCTTTTGTTCTTGATGCACTTTTGCTTCTGCTTAGAGGCCAGGCTTTCAGCTCTTCTGCCTTGCCCCACTCCAAGTAGCAAAACCAAGATGTCTGCGACCTGGAGCATATATCGTGAACCTGCACCTCCAGGAGAGCCAGCAAGCCTCACTCTTCTGCGCCCTGCACTCAGTTGGCATTATCCATGTCTCCAATCTGAAATATCTTCCACTCTGCATTAGTCAGCGGGCGTTTGTTCAGCTTTACTAGACACACGGTCATTGAACTAGGCGACCCTGAGTTTAAAACTATGTGACATAGCTCTGTGTTAAGTACCGTAACGAGTATTAAGGATAGAATTCTAACCCTCAAAGGGCCTGTAGTCTAGCTGTAGAAATAAAGTGAACACATGATACAATTTGAAAATACTGCATTGCAGTTTAAACTGCATGATGAACTGAGTGATACACGTGCATGTACCCATTCACATGTATAATTCTGCCATTTCAGAGTAGTTCATAGATACTTCCAGTGTTCAAACAGCCCCCCACCTAGGACCCCAGGTTAACAATTCCTACGTGACAATTGTTTTATGATTGTGGTGAGGTGGTGGCTACTGATAAGCTGTAATTCTTTTCTTTCTCTAGTGTGGATCTATAAAGACAGTGTAATGAATAACTTGGACGTAGGGGGCCTGGGGCAGATGGACCTAATTGAATTAGGAGTAATGTGGAAATGGTGGGAAGACATAAACTCTGGGGCCCGTGAAAGCCAAGCATTATACTTTCCACTCGATGGATGTCACAGGCTGGTGGTCTTTGTTATGGGTATAAGTAGGGGAGCAAAATGAAAAAATCAATTCTGTGGAGAAGTCATGCAGCAGTGGTGTGCACCCTCAAAGGGACCTGAGTGGATTTAAAATATTCCTGATGTTATCTTGGAATAAATTGCTGTGGGCCTGGCCCAGGGGGGTTACAAAAAAGCCAAGTGAGCACAGTAGGAAGGAAGTTTTGGATGCAGGCAAGGAAGCAGAAGCACAGTTAAGGGACATTGTGGTTCCTGGTTACCAAGACAGTGTTGTTAAAGGGGAATGATGAATTCAGGGCCTCCTGATCTTCCTCGGCATTTCCCTGCTACCTCTCTGTGGTATGCTTTCTGTCACTTTATTTTCTTTGAATGCCTTTATGTATGAAAGTGGTTCTTTTTGAACTGGGAAACTGTTGGAGTTCCCATGCCCCAGAAAAATTCATATATATAATTCTACTACCACTTCAGGTTAGCTAATAGGTATTCCCAGCATCCTACGTAAAGCCCACTTATGTCGCCAGGTTAAGAATTCCTCGTGTGGCAACTATTTTATGATTGGGATAAGGTTGAATCTAGGTTGATAAGGTTGAATCTAACCAAAGTCTTTGAACTTTTTTTGTAAACTCACAAAAATATTCAGAATAATAATCTATACATTGAAATTAAGGTCATGGCCTCTTTGTTGGCACAAGATGAACTAATGACACAAGATGTCAGTGGTGCTAAGGCTTGTGCCTTGGAGAAGGAGGTTTTCTGCCTGTGCAAGGGGCCCCAAAACCGAAGAGCAAACTGTTTCTTCATATAAAGCGTGCTAGGTTCTAATTCTGTTGCGCTAAGCTAGCCGGGCTAATCTCCCTTTAACAACCTCCCTGCCTGCCTTTGCAGAGTTGATGGTTTTTATCTTCTAGTGGGAAGGCAGAAGTATCTCATACAGAAGAATTTCAGACTTCGTTGGTTAAAGGGAATAGTTTTCCAGTGATCTGAATGGGGTTCCTCTTCCACGCTATAGCTTCTAGAAGCTTCTAGAAGCAACCTAGAAAGCTGAGTTTTCATCCCTGTCCTTTACTGTTACCTCTTTGTAGGTATGTGGACGTTACTCACTTTTCCTGGCTGGTGACGATTTCTGTCCATTATTGACACTGCTGGTTGTTGCCATCTTTGTCCTGCGGCTGCTTGGAGAAGAAAGCCTCTGAGAGGAGCAGCCTGTGTTCTGCCCCCCTGCTTCCTTTCTCCTGGCTGGCCTGAGCTCCAGCCTGCCTTTGTGAGAAAGCAGCTATTAAGCAGACACAGCAGGTGAAGCTTAGAAGTCTGGAGTTTCATTCCTTGCCTAATGAAAAGGGATGTTGAGCCGTGGTTGCAGCCTGCAGGCAGCATGGAGAGGGGAGTTGGTGTTTGCTCTGTGGAGCAGGTATCAGTGGAAGCAAACCTGCTACCTTTATACCCTCCCAGGTCTCAAAGACAGAGGGCCCCAAACCTATCCCAGAGAAGGTGGGTTATGTAAGATACAGGGGTAGCCGCACCAGGAAATAATGATAAGGCAGCAGAACCAGGATCTTCCTGTTTTTATTTTCCTTATATACAACTGTTAGTAGGCAGGCATGTCATATATGGATGCTTGCATCCCGGAACAAAGGTATATATTATATTCCTTTCATTAACCGCACTGTGGTAAGCCTACCACTCTTGGTGTTTGCTCCTTACCTCTTTGAGATAAAAGCATGAATCTCTTTCTTTTTTTTTCTATATCTTTATTGGAGTATAATTGCTTTACAATGTTGTTAGTTTCTGCTGTACAACAAAGTGAATCAGCTAAATGTATGCATATATCCCCATATCACCTCCCTCCCAGCCTCCTGCACTGGGCGGTTCCCCCAGATCCCCTCCCTTCCCCCTCCCCTCCCCCTCCCGTGGCTTCAGCCTTGTGTCAGGCTGAGGGAGGTTTTCTGGGGATGGCTCACCTGGTGTCGTTTCTGCAGCAGCTGGCAAACAAGAACCAAAGCAACCTCAGCACAGGGAGGGAGACTCAAGCTGGCACTTGAGACCGTTTAGCTACTCAGTGATCCCTCACACTTTGCCGTCTGGGTTCAGCATACCACTTATACTTTAGAGGGCTTCCTGGGCGGGCAGCATTTGTGCTTAGTGTCTACAAATTATTAACTTTCAATTTTGTCTTTGTTTTTTTTTTTTTGGTACGTGGGCCTCTCCCTGCTGTGGCCTCTTCCGTTGCGGAGCACAGGCTCCGGACGCGCAGGCTCAGCGGCCATGGCTCATGGGCCCAGCCGCTCCGCGGCATGTGGGATCTTCCCAGAACACAGCACGAACCCGTGTCCCCTGCATCGGCAGGCGGACTCTCAACCACTGCGCCACCAGGGAAGCCCTTGTCTCTGTTTTGCTAAGAACTATTTCTCAGTTTAAATATCATGTTGCCTGAAATTTATCTAATTTAGCAATTGTATCTAAAGTGTGAAAAGATGAAGTCTTTGAAGGTTTTTCCAAAATTAATGCCTGAATGTAAACAAGTATCTAATTTTTTTTTAGGAACAAGGTAAGAGAATTTCTTCTTTTAATATTAAGACTTACTTCACTGTATGACAGTAAAATTAAGTGAGAAAGAGAAAAATAAATACCATATGCTAACACATATATATGGAATCTAAAAAAAAAACTGATTCTGAAGAACCTAGGGGCAGGACAGGAATAAAGACACAGACTTAGAGAATGGCCGCATAGCACAGGGAGATCAGCTTGGTGACCACCTAGCGGGTGGGATAGGGAGGGTGGGAGGGAGATGCAAGAGGGAGGAGATATGGGGATATATGTATATGTATAGCTGATTCACTTTGTTATAAAGCAGAAACTAACACACCATTGTAAAGCAATTATACTCCAATAAAGATGTTAAAAAATAAATAAAACAATGAAACAGGGCTTCCCTGGTGGCGCAGTGGTCGAGAGTCCGCCTGCCGTTGCAGGAAACACGGGTTCGTGCCCCGGTCCGGGAAGATCCCACATGCCGTGGAGTGGCTGGGCCCGTGAGCCATGGCCACTGAGCCTGTGCGTCCAGAGCCTATGCTCCGCAACAGGAGAGGCCACAACAGTGAGAGGCCCGTGTACCTCAAAAAAAAACAAAAAAACAATGAAACAGAAAAGACTTAATTTTAAAGAGTTCTGGATTGTTTCAGATGTCATATGTACACTATTATCCGTATTTTCTGCTTTGGGGTATTATGTTTTTCCCCTTGGGGTGGTATGTTTAATCTTGGTTAAGTGCTGAATTTCTGCTTATGGCACAAAGCTACTTTGGGGTCACAGAGAGAAGGCAGAATTGTAGGTTACCAGCTCACCATTTTTGCCTTGAGAACCTGTATTCTGACTTACTGCCCAGGCCCTGTTCTTTTTTCCTCGTAGTATATGAGGTGCTCTCCAACCCCCAGGAAAGGCCAGGAGTTCAGCAGTGTTCTCCGTGAACCATCTGTTTATTGGGCAGGTCCATGTATTTTGGTTGTTAGAAGAGGAGGCGGCTGTGGGCAACCTGTGCCCACGTGAGACCTGCAGAAAGCTGAGCAGGCCTCGCCTAGAAGAAAGGCGACTTACCTCAGGGTGGCAGTGAGCTCTTGCCTTGCCTCGCTGCGGGTTTGTTCCCAAGCCCCCTCCTTGGAGTTTATGGTAGCAAAATGGGGAAAGCCTGCTGATGGCAGAGGAGGCTGTAGAAGCAGGACACAAGCAGGATGTACACAGGGCTTTGGGAGATGGAAGAGTTAGAGCTACCATTAGTGTGCAGATCCCAAGGGACCAGGGGCTAAACCTGGTCCGTGGTCATTATCAGACACCCTGAACAGTAAATCACTGGACTGAAATTAAATGGAGCAGTTGTGACCCATTTGCAATTTCTAAAGCTGAAGCCCTTGATTCAGATTCAGGAGGAATCATGGGAGTCAAGGAACTTGGAAATGTTTTCTTTCAGCCAACAGTTCAGATTAGAATGAGTGTATGATTTTTTTCTTAATTCTGTACTTTGACTTCTTCCCCTCATCATGGAGTGGAAACTGGGTGGTAAGGGAAGTGTTTTGTTTGTCGTATCTGAACAGAAGGTGTTTCAAATCAGTTGAGTGAGAGACAAGTCCCCTGGGTTGGAAAAAGGGGCAAGTGGGGAGTGATAAGGGTCCAAGTATGTGAGAAATGACTGTTCCACTTTGCACTCAGCAACACCCACCCAGTTTGATTTGTGAATTGGTTTTAGAAAGTTAGGACCTGAGAGTAATGCCTCTACTCCTGCTCATTAGTGGAGCCCGAGTGGGAAGAAAGTTGCAGTGTGGTTCCTAGTGTGAGCGTCCGACCTGTTGACCCTGGCCTGGGCAGTTTACTTTAACACTTTCTCTGGAATATGGAAACCCTAGAAAGTCTAGTTCATGGAGCAGTCACACTCCTGAACCTCTTCCTCAGTCTGTAAACACAGCAGTGTTCCCTGTGTGGGTCTGCAGGCTGGCAGTGTGCGCAAAGGTCTTGACTAATGGTGTCATCGCTGAGTGATGTACTCGTCACCTTTGATTCTGCGGTCCTTCATTTTTACATGAGTGATCATCATGTCCCTGAAGCTACCACTCAAGGGATTAGGAGGCAAAAGGTGGGAGATCGGAGCAAACCAGCCAGTGGTCAGATGTGTGTCCCAGGGTCCCCTGCTAAACCAAGTGTTATTACAGCCTGAGACTGATTGAAAATGAGGCTTAATGTCAGTTGTGTACCTTTGCTAATTTCTCCCCCCATCCTTTTTTTTTTTCTTCAGCCGTGCGGTGCAGCTTGCCATATCTTAGTTCCCTGCCTGGGGATCGAACCCGGGCCGGTGGTGAAAGTGCCAAGCTCTAAGCACTGGACTGCCAGGGAATTCCCTTCTTCCCCATTATTAAAAAGACTTTTCAGTACAGTATTGCTTCATCCAGGGCAACTTATCTTTTTACTTGGGAGGAACTTATTTCCATTAGAATTGGAACACTAGCTACATATTTTTGCATTTAAAATGCTTCATGTGATTAAACACAGAAAGAAACGTTATTACTTCTGTTTTTTAGGAATGTGCTCTTCCAGCTGATTCTTCTCTTGTGCCTAGAACGATGCCTTTCCTTTGGAAACAAGTTCTGGAGCTCTCTTTGATAACCAGGCACACTGTTAGCAGTAACTAGCAGCCAGCTTGTGGTAACTGGGCTTATAGGGGAAGAGCAGGAGTGTACCCTCCCCACCTCCCAATGCTCTGGCCGAGACTGGCTGCTCAGCAGCGTGCCCTGTGTAGTGACATGTGACCGTCGGACCAACATCTCTTCCTGCCACCTTTTCCCACCCTCCTTACCCCTTCCCAGTGTGATTTGTATTGTCATCGGGCTTCTTTTCTTTTTTCTTCTTTCTTTACAGGGCTATTAAGAATGGTAAAGGATTGCATAGCAAGAAGGAAGTGCCTATCCACCGTGTCGCAGACATATCTGGGGTGAGTTGTGTCCGTGAATGGAGCTGTGTGGCTCCGAGGCGCCAGGAGCTTGGCTGCTTATTCACCGAAGGACCTCAGTTGATGTGTTTTCTGTAGCTCATTCGTTTTCAGGCACTGAATGTGAATTTTTCCATGGCTTCTCCTAATGCACCTACAGAGATCCTGTTTTATACTCCAGGAAAACAGAATTTAAACAAGGGCATAAAACCGCCTATCTCTTCACCTGAATGTTTACTGAGTTGCTTTTCCCTTTTCTTATTATCATGAGTTAGGAGATATTTCTTTTGAGTTGTATTAAAATAAAATTACCTTTTAAAAAAAAATCCCTGTTTAGTTCTGTGACTGGAAAGTCTTAGTGGAGAAAGGTCAAATACAGGTTCTAGGACAGGTTTAGGAATTAATCCTAATTAATCCTAATCAACTAGGGAGAAGTATGTGAGCATCCTTTGAGCTAACAGGTATACTAGATGATATAGGAGAAGAGATGATGCAGATACTTTTGAGCTCCCTAAAAGCTGTGTCCAAACGACTATTTCATGATGAGGATGCTACCCTTGCATATTTAGGGACTTTCATTGGCTGAATTAGACTCCTTTGTTAGTTGAGGGGGTTTATTCACTTACTCAGCAAGTGCCTACTGTGCCTGGAACTGCTCTAGGCAGAAAATGTAACAATGAACAGAACTGATAACGTCCCTACATGCAAGCGGGAAAGGGAGACAATAGCAATGCCAGGCAGCAGCGACTGCTCTGAGGAATGGAACAGATCAAGGCAGTAGTGAGGGTTCAGGGGTTGATTTTGATCAGGTGGCCGGGGGAAGGCCTTCTGGCTGTCAGTTTCACCCTCTGTTCCTGGGACACACACCATCCAGTTCAACTCCCATAGTCACTAATGGGTAAGGAGGGGCTCCAGGTCATGTGTAGGGAGGAGCACACAGCCCAAGGGACATGACAGAGGAAGGGTAGTCAGTCTTAGCGTGGACACTTGGGAAGCTTGCCTTGGGCACAAGAAGAAAATACTACCGTAAACAGAAGCTCAGCCAGGCCCACAGCAGTGATGAATTCCAGTGTATCTTATGTTGTGTTCCCAAGCCTGGCTCAGGCTTTGCCTGTGGTTCCTTGTGGTGGCTTCTAGCCTGTCTCGGCAGCTCTCCTTTGCCTGGGTGTGGTCGTCCCCTGTTGGCTTTAATCACTGGGATTCTGTTGAGCTTTTCCCTCTCTGTAGCAGTCACTGCAGACTACAGATTGCACAGTGTGGCAATTAATTAATTAGACTTCCATCAAGACGTCGTGCCACTGTTTAACGAGCAAGGTACATCACTGTGCGTTCCTCGTAGCTCAAGTCCAGAGAAGCCCAGAAAACCTGTTACTAATGGCCTTTGAGCCACAGGTGACTGTGTTGTATCTCCTGAGGCTCATGGTTCACAGGTGACTTTCCCAGCAAGCTGGTATCAGACCAGTTTTCCCCGTGGTTTAGCGTGCTGTGTTATTGTTCGTGTGTATATTAACTTCTATATGTATCTGCTGTGGCATTCTCAACAATATTTCCTTTAATATCATTCTCTTGGTGAAGTCAAAGGGTAATTTTTTTGGTTATTCAACTGCAGGGGGACAGTGCTGTAAAATACCTATTTTGGAAAACATAGTGGTGACTCCTGCACTAATGGCAGATATGCCCACCCAAAAGCTCATGTCTGGCCCATACTCCAGGGCCGTCTAGAAGCTGAATTCAGCCTTGGGGATGGTGCTGTGTTTTGGCCTGTGGAGTTCCTATTCTTGCTTAGATTTCCTATTGGCATCGAGGTGAGGCCCTCAGCAGGTTTTTGAGGTAGAGTTACAGTTGCTTTGGGGCTGTCCTCGTGGCACCCCCAGCGTAGTGTCCTAATGATCTTGAGCGCTATCTTTGGATCGCACGCTGCCTTCTACCTTGATGCATTTTCTTTATGTTTGCCTGTTTGTTTTTGGTAGCAATGAATCTTAGGAAACCTGTCTTCATAATCCCCCACTGAACTGTAGTTCGGTTTCATACATACCTTTATCCTCTTTTCTGCCTAGATATTGGCGAATTGGTTTGCTCTTACATTATTCAAAAATAAATGCAGCGGGCTTCCCTGGTGGCGCAGTGGTTGAGAGTCCGCCTGCCGATGCAGGGGACACGGGTTTGTGCCCCGGTCTGGGAGGATCCCACATGCCGCGGAGCGGCTGGGCCCGTGAGCCATGGCCGCTGAGCCTGCACGTCCGGAGCCTGTGCTCCGCAACGGGAGAGGCCACAACAGTGAGAGGCCCGCGTACCGCAAATAAATAAATAGATAGATAGATAGATAAATGCAGCTCCCACTTACCATATAAATAAAAGAGGAAAGCTAGATCACGTGGGAGAGTGGAAGTGAAAAAGCTATTCCATTTAACAGATGTCAGAGTGACCTTGTCCACCTTCATAACACATTATTCAGCTTAGATTGCAGGGTTTTTTGGTGCCCTGTATAATAGACGAGTTTTGTCTCCCCCTTCTAACCTTCCTTTCTTTCCGTCACAATGTCGTGTTCAGTATATGTGTGTTTTGGGTGCCCTTGTGCCATTTAAGTGAGATGTATGGGTCTTCAGCTTCCTGAAGCATTCTGATTATCTTACTGAGGGACAGGTATGTGGGGTCAGATGGGCCAATAGTTTACATCTGGTTGAAGAAACAAACATTGGAATAAAGGCCATGTAATACAAGCATATATAGTGGTTTCATTAAAGTTTCTCATTTTTTTTTTAATCCTTGTGTCCCTCCCTCCCACCATTGGTCCCTCTTTTAGTTGCAGGTCGTGGTAAATGGCAGTTTTTGTTGAGCGGACACTGATGCAATATGCTGCCACCATAATTGACTATGAACTGATATTTGTGCATGACCTCTCACCCCAACCGAGGACACATCCTTGCAGGAGGAGAAGACACATATGCTCTGCACGTTTTGTTCTCTGAACACTCAAGAAATATGCTCTGTGGAAGAGGTTATATCATGATTGTGAGACAAATAACCCATACATTTGTTCTAGTCTTAATGGCCTCCCACTCTTAGAGTAGGTTTCTATCCCTTGTTCCCATCCCTTCTGTTGTATTTTGTAAAAATGATTTCAGCAGGTAAGGGTCAGAGTGCATGAAAATGCCTCCTGTAGCGAGTTAGCAAGTGCAAGCCCTGCTTGGCTGACTCCCTACTGTGGGAAGTTAAGTAACCCAGGTGTAGACTGACTCTGCTTCGGCAGGTGAGATGTGGGCCTCCTCATGTGGTGCTGAAACAAGCAGGCCTTTTCATGTGCATTCATCAGCTTTTCCCAGGACTGGACCGCTCAGGCGTTGGCTACTAAACATGCTTTCTAACTTTGTGTTCTCCTGCCCCCAGTTGAGCCTCTTGCATCCCTTCCCATATCAAGGACGCATTACAGTTTTTTGACTTTTCAAAAATGTTACGATGGCTCCCCAATGTTCAGGTTGTGTTGTGTTTTGATTTTGTTAATATAGATGATTTTTGACATTAACGTCAGCTGAGTGTTGTGTTTTCTGTAAGCTTCATGGTGTCTGTGTGTAATGCCAACTGGATGAACCTACCTTTTGACTGGGGCTTGGATAAACTTGGCTCTTCTGCATCTCTGCTCCTGTTTTTCAGGGTATCCACTAAAGAAAAAAAAAATCTGGTAATTTGGGTCCTGAAGCAGTTACTGGTTTCCTTTATTTCTGACTTTTGAAGGTGAAGGAAATAGCCTATTACAAGCACCTGTCATTGCTGTCCTTTTTACCCCTGTCCGGTTACCCTTCAGGCCGGGATGTTCCTGTGAATGTGAAACCGCTAAGAATTTGATCAACTTGGTACTAGATCTGATTCCATTTGGAGGGTGGTTCTGTGGTGACTGCTTCCCTTCGTACAACCATGTTTTCATTATTAGTGGGTTTTGTTTTTCCCTGTTCCTTTCTCCACTCCCTCCCTCGCCAGCATACAAAAAGTCGGAATGCGCGTCAGTGGAATATAAGGCCGTTGCTTATCTTTGGTTTATTATTGTTTTTGCCGTAGCCTCCTCTGTAATAAATACAGTCTCCTGCAGATATAACGTGTAAAACAGGCAGTAAAATGTGGCTCCCACTCCTCAGGTTGTAGCCGCGTTGCACCGATTTCTTCCTCTGCCTCCCTCCGCTGGTGCTTGGTGAGTCATAGTGTCTATTTGACTTCCTCTATTTCCTGTCATGTGTTCTTTCCTCTCAGGTGCGTGTGGGGTTATGACGTGTGTTGACGACACCATGAGAGGCTAGAGCCTAGCCCGGCATCCTGTCCACTCCAGCCACATTTCTAACAGCCCCAGAACGGGTCCGATTACCAGGATGGGGCTGTCCATCTCCTGAACATCTTCTGCCTTTCCATGATGCGGAATCCTGATGACTTGGAAGCGGATTGTGCTGCTGTTTATTCTGCTCTTCTCTCCTTTCTTGCCTTCTGGTTGGGCTCCCTTGAAGATCGTCTTCTTTGCTCGCGTTCCATACTGACTGCTTGGTAACCTCCTCTATCCATCAGTGGTTTTTGTTGGAGATACATACTATTACTAATACGAATGTGCTTAAGCGTGGCCTAGAATGGTCCAAAGACTAGCTCTGGGGGTGGGAATTAGGGGGAGTCAGATTTTCAGGTCCCTGCTTTCTCCATTAAATCATGAAGACCTGCAGAGTTGCCCAGTCAGAGTCTCACATGCAAATATAAAGGATGGAAGTGTTCCTTTAAAATAAATAAGCAGGATTTTAAGCATGTCCTCCTGACCTCTTCCTTCAGGTTCTGGTTTTTCAGTATCTTTTTGAACTTGAATAGCAGTGTCCTCTTTTCCTCGGGGTGTTGGAGCCAGCCCTTTCCATGAGTCTTGGGGGCCATTATAGAAGTTATCTTTTCTTAGCTCCCAATGGAGTTGGGCCTCAATGTAAGAGTTTTAAAATATGTTCGGCTGAAGAGATATAAACAGTGGTCTGTCCAGTAAGTCTGAGGAAGGGATAAAGCAGTACAGTCACCCAGGGGCTTTATAACTTAGGCCTCTGTTAAACTGCAGTTCCCGTGTGTGTCTTCTGGCCTTCTTGTTTAGAATGCCTCCTGCTTACGTGACCCTAAGGTTCCTCTCAGCTTCTAATCACCGGTGATTTGATGGTACCGACGCTCCCTTCCTGTCTGTTTTAATAGCTCTTCCCTCTTTTACTCTCCCTTAGCCTCTGAGTAACCGCCTAACCCTCTAATGTCCCTTTTGTGCTGACTACACAAGGTCAAGGCCTGGGGTTCTGCCTGGGAGTTTGGTTGCTTAGCACTAGAGCTCCCTTCACACTACATTTGCTCCCCTGGGGAAATCCCAGAAGAACCTTGTCCTGCAAGAGCCAGCGCACCAGCTGCTGACCTTGCTGCTGGAAGCCTTATGTGCTCCATAAGGTTGATGTCTGCTCACAGGGAAGCCAGGCTCAGTGCTAGTGCTGGGCTCTCAGGTGCTTTCTCGCATCTCTCCTGCATTTGGCAACTCTGGTTTTTGCCAGTTTAGGGGAAGCTGCTGCTCTCTTTGTTCTTCTCCCCACACCCCAAGGTTCTTGAACTCCAGCCACTCCAGTCGGACTGCAATGACCAGGGCTCTCACAGCACAGAAACGTGCACGGTAGCCCTGTGGCAAGGCAGCTGCGAGGGCAGAGTGGCAGCTACCCTGGGAGTCTCTCTCCCATGCTGCTCAGGCTCTTTCCTTTCTCCATCCCCTCCCCCTCTCCTCTCCTGTCCTCCCATCCCTCCCCACAGCTCCCTTTTCCCCTCTCCCTCTGCAAAAGAGTTGGAGTTCGTTAAGGAAACCTTGATTTGGGGGGAGTTTGCTTCAGCTGGTCGCCCTCCCTAATGGCTGAGTGCGTCGCTTTATGGCCTTTTGTCCATAGTTCTTTGAGCCCTAGGAGTCCTGTGTGGCCAGTTCTTGTTTTGTAAAGCTCTCCTATTCACACTCCCCAGAACTGCAGGGGTATCCCTCTCTCCTTCTAAAGAAATCCGAAAGCATTTATGCTTTCCATGGGAATAAGAGAGAAGTCTATCTTTCTTAGTCTGAACATGTTTCTGAATGAAATTGCATAGAAATGCTGGAATTTTAAAAAGATTGTATTTCAGCCTCTACCACAGTTAGTGGTTGTGTTTAAGCACCTCCTTTTACAAATTTAATCCAGTTTTCAACTGAGTTCTTCTGTTGTGGATTTTTTTTTTGCACCGTAGGATGTGAAATCTAGGACATAATCTCTCACCTCTTTTATTTAGTTTGGGACATCAGGAGAAATTGTTAGTGGACTTTGAAACTGGCAAGATGATTATTGGGTATCCTTTCAATGGAACGCTGGGTGCTGCCTAGTAAACCCTTTGGGGTTATCTGATTCTGTAGCCCCTTTGCTTTTTTTTTTTTTTTTTTACATCTTTATTGGAGTATAATTACTTTACAATGGTGTGTTAGTTTCTGCTTTATAACAAAGTGAATCAGTAGTTATACATATACATATGTTCCCATATCTCTTCCTTCTTGCGTCTCCCTCCCTCCCACCTTCCCTATCCCACCCCTCTAGGCGGTCACAAAGCACTGAGCTGATCTCCCTGTGCTATGCGGCCGCTTCCCACTAGCTATCTATTTTACGTTTTAACTGGCATGTTTTGCACCCCTGTGGAGAGGGAATTTAACTTGTGAAGACCTAATAAAGATGCAAATGATTCCTGTTTGTACAAATGTGGCCCTGTATAGACAGATACAATTAATTTCTGCTCTGTAAAAGAAATATTTTCAAACTTTACATTTTCACTCTATAGTTTTGCTGTACAGTTTTGCGTCTTTAGCAAACTGACTTCAGCATTTCTAGCTGCCTGTATATATATCCATCCTCCAGGCTCTGCTTCGAATCACTTGTAATATCTTTCTGGTTCCCTCATGAATTAGTGAGTTAAAATAAAATTTTTGACACATCTTTATTTTATATTTGTATAGAAGTCATGATTTTACCTGTTTGAAAATTATCCTTTAAGCGGATAGGGGAAGAAATTGCAAAAACAAGAGAGAAATACAAAACTACTTATAACATTGTTTTTATTGCCTCCTTTGTACCTGAAAGTATGAAGAGTCATTTGGTTGTAGAAGTTCTTTTAAAAAATACAGTTCTAAAGTGAATACGTCTCTTTCATCTGCAGAATGCCCAATTCCATCCTGTACCTTACTGGGTCTGCCGTTTTTTCACCAACAAGCTTTTTTTTTTAACAGCTTTATTGGAGTATAATTGCTTTACAATATTTTGTTAGTTTCTGCTGTATAACAAAGTTAATCAGCTATATGTATACATATATCCCCTCCCTCTTGAGCCTCCCTCCCACCCTCCCTATCCCACTCCTCTAGGTGGTCACAGTCCGACAAGCTTTTGTGTTGGAAAATTCAGGCGCCATAATAGGTTGAGGTAGAGGGATTGGACATTGAGCACAGGGCCCTATGTCTTGACGTTTGGTGGGTGTGTTCCAGCTCTGAATTTCAGCACCTCTGAAGAAATGTTTGATCAGGTGACTTGTCCAGAGGTTAGAGCACTATTAGAGACAGCATTTCTTAAAATTTGTTACTTCTTTCAGTAAAACATCTTATTTCCAAAATAATCTGTAGACTTGGTGTGTCACTGCCGTGAATTCTGTTTTCAGGAAGTTTTCTGCCACAAATTTGTCTAGTTCCCTTCTGATTCCTTGTTTAACTGACTTCATACAGGGGGACGCCTACAAATGAGCTCTGAGAAACAGGGTCCTAGCTTTTATTTAAGTGTCCTGAGCTATAATTTTTGTGTCTTTCTTCCTTTGTTCAAAGAAGGGAGAAAAGAAATTGAGGGAGTCCAGTAGCATTTTTTCCAAAGAAAAAAATGTCATCTCTTTCCAGAGAGAGTTGCCTCTAGCACAGATTCTGCTCTCGCTGGTTCATGCTCTTCAGTTCTCTTTTCTGTTCTCTGGGTGCATGTGGGGAGTGTTCTATGAGTCTATTTCATGGGTCCAAATTGGCTGTGAATGAGCCCATTGCAGACTTGGCTAAATGAATGCTTCAGGTATTTTGGAGGCAGTTGATAACATTCCCGATTCCCAGGTTCAGGTGTGTGATCAGGTTGTCTGATCTGTCCTGTGACTGCCGACTGATGTGATGAAACTTGAAATATTTCTGCCCAGCCACGGCTTCACTCTCCACTTCACCATCATAACACTGCTTAGCCCTAGATTGAACTCATTTTGTCCTGTGGCTATTGCTTATGTAAACATCTCAAAGTAAGTCATTTTTACTAACACAGACATTCTGCTTACTCAAGTTTTAAGGCATTATTTATCATGCTTCCAACATATTCCCTAAGGAATATGTTGTACAGAATTTTGTACGCTACTTGCAGTGTTGACGTCCAGATAAATATTCTCGAATCAGACCTCAGGGTGGCTTTGGAATTACCTAGTAATTTTGTGCCTCAGTTCCTCATGAAAGGGTGTTCTCGGGAAGAAATGATAGAATTCGTAAGACAAGATTAGATTCGGGAAGGTTTGAATTTGGAGGAAGACCTGTGTTCTCTTGTAGGACATTATTGCAACACGCCTGGCTACTTCACCCACCATAGAGAATATTTTCATATTCAGTCTAGTCCACTGTTTCCAGTTCTCAGTCCACTGACTCCAACTCCCTTATGGATGTGCTGTTTCTGAGTAGCTGTCTCAGCGCTCCTGACCATGCCCTCCTCCTCCTTCAGGCCCTTTCTCTTCTTCCTGGCAATTTTCCCTTTTGATCCTCACTGCCTTCTCATCATGCTTTACTTCAGCATTTACACAATCACTTATTACCATGATTTTGTACTTGTTGATATATTGATTGGTAACCAGTCTCAGTTGACATATGTGCAGTGGTTTTCCTGAATAGTTGATAAACTCCTGAGAAAATGGGATCTTTTTTGTATCTCTTCACAGAGCCTGATTTAGATTTGATCTGCCAGGAGATGACCTAAACAGTATGAAATTGTGTTTGAACGAATGTGACCCTAGATCTTAGATGTACCGTTAACTGTGCTGGTTAGTAACTAGAAGTGGGTAGACTAGTAGAAGGATACAACAGGAAAGATGCCTGTTTTCTAGCATATGGCAGCAGTACGGAGTACGTGATTAGTAGCATGAGCCCCAGTATCAGATCAGCCAAGTTCAAGTCCTGGCTCGATTGCTTATTAATTTGTCACCTTGAGGTTATTTAACATCTCTGTGCCATGGTTTTCTCATCTGTAACATGAAGGTAATAATGGCCCTTATTACCTCATTAGGTTGTGGTGTACTTGAATGAGTTAATACATCCGAAGTATTTAGAACAGTTGACATGGTTCATATGGTGGTGGTGGTGGTTATTAAATGGCTGAGCGTCCTGCCTAGCCTACAGAAAGTCCTCTAAAATGACCCATCATCCTCATCAGTAGTATTTGTATTGCAAACTTTTTATCCAAGTCCCGAACCATACTCCTTCTCTCCTGAGTTCTTTTACTGCCCCATTATCTCTCCTTGACATTTAACATATGCTATCTGGCTTGTGTTTTAGATGCATTTGTCATGTTGAGTCATGAATGAATGATCAAACAATTAGTATTTATCAAAAGCTTATTATATTCCAGGCACAGTGCTAGGCGTTGAGGATAGAACATTAAACTGTACAGGTGTAGTCCTTCTAGGTCATACACAATTCGGTCTCTAATTACAGCTATGATAGAAGTATAGAGACCTGTGAGAGTGTATCTTCACAGCCTACCCCTTCTCCCATGTGCTCAGAGACCATCTTTTAAGTGATTTTAAAATGAGGCCTAAAGGAGGAGTTAGTTGGAGGTCTTGTTCAATTGATAGGCTAGATCCTTAGAATCTCACATTTAGAACCTCAGTACAATATCCATATGCAAATACATCATATCAAAGTTGTAAAGTCACTGGTTGGAGGCAGGGTTAAATCTGTAGTTTTCCTTAGGAAGAATTAGAATTCCCAAATATATGCCAAAAGACGACAATTCTAACAACTTTAAAGTTATTTTTCTTTAAGGGTAGTTTCTTTACTGTTTAGCCTATCATTGCACATTTTTCATGTATGTGTGGAATTCTGGGTACTTTTTATTAAATCTGTTTCTGAGCCCAACCATGGCACCCTTTACATCGTGCTGCTGGCTTTACTAGGAACACATTTTTCTTATTCTTGCATCATGCTAATAATGTGTGATTTTTGTTTGTATTTCTACCTAATGTCGACACTCCTTTTGGGCTCTGAACCATAATTATCTAAGTTAAACTTTTATTCCTTAGGAAAAGAGCTACTTAGTTTGCTGTCTTCAGTGCCATAAAGCTCTGTGCTTTAGATGATGTTTTTGAAGGAATCACGGAGCACGTTTCACATGCAATTTTAGGTCGGGATGTTTTCCAAATCAGTGTCCAGACTTCATTACAGTGTCCATAATATTTATTTGTCTCAAAATATGTGGAACAATTTGAAGAACTAATTCACTCAAGAGAATGTTGACTCTTGGCTCAAAAAAAAAAAATAAACTGGAGAGAGTTATCTGACCTGAATAATTTGCAAGTTTATCTGGGCAAAACTGAATAAGCCCTGAATATTAATGTATTTTCTTCTTTTAAAAACAAAAACTTGGGGACTTCCCTGGTGGCGCAGTGGATAAGACTGCGCTCCCAATGCAGGGGATCCAGGTTCAGTCCCTGGTCAGGGAACTAGATCCCACATGCATGCCGCAACTAAGGAGCCCACCTGCCACAGCTAAGGCCCGGCACAACCAAATAAATAAATTAAATAAAAACAAAAACGTACACAGTTCTTAGCACAAGTTTTCTGTCAAAATTTTTGTCTTTAAATGCACTGAATATCAATAAGCCAAAGGAAGAAAATCATCTCTACCAGTACTACCAGAAATTTTTCAATAAGAATACATCTGTTCACCAAAATGTGGGGTTGTTTTCTTTTTTCATTTTCTCTCCTCCCCCCTCTCTTTTTTAAGTGATGAAAGGTTTTTTCAGAACAGAGACTTTCTTTTATTCTTAACGGTACAGTCAGTGTGTAAAACAGTGACACATAATAGGTGCTTAATTCCTTTTTCCACATGAATATTCCTCTTTTACACTTTTAATGTCTACCTAGTATTGTGTCTTATGTATTGTTGGATAGTTTATTTGGAACATTTTTTCCTTTCTCTCTCTCTCTCTCTCTCTCTCTCTCTCTCACACACACACACACACACACACACACACACACACACGCACACAAACATTGGTTCCTTAGCTAAATCATAGTCTGTAGTTATTTTCTTAGAACAATTTCATAAAGTAGAAACTTAGACCAAAGGATAGCATGACATGTTTTAGCATGATCATTATTTACCTATAAATCTTTATTGAGTAAAATGATTAGATTTTAGTTTTATGCATTTGTTATTCTTAAACACTGACCACCTTTTGTCTTAATTAATAATTTCTACCATACTGGATATCCTTTTTCTCTGTTTCAAAAAGTTGAACTTAACCTTGCAAATTTTATAATTATTTTCGTTAGCACTTTAAAAATGTAAATATTAACTCCTTCAAAATGCTTTTTACTTAATTTATTGGACCTAAATTGGTATGTCTTCAAGCAAAGCTGAATGTTCACAGTACTTTTAGGGGATGTTGAAATTATTTTAATCACGTAACCTTTATTTAACATTTATTTTCATTTTTTATTTCATGTCATAGATTGCTTGGTTTTTTGTTTTTTTCCTCCTCCATCCTTTTCTGAAGTTGTGTGTTCTTGTCTCAGTTGGGGCAGAGTTTAGCATGGCATCAATTTCCTTGCCTCTGAGTTCTTGATTTGCCCATGAAATGAAAACTTGTGCTTTGTTAGACCATCGTTTAAATTCTTTACTCTGCGCGTATTATTTTAATTATATCTTTCAAGCCATTTTGTGGTTCTGTAATAAATCCTCACCTCTTGCATATAGAGACCTTAGAAGTGATAAAAATCGGTCTAAAATTTTTAAAGAAAAAATTGTACTTCAGACCTGTATGTTACTTTTTTTTTTTTTTTTTTTGCGGTACGCGGGCCTCTCAACACTGTGGCCTCTCCCATTGCGGAGCACAGGCTCCGGACGCGCAGGCTTAGCGGCCATGGCTCACGGGCCCAGCCACTCCGTGGCATGTGGGATCTTCCCGGACCGGGGCACGAATCCGTGTCCCCTGCATCGGCAGGCGGACTCTCAACCACTGCGCCACCAGGGACGCCCCAAACCTGTATGTTACTTTTTAATCATAGCCTTGTAATTGATAATCCAGAGTTAACAGATGCTGGTTGAGTGCTTTGTTCCCTATTCTCACTGTCACATACAGGTATAAGCTATGTTTTTAGACCATTCTCACGTCCTTTTTCTCGTAACGTACGAGATGTTTATTGTGGTATTCCTATAATAATTTATTGTCCTTTTTTCTTAGAAAAGTAACAGCAGACTTGTTAAAAATTTAAATGGCCTTTTTTCACATCCCCATTGATTGTGTTTATCTTTACCAATTTAAAATAGGAATGCTATCTTTAACTATTTTCTTATCAATGTAATTGTCTGATATAAATTGGTTTTTCTACAATTCGGATAAATTACATGTTTTTTGAGAAATAATTAACCTGAAAATAATTGGAAGGTATGCCTTCCAGTGCGTTTAAGCTCCCTTTCAAACTTTTTTTTTGTTATAAATTGGTAATTTTAGACCACTGTCTCTTATGTCCATATTCTTGAGCAGTTATAATTAAGTTTCATAGTAAAATGTTTTCTTCATATAACTAAGCAGCCAGTGGTATCAGAAATATAGTTTATTGCTATGCTCGTAGATAATGAAAAGAATTTATGTGTTGATTCAATGTTCTCATGAATAGGATAGTCTTTCGCCCGAATAAAATCTACAAAATCTACAAAAGCAATTCCTATATTTACTTAACTGATCCAAGATAAGACATTTTCTCCATGAAAAAATAGTGGGTTTTTTTGTTTTTTTTGTTTTTTTAAGGAAAAGGTTGTAAGGAGGAAGGTTTTTATGGAAGAAGGCATGGATTCAGGAAATACAACCTAGGAAAGGATGTGAAGGGAATTTCCAGGGTCGGCCCAGGGCATCTGCTGTGTAGCAGGCCCCACGGGTTACCATTTATGCAGAGGTCAATAGGCAGATGGGAGCGCTCCAGGGAGGGCTGTAATTTAAAAAGTCATGATTTTAGAAACGCTGAATATCAGTTTAACCAAGAATTGTAATAGTAATCTGTTGGAGAGCTAGAGTCTGTAGAAATGGGACTAGGGACAGTTTGGGATGAAATAGTGGATGGGAAGAAGGTGGAGTTTATTTGTGAACACCACAAATCATGAGCCATAACTTTGAGACAGTTGAGTGGAATGGCAGACCTGAGGAGGGATGTGGCTTGGCCTGCCTTGGTCATCCACGCTAAAGAAAGAGGATTGAAGAAAGGAAGAGAGCGGACTGGTAAGAGTTGATACCCTCATCGTAAGTAGATACAGATTTACATCTGCTCTCTTTATCTGAGACACAGATATACCACCATCTGCACTTTCTATACTAAACTTATAAGTAGACTTTTTTTTTCTTGTCTTAGAGAATAAACGAAGGGCATTGTATTTCCTGTTGGTGATAAAATGCAGATGTTTCCCGCTCAGAGGCTGTAACTGCATTTCTAAAGGTTAAATTGATTAGTTCTCACAGCATAATTTCAGCTGGTTAAATTTGGGAAACTGAAAGTCATTTGATAAAAGAATAATCTCTGAGCCTGTACAGAATTTTCATTTGATTGGGAATTGGGTATTATTTTATTCACATTAATCCGGATCACAGAATGATTTTATTTCAAGGTAGAAAAGAAATGTCAATAGGCATATGTACTTAGTAGTACTCTCTTCATTATTTGATGAGAATATTTCCTCTGTATAGCCAACTGAGGGATGACATCATGCTTTCTCTTAGCCATTGCCTAAGAATTGATACTTTCTTATGGTGCTTTTGGGAAATGGCTAAGATTTTTTTTTTCTACGCTCTTCTAACCCCTTGCTTTCTCATCCAAACTATTTTCTGCTTAAATTTTTTTTTTTTTTTTTTTGCAGTACGCGGGCCTCTCACTGCTGTGGTCTTTCCCGTTGTGGAGCACAGGCTCCGGACGCGCAGGCTCAGTGGCCACGGCTCATGGGCCCAGCCGCTCCGCGGCATGAGGGATCCTCCCAGACCGGGGCACGAACCCGTGTCCCCTGCATTAGCAGGCGGACTCTCAACCACTGCGCCACCAGGGAAGCCCTTCTTGTTTATTTTTAAATTTAGGTGTAACTTATGGAGTTTTGATAAACAGGTATACACAAAGCCATCACCAAAGTCAAGAAAAGAGGCTTTCATCATCCCCCACAATGCTTCCGTCCCCTCTGGAGTCAACCCCCAACCCTTCCCCTGATCTATGGCAACCACTGATCTGCTTTCTGTCCTTACAGTTTAACTTTTGTAAGACTGTCGTAGAAATGGAGTCATGTATTTGAGATCCATCCGCGTTGTTGCCTACTTCCTCTTTATTGTAGAGTAGTATTCTGTCATGTGAGTGGACTACAGTTTGTTTATCCAGAGCCCTGTTGAGGGAGATTTCAGGTACGTCCAGCTTGGAGTGATGGCAGGTGAAGGCCAGGCCGTATTCTGGGGCCACTCTAATCTCTGTGGCAGGATTTGACTTGCTCTTAGCTGGACCGCCACGATTGTTGGGATGCTGCTTTGCATGTTTTCATTCTAAACACATGATTGCGCTTCTCTTCTTAACATTTGCCAAGTCCTGCTTTCTTTTCTCAGTGTTGTACCTCATGGAACAGAGCTAGATGGTGGGCAAGACCAACCAAATAAAAATACTCATAGACACCTGTCTTTTGCAGGGCTCTAGAGGTCAGGCGCATCCTCAACGTTTCAAGTCTGATGGCGGAGGAATTTTCCCCTCCATGTTGGGGACACAGAGGACATGGTCAACAGCTTTCTTCTTACAGTGTGGGAAGCACACCACACTGGCTCCCTCTGCCCTTTGGTCTCTGCTTTTTAAGGCTGCCCTCCCTTAATAATTGGTAAAGAAGTAGAAGCAGGGAAGAAAACTGAAGGTCATGTTCTCTGAGTGTTCTCCCGATTAGAATGCAGCCTCCCAAGTTTAGGGCTTTCTTCCAACCTAGGACTCCTGCAAATGTCCTCTTGCTTCATGCTCCCAGGAATGGAGCCCGGAGCCTGAAACATGATTTCTCCTACTTTCTGACGTGTTGGAGCCTGAGTGAGGTGCTGTGCCAGCTAACTAAACACTGTGAGAAACTGTAAACCATAGACGACACTTGATGAAAGATTATTGATGGCCCAGCTTCAGCACCTGTTTTTTCTCATGGTTTGTTTCTTTATAATTTTTTTTTCCCAGAGTGGTTTTCTCTAGGGTTCTCTCCTATGTTCACTTCATTCCTGTTAAACTTGCGCCTCACTGATGTTTACACCCTCTACCAGCCCCGTTTACAGACACTTCACCACGAAACATTGATAACCAGCCAGGGAAGGGGAGCTTCAGATGTTTAAGTGCTTTGTGGTAATGTTGGAGCTGGGCCTATTCCCAAGTATCTCCTCTCAGGGCCCCATTTATGTCAAGAGATTATCTTGCTATGCAGCTCATTCCTCAAAGAGAATCATAAGCTCATTGTGTGAATTGGAATATCACATGGGGCCAATAGAGCCCTGTGGTCGGGAAGGAGGAAGAGTGTGTGGTGATGGATGACTTTTTTGCCTTTCTGGTCAGGGATGTAGTTATGATTTGTTTTCCACATAGTTGCAGAGGTAATTCACCTGGTCTGGAGAGCCCTGACAAGATAGATACCTATGATGATGAATTACCACAATACAGCTTAAAATAACAGAGTGTGTTTGCTTCAGTATCCTTAGCCGTAAGTTCTGATTTCCATGTTCTCTTTTTCTCTCTGCATCTGTCCTCTTGTACACATAGACTTTGCTGCTTCAATATTAAGATTGATTGGACCCAAACAGCATTGTGCTCTGGAGTCCTTGAGCCTCAGGTCAGTCCTATAGATACAGGATTGTTGGCTCTTTTAGGGGAGAAACGCTCCTGGTTTGCTGGAGTGGGCAGTTCAGGCCGCAGCTATACCTGCAGGAAGCTTCATCACGTTTGATGGGCCTCTTTCGAGTTCAGTTTCTCAAGTGCTTGTGGAGTTGAATACCCCCATGGTACCATTGTAAGCTCTGCATGTATTTGGTTTTAGTTCTTTTTCCTATGATGTTAATCAAAGAGTGATTGTGATGATGGGAACTAATTAGTGAGCTTCGTCATTAACAGTTCCCATTTGAGACTTGCACGTGGTAATCCTGAGTGGTTAATTGTTAACTAATAAGTTTACTGATTCCCATTTGCCTGTGCTGTTCTGTGTGCCATGAGGTTTGCCTCTCACCAGTCCTAACCACGTTAATGCCTACTGTATGGCTATTTTCAATGGAAAAATCATAGAATTCACTTTGCTAACGTCTAGTGTAAACGGACAGCCAAAATCCCGGTTCTAGAATTCAGAGAACTTTGATTTATGTAAGTTCTGCTCTTCAAGGATGCAGGGGACCTAGCTGTGTAAGTAGTGTTCTTGTGGACCTCTGTCCTGTGCCTGCCATATAAGGATTCTGCTTTCCTTGTTCTCTTTCCCACCCCACTCCCATTCACAACTTTCCCACTCTCCCAAACTTGGTAATTCATTGTATTCAGTTATTTCAAACATGTGTGTTTGCTTACACGGGAGGGTACTTTGTAGAGGTAAGTTGCAGTCTCACTGCTATAGGGATTTTTTTTTATAGGCATTGACACATGCACCCACATTTACAAGAAATTTAGCCTGACCATCCAGAAGTGAGGGCAGAGTAGGAGTGTATGATTAAGGTGTCTTTATAACCTTTTCCACTCCCTAAGGATCATCCTTCTTTTCTTCAGCGTCCTTCAAAGCCCTGCTCCTGTAAGTTTGAAGTATAGATATTCACATTCTTTGAAATGAAGTCACCCCAGGCATGTTTGTTACATCATTACTTTCTCAATTTCAAGGTGCATTGAGGAGGCGGAAACATTCCTTAAAGAGATGCCATCCACAATAGCAGGTTAAATGTAGCTAATACAACCTTAAATTAGCTTTTCTAGGAGCACAGGTAATGTGAAAAGTGCCAGTGCAACAAAGAGCGCTTATCTGCTCAGCACTGCAGTTACTTCTTGATTATTTACACCAGTGGAGGGGAATGTTAGTATAGAAAACAAAACTATAGCTCATTTATCTACATGGATTCTCAAAGCCTTGAGACTGTGTAGCTCAACTATGACAACTATGGCCAATAGATTCCCAGACCTCATGTAAACCAGCCACAGCATAGAAAACCTGAGGATGAGGGACTTTGCAACTAGACTTCTAAGCAGAAATATTTGATATTTAATAGTCTTACCTTGAAGTGAGCATCCTAAGTCTCGATGTTGTTATCTCTTTAAATTTGAGGCCTTTAATCTTTATTTTTAAAAATATGTTTGGAGTTATAAGGAAATCTGTCACTTCACTAAGTCTTAGAAGGTCCTGCTTTGCATTATTGGAAGAAAATTTTAAATGTCGTGTTAATGACATGCTTTGAACTTGATCACTTGGCTGCCCTTGAGATCCACCTGGCATCTTCAACCCCTCAGTAGGGCCTAAACTGGACTCTCTTATACTGGTTCTCATAGTCATGCTTTCTCTTCTTTACCTATAGCTGTAACCTTAGAAATGAGTATTGGAATCTAGCACGTTGCTATACTTTCACAGGCTCCTTGGAAGGCAAGTCATTTAGCCATAGCATTTAGTCCATTTTCTAAAAATCAAAATTCCTTAAAAAAAAAAAATTCCATAGCTAAATTAGCAGAGAATGACTTACAGCTACATCACCTGAGGGAACTTGTCAATATGCCTTGCCAGTCTTTTCTTTTGAGCCACTGAAACAAATATTAAAGGTTTCAAGAATTTTTGGATTGAAAAGGAATTTGCCAAGCAAAGGGACAGCTTGAGATGACAAGGAAAGACAGACACCATTGCCTGCCTGTGACTGAGATTTGAAAGAGTTGATATCTTTTCGTGATTACATTCAATTTAATTGGCTTTATAAGAATTTTTTATTTCTAAAACTCTACCACCTTGGACAAGATTTCCATCTTTTCCTTTAACAGGTGGTCCACGGGCATATCACCTGCTCCAGGCCTTTGGAGCATTTGCCTCAAGAGGATGGGGAGCTCCATGTCTTATCTTACAGTTTTGCCTCTGGAAAGAGACATGGCCAATTGTGGTGGGCTTTTAAAATTTGCTTTCATGCCTTCGATTGTCACAGTTGGCTTTCACTTCTAATCTTTGTCATAATCGATGGCATGTCACATTCTCTTTGCTGTCCTCCTGTGTATTTCTGGAATAGGACTAAGTTGTAGGTTGAGGCTTAGGAGGAGTGAGGAACATCCATTGGTTTATTTTTATCTATCTGTCTGTCTCTCTGTCTATGTGTCTTACATAGCTAATAGTAGGGCCCCTTCGTTTCTCCTTGATTCTCTGAGTAAGTATGTCTCTTGATAAACTAAGTAATCATTTAGCAAAATAGGAGAATCTGCTGCATTAACGGTGTACCTGTGCATGTGCTGTTTTATTCCTGTAAGCATCTTTTTCTCAGGTAATTACGTCCAGGAGACAGTGATGAGCAAATGTCTATTTCTGAAAAATATAGATTACTGCAGTCTTGAGGGAAGGCCTTCTCTTTAGAGACCTTAAGTTGCCTAATGATTTGTGATAATCAATTTGATAATTGTTGACTTATTGGCTCAGCTCAGGAATAATGTCCCAGATTTATTCTAGTGTGGCAAGAGGATTTTAATCAGGTAGTAGTGCCTTCTTTCCCATGGAGCATTTGTCTTGCTTGGCTGTTCTGGACTTCAGCCAACTGCTAGAAAGCATTTTCCCACTGTGTGTGGATAGTAGAATGCGTATTTGTTTAAGTGTTCATTGGGGGAGTTTCCAACCCACTAAAGCTCATTGTTACCTTACCTTTTACCAGTGTGCCCTTAGAAACACTGAGAATGGATGACTGCCTCTCCTTTTCTCTGGGAATCTGTTTGAAGGGAAGGATGAATCTCATTACTATAAATATTGTTTTCATCCCAGCCTACCTCACTGCTTCTGAATTAGAGGAGCCCCTTTGGCTGCTGTGAAGATGCTCAAATACTTGATGGCTTGTTAAATTTTCATTATCTGATGTGCGTGAATTCAGGTGCAATGGCTCTGCCGCTCAGAGTTAGGAAGGAAGAGCTTGGTGAGTGCGGACGGCTTATGTCATCCGAGTCAGGAAAGTGTGCAGAGCTTGCTGTCCTCAGAGGGAGTTTGCCAGTGGGCTGGCTGCGCTGAAAACCTCCTCAATTCATCCAGTGACTAGTCCCCCAGCACGTGCTGCGTGATACTTCGATGCTTGCTTACTCTGTCATCTGTTTAATTAGCTTGAGAGACTGAAAGGACTTGATGTCTCTTAGCTCCTCCAAAGCTGAGAGCTCTGAGGTCCAGAAGGTCCACGATTTGGCACTCTTGAGGGTGGAATGCATGCAGTTTGCGTTGATGTGTGAAAAAAGTTAAAAAAGCCCTGTGCAGTTTCATGTGTTTTTATTGTTTCTGTAATTATTTGCGCTGACATGATGCAGTATTTACTGGTCCCTGTGGTTCACATCCTGCTGTTGCAGATTTCCCAGGCTGGGAACAGGAGCAGTGTGCCCCAGGTCCTGGCTCATCCCTCAAAAGCGTGGGGAGCAGGGCTTGCGGTATTGGTGCCCAAAGAAGGCTGTGCTCTCCTCCTTGTTAGGAAAACATAGCCTATTAAAGTTTGAAGATGAACTGTTTTGGGTTTCCTCGGAAAGGGCTTTAGGGGCTGTATCAGGAGCCGGGTGTCACAGGTTTTTTTTTGTTCGTTTGTTTGGGGGTTTTTAAATGAAAATTAAAGGTTAGATTAATCTCCAAAGAAGGTGAGTATTGGTCTTCTCTCGTCGATTTTATGTAGAAGGAAGAAGAGCTCTTTTTCCTATTCCAGAGGAGTGAAATTCTCATTTCAGGCCACAGTCCTAACCTTTTTTTTTTTTTTTTTTTTTTTTTTGCGGTATGCGAGGCTCTCACTGTTGTGGCCTCTCCCATTGCAGAGCATAGGCTCCGGACGCGCAGGCTCAGCGGCCATGGCTCACAGGTCCAGCCGCTCCGCGGCATGTGGGATCTTCCTGGACCGGGGCATGAACCCGTGTCGCCTGCATCGGCAGGCGGACTCTCAACCACTGCGCCACGAGGGAAGCCCCGTCCTAACTTTTATATCCACTTTAGTAATTGAACAGAGGGGAGAAGAGAGTGAGAATGTTCTGGAAGCTTTTGATTAACTGTATTTCTCCTATGAAAGTCACATCGGTATCTTGTTTTTGTCCTGGTTTCAGAAATGTCTGATATTCTAGGGTTTTTCACCCAGCTTCCTGTGGTCTGCCAGACTTTTTGCCCTAGACCAGAGAGAAACATACATTTACCTAGATTCCATTACTTTTCTAACGATTCTTCTTTTCTCCCCCAGGACACCCAAAAAGCAAAGCAGTTTCTGCCCTTCCTTCAGCGGGCAGGTCGTTCTGAAGCCGTGGTGGAGTATGTGTTCAGTGGGTCTCGTCTCAAGCTGTATTTGCCAAAGGAAACTTGCCTTATCACCTTCTTGCTTGCAGGTAAGTCTTCTGTGTTATGTGTTGTTCTGAAAATTCTTCTTGGAGCTCGGAAGTCATCCCTGGAGGTCACATGCCCTCCTTTCTACAGGACTTGGAGCCCATGTAGGTCCTTCAGCCTCTAATTGAGATGTGAACACAGAGTTCCTAGGTTTGATCCCGCTGTTACTGCAGACCCAGCACTGGTCCTGTCCTGCTTCTCATTCCCGCCAACCACAGGACGTAGGAGTGCAGGACAGCTAACAAGACAGCCCGTATCCTCACACAGCCTGAGTGAAGGGAATTCCAGACATAGGAAAACATTAATGATGGAGTGCTCACCGTTGGTGTTGCCCATTTGGGATGGACCGCCCTGCTGTGTTAGTCACGGGCAAGGCCACAGAGGCGCCGAGACACTCTGCCCTTGTAGATCCACAGGCAGTGCCACTTGTGCTCTTTTATTGTTTTCAAGTGTCCTTAGGATCCAAATCCTTTATGAAACCCCAGCTGTGACATTACCTTCACAAGCCCCTGCGTCCCTGGTATTTCCCTCTTGCACTAAGGGTGCCATGCCAGGGCAAGCCTTCCTCCTTTACTTTGCTGACTGACTGTCCATCTTTCTTATCCTGTCTTATCTAGTAACATTTCACAAGCCAGCAAGTCTGTGTGTGAACTGTGCTCTTTGAGAAATTTACATGTGTGCATTCAAGGAGCAGACCGTTTCATTTCTTCCCTGCCGGCAGACAAGAAAGTTATTTATTTCCATCAGTACTTCGCAGTTGTGGTCTTTGAGGGAGAGGGTCACCCCACCCCGATATACATTCCCAAAGGTTGTATTCCATTGTGTTTACCCACTGCACGCCACCTCCTCTGAGGCCAGCCTGTTGCCTCAGCACTACTTCTGTTGAATCCTGGGGTAGAATTTGCCATGGGGGAAGAGAACTGGGGGCCATGTTTGCCATCCCCTGCCAGATCGCCTCAGCCTTGCTCTCCTCGAAGGCACTGACGGTTTCTTCCCCATAAGGGTCTCCCTCAGGCCCCAACTAAATGGATTGTTAAGTGCGATTAGTCACTCACCTAGCAGAAAGCCGTGAAGCTCACTGTTGCTGCCTGGCCCTCACTGCTCCGCGAGGCTCCTGAGCTCTCTTAAGAGGTTACTGATCACTGCCCAGCTCTGCAGGCTTTCTGCAGCTCAGGGGCAGCTCTAGAGAAGAAAGGCCGCAAGAAGTCCATACCTCGCCGAAGGGCTGTGCTCTCGTGTCTGCGAATATGAGTTGTAAGTAAACTGAGGGGCAGCGTGGCAGTGTGTGTGAGTCCTTTCATGGAGCCATTTGTGCCCTTTCTCTTAAGATTTCTGTAGCGGAGGAGTTTCTTAGCAGTGAATTCTTGTTACAGGGTTTGAGGTATATATTCAACTCATTCTTTGCTCTCTGCCCGCAAAACAAAAGCATCCTTCTGGCAGAGCTTTATCCCAGAGGTGTGAAAGAGAAACAGTATTATTCTTTCCTGGAAAGCTGGCTGCAGATCTATAGGGGAAAGAAAACATTGAAGTTCTGGCTTCCAAACTTAAAACCACCTGAATGGAGCCGGCTCAGAGCTTTAAACCTGTCTTGCCTGGAGTTTTCCTGCAGTACCCTTCTGGTGGTACCTTGCTGAAACACAAGCAGCCTGATCACTCAACTCGGCATCAGCTGGTTCCTCTGTGTACTTGGCATTAATCTAAGCTTAGCAATTCAAAAGGCATTGCTTGAGTTAACTTACACTGTGAAAGATAGATTACAGAAGCAAATTCCTGGTAGAAACATAAGCTTTTCCATTTTTCTCCTGCCGTACTCTATGCAGTTGTATTATGCATCTTCTGATTTCTTTAGAAACCTGGCAGGGATACAGGATATTGAAAAGCTGGAAAAGAAAGCCGGCCTCGGTTTGAATCATGGCTCTGCTCTGTACAAGCAGGGGACTTTAGGGAGGTTTGTTTTTTTTGGGTTTTGTTTTGTTTTTTTGACTCTCTTCAAACGTTAGTTTACACATCAGTTAACTGGAGAAAGTTTCTTGCCGCTCAGGATGTATAAAGGTTTAGAGCAAGCCTGCCATAAGTAGATCGTCAATAAGTGTTTCCTTCCTGTTCTTCTCACAAAGACTTAGTGAATTCATAACTAGAGCTTTCCTTAACTCTGTATAGAATGGCACAGTT
Organism: Phocoena phocoena; assembly: GCF_963924675.1. Classification (NCBI taxonomy): domain Eukaryota; kingdom Metazoa; phylum Chordata; class Mammalia; order Artiodactyla; family Phocoenidae; genus Phocoena; species Phocoena phocoena. The sequence goes on from NC_089227.1 coordinate 82,193,029, forward strand.
GTGCAGTATGTGTGCACGTACCTGTGGCTCTACCACGGAGACTTTGACCTCCCCATTAATTCAAGTAAATCAAGAGAAGGAGCTAGGAGCTGTCCTAGCCTCCTCCTGACTAAGCAAAATGCTCACTAAAAGAAAAGCTACTGGCTTTCCTCTTTGAGTCTGGAGCAAGGAACTCTGCATCCTGGTAAGACACAGTCCTAGGTCTTAAGCGCCAGAGGGAAGACAGATACATGAACAAGCTGTAGTGTTGGGTGTTAGGTGAGAAAATAGAAGTATTTACAACGCACAGAAGTAGCACAGAGAAGAGAACGGTTGGTTAGGTGGAGATCAGGGATTGTGTATCTGAGCTGTGTTTTAAAGGACAAATAGGAGTTTGCAATGTTGTAAGGACAGGACGGGAGGGGAGGAAGAGAGGAATATTCTAGATAGAGGTACCAGCAGGTATACAAAGATGTAGAGGTATGATGCATTCTGATGTGTCCAGGAAACCATGAATCCTTTGGTATTGGTGGGGTATAAAGAGTCAAGAGTGGGCTAAGGCTGGAAACACAGATGGAAGCTAGTCTTCTGTGGAATATACTGTGGACCCTCAGAGGTGCTCAAGGTATCAGGGGTGTGTCATGCTCACACTTGTGTTAAGAAAGTTTATTTTGGTAGATACATTGGTATACGTGAGGCTGGAGGCTGGGAGAGTGGTTAAGAAGCAAGAGGGATAGAGGCCCGAAAGCTGGTGATGGAGGAGAGGAGAGATTGGAAGAGTATTTAAGAGGAAGACTTCCTAATTCAAGGAATGACTGAGGTTTTTTGGTCAAGGATGGGGGATGACATTGAGTATGGGAGAGAAAGTAAACAGGTCCAAGGCTTGAGTTATTGGGCAGATTTTGATGTCCACCAGCAAGGGCGACACTAAGAGTAGTAGGTTCTTGGAACAGATCGTTGGTGGTCAGAGATTTAGATGGAGAATCCTCAGAGAGCAGTCTTCTGGAAGCCAAGGGAGGGGAGAATTCCAAGGAGTCAGCAGTGTCGGGTTTTACTTTAAAAGATCAAGTAGTTAGGAACTAGGGAGTGATTTTATACTGTTGATTAATTGGTAAGTCACAGATGATCTTTGTCAGTACGATTGGGGAGTAAATGTGGGCAATAAGGAACAGAATTTAAAATAGACTGCTCTTCACAGCAGTCTAATAGAATGGAAAAAGGAGTACAGAAAAGTGAATGCTAAAGGGTCAAGGGAACATTCTGAAGATGTCAGCATCTTGAGTACTTTTATAACGAATTCTTAGGATTGGTGCAGAACGTGGCATGGATACTTGGAAGAGCTATTCAGTATACCTATTGTCTTCATAGTGCCAGTTATAGACTGTAAAACTCAACAAAGTCTCCTTGGCTAATGAGGATATAAAAGAGATGAAGTGAGAAGGTATCAGGAACTTGAGAGGCACTAGTCTGAACAGGAACTCAGAAAGGATACAAGTAAATGTTTGCTAGGGCAGTGACCCTGCGGAGACAGAATGAATGCGATGGAGAACATGGCTGGAGGATCCTAGAGAGAAGGGTCCCTCGGTCATCCGGGACCAATCACAAAGCTGAACGTCAGCGTAGACAGACACGATGCTTACACCGTGTAGCTGCTCACCTGGAAGGTGGTCCTCATGGCACGGCTTGGCAGCTCTCTGTGGAATGTGCCCTGCACCCTGTAAAATTGACGTCTGCTGGAAATGACGTTAGGGTTGTGATTCTCAAGGGGAAAGTCAAGAAAATTGTTCAGCAATCCCATATGTGCTGGGATCATCACTCCCGGCCTTTTGGAGAGCCCTCTGGATTTCAAGGTGGGGTGGACACTTTCCGTTTTTACGTGGCCTTATTTGGGCAGACGGCCCCGCAGCTTGATAGGGAGTGGCATTTGGCCCGAGCCAGCTGGCCTCTCCGTCATGGTTCCTGCACCCCTGCATGTGGAATGATTGCTTGGTCAGATGGGATAGCAGGTGGGGCTGGGCAAAGTCAGCTGTAGCTAACAGGCCAGCGCCTCCTGAGAGCTCTTGCCCTTCAGTCCTCTGAGCACCTGGCTTAGGTTCAGCCGGTGAGCAGGTGACCTTACCGCCTCAGAACTGAGACGGTTCAAGGTCCCCCCGCCTGCTGCTGTGGCCTCCTCCTATGTGCACTTATTTCAGTCTCAGAGGCAGTCACAGGAAGTTCTTGTCCTGAGTTAACAGAAAGGTCAGCATTCCTCAGGCCCCCAACACTTGTTTAAAACGGCCCTTTTTCCTCATCTAGCATTTAGTGAGCTCTTAGAACAAAAGCAGTTTACCTTCAGTCTTTATTTTTAGTTCATTTTCACCTGTCCTGTGTGTCACCTTTTACTTAGTATCTCATCTAAAGGGATACGGAGGCACATATTTGCAGATTGCTTGGCCCATGATCCACGTTTTTATTTCACAGCACCGGTGGGCCTGGAGCGTGTGCCTTATTGCTGTGACCTTTATATTATGTTGCCCTATTTTGCATTACTTTCTTAGCTCTGGGCTACTTGGGTCATGCTGAGGGCACAGTTCAGGAAGTTGTCCTGTTGGCTAAGCATAGCAGGTATCAAATTAGTGCCTGTAAACCAAATGCCTGAATGAGAAGAGGGTAATAATTTGAGGTTTCAGTGTAAAGTAATCTAAGGAGTCTTGTGTCAGATATTTGGAGTCTTCTAACTCACTGAGCCTGCCCCATTTACATTTCTGTGTTTGTTCTTAACGGTGGGACAGCAATAAGTGCGAGGAATTGTGGACCGAGGCAGGTTTGGCATGGAGGGGAGTGGATGTCTGTCACCTGGGGTGGAACTCACTGTACAAACCACCAAGAATGCAGCAGCCACCTGGCAGGGGGTTTCCATGTGGATCACAGCAGGTGACTTATAATTAACCAGTTACCTAGTCATATGAAACAAGACCAGAAAATGAGACTTTTCTTTGCCTGCCCTTTGGCATTTTTCAATTTTTTTTTCTCTTTGATTACAAGTCCCCTCTTGAAGCTGCCTTATGACAAGGGAAGCAATAAGGAGAGGTCCTAGATGTCTGGGGTTTGATAAATGGTGGCGGGTTTGTGCATGATGAGCTAAAGGGTTGGCTGTGTGTCCTTCTACCCCGAATGCCTTTGAACAGAGTACCTCATTTCCTTCTGTCTCTGTAATGTCTCTTCTCCAGCCAATCCTAATAGGAATATCAACTGCCTGTTTCAGTAGACCAAGAACTTTAATGAGAGGAGAGGGAAGGTGAACAGGAATATCGTCCTCATCTCCTGGCCCCAGGAATGGTGGATCCCCATTGATTACCAGTGCCTAACCAAATTAACACAACACCAATGTATGTTTAAGTGAGAAATCCCATTCTGCTATCACAGAGGTGCTAATGAATCACGCTGTTGTTGTAGTTGTGTTTGCTGGGCTTCTATCCTTAATTAAGCAGTTACAGGGTCTGCTGATACTTATGAATTCTTTTCAGTTACTTTAATTGAATTGCAACTTAATGGATATTTGTAAAGTGGAGTATTCTTCCTCTTGGGACTTGCCCATTTGGTTCTGTCTCTGCCTCCTACTTGCTTCCAGTTGGGTCCCATTACTGGAAATGGGCAGCTTGACATGAAACTTTTCTAGGGCTGCTCTAGTTGTTCACTTTTAAAGGTATCATTGTGAATTATACGAATCACATTCGTGTCAGAAGGTCCTCTAGGGTCACTTGTCAGGAAATATTAGCGCAATAAGCAGGTTTGGGGAGACTTTTTTAATGAGGCCAAGATTTTTATAAACCCGCTAAAAGAAACACAGTCTCTGATAGCTTGTGGATGATGCTTAAATTAACCAGATAATTTCTGCTTTCTTGAATGTCTTTTAGTCTAATAGTTGAGACAGCCACATGAAAAACTTTAACAGGGAAAAATAAAATGGAACTATGAAAAGTATAGGCAACATACCATGAGAATGCAGAGGAAAGAACAGGCAATTGAGGAATGGAAAAGACTTCCCAAGGGAGGTGGTATTTGAGCATCCAGGAAGATCTGGAACATTTTCTTTTGGCAAAAGCTGGGTGCGATTCATTTAGGCCAAACAGCTTTGCCTGTATCATTAGCTCTCAGGAAGAGTCGCGTAAAGAAATGGATGGACTCATCAATCATTTTTCCCTCTGCTTTTGTCTCGTCGTGTAAATCTCTTTCTTGGGTCTCCCGCCATGGAACATTCAGCACTCTGCCCTTAACTCCCCGTCTCTGCAGGCAGACCATCACCAATGGTCACGTGGATGGAAGTGCAAGCCTACTATTACAGCCTGATTATCTTCCATCTTTAGATTGTGAATCATCCCCAGAATGAGCCTCGTCATGTTTGTGGGTCACTCAATCGCATGGCTATTTAGTAATTTTTTATATCCACTGGGCACTTTGCTAGGAATATTGAAATGCGTAAGATATGGTGCTAGCCTTCAAGCAAAGTACTTGTATCTACTGAAGTACAGGATATATAGACATGAAGAAAAAATATTTTTGTAAGAAGTGTAAGGGGAGGAGAAACAATTCCTAGCCTTTTATAAAATTATTCTTCTGTGATACTGTCAAAAAGGCTAAGGCAATCCTGATTCATAACCCGGAAGTACAGTATCCAGAGAGGGATAGAGCCAAGTGCTGGCTCAGCCGCGTCAGTTCAGGCCTGGAGTGTGATGTTCCATCTGAGGACCACGCTTTTAGGGAGGACATCAGCAAGCTGTAGAAGGATCAGAAGACAGTGGCCTGGGTGGTAAGAGACCTAGGAAGGCCGGTACCCAAGGACCAGTAGAGGCATCAAAGGAGACGTACAGGACACAGTCGAGTGTCTCAGGGTAAAAGAGGCAAGGATTCAGTTTTTTTCAGTAGTCATTTTAATTTTTTTTTTTGATTGAGACAGAGTAATAAAGACATCAGTAAAAATAAGATTTGTTCAGCATGGTTTAATGGCAGCCACAGACCTTGGAGCTAGAACACTTAAAGATGCATTCTTGCTCTCCCGCTTCCTAGTTAATTATTTCCATTAGACTGGCCTGCTTATCTTGGTGTGATGCTGGGACCTAGAGGTGAGGGAAGCAGCAAGGCCCATATGGCAGTTCCCAGCCAGTCAGTCCAGAGGCTCCAGCAACTGAGGGGGAGAGAGTCCTAGTGGTGGCCCTACCTTATGCGGAGTCAGTCTGAGGGGTGGCACAGCCTCCCAATTGGGATGTTCTGCCCTCACCATCTCATTTGGGTTTCCCGTGCCAAGGAAAGAAAGATGCTGATTTATCCTCAGTTTCTGGATAGGCCCATTGATTGCCTCTGGGTGGATAGGTCAAAGGTAAGTGAAAAGAACCCTTGCCTCCTAAGTCCTCTGACTTCTGCCTTTTACTCTTGCTGCTCTGGAGTTTTGATATCAATGAGATAGGGGGAAAATATCCTGCAGAGGTATCAGGCCTGTTCTCTGCAGCGCTTATGAGAGCCAGTAGAGTGGTACAAGAGGGTCAGACCTGTGAGTTTTTCCCCAAGGGTTCCTTTTACCATTCCTTCTCCTCCCCTCCTACTCTAAGGTTCTTTCTGAGTCTGTTAAAGATTATTTAGGCTGCCTTCCACCTGGTGGGCATGGGGGGAAGGAATGGAAAGCTTACAGAGCTCTGATGGCTGTTCTTTGCTGGAGTCTTTCCAATACCAGCACCTGTCTCTGGTTGTGCCCTGATGCGGTTCTAATCCGATTCTTGTGGCGTCCCCAGAAAAATAAATTTCAATGTGAATATTTCAATGCCATCTTGTCAGCCTCTTGGCATTTTCCACCAGCCATTTAGTAGTAATGGTGGCAAGCAGTAGCATCCACGATTGGGCTACTCACCACTTCCCCACCCTGAGGGGGTGTCTATTTGGCCAGCCTAAGAGTAGGAAATTGCGTGTCCTGGATGCAGGAGAGGGAGTGTAAATGGTGTGGTAATTTGAAATGAAAGGGAAATGCTTAGAAATCTGGTAATGGGCAGCTCTGGGGTGAACAGTGTGCACTTTGCCCATAAGACTTAATCTTGGTTGCTATGGGAACCACCTTTCACATTCCCCTTTCAAACAGATATGACTGGATTTTATTTTTTATATTTTTTAATAGATTTATTTATTTATTTTTGGCTGCGATGGGTCTTCGTTGCTGCGCGTGGACTTTCTCTAGTTGCTGTGAGCGGGGGCTGCTCTTCGTTGCGGTGGCTCCTCTTTTTGCAGAGCATGGGCTCTAGGCGCACAGGCTTCAGTAGTTGTGGCTCGCAGGCTCAGTAGTTGTGGCTTGGGAGCTCTAGAGCGCAGACTCAGTGGTTGTGACCCACGGGCTTAGTTGCTCCACGGCATGTGGGATCTTCCTGGACCGGGGCTTGAACCCATGTCCCCTGCATTGGCGGGCAGATTCTTAACCACTGTGCCACCAGGGAAGCCCATGACTGGATTTTAAAAAACAAAAAGTCATCATTGAAAAGTGTCTTTGCCCCCAAGCCCCGGGTCTTTGCACACCTTGGGTTCCTTTCAGAAAGTTTTCCTGAGGCTTCCCCAAACTAATGGGATGGATTTGCCAGAGTCTCTTCCTGGCCCTTTATATAACAGCACTGACATGGGCATTAGAACACGTGGTGTCCAGTATGGGCAGCTAGCCCAAGCATCCTCTCCTGTTGCCCCTGAGGAGGCACCATGGGTTTCCACTTAAGGAACTGGATAGGACCACTGGTCACATCATGATGGGCTCTAAGGAAGCCCCAGGAGCTGTGCTCGGTCTCAGTGCCATGGGATCGGTCCCAGATCCTGACGTAGGGCTGCCAAGCACAGACCTTGTAGGAGCAAGAACAATTCACAAAAGTTCCTTTCCTATTTGGAAGGCGTCTGAGACAACCGCATTCTCAGTCGTGGTTTTTCATCATTAGAGCTTTTTCCCATTTGTTTAAATCACCCACTTAATCCAGGCCTCGTATGTTTTCAGGGTTGTTGTTTTTTTCTTTTTTTTAAATAGATTTACTTATTTAATTAATTTATTTATTTATTGGCTGCTTTGGGTCTTCCATGGCTGTACATGGGCTTTCTCTAGTTGCGGCGAGCCAGGGCTACTCTTCGTTGAGGTGCGCGGGCTTCTCATTGTGGTGGCTTCTCTCGTTGCGGAGCACGGGCTCTAGGCGCGTGGGCTTCAGTAGTTGTGGCTCGTGGGCTCTAGAGCGCAGGCTCAGTAGTTGTGGCGCACGGGCTTAGTCGCTCCGTGGCACGTGGGGTCTTCCCGGACCAGGGCTCAAACCCGTGTCCCCTGCATTGGCAGGCGGATTCTTAACCACGGCGCCACAAGGGAAGCCCGTTTTCAGGGTTTTTTTAAAACCATCCTTTGCTTATGATAAAATAAATGAGGATCTACGTCTCTATTCAGCGGCCTTTGATTTCTGGACATACAGCTCCCTGCAAAGTTGACTGGCAGGCTTCTAAATGAGCTTTGGAGAAACTTTCTGTTTAAGCTTTTTGGATTCCCTGTAGTTTTCCTTATTATACTCACGCTTTACAATTAGCAGTCCTGAATAAACCCTAGTAACTCCCATGCTTACCTTCACTATATGTAGGAAGATATTTAAATGGACTAGTTAGTTAGTCTATGGCGGGCGGAGAAGTTCCCATTTCCCTGCCCTGGTGTGCCTCCTCTTCCTGAGCTTGTACATCTGCTAGTGATTTTTCTAGGGTTAATTTGGGTGTTTTTATTTTTAAATTGGAACATGGTGTCTGTCTCTTCTCTGTGTGTGTTTTGGATGCAGCCCCTGTGCTAGGCATGCGGTTATTAACTCTACTGATATACCAGTTTGCTCATTAGCATTTGCATTTTAAATTACAAGCTAGAGCAGACGACATTTATGCTATATTTGTACCACTGCCTTCTTCATGAATGATGTCGTATGTGCAGGGACTGCAGAAATAACTCCTCTAGGCCCCTGAGGTATTTTAGTCTCTTCTTCAACAAACTATTTCTTTTTTACTCTTGATTCTCACTGTTTGATGGAAAAGAATTTAAAAATCCCCTAAGTTTCACCTTATTTGTGAGCGCTGCTGATTAGGATGTGCTGATGACAGACCAACCCTTCATATCAAAAGAGGCCTAGTGCATGGAGTGGCCTCTTTCCCTTTCACGTGATGCGCCCGATGAGCAGTCTGCTTTGACTAGAGAGGAGGGAATTTCTTCCCCACAGTTTGGTGGGTGGGGAGACATGGTAACAGATACTTGTTTTCGCTTCTATTCAGGCTCACACCCCTCTCTTCTATAGTTGAATAGTCAGAGGTTATTTTTTAACACCTGTTATTGCTTGGCGCTACAAGGGGTAAGAGGGAGATAGTATATGCCTTCAAGGAGCTTCTTTTTGACAAGAAACATTTAGATTACACCACAATACAGCACATACTTAAATAAATTCAGTAGTCAAGTTCTCTTCGGGGAACTCTTCCTCTTGGCACATGGAAACTCCACTGCCTAGATCATAAGAGCCAAGTCAGAAGTGCCCAGTCATGGATTGTGGACCTGGGAATGGAGCCTCCTAGGCTGAGGCACGCCCAGCTCTGCTTCAGCCAGGGTTTGGCTGGTTTCTGGCAGCAGATTGGGGCCGGAAGTAAAGCTCTGGTAGATAGCTGTGCATTCACATCATTGTGCTCTTTCTTTGTGGTAACAAATGTTGGTTCTCTGAGGTCTGTCACAGGGACCCTTCCTCTTGGTGAATTCTGGCTTTTAAAACACATCATGAAAAATCCAGGGAAGTCACACTGGAAAATAGATGTGCATTCTAGGTAATAAATACAGAGGTAGGTAGCAATTCTTTATCCATTCTGTCTTGCCCATCAGCTTCTCAAAAGAAGTTTAAAAGTTTGAAAGGTCAATGGGCACTACAAACTTCATGAAGAATTGTTACCTACCTCTGTATTTCTTTTCTTCCATGACAGTGGTTTGTGTTTCATGTCTGGTGTACTCTGTTAGACATGTCCTTTAGTGGCTTCCATGAGCTCTGGCCTCCAAACACAGGAGCCTCAGTGTTTATGTGTTTATTTATGTTTTTCCCTATGTTTTTCCTTCTCTAGTTTCTTTTGATCTCTGTTCCTGTTACCTGGCAAAATTGTTCTCCAGAAACTGAGTCTAGGGGGCTTCCCTGGTGGCGCAGTGGTTGAGAGTCCGCCTGCTGATGCAGGGGACACGGGTTCGTGCCCCGGTCTGGGAGGATCCCACATGCCGCGGAGCGGCTGGGCCCGTGAGCCATGGCCGCTGAGCCTGCGCGTCCAGAGCCTGTGCTCCGCAACGGGAGAGGCCACAACAGTGAGAGGCCCGCGTACTGCAAAAAAAAAAAACAACAAACTGAGTCTAACAAGGCAAGTATAGATGGCATGGAGGAGATGAGCGGGTCCCTGGAGTGTTTGGAGTAATAAGCAAAGCATGAGATCCAGTGGCTGGCGTCACAGTGAAAGTACGGGGCAGATGAAGGTTCCTTGGGGTTGTATGGTGGCAGGCATCTAGAGTGTTCAGAGTCTCATTTGTAAATGCTACATGAGGATGCTGGTGGAAACAGTTGAGACAAACAGCTCACTAAAGACCCAAGGAATCCCACAGACTCTTTCATGACATCTGTTATCAGGTGAAGGACTGCTTGCTGCCCATCACTTCCCAGCCTGCTGGGGCTCCAGAGGAGAAGGGATGGGGTTGACTCCCTGAGCTCCCCCAGCTGCCAAGCCATCCAGCCCCCTCGCAGTTCCCTGCACCTTCCTCCACTCTGTCCACGGGTTCTGACAGAGACCTTGAACTAAGTGGGTTAGGAATAAACTGCTTGAATGCGTTTGTGCAGCTAGCTTCTCTCACCAGCTCTCTGAAGTGCTTTTTGAAATACACAGGAGCCCTTTGTAAGCTGCTTTATAAGCTGCGAAGTCCATTGTCACCGTTCTCTGCAGCCAGCATGTCTCTAACCTAAGTAATGTGGACTTGGCTCCTGGACAGGGCTGGGGATTGGCACCATCAGCAGCAGCGCTGCCCTCCAGAGTCGCCAGCAGCTGTTGCAGGTTGGAGGATTTGCAGAAATTGAGATGGCTGTTCCCAGATATTGGCACTTGCCTGGTGATGAATGACGTGTCTGTGCGCGGGTACTCTGTATGCTTTCCTTCGGCCTTTTCTTCTCAGCCCCTGATTGTGGCGCCCGCTCAATGGCCCCGTTGTGGAGGAGGGTGCTGAATGGAGGGGTGAGTGGCCTGCCTCTACCGCCATTCCCTCCCTCCATTGGCCTGAACTGAGACAGTAAGAATAGCTCTTTGATCCCCTGAACTGGTTCTTGGGGCAGGAATTTCGTGGCACATCGCGCAGATGCCAAGGAACTAAGAATCCAACCTCCCGAGGCCAGAAAAATGAACTTCACCTGAAAGAGAGCCACGTGATCCCCACTTCCATTACTCTGGTGTCCTTTTGCCTTAACCCATGCATCTGTACCAGAGTGTCCGGAAAAGGTCTATTTTTTTTTTTTTTTTTTTTTTTTTGCGGTACGCGGGCCTCTCACTGTTGTGGCCTCTCCCGTTGCGGAGCACAGGCTCCGGACGCGCAGGCCCAGCAGCCATGGCTCACGGGCCCAGCCGCTCCGCGGCATGCGGGATCCTCCCGGACCGGGGCACGAACCCGCGTCCCCTGCATCGGCAGGCGGACTCCCAACCACTGCGCCACCAGGGAAGCCCCAAAGGTCTATTTTGATAGTCATTAATAGGTGGTATGTTTATTTCTGACGTGATTGCCCAAGAGTGAAATTTTTAGGGGTTTGTGCCACTTCGTATGATCCCTGCTTATCACACACAGTCATGCATATTCATGTATGCGTATGCTGAAACTGGTGTTACAGTGCCATCTCCTTAGAGATTAAACTGCAAAGAAACTGTCATGAATGACCTCTTTTAAGAGACTTGCGCCCTCCCAACTCTAACCTCTGCCATGGTTCTCGCATGTCACCTTTTAATTTTGTCTACTTTGCCACTGTCTGAAATTTTCTAGTTTACTTATTTGTATGTTTTCGTGACTCTTTGTATCACCAGAGTGTAAGATGCTTGAAGGCAGGGACCTTGTCTTGTGACTGCAGAATCCCTGTACTAGTGCCTAGAACAGCACCTCATCCGGAGTCAGCATTCACTGGACAGTTCTTGGATGAATGAATGGATGCACACGGGTTCTGGGCTAACACTTACTAGCTTATTTGGAAATTCTGAAAACAAAATAACAGCGCTATTACCATGGAGAATGAGTGCTAGAGCCACAGCAGCCCTAAAATGGAAAACAGAGTACCAAACCGGGTGCCTGTCTGGAGAACTGGACTAAGGCTTAAAACTGCCCCTCAGAGTCATGTAACCTCTCTGGGCCTTGGACTTTTTCAGAGAGTGAGGGGATCGGATTAGGTTTCTCTCGAGATTTGAATCTCTAATCATAGTAATAACCTTAGTGAGCATTATACGCTGTGAATTAACTCATTTAATCCTTACCACAGCTGTTAGGTGGATACCATTACAATCCCCATTTCATAGATGAGAAAACTGAGGCCTAGGAAAGTTAACTTCCTAAATAAAGAGCAGAGCATATTTTCTTGATCTTATCCTATGTGCTGTCATTTAGGATGTGTTGCGCAACTTGACATTGAATGTACTGAAGGTCTTACCTCTTCTGTTTTTCCAGTCTTCCGTCCATTCATCTCATCTGCCTGTGCTCTCTTGTTGGCTAGGAATCAACCAGATGCCACCTTTCTTCTGGGATGACCAAAAGCAAAGCTTAAGAATGGGATGGTGGTGGCCCTTTTTAGGAAATGTAGTAATGTGGATATGAGATTTTAGTTGTTTTAGAGTTTGGATTTGTTTCTTGGCCCCAATAGGAACACACCTAAGCTGAGAGCATGGCTAGGACATGTGACTGGGGAGGAGAGAGAGAGCAGGTCAGACCTGTGGGATGGGTTTATGAGCAGGGCATTTATGGACAAATTAAACTTTAGCCCTGAGTAAGCAAAGTCCTAAGCCAGTTATTACTGCTCTGGCACTTCTAATGGGCCCTATGCAACCCTTATAAATTATTCAGCGGCTTTACTAAGAAAAGGCCGAGCTACTTGCCTAGTCCTGGTGATTCTTCAGTAGAGCTTAGAGAGAACAGGTTAGAGGGGCAGCAGTACTTATCTCCAAGGAATCCTCCTTTCTCATAAGGAGATGAAAGGGTTAAACTGACTACCTCAAGTAGCAGAGTTTTGACAGATAATGCATAAAACTGTTAATATTGGAGATAGACAAAGGGCTTTCCTCTGAGGAGATGCTTGCCAAGGTTCCCTGGACTGTTAGATCTGATGCATATTTCACAGTGTCTTGATTATGGTGGTTAAATGTCCCAGGTTATCTAGCACTTAAGCATCAGAAGTTGTTGGGTTTTTTAAAATAATACTCGTAACATTTTATTTTGTTATAATTTCAAATTTACAGAAATGTTGCAAGAACTGTGCAAAAATCTTTGTTACTTTTGTTGAATTGTTAACATATTGCCTCATTTGCTGTCAGTGTAGTTTTAGAATCAGAAGACTTTTGCCAAATTGCCCCTCACATCTGTAAACAGTGAAAGATAATTTTTTCCATCTCATACAGAATATACTTAAAAAAAATTTTTTTCTTATGTGGTCACTGAACTTGTTCCCTGGCAACAACCATGATACTGCCCCAGTTTGGAAGATGGGCTGTTACCGCCGTACATCCTGGCTTTTCTGGGCGACCTCCTGCTTTCCAGCGCTCTATTCAAAGTTCAGGCCAAGTGTCAAGCTGATGGGTCTTTTTAGTTCAAAAGATATCATTATAGTAGCTTTGGGGGCTCTGTCAGCCCCAGATGTTTCCAGAGGTGAGGGACCCTGGAAGTAGCACTTAGGGCGGTGGTCTCTAGCCCTACTTGGACGCCCCTGAGAAGGTGTTCATCCCAGCAGATCAGCACGTTTGCTCTCTGAGCCCCTAGAAATGATCCGGGCTTTCTAATCTTACTTCCTTTCAGATTTCAGTGAACAGTGGATCTGATTAAAGCAAAGTGACTCATTCATACACACATCCAAGCGTGTTTGAGTTCTATTTTTTAAAGGTGCTCAGAGAATATCAGTGATTTCTTGAGGAACTCTACATTTATCTGGACTCTAACCTGCGGCAAGCTGAGGGGGCACCATAGAAAGAAGACTCAAGGCTGAGATTCCCCAGCATGCCCTGTAAAAAGCCTGGCACTCCTGTTCAAGGACCCGACTGCTTGTCTCACAATTCATGGCGCAGAATTTCCAAAGAGAGACTTTTCTTTTTTCTTTCCACTTTGCACATTCTTGTCATCCTGTTTGCTCTTCTGCACCCTCTCCCAGTATTATGTCTTTGTGACTTTTCACAGAAACAATACCATGTTGGTATTTGTGCTTGTTCTCATTGATTCTCTCTTTCTCCTTCACTAGAGTGTTTTTTCGTTCGTTGGTGAATGGCCTTGATTTTGTAACAGTAAGAATTGTCACAGTAACGTTTACCACCAATAATTAGCATTTGTACTTAGGCATTTTGTCCCCATTGCTTTCCATGATCCTGTGGAGGACTTGACGAGATTGTTACCTTTTAGTACGGCTGGAAATATTCAGCTTGGTAGAGTTGGACTTGGAGGCCCAATTTTAGGGGAATAAAATTGGTGAAAGGTAAGTTTGAGATATTTTAAAGGACAGTTGATGATAGAAAGTTCACTGGACGAGAAATGGGAAGACCTTGTTCTCATCCAGACCCTACTGCTGACTCTGGCCTTTCACAAGGGTCACACAGGTACCTGTCCTCACTCCTGGCTCCCCTTGGCTGTACGCTTACAGGCGCTACCCCAGCAATTGTTAACTCCGGGATATGGTCCCAGCTTACGTGGCCTTGGATTATGTTAAATGCGAGCTGACATTCTTTCTAGCCCTAAAATGCCATGACCTTATGGACTCTTCCCCATTGCTCAGGAAATTGAGTTGATTGGATTTTTGCCCTGACATAAATGTGATCTGTATGAGGAGGTGAAGACAGCTTAGAAGACAGCTGGTGTCTTCCCTCAGTTCATCAGATAAACACTCTAATTGGATGGCAGGGCTCAGTTTTGAAGTATCCTGAGCTTAAAAGTAAGCTAGCCAAGGGCTAATGCTAATCGATCCAGTTCTCAGAAGAGTAATTAGGGCCCTAACGAGTCGAGGATGATGTGCTTCTAGGATGGCTCCAAAGAAGCCGAGAAGCTGCCTTGGGCTTCTTTGGAGCAAGCTGCTTCTTCAGAGCGCTCCCTTGGCTCAAATTTCTCCCATATGTTCATGTAGGACCTGTGCCCCTCCGTGGCCCAGCTGTCTTATGTTCTTAGGTCTCTTCTCGGTGGGGTTATAGATTGATTGTGCTAAGCATTGGTTTATCCTGGGTTTGTTTTCTCCACGTGCCCACTTTTTAAAGCTACAGACTTAAACACATAAGCTGAGAAATACATAAGTTTCAAATTCTGTTAGAATGCTGGCTCACACACTTCACACATGAGGTATATTGAGGGTTTACCTTTCGCAGCAGCCCAATTAGTAATTGCCAATACTGCTTATGTACGATGGTGTGGGATTGCTAGCCGTTGCTATGAGAACCCTCACTTTTGCATTTCCTGACTCATTTTACACTGAACAATGCAGATGTGCAGAGATTTGAAGGGGAGGGATGATAAGACAGGGAGCTGGCAAGTAAATGAAACTCTTCTCTTGAATCCCTTCGAATGGCAGGTTCTCAGTACTCATTCAGCTCCTGCCCTTGTGGAAGCTTGTTTCCCCTAAATCTTTAAGAAAGAAGGAAAATAGTTTGACCTTTATTTGCAGCAAGCTTCAAAGTAGTTCAGGTTCAATACTTAGTAGGAAGATTGCCTTTAATGAGCCAAGTTTAGAGGAGGTGGATTTTAATCTCAGTGCTCAGAAGGAGAGGAGATGTGCATACACAGTGAGAAAAGTATGTTTGTAGCTTAAACTCTTACATTTGAAACAGAACCAGTCCCCCAGCAGCATTTAGGAACCAAAAAACCTGCGTGCGTATTTTTGTTGTTGTTTTTTGAGCAAAAAAGCATCTCATCTGCAGCATGTGCCTGTGTGTAGGGTCTTGAATTTTTAAAAAAAAGAAGACAAAACACCCTTTACTCAAGTCACTCAGAAGTCACCTTTATTTACTTCGAACTTCATCTGAGAAAGAAATTCCTGTTCCAAAGCAAAAGCCCTTTCCCCTTCTTCCTGAGCTCCCTCCCTGCTCAGGATTTGGCCCCAGCCTGGGGTGAAGTGTGGGTTAGATTCTCTACAGAAGGAAAAGGTGCTTCCCTCAGCCTTTGTCAGCGCTAATGGCCAGCTGTGTTTAATGCTCTCACTTTGTTTTTCTTTCCCTGGTTGTTCGGTGAGCCTGGTTTTATGCTGAATAGAAGATAAGCGTGCCTACTGATCCCTCCCCTTCCCGCTCATCCCTCCTGCTCTCACTGCACTGGGAAGAAATTCTTGATTTGCAATTTAGAACTGAGACTTTAGAGGGGGCCTGTCATCACCAGGACCCAGATGGGAACCGGCTGGCACTGACCACTGGCTGCTGCGGGTGGTAATATTTACTTAGGGACACAGGATGGTTCCTGGGCACTCCGACATAGGGCTGAGACTCACTCCCCATGAGTTCTAGCGTCATGCTTCTCAAACTCGGCAGGTCTGGAGGAGGGTCAGAGATCTTGCATTTCTAACAGGTTTCCGGGTGAGGTCAGTGCTGCCTGTTGACAGACCAGTCTTGATTGGAAATGATCTAAATCTGTTTTCCTTTTTTTTCTTTCCCTCCTAGACTTGGAAGTTATGACATCTCCAATGCACACACAAACCCTTAGTGGCTGTGAGAACAGGTTTTGGAACCAGTTCCCCTCTCGTCTGCGCTTAGGCTCCCCGACTTGCTAGATACTTGTGGTTTCCCCATTAAAAAGTGGGGCTGAAAGGGTGTTACTGTGTAATGAGCAAATCATTCCTGTGAAGTGCTTCTTATCCAGTGACCAGCAAAAACCCAAAATGGCCATTTTGAGCCCAGACTTGATTGCATGATTTGAATTCTGTTCACATAGATGCTGTCATCTGGGGAGGCCTCCGCCTTGAGGCATTTTAGGGCAGTGCCTTCTTTCCCATCCCTGAGACTAGAACTGTGGTCTTATTGTGATGTTCCCTTCTTCCTGCTCACATTAGCCCTTGCTTTTTTTTTTTTTTAATAATTTTTTAAAAATTTATTTATGGCTGCGTTGGGTCTTTATTGCTGTGTGCGGGCTTTCTCTAGTTGCGGCAAGCGGGAGCTACTCTTCGTTTTGGTGCGTGGGCTTCTCATTGCGGTGGCTTCTCTTGTTGCAGAGCACGGGCTCTAGGCATGCAGGCTTCAGTAATTGTGGCTCGTGGGCTCTAGAGCGCAGGCTCAGTAGTTATGGCACACAGGCTTAGTTGCTCCACGGCATGTGGGATCTTCCCGGAGCAGGGCCTGAACTTGTGTCCCCTGCATTGGCAGGCAGATTCTTAACCACTGCGCCACCAGGGAAGTCCCAGCCCTTGCTTTTTGAGGGGTGTGGAGCATCCTCATTTGGTCTGTCCTCATGGCCGCATCTTGTGGAGCTGGAACGGATCTTTTCTGCCATGATACCTATATTCAGATCCTCTGTGTGGTATAGCAGAGTGGGGCAGTTTAGCCCTCAGTGAAGGATCCCCAAGCAATGTGCCCAGTAGCAATGGAAGTTGCCAGTTAAATCTCAGCTGTATGTTAGGTTGCAGACTCTTTTTTTTTTTTAATACATCTTTACTGGAGTATAATTGCTTCACAATACTGTTAGTTTCTGTTATACAACAAAGTAAATCAGCCATATGCATACATATATCCCCATATCCCCTCCCTCTCACCCTCCCTATCCCACCCCTCTAGGTGGCCACAAAGCACCAAGCTACTCTCCCTGTGCTATGTGGCTGCTTCCCACTAGCTATCTGTTTTACCTTTGGTAGTGTATATATGTCCATGCCACTCTCTCACTTCATCCCAGCTTACCCTTCCCCCTCCCCGTGTCCTCAAGTCCTTCTCTTATGTCTACCTCTTTATTCCTGCCCTGCCACTAGGTTCATCAGACTCTTAACACAGAGAGATACTGTGTCTGAAAAGGAATTCCTTCTAGTGAGTAAAGCTACGTTGTTGGGACAGAATGTGATGGTGAAAATTGGAAGGTGGAAATGTGAGGTCTGCTTGGTTGAAGAATGCCTGAGTTCACGGGGCCTTTCACAAATCCTGGTCTCTTCCTTAGTAGTGAGTGTGGGAATCTCAGCAAATGCCTCAGGTTTTGTATTTTATTACTGAAAAAACAAAAAGGCTACTTTCTCTAGCACGGGATTCCTTAGTTCTTATTTGGCCTTATTTTAGGCCACGTGTTGGAAAATCAACATTTGCCACATTGAGGCAGCCAGCTTTTATTCATCTGTCTCTTCTCAGCTTCTGACTTTTTCCCAGAGAACTTTGCTGACTCTTGGACTAGAGTAAGCCCTTCCCCCTTATAATGTGTCTCCAAAGTTGCCCATAGTTCCCTGCCTTATGCTTCCATAGAATCCTTATCGAATATAGACCGTCTCTAGTTGACTCACAACTCCCCGAGTCTTTGTGTTGTTTGTCTCTCTTGCACCCACTGTGGTTAGCACAGTCCCTGGCACATGGTAGGCACTCACTAAATATCTGTTGACTAAGTGGAAACTTCACTTACTTCGAGAGTCACGCGTTCTTCAGTGGAAAATAGGGAGCAGGAAAGTTCCTTACGTTCTTAAAAGTTCATCGCAGAGCAATTTCTGATCTTCGTTTCTTTTGGCACACATTTCTAAGATGCCCATGGGCTTTTGCTCTGTAGTTGTATTTGTGACACATGCGTTTGTAAGATTCTCTCGAGACCGTATTCTACCTCCAGGAAGCAGGACTGCACATAAATAGAGATCATCACTATGTCCAAAGGTCAGGCAACAAGCCACAGAAGGTGCAAGCTGATGGAACACACTCGGGGAACGGGAGAAAGCCAACTTCACTGAGAAACTATTAGCTCTAGGCTGAAAATTAAGAACTCTTAGCTTTCCTGTATCTTTTCAGACCCATGACCTTAGCAGCCCCTGGAGATTCCTGAGCAGACCCATCAGCCACCAAGGAGAGCAGCTCTGTTGGATTTTATGGCTGTTTGCTTTAGCTTTGCATGCTAGTAGCTCATTTTTGACATGACAGGCTACAGCAATCCACATTTTTTCTGAAGTTGCTTATCAAAATTGAAAGTGTCAGATACCCAATATTTTGAGGCCATTAATTAACTAGATTTTTATTTATGCGGATGCCTGTAAAACATCTTTATCAAGATATCTTGACCTTTTTCCCTAGTGTGGGTGATTGTTAAGTAAGAAGAGCATGCAGTTAAGAAAGAAAGCATCTATGATCAGGTGTTGGACTCACTCTGGCAGTTCCTCACCCCCCAGCCTCTTGAGGTCTGCTAATGGGAGCAGAGGGCCATGTGCTAGAATGTTCTCTTCCCTCCTCCCTCTGGCTTCACCTCCCACACACAGTTCTCATTCATGATTCCTACTCCAGTCTTTTGTAGTTTCAATCCCATTTCCTCTTTATTTATGTAAGATACTTTTATTTTTTCCCGCCCCTAATTTTTTTTTTCTCTCTCCCTCTTCCCTCTGATAGGAAAGGGGGGGGGGGGGAGGAAGCTTTCTGTGGTAGGACTTGTGAACCAGCGCCTGTGCTCAGTGCATTTACGTGGATTCCTCACTGAATCTCCCTTAACCCTCTCAATCTGCCCTTTATTTAATTTATCATCATAATGTTCGTTTGGGGGGCAGTAAAAGAAATACCAAGGAGAAATTCTAAATGCTTTGAATCAAATGAAATTTTTTCCTCATCCCATCAGTGAATTCTTTTCACTTAGATTTCAAGCTGTTGCAAAACAAGTCTTGTTAATTTTCATTTATTCAGAGGCTGCTTATCCCATTTGGCAATTACCACTTCCTTCCCTGCTCTCTCCTGCTGCTGCTCTTATCTTAGCCTTTTTAGTGTTCCTCCTCCACCAGAGGGATGGAGAGGGGAGTGGATAGAAAATTTAAACAGTAAATGTTGCTACTTTTTTTTTTCATGAGTTCATTGTGAGGCAAAAACTGACAACAGTTATGTTTGGAAAATTGGATTGACTTTTAAAAATTCACTATCTTACAAGTACTTCTTGGTGTTGTGGGCAAAGATGGATGGAGAGAGTACAGAGGGCAGCTAGATGAGTGCCTCTCGATGGAATGAGTCTGGCACAACCTGTCTTCCTTTCTTCTCTCCCTTCAGCAAATATTTATTGAATGTACACTGTGTTCTGGGGACAGAGTGGTGAACAAGACAAAGGCCCACCTTTCTGGAGGTAGCCGTGGGTTTCCGTCTAGGGGTGCCGTGCTCAAGATCTTACTTGTGAAAATATGTATCTCCACTCCCCCCAGGATGCAGCTCGTGAGCCTCTTAAGAGCAGGAGCCTTTGTTACCTACTCAAGTAGGATCGTTGGGCCTTCCCTCACTTCTGCTTGATTTCTTCTCCATGATGAAGCAGTGGGTCTGCTGGTCTCACGAAGCAAGGCTTGAGAGAGACTCTGGGGAGATTCCTCTCATCCTTTAGTCTCTTATGTCTTCGGCTTTCTCTCTCTTCCCCTGGAAACTCAGTCTCCAGCCGTGTGACCGCTCTCCGAGAGCTTTGTATTTCTGTTGGCAGAAGTTCGAATCTGGAGAGCAATACTTCTTATGGATTAATTGCCAAAGTAATTATATTGTAAAATAATACGCATGATTGATACTTAATATATCCCTCTCCGGGGAGCTGGAGAGCTTCATTGATTTGGAGAGATGAGCCGGTTGCTTATTTAGGAGCAGAGCTTTGTATGAAAAGCCAAACGGATGGCCTGGGCTTAAAGGCAGGAGCAGATGATGGGAGGTGGTTAAAGAATAACCACCATAATCAGGAAGTGTATTGCTCCAAGAAGGTGCCCACCGGTTACACTCGAGACATGATAAATCTCCAGGAGATGACGGGCAGCAGAGCGAGAGAAGAGGAATCTTGTTCTCCTGTTCAGGCTGTTGAGAACGAGCCTCCCCGTGTCTGCAGTGGGGTCCTGCAGATAAAGACTCCTCCCCTGCCGCCCAGGCTCCAGAGCAGGCGCTCTGTAAAGCTTCTCCCTCCCCTTCCCTGCCCAGCAGGGCACACACAGCCTCTCCACACAGCTAGAATGCCTTATTTATTGATTTGGGTGATCCTAATGTGCCTATTTAATACCCTCCTAAAAGCGCTTTTTAGCACATGAGCAAGTAAGGAAGCCCACTAAATCCTAGGCACAGAGGGCTGTTTAAGCATGTTCCTGCCGCTGCATATTTATGGACAGGGGCTGGAGTTATGACATTTATCTCTGTTCGTTAGGGCACTGATGTATATCTGCTGCATCTCCCATGGAGAGCTGCACCTTATCTTGAGAGAGAGCAGTGAGAGCACACCCATCACTCGTGCTGCCTGGCGGGTGGGGACTCCTTGCAGGAAGCCACGTCGCCCCCTACTGGCGGGGCTGGGGTAAGCGTGGTGGCACATGCCAGGGAGACTTGGGTGGAAAATCAAGGATTTAAAATAGGAGAGAGGACAATACAGTTCCTAATAGCTCTCCTTAGGGAGGCATGTTTTAACCTGCTTCCTTTTTTTTTTTTCTTTTAAACTGTTTAGTTTTTTTTTCCCAGTAAATTTATTTATTTGGCTGCGTTGGGTCTTTCTTGCTGCGTGCGGGCTTTCCTCTAGCTGCGGTGAGTGTCGTTGCTGTGTGCAGGCTTCTCATTGCGGTGGCTTCTCTTGTTGCAGAGCACGGGCTCTAGGCGCGCGGGCTTCAGTAGTGGTGGCACCTGGGCTCAGCAGTTGTGGCTCCCGGGCTCTAGAGCTCAGGCTCAGTAGTTGTGGCACACGGGCTTAGTTCCTCTGCGGCATGTGGGATCTTCCCAGGCCAGGGCTCGAACCTGTGTCCCCTGCATTGACAGGCAGATTCTTAACCACTGTGCCACCAGGGAAGTCCCTATAGATTTGTTTTTAAAAGAGATGGTCGAGTGGTTTCTTTTTCTGTTTTTTTTTGTGTGTGTTAAAGAAATAACATGGCTATTGACGATTTTGTGAAAATAGAAAAATTAGAAATGAGTAATCACTTCCATCACCCAAACATTCGCCAACATTTGTGCGCAACTCCTTTCCTCTTGTGTTCCTAACCTATTCCCTGCTGGCTCTGAGAGCCAGGAAAGACCTGGTTTGATCTCCATGTCTTATGCAAGGGCCCTCACTAACTTGGATTAACTTGTCTGTTTCTCCATCCTTAAAATATAGGACTGGTAAATTTAAAGGAGATTAAAAATAGAAAAGTAAATGGAAAGCGAGCTGGAGGGAAGACGGGCTGAGTTCTGTTGTTAGATTCTCCTTGGTACTGGTCCTTGGGAATCTGTAGTTGAGCAGAAATTTAGGGCTCTTTTTGAGCTTCTGAGACCCAGCCTTTTAGGGACCAACACCACCCCATTTCTTGGGCATATTATCAGGAATCTGTAGAGTTTATAGAATTCGTTTCTTCTAATCTTCCTTCCAGGCAGGATCCCAGTCTCCTACTGAATCTTCCTTCATGTGTTCTGGTGATCCTTCTGGTCTGTATTCTCTATAACAGATGTTTCTAAAACGCACATCTGCTCACGTTGTCCCCCTGCTTATAATATCTCAGTGGTTCTTTTGCCTTCACAATAAGGCTTTGAAGGTTCTTCATGGTCTGAGCCCCATTCATCTTTGTAGCTTTCGCCTCCCTGCACCTCCACCAAGCCCTCTTCCTGAGCAGAGGCACTTGATGTGGCCAGAACCAGCCATGCTGGCCTCAGGGATTTTACACATTTTGTTCTCTCAGCTTAGAGTGTCTGGCCCCTTTTCTCCTTTCATCATCAGCCCTTCACCCCCAGGAGTCCAGCTCTAGGTATGTGCTCTCAAGGAAACCTCGCTTTAGCATCCTGATTATCTGTGTACGTGTCTGTATGTTCCTTGCCCACCTCTATGCCCACTCCTTAGCCCAGCACCTGGCATGGAGCGGGTGTGCAGTCCATGTATGCCGAATGAACAGCAATGCACAAAGATTTTCATACGGTCATCACCTGCCAGGTCTCTGCTCCCATCTCCTTCCTCCGTGACTGCGCAGGTTCCCTGAAGTGCAGAGCCCAGGTACCCCACTTGCTCTGATTGCCCCACTGTGTGCAGTAGAACTCTGGAGGATACATCAGATGGCATCGGAGTGACCAGTCCATTTGGGGAGGATGGTGTACTTGTTAAAACAGACTAAAATTGTCAAAGCAGTGAAGTGAGGATGCGGTTAGAAAACATATGTGGAAGTTCACGGGACAAAGAGTGATCGGGGGAGCTCCCTTAAGGGCTCGGAGCTTCAGCCAAGTCCTGAGGGCTGCTTCCTGGTCTGCCAGTGATTATTACTGGTCTGCTGCTGAGTTCCAAGGATGGGAGCAAGCCTCAGCAAGCAAGTCGTCTCCTCATCCTAGCCCTGGACACTCCACTCCGTGCACTTTGATGCATGCGTCTGTGCGTGTGTACGTGCATTTGGGGCAACTTCCCCCTGGTACTTTCTCCGTTACTTTTACCACTCATCCGCTCTGTCACACTATACGATTTACTTGTTTAATATCTTTTCCCTCTGCTTACAAGTTCCATGAAGGCAGGGATTTCTCTCTGCTTCGTTTGCTACCATAGAGTGAAACCTAGCACCTGGAATATTGCCTACTTCATAGTGGGCCTCTAATCAATAGGGAGCATTTCCCAGAACAAGGAAATCCTGTATGAGAGGCCATATAGAAACTGAGCATTTACCAATCTGCTCTTCATTGTCTGTGTCCCAGGGAACTGGAAATAATAATTAAAATGCATGATCCCGGGCTTCCCTGGTGGCACAGTGGTTGAGAGTCCGCCTACCGATGCAGGGGACATGGGTTCGTGCCCCGGTCCGGGAAGATCCCGCGTGCCGCGGAGCGGCTGGGCCCGTGAGCCATGGCCGCTGAGCCTGCGCGTCTGGAGCCTGTGCTCCGCAACGGGAGAGGCCACAACAGTGAGAGGACCGCGTACCGCCAAAAAAAAAAAAAAAAGCATGATCCCATAGTTCTATTCCCAGCTCTCCAAAAAAGTCAGTCCAAGTGTGGTTTTTCATCAAAGCTATTTTACCATGTTGTCCCTGCTGCTGCTGAGCAAATGGAGTTAGAGAAATGACAGTGTTAGGACCACACTGGCATCGTGTTTGGAACCAGTGGTAATACACTAACTAGCAACTTCTACTGCCGAGGTTCTCAGCATCCTGATTGAAACTTCATGGAGCCCGCCCCATCCTTCTGAGCGCTGGTCCTATGTAGGTGGCGGTCAATTCGATGGCCGTATCACTGTGAAAATGCCTTTGATGAATCGAAACTCATTCCCTTATCTTGTTCTTCTGATGCCACAGCTGCTGTCTTGATTCAAAACCGAGACTGAGGATATGTAACCCACTAAGTTTCTGTTTCTGACCATCGTGTTCCATAGAAGGCTGTTGTTTCCATTCCACTTGGTGTGTACTACCTTTTATAAACAGCAACAGGATTGTGGGCTTGTCCTAGTCAGTCTTGACCGTACAGTAGAGGATTGTCCAGAGAAGGGTTGCTCAGGATTCTTAGACCGAGAATTGTGTGATGAGGGTGGTGCCGTAGCTAATTAAGTCATGATCAGCAAGTGTTTGGCTGCCTCTTAGGTCATATGTTGAAGGCTGGGAGTGGACATGAGGACATTTGGTGAACCCACAGGCCCCGGTAGAATCTGCTGGAAGGCCAGTAGTGCAAGGCCAGTCTAGACTGAAGGGTCAGGTCGCATATGGGAAGCTTCCTCCCTATCCATCACACTGGTCCTTGCCACCCAGGGGTTGAGGTTGAAATGGTTAACCCTTCTGAATTACTTCAGTAGGCACTTACTGTTTACCAACACTGGTAGAAGCATCTAAATGGTAAATTACCTGATTTAACATGTATAATGATCCTAGAATGCATTTAAATTGTTATCCGTGTTTCTCAGGTGAGGATACTGATCCCAGTTGTCTATGCAGATGGCATCCTCAGAATGAATCAGGGCAGGTAGGACATAGCCATGCGTGGTAGCCTGAGAGGCAGAACTAGGACTGACTCTCCCTGTGAGGGTCAGGGTTGGCTGGCGTGGTAATAAGAGTCCTATGAGACTGGGGTTCCAGTGCCCTGTGGAGATTCAGGCCTCTGTGTGAAGCCCCTGGATAAATGTAACACATTGTCTTAGGCTGACTGCGTCTTTTTCGTCCATCGCTAAGTATGCAGAGCACATGCGCCTGCCCTCCGACCTCTGTCTGCTCCACTGAGAAAGAGGTGTGCGGGGCTTCCCGTACAGGAGCAGCAGTCGCCCCTCCCGCCTTCCCCTAGCCTTTGCTGAGTGCATGGACGCGGCGATTCGGGGGCATCGGGCACAAGTACCAGACTAGAACCGGTGACTTCTCAGCCATCTGGGTTCTCTGCACACACAGGAAATAGGACCAGAGGTGCGAGTTGAGGATACGGGGGTGGAGAGGGAGAGGGCGTGCCACACGCTGGCATGTTTGCTGATACGGCTCTTATTACAGTTCTAAGGCAGTGTTAAATTAGCCGGTTAATAAAAATGAATATACCATTGGAAGCTACATTTGTGTGGGGCTTGTTGTTGGTGGTGTTAAATGGGCTAATTTAACACCATCCTAGTATGGTGGTGATTGTGATAGCAACAGCCCACAAGTTCAGGAGAAGGTGGGGGTGGTTCCCTCCACAGCTTCCCCGGGCAGTGCCATGTGCCCTGTGTCTTTGTTTGGTGAGGAGATGGGATAAACAGTATCTAGACATCAGCCGTTCAGTGGCCCTTGGGACTCTGCTTCATGGTCAGGGGGATGTCTTAGGAGTCTCTCCCTGGCAGACTATACTGCAATCATTTTTATGTACCCATTTCTTCACATGTAGCTGTCTATATATTTATTCACCCCTGGATGCCATTCTAACAATGGCCTTCCATTTCACTCAAAACGGGAGTTCTTATTGTGGCCTGCAAGTATTTCCTGTCTACCCCTCCACAATATGTGTATTTCTAACATGTGCAGCAGTGCTTGCCATATAGTAGGTGCTTGGTAAATATTTGTTGATGAATGAACTCCAACTAATAGCCATAGTATTCTCCTGTGATACAGAGATCTAGACAGGTGTGTTGGCAGTCATGTTGTGAGTATAGATTTTCATTTTATCTCAGTACTGGCCAACATCAATCAACATAAGAATTTGTTCGTGTTCTCCCTCGAGTTCTTGTGCCCCCTCCAATCTACTGTCTGTTTCCACTCAGGTGGAGATAAAAGTAGAAATAGATCTGCTCTTCTAGCTGCTGCCCATTCGTCTTCTGGAGCCAGCTGGATCGGAAGAGAAGGGCCAACAGTGCCTTTGCTCCTGTGGCTTTCCCCTTTCCCAGTTCCACGTGACAGGATCTGGGCCAGTATCACAGTTGTTGGCACAGACGCCCTGTTTTCCTCCATTTCCTAGAATGGATCCTCATTATTGATTCACAGTAAGTTCATGGTGTGGGGCTGCCCAGATGAGCAGGACTAAGTGCCCTTAGCAGCTCCCCTCCTTCCAGCCACTGCAGCAACCGGAAGTGTTCCCCACATACTTCAGACTCCCTTTGGCGGTGATCCTGCTTCTGATTAAAACCACTAATCTCTCATAGAAGAATAAAGAAAACATCCTATTGTAGTTATCTAGAAAATTGGGTGGAGTGCAGAAGTTTTGTTGAGCAGCATAACTTTTCTTTTTTTGAGGCCCCAGCTGAGGTTAGGTACAGATGAATTAATAATGAAGTGAAAGCAGCCTGGTTATATGACTTACTCCATTTAGCTATGTCCTACAGCCCCAGGGGCATCAGTTGCTGAGAAAACAGACATTAAATCTGTATTCACCATGATCCTTCTGTGTTGATCGGTGCAGAAAAATGGACCACGTTGCCGTCTATATTCACATCTTCTCTGAGTTATATTTTAGGAGGGAGATCAGGGCCAGACTCTGAGAGCCTTTAAGGGATCATATCAGATGCTGCAGTGTTACAGTGAAAGTGGAATGAAAGGTCAACTTCTGAGCGGTTCAGTACCAGCCTGCCAGCTTCCCAGGAACATCCTGGTATGAAGCTTTAGGGGAATCCAAGGGAAATTAGGTCTTGGAGAAGAGTTTTCTAGAGCCAAATGTGTCCTTTCCTTCCCAGATGGACTTGGGAGGTATAGGCAGAGGTGCCTTAAACCATAAAAAAATCACTTCTACTTCTTCCTGGCAAGAGAGGGCATTCATTAAATGCGTCCCTATCTTTCGGACCACGTAACCCCCTCACATGTGGACCTCTCTAGGTTTTTCTGTGGCCATAGCATTCTATCCAGACAGTTACTGAATTTGTCGTTAATGTAGATGCATACCTGCTTTGCAGAATTAAATTGCCTACTTGGGTAATTAGGGAGCATGAAATTTTAACGTATCGCCCAAGTATCTAGGTATATTTCTAAAATCTTGCTGTAGTCAGTCAGTGGCCATGTTTTTTCATACAGTATCTACAGATGGTACTTATTTAACGTCCTTTCCTTCCTTCTTTCCGTTAAACAAATGGAGCTACACGATGGTGAGTTCTGGGTTCAGACATGCTCATTTTGAGCTGCTTGAGCAGCAAGCTGAAAATGGAACTAGAAGAAACCTTAGGATGATAGCAAAACAAATAAAAATTAAATTCTTTGATTGTTTGCCACTGTACCAAGCACGTGCAAAGAGCACTCCTTTTCAAGAAAGAAAGACCTAAAACCAACACAACCAAAATTTAAATACTACTTTTGCCATGTGAAATTGTCTAATCAGCCTCATTTTCCTCTGTTGACATCATCATCTTCTGTTTGTTCTGATGCTTCATTTTTAGTATCTCTATGGGCTTATGAAAGCAGAAAGATTGCCTGGGTTGGAACAAGCTTCTCTACCATTTCCTATGTGTCCGTTCTCAACCAAAATAAATCAGCGCAAATACCAGTGTCTGCTCCTTACCAGGCCTTTGAGACCTGCTTGGAAGAAAAAGGAGGGTATATCTTATCAGGCTAGCTGAAATCAACAAGCAGGACACCCTTCAACAATAATAGTGTTGCCATTTGGAGTCAGAAGGGCATCTTTCTTAGCATTACCTTTGAGAGCTGATTGGCCAGACCATTCTCAGCACGTAACCTGTGAGTTCCAGTGATTTGATCCTATCAGCACATGAAGATCATTGTGCATAACTCTTAGAATTTGTTAAGAGAGCATCAAGGTAGGATAACCTTAGTATATATAACCTGGTGTGTATTATTTATGCCTTTTCTCGTTATTAAAAAGAAAAAGTAATTTCAGAGTTCTAATGTAAAGCTGAAGTACACTTTGCAGAAAGAGTATGATGGATTTTCTCACTACTTGGAATTGCTGTGCTTGAAGGAAAACGGGGAATGGGAATGAATATAGTCCAATAAATTAAGCCTTGAAACCCAAACAGTGCTGTGTAAGCAAGCTGACTACAAATCAAACACAAGTGTTTGCTAAAGAATACGTGATCTCAGTTGAGGCTGAACAGAACCAGCCTCTTTGTACGTATGTGTATATTTCTCTTGACATGTGCAGAGACTTGTTGCATTTCCATTCCTGTGGCCTCAGATCTCTCTGGCAAAAAGTATCACCCACTCATGAAGAAGAAAACTGCAGAGCAGATTTCCCCAAAGGGCAAAGAATAATCTTTCTCAAATGTTGACAACTAGCAGGTGGGACTTGGGTGGGTTTTCTAGCTTTAAGGATCCCCAGATTTCCTATGTTTGTTTTTTAATATGTGATTTTCAATTCTTAACATAGTTCTGGCTAGCATATACCAATCGTGGAAGGCTAGGTCATCGTGTGGATCACAACAGTCAAGCGCAGTGTGTTCATTCTTTTCAGCCCCATCCTCCAGGCAGCTTCTGATAGCCTTTCTGGAGCAAGTGCTGGAAACCATCCAACTCCTCATTTTACAGATGAGGAAACAGAGGCCCAAAGAAATGGAGCGGCCTCGTCATGGTCACAAGCTGTGCTAGTCGTAAGGCAAGGACTTCTTCCCATGGACTTTCATCTCTATACCTTGTACTCTGGCATAGCATGTTCTTAACTCACCTTTTTTGAACAGGTTGCTCCCAACTCAGAGCCAAAGCTACTTGCAGCATGAGTTCAAATGACACTGTGATCTCTTGGAGTCTATAGAGAAGTTTGGAGTAGAGCGTATTTTCCTTCTTAGAACCTCACGTCAAATCTCCAGTTACTTTTTAGCTTATTCTGATGACTGCATTCCATTTGATCTATTTTTCTCTTAAGTTGTTCAACAGCCATGGGCCAAAATCATTATGTTCTGAATGAACCAGGAGATGGTGGCAGCTAGATTTGAAACTGAAATGCAAAGCATGTGCAGGGTGCAGCAAGTTGTTCGCTTTGGGTGATTGAGGATGACGGGTGAGGGAGTCCGAGGAGGTGGGGCTGAATTGCATCTTTCCCAACTGGGGGGCAGGTGTGGCATTTGGGGTGGAACTTTTCTGGACTTCCCATGAATTGCAGGATGTTTAGCATCTTAGCTCCCCCTCCAGGGTGCCATAGCACCCTCTCCCAGGGGAAACATTGGACGCATCAGTAAACCACTCCTGCAGTTCTCCAAACACTCCCAGGTGGTGTTTGCACAGCCCCCGAGTGAGAGGTCTATTGGTTGGTAGCAGTGTTGGAGAAGGAAGATGGAAACATGGAAAAATGGTTCTCCTGCTTTAGGAGTTGGCACTCTCTTTTTCAGTAGGATCAGTATTTAACAATGGCATCCAGAAAGAGAACTCCCATGCCACCCTGATGCCTTATGCACAAGTTAGTGGCAGGGATAGGGGTGGTGGAGAAAAATTTGCTAAAATCACAGTGGAAAAAAGCAGTAAAGGATGTAATTTCTGCTTTCATGGAACTGTCACTTGTTGCCATCCATGCTGTTTCTTTCTGGGAGCATGAATAACAGCAGCTTGATTTACTCCCTTCCTAAATTCCCAGCTGTTGTCTGTTCTTCATGCTTCACAAACGTCAGTGAGAAATAAGCCCTGGCATCTAAGAGATGCAGACCATTTCTTCCTAATCAGCACCCTATCCCCCCAGCTGCTTCTTACTCCTGCCATGTTCTTTATAATCAAAAGTGTTAGCATTGTGTTGTATTTTTCTTGTATCTTTTTACATAAGGGTATGGTAACTCTGCATTCGCCTGGAAACTAAAGTTCCTAAAAACATTTTCAAAAGATCCAACAGCATTTTGAGGGTCATTGGATCTCCCATCAAGCAGTGATTTAGACCTTGGTTAAAGATACTAAGACTTATCAGGACGATTATCCTCTAAAAGTATTAGCTTGTATAGTAATACATACTTTTCAGTGTTTTCACATACTTTTCCCCCCTGGGTGCCTATTACAGTGCTGTGAGGTAGGAAGGGCTGCTGTTATCACCAGTGAGACTCAGAAAAGCTGTTACTTGGCCAAGGTCACATAGCTTAATTAAGGACGGGATTGGCACTCAGTACCCTGCCATTTCCTCCTCCTCCTTTTCAGGGACTGAGGGAGGAGACCAATTTGATTTGTCCTCTTTGGATGTCAGAACAATGTTTCTTTTTTTAAAGGAATATTTTAAGCTTTTCAATTCCGATCTTCCATTGAGACAAGTTCTTTATTCTTCTGCCAATGAAATGTGACCTCCTGTCAATCAAATATCTGTGTCCCCCTTTAACTCTTGGTTTTGAAAGTTGTCTCAGTAACACAGACCTGCAGTCCCTGTTGCCTGGTGTATATATGTAATGTGGGGAAAAGCCATTTCCATGGTAGTAGGAAGTTAAAGATTTTTGTGACGTGCTGATGAGTTATGAGTCCACTTTTTACTTTCAGCCCCCTTTGAATTCCTCTGCAGAGGTTTGATGATTAGACAATGACGGAGGGAAGAAGAAAGCTATGATAATGGTTTTCAAATAGATCGTAATTTTAATTAAAAAGAAATCTGACTGATAACATGAAATCTGACTGATAAAACATGTTTAGATAGTAGGTATGCACACAGTGTTAGAATAATTATTACCTTTTTTGATTCTGTGAAGTTATAGTAAAATTTGTTGGGAGAAAGAATGCATAGGAAGCAGTTTGTTTTATTAATAAGCCAGTTCCTTTTCTGCCTTAGAAGTGAGTGTAGTAGGATGATTTGGCATTGTGCTTTCCCAAGCACAACACATCAGCTCTCAAATATCCTGACCTGGGCTGTGGTTCTCAGAAGGAACTCGAGTGTCCTGCCAGGCACATCCATAGAGTCCTTTGCTCCTGTGCCCCTCCTGATTGCCTTGCGTAGCACCCTTCTGCCACTGTAAACACTGGGAGCATCAGTAAGCAGTCCCCCGCTTTTGCTAGGTGCGTGTTCCTCTGGCCAGTCATTGTTCACTCTTTAAGAGTGAACTTCAGGGTTGACTCCTGTCCAGATCCTTTACCTCCTCTGTGTTCGCAGGGCATCCCGTGCTGCCTCTATAGTTGCATCATCCTTGTAACCACTTTGTCGTTGCATTGGCTTGTGACTGTTTCTTTGTCTGGAGTTTTGACACTGGGGACATGGTAGAAACTCAGTAAAGGGTGGGTGGGTGGGTGGGTGGTGATCTACTGTTCAGCCTACCCAACCACTGCATACTGAGGAAGAGCATCACTGTGGCGTGTCCCTTTCTCTAGCCTGTCGTTGTGAGTGCCTTAAGCCAGGAGAGGGAAGGGGTGTGCTGACTGGGTCTTCCGCCACGCATCAAGGCAGAACCTGCAGTCTCGCGCAGCAAGGCGGAGTGTAGGGAAAAGTAAATGACTTAAGAGACAGAACGCTTGGGGTGTGATGCTAGCGCCACTCCCTCGTGTATAAAATGACAGAGGTGGACAAAGATACTCCCGAGGATCTCTTAATAACTCTGACTTCGGGAGTTCTGTGAAATACCCCTTCTCTAGGGAGACACTTTAGTGAATTCATTACAAATATGAATTTCTGACTCACAGAAGCAGACTCAAATCCTGCATCTGCCATTTATAAACCCTGTTATGTAGGGCAACTTATTTAACCTGTCTTTGCCTCAGTTATCTCATCTGTAAATTAGGGGTGCTCTAAGTATTAAATAGCATGACGCATGGTTTTTTTAAAGTACTTAATCCGGTGCTTAACCACAACGGAAGATACCACTCAGATTACAGTAGCTGTTATTTGTTAGACTAATTTCTTTGGGATCAGTCTATATTCTCTTGATATATGTCAAAAAAAACACCCTTTCAATGATACGTAAACCTCGCTGTGATACCAACTACTTCCTAATGTGTTTTTTGAAAGCCAGCATAGCCTATCAGATTATCTGTCTGCTCAGTAAAAGACATCCAAAAACAGAATTCCATAGGCTAAACCAGGACCCTGGGCAGCCTGAGTAAGATGAAGTGCATTCAGCCCAACTGATAGGATCCAGTGGCAAAAACAACTGCCTCTCAAGATATGGCTTATAATCTGTGCCTCATAACCAAGTTGGCATGTGACTTTGTGTAGGTCATTTAATTTCTCTGATTTCCTGTTGCCTCCTCTGTGAAAATACAGAGTTTGGGCTGAACGATTTCTAAGGTTCTTTCCAGCTGTAAAATGTAATTCTGTAAATGTTTAGGTGGTACATGTAGCTGTCCTTACAGTCATTTCCTTTCGTGTTTTAGGCTGGAAACCTAGGAGCGATAGGCAGTGTGGTTTTCCTCTCCAAGTTTTCCTTTAGGTTCTGTGTGTTATAGAACTGTCATCAGTGTGTGCTTTCTAGGTCCTTTGTACATGAACTTGTATTAAGCCATGTCCCCCAACCCTCTTCTTCTGTTGATCCCTTTTCCATGTTATCTTGTTAACTTTGACCCCTGATTCTTGCCTCATTGAACCTTTGTTCTCATCTGATGTATATTAAATAAGCAGGTCCTCAATGTCTTCACCACAAAAGCACTGAATTCAAGTGCTGTGATTCATTCATTCCTTTAACGATCTTTTTACTGCACTTTCACCCAGCTTCAGGCCACCCTTTGTAGCCAGATTATTTTGCTGGACTTCAGTTCTGAGTTGTTTAGATGTCCCCCTACCCTGTAGCTCAGTTTCTTTGCTATTTAGGGTGATCACCAACATTTTTATCCATCTTAGAAAGCTGGTAGGCTTTCTCTCCAGAAAATGCCAGATACGGGAGAAAAAGGGTGTAACCAGCCAAGGAAAGAGCGGGGGGCTTGAAAAAGCATTGTTATTCAAAATGGCAAATAGTTTAATAGGGCTGGCATGTCTCCTGTAAGAGGGACAATGGATAAAGATGAGTTTGGGAAGTCAGATTCCCCATCTTTGAAGGGCCCTGTGTCCTTGCTGCTTAGATTGTACCTCATAGAGAAGTCGTCGATGACTTCGAGCCGTGAACATTCTTAGTGAATGATGAGTCTGAGGAAGGCTGTCAGTCTTCTCTTCAGAAAATACATGACCACACAAAGATTTTCATACAGTTGCACTGGATTGGCAAACACTAGCCCAAGCCCACCCCGTCCCTGACCAGGTTAGGAATCCCTAAGGTGAGTAATAGGAAGCAGTGAATGGTGGGTAATGCGTTATGTCTTTTTGTTCTTTTTCTTTTTAGTTTTAGAAATGATTATTACGTAGTAAAGCACACAGATCTTAAGTCTACAGCTTGATTCATTTTATGTATATAAAAGTACACAGATAACTGCAAGTAACCAAGTAAACCACTACCCATGTCGAGATATAGAATATTTCTAGCATCCCAGCAGGCTCTTTCATGGCCTTCCCCTCAAAGATAACCAGTATTTTGACTTCTGTTGCCATAGATGCGTTTTGCCTGTCTTGGACGTCATACCTGGAATCATAGTCTTATTTTACCGAACTTTATTTTACCCAGCTTTTGTCTGAGATTCATCCGTGTTATTAGATATAGTGGAAGTCCCTCTTTTTCCGCTGCATTATCTATTTTTAAGAGATTACTTTTACCGCAATACGAAGACTAGATTGGGAGAACCCAAACTGCAGTCAGGAAGTCTGGATAGGATGAAGAGGAAAGAGCAGATCTGGTTAGGAGGGTTCTGATCTAGAATTCTGCTGGTTGTTTGATAATAGAGGATGGGAAAAGAGAGATCGCTTTTCTAGCTTGTAAATAATAGAACGTTTGCAAGGATAAGATTATTAGGTCACCTTTGAGACCTTGAACATTCGATGCCTGTGAATTTTTGCAGGTCCAGATGAATTTGGTAGAAAGGTCAGAACTAAAGATGAAAACTTTGAGCATCAACAGCTTATAATGGAATCTGAAGCACAGGGAGTGAATGTGATTGCCTAGGATTGGAGGTTAGAGGAGGACACAGCTGTGAAGGTGCAGGTTTAAGGAGCAGTCAAGAGAAGAGGTTCTGAGCTTCCCTGGTGGCACAGTGGTTAAGAGTCCGCCTGCCGATGCAGGGGACACGGGTTCGTGCCCCGGTCCGGGAGGATCCCACATGCCGTGGAGCAGCTGGGCCCGTGGGCCATGGCCGCTGAGCCTGCGCGTCCGGAGCCTGTGCTCCGCAACGGGAGAGGCCACGGCAGTGAGAGGCCCGCGTACCGCAAAAAAAAAAAAAAGAAGAGGTTCTGACCGTGGAGACTTAGAGAAATAGGAGGGGCACTGGGCGGAAGGGTCAGCAAGGAAGCCGAGCCAAGGGCAGCGTGTGCGTCACAAAGGCGTGAAATTTGGGAGGAGGCTTTGTGAGGTGTTCTGTAGCACCTCTCCTCTCCCACTCCTCCTGTATGTTTATGTTCTGTCTGTATATGTGCCTGTCGTCCACACTGAACTGTGAGTTCTCAGAGGAAAGGCGCTGTGTTCCTTCCCCTACTCATTACTTTCCAAAATCTAGCAGAGTCAATCTTTTACCTGGAAGTACTCATGGAATGTCCAGGTTGCACTTATTTCTAAGGCAGTCCTGAATTGGATGCCCTTCCCTGATGAACACCTGAGTCTCCTGGGGGGCGTCTTTTGATGAGGGAGCTTAGGCCCAGGAACAGAGCTGGTTTCAAAGCCCGGGCTCTGCAGAGCCCAAGGGGCAGCGAGCAGCGGCGCTCTGGGAACGCCCTCCTCTTCAGCAAGCTGGGCGGCTCCTTCAGTTACATAAGATGTGTGTGTTCTGGCAGGGAAGAGCTGCCTGAGTGAGTGGTTAGCAAAAATGATTTGTGTGGAGTTATTTTGAGACCCCACAGGAGGGAATGGCAGCCAAACCCTGCAGTATTTTAAACCGCATCACTCATCTACAAAGATGAATCCATTACAGAGTCTCAGCCAGAACACTGGTAACAGGGAGATAAGAATCTTTAGGGTCCTGGCAGATTATAAATGCCAGTTCTCCCGGTCCACACAGGTGAATGCAGTGCTTTAGACCGAACTCAGTGCCTCC
Organism: Phocoena phocoena; assembly: GCF_963924675.1. Taxonomy (NCBI): domain Eukaryota; kingdom Metazoa; phylum Chordata; class Mammalia; order Artiodactyla; family Phocoenidae; genus Phocoena; species Phocoena phocoena. The sequence goes on from NC_089227.1 coordinate 82,227,690, forward strand.
AGATTCTCCCGCACATACTCCTCTGTCCTGTCTGCCCTGAGGGCTGGAATTGGCCGTGCAGGTTTCCTTCTGTGGCGTTGGCCTGGGTCACGGTGCAGCAGCAGTTTGATTATGCTCTCATTCGCTGTATAGGATGCGAATGGGCTTTTTAATCGAGGAGGGAGCCCCCTTTCTGTGGCCCCCAAACACATCATTTAGCGACTGGGCTCCTTTTGGTTCCAGGCTGGCCAGGAGAAATCCCTCCTTCCCCTTCCAGAGCATTCACCTTTCTCCTGACTTAAGTGTGAACAGCTGTCGAAGGGTGGGTCAATTACAGAATATAGAATTTCCCCGTTTAGCGACATTAGCAGACACAGCCTCCATCTGAAGCACTTCTGGTGTCTTTGTTTCCTCTTGGCTGTTATGCTGTGAAATTGCCTCGTTGCTCCTGCACCCTCTTGCTGACAGCTGTCCTCTTTGCCATTCAGGAGCCGGCACCTCCCTACGATGGCTGACTGAGATGGAAAAGGCCTTCTCCCTTTTCCTCCCTGGGTCCACAGTTGTGTAGCCGCGGAGTTCCATGTGCTGGGACATCTGATTGCCTTCTGACCCCGAGGGATCCATCTGGGCTAGATGTGTTTTAGACACTTGCTAGGCTGTGGAGGGAGGGTCCAGAGAGAAAGAAAGCACCCTATCCACGACTGTCCATCTTGTTATACATATTTTAGAGAACAATTATTTAATGACACAAACTATGGAAACTGAAAAATCGTTACATAAAACAGGCAACCACGTGGGTATACAGCTTTTCAGAGCCCCCCAGATTCCTTACAGGAATGTGCCCCCTGGCATTTATTTGAAACGTAGGGGCCTTGTAACAAGTTTCTTATACCCCAGCACTGGTCCTACTAGGCAGACGTGGAAGGGGGCACACTTGAGGAGAAGCACTGCTCACGCTTGTGCGTGTGAGAGAGAGAGAGAGAGATGGCTTCCCTGCCACTTGCACCCCAGAGGAGCCGCTGTCCATGGTCTAAAAAGCTTCAGCTGATGGCATTTCTCTCTGGTGGCGATACTGGACAAGGCTGGCCTGAAGGGGCGTGGGGCTGGGATACGGTAAAGCGTGAACTTGGAGCAGAAGGAAGTGAGAAGACACAAACAAGCCAGCATCCAAAGTTTTCAGGATGATAAAAGGGAACCTACAGGCAGTCTAGGGCTCGGGAAGACACGTCCAGGGCGTGAGGTGGCAGAAGTGCGGCTCATTGCTTCTTTGTCCCTGGAATGAAGCTTGATTCTCATGTACGCTCTGCCAGGGAATCCATCCGTTCCTGTCTCTGGCCTCTGCCCCTTCAGGCACTCTCGCTGCGTGTCCATGCCCGTCAGTAGGTGGGTGCAGCCCTGGTGTCACTTCCCCACAAATAGCAGTTTCTGATTTGCGTCTTTACGGCCACTGCGGTCTCCTGAGCGCCTCCTTCCTCTGCTCTTCGGTCCGCCTGCCCCCACCCCCCTCTTCCCGCCCTCTTTCCTTAAATGCGTGAACACATGCGAGTGTGAGCACGTGCACACACCCCGCCGTGGTTGTCACAGCACCCGGAATCGCCATCAGGCAACGCGCTTTATTGCGAGCTGTGTTTGGGGAGTTGATGGTCCCCACCATCCCTCAACACACCACTGCCACTTCCTCACCAGTCGCACCCTTATCAGAAATCACGATTTGGGGCGAGCTTCTCGTCCGGGGGCTTATGCCTCATGCTGTCCTTCACCTGTGAGTACTGAGCCCACTGGAGCAGCTTTCCTGTCCCTTGAAGACGGGCCCAGCCTGAAGAGACAGGTTAATATCTCCCATTCGCTGCAAGAACTCCGGCAGCTTGTCTGTCAGGTCCCTGATTTTCTCCCTCCCTGTCCTCCCTTCTCTCCTGCTTTTCAAATGAACCCGGCGTCACAGTTCAAATCCTGGTGCTCTGGTGCCCTGTTGCCACACTGTGGCAGGAGCTAAAAAGCCTCAATTGAGTGCGGGCCGTGCTCTCACTGTCCCACTGGCCACAGTGACGACTGAAATCATCCTTTCTTCAGGGCTGCATCAGTGGAAGGCAAAGGACGCAGAGATCCTTTTCTTTCCCTCAGGTCTCCCAAACGGGGAAGATAACCACTTCAATAGAACAATCTTTCCCTGAATTCTGCAAAGTGGATTCTAGGCAGTGGTTTGGATTTGCTGTTCCCTTTTATCCCCAATAGCCCTGTGCATGCGAGAGGGAGATGAATAGACTGCCTTTCACCACACCACCGGGGTCTCCAAGACAGAGTGGAAGCTGGCTGGAATGGAGGCCGTGACGGCCTCCGCCTTCCTCAGGACGGGCTCCACCTCTCCCCACAGTCCCTCCTGCACGGGTGCAGCTGTCTCTTGCTGCAGCCTCCTGCCTGGAGGAAAAGTCTAACACTGCCTGGTCCCAGGGAGACGGGGCTGGTACACAGTCTCTGCGCACTCCTCCCTGATCAGTCCAACTCAGGCAGCAAATTTCCCCTCCAAAGCTGCCTCTCTCCTCAGCATGTAGGAAGGGTTGCTCCCTGGTGAACGAGCCCCGCCACCACAGCAGACGTTTAATTAAGTCGACTAGAAAGGTGTTTCCTATCGGAAGATGCCCTTCATATTATCTAGGCTTAAGGAAGAAAAGCAGGAGAATGGTAGGAAATCAAAACCCACGTCTTGTGTGGGTGTTTAGTCTGGAGAAAATAAGTCATGAGGATGAGCGGAAAGAGATGTTGTACTGTCTTCAGATATTTGAAGGGCTGTCAAGTGGGTGATGGATGTTTTATGTGGTCCCAAGGAACTGGACCAGATTTTAGAAGGCCTAGAGGGTCAGGTTGTGGATTTCTGATTTTATATGGTAAACTCTTGGAAGCCACTGAAGGGTTTTGAGCAGAATACTGTGCTTTAGGAAAATTAATCAGGCAGGAAGAATCAGGGTAGGGGAAAATGGAGGGCAGGTAGGTAGATCAGAGGATTCTTGGCCAGAAGTGACAGGAGCTTGAACGAGCAGAGTTAGGTTGAGGATTGAGAGGATTCCATGGGTCATATAAACAACTATGGAGGTGGAATTAATGGAATCGATAAGATGTAGCAATCATTAGTTTATGTGAATAAAGTAGGGACAAATCAAAGATAAGAGAGATTGTTAGACTGAGGGGTTGCTAGTACTGCAATCGGAATAGGGGACAAGGAAAGGAGCAGAGGCGATTTAGCAAGACGATAAGTTTGTTGAGTTTGAGGTACTGGCAGGACGGTCAAGGGGGAGATACCTGTCAGACATTTGGGGATTGGGTCTAGAGCTTAGAGGACAGTTCAGGCTTACATGTCTGTAGGTTCTGGGTGATCACAGTGTTGGAGAACATGAAAATGGATGGACTTTCCAAGGAAGGATGCAGAGAGTGAAAAGAAAGAAGCCCAAGACATAACTGAGGGCAACAACAGGAGACAAAGACAAACAGCCCAGAGAGAGGACCCCAGTAGAGGGGAGGAAAGAATTTCACTACAGGGTTGGGGCGCAGTGGCGCACGCCATATAGAGATGGGGTAGGACCCCTGCTGAGAAGAGGTGATGAGATTTGTCAGTGAGGAGGTTACTTTTCCAAGTAGAGTAGAAAGATAAAGTCTGAGTAGCAGCAAGAAGTATGATAGTGAAAGTCTGTTGTCACGGAGTGGAAGGAAGCAGTTGTGGTGAGAAACAGAGAAGGGCAGCTCCGGAAATTTCAAAGTTTTGAATGGGGTCTGTGGGAGTAGAGTGGGAATAAAGGGGGCAGATGGCAAGTACAGGAGAGATGACGTTCCTAGAACGGGGTGCAGGAGAGCCAGCGTGCGGGCACACGCCCGTGCTTGACGTTGGCTGCCTCAGCTTCCCTTGAGCCACATTTGCTTGCTTTTCACCTTCTCAGCTACGTGACCGTGGGCTTTTTTAGTATCTTTATTATTATTATGCTATTACCTGTACTGATCTTCTGGCTCTGGGAAGTTAAACTCTGTCTTGCCTGAACTTTTTTTTTACATATAACTTTTTTAAGGGGATTTGTTTTGGTTTCTTTTTAGTTTATTTTTGGCTGCATTGGGTCTTCGTTGCTGCACGCGGGCTTTCTCTAGTTGTGGCGAGTGGCAGCTGCTTTTCACTGCGGTGCGCAGGCTTCTCATTGTGGTGGCTTCTCTCGTTGTGGAGTACGGGCTCTAGGCACGCGGGCATCAGTAGTTGTGGCACACAGGCTCAGTAGTTGTGGCTTACGGGCTCTAGAGCGCAGGCTCAGTAGTTGTAGCGCACAGGCTTAGCTGCTCCGCGGCATGTGGGAACATCCCAAACCAGGGCTCGAACCCGTGTCCCCCGCATTGGCAGGCAGTTTCTTAACTACTACGCCACCAGGGAAGGCCTGAACTTTTTTTTACCCAGCTTACAACATGCTTTAGAGCAAGAGTTGGCAAACTTCTTCTCTAAAGGGCCAGAGAGTAAATAGACACTGAAATTTGAATTTCATACAGTTTTTCACAGGTCACAAAATATTTCTTTTTCAACCATTCAGAAATGTAAAAGCTGTTCTTAACTCACAGGTTGTACAAAAACAGGCAGTGGGTTAGATTTAGTCCTCAGGAGGTTGTCTGCTGACCCCTTTTTTATGGTGCTAACCAAAAAAGGTGAAGGCCAGTTGTCATCCACAGCCCGGAATTCAAGCTACTTATCAGGATAGGATGTATTTCTATATCCAAGATCAGCCTTAAAGAACCTTGGCTTTTCAGAATTCCTCTCCTTTTTGGCTTGTTTTCATTTATTTCTTTAAGCATAGAAGTAGTGAGGTAGAAGGCTCTTCCTAAGAGCTTCTGAGCTCTCAGATTTTTATTCATCGTCCTTGCTTTGGGGGGTGTTAGTATTCCTGACAGTAGCTGGGTTTTCTCTTCTGCAGTTCCACTGGCTGAGCATACTAATCTCTAGACACTGGGATTTCACTTGCCTCAGGAGAAGCAGCTCAGAGAAATTTTGTATGAGTGGAAAGCTCAGCAAAGGCAGTGGTTTGGAAGTGTACTCCACACATCTCAGAACCATTTTGTTCAAATAACAACACAGCTTGGTTTAGAAAAAGTCACTCTAAATTTATGCGAGTAAGCACCTTTTACATTTGCCTGCCAGGTGTGTGGCAGGATACCTTCTGGAAGCTGGTAGTCGCAGGATCCACATGCAGGTTTCCTGTGGCTTTCTCCCTAACCCCCAGAGCTGTTCTCTACCAGCCTGGACAGGAGATTCAAATTGCTCTCTTTATCCATGAACATGGAATTTAAAAGACCAAGATTGGGATTTGGGGGTACCGAAAATGACATTTATTTTTATAAATCTAAGTTTCATTTGATTCAGAGATAAAGTTACATGTTTAAAATAAGTCAGAAAAAGCAAAAGTTGAGGTTCTCATAGAAACCAACTCCCCCTCGCTGCTCAGACATGGCTTTGCGCTTGTTAGGTGCTGTCTCCATGGTGCCACAGTGTTACGTAAGAGCTTGAGCCGCGTAGCTCTCTTGTCGCCGGAAAGACCACTGTGGGCCTAGCTCTTGACCTCAGACGCTTTGTTTTCTATGTAATGAGGCTATGAGGTGGCTGTTTTGATATGGATAATTAGGAGAAACTCAATGGAAAACATTTTTAGAGGGCACAGTTGTTTCATTCTGCTCCTAGTTGGTGGTGATATTATTGCAGCTGCTGCTTACAGCAAACCTCCAAATGAACATGTGTATCGGGAAGCCGACAGCCTGCCATCTCCAACCTCCCCTTCACAAACACACCCCCAGAGAAGGCCTGGCTGGCCTATTTATGGCCATGCGCTTGGGATGTCATGGGAAGGGAACGGCCTTGTTCATCAGTCAAGAGTTTTTTCTCCCTTTAAAAATCATTGTTTTCAGATCTTGCTCTGCAGTGGGGAGAATCATAAAAGGTTATTCTGATGCTGGCCCGATTGTTATCTGCCACACCAGCTCCCCCTGAAAGAGCTCTTCTCCCTTTGGGGAATGATTCTTCGGTGTCTAAAGCCAATGAAAAATCAAGTTGGATGAAGCCAGTTCTGCACACTGCCTGTCTTGCCAGACTGAGAGCCAGTAATCCAGTGTGAGGCCTCTAAGCCATCCCTTCCTCGTCTCCTCCTCAGACAGTGGTCAGTGATTTAGCATCTAACACTCACTCTCCTTAAAGTCCCAGAAGTAAGAGTTAGTAGATTTCCTCATGAACTCACCAAGCATTAACTAGTATGCATACGGGAACTCAAAAGAGGACATTGTTATCACAGGTTTGTTGCATCTGCTTTTGCTAGGGTTTTCTCCTCTCTGGTGTGTGTTTAGCACACAATTACTGAGTATCTCCTTACTGTGGCTCCAGAGAGAACTAGCATACCCCTCACCTCAAATAGCTGCAGAACGGGATCCACCACTGACAGGCTGATAACTGGAGATGAGACTCCAGACACCACCCCTCTCCTGGTGGTCACACTCTGGTGACTTGTGCCGGAGAAACTTGCCCCTCCCTTCTGTAGCTGCCGCCCTCCATCCCCCCTTTCCTCAGACGGAGCCGAAATTCCCGGCACATTGTGGAGAATGGGTCTCATTGCTCCTGTCCCCAATTAACTTCGGTTTCTGGTCTTTCAACAGATGCATCAAACATTAGCAAATCAGGGCAACCTAATAAAAATCTCCCCCAAACAACTGGAACTATGAAGTAAAAACAGCTTCAGTCTCGGCTTTTGCCCAGTTCCGACTCCCCTGACTACCATTACCTGAGGAGTTTGATCCCTTTAATTAGGATTCCTTCATTCTTCTTTTCTCCCTTTATTCTCGTCACTGAAAGAGCCTCAGCAGTGACATGTTCCAAAATTGGCCCAGAAGATGCTGCCTCCCCCGAGGTAACAAAATAGCGGTTTAGAGAACAAGGGAGAGAATAAAGAATCTGAGACAATGCAAAATCCTAGTTTCATTTCTGACCCTTTCAGTACAAACTGAGGCCTTGTATCGTGTAGAACTAACTCTTGGGAACCCGCTGGTCTACCGTTTGCCTTGCTGTTTGGGCCATCTTGGGAACGTGAAAATATAGGACCAGCTGGTCCAAGGTGGGACGGTTTGCCATTTTCAATTGTTAACTGACTCACTGACGACATTTGCAACTTGAGACCTCCAAATGATTTCTGCTTTAAAGCTTATGAGAGGACTGAGAGCAAGCTTTTTTGGTACACGAGATGTATTACATTTCTCAGCTTCAACAATGTACAGTGGTTTGGCTTTGCATGTAGATTCAGGTGATAACCACATCACTTAAGATTAGGCGGGTGGCCTGTCTGCCTCTGCCTTCTGTGCCGATGGCTTAAGAGTTCTGGATTCTGTTCTTGGTGCTTAGGGCAAGAGTAGAAAAGTAAGAACATGGCACTTTTCTTGGACTACATATGGAGTTCAATGTCTAACTCCCTGTGCGAAGTGGGTGTTTTTTTTTCGCGGTACACGGGCCTCCCACTGTTGTGGCCTCTCCCATTGCGGAGCACAGGCTCCGGACACGCAGGCTCAGTGGCCATGGCTCATGGGCCCAGCCGCTCCGCGGCATGTGGGATCTTCCCGGACCAGGACACGAACCCGCGTCCCCTGCATCGGCAGGCGGACTCTCAAGCACTGCGCCACCAGGGAAGCCCCGATATGGGGTTTTTTTAATTTTGTTTTTCACTGGGGGGGAAGGATGTTAGGGGAAAGTATAGAAGTGGAATTCATTGAATGCAGGGGTAGAAATCTCTGCTGAGAGTGTGTGAGGTATAAGTTGGCCAGCCGCAGCAGCAGGAACTCAGGCAGAGGTATTGGAGTGCAGTCAGTGTGACAGGAAGCTTATTTTGGTGTTCTTTCTGTGCCTCGCCTTGTCCTTGACGTTTACTCCAGGGGACTGTGTTTATGTAGAAAGAAGGGAGAGGTGTCCGTGGTTTCCTATCTGGGAAATGTACAGCATTTCATAGCATGCTTACCCAGGGTCTTAGAGACCAGGGATGAAGATGCTCCGTGACATGAGAGTCTAGTCCTCTGTCCCTTACCCAGCTTTCTGTTCCCCAGCTCTACTTAGCTCCACTTTATCTGCTAGCCAGGTATGTGCCATGTGCTAGCCGATAAAGCCTGTGTTTGTTCTGAAAGCCCCACCAGAACGGCCGTTTTGTCTCCGCTATGGTTTGATGAACAAAATTTGTTAAAATTTCAGGGAGCAGTATTTAAAGCAGAGGTATTTTGACTTGAATATTACTTAAGAAGTCTCTCCCTAAATATAGGAAGTAAAACCATAGCTCCCTGGTCTGGGCTGCTTTCACAGAAGCAGAGGGATGGGCTTTGTGGCCACCTTTCGGCTTTAGGATCAAATAATTGCCTTTTCATTTCTGTTGGGAAAGTTACCGATGACCCCGTAGTCATCCCTACACTAAGGTTTTCCGATATTTCGTCCAGATTTTCTTTCCCCTAATAATTGCACCCCCTGTTTTTAGACTAAGCGTTTTCCCTCCTTTTTGTGTTTACACCTTTCAAATACTTGCAGATTGTTATCGTGTCACCCTCTTAGTCACCGCTCAGCCGAGCTGTACAGATTTAAGCACCTTTAACTGGCCTTTCCAGGCAGGCCTGCCCACCCCTGAGTCATCTCTCTGAGTGCGCTCCGAGCATGGCCGCCTGGAGCCGAACATGGGGTCATGGGTGGGAATTGTTTTCCTCCTTTGTCGAGTTGGAAACTGAACACAGCTGCGGTGCGGCAGCCTCAGGTCTCGCTCGCACTGCTGGTCGGTGCTGCCCACGTCCCCTGTGTATTTGAGTTGCCTTTCCCAAATGTGCTGATTCAAAGACCCGCGGGGCAGAGGGTGTAGCTGTGCTTTCTTTTTCGTCCTGAAGTGTTGTGTCACCATGGGGAAGTGGGATGTGTGTAATTAGGAATTCTGTCAGCCCCCTCTCCTGGTATTTGCATAAGGTCTATGACCCTGACTGTTCATGAGCCATTTCCTTCTCTGTGTATGGACTTCTGTCCCAGAAGTATTTTTCACGGATGTTCATTCAACATTGATTGAGGATCTGTAATGCCACTGTGTGCTAGGCAGTGTGTCAGATGCTAGAAGATCTGTACCCACCCTAAGAAGCAATTTAGTTTTAGTTTAATTGGGGTTGGAAATGCCAGATTCTCACATAGGCTTGCTCATGGTAGCAGTGAGAGGAGAGAGCAGATTTATGGGAACATCATGAAATTCTTAAACAGCATCCAGGGTGAGGTCAGGTCTCCCAGATCCCGGAACACAGAGGGCAGTCGCGGGCCTGGTGGCTCCAGGACCTCACTGCGGGTCTCTGGTGTCAGTGCTCCAGTGCTGGTGCAGCGCGCTCCCCTCCTTCCTCCTCTCCCTCACGGGCTGATGTTCTGCATGCTGCCCGGTTCAAATTCCAGAAAGAATCTTTCTCACCTGTCACCTTTCATTTCTCTTTAGACAGAGCTTTTTTTCCCCCTCTGCCAGCCTGCTATAAATTGAATATCCTTGAATCAAGTGCAGTGGCAACTCTCCCCTCCCTCCCTCATTTCTCACCTTCTGCTCTGACCTCCATCCCCAACTTCTGGTCGGGGGAGAGGACAGAAGCCAGGGTCATGTGCTGGAAGACAGCTGCCTGAGGCTGACCCTTAGCAAGGGACATGGCAGTGGCGAGCCCATGATTGACTTGTCTGGTGCATCCTCCCAATGCATCCACCTGCCATAATCCAGTTATGTGTTATTTCTAACATTCTTCACCCTAAAGACAGAATGGTAAATTCTGTCACCAATAGCATACTTCATACGATGGCAGGGGAAAATAATACTGTCATGCTGCTAATTAAGCTTCACTAGGACAAAGCCAGTCTTTTTCATCATTGAGTTTTCACCTCCCAACCCAGTGCCTCGCCCAGAGTAGGCACTGATGCGTATTTGTGAAACGGGGTGAGGGAAGGTCTGCCGAGGGAACTCGCCAAGTATGTGAAGTAGGCAGAGGGCGAAGGTGAGGTCTGCGTGCGTCCTCTGCCCTTGCTCCATAATGTCCGATGTAGTAACGAACACACACTGGACAAGCAATAATCACCCTCAACCTATCCTTCCAGTTGGTTACTGTTTCCACTAGAGTTCTGTTTCCTGCTGTGAATGCCTGGTCTCTTGTTTGCTGGGAAGCTGTCCCTTATAGCAGAGGCAGATTTGCCATACTTGCCATACATCCCTTTCACTCCCAGTAAAGAAAAAGCCACCATGCTTTGAGCCCAGCTTGATTATCATAAAGCTCAACATACAGTGTAAAATATTCAGAACAATGCACGACTCTCTCACATAGCCATCAATAGAATCTTATATAGCCATTATCGGATCATTAACAAGAATTTGTACTTCTCGTTCCACAGCTGACTGACCAAAGTGTTTGTGCTAATTGACCTAGTTAGTCAATGTCTCTAAATGTATAATTTCTTTTTAATAGAATGCTCTTATAGCCCAGCATTTTACATTTGAAAGGAGGCACCCTATACTCAGGGAGTCAGGCCTTGGATGGGAAATCTCAAAAGGGCATAACGCAGATTGTAGGATTTTCTGGCCAGGGGAGAATTTGGAGTTTCTTTATTTTATAGACGAGACCTTGGGGCTTGGAGAGGTCTTACACTTTTGTCAGTGGCAGAGTAGAAACCAGAAATGATGGGCTGATAGCTAGTGATGAATTTTCTCTTTCTAAACAAGATGAGGCAAATCCTCTGTTTTGTTTTTAAGTCTTGGTCAGCCATCATATCCCAGAAAGCATAGAAAAGGTGTGAGGAATGATGGGTTTTTCCCTACAGGCAGGTCTGTCTGTCAGCCTTTAAAGAGGTCAGGGAGCCTCCGGAGCAGGGGCGGGTGTGTCTGGCCTGCCTCTCCGGCATCTGCCCTTGGCGGAAGTCGGCTGCACCTGCCCCAGGGGTGGTCTCTCTCTCCGTTCTGCCCCCCACCCCGACCCCATGGTAGGGAAGGAAATGTTCAAGAATGTTGGGGAACTTTTTTTGTTTTTTAAACAAAATGTTTGTGGTATATGAATGGCTTGCCCGTGTCAGGGGTGAGCTTGGCGGTTGACCTGCACCTGTGGTGTTGGGAGCGTAGCAGACTCCGTGTGCCCTCGTCGGGGCCTCATCGGGAAAGACAGCGGTTGGTGGTGACATGCACGATTCGGAACCGTGGGCTCTTGCTGGCCTGGCTGTGGAGGGCTCCTGGAACCCGGTGACACCTCGCTTCCTCCTCACCGTCTCGGGCGCTCACCTTTGCCGCCGGTGAGCCTGCCCAGCTCTGCCTCTGCAGTTGCTTTCAGAGACCCCAGCTTTCTTTCCCGTGACATGCTTCCTTTAACCTTTTCTAAGTCTGTTTTACCGGTAACAAAGCAGCACAGCCAGCCCAGCACTGCAGTGGCCTTTGAGTCAAGGTGCAGTGTGAATGGTGTTTCCTTACTGGCCAGGCTCTTGGAAAGGGAGGGCTCGGCGGGCCGCTTCTTGCTGTGGCCTTCCCCTGCTTTCAGCAGCCGTGTCTGTCTTTCCAGCTTTACGATGTTACCTTGTTTGACTTGCTCCCTGTTAGTGGACAGCATATTTCTCGCCCTGTCCCTTGATCCCTTGGGACACAAAAGCCAAGTCCCGAAGCTGGTGAGTAAGCACTCGGTATAGACTTTGACCTCTTCAGGAGGGCCGTCAGGGCCGCCCGGCGTTCTGTCTTCACACCCCAGTCTTCTCCCGGGGTTCACTAAGCCATGGGCCTTGCCCCACCAGAGATCTTCAGTTAATTCAGTGTCATAACCGTATTTTTTTTCATTAATGAAACAGAGAAGACAGCATGTCACATGTAGTCACAATTGACCACTGCTCTGTGGAAACTTTGCTGTATATGTGTACATACCCGTATTTAAGTGTGGGGTGGGGTCATAATCAACATTAAAAGTTTGAAAAACACTCATCTACACAGTCCGTCTACAGAAGTAGCTTGGCTCATAGGTTTCTAACACTCAGATATCCAATATTATAAAAACCCTTCCCCCTATCCTGGCCCCAGCTGCGAGCCCTGGTCTGCTAATAGAGTCCATCTCGCCCACACACGCCCTGTTTTGGGATCCCGTCTAGGGCCGGAACCTAGGGGTTCCCTGGCCTCTGTGCTCCGGTCCAGCAGTGCCTGCACCTGTGCTACGGTGACGACCCGGTACCGAGGGCCCGTCTGCCGTTACATGTAAACCCCAGCTGTGTCTCCACTCACCTGCCCGACAAGAAATCGAGTCCCCAGGCCCTGCACTCCTACCTTGTCTAACACCCTCTGGGGACAGCAGTACTCAACTCCAAAACTGGGTTTTTGCTCAGTAGCTTTAGCACCTGGCAATCTAGGGTTCAGATTGGCCACTTAGTAGCTTGGTGATTTGGGTCCTTATGTCAGTTCATAGATAGTCAAGGATGCTCAGTAAATACTCATTTTTCCCGCTCTTTGTTCTCCTAGCGCTAATACCTGGGTTTAGCTGGGTTTCACTGTTTGATAACCTGCTCCCACTGGATCTATTTTTAAGATACAACCTCTCTCTATCCTAGTAAGTAGTGTCGACTAAGCCATCCCTGACCCTGAGCTGAGATGTGACATTGAGACAGGTTTTGACTGGGAAGGGGTTACTTCAGAGGAGACAGGTCCAAGAGAGGGAAGAGTCAGCCCAGCAGAAAGGGAAGTAAACGATAAAAGCAGAGATGGTATTCTTGTTCTCAAGCAAATTTTCTGTTCGCTTTCCTTTCTCTTACCTACCTGCCTGACAGGAATTGATGTGCTTGGATGTGTTTACTTTTTCCACGTAAAGGGCAGGGGAACATCCTGGTTCAGCTTTCTCCTCTTGAAGAGCTGGAGCCCAGCTCCTGGCAAATAGAGGGACAGTGGAACGTAGGCCCTCCTTCGCCTCTGGGTCCACATGCAGTGGTTGGTGTTTGGTCACCACGGGCCCATGTGTTTCTCTCCAGGAACGTGATCTGAATCCACTTCAGCGTGACGACGTGTTCAACTCCCTGGGCTCACGGGGCCATCTTGCTTCTCAGTTTAATCAGTTGGTGGTCTCCCAGGATTCAGAGAGGGCTGCTGGGGTCTCTTGCTCTCTTGAGACTTCCGAATACCAAGACAGCTACAGGAATAGAGTGGGGACATCTCCTCAGCTAGGGAGACTCTTTGGGTCCTTTAAGTGACGCAGCAGTCCCACCAACAGCACCCCAGTTCTGCCCCATCCAAGAGTCAGACACAACCTGAACACTTGTTGTCGCGTTACTCTTGTTTCCTCAACAGTGCTTTACCTATGGTTATGTGACCAGAAGTTTCAGTAGAATTGTTTATTTTTCTTTCTGACAATTATAATTTTTGCTTAGTTCACAGATACAGAATGAAAAATGTTTTGGGCTATTAATGTTGTAAGAATCATGGCTGTCTTTCATTTTACTTGTTCCCCCATCTCTCCTTTCAAGGTTAATCTCAGGCTTTTTGGTTCTGTGAGTTTGTTGATGTCTTTTTCAAAAATCAGTTCCACTTCTCCCTCAGAGCCTGGCACTGAAGTGCCGGGAGAGAGTGAGGCAGCCCTGGTGCTCTTGCCCAGGTGACACTCGGGTAGGACTTTCACCATCCCCGTCTTCGTGCGAGCGGGAGAGTGGTCCTGGCACCAGCTCCAGCTGCTCTCCTGCTGCAGTTTCTCTCCTTGTGCCGTGCTCCCCGTCCAGTGTTCTGTTTGATGTCGTGTGTTCCTTTTTTGAGGCTGGGAGAGAAAGCTCTGTTCTTGAGCTTCTGAAAGACCAGGGTATAAACTATCACCTCTCCTCTGAGCTCCATGACCTTGAATCTGTGCTGTGGCCAGAAACATGAGCAGCCACCTGGCTTCATCCGTAAGGGATGTACCTTCTGTCCCGGCAGTGGTGGCCCCTCTTCTCCCAAAGGCTCCCAGCAGGTGTCTGCAGTAGCCTAGCTACCCTGCTGCCGCGCCTCCCTGTGCCAAGTCTTTTGTAACTTCACCTGAGGCTGTTTGTAAATAAGAGGTAACACCTTCCAGTCCTGCCTTATTGCTGGCAGTTACTTAGAGACACTAAGTGCACATCCCTCCTCACCCACCCCCGCATATTTTGATTATTTTCTTTTCCTATGTCTCTAGCCTAGTTCAAGTTTTGGCTTCGTAATTACAGCTGCAGTTTGAATATTTTGGCAATATTTATAAGTCTAATGCAGACATTAAAATGTGACATAGTTCATGGCCTCTCACAGGTGACCACTGTTGGTGATAAATATTTGCAAAATGAATGATTGAATCAAAGAGAAAGAGAAGGCAGTCTACATTGGGTAGGAGCACCTATATTGTATAAAATACTGTCCTCGAATACGTAGGAGTGTGAAGGGTAAGATTTTGTCCTCAGGAATCTTACAGTCTAGCTTGCAGATTGAAAGATGACTGAGATTCTGAGAGTGGGTAATTGTGTCAGTGATAATAATGGTAAAATAATAAGAGCTAAAATGTATTGAACCTTTCCATATGTCGGGCATGGTACTAAATATTTTACCTAATAATCTCCCCTAGTTCACCCAAAAGCTATGTGAAGTAGGTTTTTTACGAATAGGACAACTGAGGCTTTGAAAGGGTTCAGTAACTTGGCCAAGGTCACAGATCCTAATAAGTTACGTAGGGTGTGAATCCAGGTCTCTCTGGCTCCAGACACCTGATACTTCATCAGGATTCTGTTTTTTCTGTCTCTCCTTCTGAATGAAATACTGATGGTACTGTTGTCCCAAATATAGCCAGAGGACAGAGGGGGAAGCTTATTTGAAGAGGAAAATGACACCAAGTTAACACTTTTGCATTGGATGTGAAAGTCAGAGAGTAAAGAGAAAATGGCTGGAATGGCTCTCAGGAGGCAGAATGGCTGGGGATATCAGTGTAATTTAGGTGAGAGAGCCATTTATGTAAGTGATGGTTAAAGCAGTGAGACTGTAGGCCCGTAAGGAGTGAGCAGTCCAAGATGAGGATTCATGCCACATGTTGGGGTATGTGTGTTTCCTGCATATCTTATTTAGAACTCCCCGGATGGTCTTAGTAATTCCCAGATTCTGTGACTGGGATCCCCTCTTCGCTGTTGCTGCTGTGATAGTGTTAGTTTTTCCCACCTCCGGCAAACTAAACGCCTCCCCTTCTACCACTGCCTCTGCCCTACCTCGTGTCATGGCATTCTGATCAAATGCCTGTCTCGTTACAAGGGTCAGGGGACCATCCTTGCTGGACACCAGGCCTAGTGGACCCCTTTTCATCACAAATTCTTCTTTTCTCCTGACACAGGCATCGAATGCCCCCGAGGAGCCCGAAACCTCCCAGGCTTGGTGCAGGAGGGAGAGCCGTTCAGTGAGGAAGCGACGCTTTTCACCAAGGAGCTGGTGCTGCAGCGAGAGGTAGGGCATCTTCCAGGGGCTTCTTGGATGAGGAGGGGGAGAAAGTGGGGCTCACTCGGTCTGATGGCAGAGATCAGTCTGTCCCTTTTTCCGGTGCTCGGCCTTCCCCGGCCATGATCCATTCTGTGTCTGCCCACGTCCCGTTCCTTGAGCCCTGCTTCACTGGCCAGTGGGCGTCCTGAGATGTGGGATGAACACCAGGCCGGCCCAGCCAGGATCCTAAGGCTGAGAGCTTACGGCCTTGCAGTCTCCTCCTTGGCGAATTAGCTGAGCTGCCTGCCTCCAGCTGGATCTAGAAGCTTGACTAACCCTGTCAGGGGCCAATTTTCTTTGAACGTTTATTTGTATCTTTGAGTAATTGTATTTTCTGTAGCAGGTTTTCCGACTTAATTTAATTGTATTTTTGTTTCTGCCTGTTTGGCTGGCTCTTGCAGGCAGGAGTTAGGCTGCTCAGCTGCCACGGTGCCCATCTACCTGCTAATTTTTATCAAGTCATAGTCAACAGATCCATCTTCTTTCCAGGAGTATGCCAGTCACTCATCCTGCTAGGTGGGCATGAAAAAGGAACAGTGGGGAGTGTGCTGGGCCCAGGCTTAGGGTACCTCCTGCTTTCATGCAATATCGTAATACACACAGTGAAAAAGATTATGGGGGTTCTAGAGGTTATCTTGCTCATGAGTCTTTGTAGGTTTTTGGGAGCAGATGCGTGGTCTTCTTTGGGTTGCTAGGTGATACAGATACCTGTTTAGAAGCTTCCGCATCTCTCATTTTGATTTGAAACGCCAGTGAATATATTGGGGGGGGGTACTTAATGCCCTTACTTGTCTCATCAGTCTCACATTCCGCTCTATTTTGTTTGTGGTCAGATGCATCTGTTTGTGAAGAAGCCATCCTTATGTTGGCATGCAAGGTGTCTTTCCCCTCTCCCCTATTCTGTGACTCCACAACATAGGTTGAATTGTTATCAGTTAAAGATAGCTTCCCACTAGAGAAGTATTTCAAGAATCCAAACACTCCTGTTGTCTGTCAGTAGCTGTTGAAACTTTTTGACATTGCACAGGAATTAGGTCGAAGGAGCAGATACTTTAGAACTCCCCTCTGTAATATCCCCTTTGGATAATGCACTACAGAGCTGTTTCCTGTTGGAATAAGCAGGTGAGTCCCTTTGTTGGTTGGCTGTGCTTCGGATGGGGGGAGGAAATCCCCTCACTGGGCTGCCTAGGACATTTGTTAGTAACATCCTCGTCACTTACTCTCTAAATCACATTTCTGTTCGTTGCTCACCATAGTCCTCTTCCTGTTGTTTCCGGTCTCCTAAAGCTTCTTTCCCTTTCTTTTTTAACTCTTGTTTCTCCAGCCACTTTTCTTCCTGATCATGTTTCTGGCCCGCTGGTGATATCCAAAAGCACAAGGGGGTCAAAGAGAATACTGACCACTGAAAGGAGTGAGTGGCCCAAAACTCTTTTACTCTCTCATGGTTATTATGACCTTACCTTTGTCTGTGTATTTGCTGATATTCGATTGTTGAAAAAGATTAAAAGTTTTCCCCATTTTCGTTGGTGCCTCTGACACGTAAGTTTGCAGATCCTTAGTCTAATCCACAGTTGGTATTGATCTTTCTTGTTTGTAATGTCCCGATCTTTCATAGCCATGGGTTGGGGCTTCTTGATCGAGAACCTTACTACATTTTCTTAGCTGCTTGTTTGATTACTTGGGCTGACTGTTTTGAAAGGTCCAGAGGAAAGATGGGTATGGCCTAAAGAAAGGATAACTTGAGATTCTGACTAAAGGAACCAGTTACAGCCTACTCTCCCGGGCATTTTCCTTTATATAATATATGAAAACTCTTTTCTGAACAGTGTAGGAATGAAGAGAGGGTTTTGTTTTGTTATAGGTTTATTCACTTACTTCTACCTGTATAGTACCTTCATTTTTATTCCAGGGGTTGTCCTGGGGAGCGGTTCTCTTTGCCATCTTCCCCCCCCCACCCCCCAGGGATCTAGAAAAGCCTGATGGATTGGTCCTCAGATGTAGAGGTCCTTCCCACCCTTAGAAGAAGGGCCACGGGGTTTCCTGGATGGCTGAGCAGGGGTCCGCAGCCTCACACCGCACGCGGCTCTCACCTTCAGGGCAGCCTCCACTCCAGGAACTCCTCTGCAGCCGAGCTGCTGTCCTATTGGCCGAAGTTGAATGGGTTTTCTTACCTTGTGCCTGTTCCCTTGATAATCACATTTAGCTCAGGTAATCAGGTGTTGTGAAGATGTGATTGGCCTTGATCCTGCCCCACCCTCCTTTAAATTCTTTTTTATTATCTTATTTTGGGGCCAGGATTTCTCTACCCCCTGCCTGCTTTTCCCAGTCACTGTAAATCTGCTCTCTCGTGTAGGAAAGGAGTTAGTAGCACATGGATCTCATGATTTCACAGCACCTCCTGGGCCCCATGTGTGATCCCACAGAGATATGGCCATTAAGTTGGACTCCAGAACCCATAGACTGAATTGAGAAGGATGTGAAGTAGGGGAGAGACTGTGTAATGACCACCGCCCCTAGGTCAGCCCCTGCCGGGGAGCAGACAGAAAGCTGGGGTGTGGGGTGCCTGGCCCTGAAAAGCGACTCCTTGTTTATGAGGTGGGTTGTCTTAGCTTTGGGCAGACAGAGCAGGAATTGCTGCCTGTCTGCTTCTCAGTCTGGGGTGGAGACAGACTTGTAGTCTTTCCATCCCATATCCTCACGTGGAGCCTGTACCATCTCACACGAGACTCCTCTCATTTCAGCTGGCCCCCATTATCTTGAGACCTGAGAGCCCTGCTTTCCTGAAATGTGTTTTTATGATGACACTAGTCAGGACAGAGCGCCTAACATTTCTGGCCATCACTCAGCTCATTTTCCTGAGTGTCTCCCCTGCCACCTTTCATCACCTTTCTTCTTTTTCTCCATTTTTCTCCATGGTCGTTCTCCTCAGCCATTGGTTCCTCTTGGCTTTTGTTCCTCTCCCTGAGTCGGGAGTCTGGGAGGACTGTTCCAGGTCAGTGGTCTGGGTGTTCCAGTGGTGCTGCCAGCTTCAGGTCATGAACAGTAAGCTAGACACCATGTCATTACCTGATTCTCTTTGTGACCTTGAAGACCAAGGCAGCCAAGAAACTCTGAAAGGCCTTCAACAGTTCTTCTCAGCCTCACTCAGCTGGTGTATAGCAGGGATGGGCAGACCCGGCCCACTGCCAGTTTTGTAAATAAAGCTTTATTGAAACACAGCCACACTAACCTTTTTATGTACTGTTTATGGCTCCTTTCATGTTATAACAGCAGAGTTGAGCAGTTACAACAGGATATATGGTCTGCAATGGCTAAAAATATTTACTATCTTTTTATCAAAAATGTTTGCTGACCATGCTGTACAGGTTTTGCCAAGTTGGGTTTAAATGGCTTGGTACAGCCCTGAAAATGAGTTTGTTCTCATGTCCCCGGCCTTTGAGGCCGGGCTACTTCTGGACCATACAACATGAGATCATTGTGTCCCATTGGACGGCATGTGCTTGGTGACACCCCCTTTGCCAGGCATCCCCCCCCCCTCAATACAGCTGCCTCTTTCAGGCAATTCCCTGCCACACTGCCAAGGACAGGAAGATCTGGTGTAATTTCCCAGATGGGGAATTGTGCCCGTTGCTAGCGTCTTCCCAGAAGTAGTGGTGAGAGAGAGCATTAGATAACCGGCTTAAAAGTGCAGACTCCGAGGTTTTCACACTCCAGTTATCATGTGGTCCTGGGTAAGTGATTCTTTTCTGCCTTGGCATTCCTATCTAAAACATTGATCCAGCAATCCCAAGCCATCCCCTTCCTTTTGAGGCCCTTCCTGTGAATAAAACAGTCATTTGGGATCTCTCCACACCTTCGTTTCTGAAGGCCACCTAGCCAGCCCTCGCTCACTGACCCGCTGCTGCCTCTGCAGCTCCATTGGGAAAACCTGCGCTTTTAGAGAGGGGGGTGTAAAGTATTATTAAAGGAGATCAGCGCCGCAGTTGAACCCTCTTCACAGTTCCAGGCTGTAGGGGGTGCAGCTCCCGGGGAGGGGCTGGGGGCTCATTTCCAAGGCCTTTCTCCGTGACCCCTTTGTCCTGAGATCTCCGAAACTGCCCTTTGCTGCTGCTTGGAAAATGACGTCCTCGTGCTGGACAGTGAGCCGAAAGCTCTGGCTGCTGCCCTGACCTATTTCCCTTCTTCCTGCTGGCATCAAAAGGGAGGATGTCCCCCTGGGGAGCTCATTCTGCAGGCTGCAGTGGCCAGGGCTCAGTCCTGGATGCCCTCCCTCCCACTACCCGTGCTCTTTTAGAAACAAAACTGCGTGAAAGCATTACAGCAACTGTTGCCGTTTCAAGAGCAAGTATTTATGTTTCAGAGAAACATGGACTCAGCAGTGAATATTGGTATACATTTATGGAGGGGTTTGTGTGGGAAAGAATACTTAAATAAAAGGAAAGTGGTTCCTCCTTCTTTGTTTCAGCACCAAGTGTGCTGCATCTTGTCTGAAATATAAACCGGTCTAAGCAGTTCACCGCTGATGTAAATAGTGTTTTGCCCAAAGCACTGTGGTATGTGCCCTCTCACCCTTCCTGCTCCTGTCTGTCTATGCGGGCCCCTTCCCTGTCCAGGAGACACGTGGGAGGTGGAACAGTAGCCACATTACTTCTCCGGATCAAGGCGATGAGGATGGTTCCAGCCACGGGGAAATCCACCAGGGTGGAGGACACCCACTGCTCTCCAACTCTTGTCAGTGCCGTGCCCCTTGGTAGCCCTTGCTGAGCCGGGAATAATAACCTACTGGAAAAGCAAGCCAGCCGTCCAGCAATGTTGTACCTACTTGTACAAAGACGCCCTATTCTAGATTATCTCTACCACTTCCCAGGAAAGAGGGAAGGCAGTAAGGCCAGCTTTCTAAACAGCTCTTTTATCCCAGAAGGCGTTAAAGGCTATTTGGGGGCTAAGGCTTTTCTCACCTCCCCGCACATTCTTGACAGTTCATCACCCACCAGGGGTCTTTCAGTCTGTTTTTTCAATTAATTTAAGACTATTTTCTTTGACGGGGGTAGGGGTGGGGGGCTCAGGTAAAGACTCTCTGTCTTAATAGTGATCAATCTTGTATAGCATTTTCTAGTGCCAGAGTTCTTTCATATATAATATTTTGTTTTAATCTCACAGCAAACTTATAAGAAAAATATTACCCCAAGATTTACAGTTCTGAAAACTAAGATGCAGAGTGAACTGCCTCTATTCACAGAGCTTATTGTAGGACAAATACTAAAACCCAAATTTCTGTATTCCTAAGCGAGTGCTTTTTCTCCCCCAGTCTTGCCCGTTTTGCTGTTAGAAGGTGGTCATTCTTTTTAGCCATACTGTATATTTCTCAACCCTCAAATGTCTGGAACTAATAAATTAGTAAAGGATCTCCCTGGAGGTCCAACACTGACTGAGTGGTCAGTGCCACTGAGTCTGATTCTGGGGGCTCTCAAGACTGCAGAGGGATCTGAGGAATTTGCTGTGGCCCTGCCTCCCAAAATATCGACTCTCCTCTTGTCACAGTTCTTGTATCTTTTGACTGCCTGATTCCTGCTTCATCTGTTGCTTGGTGTTCGTGGGCCTTAATTTTTGTATGATTCCTCACTAACCTGTCTTCGTATCGGTTTCATCATGTGTATCCATATTTCTATTTCTAACCTTTCTTAAAAGAGAAATCTTGACTTAAGTGCATTGTTTATAAATACATAACTCCCCGGTGTGTCTGGGATGAAGTTTAATCTCCTTAGTTTACATATATCCTTGATAACCTCTCAACTTCATGTATCACCACTACTCATTTCACAATCCGCGCCTCATCAGAACTGACTTTATTATACTCACAATTCCCCATACATAACACTCCATTCCATCTCTCCACCCACTATACCAACCACCCCCCTTCTTTGCTCGCTTATTCCCACCTGTCCTCCTCTCAGAAGCCCTCCCTGGATCTCTCAGGCCGGGTGAGATGGCCTTCTGTCAGTCCCCAAAGCTCCTTGTCCATACAGACATCTGTCATGGACTGGCCAACGACGCTGAAGGGATCTGTCTGTATTGGTCTCCCCACTAGATTGTTAGCTCCTCAAGGTCAAGAAGCATGCTTTGGTCTTTGTTCTTCGTACCTTACCTCGTGTGTAAGAGATACTCAATAAATGTTCATTAAATCGACTAATTGATTCCCTGTGACCTAATTCTGGAGATCTGGAAGAAGGCCTGTTCTTGTCTGTTACAGTTCTTCGGGAAAGCTCTCTAAGCTTAGCATTTGTGGGGTGGAGAGGGAGTCTCTGGAGTATAGAGGTTGGACACACAGCTGCTAATTTAGGAACTTCTCATTGAAAAATTCCATTACTCAGACCTGACTGTGTGCTTCCGATGGGACCCTGACCTCCCTGGGTCTCCTCATCTTACAGATGGGGTAATGAGATAATGGTATTTGAATGTTTTGTTTTGTTTTTTTTTAATTCCAGTGCTCACAAAGAAAGTATTAGTGTCCCTTCCCCACTCTCCTAATATAGGCTACTTGTCTCTTTCCCTCCCTGGTTGTTTTCCATCCTCTGCTTTTGTTGATCTAACTATTCAATGAGGTGAAGTGTTTATTGTGAAGTTCAGATTCCTGTTCACTGATAGGTTGTAAGCACCACATGAATACCAGGCTGTTATCTGCTCACTTACAGCCCCTTCATTTCTGGGCTCCTGGCCCTTGCCAGGTATCTCTAAAAGCTCTAGAAGGAGGGCCTTCAATTCCCATTCTAGTCCCATTCAGCAAAAGTGTCATCAGAGTGAGAATAGGTGAGGCTAAAATGAAGACTGTCACATCGTCCTTCCTTCCCCCTTCCCCTGGCTGCTGGTCTCCCTTATCGGCTTTTAAACTCCTTGGGAGCCAGTCGCCGGTCTCTTCCCTAGCAAGCTCAGCAGCGCACGCTGATGGGTGCCAGCAGTGTGCCGGCTCCTGTGGGATTCCTCTCTGCAAAGCTGCTGGCTCAGCTGGCTGTCGTCTGTTCCCTATTCTTCAGCTTGGAACTTTCATAGCTAGTCAAGCATAGAATTGCATCCATTCTTCTGAAATAGCTGCTGGGCCTAATCCTTCATTGGCTTGGCCAAGATCCTATTACCTGTAATTATGTCATACAGCCTGACTGGTATAGGTTTGATAGGCCTCACTGCCCTCCAGAGGCTAGTGTTCGCATCCCGGCCTGGCTATTGGGATTGTGGGCAGAATAAGGTTTAGGCCCACAAGAGATTTAGCCTCCTTAGGATATATAGGAAGCTCTCAAGAAAGTAATTCTGTCTCAGGGAAGAAAATCCTTTTCAGCAGAGGGATTCTTCCTTTCCCTGGACAATGGGTCCCTACTATTGTATGTAAACTCTTCCTTGACAGACTTCCGTATTTTTTCTTCCAGTTCAGTTTGGTTTTTCTTAATATTCGTTCCAGCACAAGGAAATCAGAGGTATAGTCTTTAGACCTGCCGCATTCTGTTTCCTCCACAAGTAGAAGCCTTGGTAATGCTAAGGCAGTCCCTGGCGCTGGTTTTTCCTTTCCATCTTTAGTTCTAACCCACATCAGTCCCAGAGTAAAGCTGTAAAAGGCTCAAACATGACTTCCCCTTGCATCTTTCTGCTATAATAGTCCATAGTACTTACTTTGAACTTCATCTAAATTGAGGCCTGGAAGCGAGTATAGTGGGCAGTGATTGCTGCTGGAGAATGCATTTCCTGGTTTGCTAACAGATTATCACTACAAACGTAAGGTCGTAAAAATCCTTCAAACAGAGCCTTGCTAAGCAGAACCCCTGCCACCTATGGTATTCGATACTGTCTGCCTGTCTGACATAAAACGACGTTCTTTATGAGTCATCCCTGTGGAAGACGGCTATTGCCAGGCACATTGAGCCTCCTGGTCTACCTTCTGTAGAACTATGGAGAGCCCCTGACCCAGAACAAATGGAGAATTGCTGTCAGGAGGTAAGACACTGGTGGACTCCTCAGAGGTAAAGGTGCCTGCCGGGTGAGCTGGGTGCCATTTATTTTAATTTAGATATCTCTTACCTCTTCAGTCACCCTGGATGTTCACTGCTTCTTAAGCTTTGGTTAGGGTTCTCTTTTTAAAAAAAAAAAAGGCGGGGGGAGCTAACATTCTTAATATAATGACAGAGGGCTAAAGAAAAGGGACTCAGAATTTGTGTTTTTCAGATGAAATCCCTTATTAAGTCTGTCCACTTCTTTCTGGAAGCCTAATCTGGAAATTAGTTCTGTTTCATTAATACCTTCTGACTAGCAGATCATATTTACTTTTCACATGCAAGGCGGCCTCATATAGACTGCCCACTCTGTTTCCAGAAGAGCTTCACCTCAGACCCCAACACATTGGCCCACGCCCATGTAGACTTGAGTGTGAGCTTGCATGCTGGCACATTCAGGGGTCTTCAGGCCCCATGCCTCCCTGTTCTGTTTGTCCTAACTATTCCCAGACACGCCCACTGCCTGAATGTTAATGATTTCCCCTTGGAATTACATAATTCAACTGATATCATTTTAGAACACGGCTCTTAATAAACAATAGCAGGGCTGCCTGAGCTGCCCGCAAAGAAAAGCGGACTGTAGATTGCATTTGCTCTCCAGGTAATACTAACATTCTGGTTTTTCACGTGTGACTCCCCCAGGGACACAAGCCTGACTGCTCTGGTGGATGAGCCAACCTTAACCCTGCCCTCTTCTTGCCATTAGCATGCCCACTGCCTGTGTCTGTTGCCGGACTGGACGAGACCCTCTGGGTTCCAAACCTGGCTTTATAGATGAACTTCCCACTTGCCGCTCTACCCATGACAGTTTCTGGTCAGCTGAACTTAAATGGATTTTGAAAATGAAAGTGACCAGTGGTCTGTTATGAAAAGCAGTGGTGTATGAAATAAGATTATGAGCAAGCTTGAGAATTAACAGCAGAGATCCCCTAACCTGGGCTGAACAGCATGTCTGCCCATTTAAGGACATCTTTCCCTTCCTGGCCACTTAATAAAGACTCTGTTAGTAATGTGTGCACAGTCAGACCTGGGTTCTCATTCCAGGTTCACCGTGTACTGTGTGACGTTGGACATGATCCTTACCCTCTCTAAAACCAGGGCAATCTCAGTGTGTAATAGAATTCAGTATGAATGGTGCCCCTGGGGTTATGCAGTGCAGCCGACCTGCTAAACCTAAGTGCCTCACTGATAATGAGGGCACTTGCTCTGTAGGGTTACTTTGGAAATAATGTATACATGTAATGTGCCCGGCACTGGTGCCCTCGTAGGTAGTAAACACTCAGTGAGCAACAGCTCACAGCATCATTTTTATTATGAATGAAAATTCTCTTGGAGGTTAGCTAAAATCTAGGATTGGAACTTCCCCGAGGATAAACCTCCATAGCCAGAGCAGGCAGGGTGGGCTGGGCACAGGCCTGTGTGTTGGGAGCATTTAAGTAGAATCAGGGGTCAGCCAGTCTCTTTCCTACAAAGAAGATAAAAGTCAGGGTCTCTTTGCCGCTGCTTCTGCATCTTCCTGCACGTTAGAACAGCTTCTTTCTAGGCAGGGTCACATTCAGTGGAAACACTAATGCTGAGAAGTCCTGAACCTACACACAGAGCCTCTTCTAGACTTGACTGTGGACCATAGATAAGCCACCCGTCACCAAAGAGGGGGAAGCCAGGACTCCATACATACCACGTGGACATCTGAGAAGGAGTGGCTTGAGTATCTGTGCCATGCACTCCGACTGCCATGGGGTATTTGGGGGATGATCTGCCAACACCAAGGGCTCTCCCATGCTTTCTCTGTACTGGACTCTGACCTTATTCATTTCCCAGTGTCACTGGGACTTGAAAATGGGGGATACAGGGATGACTTATTTAGAGCCTGGCTGGTCCACTCTTCCTTATCCTCTGATGGTGCAGTGGTGGTCTTTTTTGTCTCCATACCACCTTACCGTGACCACAGCAGTCTGATTGCCATTGAGTTTATCTTTGATCTGTGTTCAGTTGGAGGGCTGGAGGAGAGTGGAGTGCCAGGCAGGAGCTCTAAAGAAAGATCTAGATATTAGCCAGGATTAAAATGGATAAGAAAAGGACCCACGACAAACCCTTTGGGACACTCATTGCAGCAAGAACAAAAGCTATCCATTGAACCAGGAATGAAAGGTCGAATTGGAAGCTGCTTCATTGTGCCATTTTTCTTTCCAGGTCAGCATAATGCCTTCCTCTTCCCCCTTTCCCTTCTCTTGGCTCACTGGAATTCTGTGTAATGGTCACCAGAAAAGGATCTTGGCATTGACTGTATATAACCAGAGATGGAAGGTCATGCGAAGAAAACCAACAGGTCCGTCCTTCCCCAACCAGAACCCTACATATGCCACTTGCACTTCAGAAGTCTCTCCAGTGCTTGCAGTGCTGGGATGCTGTTACCTCTCCAGTTAAATAAATCTAAAACTACTGACCCAGGATTTTTATAGCAACACTGCAACCTTATATGAGGAGATGCAACAAATAGTCCATTACCACTGATTGGACATGGATTTTTGGCCTGGCCACTTGCCACTTGGTAATTTTAGAATAGGGTCACTTTCGGAATTGGAAGATTCCTTGTAGGAGGATACTGCTATTTGCTAAATAGTTGTTGCTTATCTTCATGCCCTCTTATAGCTGCACTCTGGCTCCTGAGCGTGGGGCCGGTCTCTCTGTTTGCCTGGCAGAGACGGCCAGAGCTCATCCTTCATCGGTTTACAGGGCTGCAGACGTGGCCATTTCCAAACGCCCAGGGTGCACTTAACCACTTCCTCCTTCTAATCTCAGCACTTCCACTCTAAACACATCAGCAGCTTTATAACTTGCATTTTATTTTGCTCTGTGTTTTGGCCCTTCAGGTATTTGTGGGAGGAAGGTGGGGAGACTGGCGAACTGTGTTGTCATTGATTTCAGAATTACACAATCACACCCTGAGTCACTGTCCCTGGAGAATCATGCCAGGGCTCTCACTGCTTTCACACATGGCTTTTTATGGTTGAGTTCTGTTTTATATTTGACATGTGACTCCTACCTTGGTTTCACCATCTGCAAAATGGGAGCACTCAGCCCTGTTCCACCTGGAGAATGCTGAAAGGCATGGTGGCGAGACCCCTGAGGAGCCCCTCGTCATTCCCACGTATGCAGTAAAGGGTTGCCAGGCCCTAGATGACAGATAACCACCCACAGGCTGAGGGCACTGTGTGACCTGGAGAGGAAGCTCCGGTGAGGCAGTTTTTTTCCTCATCTGCATCTGAATAGTTAGACCCAGTTGATGAAACAAGAGAAGTGTCCTTCCTGGACCCTGAGATCGCACCATTCTTTACCTCGTCGAGCTAACCTTGGGTCATATTTCCCCTTTCCCTCTGCCATGCCATCTGTCTGTTACATTGCCTCTCACTTGACATGACTTTGGTTCTAATAAGCAGTACTTCGTAAACGGTAGCTGTCCCCAAGCACTGAAGAATTCTCTCGGTCTTCCTTAAAGCCAACTGCTTGGGCCAGGTCCTGAGAATCAGACACTACGCGTATGTCTTTCTGTTATGGGTTGATAAGCCCGTCTGTGGTAATAGTGTGCCCTGTTTCCTGATTCGCTGGGGAACACTGTATTTACATATAACATCATCAAGCCTGTCTGCACATGATCCCAGGATTCAGATCCAACCTCTCACCTTTTGATCTTTTTGACATGTCTTTCAGCCCGGAGTGTTTCAAGGGTCAGGCTTGAACCCCGGAAGCCATTGTCTTTGTCAGTAGCAAGTATGATGCAAGATAGTTTCACCTTTATCTGCTGCCTATCTAGTTTTTTGGGGGGGGGTTGCCAGTTGACCCAGGGGGTGGGGTGAGTACAGCGAAGCTAGAGATTACTCTCGAAGCATTTGGTTCTTGCTTCCCCATACGGAATTTTAGTCAGTTGTCGAGATAACCTAGCCAAACACCACTGAAGAATGGCAAAGTCAGAAATTCATGAGGCCTTGGGACCAGCAGCGCCTCTCAGTGTACAGGAGGAGAAGCCACGTGGCTTCTATCGAGCACAGGAGGTGCGGGGGGAGCCCCGAGGCTGCTCTCCATGGCAGCCCTGCCCTGGGTGAGGAAGGGCTCTAGTTGACACGTTCCCACGTCCCCCGAGCATCCTTAACACCCCGTGACAGGAAGACCACCTCCAGGGAGGCCCCGTGTTCTCCCACTGCCCAGAATTCTATCTGCCCTTCCTCTCTCGCTTCTTCACCCTCCCTCTTGTGTTTGTGTAATTTGTACAGTATCATTGGGAGGTGTTGAAGAGATCAATAGCAGTTCACCTTTTCCCTTATTGATTAAAGCGGCGGCAAGGACAAATGGCAGGCAGTCCCCATTCATTCACTATGAGTGATCCATTTCCTACCAAGCCGTCAGTGACCTCTCCCTCTGCCTGTTACTTTGCTGGTCTGCAACTTGGGCTACTCTTGTTCCTGGGCTGGTATAACAGGAATGAGAGAACCACTGGGTTTGGCTTGTAGAACCAAAGCTGGGTGGGGAAGGAGACTGCGGGCAGTGAGCGGGAAAAGCCTGGGGAGCCTGTTCTTTGACTTGTGGTTTTATTTGAGGGACTGGCCACGTGGGCTGTACTCTCAGGTAGAGGCGGCGTGGCGTGGCTGCCTCCCCCAACACTTTCCTCCCCCTGTTCTCCTAAAGTACACGGCCTGCCTTTATTACACATTTTTCTACAGAATGTAAATTGAGTACGCTGAGTGAAAAGCCCATGACCCCTGTGAACTGGCTGCTTTTGCTGTCCATGAGCCTTAACTTTGGCTCAGCCCGAGGGAATTAGTGGGGTGGGGAGTGGGGGAGGAAGGGTTCTTATGTTAGGAGGACTCTGTTTCCACCAGGGGTGAAGAATGGAGACAGTTATTATCAGCTGCTTTCTTTCTCACCTTTAGAAACAAGCCCCAGAAGGGTGGGTGCATGTGTGCGTGTGCATTGTTCTGTTCTCCCTCAGTGGAAACACCCTCTGGCTCTCACTTGGGGAAGGTGATGGAGACACCCTCCCCAGGCCCAGCCCCTTCATGACATTTCAGGCGCCAAGCACTAAAGAGTTGGTTTTTAAAACCTGCATCTCGAATGGCAAATATTATAACGTCACTCACCTGGTGTGACGCCAAGGATCTTTGAATCCCAGGGCACTTAAGAGGGAGGTTGGCCCTGACTGCGGAGGCAGCACTCGGCTCACCCAGCCTCTTTTCCCCCTTGTGTGTGGTGGTCTGAATTTTGTTGGTTCTCTAACACGTACCTTTACACAGAGGCACCTGTTGTCCACCATGCCTCGCAGGGTCCGTTAAGCCCTCTCAGTCCCTCCACAGCATGAGCCAGTTCCAGAAACTCCAGTCAGTAGAGTTTTGACTGCGGAGCAGCAAATGTTTGGAGGGCCGCCCAGAAGCTGCCCCTGCTCCGTAACCTGCGCCACCCGGCAGAGGGAGCCACTTACCTGAGCAGGCACTTCATGGGAGTCGCGGTTCCCAGAGCTGTGGTTGCCGTCAGGCAGCTTGCAGTCTTGCGTGTGAGCCCGAGCACAGGGCCAGGCTTCTGCAGAGGAGTACTGCCATTGCAGTCACGTATCCTGAGTGAGTGCCCAGTGGGTCAAGGTCACTATTTTGGATGCCCCTCTCCCAGTAGGGAGATTTCACTAGAAACCCAGTGCCACTATGTCAGGTAGCTCTGCGGTCTGCAGGTGCCAGACCCGGAGAAGGCAGCCAGCTCTCCGTGAAGCTGGTTAATTACATGTGAGGCTGCCAGCAGGATGATTGTTCTTTTCCTATGGATCATTAGTAAACCATCCTGGCCTGCATAGATGGGGCGAGGGAAGTCTGATAATTCCATCACCTTCCTCGGCTTCATCAGACAGGTCTTCCTTTCCTCCCTTTCCTCCCTTTCAGTCTAAAGCTTTCAAAATGGCCGGGGAGGAGGAGAGGAGGGAAAAGCAGTTTACACTTAATGCACGTGTTTTTCTCCTAAGCTGGAAAGTGGCCCCCTGCTTTCAGATCATCTTGGCAGCCAGAGTACGGAGGGTTCGAGGCTTGCCATGGGTGGGAAGTGCTAGTGGCTCAGCTCCTAGTATATTTACAGCAAACTACAGAACGGGCCCTGTTTGGAGACGAGGCAACGAGTGCAGCGGGTGGCAAATAGTCCGGCTCCACTAGGGCCCTGGATGGGCACCATCTTCTTCCTTCAGCCAAGGCAGCCTCAGTTCCTGCTATGCCTGAGTACAGAAAGCACTTCTGGTTTTTTAGAAGCTTTTAGGCAAAGATGGGAGAAGGCAAAGCAAATAAAATATGGGAAACTCAGTCTAGTTAAAAACACTGCCCCGTCAAACAACCTAAAATAGAGCTTTTCCTTTGTCAGAAGAATTTAGAATAGAAATCTACATTTCTCCATAGAGCATTGAGTGCAAAAATAAAAAAGGGATTATAAATAGAAATAAGCATGACCCATTCAGCTTCCAAGGACTTGAGCATACAGCCTTCTGAATACTGCCTTGGAGCATTTTATAGCTATGAGGCCTCTAGGCGTTATACTGTCCAATCCAAACGGTTCACAGTGGTTGAGAGCTGAGGCCGGAGGAAGGTAATCACTAGGGCACGTTCACACGGTAATTCATAGACCTGCTGTCTCCATGCTCCCATTGTATTGCCCCCCTCTGCGCCTCCCAGGCAAAAGCCACAGCCACCTGTCCATCCACTCGCAGTACAGGCGGCAATAACTGGAGACTGTGACATCGGTGGCGTGTAAAGGGAGTCAGGTGAATGTGACAGGTGGACAGAAGTGGTAAGCAACGTGTGTTCTCTACGCTCCATTGTGAGAAAAGAACAAGAAGCTAAGACAGGAGGAAGTCCTCCGGGGCTTCTGCGTTCTGTAGGGGAGACTCGCTAGACAAGGGTGCCGCGAGAACGGCAAACAGGACGGGAAGGCCTGCCAGAGC
The DNA here is from genome assembly GCF_963924675.1 of Phocoena phocoena. Classification (NCBI taxonomy): domain Eukaryota; kingdom Metazoa; phylum Chordata; class Mammalia; order Artiodactyla; family Phocoenidae; genus Phocoena; species Phocoena phocoena. The sequence continues at coordinate 82,258,160 of NC_089227.1, forward strand.
GGGAGGAGGACAGGTGTCTGACCCACCTGGAATCGTCCACTGCTTTTCCTGACATGTGAATCGTAGAAGAGCTGTCTTGCCAAAAACTAAGCTTCACGAGAGCCCAGAAGAAGCAACCACGGAGTGCCAAGTCGAGGGTTTTTCCTTTTTCCTCTGTGTGCGTGTGTTGGGGATGAGGAGGGCGGTTTACAGAATTGCTTTGCTTCGCTTTTCTCACTGAGAGAGGGGCGTAGGGGTCAGATTTCCTGTCTGGATCGCCCTTGAGCTCCTTGGGGAGCTGGGATTGCCCCCCAGGCTTGAGCTCTGTGTTCTGGTCACGTTCAGCCCAGGCACAGGGTAGCCCCCCAGCCGCCCTCCCAGCATCCCATGCTCTTAGACCTGCTCCCTCTACTGTCACAGGAGGCTGATCCGAAAGCCGTGCCGTGGTATCAGGGTCTGGGCTTCACCTCCACCCTATAGCTGAGGCAGATTACCCATCTTGTTAGCGGTGGTGTCTGCCTGTCTTTCTTGGGATTGTCAAGTGGGGGAGGAACAGATTACATTTTCCAGCAACTTAACTTTATTAACTCTGGCTTCTTACCCCTTTTTCCAAAGCACAACTGAATGGAGCTAAACACACACACAAGGGCTATATTTGGTCCTGATGGTGCTGTAGAGTAGGGAAGGCACAAACATAGAGGATTGTCTGCTACCTAGTAAACACAGGGAGGTGTCAGGGCTGGAGAATTCAATAGTAATAATAAGCATTTATACGGTGCAATGACAACTTTGATACAGGGCATAATCTGGGGATTGCTATTAATTGTGCTTCTGCCTGTGAATGGCCCCCTGGTGACAGGGGGCTGTGAACACCACACAGAGTTAAGCTATATTAAACATCAATTAAAACAGCGTAAAATAGAAATGGAATAAAATATGCAAAGGTCAGAGTGGCTGTGAACATGCAGACGAGAGAGGGGAGAGAGGGGTTAGGGCCCGGTGAGCCTAGTACACTGGTGGATTCATGCTCCTAGTTGCTCTAAGCTTTTGAGTTTTCAGGTTTAGAAGGTTTGCCAGAGAGTGAAAAATGGTACCCTCCAGCTTCCCTCAGTGCAGTTCTTCCCCAAAAGGGTTTCAGAAACTACTCATTGTGGCCAGTAAGAAATGAGCAGAAACAACCAGGCAATCTACCAGCACTGTCCAATAGAACTTTCTGTGAGGACGGAAGTGTTCTTTACGTGTGCTGTCCAGTATTGTAGCATCTAGCCACTTCTGAGTACTGTGTACTTGAAATGTGGTTAGTGCAACCGAGGCACGGAATCTTTAATGAAATTTAAATAGCAACGTGTGGCTACTGGCTACCATACTGGACAACGCCAGACATTTGCCCACACTGAGCACTCAGGAGATGTTCGATTGGCAGTCTCCTTCCTGAACCAATTTGTGCCTTCTCCCACACCTCACACTTTTTTTCAATACTTTTTTTTTTTTTTTGACCCAGTCTTCTCATGCTTTTGACTTAAGCTTCCAAATTCTTTCATAAGGGTCACACGCAAGGCCAAGAGATGAAAAAGGAGAACAACGCCTGCATCAAACAGGCCGTGGCTTTGTCCTTGCCCCCTTTTCTTCTGACAGCCCAGAGTCAAGCTAATACCAGATGTTCCCCACTCTCCCAGGCAGAAAAGAAGTGAATGGCTTTCGATCTCTGGCTGAAGATCAGATCTACGGCGCTGTCACTGTCCCCACTGAACATCTGATTCAGTTGCTGAATCTGACCCTTGAGTTCCCCAGAACCTGCAGGGATTTCAAAATTCCCAGGTCATCCAGGGAACACTCACCTGAGGTCCCTGTGGCACCTGAACTGTGAAAGTACCTTTTCCCATAGCTCTTTCAATACCTGTTGAATGCTTAGAATGAGTCCACTTATTGGAATGCCATAGTATAGTGGAACAAAGCACTGGACTTGTAATCAAAAACCCCATGTTTAAGTCCTGGCTCCTCCATTTACTAAATCTGTGACCTTGACAAGAATCACTGTACCTCCCTGGGGCTTCATCTTCCCCCATAAAAATGACTCAGCTAGACTGAATGACCCTCTGGGTGCTGAGAGGACCTAGAAAAGAGATCCAAAGAAAAGAGCCCCTCATTGCCATGAAGCCCTACGCCTCCACTCCGTTACCCCTTCAGGTGTCAAGACTGCATTTAAAGCACCCCTTTCCTGAGGCCACCGAGAGGCCTCACCTGTGTCTGATTACCACTGACTCACACTTGGAAGTTATCCAGCAGCACAGACACGCCCTGAGCCAGAATGGGTGGCATGCCCCGTCCCCCCGCCAATTATTGTCATACTCCTGTGCATCCTGGGGGGTCGACAACAGTCCCCAATGACTGTGGGTCATCCTCAGAGATGGTGTTTTAGCCTGCTGCAGAAGGCGGCAGGAGTTTCTTGGCTTAGGCAGTAGGTCCATAAAGAAAAGAAGAGTTTGGGAGTTGCCTGATGTGTGCCAACCGTCCTGGCTGGCTAGTTGTTCGCCAGCCGCCTCCTCCCAGCAGTCACTATTCGCTGCTTCAGGGATTGTCCCCAGCTGCCCAGAGCCCCTGTGGAGCTGCCAACACCACACAGCTCACAAAGGGCCCTGTAGCATCTCTAACTGAGGAGCTGGTGAGCAGACGCCCTCAATAGAGGTATTTTTAGCTGCAGTGATACAGCCTCATCTTTTTGCAGGATGTGTAGGGCTTTTTTTTTTTAATGAAATAAGTAAGATTGAAGACTGGGGTCCCAAACCCCAGCGCCCACACCCAAGAAGTTTTGGTGCACCCCACTCACCAGAGGCCTCATTAATCCTGCCTACAGCCAGGTGCTGAGGCTCGGAGTTGGCCCAGAATACCAGGCCGGAGAGACAGTGTGCACAGGGAGGAGAACCAGAAATAGAGCAGGCCTAATGCAGGCTGGCCTGCTATGAGGTGCTGAGGGCCCTCTGGGCAGCTGGGAACAACTCTCCTTCCAAGCCTTTCAGACCTTTAATGGGTCTGGGGGACCGAGTGAGTGGGCCTCACAGTTAGGACAGGACAGCCTTGCCTTGCACGAGGGATTCCGTCCTGTGGCTTGCTGACTTCCTAATGCTTTCGTTTTCCTTTCCTTCATCCTGGTCTGGGACTCACCTTTTCCTTGCCTTTTTTTTTTTTTTATTGTATACCATGTGACGGGGGGCTGTAGGACATTCGTGGAGCTTGTGTCAGACCCCATAGAGGAGTCCTGGGGTGATGAGGCAGTGGCTCTCAGCCCCACCTGCACACTGGGATAGGGAGCTGTGGGAGGCTCTTAGGAAAGATCCTAATACCCGGGCCTCCCTGGCTTCATCAAGCGCCAGATTGTTACTTTAAGTTCTCCAGGCATATTAGGTGATAGCAAGGAATAATTTTATTAATCGTGTTAGGTGCGATAGTGGCATTGTGGTTATGTAAGAAAATGGCTGTGTTTTTTAGAGATGCATTGCTGAAGTATGGAAGGGCAAAATGACATCATGTCTGGGCTATGCTTTAAAATACTTCAGCAGAGAGAAGGGGGGATAGATGAACCAAATATGACAAGTTCAATAATTGTTGAGCCTGGATGGTTGGTGTATGGGAGTTCATGACAATTCTCTATTTTCAGTGTTTCACATTTTTCAAATTGAAAGGTTTTTCTAATAGTGAAAAAAACGTTAATTAAAAAGCTCCCCAGGTGATTCTGATGCTCATCTCGGGTTGAGAAGCAGTGGTTTAAGAGAGTAAATTTGGATCCCCACACCGTAGATCAGCTCTGATTTTGGATAACCTAAGACCTTTCAGGATGAGTTCCTACGAGTATCTGGACCCCAAACTCTTGGGTAGGTGAGGAGCAGGGTGGGCACAAAGAACAAAGCAGACCTGTGTCTGTCGTCAGAGTTCACAGTGGACAGCTGGACCGCTTTGCCTCTTGCACCCAGTGACCTCAGTGCCACCCAGCCCCGAGCGCTGTTGTGCCGTGTAGTTTGCCTGCCAGCGCTCCCACACTCCAGCCTGAGGACCTTGCTCACCACGCAGGAGATAGAAGACAGCTGCATTGTGACACATGCCACGGGGGGTCCTGATTTCCTCCGTGTTCAACACTATTCCTAGTGGGATTCTGCTGAAGCGGTGGGGGGGGGCTGAAACCTGCCCCTCCCCCTGCTCCCAGGAGCCCCCGTGTTCTCAGCTCTGCGTGCAAGTCTGTGATGGCTCTTTTGTGTCCTCAGTGCCTCTTCCAACTCCCAAGCAGGATTTTGCTCTGGCTGCTCAGCAGGTGGGGCAAATAGCAGCTTGCTGCAGCCACACTAAATGGAACTCAAGCTAGAAGCTTCCATGCTACGTTTACACAGCACAGCCTTGCTTAGGACCCTGGCTTAGCAGCTCTTCGTTCAGGGGGCTTTGCTATTTACACCTCAACGTTCAGTGAGTCTGTGTGTCGCTAAGGGAAGCTGAAGCAGAGAGTGGGCTACAGACTGCCAAGGTCAACCAGCCCGGAGCTTCACTACCCGTAGTATTTACTGAGAGCCTGGGTGCCCTCCTTCCCACTCCCAGGGGAAGCCTTGACATGGTCCTTTCAGCAAATGCCAGCTTGAGAGAAGTGCGAAGTCACCTCCTGCGCCTCTAGGAGGGCCTGGAGCAGGTCGTCCCCCCAGGGTCTGAGTCAGTATTGGTCCTGCTGCTGTCCGGTGCCTACATCCAGAATTCCAACGGGGGGAGTTGCTTCCCCATAAGAACAAGCAGCCTGGGAGGCACTCTTTGGATGGGAGGGGGCAGAAGCTGTCCCTGACTCTGTGCTGCTCCCTGGCACATATCTCCCATCGCCACGCTCAGACCATCCATCGTAACTGTTTCCCCCACTGTGCTGAGCTCCTCAAGGGCAAGGCCCAAGCCTTTCATCTCCGCTGTTCCCCAGTGCCTGGCACAGTGCTGGTCGCCAGACGGGCTCTAAGTAAGCGCACACATGAATAAGTGAACCGCAGAAGGGCTACGGCCGGGAGTGCCATCAGCTAAGGGTCGGAAACCTAACAGTTAAGAAAGTAGTTTCTCATTCATTTAGGCTTCTGAACCTAAACTGGGTGCTGATCTGGAGCCCTGCCTGAATCAGCTTGTAGAGCAGCCTATGATGAGGGAAGGTTTCTGTTCTTTTCCCACCTTCCTCAGGAATAAATGGTATTCTCTCTGTGCCTCGATTTCTCCCATTTGATATTCATGGGCCTCTGAACATCTGTCCTCTCTCCCTCCTTGCCGGGGGCTCTGAGCAGGCCGACATGTTTGTAGGAGGGTTTCCCTGTATTTTTTCAGGGCCGTCAGTCGAGTGGTACCTGGCTAGTTTTCTTGGAAATTACTCTCCTGAACCTGAATGAAACCTCAGGACCCCTGGCTCAGCTTAAGCAAAACCATGTACAGGAGGCGCTTCTGGAGTTAGTGACAGGACTGTCCTGTCTCAGCACTGAGTCTTCTCCCTGCTCTCTCAAGTCTAGAGCAGAGGCTGTCATCCTGGGCGTGCCCTCAGATCACCTGGGTACATTTTGAAAATATCAAAGTGCTGTCTCCTCCATGTGTGATCTAGAGTCGGGACACTGGTATTTTTTAACAGCTCCCTCAGTGTGGGGAATATGTACTTGGGACTGACAACCACGGTCTTTTCAAAGCGTCTTCACCAGGAGGAGCTGTACGGCACTGAGCACCCCACTGCTGGCCTTCCCCCCTCACCCACCCCCACCAACCACAGGAAGGTGGAAGAGCAGAAGAGTGTCTGTCGCTTCCGGGCGCCCCGTGTCGCCTCCCTTAGCTAGCTCTGAGACGCAGCTGCCATCCCAGGCCGTGTGATTGACGGTGCAGGCCTACCCACATGCACACGCAGAGCCCAAGGCTGCTTAACCTCGGGCAGGTGACTAGAGGGGAACAGGTGTCTGTGGACAGCAGTTCGATTCTGTTTCGGAGGGCATTAGTGAGGGAGAACAATCCAGAGCTGTCTTTGCAATTTGTTGAAATGAAGGTTTTAAAAAAAAAAACATCTAGCTCAAGGGATTCTCACCTGGGTTACGCCCACCAGCTCCCAGGCGCCACATCCCGCCCTGCAGTAGCAGAAGCGTCTGCCTCAGCAGTGAGAGGCAAGGCCAGACGCCAGTTGAAATCCCAGACGGAGTCCTCCCCTCCCTCCATCTCTTGTCAGATATTTCAAGCTTTAAGTCCTTACTCGTGCTCTGCCTACTTGGCTGGCTGTTCTTGCACTTGAGCGGCTTGTTGGCCTGGACAGGTCCAAGCTGTCGGAGCCGTCAGGAGCTGCACCTCCCCCCTCGCGTCTCCTGTCTGAGCCAACCTTGACTCACAGTAGTGCAGACGGCCCCGGCCTTATCCAGTGACGCCCGCCACTGCCCTCCTCTTCCTGTCCTGCTTTCCCAGCGATGAAGGGGCTGGGCCAGGCCTGGCCTGCAGGTCAACCTGGGGCTGCCACGGAGACCACTCTTAGTTCATGCTCTGGCATATTCACCCAGACAACACGCTAAAAAATATATATATATATTTTTTTTTTTTTTTTAATCTGAACCACATAGGACAAGGGTACAGCAAGGTCTAAGTTCAGATTATGCAGGAAACACTTTCCAGCCTGCATGAGAGCAAATCTGTTTTTGCAAATAGCCTTAGTTTTTACCCACTCTGCTTCCTAACTATTCCTGGGAGCTGAGAGAGAATGAGGCGAGAGCAGAAATAAGCGTTCCTCCTTTTCCTCCCCTTCTCTCCCTTTAATGTAGACTGGGCAACTTCTCTACAGCGCCTCGGTTTCTCAGACCGGCTCCAGGTGCCGAAAGGTGGTGCCCTGTAACATCCCACTGTAATCAGTTCATTTCCTTCCTCCTTGTCCCTCTCCAAGAGAAATGAAGTGGCAGGTGACAAATGCGAGAGGGGTCGTGGGTGACCTTGTACACGAGAAAGACACGCCACACCAGGGCTGGCCTCACTCTGCCTTTCCCGGTGCTAGGTCCCTGCCGAGCTGCAGATGCACAGGAATAAGGGTCCCATTTAGCAGGCTCGGCCTGAGTGAGACCCGCAGCCATGCCCTCTGGCAGCAGCCTGCAGCAGGGAGGGATGCTGCGGCAGCAGGCTCCTCAGCCACTGCTACAGCTTTGGATGGGGCAATCAGTGCAGACACATTGGCTCATTCAGGTCGTCTGTAAACCTAAGGGACCCCGGCAGCTATTGGCATGCCATTGCTCCAGCAATACCAATATTCACGTGATTTACCCTGAGGCTTAGCTGCTACCCACATTATTTCCAAGAATTCTTCTCCGTTAGAGGAAACAGTCTGAGGCTGCTTCAACACAGCCCCTAAAGCCAACCCTTTTCATGCGGGAATATCAGGACTGAGATAAACGGTATCTTTATCGGCACCCAGGGACCAATAACATAGTTGACTAAAGACAGAGGCTGCCTGCAGAGCCTCTATCCCCCCAGTTAGAACCAGTCATTTGATGAGCATTCTCATGTCCTAGTGAACGTGAGACGGTGGATGGGATGGAATTAAGGGGGCTGATTCCACTCCAAATATCATGGTTACCTACAGCCTAGGGTTGGGGTCTACTCTCTTCTATCTGATTTGCTGAGTAAGGAAGAAAGATCTTCTACCCTAGTCCAGTACCTAGGAACCTTTTTGTGTCTCTAAAGCCACATGAGAGGTATCACCAAACTGGTCGATTTCCTGTTCTTCAGGACTGGCCCTGTTCTCCGGGGCTTCTGTCCAACAAGGTATGTTGCTTTCTCTTCCTGCTACAGTTGCTGCTTAGCCTGTTAGCCCCAGGAAACTTATTCTCTTGGATCCATTTTCTTCTCTTCAAGTATCACCACGTTTTATCGACCTGCCTGCTTTCAGTTTTGATCCACACGTCCTCGTCATTTAGAACCGCTGGACTAAGGTGACCTGCGGGCACAGTCCAGGTTCTTGAGTTGGGTCCGAAATTGACAGGATTTGTCTAAACCCTTAAAGTAACCTTTTTGTAGCCAGAAACCTTAGCAGATACACTACCCCCCACCCTACCCCTTACCCCCAGTGACAAAGGAGCCTTGGAGCCGCTGAGCACAGTGTCTAGAGGGCAGCAGAGCTCCAGCGGGGGATGTGGGTATGCTGCCATCTCCTTCCGGCCCAGCCTCTCGTCCTGTAACAGCGGCTCAGAGGCTTGGAGGTTGGGGTAGGGAGGTTCCGCCCTCTCAACTCACTGTGGCACTGCCTGTAAACCGGCCGAGCTAGGGACCTAGAGAGCTGCCTGCACTGCCCCCATCATCTGGGTGTCTGCTTGATGCCAGGATGCCCTGGGCCCGAGGGGGCTGCATAAGTACAGCTGCAAACTGCCCAGCTAGATTGTTCTTGTTGTCCCAGCCCAAGGTGACCTCTCAGGCTCCATGTGTGACATTCACTGTAACTTTAGGCATGAGAGATGGCACTGTTATCTCTGGGGGCAGGTAGGGAAAAGGTTCCCCAGCTGAGTCTTCCTGGGTCTCAGTTCCAAATGGAAAAGCACAACCCTCCCCCGCCCCAACCCATCATCGTCTCCCACTCTGCACACCCGATTCTGCCTCAGGCCATTTCACAGCCGCAGCTCTACTGGGGGCAAACTCTTTACCCTCGTGGTACTTTGTAAGCTGGAGCAGTGAGGCCCAAACTTCCAGAAGTGATATGAGATGATCTCGTGGGGCCGACAGGTACAGCACAGCCAGCATTTGTTTTGGGTGTTGATTTCCACATATTAAATGGTTCTCGTTGCCACTGCCACTGAACTTCCTTGCCCCTGTGTGTGATGGCCAGGTTCTATATCAACCATGAAGTCCGTGCAGGGACGGAGAGCTTTGCTGCTGTACTCTGGCACCTGAAAACGGTTCTGTCTCCAGCATGGAGCTGCCAGTGGGGAACTGCTGAGGTGACACTCTAGAGAATCGCCAGGGAGACCCCTCCATCTCCTGCCAAGCTACACAAACCCTGCCCTGCACGGTTCTGAATCACACCTCCCTGCAGATTCATTCCTCCTTCCCTGGCTCAGCTAGGGTACGGCCTTACGGGAAAGTCCTGGGTGTCAGCAAGAGAGGCGTTTGAGGAGAAAGGAACTGATGGAGGAAGGGGGAGTGCCACTCAGTCATCTTTTAAGTAGAAAGGAAAAGGTCAGCGGAGCCACACGGGGCCTGGGCTACATCAGTGTTGACTCTGCCTTGCTGCAGCAAAGGGACCGGCTCACCGGGGCCAGCAGTGGGCACTGCCAACCCTATCCAGCTGCCAAGCACAAAGAAACGCGTGCTCTGTATACACAGATGGGTCTGCATGTCAGCATGAGCCTGTTTTTAGCCCTTGCCCAGGAAGGGCAGCCCACGATACAGTAATTTAATTAAATTTGCTTCTCTTCATGGCCCACATATTTGAAGAGGTTTTGGGGGGGAAATGAATCTGGCTGAGGAACATTACCCTGCTGCTCTGGCACTGCCCCAGAGCTGAGCCGCAGTACCATAAAGGGTCTCGCTGTCCTGAACACGGCCCAGGGCATCTGTCTGCACTGCAGGCTCTGTGGCCGGGCTGCCTGCTGGCACATCTGGCAAGGCAGCCTCTGGAAGCAGTGCATCTCCATCACAGGGAAGCCACTGGGGGCAAAATAAGGGGACTTCCCACCCCCTACTCAAGACCTGCTGGAAGCAGCCTCAGCAGTACTTAGAGCCATGGTATTAGCTTTTCTCCCCACCGTCTTCAGTGTATGAGAAGGGAGAGGGCGGGATGAGAGGACCCCACCCCTCAACTGACACTGCAGCTTCAGTTATCCCCGCAGTTTCGGTGTTAGCCCACACACCTGTGCTTCTGCCCGGAAGGTGATCAGTATTTAGGGACCTGAAATTGATTCAGCTTTCATATTACCATGTTGCATATCTCAAATGCGATCCGTTTTTGTTCATTATGCCTGAGCTTAACTCATTCCCACACACCCCACACCCCTGTGACCTCCCCCTGCCTCCCAGCCAGTGCCTGCTAGTCTTGCATTAAGTTTATCAACTCCTCAGGAGGTGCCTAAGCTTTTACTTTCTCCTGTCTTCTCCCTCCTGTCCAGAGTGTCTGCCCTTTCATCTTATCACTAACCTCTAGCCTATCTCTCAGCCTTTTTTTGTCCTAGGTCAGCAGTACCATGCCTTGGAGAGGTACATTCTCTGGTTATCTTTCTGTCCCCCCCAACAGCAGCACATCCTCCTGGCTGGTAATCTCTCCTGCATGATGATAATAGCAGCACCTCCGAGAGAAAGGGAATTTCTCTGGCACTGTTCATCTCAACACCAGCAGAACACAGGCTGTTGCTTAGGAGTGGGAATCATTAGAGTCAGGCCATTATTGGAGGGGACCAGTCTCTAGGGGAGCTAGCAGAAATTACTGCTCCTTAATAGACGGAAACTCATTTGCTCAAAGCCCCCGCCCTCCTCTTTATTTCTCTGCATTCCCCACCTCCCCTCTCTTCCCAGCTTTGAAGTTGAGAAGAGAGGTAACTCCACCCGATCCAAGATGGCAAATTTCTGCTAAATTAACTTGGTTAAAAGATAGATCCTTGGCTGAAAGCGGCTGTCTTTTAGAATGTTTCTATTGGGACTTCACTTGAAACCATCATGAAGGAGATAGATTCTAATTAAATATATGTGATAAAATTCTAGGCAGGGCCACTCCGTTTCCCAAGAGGGGATTTGTTGAGATGGGGGAAGAGGAGACGTTTACTAGCTGCAGGCCCCGAGTCAGCCTGGGCTGCCTGAGCTTTCCCTGTGAGGGTCGCCTTGCTTACAGTACCAGGGAAGGTAGAAGCAGAACTCCAGACGTCCCTGCTTCTCCAGTGGTCCACTTGACCTTGAACGGACCTCTGACATGATTGAGCTTCTGCAAAACTTCCTTTCACAGGTATACCTGTTCTTTACAGCTCTTCACTTTTATAGGGATGGGGAGGGCGGCCTCAGCCACAAGTGCTTCTTCTAATTTGTTAGCTGTTTGGGCAGCCATCAGAACTCCCATGCCCTGGAACACTCATGGCTGAAGAGAAAGGAAAAGTTGCCTGATTTCTCAGCTCTAGCTGTTTGAGTGAAGTCAGGAATGGGCACCATCTGGCTGACAGCATTAAGCACAGATAAAGTACTGGCCTGAAAGGCCTTTCCCTTCTCTCCCTCCCTCCCTGGAAGCAAAGGGTAAGGGACTGCACCAAATTGCAAACTCCAGGGGGCACTAATCACTTTGTGGCTTCTGTCAGTGGCGCCCCCTGGAGTTGTAAGTCACAGTGGCCCTGCCGGTGCTAGGCTGAGAACCCAGAGACCTGGTCTCTGCATCACCAGCTAGTGGGCACTGGCAGTCACATCCCCCCTGGGCTTCATTTTCCTCACAAATAAAATGAGAGGGTTCAACTAGATTTTCTGAATTAACTTGGAAGCTCCCTTCACTGTCTCCACATTCCTGAAGTTAGAAGCTGTAAACCATCATTCTGTCCTCAGTGACCACTGCCATTCCAAGGTCGACCAGCAGTGAGAACACACTGTGGAGCTGCCCTCAGCTGATATGATACCACTCACTGGTCAGAGCAGATGTGGACTTAAAACAGGAAGGTGGAAGAGGAATTAAAGGGAAAGCTACCCTGCAGACCAATGAGCTGAAACCAGAGGCACATGGAATAGGCCAATTCCTTATTGTGTTTGTGCTTCTCTGTGGCTTCAGAACCTTTTTTCCTCAGACACAAGCATACGACACATCCAGTAGTTGCTGTCGCTTCCCTCACAAGGGAAACAAAATGAAATGCAAACATGTTTTGAGCTATCTCAGTCTTGCTATATCCCTCTAGGTCTCCTCTCCCCATTCCTAATTTGAAGATTGTCTTCCCTTCCCCTGGTTCCTTTAGCAGTCTCTTCCTTGGCCCTCCTTCGTATCTTACTCCAGACTTTCCCAATTCATCCCCTTAAGAGATGAATTGGAAGAATATGCTGTCGTGTCAGAAGGAAGCCAGTGTCAATTCACACAGGCAAACGCTAATAGGATAAAGTATTATCCGACTTCCTTTAAGTCCAGAAATTAAGTCGTCTTGCAGTGGTAATAGATTATAACTGTATCCACTGCAGCTGGTGGGCTGCAGGAATAAGCTGTTAGTATGAGGCCTGGCCTCCATTTCTGGGACTGTGATGGGCCTGTTGTGAGGGGTGTGCTGTGTGTTCCTACAAACACAGCGGCACTATCCAGGGAACTGCCTACAGCTGATTCAGTTCACCTCCAGGGTGGAACCTGAGTGGGAGGACCTGTATGAATGTTCTTAATGAACCTGGGTGAGTGGGTAGGGCCTTGAAGCCTAGGAAGAAGTAGCCCGAGGCCAGGAAACCAAACTTTGCACAGGGAACAGTTAGTGTGTGAAAGCACCTCTCCCTCATCTTTGCTGACTCATTGAGCGGGTAGAGTGGCTTATCTGGTAACTAAATGAGCACCTGCACAGACAGGGAAACCAGGGTTGAGACCTTATTAAAGAAATGTAAGAGACTACAGATTAAGGTCTTGCCTTGGGAGAGGAAGCAGAACTGTTGGAAGAAAGAGCCATCAGGCTTCTAGAATGGAAGGATCTTGCGGGATATCCTAGGTCCTATCATGGCAGACGGTTGTACGCAAATGGGAATTATGGGGGGGGGAATCTGATAGGAGAATTAATGGGGCGGTGCTTTTTATTAATGGGAGATATTAGAAGGTGGGTGGATATTAAAGAAGTAGATCAAGGGCTGTTCCTTTGGTATTTAGTAATTAATCTAAACTTCAGTAATTGCTCTAGTATTGTTCCTAGGCACACAGAATGGATGAACCCGGAAGGCCAAGTACTGCTTTGGTCCATCCAATCCCCACACCTGGCATTAGAGTAGCCCGTCATCTCAGTGCCTCCCTGCTGTAGGTTTAAGAGTCTTTACCAGGATAAGCTGGAGGAGACAGCGCCATCCTCTCAAATGCTTAACTTCCTTTGCCAGGAGAGCCTCTCCGAGGGCTCTCCCCCACGGGCCCAGGCCTGACCTTTCTGACTCACTGCCAGGGTCCACGTGCACTGGACGCGACAGTCGCCATCATTTCTATGGGACACGATTTATATAACCCTCTTTTCGTGGACAGTGAGCTATACCCTCTCCTCTCCCCTCCCCCCATGACTGTGCCTTCACAGAAATGAGGGAGGCCCTGAGGGAGCCCGTCAGGATCAGAATTTGATTACCGCCCTGAGGGTGGGGTTGCCCCCCCCCTGCCAAGCAGTGGACAGCCTCCAGCATCGGGAACAGGACTGTCGTGGGCAGGTGGTTTGGCCCAAGTACTGACAGCAAAGCTGGCATGTTCCAGAGGATGAAACCTGTGATCATCCTAAAATCTAATTCTAGCCTCTCATTAGGAAATCAAATGCATTCTTTCTTAGGCTTCTCTTGGAAAGTTGATCTCCCTGCTTTTCTTCTGCTCTGTTCCGTGCCATGAATATCGCTGGCGGCCCTCCCCCCAGTCCAGGGTCCAGCCAGCCTCCTGCTTGCTAGGGCAGAGGAATCTCCCTGGCTCTCCTCCCTAACTGCATTGCAGCCCCTTAGCCTGTGCATCTGCCATACAGCTCCATCCTGCTCTCACCTGCTCAAATTATGGTGCTTTTTCCTGCCTTTCTTTCCTTCAAGCCCTCCAATACTGCTTTGAAGCCCCAGCAGCCCTCTCTGTGCTCCCTTCTCCTTCCTGGTGCCTCCGTGGGCCCACCTCCCTTGGCAAAGCACCCTGATAAGGAAACAGGGTGAGGTGACGAGACACTGGGAAGCTCACCCTCCTGGTAAAGGACCAGGACTTTTAGTTAGGTGCTTCCTGTCCCAGCCCTCAGCTTGTGCACCTCCAGCAGCAGCATCTTTCCTTTCTCTTGACCCACCATAAGAAAAGGTAATCCGTTCCTGGCCTAAGACAGTGCCTTGGGCCATCTAAAGAGCTAGATTAAAGAACAGAGCACAAGGCAGTGTTTTCCTGGGAAGAAAAGTGCACCCCATCTTTTCCACAGTGTTTGGGCTTGTAGATGGTGCTGTCGTGCTGCCCAGGACTTCTGGATAATTAATTATCCTTCCTCTTTACAGTAGCTCAGTAGGCATGTTCTCTCTTTGGACATGGATGAGGTTCAAGAATAGAGGTGGTGATGGGGGCTAGTCAGTTGGTCTGTCCCCTTATCGTCAAATTTCAATTCCTACAACAACTACGGAGTAGTGAGGTAGATACCAATATTATGCCCATTTTACAGATGAGGAAAACGAGTATTTGTCCAAAGTCACATAACTAGTAAGTGATAGAGCTGGGGTTCAACCCAGGAAGACTGGCTTCAGAGCCCACACTTGTAAGCACTACGCTATATGGCTTTGCAGATAGGTACATTTCACTGACGGTTCCTGAGGCCTTTATCCCTGCTCCAAGAAGCAATTTACTTCATCTCAATTTAAAGCAAAGATGAAAACAACCTTAATCCACTACCCAAACCATTCTTCCCCCCTCCGGGGAAAAGGGTGCTTTCTGAATGGACGGAAACCAAGAGAGGTGCTTTGAGCCAAAAGCTGCCTTGCAGTTTAGCTGAGGCAGGATTTAGAAATGGCGTGAACGGTGCCTGCATTAGCCGATGGCACGGAGTGCTGAGTGCCAGCAGAGGAGATAAAATCAGACATATGTTTGGATATAAATGTTCTCTCTCTTTTTCTTCTCTAATTTTAAGCCCTTGCTGCTTTGTTGCAGTAAAATGTTGAAGCCTTAATTGTGGGCTCTGGCCCCCTAAGGTAGTAGCCTGGGCTGAGTAAGGCCCACTTAGCCTTCTCTTAATCTCTACCCATCTCCACCATTAACGGCATGGACTCTGCATCTCTTCCCCATTAATAGGCATTGTCTTCAAGGGACTCTTTACTAGGCTGCTGCCCTCCCCGCACCAGCGCCCCCGTCCCAAAAAGTTGCTAGCTACAGTACATGTTAACAGCCATGATAGAGCGGATGTCTCTAGGCCTTAGAAACTAGCCTGTCTGCTCTATCTTCACTGATAGTAGAATGCAGCTTTACACCAAAGAGTGATAAAAGGCCCTAGAACAAATTGTGGGAGTGGCGACCAGATCATGATTTTGGAGCTGGGGCCAGGGTAGATGCAATGGAGGAGAGGAGTTAAAGAGTCCCCCGCCTCCCCAAATAGTCTCATTGTTCAGCCAAATAAGCAGAAACCACTCCGCTGTGGAGAAGTTGCTCTTGAGAGGTGCTCTAAGGCCTCTGTCAATCCTTTACTCTGCAAGCTTCCAAGGCTAAGGTTGGGAGAAGGCCAATCCATCGTTCCCACTGTGAGCACCCTGCCTTGTCTACTTCACCTTTTCCCTAGCAGCCGTTGCCCTCTGTGGGATCCCGTGGTTTCTGCCTGCCATTGAACCTAAGAATCAGGAAGCTGTTAGGTATAGTCCTGAGAATCCAACTCCTTAGTCAGCACACGTGGCCCTTGGGCCACCTCTGGGGCCCCTGTGGTCCGAATTCTGCTCAGGCCCCGGAGGGCAGTAGAGCTGGTTCTGAAGGAGACTGGACAGCTCCAAGAGGAGGGAGAAGAGAACACAGCAATAGCTATAGGAAGGTCCCATTTTCACTGCATATTGGCCAGGAAAGAGAGATGTTCTTGAGAGCCAGTAAGAGCCTTTATGAGAAAGCACATTGGTTTGGGTAGTCAAGAGACCTGGGTTTCAGTCCCACCTCTTCCACTAATTAGCAGTGTGACCTTGGACTGTATCTTTCAGTTTCTCTGGGGCTCGGTCTCCTTGACTGTAAAATGTGAAGGGATTAGACTACATGGTTTTTCACGGCCTTTAAAAAATTCTGTAATGAAAAGTCTCTAACTCCATATAATCATCGGCAGTCTTTTCCCTGTAACGTGTTGCTGTGACTCCCCTCCCGAAGAGCTGCCAACCCATGTTCCATTCTCAGGTAACAAACCCTACAGCTTGGCCAGGCCGAGGATGAGTCACCCGCCCAGCATTAAAGGCTGCACTTTCGGTGCTCATGGGACTCCTCTCTGAAAAGTTGTCCCAAGTGCCTGCTACAAAGGAGGGTGTACCCGCCATCACGGCGGGGGAGAGTTGCCGCTCTAAATGCTGAACCGGTGCCCAGGTCAGGGAGTAGGCCCAGTGGGGAAAGGAACTCCCCTTGCAGCTCTAAGGACACTCACACCCAGGCACCATATTCTCTCTCCCCCAGGAACCTCCTTTGAGGTTCCTTCTGGAAAGCACTTCTCCCTCAGATTCCAAGACCTGAATATGCCCCACCCCCAGGACAAGTGCATTTGTTCATAGGACTCTTCCCCAGGAATGTTTTAGGCCCATTTCTTCACCTCTCCCCTCAGATCTTTGTTCAGCCCCAGAGCCTTTGTCATTCCACAGCTACTGCATAGTTCCCTGGCCGCCCAGATAGCTGTCAAAAAGAGGAGGGGTGTAAGGAAATGGGCTCCACATCCTCTATTTCTGAAGCAGCTCCTTCCTTCACAGTTGCCTCTGAATGTGTACCCAGGAAGCTGTTCTAAACAGCCTGAGCTGTGTCTTATGGCACTAGGAAAGGGGGTGACTGCTTGCATTTTTCAACTGGTCCTCGCCAAGTCCCACCCTTTTCTCGGCTGCAGCTTTCTCTCTTTTTATTGGGGGTAGGGTACTAAAGGACGGGTGGAGGGAACATATCATTGTAGCCTAGAGACATGAATGGCAGTTTCTAAAAGTGTGAGCCCATGCATACACACTGCCACAAACACCGACACCCAGAAATTTTGTGTATGTGAAATACACAAACACCCAAAGGAGGATTAAGAATTGGCCCTTTCTTAGCCAACTGCTGCAAAGGGCTGCCTGCCTTTCTCTGTGTGTTCAGCGCCAGGGAGATCACACCCACTCAGTCCCGATTCCCTGCACTCCACTCGTATAAATACTAGTGCTGAAGAGACGCAGGGTCCCAGTTCAGGCAGCCTGCCTGGACCACGTCCCTCGGCTACACATCAGGAGACCAATACCCACCACCACCAAGACACGTTTGACTGGCTATTCAGCACCCAGAGAACAGAAGCAACACTGCCTGTGGGATCTTTAAGCACAACAGCATTATTGCAGTGCTCTTAAATCCAGGTCCCCCGGGGTCCCCGTGTAGAGCTGGTGCTGCCTGACCAGCAGCTTCTGCTGAGGTGGCGTTTAACTCCTGGCCGGGTCCCAGGAGCTGAGGCTGACCCATTTCCCCCGCTTTTCCAGGACACAGGGAATTCAGTTCTACCCCCCAACAGAGCCAGGGACTAACACACTTAGCTTGTGAACGGTGCACTAGTATCAGGGTGCTTTTATTTAAGCTAAGGAAAAGTGGCTGACAGCTTTAGCGTGTTCCCATACTTTAAAGAAATGGAAGATTGTCCTCCCCTCCCCTTTTCTTTCTTTAAATAGAAATTATTTGGTCAGTGCTCATAAGAAGCTATAGGTTCAGGGTCTTACTCAATTTAACCCTTTGGGGACACTGAATTAAAAATTGAACAATATTTATTAAAATACAAAAATACACTTTTCTCACGTTACAATCAGTGGCATTTCCCCCCCACACCCCACCCCCTTTCAAATCTGAACCCTTTATTTCCTTTTAAAGCTAAAATAATAAATGAAAGAAGTTACATCATTAAATGGACCAGAATAACAGAGATCTCTGCCTTCCCCACCCACGCCCGCCCTTTCTCTTCCCCCTCCTGAGGTAGCCCTGGGAGAGGGAAGCATTTCCCCCCATTGTGCTACATTCAACAGGACTCCATGCCGCACTCATTCTGTGTGTATCACTTTGTTTTAACTGTGGATTTCACATCTTTTTTGTGAACCATCCTGGTGAGGAAAGGCTTCATCACTTTCAATGAGCCTGTGCCCTTTTTGTCTCTCCTCTTTCTTCTCTACTCATGTTCTGCCCCCTCCCCATCACCACAACCAGTTGACATCAGCAGTAATAATCCCTAATGAATCAGCATTTAGAATAGTCACCAAATCACAAGCATGAGAAAACCTTCCACTCCCCCAAGCTTCCCACTCCCAGCCTCTCCCCCCTTCTCCACCTTAAACCAATCCTTTAAAAAAAAAAATCATCAAATGCATCACTGTCTACAATCATTTGTCAGATACCAGGAACAACAGGTGGACATGGCACAATGCTGAGTTATGGCCTCCTGCGAATACCTTCTCTCTGCCTCTGCTCTCCCTTCCCATCCCCCTTTGGTACCACGCCCCCCCGCCCAGGGGCCACCTCCTTCTCCTGGGAAGCCCTGAATAGACACATGCCTTGCACAGAGTGGGTTAAGCCCAACTGCAGGAATGTGGTGCAATGTGAAAGCGCTTGACTGACAGCTACGCCAGCTCCCTTCCTTCTCTGCTCCTTCCCGAAGCCCTCTGTCAGGCGGGTCACGCTGTGTCCCACTGCACAAACCAAGAAGACTTGTGCACAGGGATGCACATACTCAGTCCCTTAAGGTTTCAGTTGAATTTTGGTGGTTTTCCTGTTTAAAATACATTTTACAGGTCTGTCTTTCCCTTGGCCTCAGAAGAAAAAATTATTGCCTCTCAACATTTTAAGCACAGTACAGATTCTTAGTGCTTTTTTTCGTTTGTTTGTATTCTTTGTTTAAATAAGATAAATCTGCAAAGACAGCTCTCAGCCTAAGAAAGATGTCTAGAGAAATGGGTATTCCTGTGTCCTATGAAGCATCTTCTAAAAAATGACAGTTCAGTCTCCCCTCCACGCCTCAGCAGCCCACACCCTAACTCTTTAGGGATACTGGTTGGTGTTGTAGTTTGTTTTATTTTGGCAGTTTCAACCCTATACCAGAAAGCTCTCCTGGCAGCACAGCAGACTGACTTGTGGCTTCTATCCCACAGCATTCCCAAGGTCCCCCACCCCCTTTAAATAGAACTTACAAGTTAGAAAATAGTTTTGTTTTGATTTTTCTTTTTAAATTTTAATATAATCTGTTTCTTTTACCAGCCCATAGATTTAATATATAAGCATATACAAGAAAAAGTCTCTCCCCACTCTGTACAAAAGTTGCTGTCTTTTGTGTGTGTGTGCATTCTATTGCATTTTATAAGTTTGGGGGGGGGGGAGTCATATTTGAGTTTCCTGTACCTTGTCCTTGGTATGGGTCTGAATGATATAAGGTTCAGAGATAGTAGTGACTGTGGGGTGCAGAGAGTTCCCCAGACTGTTTTCTGTCCAGTGGGCCCCATGTGCTGGTTTGTAGGTGTTGTAGTTAATATGGTCATGAATTGTGGGCAGCACGACTGCCCCCTCACCTGATACACCGGATGGAGCTGCTGTTGCTGCTGCAGATGCCGCCGCTGGGATGTCTTCATCCACCTGGATAATCTCAACAGTCCGGGCAGCTGTGACTGTACTCCTCTGCTGGTGCCGCTTGCGAAGTTTATAGAAGACAATCAGCATGGCAGCAGCTAGCAGAGTCACTGCCACGAAGCAGCCAATGATGATCTTGGTGGTCTTCATGACTTCATCCAGGCTGGTCTGCATCTTATCATTGGTGTCCGTCGCGGTTACTGCCACCTGCTTGGGCACACGGGTGGTCTGAATGAGCACCGTGGTAGAGGTGGTATATGCCGGCTGGTAACCAGTGGACGTAGTAGGAACGGGCTTGTACTTTCGTGTTGTATCCTCAGGCGAGATCTCAGTGGTCTCCACTGTGACAGTCGTGAAGAAGCTGTAGTTGGAGGTGTTGAGCTCGGCCGTGCTCACGTTGAGGTAGGCCGAGGCATTGGAGTTGCCCGCCACGTTGGTCACCATGCATGTGTATACCCCAGTGTCTGAGAGCAGCACATGGGAAAAGTTCAAGGTGCCATCGTTGAGGACAGAGATCCGTGGGTGGCGGGAGGCGTGGCTGAGCACTGTCCCATTGGGCAGCAGCCACTTCACGGAGGACATGGGGGGAGTCCGACACTTAAGTTCTGCCATCCGACCCTCAGAGATATTGAGGTCCCGAGGTGCATCCATGATGAAGGGGGCAGAGCACTGGAAGGAGGCCTGGTCCACCTCCACCAGGTAGCGGCCTCGCATGTGCAAGGGAGCATGACAGCGGCCACAGCAGGTGGAATTGGTGGGTATGTACTCTCGAAGCCACCAGGCTAGCCACAGAATGTCACAATCACAGTTCCAAGGATTGTGGTGTAGGTGCAACTCCACCAGGTACCTCAGTGGGGTGAAGAGGTCATGGGGCAAAGAAGAGAGGTTATTGTGGGCCAAGTTGAGTTCCACCAGGGAGGCCAGCCCATCAAAAGCATTCCGCTCAATCAAGCTGACCTGTGAGTTCATGACCCACAGCTTCTTGAGGGAGCTCAGGCCGTGGAAGGAGCCAGGCCTGATCTCAGGGAAGTGGTTTCCTGACATCTCCAGCTCCTCCAGCCCCACCAGGGGGGTGAGGTTGGGCATATCTTTAATGTTGCACATGCCCAAGTTCAGGTACTTGAGGTTGAACAGTCCCTCAAAAGCCCCCTCCGAGATGTACTCTAGCTTCTTGAGCTCCCCCAAGTCCAGGCGCATGAGGGAGGGCACCCGGTTGAAGGCGTAAGAGGGGATGCTTTCTATGGGGTTGTTGCGCAGCCAGAGCTCCCGCAGCTTGGACAGGTATTCAAAGGCCCCGCTCGGGATGACTGTCAGCCAGTTGTCAAACAGCTCCAGGGTGTTGAGGCTGGCCAGGCCGTTGAAGGCCCCCACCTCGATCTGCCGGATGGAGTTCCTGCCCAGCTGCAGGACCTCCAGGTGGTGGAGGTGGCGGAAGGTGTCAGCCTGGATCATCTGGATGTTGTTTTCCATGAGGTTGAGGTACCGGGTGTTGGAAGGAATACCCTGAGGGACCTCGGAGAGGCCCCGGCGGGTGCACACCACCTTGCTGAACTGGTTACTGCACGAGCAGACAGACGGGCAGTTCTGGGGCCCGGCGGAGGCGGCAGCAGCGATGGCTGCACACAGAATCCACACTTGCGCCGTGAGGTAGACGACGGGGAGCAGGACGGCATTCCAGGTGTGGTGCACAGTTACCTGCCACAAGAGCTTCATGGTGTGGCACGTTCATAATTCACCATCGCCTGGGATTTTGGCTCGGAAAGGAGAACCAGCCCTACCCCGGCTTAAGTGAGCTAGGAGCTCCTCTTTCCATCTGGAGAAGGAGGTGGGGAGGGGGCGATTAGAGAGACGGAGCAGATCGGCCGGAAAAAAAAATCATGCCAAACTAAAGAGTGGCCCCTCGTCTACCAGCCCCCCCTCGAGGCCAGCCCTCGGAAAGCTGGGACTTTCTCTCCCCCTTTGCGACCATCCCCACCCAGTCATTCGCTCTCACCTACCTCGGAAGGAAGGAAGGGAAGAACTGGCGCGGTGTCCTTAAGCGTTCGCCGCCGGAGCTGGCCACCTCGTTCCCATTCTCACTTCTTAGTTTTAATTAACAAAAGGGGGAAGTAGAGGGGGCGGGGAGGGCAGAGGGGAGGGGAGGGGTGGGGGAGACAAAATGGCTTCTAGTAAATCCGGAGCCGGCTAGCGGAGCCGCGGAGTTGAGGCGCGCCGGGAGAGCCGAAGCCCGGCGGGCTATGCAGGTGCATGCCCCCCCCTCAGCCCGAGGCGGGGCGCCACCAGCGCTTCCCGGCTTTGTCCTTGTACCCTGGCCCCGGCTCGCACCA
Organism: Phocoena phocoena; assembly: GCF_963924675.1. Lineage (NCBI taxonomy): Eukaryota > Metazoa > Chordata > Mammalia > Artiodactyla > Phocoenidae > Phocoena > Phocoena phocoena. The sequence continues at coordinate 82,279,874 of NC_089227.1, forward strand.
GCCGAGGAGGAAGCCGCTTCATCGCCGGAGTGTGCCTCCGGCGCCCCCCGCCCGCTCCGGGGCTGCCACCCGGCGGGGAGTGAGGGGGCGCCCCGCAGCCTGCCAGGCCGCGCTCGCTGCCGAAGCTGCCGCCGCGCTGGCCCCTCTCCTTGTCGGCCGCTCCCGGCCCGAGGCAGCTGATGCAGTCGTTCGCTCGCGGTGCTGCGAGAGTTAAGAGGAGGTGTTCGCCGGTCTTTCGCCCCCCCACCCGCCCGCCCGCCCTCCGACACACACCCCCTTCTCTCCTCGTCTCTTCTCTTAAGGGTTAAAAAGACAAAAACTGGGCTCAGTTTCCCAGTCCGCCGGCTGCTGGTGCGAGGAGCAGTAATCCGTCCAGCCCCCCGAGGGGCAGCGGCGTGGAGGCAGCGCCGGGACCTGGTCTGCCGGCCAGAGGAGCGCGCGGCGGCCGGGTCGCCCCGCGCCGCAGGCCCCTTCGGGGAGTCCGGGGGCGGCTGCAGCCCCCGGAGGCGCGGAATCGCCCGCCGCAGCCGGGCCCCCGGCGTGCCGCCGGATCTGGCTTTGTGCAGAGGGAGCGAGTTCAGGGCTCCGGCCCCCGGCGCCTTCAGCGGCTGCGCTGCCCGCGGACTGCTGCAGCGGCCCCGGCGCTGGCGGCGGCGTGAGCAGCGGGGGTCGCGGCTGCGGGGAACGCTCCGGAGCCCGGGAACATGGTCCCCACTCGCTAGCAGCAGCGGCGGCGGCGGCGGCAGCAGCAGCAGCAGCAGCGGGGCCCCTGTGCACGGCGCCCACCGTCTCCTCCTCGCGCCAGGCTCGCGGTGTTGCAGGCAGCAGCCACGCAGACTGCTCTCTCATCCTTTTGTCCTTCAGTCAGAACGTGAATGTACTGCTGACGCATACTGTTCTGAGAAGAGAAGATTAGCGTGATGCAGTGCTCTTATGTATTAACACCGCTCCCCCTCCGCTGCCTGCCCTCGAGGGGTTAACGCCGGCGGCTTCCAGCGCCGCGCCGGCCCGCGCCGCGCAGCCCCGAGCTGTGCGCCTCCGTGCGACTTCCTCCCTCCCTCCCTCCCTCCCTTCATCCCTTCCTTCCTCCCTCCCTCCCTTCCTCCTTTCCTTCCTTCCCTTCCTTCCTTCCTTCCTTCTTCCTTCCTTCCTCTCTCCCCCAGCCCCACCCCCCTCCCCGGCCGCTTCCTCCCCGCCCCCTCTAGACGCTGGGAGCGGGCCGGGCGAGGGAACAGGAGTGAGCGTCAAGTGGGGGGCCGCGCGCAAGTCGCAGGCGTGCGCAGCTATTTTGGTCCGATCGCAGGGAGCCGCCGGGTGGCCGCTGATAGGCTGGAGCGGCGCGGGGCTGCTGCTGCGGAGGGATCGCGCCGGCCCCCGCCCCCGCCCTGCACCGGGCACCGGGCACCCTCGGGCTCTGGGCGCGCTGGGCTCAGGGCCTGGGGAGCCGGAGGCGCGGCGGCCCTCGGCGGGGCTGCTGCAGTTGGCGGGCCTCCCGCCCGCCCGGACCGCGTCATCCTCACCCCCGGCGACTGCGGACGGGGCGACTGGCCGTTCGGCCCGGGTGCACGCTCGGAGTTCTCAGCTGCACTGGGGGACGCGGGGGCGGCCGGGGCGCTGCTGCACATGTGTCTGTTCGTCCTGCCCCTTCCCTCGCAAATTTCCTCACCCGTCGTCGGCTTTAACTAGGGCTTTCACTGATAATTTTCTTAATGAGGGTTGCGGGTGAGGCAAACCGTGGAAGGAAAGACCAAGTGCGGGGAGCTAGGGGAGTAACAACCTGGGACAGCGCGACAACCAGCTGGAAGGATTGAGGTGAACTCCCAGCAGCCAGGGCACAACCCGTTCATTAAGCAGCCGGAGCCGCGGCTTCTCACTCTTCGCAGCCCCGCGCCCTTTCCCCTCCGTGCGCCCAGAGTTTGGAGGGAGTGGGTCTTAAAGCTTCTGCCCCATGAGCTCCACCAGCTCTTCTTTGTTTCTGGGAGTCCCTGGGAAGAACTGCGTCGCATCCTGCCCCTACTTCCGGTGAGAGGCGACCCCGGGGCGTTTGATGGACCAGTGTAGGAGCGAGAACAGGACTTGTTCAGAGTTTTCCCACCGGGGAAAATGACGACTCTTTCTCTGCCTGGTGCGGCGGAGGCCAACTGTGGCTAAGCCCTGGGAAGCCAGCTGGCAGAATATGGCACTGGTTTAGTGTTGCTTCTTTTCAAGGGCTACCTCCAGGCTCCTTTCCTTGTGCCCGCCCACCTCTGGCTTGGCAAGCTTGCTTGCCCATCACCTACCTGCACGTGGGCTATTGCTTAAGAAGATGAGGTCCTGGCCTGGATCTCTTAGCTCTCTGGATTCTGCCACACCCTTATCTCAATATTGTATGCTGCCCAGTAATCTGAAACCTCCTTAAATATGCCAGGGAATTTTTGAAGTCCGTGGAGGGAATGGAAACAGCTCTATTGTAGACAATTTGGATTCCCTGTCGTTTACCAACTTTTTTATTATGTATTTGCAGTCAAATAATAACATTAATAGTTAATATGTTACCTAAGATCACATAGTAAGCGGTAGAGCCAGGCCTTGAACCCTGGCAGAGCTCAGATGTCTAGGAACTTGGACAGTAAAAGTGATTCTCCAGAGTTTTCTCCCAGTCAATAAGAACTCAGGTTTCATTCATTTACTTCAACATTTACTGGGATGTTTGTCTACTTATGCTCTCCACTATACCAAGGATGGATGGATGGATGGATGGATGGATGGATGGATGGATGGGTGGATAGATCTGTTCTTGTTTAATCTGCCTTTACCCAGTGACACAGTTGCCATAGTTGTCTCCATTTTATGGATGGAGGTACTGAGCTCTGGCAGGTGAATAACATGCTCAAGGTCATACACCCAGAAAGCAACAGAGGCAGCATCTCAATCCAGTCTTCAAACCCTGAGTCCAGTGTTCTCATCGCTGCCACAAAGATGTCCAGTATGTTCACTCTGCATAGAGTAAATGGCGGAGACAAGGTGGGGGGACAGCCTGCATAAAACATTTCAGGGAAGAGTATATGGAATATACTAGAATGAAGGGTGGGAGAGGAGGGGCTGAGAAAATAGATCCTTTATTTAACTTGTTTGACTCACAATTACTAATCAAAGAGAGAAATGGAGGTTGAGTTCCATCTGGGCTCTTTTTCCCTTCTTGACTAAGCCCCATTTGCACACCATCAGCTTCAAGCAGGACACACCCATCTTGTACCCAGATGTGAGTCTAGCCTGACAGCGATCTGTGGAGGAGAATTGAACACCCGCTGTTGAGAAGTTCTCTCCTTGCCACAGCTGGCATTGAGCTGGTAGGGTTCCAGAGAGACCCCGGCCAGGGTCTGGATGGCGCCCTGGTATATGGCTGCCCCTCCCCCCTCAGGCAGAAGCGGGGCCTGCCTGGCTGGTGCGGGCAAACTCAGAACCCATCTGTTCAGCTCCAGGCCCAGCAAATGTTGTGTAGGTGGATGGAAGGGTAGGATCAAACCGGTACTTAGTAATGGGGTGGTCTCGTGGTAAATATTTGTGAGTGATATCGCCCAAGCTTCATGCAGCTCATGGAGTTCTAGATAGGGGTACTTTGCCCTCTGTAGGCCAGCTAGGCTAAGGGAGCATCACAGAAACCATCAACTGGACCAAGGAGGCTGTAGGACCATGGCAGCACACACAGCCCTTTTGAACTGGAAGTGGCACTGAAGCCTCTAATCCTGTCGCTCGAGTGTCGTCTAGCCATCTGTCTGTTGCTCCTCACAGCCCCTGCTTCTGACTGCGTCCTTGATTTGGAATGGTGCCACCAGGGAATAAAAAGAAGAGGAAGGCTTAAACTTGGAGAGGAGAGAAGGAAAAAACCCTGGGTTGAGAGTGTTTTCACTTGTGGTTTCCCACAGAGAGACTGCTGCGATAAAGCAGAGTTGAAGAAGCCAGCCAGTGATCCGGCAAGGCTGTGTCAGCCGCTTGTTACCTGCGCTAAGACTGGGATGCCTGAGTTCTAGTCCCTTTTCTGCCACTGATTAGACATGTGACAAATCTTAAATTACGACAGCTCTAAACCTTGGTTTCTTCATTTCTAAAATTAAGAGAATGGACTAGAAAGTTCCTTCCAGCTCTCATCGTCCACGATTCCCACCCTTCCTCAGATGTAAAGCTTTGTGAAGATTGATCCTTTGGGGTTGTAGTCAAGTCTTGGTAACGCACCACAAAGTTGAGAAGCGAATGATTCCTTCAGTTGAATCGAGAAATCCACAGTGCCAGAGCAGAGCAGACTGTTTTCTCAGCTACTAAAAAGGCGTGCAGATCACAGAGTGCTAAAGCTAAAAGGGACCTTGGAGATCATCTGGACTTAACCTCTCATTTTACAGATGTCGTTAATGAAGTTCAGAGAGGCATAGTGACTTACCTAGAGCCACACTACTAATTAACATCAGAGTCTCTGTCCCTTCTGAGCTCACCCCCTCAGTCAAGATGACAGTATATGGCTAATTGGCATTTAAACCTGGGGCTTGAAGATATTTCCAAATGCCTGCCTTCTGTGCTGTTGTATGCAGGTGCTATCATTATACCTTGCTGGGCTGGGTTAACGATGGGTCTTTGATAGAGCCATTCAGAGTGACTTTGGACCCTTAATAAGAAGTGGAGGGAATTCCCTGTTGGTCCAGTGGTGAGGGCTCTGTGCTCTCACTGCCAAGGTCCCGGGTTCAATCCCTGGTTGGGGAGCTAAGATCCTGCAAGCTGTGCAGCATGGCCCCCCCATAAAAGAAAGTGTTAAAAAAATTATTTTGAGAAGAAATGGTCCTCCAGGGGACTGGCTAAGGGGACCCAGGATAACTGGGCGCCTAGTAAAGCCCATGGTAGACCATTCCTCAGCCTGACATGCATCGCTGAGGCATTATCCCCGGCAGCCACTAGATGTCCATAATGCTTCGCAGGGTTTGCCAGGAGTGAGCAGGCTGCTACCTTGCCTCCAGTAGGCTTTCGGCCCCCTCAAGGTGGGTCCATCCGTGGCAGGAAGATCACATATGTACCCCCTGAAGCTCTAGTTCCTATTTGCAATATTTTTCGGCTGCCAAACCCTACTCAAGTACCTTATCTGTTTTTATACTCTTTACGCTGCCATTTTAACTAAGAAAAGAACAAGAGCAAAGGAGAAAAAGCGATTTGGAAAATAGGAGGAAAGAAAAAGAAAAATAGTATAGAAATTGACCTCCACAAAGGGAAAGACATCAGTTGCTTGGTGAATTAGTAGTGACAAAACATAAGAAATGGTCTATATGGAAAAAGTCACCTTCTCCTACCTAAGGCAATGAACACATTGTGTGTGTGTGTGTGTGTGTGTGTGTGTGTGTGTGTGTGTGTATTTGCATCTCTCACTCACTTCCACCCACATGTACAGATACTCTTCCAGGGTCAACTGGTCATGAGGTTTCTGTTTAATGGATAAAGTCACCATTGCAAAAAAAATAAGGTTATTTTTCTTGCCTGTGGTCCTGAAGTGAGCCTGTGACCATGCCATTACTACCCACAGTCATAAAGGGAATGGATTTTATTCCTTAAGCCTGATGATTCAAGGCAACACAGCTGTTCTAGACTTACCCACTCTTCCTAGTGCCTCAAAATCCACTGTCCTTTTCCCCTAAGAACTCTGCTCTCTAAGGAAGTCGGAAGAAAGTGGACAGAAAAGCACTCTCCCTCTGGGTCCCATCCAGAGCAATTTGTAGAAAACCTCAGAAAAGAAAAGATGCTTAATAAGAATGGCAAAGGGCTATAGAATGGAAGGGCCTCATCCTCTTCTCTGAGGCTGGTTTCCTGGGGCTTAACCGTTTCTTTTCGTGCTGCCAGGCCTGAGTGAAGGGAGAAACCTCCCAAGGCCCCAACTGCCGCCTCTTTTGGAATAGACAGTTGGTGCCCATTCTAGCCAGAATCATCTGTATGGTCAAACAGCCCAGAGAGGTCCAGCCAAAAGCCTTGGAAATGTACTCTTCAGGTGCACTAGCCCATTACAGGCCCTGTGGTTTATCCTTCCCTTTAACTGCCTTTGTATAGCAGTAACAATAATGATGTTAACAGCACCATTTCCTGGGGCATTGATCGGTACCCATATTAATCATCACAACAGCTCTGTGAGGTGGGTACCATTAGATTCCCCATTTTGCAGATGAATTTAAGACGCTTTCTCAGGATCACAGAACTAGTAAGTGACTATATCAGTTTCCTAAGGCTGTCATAACAAATTACCACATATTTGGTGGTTTAAAACATCAGAAATTAGGGCTCCCCTGGTGTCGCAGTGGTTGGGAGTCCGCCTGCCGATGCAGGGGATGTGGGTTTGTGCCCTGGTCCGGGGGGATCCCACATGCCGCGGAGCGGCTGGGCCCGTGAGCCATGGCCGCTGAGCCTGCGCGTCCAGAGCCTGTGCTCCACAATGGGAGAGGCCACAACAGTGAGAGGCCCGTGTACCGAAAGAAAAAAAAAAAAAATCAGAAATTTATTCTCTCGCAGTTATGCAGGCGAAAAGTGCAAAATCTGGTAGGACCATCCTCCCTCCAAGGGCCCTAGGGGAGAATTTGTGCCTGGCCTTTTTTGCCTATTCCAGCTCCTGGTGACTGTCCCATTCCTTGATTTGTGGCTGCATCACATCAGTCTCCTTGGTCATGTTGACTCCTCCTTTTCTGTCTGTCTCCGCTTTGACTTATAAAGGACACTTGCCATTGGATTTAGGGCCCACCTGGTCAATCAAGGGTGATGTCATTGCAAGATCCTTAGTTGCATCTGCAAAGACCCTTTTTCCAAATAGGGTAATATTTACAGGTTTGGGGATGGGGGCGTGGGCATTATCTGTCTGGGGCTCATTCAGCTCACTGCAGTGACAGAGCTCAAATCTATTCAGCATTCAAATGTTAAACCACTGTGATGCCGCGATGTGCCACTTAAGATATACCCTCCCTCTTACCTCTAGCAGGTACATCCTCTGTGTACCTGTGCTTGTGAGGGGCAGAGGAGAGGAGCCAGGTGTCAGCGGTATGGTCATTGGGTCTTCCCGTTGGAAAGGGAGAGAGGGTTCCCTCAGTCAGTGCCACAGTTAGGAAACATCATGTGAGCAGAGGGAAGGGGGCATGTGGACCAGAAAAGCTCAAGAAATCTGCCTTGATTCCTTTTCTTGATAATTTTCTCACTCTTTACATGGTCTGTTGATTTTATCCCAAAGATCTTGGAACATCTAAGCATTTACCAGTAATATTAGAGGTACGTCTTGGCATTGCTACAAAATTTGGCTCACCTGTAACTAAGTCACAGAAATGTTGAGCTTCCCACTCATTGGAGATTAAGAAAGCACTAAAGATCAGAGCCCAGCAGATACAAAGGCAGATGTGGGAGTGAGAGTTATGAGTAAATGGCTTTTCGAGTATCTCCAGCACAAATTTGATCCTTAACCCAGAGTCCATGCCTGCAGATACACACACATACACAATGGTTTTATAAATTTATTCATGTTTTGGTTGGTGAAAGCCCAAATACTTTTTTCCCCCAAACTGAGTCCTACATGAAAGAGGGAGGGAGAGAGAGAAAGAATGAGTGAATGCATGTATGCATGCATTCATACATTCATGTTAGTGGGCATTATACCGTAGTGGAGGTTATGAAAATATTCTGGAATCAGAGAAACCTGGGTTCAAATCATGGTTCTCTCTTGCCTACTGTGTATAATATATGCTGTGTATATAAGTTGCTTCTTTAAGCTTCAGATTCTTCATGTGTAAAGTGGGATTAATAACTATTTATTTTGTGGTATTATTGGACTAGAAGCAAGTAAGGAAAATCAGTTAGTCTTAGCTAATAGTAATAGTAGTAGCAGCAGCTGTTACTTTCTAATAAGTAACAGACCTGGTGCAACCAAATAAAAAATAAATAAAATTTAAAAAAAGGAATACCCAGAACCTTGTAATTAAAAAAAAAAAAGATCAGCTTTTTTTTTTTTTTAAATACGGGGAAATTTAAGGAGGATCCTAGTGGTCATAATGTTTCGCCAGTCCTCAGTTTTTAAAATAAGGAAACTAGTATAGAAGGGAAATATTTTTATCCAAAGTCAATTACTGAGAGAATCCTTCTTTTTCTTTTATTTTTCCCTCTCTGCTCTTGCTATTGCACCTAATTTAGACCTTTCAGTTCTTCATTTAAGATATAAGGTGTTTCTCACTGTTTTTAACAGTTAGTTTTGAGATAATTTTAGACTCAGAGACAGGTTGAACATACTCAGACTATATATAGGATATGGTCTTCACCCACCTTACTATTATGTTAACATCTTATATCACAGAACATTTACTCAAAACTAGAAATTAAAGGATTCAAGACATAGATGTTTACTCTTTCCCTCTAAATCTATTCTCCACAGCCACCAAAGCCATCTTTGTGACACCATGACAGATCATGTTATTGATTTGCTTAGAACACTCCAGTGTTCTTCCCCTCATAATTCAAATAACGACCAAATGGTGTACCATGGACCACAGGCCCTAAGCTGTCATGCCTTGCCTGCTCCTATGCCCTCGTGTTTTATCATCTTCCTGCTTACCCCCTACCCTTCAGCTATGCTGCTCTTCTTTCTTTTGGAATACTCTAAGCTGGTTCTCCCCATTAGGGCCTCTGCTCTCTCCTCTGTCTGGAATGTTCTTCCCCCACATCTTCAGGTGGTTGGCTCCTTCTTGAGCAGGTCTCTTGGGACTTTCCATGACTACCCTGTCCTTTAGACTACTTTAGTAGCCCCACCAATCATAGTCACATCCCTGGGTTTTATTTTCTTATTTGATTTACCATCATCTGAAATTCTCGTTTACTTGCACACCCCATGAAAGCAGAGGCCCTTCCCATCTTGTGCCCAACACCTAGATCATAGTGGTGAATTGATTATTTCAGAGGAAAGAGGACTATTCTTTGACCCAAATGAATAGGAGTTCAGGCCTCCCTAATGGTGTATCAATAGCCCTAGCCCTAATCCATAAACCTTTGAAAAGATAGGTGAAAAATGACCAGCTTTTGGGACTTCCCTGGTGGCGCAGTGGATAAGACTCTGTGCTCCCAGTGTAGAGGGCCCAGGTTCGATCACTGGTCAGGGAACTAGATCCCACATGCATGCCGCTACTAAGAATGCACATGCCACAACTAAGGAGCCCATGTGCCGCAACTAAGGAGCCCGCCTGCCTCAACTAAGGAGCCCGCCTGCCTCAACTAAGACCTGGTGCAACAACAACAAAAAAAAAGACCCCGAACCTTGTAATTAAAAAAAAAAAAAAAAATCAGCTTTTTTTTTTTTTTTAAATACTGGGAAATTTAAGGAGGATCCTAGTGATCATAAGGTTTCGCCAGTCCTCAGTTTTTAAAATTCCTAACCCCTTGCTGACAGATTTACGAGCAAGAGTTTTATGGAGGCATCATCAAGGCCCACGGGTTCTTGGCAGTTGTGGATATGTGAAGAGTGAGCAGAAGAGCGAGTACAGGTACACAAATACGATTATCTGTGCTCATGGATACATGTGCCTGTCATTTTCAAATTTGCTAAAGTGCATTTTCTCCAAAGGGAGTGAGGGCTGTTGAGCCTGAAATAGGGAACACCAGGACTGTAAGATGAAATGCTTTGAAAGTGGCTATGCCAATGCTAATTAAAGAACGTTAGGACAATCACCACTAGCAGTAGTAAAGGGCGCCCCATTACCTCGCTTTATGGAGAGCTGGGTAAATTTAAAGGCAGCAATAATTATCCCACTGAGTGCTGGAGCTCTAGTGCAGTCGGTGGGCACCTGGCTGGGCGGTGAGAGGAGCCCAGAGCTTCTGTCCAGGGTCCTTATCTCTATTAGCTGCAGTCCCTAAATTTTGCATGACTAAAGAACAAACAGTTCCATCACTCAGGGGGGAGATTGAAGCAAATGGGCTGTTTGGAGAGTCTGACTGGGAGCCTGGCCACCTGGGTCCTTCCCCAGCTTTGCTATTGACTTTCTTTCCCTTTTCCCATGAGGGAAGATGATTCTTCCTGTTGTGACTCCACTTTCCTTGACCATGGATATATCACAGATTTTGTTTAAAAAAAAAAAAATAGTCGCATGGGGCTTCCCTGGTGGCACAGTGGTTAAGAATCCGCCCGCCAATGCAGGGGACACGGGTTCGAACCCTGGTCCGGGAAGATCCCACATGCTGCGGGGCAACTAAGCCTGTGTGCCACGACTACTGAGCCTGTGCTCTAGAGCCCGCGATCAGCAACTACTGAGCCCATGCGCCACAACTACTGAAGCCCGCGCACTCTAGGGCCCCCGTGCGGCAACTACGGAGGCTGCGTGCTGCAACTACTGGAGCCCATGCACCTAGGGCCCATGCTCCGCAACGAGAGAAGCCACCGCAATGAGAAACCCACGCACCGCAACGAAGAGTAGCCCCTGCTCGCCCCAACTAGAGAAAGCCTGCGCGCAGCAACGAAGACCCAATGCAGCCAAAAATAAATTAATTAAATACATTTTTTAAAAAAAATAGTCACATGGCTTAGGGCTATTCTCCTGGGAATATTCTAGGACCCCCCCCACCCTTACGGAGCAGGTCACTGCTTCAGAGAAGACCTTATAGTTTAGAGAGAGTGAACAAGATGGGAGCACACTTTCTATACTTACCCTAGGGCATTTCTGACTGAATTTAAGAAACGTACTCAGCTTGGAACTTTTTCTGTGTTTTTATTCTGTTCAATTTGGCTTGAAACCTGTTGTGCCCTTTTCTGCTATTTCTTCTTGTAGCTGTTCCATGGCCTATACAGCAGTGCCATGTTGGCACTGCCTTCTCTTTCCCAGGCTTCTTTATCTGTTGTTCAGTCTCTTTGTGGATCAGCATCTGTGGCCGTCAAGCTGCCTCGCACAACTTGTTAATTGTTTTCAATTTTATGCTGCCCGTTTCAGCTATAGCTCGGGTTTTCTTACTTCCAGTTGGTATGGCCTCACTTCATCATCCAGTACTGGCCTGATAAGGTGGGTTCATTTGTCTGATCTGAGGAATTTCTGAGGGAGACTTGGAGGACTCCTAATGAAAATGTGGGCTTGAATTTTGTCTCTTAGTTGCTGTTGTGACCATCCTCAGCCCACCCCATCCTTGAGCAAAAGGCCAGGCTCTTACCCTTAGAAGTGGAGGGGTGTGCGGAATTGGGGACAACAGGAGCCTAGCCTGGAGCTCACACCACTGGCTTCTCCATGAGTCATCAAACGACCGATGGGTGGGTTGGCTGACACCCAGGTTCCTGGGTGCTGCGTTCCTTTTGCATTACGTGCGCCTCTTCAGGAGTGAGATCTCCCCAGCCTCCAGCCTGCCCTTGATCCATGGTTTTAGATGCAGTTCTATCTGCACATGCTTCCGGTGGGAATCACCTTTATACCTAGAGGAATTTGGGGTGGGTAAATGTGAAATAAGGGAGCTAGGACCCTCAGCTCCTCTAGCGGTTGTAGAGAGAAGAATTAGAATTCCCCAGCTGGTTGGTTCGTCAGTCTGTCATATTCCTATTCTCTCTATCTCTTTCACTTACTGTCTCTCTCACATGCAGTTCGGAATTTAGCCAGAGCAGATAGGTAGATTTGTTTGTTTTTACACAGGGGTAACACGACTATCTCATTCTCCTTTACCCCAGGACACTGCCCCTGGCCATGAATCCCTGCCTTTTCAGTTTTTCCTCACTACCAGCCAGGAATGCTAAGCGGCATGCTCAGGAACCTGTCGTGTTGGTCTACCTGAAACTGTTCCTCTGATGGACGCCAGACTGAAATGGCTCTGCTGCTGATAAGGGGTGCTGGAGCCCCACTTTCGTGGGGCCCCCAGTTGGGGGTCTGGGAGTCAGCTACCATGACGCCTGGACACTGACAGCCTGGCTAGAGGAGCCCTTGTTCTGTGTCACTTTGTTGGTGACTGGGGCCAGTTTGTGTGACAGCCCAGTGAGGCTGCTTGATTTGTATTCAGTGCACAAGCCCGAAAGAAAAAAAAAAAGTCTGAGAGGGGCCTTGCCAGCCAATAACTCTGAAAGGATTCTTTGTGTAAGTGAGCAGTCTCTGGGCTGGACGCCCTCCCTCCCCCCAAGCTGGCCTCACTGGCCCAGCAACTCGGTGGTGCTTTGGAGCTGGCCCCGAGCCCTTGGGGTTCACTCCCGAAGGGGAGACCATCTTGGGATCCCAGGCACACAGAGCGACTTCAGCTCTGTCCTTCCTGCCCTGGCATCTGACAGTCTGCCTCCAAATGCCAGTCCGTGGGATCTATTCAAGGCCATGTGTGCCCGCGAGACAGTAAGTGAAAGAGAGAGAGATGAATATGAAAAGACCAACTGACCAACAGACTGAGGGCATTCTGATTCTTCCTTCTAGTGGAAACCTCCAGAGAAAGATGGAGCCTGTGTCCACCACTCCGGGGGGGCTGCTGCATCTCTCTCTCGGCCAGCAGGACCCTGTGTTGGCCTGAGCCTTTTGATTTCCTAACCAATTAAAGCAGTCTTTTGCTCCCGTTGTCTGAACAGCGACAGACCTTCTGCTCCTGCACACCTGAGAGCTGCAGGGTAAATGTCTTTATCAGACTGAGACTAAGAGGGGCTCCCGCCCTGGTCGGAGGCCAGGCCTGCCTCTGGCCTCCAGCACCACTGTCGACAGCCCTGCCCATTCTCAGCGCAGCTTAGGGGTGGGCTTCCTGCCAGCTCCGGTCTCAGTCTGCGTCTGTCTCTTTAAGAGTGTTATTTGTTATTAACGAGCTTTCTGAACACATAACCTCGACTTGCTTGCTTAGGTGAATAAGACCATTCTTGTTAAATACTGTTTTCTAGGAAGGAGAAGAATTAAGCAGGTGTTGAAGGATTTTCCTAAAGACTCATGTGTGAGCCTGGAGGGCAGTAGCGCTGGGAAGCATGGGGTAGGGGTCTGGCATCTCTGTGTTAGGCTGCATTTGTCGTGAGAGAAGCCGAGAGGTTGACTGAATTTTGTCCCATCACGTGGTCCGTCTCAGAGGTGAGCCTGTCCCCTCGTATTTCAGTGCTACTGGGTTTCTCATTCTGGTTTCACCTTTGCCAGGGATAAACACCACCACCCCCCCTTGTGTCTCATTTTTAAGATATTGATCAAGGGCCTGATATCCAACTCTCTGGACAAAAATATCAAAAAATATGGTTCCCCATACTTAGTCCACCGAAATGATGTACTAAACATTGCAGCACTTTTATAGGGTGCCCATTAAATAGGACAGTGTAACCCGACCACATTTTTAAATCTTTCTCTTTTAGAAGCCTCTAAGAAGGGCTGTGGGCCTGAGAGAGGCTGTGTCAGGGGCCAAAGCTAGCAGAGTAGGGTCTCCTGCACTGGCCCAAACTCAGCTTCTCCTGAGGAACGTTTGGTCCCCCAAAAGGAATAGGGATGTGGTCCCACACCGCGACCCACCCACAGACTCAGTGCCGTCACATCGGGGTTCATGGAGAAGAAAACCAAGGAACTATTTCCATTCGGCTGAAGGAAAGTGTCTCCCAGGCCCACTCCCATCTCCAGTGCCCCTCTGCCTCTCTTGGGCCTGTGGCACTTTTGGTTGGTGTGTTAATCGCTCCTCCATGCAGCACCATCAAGGAGCTTTGCAGCCCTGATGCGAAGTGCAGAAAGATTTTTTCAGACCCCATCCACAAAGGGACAGGCAGGCAGGCTCTTGACAAAACAGGCTTTGGAGGCAAATATAGCCCTGCCTGTTTCACAGAGACCTTTGTCCCCTGGAGCAGGTCAGGTGTGAACAGAAATTCTGAAACCAGTGACTTGAAAGCTGGTTACCAAGGAATGTTCTGCATGGGCCCTGTGCATGTACAACATGCTTATTTTTAAAAGCCTTCCTTGTTCTCGCCTTGCTGGAATCATTCGTTGGTTTTCTCCCAGAGAAGATAATAAAACAGGGTTTAGAATAAGGAATGTGCTGGTCTTCCCTTGCTCCTAACCTCTCTCATCTGTTATTCCTCCTCTCACTGCTACTCCCAAACTTATAATTTAAGAGATCCTTCGAGAAGGGACTAGGGATGGCCTTGCTCTCATCCTCAGGTATAATAGCCTTTTCCCATTTGTTTTTTTTTATTTTTGCACAAACTCACATGGAGTGGAAGGAATGAATCTGTTTCTGGATTGATGAGTCTCATTCAGTCATTGTCTACATTGGTCTCTCTGGCCTGCTAATGCCATTTGAGTTTCTAAAGTCCTTACTTTGCAAATGCACTTGTGTCCTGGGATTAGCTTCTGATTACAGGATTAGCAGAGATTATACAGTCTGTCTGATGTCTTCTCCAAGCTTTCTATCAGATTTGTGGCTATGAATTGAGAGATTTGTCCATCGACAGAATAGAAGCTACAGGCAGAGATGGACCAATGAGGGAAAAAAGAAAAAGGATCTCGTGTGAAGAACTGGCGTGGTATCAGTCCTGATATTTGAATCAAAACCAGTTAAGAATCTGGGAACCTAGACTTTCTACCTCTTGATTTCATGACTCTGCTCCACCTGTGCCCTCTTTCCTAGACCAACTTTTCGTGAACCCTGACTCCTCCCCCTACCCACCCCATTTGTTGCACCGGAATAGAACCCTGAGCCGATGCTGTGGGTGGCAGCCTTTGCTAAGAGCTCTCCTGGCATCAGCCATCCCTCTGGCCTCCATCTTGTCAGTTCTCATTAGACAGCAACTCTTCAGTTGTACATTGAGGACCCTGAGAAGCTGGAAAAAAATGACAGATGGGCTTAGGACACAGAGCAACTCCTGTGACTCAGAAACATTAGGGTATGCAGCCACCTAGTTTTGTTGTGGAGGTTAAAAAAGACACAGGTAACTATGGAAAAGGCTCATGGGTCACTGTAGGCTATAGGTGCTTCGTGCTGCAATAGACCATCTATGCAAGAGACTGACCTCTCACAGAAAGTCAGTCCCAAAGTAAGGCAGCTCCAGGGTGGGTTAGTTTAACTGAGATGAGGCCCCAGGTCAGAATCAGGTACCTTAGTTTTTTTCTTCTTCTGTGTTTGAACCATTCCCTCAGCGTGACCACAGTTCTTTCTTGGCTGCAAGATGGTTGCCATAGCACCGGGCATTGCATGCCCACACACCAATCTCCAAAGGCAGGAGAAGCAGTGTGTTTCTGCATCTCTTTTTAAAAGCAAAGAAATCCTTCCCCACATGCCTCTCACCTGACTTCCTCTTATATCTCACTGTCCAGATTTGGGTGACACTACTAAACTGTGATGTGGCACCAGGAAAGAGAACTCTGCTCCCCAGTGATGGACTGAGTGAGATCAGGGTTTCATAGGGTCCGTGAATTTGGATGGGCAGAAATTTATGTCTTTGTTAGCCTGTAACTCAAATTTAGCATGTTCTTTGAATGTGAATGTAAGCCAAAAATCATAGTAAAACTAGTGTATCTGTGATTTTGTCACCAATGGAAATCACAAGTATTTTTATATCACATTATAATAGTTGCAGGAATTTCAACATTATGTTTACTCTTATCACTGCCTTGAGATTATAGATGTCAGACCTACTGCTAGATCTTGTTATTTGGTGTGTTAATAAAGAAGTACATATATTTGCTATATCCTGATTTGGGTGGGTTTTAAAAAATATTTTAATAACTGTTTCAGTGTAAATGGTTTCCTCTGCAATCCTATGTACTTTAATTAACGTATCCAAACATATTATTATTCTATGAAGGGGTCCATAGGTTTCCCTTGACTGCCAGCAAGTCCCATGGCACAAAAAAATAACTTAGATCGTCACATTTTCCTGAGTCACATAGATATCACAAGGAAAAAGGACAGAGACTTGCCAGCAGGGAGAAGGGGAAATGGCTATTGAGTGGCAACCATCGGGCCTTTCCCCAGCAAGTGCCCATAGACTCAGGCAGCCAAAGTGCCACCAAGTGGTTCCGGCCCTGCTGTGGCCCAGCTGCGTTTAATTTACAGCTGGGTCTCCTGAACTTGAGGCGTTTATTATACTGTCCATGTGCTATTGCCAAGTCCAGGTACCCTCTATACTATTATCTGCTTAATATTTTTCTTTAAATCACTCTGTTCTTTCTGAAGCTATTTTGGAACTTTTAAAAATGGAAACACATCACTTACCATAAATGAAAGGAAATTTAAAAAATAAATATGGAGAATGCAGGACAGTGTTACTGAATTCTGGCTAAATCCTGTTTGCCAGCAAGGCTCTGAGCCTGAGGTCTGCCCGGTTTTGTTAAAGAGATGCTAAAGGCAGATTAGCAGTAAACCAAGACTTTCTCCTTAATTTATTCAGAGTCACTGAGAAATAATTGAAAATGGAACAGCACAGTTTGTGGTTGTCATTCAGTGCCCTGTCATTGCCCCATCTAAAATAATTCACTCCCTCGGAAAAAGCAGGGTGATGCCAAGTGACCCTACCTACAAAGGGAATGAGGTTAGTCGGACTTAGTTTTCATGAACATGTCATCTCTTAATGATCACTGCTTTCTAAGAACTCACAAACTACATTTCAACAACTGCTTCTGGGATTTAGTCCAGGACAGACTTTAAGCTTTCTTACCTGTGGTTCATGGACTTCACCATCTTTCCTTTTCTTTTGCTCCATTCTTTTTTCCCTTTTTAAAGGTCAGACTAGCGTTTGCCTGTGTCCATTCTGACATCATCTCTTCTGTTCTCGCAGATCCAGCAGCTATCAGAGAACCGATGAGGCTTGATGTTACTCAGTGGGACTTTAGGGGGAAGCATCAGTTCTGGAACCCAGTGGCAGAAGAGGCAACCCCTCTTGGCATAGTCCCAAAGCTCAAAGAGGACAAACTAGGTGAGCAGAGGCCCTAAAAGTCAGAAGACAAGGGCCTGCACCAGAGTAGTTTTGGCCCTGCTCCCAGCAGGAGAGGAACACGCAGAGGGGATTGAACTGGGCATGCAACTTCGGGGTGCAGAGCCAAGAGTTGGAATCGGAGTATTTGAGAGCTGGAAGGAAGCTCAGAAGTCTAATCCCATCCCCCATCTAGAGATAAGAAATCACAAATCCAGAGACGTTAAGCCATAAAGTCACACTGGCACACGGTAGTGGCAGAGCTGAGATGAGAACCCCTCCCCTGCGCTATTTTCACTCTTAAGGTACTAAAAGTACATTCTCCTCCTTCCGTTCACAGTGTTAAAACAGGGCTGGGGGTCACTCTCCCACCCTCCCCTTCTCCGCTCTCCTTTCCCTTTCCTCACGGTCATTGTTTCACCCCTTGTTCCCGTTGCACCTCCAGGCCCTCGTCCATGTCTGCAGCTCTGCTTCTCCCGAGCCCTCTCTCATTCCTGGGGCCTTTTAGGACTGGTGTTGAAACTGTAGCAGAGAATGTTCTTTCTGGTCATGTCAAACCTTTGTGCCGCATGCACCTCTTCGTGATGTAATGCTGTTGCTGGTGGGCATCTTTATGATGGGAGATGAGGAGAGCTCAGAGAGAACTTCTTCCATCTCCCCTCTCTCATCTCCCCCCTCCCATCTCCCCCACAAAGATTCTAGTTGCCGAATGTGGGGAGGCCTGGGGTCTACATTTCTCTTCTTTCCTGTTCATCTCTGGACCTCCGAGAACACAAGAGGTTAGAAGCTCTGGATGGAAGGGGATGAGACCACAGCTGCAGTTTCCAGGTGCTGAATTAGAACTGGTAGTGATTTTTTTTTTTTTTTTTAATAATTCAGGCAACCCCCTTGTGAAGGACAGGCTGACACTTGCTGACCATGCTTGTGCAAAATTTCTCCTGGAGCTGTTAGTTGTGTGCATGTTTATTACACGCTGAGTGTGCCTTGTGGGCATGTTTGTATGTGAGCGGGCGCTGCCATCCCCAGAGCAGGCCTTCTGCAGAACTGAGACGCTTTTCTTAATGGTTTGAAACGACAAATGTTATTGTCTTTGAGTTAAGTGGTTCAATTAGCACTGATTGGAAAGAGTGGGATGAACTGGGGAAACGCGCAGGCTGTTTGGTAACAGCCTCAGGAACGGAGGGAGGGAGGGAGGGAGGGAGAGAAGGTGTCACCGACTAAAACAGCTCCCAGGGGTGGCCTGTCCCTCTATGTGGATGGGGGAGAGAGCTGCCGGGACCGATTTTTGTTTTGCGGGCAAGAGCAGGAAGCTGTTAGAGAGGTGACGTAGGTGTGTCTGTGTAATTTCCCTGCTGCTGTAAGAGATCTACCATTCTCCACATAAAATATTAATCACTCCGCGACGTGTCCCCTCTGCCCACTGGTTTAGCCCAGTGTCAGGATGCGCTCTGGTTTGCAGTCCTTCCAGCTGTTCACGCGGGTATTTTGTATGTCCATCTTTCTGTCCGCCAGAGACCTTTGGGGGAAGGTTAGCAGCATTGCAAAGCCTTTCATATCTTCTGAGCAGCCTCAGGTATTTTCACCCTGCAGTCCTTCCCGGGGATGGAGGTGGGGTCAGCACCTTTACTTGTGAGTCTCTGCCCTCCCCAATCTCTTCTCTTTACCCCTTTTTCTCTGCTACCCTAACATGAGCAGCTCCAGGATCATTTCAAGCCCCAGAGCTTTTCATTCCACCCTTCCTCTCCAGGTCTGAGTTTCCCAGCACTGTGGAGGGCTCAGTGATTGATCTATCGCTGTGCCTCGTCCCCCAGAAGGTTTTCTCTTTCCACTCTGGATAAAAGAAACAAGGCCCGGCTGCTCCGGGCTTTCATCTCCCAGCCCTCGTTCTTCCTGGCCCCTCCTCTCACAGCTGCTCACTTCCCCAAGCTTCCGCTGTTCCTCCAAGGCCTCCCAAGGAGGACAGGTTTCTCTTCCGTTGCCATCCCGACACAGGGTCCACCTCTTCCTTCCCTTTCCTCTTGGGTCCACCATGGTTCGAACCACCCTCTGCCTCTCAATTCGTTGCTAAGACCAGAAGACTGGAAGAGCTTCCCGCCTGCTGCCACGTTCGTGCAGCAGGATGCTGGGGTTGTTGGCATGTGGACTTGGGAATCAGAGGCCCACTTCTGAATTCTGGCCCTTTCACATGCTGGCTGCATGGCCTTACACATGAGACACTTAACTCGTCAACCTTTACTATCCTCATCCAGAAAACATTAAGTGAGCAGAGTTGTGGGAAGAAAGTCACCTGAGAGCCCTGGAGTGCAGTAAGGGAGAGAATAAGTCAGGGGAGCAGTGCATCTCTGCAGGTGATGTGAAGGTGAAAGAGATTCTGAGCTGATGTCTTAGGGTCATCAAATGAAAGCTTGGCTAAAACCAGGGAGGCCGGGGTAAACACACACATAGGAAGGGCTTACCAGAGAGCACTGCATTCTGTATCAAGAAGAATCAACCTCAGGGACACCCTCTACCCCAGGCAGATAGCCTCGGGTACCACATAATTGGTCCCATCCAGTCTTCATGAGAAGGCTGAATCAGGAGCTAGTTGCACGTGCATGTGTGTGCTTGTGTGTATGCGTGTGTAAGAGAGACGTGAACAGAAAGAGTTGTTTATTCAGTTTTCACCCTTTTCTTTCTCTCCTTCCTCTTTTTTGTATGTGGAGGGTTCTTCTGTATGAATGTCCGTAAGTAGACAAAGAAGTTTTACAAGAACCACTGTGTTTGGCTTCCCTGGTGACGCAGTGGTTGAGAGTCCGCCTGCCGATGCAGGGGACACGGGTTCGTGCCCCGGTCCGGGAAGATCCCACATGCCGCAGAGCGGCTGGGCCCCTGAGCCATGGCCGCTGAGCCTGCGCGTCCGGAGCCTGTGCTCCACAACGGGAGAGGCCACAACAGTGAGAGGCCCGAGTACCGCATAAAAACAAAACAAACAAACAAACAAAAAAAACACTGTTTTCTGGCCATCTTTATATCATAGATTGAGTCAGCGCGACCCAGCAGATCCTGAAGAGAAAAGTTGGATGAGATTCCCCACACCTCACCATTCCCCCCGCCTTCCCCCAGGTAGCTCACACTCATAGTCCCCACTCTCACACGGAGAAAAGCCCTCCACAAGTTTCTCCTTCCCTGACTTGAGCAATTGAGTTATTGCACCATAGTGAGGAGATCATTGCTGCTGAACCATCCAGAAAGAGGACCTCATAGCCATATAAAATCCAGGGAATTGGACCCCAGGAGAGTCCCACATGCCCCTCAGACGCCATTGGAACAATCTTTGAACAAAAACTTGTTTCATCTTCCAGTTCCTGGCTAATTTTTTATTTTTTATTTTTTTGGTCTTCCATCACACTGTTTTCCCCTGGTCTTTGGGCCCAAATCCCACTTCCATTTATCATGTCGCCTGCAAATCCATTTTCTGTGCTGCCGCCAAGTTCCTTTTCTGCATTCCTGTAGCCATCTACCTATGACCCAGCCAGCCTCCCCCCGAGAGTTCCTGTAAGTATTTGCGAGAACCATTGTTCCGAGAAGATAGGCAGAGCCGCTGATATGAGGGGCCCTGAGAGGGGACAGAGTCAGGTCAGCCCTCCCGAGCTGAGGAAGAGCTTCATTGCCAAGATGTTTTTAAGCTCTTCTCTGCTTCGTCTCCATTTTTAATGTAGACTCATACCCCAAATCCATCTCTGGATCCTTGTAAAAGGCAGTAGCTTCATGTATCTGAAAGCTAAATTACGAAGACGAGCTTCTGGAGGGAAGAATTCAGACCTGGTCCTTCCCTGGTTCTGCCTGTTGTGCTGTGCCTCCAGGACTTCTCGTAGGCTCCCACCATAGGGTTTTCCTTCTCAACAGTATTCACCAGGTCCTTACTTACGGAGCATCTTGGAGCCACAATACAAGTTTAAGTTACTGACCCTGGGTTTGTCTGCCCTTCCTAAGATTTAGGTGAAAGCCCAGAAGGCATACTTATAACATTTGAGATATACAAGATTGTGTTCTGCCAGGACAGAAAATCAAGGTTCAAAATTTCTTGCAAGTATGAAGAGAGATGGGCTGTAACTTACAAGGTGAAATGTAATTTACCAGTTGTAACAAATGCAGAGTCCTGTGTTTAAGTTCAAAAAATCAGTTACACAATTACAAGATGAAGGTGACCTATCTTGATGGCAATTCATTTGAAAATTACCCCAGGGCACTTCGTTTACTACAAACTGTGTACTAACAACAGTGTGAAATGACGGATAAAAATTGCTTCAATAGAAAATAGTATAGTTCAAAGGATGTAATTATTCTGCTGTGCTTAAGCAACATCTGGGATACTGTGTTCAGTTCTGACTGTCTTTAGAGAGTTCTTGATAAATGGAGGCGCATTCCTAGGAAGGGACCAGGTAGTATACAGGGTGGCTGGGATCCAGGACCAGGGAGTAATAGAAATCACTAGGGATGGAAAGAAAAAGCAGAATAAATATTAATAGTATGAATGGCTGCCATGTGGAAGGAGGCAGGGGACGGATGCTTTCTGTGGACTTGCTAAACCCCGTGCTAGTCACTCACACCTGAGTCTTTTCTCATCTAATTCTCAAAGCCGCCCTCAGAGAGGTATTTGGGCTCAGAGAACCTTCCCCAAATGACCTGCAGGTAAATAAGAAAAAGTGATCAGATTTGTTCTGAATTGCTCCAGACTACAAAACTTAAGACCAGTAAGAGGAAGTACAGGTTGAACTTGAAAGGCGACTTTTCTAAATAGTGGAATGGACTCTTCTTTGAGAACTCCCTGTTAGGGAATATTTTGCTAGAAGCTGACCATCTTCCAGAAGTATGAGG
The DNA here is from genome assembly GCF_963924675.1 of Phocoena phocoena. Taxonomy (NCBI): domain Eukaryota; kingdom Metazoa; phylum Chordata; class Mammalia; order Artiodactyla; family Phocoenidae; genus Phocoena; species Phocoena phocoena. The sequence continues at coordinate 82,301,565 of NC_089227.1, forward strand.
AAGACATCTGGATTGGGAAGGAGACCAAGATGACCTTTGGTTCAGATGGGCTGTTCTGTAATTCCCGCGGGCTGCCCGAGGGCAGCACCAGGTACAGACGAGCTGCTGGGCAGGGGAAGTGGAGGAGGCTAGGAACACCAGCTCGCCCTTTCTTCTGCTTTTGCTTTACTGGGCCTTTTACACCAGCCTTCACCCAGTGCCCCTTTTTGCTTGTCTTCCCAACCAAGAATGGGCATTTTGAGGAGGCCCCATCCTGCCTCCTTTCCCTCCATCAGTACAGTCTGCTCTGCAGCAGCCTCCCCCATGGTGGGTGTGGCCATCCCAGGTCCGGACAGAACCATCTTCCAGGCCAAGACGTTGGCAAGGTCTGGGTATATGTCTGCACACTCACACTGCAGCCTGATCGATGCCTGTCGGAGCTTGGCATCAGAGTGACAGCCACAGGCCGGGCTGTTTGCCGAACACATCTCGTCCGTCAAGGGAAATCAGACAAAATCCATCTCCTTGTCCAAAGCCTGGCCCGATGGGCTGTGCCTGGAATGCCAGTCTTATATCCCACCCTACTTTGTGCCTTGAAAATCATTCCCTCTGGGGCTTCAGTGTTACAGTGATGGGTCCCCGGGAGCAGAAGAATTATAGTCAGAAGAGTGGTGTGAAGAGACCGTCTCAGCCCCTGCCCTTTAGGAACTTCCAGTTTAGAGCTGGTGGCTGCTGTAATGAGCAATGCGGGTCTAATGCATACAGAATTGACCCATAGTTATCTTGAATTGATTGGCATAAAATAGAGCATAAATCAAATGGATTGAATTAAAAATTTTGCAGATGTGTTTTGAGCAGGGTGTGACCAGATTAGTATGTTGTAGACAATTGGTGGAGAAGGGTCTTTTTAAAAGCTCTCATTAGAGAGGCAATTATAGGGTTTTAAGGCTTTCAAATTGTTAAGGACAAGTTTTGGCAAAGGTTCTGTGTTTGTAAACCATTTTGGGCTATGAGAACTGTCACCCTGTGCCTTGGCAGTAAGTCAGCTAGCAGCTTCTCTTTCCTCTCCCTAAAGCCTCCTTTATCCCATACAAGCCTGTACCTGAAACTTCAAGAAGACCCTCTCTAACCCTCTGCCACTCCAGCACTTCCATTTCCCAAGGCTGCTGGCTCTTAAGTGAAGAACTCTACCCTGCTCCCCACCTCTGTCCAAGGCCGTGCCTAGTAATTCTCCCCCCTTGCCTGCCCTCCCATCAGGGGTCTGAATGACTCACAGGTGTCAAAGAAAATTGTTGCAGGAGGCCAGTCACTTTGGAAGGTAATATTTTTTTCCCCCAGTAGCTAGAAGACTGTGGAACAGAAAATGGTTCAAAAGATACAAGTGGGATGTCTGGAGGGCAGTGGAAGGAGGTTTGCCCAGGAGCAAGAAGATGGAACATAGCAGCTGAGAAAGATGAGGGGCTTGGGGAGGGGGAGGGTTGCAAACCCGGCAAGCAGAGGATGGGGATCCTGGAGGAGGAGCCTAGGGATAAGCCAGAGTTTGAGTGGCTCCTTCGGCTGCTGGTCCTCAAAGGGCCTTTCACGCCCAGGGAGGATGCTCTGGTATTGCTCTCCTAGGGATGCGCCGGAGGGAATCAGCCCCTTCTTGGGCCTCCTCACCCCGCGCTGCCCTACTTCAGCAAGCTGAGCGCTCCCCCACCCCAGGCCTGTGGAGGACAGCAGTCAGACCTTCATTGCCCGCACACAGGAGCCGCTCTGCAGTAAAAGAAAATAAACCAAGGTAGTGGGAATGGCTGGTGCAGGGGGCGGGCTCCCAGAGAGCTGGGCCAGCTGCTGCCCGTCTTCCCCGCACCACTGAGCACCATTAAGGCCGCTGTCAGTAAGTCATCTGCGGTCCCCTGGGCCTCCTTTCTGGGGCTGAGTGACCCACCCATGCGGTGGTCAGTTGTAGCAGCAACAGCAGCAGCATATATACACAGGCATCCCAGTTCAGGCTCCGTAGACCACTCCAGGGGCAGTAAGACGGGATAGAGAGAGGCGATTTCACCTCCTAATGCAAACCGACCTCAAGACAAGCCTTGATAGCACTACCTCTGCTGTCCCATACCCAGAACTAGCTGGAGTCGTGGGACCCACAAATGCCCAAAGGGAAGCAGAGGGAGGCACCAGTACCTGGCCGACTGTCCTCCCGGGGTCCCCACCTCGCACATACATCGTTCTGCACGGCAGACACTTATGCCTTGCGTGGAGGTTAGCATTAGCAGTGGTTCAGTCTCCAGTAGTTTCCGTCCTGTCATGCGGCATGTCTGGCCCTTTGACCAGAGAGCTTTTTTTTTTTTTTTTTTTTTTGCGGTACTCGGGCCTCTCACTGTTGTGGCCTACTCCCGTTTTGGAGCACAGGCTCCAGATGCGCAGGCTCAGCGGCCATGGCTCACGGGCCCAGCCGCTCTGTGGCATGTGGGATCTTCCCGGACCGGGGCACGAACCCACGTCCCCTGCATCGGCAGGCGGACTCTCAACCACTGCGCCACCAGGGAAGCCCCGACCAGAGAGCTTTTAAACTCCTCCTCCCTGCCCTCTTTCCTTGCCCCCTCTCCCTGGCTCCCCCATCCCCAGCTGGATCCAGACTTGTGGATGAGCCTCAGCTTCCCCCACCCCGCACACGAAGCACTAAATCTTGCCCACCTACCTTTCGACCCGCCGTTTCCCGAGCTCACCTACGCCCGGGAATGCTTAACTTAAAACTTCTGCTGCCACTCGGCAGTTTGTAATTCTGAGGCCGATTTCAACAGAGGAATCAAAATGGGCTGATGAATGTACTCAGAGAGGTGAGCAGAGAACAATACCCACAGCATCTCTGTGGTGTGGGGACAGGCTTTCTTCACCATTTAGCTGAATAAGATGGATGTCTGCAGAGGAGGGTTATTCTAATAGGATGGATATCTGCCTCATCTGTTGGCCTGCGGGAAGGTTATGAGGTTTACATTTCCTCATCTCCACGGCAATAAATTCTCTGGGCTTTTCAATTATAAACTTAGCTTTCAGTTGGGGAAGCCAGAAGGATTTTGTTTTGGTCAAAGGACTGAAAGGGCAGATCCAATCGGGGGTTGGGAGGCAGGCGGAAAGGTGTGCCAGGCTCACCTCGTCCTTCATCTTTACCTTCTCCACTGCCTGTGGCCCTCCCCCCGCAGCTCTCCCAGACCAGTTTCCCGTGTCCTTGGCCTCTCAGTGTGGCTGATGTTCCCACCACAGGGTTTTAAAGGAGCCCCTGTAGCTTCAGAGGTGAGAGCCTGCTCTAGCGTTCCTCTGTGGAGTCCAGGGCAGCAGGGGTGGAATGAAATGGGAGCAGTGGTACCTACAGGACACACGGCAAGGGGGTGCTCTAGCCTGACCGCCTCCTGATGCAGGCCCAAGAGAATGGGTTACAGCCCGTGGCTCTCCCAGGCAGTGGGAGGGGTAGTGATGAGTTCCCCAAGGCTGGGCTCATGCTGAGCAACCAACAGAGAAGAGATGCAGCGAGTCCCAGAGGGTAATGAGCCCAGAACACCACTAACCAGAGTGCTCAGCGTGGGATCATTGGGGAAACAAGCTCGGGCAGATCTGTGCGGAGGGGAACCTCGGCTTTCTTAATGACTTTCTTCCTCTCTGCTGACACATCACCCCTCAGCCCAAGAGCAGAGCAGACAGGGCCAGCAGAAAGACAGATGCCTCTCCCCAGGTCCACTTCCTGGCCTTTCTCAGCATGCCTTCATCCCCCCTCCCGGCCTCTAATGGGCCAACCATTCCCTGGGGCAGGGTTCCAGAAAACTCTTAGATATCTGGGAGTGCCATTCTCCTGCATGTCAGCAACCATTCTGCCTTCTGGTTAGTGACAGGAGCCAGGCTCTGCAGTTATGCAGGACTGTGTTCAAATTCTGGCTTCTGTACTTACCAAATGACCTTGGATAATTTCTTTAACCTCTCTGAGCCTTCATTTCCTTATCAGAAAAGTGAGACTAAAAATAATCACTGCATAAAAAGGTTGTGAGGATTAACAAGGCAACATGCATGACTGTGAACCTAATTCAGTGTGTGGCACACAGCAGGTACCCAATAAATGTTAATTCCCCTCCCTCTTCCCTCTGATCCGGAGCTATTGGTCTTCAGATGTGGAAGTGGAAATTGTGGTACCTTCTCGCCTGGGGCATTTGTGATCTACCCCCTGCCTAGCCCTGCTGTCGGACAGAACCTGTGTTCAAGGCAGTAACTAGAAGGGTACGGCCATAATGTGGTGGGTCCTCAGAGCAGGCCTTTTCCCCAGAACTATATGCAGGGACTATGTTTGGATCAGTAAGAAGAAGAAGGAAAGGTCTTGTTTCTCTGTGATAATCTTCCTCTTATGTTCTCTGAATCAAACATTCTTAAAGGCCAAGATAAATCAATAGTTGAGTGCCAGTGATTGGCATCTGGATTTGCTTTTCATTTAATTCATTTACTAAGCATGTACTGACTTTCTACTGTGTCAGGTGCCATGCTAGGAATTGGGACCACAAAGTCAAGTAAGCTATTTTTTTTGCCATCAAGGAGTTGGCAGGCTCAAGAGCTCATCAGAGTGCAGGGTGATACGTGCTCTGCAACTCACAGGATTCTCTCAGAGTACAACAGGGGATTCAGAAAAGACTTCCTGAAGGAAGTACTGCTGAGGCCAATTTTTTAAGGATGAGTAGACATCAGCCAAGCCAAGGGTAGAAGGAGGACATGGATTCCAGGGAGAGGTACCAGTGCATCAGTTAGGAATTGCATTCAGTTGCTGATATGGACCAGAAACCACATTTGCTTCAAACAAGATTGAAGTTTACTTCTTTTCTCGTTTAAAAAAAAAAAAGTCCAGACGCAGGCAGTCTTGAACAGGTACAGTGACTCCCAGTGTCAACAGGGATCTGAGCCCCTTCAAACTCCTGCTTAGCTCCCCTTAGCACGTGAATTCCATTCTCGAGATCCAAGGTGGCTGTGGAGCTCCAGCCGTTCACATCTTCCTTCTTGACAGGATGCCAAGGGAAAGAGAGAAAGCCCAGCAAGAGCAAATACTTTCTTAGAAGTCCCACTTAAAAGTCTCAGCTGAGGGCTTCCCTGGTGGCGCAGTGGTTAAGAATCCGCCTGCCAATGCAGGGGACACGGGTTCAATCCCTGGTCCAGGAAGGTCCCACATGCAGCGGAGCAGCTAAGCCCGTGTGCCACAGGTACTGAGCCTGCACTCTAGAGCCCGCGCGCCACAGCTACTGAGCCCACGCTCCACAACTGCTGAAGCCCGCGCACTCTAGGACCCGCGTGCGGCAACTACTGAGCCCATGTGCTGCAACCGCTGAAGTCCGCACGCCTAGAGCCCGTGCTCCACAACAAGAGAAGCCACTGCGACGAGAAGCCTGCGCACCGCAACGAAGAGTAGCCCCAGCTCTCCGCAGCTAGAGAAAGCCCGCGCACAGCAACAAAGACCCAACGCAGCCAAAAATATAAAATAAGTAAATTTTTTTAAATGTCTCAACTGAATCTCAGTGGTGTGAGAGAGGGGACAGTCCTTAAGCTGTCCACACTGATGTCTGGACTAAAAGGATGCCTGTTACTAAGGAAGAAAGGAAGAGTGGAAATTGGGAAATGGAAATTGTGCCACAGACAGCATGTGCCAAGGCACAGCGAGGTGACATTTCTGTGTCTGTTTACGGAACATGTAGCACTGTGTGCCCAGATCAAAGAGTCCAAGTAGTAAGTGGAAGAGGGATAAGAGCTGGTAGGAAATGAGACTAGAGAAGCAAATCCACATTTTCCACTAGCTTTGGAAAGCTCGGCTGGTTCAGCTGAACGGGGCAATCGCCAGGGTTCAGACCGGGCTGGTCAGGTGGCAGCCGCCGGGGCACCAGGCTGAACTCAGCACCCCTAGTTCAGACCCCCTCCTCTCTCAAAGGAAAGCTCCCGTGTGGCTCTGTGAGTCACATAGGCCCTGCCAAGGCTTGGACCAAGTAAGCTAGAATGTATATTGGCCAAAGGCCCCTAATTTTTCCCTTAGAGAACCAGAGGTTAGTCACTCTGTGACCTGGGTACACTCAAAATGTGTTTCTGTTGTCACTCTATGTGCTTGACCCAATAGGAAGAGCCAACATTTATTGAGTGCCTTCTGTGTGCAAGACATTGTTCTGAGGGCTGCCTCATTTAAACCTCACATTTTCCTTAGGAGGGAGGTATTCAGTTTTATTACTGCCGTGTCACAGTTTGGAGAAACTGAAGCAGAGGCTTAAAATAACTCACCTAGGGTTACTAAATGGCAGAAGCCGAATTCAAGCCCAGATAGTCTGGCTCCAGAGCTCTCACTGGTAACCACGGTACAGTTCTGCCAGTGGATGAGGTCCCCCAAATCGGGAGAAAACATTGGGATTGAGGCAGATGGGTGGAGGTAGGACTGAGCACAAAGCGTTTTGCTGTCTGTCTTGCAAGAAGGGAGTAAAAACTCATGCTAACAGACCAAGCCCGGTCCAGGCTGGGACATCTGCCTTTGTCCCCGCCTCCTGCCTCCTGTCTCCCCCCCAGTGCGATCTGACTCTAGTCAGCACAGTCCACTGAAGAGCTGCCACTACACCTTTTCATTTCTCTCATCCCTGCCTCCCAACTGTCATGACTGTAACAGGGTTTTTGTGCATCTTGTTTAGGTTTCTACCCTTCCTTCTTTCCTTTCTGCCTCCCTGAGAATGTACAGGATCCACCCCCAATTCATGGGTCCCAGACCTGTGTCAGGAGGGATGACGTGTGCCACGCCCCACCCTGTCCCTCCGTGTCATCCTCTTGAGCTCTTCTCCTGGGCTGTACCCACTGCCTCGTGGCCTCTGCTCTCTCTGTCATCCCTTCTCTCTCGTCCCTCTAACGTCTGCTTGCACCTCCACTGACTTCAGCCTCCCTTTCTATACAGAAATTCTACCCTCCTTCCCGCTCCTTCCTACCTGTCATGCATTATTTCCAAAGTGTGGCCTGAGTCATTCTGCACACTAGCACGTGTTTGCCTTGCCCCTGCCTGTGATGTCCCGCCCAGCCTGTAATGCCCGGCCCCTCCCCTCCCTGGAGAGTGTCCCGACTCTCCAGCCCTCAGAGCTGGCTCTCTTCTTTGAGCCCCTCCAGTATTTGCTGTCTGTGCTACCACTCGGTGGTCATGTGGCGTTCTGTCACTGGTTGCCATGATGTGGCTTCACCATATCTTAAGTTCTTTGAAGACAGAAGTTATTTTTTTTTATCCATTTGGATCTACTGCAGTGCCTGATGCATTGCTTTTCTATTTAGTAGATGCCAAATAACTCTTTCTTGATTGGTTGATGACAGTAATTCCTAGGGCTCTTTACATATGCTTAATGTTTGTTTTTTTTTTAATAAATTTATTTATTTATGGCTGCGTTGGATCTTCGCTGCTGTGGGCAGGCTTTCTCTAGTTGCGCCGAACAGGGGCTACTCTTCGTTGCGGTGCGCAAGCTTCTCATTGCAGTGGCTTCTCTTGTTGCGGAGCACATGCTCTAGGCGCGCGAGCTTCAGTAGTTGTGGCACACGGGCTTCAGTAGTTGCGGTTCGTGGGTTCTAGAGCGCAGGCTCAGTAGTTGTGGCACACAGGCTTAGTTGCTCCGCGGCATGTGGGATCTTCCTGGACCAGGGCTCGAACCCGTGTCCCCCTGCTTTGGCAGGTGGATTCTTAACCACTGCGCCACCAAGGAAGTCCAATGTCCTTCATGTGTGTTATCCATTTCAGTTCCTTCAGCATTTGTCTTCCCATTTTGAAGAATCCTAATCACTTTTGGACATTCTCCTCTCTTTTAATCAGCTCAACTCGGCATTCCTGGTCCTTCTCCAGCCCTGCTGGGTCTTTTCAGAGATGCAAGGCTGAACCACAGCCATCTCCCCTTGCAGGGTACATTGTACCCCATTATAGCTTTAACCTGTGTTTTCTGCTGCCTTCCTGGCCTTGGAAGCTGTCTTTGTTAGGGAAGCTCTGCACAACAACCAGGAATACAGCCATGTAGAAGATGATGCCCGGAAACGACAGAGCCCTGCCAGGCACATCCTCTCCCAGGAGGCCAGGATCCTCCTCCATCATGCACTTTCCAGCACTGCCTAGAATCCTGCTGCTCAGGACAGGCTGTAGGGACTGGGGGTAGGTTGACAGGAGCCAGGCCTACAGCCTCATTCAGAGGCCGTAACATAAAAGCTCATGGGTTGACAATGTAGAGCAGTTGATTCGGGACATGGGCAGTAAGATGGAGTTCTTTGTTAGGAAGAGTGAATCAGGGAAGGCTTCCTGGAGGACAGAAGTGGTGTGAGGTCACCCCTTACAAAGCTTCACACGTTTTCATTCTCCACTCCTGGGCAAAAACTTCCTGAAAGGGGTTGCCTTAGCATTTCTTTTTTTGTTGTTGTTTTTGGTTTTGGCCACACCACAGGTCTTGTGGGATTTTAGTTCCCCAACTAGGGATCGAACCTGGGCCCTCGGCAGTGAAAGCGTGGAGTCCTAACCACTGGACCGCCAGGGAATTCCTGCCTTAGCATTTCTTTACTGGTAAACGAGCAGACGTCTCTGGGTGGGCTCTGCCACCTCTGCACCTCCCCTGGCAGTGGAGGGGTTGCTGCTCATCTGGCTTTTCCAGCTGTGACACAGGGTCGTGGCCTCAGGGACAGCCAGGGTTACGGGAGGCCAGGTGGGGTTGGGCAGCTTACACAGCAAGCAGATCAGCAGGGCCAGGGTGGAGGGTCCTTGATGGGGAGTAAGAGGAAATGAGGTTGGGGAGATGGGGGGATGTGAGCCCTGGTTTGTATATTCTCTCTTTGAGAAGGTACAAGATGCTAAGAATCTCCTCTTAGCCTTTCTTTTTCTCTCTGTCCTCCCTGAGGCATCCCTGTGAGGACCTGCTTAAGTTAGAGGACAGGGCTGGCCTTTCACTTCCTTTTTGTTCCTCCTGACCTTCCCTCTCTGTGTTTTCCTGCCCACTGGCTCTAGGCAGCCCCTCAGGAGCAGCGAGCAATTGAGAGCACCTCCGAATAGCATTAAAAGAAATCAAATTCTTAAATGGTATTTCCACTGAGTGGCGGAGTCTTGAAGCTTTTTTCCGAGGGCACTGTGGCAGGAAGTCCATCCATGGTGGGAGGAGCCACACTGGCAGCAGTAGCTGTATCGGAACGGCCTTCAACAGGCAGTTAGGCTTAGGCAAAGGTCAGGCTCACTGGGCTTCTCCGAGTCAAAGAGATTCGCTTTAAAACCTCTTAATTGTGACTTCTGGGAAATCTTAGCTGGAGATAGGGAACATTTTCATTTCCTGTCTCCACTTCAGAACATACCTATCTTGGAGGAGGGCTCCCCACGTGGAGCAGAGAGCAGTTGTCAGTGGAAGTCTGCTTAGTGCGGCCAAATTGGGAGGTGGAGCAGGGCAAATAAGGCTGCCTTGGCCCCGCCGGGGGGGACCCAGGACAGCTACTCCCTGCCTGGGAACAGGGCACAGTCAGCCTGAGCAAATGGTAGCACTGAGGGGCTACCCACTAGCTCCTGGGACCTCATTAAGCTGAATTGTACTGGGGACGTTTGGTTGAAATGGGAGCAAGAGAAATGATTGTGATTAATGGGACCCTGGCTCCCGTCAAGAGGATGGACAGACAATCGCGTCAAGACCAAGCTGCTGACCCATCCTACATCCTGTCCTTTCCTACCACTAATGTTCCACCCTCTCTTGCTCTGATCTCCTTCCTGTGGCTTTGGGAACTTTCAGGAGGTGACGACAAGGCCCACAGCAGCATCAGGGGCCTTTGCCAGTGGAGGAGGAAGTGGGAATGTGATCCCAGCGTGGAGAAGCAGAGGGGTCAGAATACTCACGCCAGCCCCTGGCCATCACTCGCAGCCTTTCTTTGGGCAGAGGCAGCTGGGGCCAGGGAGCAAACTCTAGCCCTGCCCGGGAAGTTTGGGGAGGCTTCATGGCATATGAGAGCTCAACTCTGACGGTGTAAGCAGTGCCATTTTAAAATCGTCAGTAGCAGTGAGGAAACCCAGCCTCAACCCATAGAAGAGTGCAGGGGCCAGGGTCATTAGCCAGGCCGATCTAGCCTCTGGCAGGCTGCATTTATCCCAATCTCAGCTGTACACACTCAGACCTTATAACGGGTGGCTTTTACCCACGGGCTTTTCTTTGCATTACTGACAAGTCAGAGAGATCACAGGCCCTCCAGGTCATACAAAGCAAGACTCCAGTTTTCCCACGTGACAGGAGGGTGAACACACAGCAGCCCTAGCCCACTGGCTCTGCCAGGACCCAAAGACTACAATTGCAGGGGCTCTGTAGCATCTCAAAAGGTGTTTTATTTTCCTTACTGTGTTACAGTAGGTTTGAAACAGAGTTTGGGAACGTGCATCAGGCATGGGCAGAGTCCCCCCAAATGCCCAGATCTCCTCTCTGTTGGGCCTGAGAGAGCAGCTCCTTAGTGGGGTGAGAGGACAGGACTCTTTCTCTGTGGCCCGTCCAGGGATGTGGGTCAGCAGGGCTTCTGGCCCCCTAGCGCATGGCCTTCACGTGCATCAGAAAAGGGTGCCCTACCTGGGTAGTCGCACACGGCGCACACGATGTACAGCCTGGTGGGGACGGGTTTAAGGAAGGATACAGGTGACTACAGGAGTGGGGGGCTGCATAAGAGGAGCCCAGAGGAGATGGTACCTTCTTAGCTGGCCGGGTGATGAGGCAGACGTGAGGAGGAAAGGCAAGGCAGGGTGGCAGGGGGCCCCCTCTGGGTACAGTGCTCCTTGATCCTCTCAGTGCCTTCAGCTGTGCTTCCATGCAGTTGATCTGACGTTAGTCAGGGATGAGCATTCTGTGTTTTTGTGTCGGCATTGTTTGCCATCTCCTATGTTCAGTTCAATGGAACGAGTAAACTGCCTGGTCCCTGGCTGCCAGTGTGGAACTTCTCTCTGTTCAGTCCTTCTCTCTGGTGCCTTTTTCTGGCCTGCTAGAGGGGTTAGTGTCTGTGGCCCTGTTGCCAAGAGACCAGGTGATGGTGAAAGAGAAGGAGCCCCATGTCCCCTTCCCTCAGCGTTGGACCCTCTTGCCCAAGCCCAACCGCCTTTGGGTGGCCTCCCCAGCCACAGCCCAGTTCTGACGACTGAAGAGTCCGAGCCAGGAGTTGGCTTCCCAGTCCACACCCCAGATTCCTCCATTCCAGCCGCAGTTGCCTCTCCTCGGTGGGGTCCGTGTTCTCCTAGAAGGGCCTGAGACCTTGAGGCTTTCTCAGCCCTGTGCTCAGATGTTCCCTCAGCTGACCGTGGCCTGACGGGCACACTCAGCCCCTGGCTTGGAGGATTTAGCACCTGACGATGGTCAGGGCCCTGCCCTGTCCTCGTAACTCTTCCTCTAGCTTTCGCTCCTACCCCTGCCCTGCTGAGGGGTGGTAGCCAGGAGTGGGGGGTGTGTAGGAGACCAGGGGAGGCCCATGTAGCTGCTGCCTGCGCTCCTGCCTGGATAAAGAGAAGAACCCAGGCTCGCTGCAGTTATATTCAGTACAGGCAAAGCCAAGTGTGAAGCAGCCCCTTCCGCTCGTGACGTCTGGGTGCCTCTGAGTCATCACTGCTGGCCGTACTGACCAAAGCCAGTTTCTGCCCCTCTGGCTCCTATGAGCAGACCTGCTGTGACGCGGCAGCTGTGGGACAGCCTTGTCACCTTAGAGGGGTTCTTGAAACAGGCCTTTTCCAGTCAGGTGGGTGCCACTGGACTTCCCCAAAGACAGTTTTCTGTCCCAGGAACTTTCCTTCTGCCAGAGGTCTGGAGAAGCTAGGACCTTTTACCTTGCATCATCTATCTGTTGTGTGCCTACCATGTGCCATTAATAAGGTGTACCATTAATAAATGCCCATCATATGATACTATAGTTAATATTGATATGAACAAAGTGCTGTGAGGAAAAGCATTAAGTATATAAAGGAGTGGTTCAAGTGTGCAGAATCTTAATGGTGGGTAGAGTAGGAGTTCACAGGTGTAGTAATAGGAAGAAGCATTCTTGCCAAAGGGAGTAGCCTGTACAGAGGCCTGGGACGATGCATCTGTGTGGAGCTGGAGGTGGATTGGCGTGACTAGAGCAAAAGAATGAGGGCCACAATGGTAGAAGATGAGACCAGTAAGAACCCAGTTTTGTAAGGAGCTTATCCTCTACTGTACTAAGGAATTTGAACTTTGGTAGAGAACAAGAAAAGGATTTCAGCAAAGGAAAAATTGATCCAATTTGGGGTTCTTTTGCAAAGTAATGTTTATTGAGAAGTTACTATGTGCCAGACTCTTCTTAAGTGTTTAATTTGGGTCTGTTCATTTATTCTTTAATAAAACCCTTTGAGGACTTCCCTGGTGGCGCAGTGGTTGGGAATCAGCCTGCCAGTGCAGGGGACACAGGTTCTATCCCTGGTCCGGGAAGATCCCACATGCCGCGGAGCATCTAAGCCCGTGCACCACAACTACTAAGCCTGCGCTCTTGAGCCCGCGAGCCACAACTACTGAGCCCTCGTGCCTAGAGCCCGTGGTCCACAACAAGAGAAGCCACCGCAATGAGAATCCCACACACCACAACAAGAGAAGCCACCGCAATGAGAAGCCCACACACCACAACAAGGAGTAGCCTCCACTCTCAGCAACCAGAGAAAGCCCACGCGCAGCAATGAAGACCCAACGCAGCCAAAAACAAAAACAAAACAAAAAACCCTTTGAGGTAGGTGCCATTATTATGCCCTTGTGACAAATAGGAAAAAACTGAGACCCAGAGAGGTTAAAAACCCACTCAGGACCACACAGCTGGTAAGTAGTAGAGCAAGACGTGAACCCAGATGGTCTGGCTACAGAGCCCGCATCTAACCACTGTCCTGCACAGCCTGTGATAAGCCACACACTGCAGCATCATCCAGGGGCCATTAGGGACTGGCGAGGCTGGTGGCAGGGATGCCAGTGAGGGGACTGTCACCCACAGCCAGGACCTGAACTCGGGGAGTGGCGATAAGATTAAAGAAGAGGGGGAGAATTCGAGAGATGTCTATGAAGTAGGACCACTGTGACCTGGAGATTGACTGTGAATATAAAAGGAGTCGAGGATGATTCCTAAGCTGCTCGTGCTACTGAGTGAGATAAGAAATGCAGGCGAAAGTGCAGCTTTTATCGGGAAGATAGTAGATTCAGGGTTGGACTCGTTGAAATTTATCTGGTGGAGGTGAATCCTGAAGAGAGGTCTGGGCTGGAAACAGGAGTGGTGGTGTCATAACTCTGAGCCATGCAAGACGGAAATTGTCTACAGCCTCAGATGGCCCCCTGGGGAATATCCATATTCAAGGGGCGTGTTGGTGCGAAAGAATTCACAACTGAAACCAAGAAATCACGGAGAAGACGCCAAGACTGGGAATCACAGAGGCCTTAGAAAAGAGTTTCAAAATAGAAGGGGGAGTGCTTATCTTTGTCAGATACCTAAAAAGAAATTAATAAAATGGCAGTTAAGAGGTCTTGAGTGACCTTTGAAGTGGTAGTCACATTGGAATGTCGACAGTGATGACCAGCCGTGTTGGATGGAGAAGTGAAAGGAGGTGAGGTGAATACTCTTCGGGTAAAGAGAAGGAGGTCGAGTGGATGGGACGCGAGGTCAAAGCAGGGTTTTCTAGGATGGGCAGGATATTTGTAGGCAAAGAGGTAGATGCTGATGGAAAGGGATTCAGGGTGGTTGATTATAGGAGAAGGTGACTAGTAGGAACAGGTGCCCCAGGAAGCAGGTGAGGGTGTGATCTAGAGCCAGGTGGGTTTTTCTGGCCCCTCCGCGCAGCTTTCAGGATCTTAGTTCCCCAGCCAGGGACTGAACCCAGGCCCTTGGTAATGAGAGTGTGGAGTCCTAACCACTGGACCACCAGGGAATTCCCTAGAGCCAGGTTCTTTTTCTCCAGGGTGGAAGGGAAAGAAACAATTACTCATGCCACCGTAAGTGCTTTATGAAGGCAAAGTGTGGGTCCGCATAGAAACCCACAGCAGTTCACATAAAGCCTGAGAGTTGGGCTCAGCAAAGCAGAGTACACGTGCCCCAGAGCAGGCCTTGGCATCAGGAAGATATAAGTGCCTACAGAGAGGGAACTGGCATTCGGATTTGACCCGATTGGACAACATTTGGTTACTTTCAGGTCAGAGATTTGACAACCTCGTACAGTTCCTCCACAGGTCCTACACACACTAATTTCTTCTGACAGAAAAGGCCAACTGACTTCTCACCCCTAGCTCAGTCCCTACAGGGCTCGGGGCCAGCCTCAGGGACCCTGGCCGGGCTCGGGAGGACACCCACTTCGGCTGGCTCCCTGGCCCAAGCTAAGGGCCGGGGTCCAGGATACTGTGTGAGGCCCCAGATGAAGAGCAGTCCTTGCCGCTCCTTTTGGCTGGGACCGCTCTTCTCCGCATCAGCCGGGGAACATGAGGAGGAGTGGGGCCGCTCAGGTGCACCCCACTTCCAGAAGGGATTCCAAAGCCTGCCTCAGGCTCAGGAAACCTGTGGGAAAGGATGTCAGTGGTGGTGCCCTGGACAGGGGTGGGGGCAGAGCGAGGGCCCCCAGTTCCGCCACATTCCCTACATGAACCTCAGGGAAGAGAGAGTTAAATTTCCCTCCAGCTTCCAGCCCCGGGTTTTCGTGGGAAAATGAACAGTCTGCTTTCCTTATTGTCTGCACCAAAGGAGCAGATTGCGTCAGTTTGTAAACTGTGTTGCCGCTTGCAAAGGCCTGGAGTCAGCAGGTTTGCATTTCCCAGCAGACTCAGACGCCGCTGATCGCCTCGGCTCCTGCCTCTCCACCTCAGGCAGGACCAGGAGCTGCCCCCCGACCCCCCACCTCTGTCGTCCCACCCCTCATCCCTGAGGTGTTCAAGGAGAGAGAGAAGGAAGCCCCGAACTTCTGGCTGAGCCACCTTGCCCAGTGCTCCGGCCTTCCTTCAATTTCCAGGAGCCTCTCGGCCCCGCTTGCCAACGCAAGCCTGATTTCCAGGCATTCCTAGGGCTTTGGCTTAGATGAGCGCACAAATGTCAGAAAAGAGGTTTTCTGGGAACAACTGGCGCTGCGGGTCAGGCTTGAAAGCATCATTTTGTCTGGAGGTGATGAGGGGTTAGTAGCAGCGGCGCCGGTGGGGACTGGGGCCCTGCTACTCCAGGAGCACAGGGGAGCTCGGTACTGCTTCTGCCCCTCACCTGCCCGCTCCCCACCGGCGGGTGGCGGTAGTGAGACCCAGGAGGCATTTCATAGGCACTGCCTCTGCGGCTTCCGGAGCGTTACATTATTAATTGCATTGTGTTAATGCTCATCGTCTCTGAAGGACAACCTTGTGTCTGCGTGTGGCCGAGAGTGGAGGGGTCGAGTTCGCTGTGTTAGGCTGCTACTATATGAAGGTGAGGTGTCTCTTCAAGTTCACGGCTCCGGCTGGGGCAGCACCTTACAGCCTTCATGCAGCATCAGTGATGGTGGAAAGCCCAGCTCTCCGGCGGCGTGGCTACCTCTGCGGGGCAGGAAAAGGAGGCTCAATTGCACTCTGGTCGCCCTGCATCTCTGCTCACATTCATGCAGGAAGCTCTGGATGGGACGTGCGGGTTGGGAAGAGCTGGAGTGCCTTTCTTCCTCTCTGCAGGCTCTCCCTCAGGGCTTGCCGATGCGCCTGTGGGCCTCCCCCCTGCCCTTCTCTCCCACGTAACCCCTTGTCTGTCTTCTCCCTCATCGACTCCCAGTCATACTGGTGCGCCACCAGGGCCACCACCCCTAAGCCCAGCTCATACCTTAGGACGTTCTGAGCAGAGAGAACCTTAAAAACCGGGTTCAACTCTCACTAACATGGGGGGGAACTGAGCCCGGAGGAGGGTGTGACACCCCAGCCCAGAAGAGCTGGTCCCTGGATCGCTGTTTCAGTCCAGGGTTTTTGCTATGCTTCTCAATGCCTTCTCCCCATGCAAGCCTCATTCCTATCTTGTTCCCAGTTCCAGGCTTGTTACTGATGGCTTTGGGGTTATTTAAAGCAGGGCTAGGACCAGACAGCATATGGAAAGGATGGAGGCTTCTGCCTGTTGTTGGGGCCGATGATGTCACCTCTCCCGAGGTATCCTCGCTCCTGCTGCACCTTCTGGAGGAACCTGCAGCCGGCACCTCTCCCCTCCCCGCTCTGCCACCCCTTGTGCAGGAAGTCTTCCTTTCCAGATGCCCCAGGGCAGGCGTGTCCTGAGCTGCTGCTCTTGCCCAGCTGACATCACCTATCCTACCCGAGGCAGCCACCTCCCTTGGGGAAGGGAGCATCGCCCTTGGCTGTTTTCCAGGCAGTCTGCATACAGCCTCCCAGCCTCTGGGGCCGGGGCTCAGTAATTTCCTGTGTTGCCTCAGGCACTGCACAAGAGAGAGCCCAAGACGCTCTCCCGGGGCAGATTGTACCTCTTTTCCATCCTCCCAAAGCGTAAAAAGGGGAAGGTGGGTTATATGGGAGGGGAGACTCCCCACCCTCCCGCATTGCCAAAAATCCCCTCTGTGCTGTGCCTCCTTTGGCTGCCCTGAGTCACCACGTGGAGCGTAACGCCCCCTGCTGTATGTCCTACCTGGTCTAATATTTTAAAATTCCTTTGCCCTAAGTGCCCCTGGCTGCCTCATTTAGGTTGGCCTTTCCGTGGAGGCGGCCTCCAGCTCGCTTCCCCCCGACCCCACCATGAAGAAGGCTACAGGAGGGGACCTGCGTGTTTCCAGCTTTGCCCCAGACTTAGAGCCCTGGGCATCCAGCTTGGCTCCTGGAGCAGGAGAGGGACAGCTGAATGAACCCCCCAAGGTGGTTGAAATTTCCTCTGTGGTCTTACAGCTGAGCTATCTGGTCTTCTTCCCCAGCACACAGTACTCTTTCAGAAGGCTGATTGGCTGGGGGGCCAGGAGAGGTTAGCGTCGTCGGCTCTGTAAGAACATCAGCCCCTGTCTGCCTTTTGTTTCTCCTGCTTCCTGCACACCCCCTCACCTGGCTGGCCCGGCATTGCACCCCGGCAGACTGTGTCTCACTGCCTGGAGTGGAAGAATGACTCCGCCCCCATCGCCTGTTTGATCGAAGTAGTTGCTGTGTTATGAAGCTGGACAGAATCCAGAAGGGGACCAGTGGCGGGGCGCGGGGGGAGACCAGGATGCTCCAGCCGCTGAGAGGAGGGCTGTGGGAAACAAAACGTTCAGGGCCACCGCCACCTTCCCTCCCCGGGTTGCTTCCAGCCGTGGAGGGCGGCAACTGCTCAGGGTCTCCTCTTTCCTCCTCCCCTCCTGCCCTTCCCTGCGCACCCACAGCTGCGAAGGGTGAGACCACAGCCTGTTGGGGTGGGCACTGAGGTGTGTGTGCTGCCTGGGACGGGAGTGCTTCCTCAGTAATTAGGAGACGTGCAAATTAACAGCCTGGGCCATTTGTATTAGTTTGGTAAATAAGCCAGACCAGCTTCATTAGTGGCACCTTAATGTGTCCTCTGTGAGGCAGCAGGGCCTGCTGGCTGCCCCGGCCCGCAGGCAGCCCGGGCCCAGTGGGGCTAGCTGCTCCCCCTCTGGGCATGGCTGGCTGGGCCACATCCCGATCGGCCCTGTGGTGGAGAAGGATCCCTCCCCCCTCCACTGATTAGAAAGGCATCTGTTTGTTCAGCTGGGTTTGGGGACAGTCACTCATTAGGTTTTCCGTCAGCCTGAACTTCCCTCAGCTCCCACTCTGGGTGTTAAGAACCGAGGGAATTGAGCTCAGCCACACAGGGCTGCTGCTGGTTGTAACTAGCCTGGCTGCTGTCAGCTGGCCCTTAGTTGAAGGAAGAGGAAGCAGTTTTACGTCACCAAAACTTCACGGCCAGATTTAGGATTTGAACCCAGGTCTGTCTGACTGCAAGATTCATGCTCTTTCTACCACCTCATGGCGCAGTCAGTACACCCAGCTCTGGAGCAGATTCAGAGAACAGGCTTCACCTGCCTTGGAGCTGACAGTCTAGGTGGAGAATAAAGACATTTTGAAATGAAATAACTGCCCTTCCCCAGAAGTAAATAGTTGATGAAGATGAAGAAGCAGCGTTTGTAAGTCAAGCACTCGTCTCACTGTTCAGCACACTTACATTAGCGCATTTGTCGTCAAAACAGATCCTTGAGGTAGGTACCATTGCAGTTCCAAGGTAACTGATTCACCAGAGCTCACGCAGGTGGTGGGTGGATTTGTTTGGCTCCAGAGTTGGTGCTCTTAACCTCTGTGCTGTACATTGGCCCCTACGTGCCAAAGGGAGAGTAAGCCCATAGATGTTCAGGCCAGGTGTTCAGTTCACCGCAGGCTGAGGTTTAGGGAAGCCTTCACAGGAGGGTGGTGCGGAAGCTGGAAGAGCTCACCTCACGGGGCCTAGTTCAGAACCACAAAATCCCCACCCACTCTGCCAGTATCCAGAGCACAGGACAAGAGATGTTGGCAGGTGAGCAGACCAGCAGGGGTGCACAGTGAGGCAGCACCTCGGTGTCCTTCAGTGCCTGAGGATCAGGTGTGACCTTTGGACATCTAGGCTCTTGCTCTTTTTTTTTTTTTTTTTTTTTGCGGTACGCGGGCCTCTCACTGTTGTGGCCTCTCCCGTTGCGGAGCACAGTCTCCGGACGTGCAGGCTCAGCGGCCATGGCTCATGGGCCCAGCTGCTCCGCGGCATGTGGGATCTTCCCGGACCAGGGCACAAACCCGCGTCCCCTGCATCGGCAGGCGGACTCTCAACCACTGCGCCACCAGGGAAGCCCTCTTGCTCTGTCTTAACCAGAGTTATCACCAAGCCGCCTCCTCCACGTGGCACCACCCCTTCTCATAGTCTCTCCGGGGGCAGTCTCCTCCCTCCAGCTCCGTGTGTTGCTAGGTCTCGGCATTCGGCTTCTGTATGAGCGTTGAGGAGGGGGAGTGAGGAGAAGAGCCATCATCTGACCCTTGCTGACATTGCTTGTGTCCACATGTACACATACCCTGTGGTCCCCTCAAGGCCATTATCAGCCCACCTGTGTACACACCAAATGCCCACATGCTTATGAAGTGTTCTGGCAGCCTGTAGTAGTCACCCAAGGCCTGACCTACCTGAGGTCACATGCCGCTGTAGGAGGCCTCCCAAGGAAGACGGTGAGTCCAGATCTCTTCCTGGAACATTCCAAGATGCCAGAGAGACAGGTAGCCATGCTGTATACCGCTTCGCACTCTACACCACACTCCATGAATAGTTATCTCAGTAATGCTGCGGTAGGAGAAAGAAACCAGAAGAGGTTTCTTGTGTGTTTGACAAGAATGAGCCTCCCCTAACTCCTGTCTACAGTTCGAGGCAGCTTGTAGGAAATTGCTGTCTATGTATCTGTATATAGTCAATCCTCATTACACGTGAGTCCATATTTGCGAATTCACTTAATTACTAAAATTTATTTGTAACCTCAATCAGTACTCCTGGTGCTTTTTGGATCATTTGTAGATGCGCACAGTCTCCTGGTGAGCACATTCCCAGCTAAGGCTGCACAGGCAGTGGCTCTGCCTTCTTGTTTCAGCTCTCATTCTGCAAACAAGTGCCCTCCTCGTGGTCTATTTAGTGCCACGGTTTTCCGGTTTTTGCACTTTTTGTTGTAGTTAAAAATGGCCTCCAAGCATGGCGCTGAAGTGCTGTCTAGTGTTCCTGAGTACAAGAGGCTGTGATGCGCCTTAAGGAGAAAATCCACGTGTTAGATAAGCTTTATTCAGGCATGAGTTACTGTGCTGTTGGCTGTGAGTTCAGTGTTAATGAATCATCAATATGTATTAAATGCAGTGTCTTTAAACAGAAACACTCATAAAAGAAGGTTATGTTTTGATAAGTTGATAAAAATGTGACTAGAGTCTTGTAGGAACCTAACCCTGTGTTTCCCCTGGGGGCAGTGGTTCAGGATTCCCTAACTCCTTGTTCGTGATGACTTTATAGAGATAAGTACCCCAAATAACTGTATATAAGCCTATGCGTGTGTATATGTATATATATTTTTTAATTAGGAGAAAATATCAGAAATTTGAGTCTTTAGGCTGAGTCTTAAAGTTGAACACAGAAACAGAGCTTTTACAGATATGGACCCACATAATGTTATAGTCAAGTCCCAAATTCCTAGCAGTCAGTATGAAAGAGAGACATGATGAAGGATGAACACATATACCCACCTGGGAGCGCCCTGCTGAACCCTCTGCTTGGTTCCCATGCAACTTTTCCAGAGCTAAAGAGTCAAGACTTTGATCTTCAAACTGAACCCCTGTGCCCATCCAGGCTGGGGCGTGGCCAGAAGGATAGACATAGCACAAGGTGAGGGCAGAGAGGCTGCGCGTGAAAGCCCAGCGTCTCAGGAGCAGTGGGAACACTGGCCCAGCCCTATCCCTCCACTAAGCCCAGCCCACCTTCCCCTGAGCCCAGTTGTTTGATTGAGAAATTACTGTGGTGGCGGCAGCTGTAATAAAAGGGGAAGCAGAGACCCTGGGGTGACAGCTTTATCTCCCTCTACAACCCAGGATGGATTGGGCGGCAGCACAGTGCCCAAGGCCAGAGATTTCTTTCCTCTGCAGCTGGCTGGGCCCAGGGGCTTGTCAAGCCCAAGTTAACATATCGATTGCAGGGAGGGAGCGGCTGGGTAAGTGTAAAGCCAGAGCTCACCTGCCAAGAGAGCCTGGCTGCTCCCCAGCAGTTTCGACCCCAGGTGTGGCTGCTAGTCGCCGGGGTCGCCCTCTAGTGGGAGCCTTGAGAGGCTGGCATCTGGTTTGTGGCCTCAGGGTGAGATGTGAATTCGACATTGGCCTTGTAGAGTGGGATCTGAGCGCGGGCACCTTATAGGAGAGAAGGGTTGTACCTGGCCAGTTGCCTCTGCAAATCTGAGGTTCTTGTCTCCATCCCAGGAATCTGGTGCCAAGAGAAGCCATCAAGCTTCTTGTCACACCGGCCCACCACAAGCCCTCGGGCTGGAGGGAGGCCTTGTGCTCGAGAAGGGCAGCCATCCACAGTTTTAGGAAAAGGACACCTGGCAGTGAACACATGGAAGACAAGAGGTCGGGAATGGGGGTGCTGGCATGGGCCTGGGCTCAGTGTCGGTCCGGGAACTGTTCCAGTTTGATTTGCTTTCAGCTGGTCATGAGCAGGTGTCTCCTGAGCCCCCAAATGCAAAGGAGCCCAGTGGTTTGGTGGTGGGAGCCTGCGTCAATACCCCGTACTCTACCCGTTGTCTCATGAGCCCCCAGGCACAAGGCAGGCAGCCCTCTGCTCTTCCCAGAATTCTCCTGGGACCTGCTGCTGCTTGGCCTTAGCACACATGATAAAGCTCGGCAAATGAAGGAGATGGTCTTCTCATGTATCATCCGCCCATCCATCCCTGTTCTTGTCTGACCGCTGCAAGCCTGGCAGCCTCTTCCTCCATCCTTAGCCCTCCCACTGTAGGGGCGCCCAGTGCTTCAGCGCCCCGAGCATTTAAAAGGTGACAAAGGGCTCCTCAGGGAGTCTGTCACTCACCTCAAGTGAATTTAGGTGGCTTATCGGCTGATGAGCTCTCAGGGCCCCTGTTTTTTTTATCAAGTACCATTTTGCCCACCTGACCTCTCCCACAAATGCAGATCCTCCAGTACATTGATTGCCAGAATTCGAGAAGGGAGAGACACGTTTTGCCACTTCCAGGTGCTGGACGCTGGTTCTCCCTGCTCCAGCCCTCAGCGGTAGACCCAGCCCAGCAGAGCCCAACACTTCTGCCCGCCCCGGCTGTACCAGGGAAGTGCAGGGTGGTGGAGGGAGCCGGCCTCAACCCAGTGGAAAGCGAAGAAGGGGCATCAGAGGTGTGCCTGGAGGAAGGAAGGACTGCTCCTGAGACAGAGGCTGTGGGGGAAGAGGAGGGGAGGGTCTTTTCTGCTCCCAAGTCAAGTGGGCGGTAGGGAAAGAAGGCAGCAGGGCAGCTTGGCTTCTGCTCCCAGCTCTGACCCTTGCGAGCTCCACTTCCCTTGTCTGTGCATCAGTTTCCCTGCCGACAAAATCAAGTTGGACTGGATGGGTATAACATCTCTTTTTTTGTAGCTCTCAAACTCTGCGTATTCCCTTCTGTGCCACACCCCCGCTTCAGGTGTCGTTGAACTTGCGTTCCACCTGAAGGGGTAACGGGGGGGCCTCAAGTAGGAAGAAGGGTGTTCAAGAGTAGGAAGAAGTTAGGGTCCCACCCCCACTGCCTTCCCTCCGCCACCCAAGCCGCCTCTGTCTGCTCACAGGGAGTCGTGTTCTGCGCCTCTCCCTGCTGAGTCAGGACTCCGCCAGGTGGGCGGGCTGCTCTCCTCCCCCCTCGCCCCTCGAACCTAGCCCTCTGCCCTTGGCTTGTGCCACTGGCTCCAGCCCAGGCTTCAGAGAATTCCCAGGTATTTAGACATTCATTTTATTGCTTAATCGAGCTTGAAGCCGTTTAAATTAATACAAGTTTTTACGTTTGTCAGCAAAGGCTTTTACAGGCCCCTTTAGCAGGAGAAGAAAGAGGTTGGGAGAAGATCAAAGAAGGAATTCCTCCTGGGCCATTGCCTTCGTGAGGCGGGAGCAGAGTCCATGCCGGGTCTGGGGTCCTGGTTCTTGGGGAAGTCCTCAGGGGAGGAGGCCCGGGAGCCCTTGGGCTCTGCAGGGATCCTGCAGGGTCTGGGGATCAGCCACAGCACTCGGCCCCCAGGTCTGGGCTGATGGTGGTGAGCACACCCTTCCAGTTACGCTTTTTTAGGGATAACTTCCTGCTGGAATCACCCCCGAGCCGCCCCGCCCCCGTGTGGTAGTGTACTTCCTGCCCACATCTCCCTGCTCACCTGTCCCCTTCCCTCCTCTCCTCACCTGGCTTTCATCCCACCTCTTTCATTACCTTCATTAAGCATTACTTCTTTCAGCTCTTCCGGGAAGAACACAAGTTCCGCTGTCCTCGGGGATTGCCTTGCTCCCCCAGGGCCTGTCTTCAGGGCAGAGCTGTGGTTCGGTGGGTGCTGAAGAAGAGTGGGATGTCCCCACAGCCACAGCCGCTGCCTGTCTCACCCCGACCTTTATCTACATGCTTGTGCGCACGCGCGTGCGCACGCGCGCGCGCGCACACACACACACACAGCGAGCTTGCTTAAGCTAAGGAGAGTCAAGTTTACCCTAGTAGCTCTCTGCCAAGAGGAAGGGGAGGGGATTTGAGAAGAGAGGGGAGTTTTGAAGTTGCTTTGTCAGTGACGTATCTGTCAACAATGGTTCTGGGCTGCAAGAGGCTGAAAAGTATAGACCAGCTCACAGCACTCAAGTGAAGTGTTCTAAGAGCCTCCCACAAGCTCCTACTCTGCTTGGCTCATCGTTGCAGCTACTCCTGTCCCGTGGAGTGACGGTGGTGGCAGTGGCCCAGGGCCGCTCTCCTCCGCTGCCCACCCTGGGCCCCTGCTGCAGGCTGACGCTCCCTGTCTCTGCTCCCCAGGTGGAGGTGGAGGTGGAGGGCATGGACAAGGCTGGCAACTTCATCGGCTGGCTGCACATCGACAGCGCCAACCTGTCCGTCCTGCTGGTGGAGCACGCGCTCTCCAAGGTCCACTTCACCGCTGAGCGCAGCTCCTACTACAAGTCTCTGCTGTCTGCCGAGGAGGCCGCCAAGCAGAAGAAAGAGAAGGTAGGCTGTGGAATTGGGCCTGGCCGGGGAGGAGGCGGCTGCCTCTCTCACCCTCCCCTCCACCCCCATGCACCAGCACCGCTGTCTCCATACGACAGACAGAAGCGGTTCTGTCACCCCTCAACTGAGTGACCCCGGTTGGTGTTGGTCTCAGACCCCATGTCAGAAACCACACGCTGAGATGGCCCCGGACCCGCTCTGAGCACTCCCTGTTGGGCCAGCTCTGGTGGCCCTGGAGCAGGAAGCAGCATGGAAGGTGACCTTGGAGCCCCTGGGCCACAGGAGACCGGGAAGCCTTCCCTCCTGCACCCTGCCCTCCGGTGCTCTCAGAGAGGCCGTTGGCCTGCAGCCCACGTCTGAGTTTCCTTCACATTGCCCCGCAGGGAAGCCCATTTTGGAAGCTGCCCCAGGAGATGCATAAAGCTGTTAGGACCCAGATTTACAGCCCATCAGTCTCTGCAGGCACTGCATTGAGGAGACAAGGGGGGCGGGTCGGAAAGCAGCTTTTGGAAACAAATGGACGATTAGAGAACCCAGTGGTTTGGGTGATGGGAGTCGGACTCGGCACCCCCCGCCCCCAGCCTGTCGCCACTTACAGCCCAGCACCAATAATGGGGATAAATCAGCTGGCCACCAATGTGTCAGGGCTTCTCTGAGTTTGAGGAGGATTTCATGGGACGGCCATGCTGAGCCATAAATTTGTTCCAGGAATAAACGTTTCTTTCCCCATGGGGCAGCCATCTGGCTTACAACTCGCCTCTCAGAGCCGAGGCCCAGGCACCTGCCACAGGGAGTCAGGGCTTTGGGGCCTGGAAGGCCCCTCGGCCTCGCCCCCACTCCGGCTCTTCCCACCTGTCCTCTGAGAGAGGACACATCACTTCCCCCAGGGGCCCGGTCCGGGACCCCTTCTTGGATCTCTGTGTATGTCTTATTCCCATCCCCTAGAGATTAGGGCAGGTGACCGATCCTACTGGAGGCTGAAGGACCCCGGGGAGAGGTGGCCCCAAAAGCCAAGACAGGTAACAGGGACTGTCCATGCCTTGGAGGAGTGAGCAGGCCACCATGGGGCCCCCAAGGAGATTTCCACCCTTCCTTGTCCCAGTTCTGCTCACATTAAACCCTCTCTGCCTAGACTGATGGGGAGGCAGACAGCCTTGGCTCCAGCCGAGGAGCTTCCTCTTGGAGTTCCTGTTTGTGGCAGCTGAACCTAAGACTGCCACCTCCATGTCCTCTGCTCGCCACATGGAAATGGAGGAGACGTGGTGCTGGGCCTCACGTGCAAAGGCTGAACAAGTTAGCAGCTGGGTGTCAGTGTGGCAGGCACCGGCCTCTAAGGCCCAGATTCTGAAAGCATCTTTGCCCCCCGGCCCTGCTCCTTGGCTACTCAGCACCTGAGCTGAGAAGCTATCTCTTCAGATCTGAGTGATCTTCTACCCTCTGAGAGTAGAGACCCCAGAGGGACCAAGGAGAGGACAGAGAAGGGAATCTGGCCAAAGATGGAGGGTGGTCCCTTGCTTAGGTGCTGAACTGGGCATCACTGTTTACTACGCAGTGGATTTGTCTGAAAGAACCCAAGTCATCATTTCGCGGGTGCCACGTGATGGTGCTGAGGAGTAATTGCTAGTGATTAATTACTTACTCAGGCTGCATGGTTTTATTCCGGTCCAATTAAAGTGCGGCGCACCACCTCAGGGTGGGGGCCTGCCTGCCTCCTGGGTCCCTCTCCTGCACATCTCAGCCTCTTCGAGGATCCCGGGGTGACCTCACATGACTTGCCTCATCCTGATGGGCCGGGACCCAGGAATAGTATGGGCAGAGCCTTGCAGCGGCCCTCACAGTTAGCTGCACTCAGAGAAGTTGGCGGTCCTCTGGGGGACAGTAAACTATATATCTGAGGTGTCCCCAGGATCCCCAGCCTTGCCCCACTGGTTACCCCATGAGAGCTGCCTTAGCTGTCGAGAGACAGGCACATCTGGGGTTAAAAGATCATCGTGGTACCTATGAGCTGACTGAGGAAAGTAATACGGAGAGATTTTGTGAGACGAGGAGCAAGCAGAAGTCTTAGGTGGGTGTGATTATGTGCGTGTACATTTCTGAGCAGGTCTGTCTGGGGAAACCCCGCAGTGCTGTATTCCCAGCTCTGAGAATTTAGCTGCCTCCCTGCCAGGCCTAATTCCTCCCTGTGCCTTGCAGACGCCTCTCCTCATGAAGAGGCTAGTCAGGCCCTCCCCTTCCTCTGTAGGAGGCTGATGCAGGGCTCCCCTCTCCGCCTCCTTTAGGGATCCTGGGCAGGTCTGAGGACCAAAGAGGGAGCCACAGAGGGCAGCTGTCTGGACTGTTCTGCCATCACCCCTCCCCCTTTGTGCCCCAGCAGGGCCCTTGACAGGGCTCTATTGGCCATTGGTTGGCCTTTACTGAGCTTGGCTTCCCCGACGCGGGCTTGAAGGCCTCCACCCCACTGGCCCCATGCCAGCCCCACCTCCGGAGCCTCCTGAGCAGCGATATTAAATAGGATTTAGAAAGGAAAGGCTCCAGCCAGTGGAGCCTCAGTCCACACTGCCCATCGTTTGCCAGGAGGTGCACCCAGGGCTCCCCAGGGAGGAGGGAGGGCCAGGGGCAGGGTGAGGACAGGAGCCTCTACTCCTGACCTGGCCCCGCAATGCAAAAGCGATCTGAGCAGGACAGGAAATGGCGCGACGGAGCAGCGTGTAGCAGAGGAGGGAGGGGCTTCCCTTGCCCACTGCCCACTTGTGTCTGTAGCCAGGGCCATGGAGGGGTCACAGAGGGTGTCTTGCCGATGTGTCTGTCCCCTCCCTGCCCAGGTTCTGCAGGGGGCAACAGAAGCCAGTGTGGGCAAAGCAGGCCCTTGTTCTAAGGGTGGGGACCTGGGCGGCCAAGCCCATCCAGTTGACTGACTGCTTCCCACCAGGAAGCCACACTGACCAGCTTGGGCAGGGACCCCGCACGGCTCCACGACTGAAGGGCCAAGCCCGTCCTGCCTTACAAATGGAGCTCCTCCATCTGAGGAGGAGCTCTCCCTCTTCTGCCCTTCAGCAACCTCGTGCCTGTGCTCCCCCCCTGCTGCCCCGGGAGCTGTGGGACACCTGCCTCCTTGTAGGAGAGGGGACTGAGGGCCAACCCGAGGCTTTGTTTACATCATCTGTGACCTCTAGCCCGCTGCCCACCCTGCACCTGCGGGGGAAGATGCTCCACCTCCTCTCTCCCAGGAGGAAACCTGACGCTGTCACCTGAGGCACCTTTACTTGAGGAGTCGTTAGCAGTTTCTGCTCTCAGCCTGTCAGTCTGTCCCCAATTCATCCACACGGAAGAAGAAGCCGGGTGGGGTTAGGATGGGGGCCCACGCAGGAGGCTGTACAGGGGCCCTGGCTCTCCAACCCGCTGTGTGCTGGGAAAGGAGGGAGCACGATGGGAGAGGGGAGGGCCGCTGACTTGGTCTGGAGCGGGTAGGGGCACTGAGTGCAGACGGATTGGAGGGTGGTGTGGTGGGAAAAGGGGGCAGAGGACAGACTGCCGGGTCAGGAGGGCCACTGCTGGGGAGGGGGCAGAAGTTTGGGCCCAGCTGATGTCTCTCCCATCCCTCTCCGCCACCCTCTGGCAGTCTCGCCCGGGCTCAGAAAGTCCCTGTTGCTCGTTCCAGTTCTCGGGGCCCTTGCCTCTCCTAGTGGAAGGACACACACTCGTGCCACATTAAAGGCAGGAGCATGGCCTCTGCGGGTGTGGCCCAGAGTGGTTCAGTAATTCCAGCCTTCCTGCCCTTCAGCTGCTTCCTGATGCCCCCCAGGAGTCCGTGTGTCAGCTGCGTGATCATGTGGTCATACTCTGCCACCTCTTGCAAGGGCAGAAAAGGCGACTCAGAGAAGGCATGTGACTTGACAAAAGTCACACAGCAAAGTAAAGGGCAAAATGAAAAGACCAGAGTCCACATCTCCCCACCTACAACTTTCCCCATTGCTCAGTACTCTTTTGTGTCCAGAGGCCCAGTCACTGCCAAGATTCCCCTTGAAGAGCTCTAGGGCCAGGCCGCCTGTGTTCAAATCCCGGTTCTGCTACATCTTGCAAGCCTGTGTGCCTCAGTTTCTTCATTTGTAAAAACAGGGGTAACGTTTATACCTTTTCAAACGGTTGCTGTGAGGATTAAATGAGCCAGTACCTGGATAACGTTTAGTGTGGTACCTAGTAAGCATGTAAGGTTTGGGCTAATATTTTATCACCACCCCACTCATTCCTGTGTGTGTGTCTGTGGGACCCCGTGTGTGGTCCAGTCCCCCGTACTCCCCCACCCCCTTTCCAGCGCTCAGATGGAGAGCCACCTCCCTCCCCTGCTATGACAGGCCTCACTACTGGGATAATCTCCTGGCCGCAGGATTGGATTTGACGTGCTGTCACCCCGAATCAGCTTCTGAGCCGCTACAGCCCTGACAGTGCAGGGCTAGGGGAGGGAGGGAGAGGGAAGGGTGGAGGGGTGTGGCCCAGCTTCTGAGCCGGGGTCAGAGCAGTCTGCTGGAGGTGAGAAGGGCCCGGGGCTGTCACTTGGAGAGTCTCAGGAGCACCTGTGGCCCTGTGACAGTGGGAGGGCCTGGAGAGTTCAGAGTGACCCCCGCAGGGTGGTATGAGGGAGGGAGATGGGGACCCAGCACCACTCCAGCACCGAGGTTCTCACACGCTGGTATGCGTGGGAATGGGAATTGCTGGGGAGACTTTGGTTTTGACTCATTTTCCCTGGGACCCTGAGAGCACATCCTGATTTGGCAGGCTGGGGTGGGACCCAGGCACCTACGTTTTCAATAAGCTTCTGATGCCTGTCAGAGCCGCTGGATGGGAAGTGCTCTTCCCATCCCCACCCAGGGGCAGGAGGGTTCCAGGGGCTCATCCTGTGGTGACATCACCTCCACACTCACTCACCGGGGCAGTGACTCCCCCTGCCCAGAGCCCCTTTCCTGGCACCCTTTCTGACTTCACTTCCTCATGCCCTCCTCCCCTGTGCTGACGGCACACGCAGGTCTGGGCCCGCTATGAGGAGCAGCCCGTGGAGGAGGTGGCGCCCGTGCTGGAGGAGAAGGAGCGCTCGGCCAGCTACAAGCCAGTGTTTGTGACCGAGATCACCGACGACCTGCACTTCTACGTGCAGGATGTGGAGACGGGTGAGCGCACAGGCGCGGCCCCTCGCGGCTGCTGCCATGACCTGGCCCGCCTCAGGGCCCCTCTGTTGAGTGGGAGGGAGGGACACAGCCCAGGGCTTCCGGGGGCCTCCCCGAAATAGCCTGCGGCTGCTGCCCACCTCCCGGGCCCGAGGTCGTTTTATCAACTGCAAGTGAGCCCCGGAGCGGGCGAGGCTGAGCAGGTCCTCTGAGGACTGGTGAGGTAACCAGTTTTGTCTGGGTGGTACTTGGAGACTCTTAGGTAATTGTTTTAGTCCCAGACACCCCTGGCAGGGCCGTGCAGGAGGATTTGTAGCCCTCAACGTGTATCAGGAAGCAACGGACAGATTGGCTCTGTGTGGTCAGGAAGCACAGCCGGCTCAGCTCAGTGCCTCTCCCCCTCAGCTTCCTTGGGAGGGGAGGAGGGGGAGCCTGGGCTCGTCTCTGCTGGGGTTTCTCCTTCTCCAGAGGTTGCCACAGCCCTGAGTGGTAGCCAGTTGCCATGGTAACTGGCGGCACTCTAGGGGAAGTCGTCTTTCTGAAGGACCCTTCCTCTCCACCGTCTTCCTCCCTCCTACCCTCAAGTGCAGCGCACCGTGGCCAGGGTCCCCTCGGCAGAGACCTCAGGCTTCTGGAGGAGAGAGGGCGGTAGAGCCGGCTCTCACAGCAGCTGCGCTGGGGCCCCTCCAGCCCAGCTTCCCACCTTTACTCCCTTCACTCTCGCCATCCTGACCTCCCTCCTCTCATTGCCACCCTCTGCAGGGAAACGTTTTAGTTGAGGTCAGAGGAAAAAGCTCTCAGAGCCAGCTCTCAGTCCACAGAGCCAGATCCTTACAGGGCGGAGGGGGCTGAAGGTGTCGGTGACAATGGACGCAGCCCCGTAGGTGGCAGGGTGCGGCTCTGCCCACCCTCCCCAGCCTCACCTCCAGGCCCACTCCAGATTGTCAACAGCCTCGCCTCAGCCACCTCCCCTCTAATATTTCCCAGGCAGGTACCTGCTTTTGTGGCAATGTCATTTCACCGGGAAAGGCTGACCATCTCGAGCCCTGGGCTGGCTGTACTTGGGAGGGGAGCAAAGCCAGGGAGGGGCAGAGATGGAAATGATGAGCCTGAAGGATTCAGTTCTCTTGTGGCCGGCCAGCTGTAATCCTGGTGAGAGGGGCCCAGCCATTGCCTTGGGACTGAAGCCGGGAGGGGGCCTCCAGGCTGGGTGGTGTGGAGTTGGGGGGAGTCTGGGTGGTGGCCCAGGTAGGAAGGAGAGCTATTCCTAAGCACAGGAGCCAGCGAGAATGGCCCTTGGAGAGCTTGGGGAAAGGGAACTCAAAGAAGACCCTGCCCAGGGTCCCCCGGCTCCCAGGCAGGCTCCACCTGGCCTCTGGGTCCTGCTGGGTAGACCTGCCTTGAGTAAGAACAGGCCCCGGAGTCTCCAGGAGACAGAGCTTGAGGGCTCAAGGCCTTTGCCCGCGTACTGGCTGTGATCTCAGAGGCTTCCCGTGCCAGCTCTGTACCCTGCCTGCCTGTCTCTGATTGCTCTCGGAAGCCAGGACTGCACTGAGTGGTAGCCAAGGCAGATGATAGGGAGAGAAGGAGAACTTGGGGGAAACCGTGTATTGTTGGAAGATTGGAGGAGCGAGTGAGGTGCTGTGTGGCACGCCACCTGGCTAGGTGTAGGCTCCAGAGAAAACCCTGCCTTCCATCAGATCCGTGAAAACAAACCTCAGCGTACACAGCCTCCCTCTCCTGAAACCTTTTACCCTTCTTGGAGGCAGGGACATCCTCTGGCCCTGTTTCCCTTCTCTTAATTAAAGCCTGCCTTCGGGAAGGATCTGGTGAAATGATGAACACATCGCCATTGGCTCTAAATGACCAACCGGGCTTTGTGTAAGGACTTCCCAGAGGGCTTTGCCTGTTCGCAGAACTGTTGCCTTGGAGCAAAGCAATAACAATAATAATAAAAATAGACCAAGTATGGCAGGACCTTGTCTGTGTAGAGGTAGCTTCTTAGTCCCTGAAATTTTACTGTCTGGGCAAGGAACGCAGGCGCAGGAGAACGGAGGGTTTATTGCCGGGCGGGGGGAGGGCAGCGCCTTCTGAAAAGTCCCTGAAACGTCCTGTGAACACCAGCATCGGGGCCCGAGAGTGTGGACAGGGCGCGCGCCTGCGGGCCCCTCTTCAGCACTGCAGTCATCAGGCACCCTGCACAGCCGGGGCTTTACTGGGTCTCTTGAGAGTAAGCAGAACCGAGTGAGCTATGGTCTGTGCCGTGAAGGAGCTCCCAGTGTAGTGGCAGAAACATAAACCAGACAGGGAATGGATAAGGCCCACTGTGACAAGCGTACCAACGGCCGTCATGTGTCAGGTCCCTGTAACAGAGTGGCCGGGGGCCCTGAGGATGGGGGGCGAGTCCTTCACCACCACCAGCCGCCCTCACCTCAGAGAGGGAACGGGGAGCAAAGGGCCTGCTGAGAGCTTGAGTCGGGCCCAGAGGGACACAAAGGAGAAGCCACTGGGGGCTGATGCTCAGCAGAGTAGGGGTGAGGGGCCGTGGCAGGAAGGAGCCAGGGGAGGGCACTGAGAAGACCTTGGGGGTTGCCACACCCAGTGAAAAACAGACCAGCAGCGGGGACCGATGACCCAGGGTCCATGGTTCGGGAAAGACAAGGCAGGGAAGGGGTCTCCCTCCCCCCAAACGAGGAGGGCAGTGAGTTGGCGTGGGAGGGTGGGGACCCAGCCTGGCAGCACTTGGAGGTTCAGTTCAGCGTGTGTCTCACGGGGCGCGTCAGGTCAGAGTGTCCACGTTTGAATGGACTGAGACCGGGCCCTGCTGCCAGGATTGTTCCCCACGTTGCCCGGCGCAGATTCTGAGGCCCTTTCCTTGTCCGGGGTCGTATGGGGCCCATCCTTCAGCTCCACTTTTGCCCCCAGGAGACGTTGCCGAGAGTGGCTGCTGTCCGTCACCGCCTCTGTCGCCCAGGCCAGGGCCCGCCCTGGTAGGAATGGAGAAGGCTGGTTGGCCTTGGCCTTGTTTAGTGTCCACTCATTTTCTCTACCTCCTAAACCAGAGCCCAGGAACATTCCCTAGGGCGTCTCTGGCCATGGCCAGTAGATTGGAGAGCCGAGACTGGAAGACTGGGTGCCTCTAAGGCCTGAAGTGTCAGCAAGATACTGTGAAACCTCCTCGACCAGGGACCAAAGAGGACTTGCCTGTGGGACGGGGGCAAGCCAGTGCCACGGGCACCCTACAGCATTCCACATCCTGCCCACTCCCCAGCCCCATCTAGAGGTGATACTCCAAGGCACATGGCACCCAGGTCTCACTCCCTGTACCTCCCCACAGGCACCCAGTTGGAGAAGCTGATGGAGAACATGCGCAGTGACATCTCCAGCCACCCTCCCGTCGAGGGCTCCTATGCCCCACGCCGGGGCGAATTCTGCATTGCCAAATTTGTAGACGGAGAATGGTAGGCCACCTGGACCCGAGCAAGGCGAAGAGTCTAAAGTAGGAGCAGCAACAGCTCTGTCCCCAGGGCCCAGGCCTGCAGAGCCACTAGCCAGACTTCAGGCATTTGCCATAGTGGCCGCTTTCCACTGGCTGCCTGTTCTCCACCTTGGCCGCTCCCCGGAGTGGCCCTCTTTGTTGCCCACAGCCTGTTTGCGGCCTGCGCTTTAACCCGTGGTTTTTCTGCAGTCAGCCTCTGGCATAAAGAAGTGTCCCTCCTTCTCTCTCCTGGCCTACTCCTTTGGGGGAGCCCTGGCTGGCTGGAGCTCTCCAACACCCCCCTCACCCCACGCAGGAAAAATGACGTCAGGGCGGGGCTAGGGGGTGGGGTGAGGGTGGAGGCTGGTGCTCAGTGAGCCCAGACCAGCGGCCACCCTCCACCCCAGCTGCCTGGGACGTGAGCGGCAGCGCTCACAGGCTGCAAGAAGGTCACTTATGTCTGCTCTACCAAGCGTGCGGCCCATGGCCTTCACGGGGTGACGAGGTGATGTGGATGCGTTCCCTGCTCTGGCCTCCCAGGCAGACCTGCTGGCTAGTTACAGCCGCTGTTCAGTGTGCTGCGTTTAAACAGCAGGCGTCAACCTAGTCATTAGTCTTGTCGCTTTATGCCCCAAGGACACGTTAATCCGCTCCACACGCTGCCCTCTGCCTCCTCTGCTCCCAGCTATGCTCTGATTCCATTAAATGGTGGCCACAGCACCCGAGCTGTGGAGTCCGAGAACTGCCCTTTGTGGCATCCATGGGTGTTCACTCTGAGCCCTGGGCAGGGAAATGCTGTAGCCCCTGCCCTGCCATCGCTGGCGCTCCAGGGAGACCAGCCTCCTCAGGGCTGTCCCTTGAGTTCTGCCCGTGATGCCATTGCAGGTACCGCGCCCGAGTGGAGAAAGTCGAGTCTCCTGCCAAAGTACACGTCTTCTACATCGACTACGGCAACGTGAGTGTGGGGGCCAGGAGGTGGACGAGTGCGCAAGGGAGGGGCCCCAAGTGCCGCCAGGGACCCTTCAACACAGGCCCCTAGGTCAAGTCCATCTGCTCTCTCCAAGGTCCCTCTGAGCTTTAGACTCCCTCCCTCCCTCCCTGACAGAATGGTGAGTGTGTGGGCCTCTCTACTGTTCCTCTAACAGGCCCGGACCCCTGAGTGACTGGGCAAAACTGGCATCTCTGGTCCGAGGCCTGTGAGCACTGAGTGGTCCTCTGTCCAGGCCCCAGCCCCGGTTCCTCTTCTGCCCAGCGTCTCTGAAGAGTGGGTTCCCAAGGCCCCTGGTCCACGTGCTCAGCTGGGTCCTTGTGTGCTGCTCCCCAGCACATCCCAAACCCAGGCTTGCTGGGAAGGGGCTGGTACCCCTGGGAGAAATGCCCCTTGGGCTGGGCCTGGGAGTGTCCCAGCAGTAAGCAGGAGAGAACGCTGTCGTTCAGAGCCGTGCCGCCCCCGAAGACTAGTGTGGAAGGGCCGTTAATAGAAAGCCCAGGGCTGGGCCACGCTCCCCCCTTACCACCCGGGAATACACAGAGGAGGGGGTCTTGCCAGGCTGGGGTTGCCCCACACACCTGAGCCAGAACCACTAGCAGGCGGGGTGCTGCCTGGACCCTCGTCTTGGAGCGCCCTTCCAGCCAGGGCCCCCCGCTCCCCCAGCCTGTGGGAAAGGGGTCAGGGAGCCCATGTCACAGAGGAAAGGTACTGGGGAAAAGTGGAGACAGTGATTAGAGTTGAGCTACCAGGTTGGGTATGCAGTAGGAGCCACCAGGTGTGCCACGACCAGGCCCAGCTTCCCACCTCCCAGGCTTCGCAGACTGGGCAGGTCTGTGTATGTGGCTACTTGGAAACGAGCCCTGGGGGATGGGGTGGGGGATGGAGGCGCTGAGTTAGAATCCCTAGGGGCCTGGCCATGCGAGTTGTCCCCCGAGAGCAAGGGAGCTCCGAGTGTGTGATGCTATGGCCTGGTGTGTCCTCTGCAGAGAGAGATCCTGCCGTCCTCCCGCTTGGGCACCCTGCCACCTGCCTTCAGCACTCGCGTGCTGCCAGCTCAAGCCACGGAGTATGCCTTCGCCTTCATCCAGGTGCCCCAAGACGTGAGTCTCCACGCCTTCCTTCCCCAGCGGGGACTGTGCCATGACGCTCAGACACTGCTGCAGTCCCAGCACGTATCTGCACGAAGGAAACCCAGCCCCATCCCGGATCCCACCCCTCCCTCACCCTGGCCCCCTCTCACGGGGCTGAGCCCCCGGCATGTCCCTGGTTAGTGGCCACTGTCTCTAGCTTCTTGGGCTCTCGGCTGCAGTGGTCTCCCAGCACTCCTTCCAGGCTCAGACGATGCCGCCAGAAGTAACTGCCCCCAAACAGCTCTGACCATGTCACACCTCTGCCGGAAATCCTCCACTGAGGTCCCACTGGCTGATGGGAGGAGTAGAAACAATGGTGATGGTCTGTTAGTCACGGGAGAGAGGGGTGTGGCCAAGGAGGTTGAGGGAAGGTGGCGTCAGAGCCTCTGAGCTGGCTCTTGAGAAACGGGGGGCCTGGTGGGCCAGGGCATGTTGGGCGAAGACTCGTCCAGCAGCCGCAGCCGGGTGTTGGGGGCCCTGCGGGCAGCAGCAGGAGATGTCGGGCCCTGTCTGCCTGGGCAGGGAGGTTATTCTTCGTGTTGTAGGCGGAAGGGGCTGTGGGAAAGGGAACCCTCCATGTCCAGAGCCTGTTTCCTCCCCGGCTGGGGTCTGAGCGGGGAGTGA
Organism: Phocoena phocoena; assembly: GCF_963924675.1. Taxonomy (NCBI): domain Eukaryota; kingdom Metazoa; phylum Chordata; class Mammalia; order Artiodactyla; family Phocoenidae; genus Phocoena; species Phocoena phocoena. Next base: position 82,336,582 of record NC_089227.1, read on the forward strand.
GGTGATGCTGGCCCGTGCTGGGCAGACTTCCTTGAAGTCCGTGAACAGGACCTGGGGCCCTCACGGCTCGTGGCTGGCGCTCGCCTCTCACGCTGACCGGGGTGTGTCCCTGCCGCAGGAGGATGCTCGAACAGACGCCGTGGACAGCGTGGTGCGGGACATCCAGAACACGCAGTGCCTGCTCAACGTGGAACACCTGAGCGCCGGCTGTCCCCACGTCACCTTGCAGTTTGCCGACTCCAAGGGGGACGTGGGGCTGGGCTTGGTGAAGGAGGGATTGGTCATGGTGGAGGTGCGCAAGGAGAAACAGTTCCAGAAGGTGGTACGTGCTGCGGATGCGGGGTGTCCCTCGCACCTCCCACCGCTGTCATGGGGGCACTGGGAGGGGACTGCACCGGGAGCCAGAGGGGGAGTGGGGCACCCACCGTCTTGCTGCTCCTGTTGGGGAAAGATAATGGATTTGGGTTTGTTGGGGTTTAAAATTTTAAAAGCTAATTACATCCCAAATTAATTGGCTGCTAGTTTGGCTGAAAACACAGCTGCAAACTGGAGCGGAAAGTTTGCCTTTGCCTGCACCCCCGGTGACAGGCTAGGAAGCTCTGCCAGGGGTGGCATGGAGAAGGTCACAGCCTGTTGTGCTGTCTCCCGTCCTCACCTGCTCCTCTCCCAGTCCATAACCAGCTCCCAGCACTCAGCGCCACTCTGCCACAACACCCCTCCAGCCTGTTTGGAGAGGCGCAGGGCTTAGAGCTGGGCCTGAGCCCTGCCTCCCTCGCTCATGAGACATCTGGCCCTAGAGATCAGCCTTTGGAGTCTCCCATTCATGACTTGAGGAGAGCACAGCCAGCCCGGCTGCTCGATAGGGTGGGCCACGAGGATCGGGGGCTGACGCCTGGGAAACCTTCGTGCACTGCTCATTTGTTGATCACGAGGACCAGGCCTCTCCCGCTCTGCCCCGTTCCCATCCCAGTTTCCCCTAGCCTCATCCCCATGACACGCCAGCCTCGAGGGACGGGCCAGGCCGGTGGGAAGCTCGTGCCCTTCTGCAGCGCCCAGCTCCCCCGCACTCCTGAGTGGAGGGACACGAGCGGCAGGGTTGAATCCAGTGTTCTTCTCTATCCACTGTGGCCTCGCTTCCCCTTCTCCCCCGTCTTTTGCCTTTCCTCTCTCCCCACATAATGATTGGTAGTTTGTGGATCCATGGCTCTGGTTCTGCAAGTTGATTAACTCATTTGGAACAAGACCTCAGTGTGAGTCACTTCTGTACCTCATCTGGACAGGAGGGGCCTGACCCTAGTCTTCCCCCCAGTTTCCTAGGTCACTCCTAGGAGTTAGCTTAAGTTTCCCTATAAAATTGGAGCTCTCAGTGTCCGCCATATGAAGCTACCCATAACGTCGCTGGTGTCTAGAAACACCTAATGTGTTCATTCATTCACTTACTCATTCTTTCAATAAATGTTTACTGAGGACCGACAGATCTCAGTGAACAAGAGACAACGTTCCATGGAGCTTACATTCAAGCATGAGGAGACAAAAAAGAAAATAAACATAATAAGTCAACAAAATTAAATGTTAGACGATAAGTGCGATGGAAAAAGGGAAAGTAGAAGTAAAGAAAGGGTCTCAGGAGTATGTCGGAGGGAGTGGTGGTGATTTTAAATGGGGTCATTTGAGGCCTCCTTAAGAAGGCGATACTTGACCAAAGACATGAAGGGGCAGGATAGGTAGCCAGGTGGACAGGAAGGGGAAGCGTGTTTCAGACGGGTGAAACAGCTAGGAGACTGTGACTCTGCACTTGGATTTTACGTGGAGGGACCCGATGAGCAGGGGAGTGACGTGACCTGGGCCTCACCCTGACCACCCCTTTGTCCTCTTGTCCCGCCAGATCACAGAATACCTGAACGCCCAGGAGTCAGCCAAGAGCGCCAGGGTGAGTTTTTGCCTCAGGAGCCCCAGAGGGTGCTGAGAGAGGGGCTTGGCCGTTTGGGTCCCAGCAGGTCCCACCTCCCTGAAGAGCCATTTTCTGTTTCCTCTCAGCTGAACCTGTGGCGCTACGGAGACTTCCGAGCCGATGACGCAGATGAGTTTGGCTACAGCCGCTAAGGAGGGAATCGGGTCTGGCCCCCATCACCGCTCATGCCAGTACCTCTTCCTCTGCCGGGAGGGGGTTTTCAGCTCCAGACCTCAAATGGGGGGCATAGATTGGGTCCAGCTTTGCTTCAGTGTATGGGAATGTCTTGTAGGGTGGCATCTGGGCTGGGGACGGGGGGTGGGGGAGCCCAAGGCTTTCAGGGGACAGGCCACTGTCTTCTGCGAGGACAGGCACTGCCAGCCGCTGTCTCTCCCAGCTGATTTTGTTTCTCTTTAGGGGTTTGTTTTCTAAAACTTGTTCTCAGATCAGGAAGAAACATGAAAGACTTTGTCCTATGGAGGGCATGATCCTGGCACCCAAGGCCAGCTGGCACTCCACTTCTATCCCAGACTCCCCTTTTCCCCAGCTCTCTGTTCAGCTGTTGATTATGTGATTTCTCTGATACGTCCATTCTCAAATGCCAGCGTGTCCACGTCTGCCCCTTTGCCAGCCCTCCCCATTTCTGTATTTAAAGCTTTTGAGGCCCAATAAAATAGTACATGCTGTCTGCAGCCCTTATTGATCATGGTGGTGGCCAGAGCCCAGGGTTTCATCAGCCCCAGGCAGCAGGAGAGCTGGGCACTTGAATGACCCCTGAGGTCTAGTCCATATGCCTGGCCACACCCCCTAGAAACATAGCCAGTCGTGGGAAGCAGGGCAGGCCTTCAGAGCTCCAAGCAACTCCTGGGGCCTGGTGGGCATACCTGACACCATGGCCATCATGCAGAAGGCTGGGGATCTTCTCTTTTGACTCATCTGCACGTGGCTGCCCTCAAGAACCTTAGCAGCTTGGCAAGCAGTGCCCAGGACACTCCATGCAGGAAAGGCCAGGCTCGGCCCCGCCAGGCCCAGGCGGGAAGTTGCTGGGCCTGTCCTTTGGCAGGACCCACCAGAGCCCCCACAGGGGGCCAGAAGGGACTTGCCGAGGGAGATGAGGGGATTCCCCTCTTCCTGCTGTAGCAGAAGGAAAGGCTAATGCCAGATAGGCTGGCACAGCACGTGTTAAGGTCAGTGGCCCCCAGTCCCTGCCCAGCTCCCTCCAGCGTGTGTCCACTGGAGAATTGAGCTGGAGGATGAGGGCTCCGAGAGGGGTCTGGGCAGCAGGCTGAGGAGAGCTCGTCTCCCCAGGTTAGCTCTGGGTCTGTTTGACTTGACAAGGTGTCTCCCAAGTCCTCCAGGTGGAGCTGGCCACGGAGCTCAGAAACCCCAGGCTACTCCTAGCCCCTGAGGGGGGAGCCCTGAGAGCGGCCACCGTGGTATGTGCAGTGAGGGGCCTGCATGCTTCTCAGGGCACGAAAGCAGGTGTATGCGTGTTGGGGGCTCACCACTCCAGCAGCTGCAGTGTCCAGGGGACCTGCCCTTTCTCCCAAACCCCAGGGCCCCACCCTTGTGGCTCTGACCTTCCCAGGCACATACTCTGGTGTCAAACGGTGGCCCGTCTTCTTAGCAGCCCCGCTTCCCCCCCACCCCACATTCTGATCTGGGGTGATGCTCCAAGCTGCCATGTAAGATTGGTCCTTTGGTCAAGTCTTTGGGGAAAGTCAGTGGAGGTGATGGGGCCTGGCTGGCCAGCTCTCATTCCTAAACGAGGTCCTGGGTCCCAGAAAATTCTGGCTCCTGGCAGCTTTGCCCCACACCCACTCATTCGGGCCCAGGGGTCACGTGGGGTTCTATCCAGGACTCCTGACTTCCTATGCTCCTTCCTTCCTGTCTTCCTATACTCCTGGAGCAGGGCAGGCCTTCAGAGCTCCAAACAACTCCTGGGGCCTAGTGGGTGTACCTGGCACCATGGCCATCATGCAGAAGGCTGAGGATCTTCTTTTTTTGACTCATCTGCACATGGCTCCCCTCAGGAACCGCTGGGTTGGTCAGAACGAGTGTTTATGCTCCTCGAATCAGAACCCCTTTATGGTCCAGTAAACTGTTTTCCGTGACTCCGTACAGCCCCTGTGCGGCCCGAGAAGTCCGCAGGAATGGGTGTGAGCCTCTCCATCTGTCTCCACTCCCGGAGAAGCTGTTCTGCCCCCGCAGGCAGGCCCACTCCCACCATGGTCTCTCATTTCATTTTTCTGCATCGTGGAGGCTGGTCATGGAAAAGAAAATGCCCATTTCACCCATTTCTCTACCTCCTGGTAGGGCCCAGAGGTAGGTCGGTGTGTATTCACCTGAACGCAATTGGCAGAGGGGCGAGATGCCAGCTCACTCTTTTGTAAAAGGGTCTGAAGTCATCTCACTGTCTTAACAGTTGCCTTGGTTACATCTGTGCCCAAGGATAAACCCTTCATGGTTCTCCAATTGAAATGATGCCTGAACCTTTCTCCAAGGCTGATTTAGACAAAGGTCAGAATACTCACCAGGCCAGAAGGCCCTGCTGCTGCTGTTTTTGGCCCCGGCTCAGTGACATCGGTTGAGTTGCTGAGGTCTGTCCTGGGCAGGGCTGGGACCAGGGTGAGGCGAGCCAGGCGCCCAGGGTACAGAAGTTGAGGAGGCACTCAAGAGCGTGCAGGTGCATTGGCATATTTTATTTTCATCCCCAGTTGAGGCCAGTCAGCGTCAGCACTTGCACAAGTACCACCAAAAAAAAAAAAAAAAAAAGCCTCCAAAGGTCCTTCTCCCGCTACAGTTGCAAAACATGGCTGTTGGTGTCAGGATCATAAGCTCTGCCTTCCCATCCACCTTTCCAGTTGAACAGCAGAATCTTTTGAGCACCTATCATTCATCCATCCATCCATCCACCCACCAAACACGGATTAAGACCCAGCAGCACCGGCACAGCGATGGGTCTAGTGAGTGCCAAGACAACCTCCACAGGCTCGGGGGCGTGGCAATCTAGGTGCGGAGGAGGAACCAGATGCTGAAACACCCATAACAAGCCACAGTAGTGGCAGCGCACGAGGGCCAGGCCCTCACCTGGTGGCTGGGGAGGCATCACAGAGGAGGAGGGCCGAGTTGGGCTAATGGATGGCAGGAGAGCAGCATTGCTAATCTGGGCAGGCTCTGGAAGTTTTCTAGTCTCTGAGGGCTGATGCTGCAGACTCTAGGGTTTAGCCTAGCCACTAGGGAGAAGTACTGCTGCCCGAGACCCTCCCCAGTGACTCATCTCCCTCCTCCCGGCTAGTGGGCAGGACCAGTAGGGAAGGCAGGCAGTGGAGGGAAGGGTTCGCAAGGCTGCCTCCACTTTATTTATTGGTTTGATTATTTCTCCATCCCAGGGAGAGAGTCAGTGGACCCCTTTTCTTGCTTTAGCCCATGATGGGGAGCAGGGAGGGGCTGGAGAACTGGTGCCTCACGAGCGGTTACTGATTACTGAGCCCTAATTACAAGAGGATGCTCATTTAATTTGAACCTAATTACAGTGCACTGCCCTGCGTGGCATGTGTTTTAATAATTAACGCCCTTCAGTTGCGTAGGAGGGTAATAATATTTACACTGGGTTGGCCGGCAGCCTGGGGAGGCGGGCCAGGGGCCCATACGCCACCCTTCCCCCAGACAGCTTAGCTGCTAGCAGGTGGGGAAGGTGGCACGTGAGTCTTGGTTGGCTAGTATCTCGTCAGCCTTCCCAGGGAACATGCGTGGGCCTCATTTCCAGCCGCTTCCTTGACCCATCAGGCCGCTCCGCTCTACGGGGCACCAGGCCGGAAGTCTGAGATACATCGCAGCCAGCCCCTCCCCTGCCCCTCACTGTGCCACCTCTGCCTGCCCGGGCCCATCCTAGGGAAGGGATTGTTCAGGGGGAAGGAAGGAGAGCTGCTTGGTTTCCCCTCTCTTTTTATTGGTAACACTTGTAAGGAAATATACATTCAGAAAGGTGCACAAATTGTAACTCTGCAGCTCAGGTTTTCACAAAGTGAACGTAGCCATGTAAACACACAAAACCTAGAACATCACCAGCCCCTCATAAGCTTGCTCCTCAGTCACTATCGCCCCCAAAGGCAAGTCCTGTTTTATCCCAGTGGATGAATTTCACCTGTTTTGTTGCATTTTGGGTTTTGTTTTTTGGGTTTGCCTGGGTTTGAGTTTTACGTAAGTGGAGTCGTGCAGTATGTATCCTCAACGTGCCTGCCTTCTCTCGCCCGGCTGGTCTGGGAGGTTCGTCCCGTCTACGTTAGCCTTAGTGTGTGCGTTCTCATCTCTGTGCGCTCCGCTGTGTGAAGGTACTTCTCTTTGGTGGCTGTGAAGAACTGAGATGCTCAGCAATCTTGCCAGAGCCATGCCAGCCCCTAAAGGGGAGACCTGCTCGTCCTAATTATACAGCTGGGGGACAGGAGGTGACACATTTTGAGAAGGTGTAGCGAGATGACAGGGCAGGGCAGTTCCACCCACCACAAACCCAGAACAGTGTGGTTGCCAGCGTGCCTCCCATACCCGGCCTTTCAGAGCTCTCAGCGGTGGGGAAAGGGTCTATTAGCAAGTTCTAGAAGCCAAGCAGAAAAACCAGGGGTTTAAGAGATGGTCACAGGGGACTTCAGTGTCTCTACCCAGACGTCTCGCAAAGTCACTCCTTCTCTAAGTGTGGCTGGCAGACCAGCTACCTCAGAATCACCTGGGGTGCTTGTTAAAAACAGCTTCCAAGAATAGTGCCAGGACTATATTGGGAATGGGGGCGGGGTGAGTGAGCTCAAGCCTCATCTCTCATCACAGGAAGACAATGGGTAATGTTTGAAGTTGATAAAACAAGAACTGGCCTATTGTTTAACAATAAGGTGGTAACCACCAAAAGATCTAAAATAGATGATTAGAAGCTGTTGCCTGTAGGTAGCACAACTGAGGGTGGGGAGTGTATCTTATAAATCCCTGTGTACTGTTTTTTCACCACAGACAAGCATTTCTCATTATCTTTTTTTAATTCACTCTCAGGTAAATATACATGTATCACTTCCCACTCCAAGACCTCAGTTCCTGTGGGCCAGGGCCTGGCAGTCTGCACTTTTGACAAGCTTCCTAGGTGATTCTGATGACTTCTCAAGTTCAAGAATTGGCTATCACTGTCCAAAGTTATTTTGCAGCATGAGGAAGGAGACAGTAACTCGCCCAAGGTCACCCAGTTTATTAATGGCATGCCCAGAAATAGAAAACAGGTCCCCAGGCCTGTGATTTTTCTCTACATCATTAGTATTCACCTTGGTGGGTACCCGTCTCAGTGGGCCTGGCCGTCAGAGACCCAGAGGCGAGCTGGGGACCTGGCTCAGTTGAGGGAGGCCAGGGGACCCCTCCTGTCACGGGCGCAGAGCGCGTGTAACTGCAGCGGGCTTACAACACCCACGGTTTGTGCAGAGCTGCTGCTCGCGCTGCCCTGCCAGCAGCAGTGCCTGAGATGTTTTCTCAGAAGGGGAGCCACCCAGAGCCCCCTGAACATTCAGGCCTTCAGCATCTACTGAGCGCCTACCAGTTGCAGGCACTGTTCTGAGGGCTGGGATACAAAGAGGACTAAGCCCTAGCCTCGTGGGGCTTACAGTCTATGAGGACGGTAGGTACTGGTGATAGAGAAGCCTCGTTAACTTCATGGAAGTAGACAGAGGTCTATACAGATGCTGTGGTGGTCGCTTGTCAAGTTGACGGAGTGCACGCCCCGTGCGCTAGCAGTTCCTGCTGGGTCTGTGGCCAAGGGCCGCCTGCACCGTAAGAACCCGCACCAGGAGTCGTGCAAGAGTGGTCGACGCAGTTTTGTTCCTACTTCAAATCACTGGCACAACAGACACCACAAGCATATCCACACGATGAAAATGAATGAATGAATTGTGGTAACAGAACAACACGGGTAAATTTTGGAAACAGTAAAGCAAGCGCATCTCAGAGGACTTCGTACCATATGATGCCATTATTCTAAAGTTCAGAATCAAGTAATACGTTGCCTACACGTATGTGTATGTCGAGCGATCATAAGATTTATGGGATGTCTTTGAGAATGTGAAGGGACACTTAACGCCTTACATTTGGCCCACAAATGTAAACTGGCACTTCTTTGAGCAAACTGGTACACGTTGACGCCTTTGATGTATGTAATAAAATACAAAACCAAAACAAAGGGATGATAAACACAGAAGTCTGGATGGTGGTCACCTCCAGAGGGAGCAGGAAACCCTTTGGGGGTGGGGTAAGGAAGGATGTCAGTTACTGGGAATGTCCCGGGACTCAGTCTGGGAGGTGGGTTTATAGATGTTTATTAGTAAGGTGGCATGGGAGCTCAAAGGAGAGAAAGTGAATTTTTCCTGGGAGTTAAGTGGAGTTATGGTCAGAGAAACCTAAAAAAGGAGCACTTCACTCTGCCAGGGAAGGTTTCAAGGACAAAGTGACAGCTTCTGCAGTTTACCAGGTAGAGAGTGGGTCTAGGTAAGGGAACACACTGAGTGAAACCCTCCCCTGGCTGGGGAGGCTGCGTGCCGGGTTCCAGGGTTGTGTGTGCGGCCACAGAACCAAAGACCAAAGCTCAGGCCCGCCCTTGCCAGCCCTGGGCACTGACCAGTAAGGCCCCACCACCCCCTAGGAAAAAGCGTAAGACATCTGACTTCAGAGTCCCTGGATAACTTCAAGGTGAGGTAAAACTTAGAGTAAGGTGCACAGATTGTAAGTGTACAGCTCCTGGATGTTTACACGTCTATACATCCCTGAAACCATCACTCAAACTAGAAGGTCAGCATACCAGAACGTTCCCTAGGCCCCTGCCACCCAAGATGATGACAGTTTTTACCTCTGTCCCCATAGCTTTGGCTATTCTTGGTGCCAGGGTCTTTTAAAAGACTGGTTTTTTGGCACACAGTCTTTTTGCCAGAGCATCGAAGCTCGGGGCTTGAGCCGACACTGGGCGGAATCCGAGCTTCAGAGCCCAGCCACGGCTGCTTCAGGACCTTGGACAAGGCCCCAGCGGGAGGCCCCTGTTCCCACTGCAGGAGGGCTTTGCTGCCAGGGTGGCAGCAGATTCATCATCCCAGCTTGACGCATTCATTATTCTAGGCCCTGGGCCCAGCCGCTGTGCCATGGGAGCGAGTGACATTGAGGCAGTTCAGCGAGCAGTCAGCCTCAATCCATAGAGTCATCTGGGTGCCCGGGGCCTAGGGAGCCACCACCCCCTCTACCCTGGGGCAGGTCTCCTGTCTCCACCTGAGTGTTGGTCCAGGCCAAGTGAGTGCCCGGGGACAGAGCCCGTGTTCTCAGTTGTCTGCATGGAAGGAGAGGCCGGAGCTGTGGTGAGTCTAAGCGGTACTCTGCTGGGCTCTGCGATGTAGTCACAGGCACGGCTCACCTGTGGTCAGGAGTGTCTCTGAGCCTCAGAGGCTTCACAGTAGAGGAAAGGGCAGGCTGCACAGCGGTCCTCCCTCGCGTCCGCCGCAGGCACCCGCCCTGCCTGTGTCAGCCCCTCAGGCTGCCCTCTCTCCAGCCTGTCCTGCAGCGGATGTTTCAGAGTTTGGGTTTCAAACTTCTTGCGGAGCCTTAGGCTCAGGAAGCTAATTAACCTCTCTGATGCTGTTTCCTCATCTGTAAACTGAAGGTAAAAACGACGTTTCTGCATTTATAGTTGCTATCCGATTTCAATGAGAGATTTGTACAGCCCTTTGTGCAGACCCCGAAACAGACCAGTGTTTCGTGATGCCCGCTGATACAGGGAGGCACAGCGTCGGCAGCCTGCCTGTGCCTGGGTAGCCAGTGCCCGACGAAGGTGGGAGTCTGTTTGGGTGAAAGGAATTCGTGATGACGCTACAAAATCCATGCACGTAAAGGCCTCCTGCTCGTGAGAGCCTTGTGGGGTTCAGGCCAGATGGGAGCCAGAGGTGTCAGAGGAGGGGTAGGGAGCTGAGGTCACTCGGCTGAGTCCCTGAATCTCCAGTTTGCAGAGTGGTGGGAGGTGGGAGTCACGTACACTCGGGACAGTTGCCTGTGTGAGCGAGACAGGTCTGGGGCTGGGTTTCACCCCCCAGCTATGAACATCGGGGGGGGGGGATTTACAGAGGGGTCTCCACAGGGGCAGCAGTGCACCCACTCTGGGCAGTGCAGTGGGAGGGCGGGAGCAGTGGGCGTCACTGGGAACTGGCCTGGCCTCCTTGTCCCGTCCGGCCTGATCTGTAGAGGGCAGCTCCCGAGGAGAGGCCTGAGGCAGAGATCTCAAATGGTGCCGTATCTGATCAATTGATATTGGCTCCCTGGGGTGCTGTGTAGAAAAGGATTCTGAGGTCATGCCAGAAAGTCAACTGCAGTCAATTATTGATGTCTACCAAGAGTGTAAGGGGGGGGGGGGTGGGCATATGTGTCCCACATATTTGCTGTCTTTGTCTTGGTGCTTTATGGGGAGGGGGTTCAGGAATCCTCTGACTCCATCAAAGTAGGAGTCACTTCCATAGCATCCTTGGCAGTAGGCATCGGCTTCTCCTGGAACAGAAGCCTGGAAACTCCCTCTCAAGGCAGTGGTGCCCAACCTAGCCAGTTCTTACCCTATTACTGTACTGCGTTCCAGTCACAAAGAATGTGCTGCAATTTAATAAACAAGAGTTAAGCGCCTAGGGACTTCCCTGGTGGTCCAGTGGTAAAGAATCTGCCTTCCAAGGCAGGGGACGCAGGCTCAATCCCTGGTTGGGGAACTAAGATCCCACATGCTGCGGGGCAACTAAGCCCACGTGCCACAACTACTGAGCCCACACGACTCAACTAGAGAGCCCACGTGCCGCAGACTACAGAACCCACGTGCTCTGGAACACGCGAGCCACAACTAGCGAGAGAAAACCTGCATGCCACAACTAGAGAGAAGCCCGAGTGCCACAACGAAGAGGCTGCGCGCCCCAACAAAGATCCCACATGCCACAACTAAGACCCAGCGCAACCAAAAAAAAAAAATATCACCTACTCTGTGCTGAGCACTAAAGACCCGTAGCTGAGCCCATCAAGTCCCCTGCCCTGCCGGGTGGGTGTCATCTTCAGATCTTTGAATCTGCTCAACTACAGTAAGACCAGTTTTCTTGGGGCAGGAGAGGACCCTAACGGCAGAGATGGGGAGCTAGGCCCCAAACCTGGAAGGATCTGGTCCTTGAGCTGTGGGCATCTCCTGAAGACCAATCTTCCATTTTCCTCTGGCGGGGGCAGGCCTTTCAGGTCAGCAAGCCCAAAACAGTGCTTCTCAAACTTTATCATGCTTGTAATCTTATTAAAATGCAGGTTCTGATCCAGTAGGTCTGGGGCAAGGCCAAGAGTCTGCATTTTTTTTAAATTTATTTTATTTATTTATTTTTGTTTGTGTTGGGTCTTCGTTGCTGCAGCGGGCTTTCTCTAGTTATGGCGAGCGGGGGCTACTCTTCGTTGCGGTGCGCGGGCTTCTCCTTGCAGTGGCTTCTCGTTGCGGAGCACGGGCTCTAGGCGCGTGCGTTTCAGTAGTTGCGGCTCACAGGCTCTAGAGCACAGGCTCAGTAGTTGTGGCACGCAGGCTTCAGCAGTTGTGGCTCACGGGCTCTAGAGCGCAGGCTCAGTTGTGGCACACGGGCTTAGTTGCTCTGCGGCATGTGGGATCTTCGCAGACCGGGGCTCCAACCCATGTCCCCTGCATTGGCAGGCGGATTCTCAACCACTGCGCCACCAGGGAAGCCCCAATTCTGCATTTCTAACAAGCTCGCAGGAGATTCTTAGGCAGTAGGATCTGTGGGGAGCAAGCCCTGCCCCATACCCAGAGCCTACCAGGAGGAGGGAGGTAGAGAACACACCTGGCCCCCACAGAGGGCACCAGTGAGGTGACCAAGGCCTGAGTTTGGAGACAGGGCGAGAACATGATTCATGCTACCTAGAGCCAGAAATCTGAGGGAAGGAGCCACGCTCCAGCATGGCTCTGCAGGACAACCTGACCTAGGGGAGAATCTCTCTGCCCTAGGAGTGCCAGGGACGATGCTGAGAGTGTTGGCAGGCTCTCTAGACTATACGGCCCCACTGTGATCATGATGTGAGCGACAGCCAACCATCCACGTGCCTGGCACTGGGCTAGGCACTAATGGGTAGCCCTATGAAGGAAGGACTTCTGGCCTCCATGTCACAGAAACCCCCTAGAAGGCAGGCCGTGCGTTATTCATCTGTCTCCCTATCCCCAGCAGTCTCTACCAGTAGCAGGTATTTGATAAATGATTTATGAATGAATGAAGAGCTAAAGTGCATCTCAACCCAGGCAGGGGGGATTGTATGGGACCGGGCTCAGAGGGAAGAGAGGAAAGACGGTCAGAGCCCCCAGGATGCCATACCAATTTACCCCCTCCCCCTTTACCTTCTCACCAGGCCTCAGCAAGACTCATGCTGAACAGGGTAGCCTGGGAGTCAGTGGCCAGCCTTTACTTGTTGGAAAAAAGGGATATCCTTAAGCTCTATATTGCTCCAGGTTGATGATTCCCTAGTTCTTTTTGGAAAATTCTGGATCCAGGTCCACTGTGCTGAGGGGGCAGAGCAGGCCCTGACACCGCTTAGGGCTCGTCAGGATCCCATTATCTAAATGGTCTTATACGTGGACCTCTTCCCTTGTGCCAGGCTCTGTGCCAAGCACATCACATGCTTGCATCCCACGGCCACCTTGCTGTGATCCGAGATCGTACCCTGGTCCAAGGCCACAGACACGTAAGACTCAACCCCGGTGACCACGCCCAGACTCGGTAAACAGCGCCCCCTCGGAGCCAAGGCGAGGCGGCCGGGAGACAAGACCTGGAGGAAGGCAGGTAGATGCAGCTGGGTGCTGCTAGCCCATGCCTTGTCAGTGAGAAGCAGCCAGAGGGAGGCCATGAGTGACGGTTCTTCTGAGGACACCCTCGGCTGGCTTGCGAGCAAAGGTTAGGGCATCACAGGTCTGGTTTGTGTGGGAGCTTCTCTGGGCCTCCCACATCAAAATTTCGTGGAGCCTTAGAACCGGAAATCATTATCGCCCCATTTTACAGATGAAGAAACTGAGACCGAGGAGAGGAGGTGACTTGGCCAGGGTAGCAGAACTAGTTCGCTGCAGGGCCGGAGTTGGGACCTGGCGTCTGGCATCCCGCATGTGCGCCCATGGCCCGCCGCCTTCTCCCCGCTGGCCGCCATCTCTCCCACTTCCCGCCTTCCACCCTGAGTCCGGGGGGCCTCGGCCGCCCCCCATCCCCATCCGCAGATGGGTGCTGCACCCGGGCCCATGCACCTAACGATGGACACCTGGCTGATCGCTCGCAAGTGTTCGCGCGCGCCAGACGGAGACGCGGCCCACGGGCGCAGTGGCGCGTGAGACTGGCCAGGACGCCTCTCCCCTCACCGACTCCTCGGGTCCCACCTCAAGTTGGGCGGCAGCAGTAGAGGGTAGCAGGTGCGGGCAGCAGGGGTTGCCGCGTCCTCGATCCCCTCAGCCAGGCGTGTCCGGGATGCCGTCCCCGCACAGTGGGGCCTGAGCCGCCCGACCCTGGCAAGGCGCTGGAGGCTGGGCCCTCTGCTGCTTCTGCCCCCCGGGCCGCTCTCAGAATGCAGTCTCCACCAGGCGCCGGAAGCCCTCGACCCCAGCCCCAGAGAGGCCCACCTCTCCTGGTTCAGATCCTCTTCCCGTTCCCCTCCCCCTCCCCCTCCAATCCGCTCCTCCCCCCCCCCCCCCCCCCCCCGTCTCTGTGCACTTCCGGTAATTGTTCTTCCTCTCCCCTCTCCCCGCATATTCTCCACATCTATCCCAGGAACTGTGATGCAGGCTCCCAGTTACTCTCCATCTCCCACTCCCAACTCTCAGTAACCCCTCCTACCCATCCGGTGACAGAGACACAAATGATTTGAGTGGTTCTAAAAATGTGGTTCCTGGATTAGCAGCAACAGCAGCATTTGGGAACTTGTTAAAAATGCCAACTCTCAGGTCCCACCTCAGACCAACTGAAACAGAAGCGGTGGAGCCCAGCAGGTGACTGTGATGCATGCCAAAGTTTGAGGGCCTTTGATCTAAACGTTCTTTCATTTACTCATTCATCCCCAACAAATGCAGCAGTTCTACCGATGGAGGAGAGGCAACCAGAAGCGCCAAGGTGCTCCACTAGCTGACCATGTGGAAGATACTGTCCAGTAGCTTTTGGATGGCAGATGGAGGCATTCCTCCTTGGTCTAGTGCAGACCTGAAATCAGGTTCAGGCCAGGAGGGAAGTGAATGGCTGCCAAGGGTCCCCTGGGGTGCAGTGTGGGAGAAGCTGCCCGGGTTTGCCTTGGTGCTGTACTCAAAGCACCCACCATCCAAGCTGTAAGGACAGGGAAGTGACCTCCTCTGCCCTTGGCAAGCAAGGAAGTCTCTGGAGGGTCAGTAGTCTTTTGCCCTTTGCAGAGAGGAGGTAGCCTGACTGAGTGGGCAACCGGGGTTTTCTGCAGAGGAGGGCAGTCATTCATCTCCCAAAGTAAGCGCCCCTGTGGGCTGTCCACCTGGGAGGGAACCCAGACCAAAGGATTCAATGCGGAAAAGCTCAGAGTTCTGAGGGGAAGCTTTATGGGGAGATGGGATGGGTTCCCCATGCAATGAGAGAACAAGGAGGTCACAGACCCATCAGACACATGGATCAGGTGACCAGGGCTGAAACACAGCCAGAGCCAGTTCTCCTTGGCTGCATTCCCACAAGCAGGGGGCCAGAGAGGTGGGGATACACTGCACCCTCCCTCTGCTCAGGTGGGAGGGATGCAGTCCCTCCCCATTTCCTGCCTTCCTGCAGGGCTTCAAATGACTATGAATCTGCACCCCGCCGCGCTCCAAGCTGGCATCACGTGGAGCCTGATGTCTCTTCATGGCGGTTTGGGTGCCCAGCACCTTGCCTGCCACGAGGCCATGGCTGTTATTTACGCCCAGGCCTTGCTCTGATCTCAGGGAGAATATCTCACCATAAATTGGCATGCCATGGCAAACAATTAAAAGAGAAAAATAAACCTCAGCGCAATCTCAGGGTGCTCGAAAGTGAGGAATTACAAGGTGGTGGCATGAAAAAATTATATAAAAATCTATTTTTACATCACAATAATGTGCTTTCTTATGGGTAGTAATTTCTGGATGGGCAATAAAGTGGCTTTTACACCAGGCCGAATCAGAGTTTATAGGCAATCGGTGCTTTTATCTGGGAAAATATAACTCACCCATCCCCACACTATCCATCCTGCAGGCAGCAGGCCTCATCTTCCACAGCACCATCGGTATTGAGGAAGTAATTATGCAATTAAAGTGTCAGCTGTCCACCCCCATCCCCCGCCACCATGATCTTCCAACAACATCTTCCAGCTTCTGTCATTGACTCCTTCCCAAAGATGGGACAAGCCATGGGTCCAGGACAGGGTAGTGGAGGGGCCAGACAGATGCTGACCACCATCTTCATTGGACCAGAAAGGAGCCCAGTGCTTAGAGAAAACACCACAGGACCAGCAAGCCCTCCACAGACGCTGAGGGTCTGCTATGGCCCAGACCCTGTGCTAAGAACCTGGGACCCCGTAACTGACTTGGAGAGCTCACAATCTTGTGACAATCGTGATGCAGGCAGGGGCTGAAATCTATGGCAGTAAACCCAGGGAGCCAAAGGGACACAAGGGAAGAGCTGGGGGTGGGATGGAGTGGTGTGGGGCGTGGCACTGACCAGAGGCCTCCACTGGGGAGAGGGGCAAGTGAGAGAGCTGAAGGTATGAAGGTAAGTGTGTCCTAGAGGGCAGGTCACAGCCCAGGCAATGTCTCTAACTGGGGCATTGAGACGGGCATGTGAGAGGACCTGGTAGCTGTCCATAAATGCAGAGTGCTGAAACTGTCCTTCAGTATCATCTAGTCTAACCCAACACTCTATGGACCCTGGAAATAGGTGACACATTCTGTTCAATAAAGGCATATACACAAAGTGTGTGGGCAGAGTTTAGGGAAATCAACAAGAGATGGTGCAGGACCCCAGGGCTGGCAAGAGAGAGGAGCTGTTACCCAAAACCTGGAGGGCAAGGGCAGGGGCAGTTAACGGAACCCTGAGAGAGTCACTGGATGACGAAGGCCATCAGATAGGGGACCAGACTCACTTTCACCTGAAAAGCTGAGGAAAGAAAGAAGGTCAAAAGGAATGAGAAAGGTTTTAATGGGATATAGAAGCCTACTTCACTTTCCTCCCATCCTCCAGTCTCCAGCCAGTGCCTCCCAATGGCCACCCCAAACCAGGAGCCAGAGACCAAGGGAGCCTGTTGGTACTGCCCAGATGGGTCAGCCTCAGAGAAGACAGCCGAGTGGAGAAGGGTGGAGAGTAGATCTGGACGTGCAAACAGAAGACGTCCAGCACTGGCACATATTGGGAATTATTGGACAGGCTGGTAGTTTGGCCAAAATGTAGCAGGATATCAATGACTATGATTACTATTTCTATGCAGCAAATCTCTGTAGTTTTTCCTCTTCTCACGTTTTTGGTTCACCAGAACCTATATTCAGCATCAGCCTTGACACTCTGACCTGACACCACACACTATTTCATGGCCAGAGAGCCTATACGATATGGTGGAAGAGAATCCATGCAGTAGTATAGGTGGGGTGTAGACCAAAATGGCCATTCTGGAGAGGGCAACGGCAGTCCTGAGGCAAATGCAGGCTCCAGCATTTCTGCTCCTGGCATGTCCCCCCACGAACTCCTCACACACAGCCTCACAAGGGGATGGATGTGAGGATGCCCATGGCAGCATTCCTTGTGGTGGGAGATGGAGAGCCCATCCCTGGGAGGCTGGATGGGCAAAATGCATTGGAAGCAAACCACGGGTCCTCTGCAGTAGCAAGGGAATCGCTGTTCACAAAAACCTTCAAGAGTCTTAAAAGCAGTGCTGAGTAGAAAAAGCGAGAAAGGGAATGAGATCCATAATTCTGAAGCACTCAAGTAAGATGAAAACACATGCACACCCACCAAGGGGGGAAAGCGGGGTGGGGGGGTGTGAAGGTGGGATGAATTGGGAGATTGGGATTGACGTATATACACTAATATGTATAAAATAGTTAACTAATATGAACCTGCTGTATAAAAACCATAAAATTCAAAAACAAAACAAAAAACCACATGCACACCAAAAAAAAAATTTTTGCCAGCACTTCTACATTTTAGAATGGTTGGCTTTGGGGAGGAGAGACAGTGGCATTGACAGGGGATAAATAAACAACACCCTAAATCAGAGAAAATGGCAGGGACTCCGGAGTCAGAACACCTGGGCTGGAATCAAGGCAGTTTTGCTGTGTGACCTGGCATGTTACTTAGCTGCTTCATCTTTTTAAATCAGAGGAAACAGTAATAACTAGATCCTGAGTCGTGTTTATGGGACCAGATACTGATCCAACAAGACCTGTTCTGGGGCAGGAGGGTCCACAAAGTGGCCGGAATGTGCAGGGCAGGGGAGCTGGAGGCTGCCCCACAGCAGCTGTGCGTGTATGGCCAGCTCACAGGGGACCGTGTCCAGAGCGCTGATAAAGTCCCTCAATGAAAAGATATGCCTCACCACCTATGGCAGGACAGAAAGCCACCATTAGGGATTCCTTGATTCCTTTCTCTGTCTCTTCTCCACTAAAGTATAAAATATGCCGCCCCCCTGCCCCATTTTGTTGTTAACAGTCATTAACAGTTTCTGTCTTTAACTCCCAAGTTGGTTTGAATTTGTTTATAGGATTAGCTCCCTCTCATCTGAAAAGCTGAAAAAAGAAGGCTTAAGGGAATGAGCCATGTGCTGGATACATTCTGATGGGAGAAAGCAGGATGAGCTCCTGGGGTGTGCGATTGCCGAAGGAAACCACTCAAAGCAGGTAGGATGTTAGAGGGGGAGGTTCTAGGCTCTCCAGGGAAGGTATCTCAGTTTAAAAGGTCTATGATGGAGGCATCTGAGTTTTGCCAGGAGCTGCCCAGGGGTTCCAAGGTGTCAGTTCATACTTGACCCCTCCTTGCCCAGTAGGGGTGGGTCCGGGGGCTTCGGCATCACAGTGGGTTTATGCCTGGAGGTCTCCCCACTTGCCCCTTTCTCTATTCTCCCCCTTCTACTCCAGGAGGCCATACATTCTGTAAGTCTTGGATTTCTTCTTCTTCTTCTCCTTCTCCTTCTTCTCCTTCTTCTCCTTCTCCTTCTCCTTCTCCTTCTCCTTCTCCTTCTTCTCCTTCTTCTCCTTCTTCTTCTTTTCCACACCCTGCAGCTTCTGGGATCTTAGTTCCCTGACCAGGGATTGAACCCAGGCCTTTGGCAGTGAGAGTGCGGAGTCCTAAATACTGGACCGCCAGGGGATGACCTCATATTTCTTTAATTCAATTCCCTTTCTTCCTATCTTTTCATTTTTTCTGGCTTTTCTGCCAGCAGGGAGGAGGAGAAGGGCTTGCTGTAAGCCCTTCCTCTGAGCTCGTGGCTGAAGACACTGGCCCTACTTCTCATTTGCACCAGTACTAGGAGGTAAGTAAGCAGCCCAGCATAGAAGCAGCTCTCGGGCAAACAGCTTCATCGAGCAGCCTGACCTTGTCACACTGCAGCTAGGGGAGAGAACTAAGAAGCATCTCCACGAGGACCTGGCTGTAGTGGATTGAATAGTGTCCCCCAGAGGATATGTCCAAGTCCACCCCCCTCCCCACACCCAACCCGTGAATGTGACCTTATTTGGAAATAATCCTTGTAGATGTAATAAAGTTTGTACTTGAGTTAAGGAGGGATCGCAGGATGAGATCACCTGGATTCAGGGTGGGCCCTAAATCCACTGACTGGTGTCCTTATAGAAGGAGAGGGAGATTTGAGACAGAGACACAGGGAAAAGGCCACATTTAGGAGACAGTGTGGGAGGGGAAAATCACCTTCCCTCTACCCTTCTGAGTTCTTAGCTGAGGCCCCGCAGTCAAAGACGGGTTAACAAGAGAAAAGCAAACGGAAGTTTATAAATATGTACAACTCATGTATAAGTGGGAGATGCCCAGGGGGAAATGAGTAACTCCCCAAGGTGGCTTTAGAATTCAGGATTAAATACCATTTAATAGAGAAGGGCAGGGGGGAGGTCGGCCTTTTAGGGGAGAGCAAGTAATATTTAGGAAAGATGAATGGGCCCTGAGAAGAACAGATGGGAGTAGCTCATGACACAGTCTGCCAGGGTGTTGTGTCACTTCTAGTTTCCTCTCCTGTGATAAGAGTCAATTCCCCTTGATTGATGAAACCCCTGGGGAGGGGACTGATGACAACAGAGGTCCTTTGGGAGGCCCTGTCTTAGGCAGGTAAGGGGGAGCTCAGGGAAAGCCTCTTCCTGCACCTGCTGCATTTCAGTTGCCTACAGTTTAAAATAATCAATACAGCCGAGTGGCATATTAAGAGTGGTACATCCTGAACCCTTCCAGTCGTCTTTTGGGACTACCCTTCAGCAAGCAGAGACTGGAGTTATTCTAGCACAAGCCAGGGAACTCCAGAAGCCACCAGAGACTAGAATAGGCAAGGAATTTCCCCTAGAGCTTTGCTTTCCCTAAGAGGGAGCACGGCCCTGTGGACTTGGCAGAAACGTGCAACTGAGGCTCCGAGCCACCTGGGAGGGGGGTGGGCATGAAAGGCTGGGCGCACACAGCACCAGCCAGGAGCCTGCCTCCCAGCTGACGCCGGCCTCTTGCTGCGCGGTGCCTGCCTTTCAGGTGCCCCCTCCGGGTCAGAGGGCGTGAAGCAGCGGGAGCCCCCGTGTGCCCGGGACCCCTGAGTGGCACCACCCTGCTGCCGCCCCTCGGCCTCAGCCAGGGGAGACGAGGGCAGCCCGGAGCTCGCATCCCCCCGTGGTGATTTCATGCCCCATGAGACAGGCAATCATAAATAATAGACACACGGCAGCCTCCCCCGGGCCTGCCGCTGCAGCGGGCGGTGCTGGAGTGGCTGCCTGGAAAATCAACCCCTTCTCAACCCTGGCGGGGAGAAAGAACAGCATCGGGGAGAGGCGGGAGCCCGGCGGCTCGGCCTGCGGAGCCCCAGCCAATAAACGGGCTGAAACTCAGCAGCCTCTCCCTGCGGCGGCCACACCCTCCTTCCCCGCAGCTGCGGCTGTTGGTTTGGGATTCGCATCTCCAAGCAGGTGTCTGTCCCCAGCACAGCTAGTCTCAGGCTCAGCGGCGGCAGCCAAGTGGAGGAGCAGAGGCAGAGGGATGAGAAGGGGAAGGTGGGAGGTTCCCGGCTCGGGGCGGGGGGGTGCGGTGGGGGTGGGGTTCGTGGTCGCGGGGGCTCCCTTGGGACACTTGGCTGGCTCAGCCGGCCCCAGATGGCTTCCCGGCAGCTCTGAGCATCCAGCCGTCACTTGCAAAGGGTGCTTTCTGAGCACCCGTGTTGGAGCTGGGCACCTAAGGAGCCCAAAGATAAAGGTCCTGGGATCCATCTGTCTGCACTTGGTGGGGAGACACGCGCAGACCCCTCGCCTCACTGGCTCTCTTTGAACGGGGGCTATGACCCACGGAGAAGAGACCCCACGGTGGGCACTGGGCCCCAGGCTCTAGAAGGGTGCAGCCTGTACACCTGTGCCTCTGAAGAATGAGTTGCTGTTTCACTTTCAAGCAAAAAATGAACATTCTAGTAAGGAACTGGGTGAGCGAGGGTTCTGCAAAGCATCGCCCCCTGGGATCAGGGGTTGGAACCTGAATTTATCTCAATTATGTTTCCATTGATGAAACACATTTCAATAATGCATCTTTTGAAACAGGGAGAATGTGAGCCCCACAGAAATATTCCTTGTGTCGCTTTTTCATCACTCGCTACGTGGAGCCCCTCTGTCCCCTCCCACCTTGGGACCATGCACACCCAGCTCCCATCTGCCCAGCGCTGGGTCTAGCTGGCCCCAGGTTCCCAATATATCTTACCTGGAGAACTGTCAAACTCTTCTAGCATATTCCTGCCTTCTCTCCTCTTTAAGTCCACTCTACAGGTTAAAAAAATCTCAAGGGCTTCTCAGACTGCTCGGCCTGACCCTTCCTTATCTGTGGCTGACCTAGTCCTTCACCCGTGCCTGCCCACCCACCCTGCTCCTCAGAAAACTAAACACCCCGGTCTCTTTGTCCCCCTGTGCCTTTGCTAAAGGCAATTCCCACTTTCTAGAACACTCTTTTCCACTCTCACTGTCTTGAGATCCTTCTGACTTTCCAAAGACCAGCTCACATGTGACCCTTTATCCTCAATTCATCCCCAAGGAAAATTGGTCACTTCTCTTTGTGTCACTTTGGACAACTTCTATCAGTGCCTACATTTCTCATAATGACTGTCTTGTGTATCTTCCCTGCTGAATGGCTAGATCCTAAGGTCCTGACTGAGAAGAGTGTCTGGCATGTAATAGGCATCTAATAAATGCAGCCAAGCTGCAGTAACCTGTAGATTCATGATATAAATGATTTTTGTTGCAAGCCACTGAGATTTTTTTTTAAGTGCTTTGTTACACAGCATTATTATGTCAAGAGCTGATGGAGACAAATGGGTCCAGGGAGACGGGAGCAGTACGGGACTGAGCATGCAGCCTTGGCAGAGAGCTATTCCATAGGCAGGGTGAGTGAGTGAGTACTGATGTTGGGGGCGGGGCAAGGTTGCTCTTAATGTGCCCATAAAGAGTCAGACCTCCCAGGTTCAAGTCCCTGTTCTGCCACTTGCTGCCATGTGTGTGTCTCTGGTCAAGTGACTCATTTTCCTCATCTATAAAATAGGGATGATAAATCGTCTCTGTCTCATGGGGCCGTTCTGAGGAGCAAGTGAATAGATACCAAGCCCAGTGCCTGCCGGGTGGTGAGGGTTCCACAAGTGTTTGTGGTAGACGACTATGACTAATTATAAACAGTCATCATCTGCCCCTCATCCCTGGTCCAGCTCGCCGGCCCTCTGCCTGGTTCTACACAGCATGAGCTGTATCTGTCGAGAGGAGCTCCACGGGAGGGAGGCAGCTTTCCTCGCCATTTTCCATCAAGGTTCCTCTTGATCTTTGATGTGTCACGAGGGCCTGGTAGCAGCCCGTGCCCTGCCTTCCCTCACAAGAAGCGAGCGGCTCTCTGGCTCCTGTCACGGACCTCTCATCATGGAGAGAGAGTAAGTCACAGCTCAGAAAGGCAGGGCTTGACAAAAGCAAGGGATGGAGGTGGCACTGATGATGATGGCTCCGTCTTCCCAGCTCTTATGAGTCATGTAGACCCGCTACCAAGACCCCCAGCTTCTAGACAAGATTCTTGAAGTCTCCAGGTCACCTCCTTTTTGGTCACATCAGCGGACAGTCATTGTACCACATCCCCAGGAAGCAGAGACTGTGGGGATTCAGAGTTGGGGGTGGCTCAGGCCCTGCATTCCAGCCCGGCTGGGGTCAGAGGGACATTGGAAATAGCCGAGCAAATCACCGCATCACGTATCAACAGCACTCTCAAAGCTGCCCAGCTGAAGATCCCATGAGGAAGGGAGGTCAGCATCTTCCAGGGAACACCCGAAAGGGGCTGGAAGGATGGCAAGGGCTTGGATAAATGGAGGCGAGGGCGGACTGAGGCATCCCGGGCGCCCCTCTCCAAATGGGAGACACGCCCTGTGTGGAAAACTGTGACTGTCTCATTGCCACCACAGCAGCTGTTCCCTCACCAACTCATCCCAGGAGGGGCCAGGCCTCACCAGCAGCCTCCTTCCAGGCTCGGCTGGAAATGGTCCCCAAACGGAGAGACTGCCTCCTGGGCTGCCATTTCCCAAGGCTCCCAGCACCCCAAAGCCAGAAATAGGGGACGGGGGAGGAATCAAGTCCTGCAGACAGCTGGTGTCTCCAGGCTCTGGGGCTGGCGTGAACAGAGAACTCAGAGCTCCCGGGAATCCTGCCCCCACGGTGGCCGCAGCAGGAGATGGGGCGACAGCAGAAAGAATGGTGGGCGGGGAGGGTGGAGTATGGAGGCGGGAGCTGACGCAACTGGTTGACCTGGAGCAGGCCACCGCCCCATCGCTGCATGGCCTCTTCCTCACCTGGAAGGTGGGGAGACCACCAGCCGGGCCAGAGCAATGAAAGAGAGAGACTTGGGCTCAGTGGAGGTGAAGGTGTGGGGGGAGGGTTGTTAATGGTGAATATTAAGGTAGGATACTTCTCTCCTCTTCTAGAAGAATTCCAGGCACACGGACCCCTCCAGCAGAAGCAAAAACCTCCAGCCCCATCTGTACCCTCCACCACTGGCAGTACAGGGACCAGCATAATAGTGATAGCACTTACACAGCATTCACTGTGTGCTGAGCCCTGCTCCAAATGCTTCACAGGCATTCACTCATTTTCCCTGTGAAATAGTTTCACTACACCCCTTTCTTCAGATGAGGAGGCTGAAGCACAGAGAGGTTGAGTAGCTTGCCCAAGGTCACACAGCTGGTGAGCCGTGAGGTTGGATCTGGACCTAGCCATGTTTGTAACCCCTCTCTTATGCTGCCTCTACTCCTCAGAGGTCCTCGGTGAATCCTCTGGGCAACCCTTTAACCAAGAACTGGGAAGATCGAGATGGGGCGAGTCCCCAAGGTGTGCCATGAAGCAGTTTTCTCTGTGTGGTGCTCAGTGGAATCCCCCGGAGTGACTTGGGGCAGGGGCGGGGATGGGGAACTGGGACAAGAGAGACACCTCGAGGTAAATTAAATGGACTGAAACCAAGAGATGCACACAGAGCTGAGAGCAAATGAGAGGCCAAAGATGGGGCCGGAAGCTGCTGTTTTTAAGATTATTTTGAAGGGAAAGAAAGAGAAGGGTCTGGAGAGATGGATGGATAGGAAACAGCACGTGTGCTCCAAGCAGGGCCCAGCGCCCCGCAGATGCCTCGGCTCTCCTTGGTTCACTCATCAGGTCTCCGCTGTCACCGAGTGCCACCAACCTTGAGGGGAGGCATGCAGGCTGGGAAACTCGTGGGGTCAGAGATGCATCCCAAAAAGCCACTTCCTGATCAGAATTGGCTACGCTCCCGGTGAGGGCCACTGAGTGCCACAGGGGTGCTGGCTGGGCAGGGCCTGTGGTGGAGGCATCGGCCACGCCTCAGGAAGGGACATTGTGAAGGGTGTGATCACTCCTCTCCCGCCTGCAGCATTGGGCTGGCAGGGAGGAGGCCTGGGCAGGGGCACGCAGGGCAGCTCCAGGGACAAACCTCTTTGCAGTCGGTGGGTCCTGGCCTCCCCCGACCAGGACGCCGGGGGCTGGGGGCTCTGAGGCTCACTGGCTCCCGTGTCTGGCAGCTGAAGCTGACAGAGGCTGGAATCTCCATCAACACCCACACATGGCCTTTCTCTGTGGCCTTTCTGCTTGTGAGTCAGTTTGGGCTTTTTTACAGCACAGCAGCCTCAGGGCAGTCAGACTGCTTATGTGGCAACTGAAGACTTCCAGAGTGAGAACTCACTCCAGCCAGTGAACAGAAGCTTTATCGCTCTTTCTGACCTGGCTTTGGAAGCCATGTAATGTCGCTTCCACCGTCCTCGCCCAACACTACCTTGCAGCCTCACCAGCCACAAAGGTGTACTGGCGGTCAAGGTCAGGGGACATGGATTCCCCACCTGATCTGGGATGGGAGATACAATCCTGGAAAGGGCAGTCTGCCACACTTGTAGACTATGCCCACAAGAGGAGGTAGCCCTTCCTTTCAAATCCAAATCATCCTGCCCTGAGTTCCCCAAAGCCCTCTCTCCCCCAGGTTTATCGGGGAGCGTCCCAAAGGTACTCCGTGTCACATTGTCACACAGGAAATTACCTCCGTGCACGGTCAGACTAGCTGTCCCAGAGCTCACGGGACAGAAAGGCTCACAGACCAGATAAAGATTCTCGAATTACATGGCTTATTAAATCAATTAAAAATGCACCGTGAGAAGCATGGGGAAAGAGATGGGTAAGTCAGCCCACTTAGGCTGGGCTGCCCACGGGTAGAAGGAGCACAGCACTGAATGCTGGGTGCCAGTGTTCACATGTCCTGCTTCTCCCTGCTGCATCAGTCCTGTCACTGATGGTCAGGGGAGTAAAGGGGCTCAGTGGATGGCGGTGCCTGGAGCCAACACTTGCTCTATCAGAGACGTGCAGAGGCAAGGCTGGCTCACCAATGAGCCTGTAGAGCAGCTATTCATGTTTTTAAAGATTCAAACCCACTTGGTGCTTTATTTAGGTCATTAAAGGTATTTTCCACAGTAGGTGTTCATAGAAGTTAGCATCTGGGATGCTTGAACTTAATAATTTTCTTGGGCATAGCACACATGGAGCCAGAATGAGTGTCACCGGTGGGGAGCCAGATTAAGACCTTGTGAATACCGAGCATGTTGGGAGCATCGTGTATATTTAGTGAATCATGGGTATTTGATGCCTGTGTTTTTAATCTTTCTTATCTATCAGTAATACTCTTATTTGTTCCATTCTTTGTCTCTCTGTTCACATACATAGATTCTCTATACTTCAAAATGTTTCACCAGCTATTTGCTTTGATAGTCTCTCTTATGTTGTTGTTGTTTTTTTTTTTATCAGAGTTGGATATTCTTAAACAATCCAGCCAACACACATTATACACATTCACTCTGGAAAAGGCCCTTCTGGGTGTCTTGGCTCTGTTTTCATCTTCTGATGCACTGCTGCCTCTCCTTCCAGTCACCACTCTTCTGCATCCCTAGGTCTCTGCTGGTGACTATGGCTGAGGCCCTCACTCCAGCCTTAGGAAGGGGTCACTCTTCTCTGCTGTGGCTCTTCCTCTGAAACCTGGACAGACTTGCCAACTGCCATTAGAAGTGGCTGTCCTTGGAGCCCACAGACCCTAACCTGCTCTGGGTGGGCTGGCCCTCTGACTGGCACAGTTTGCACTGTATGGCAGAGACCAGCTCTCTGCCACCCTAAGGATGTTCCATGAGAGCTAGGTTTGACTCAACAGAAACCTCCCCACTCTCAGACCTGCCCTGTTTCCTATGGGACCAGCCGTACCTTTTACAGGCAACCCAAAAAGGCTGTGGTTGACCTTGTCCTGACAAGACCATCCTGAGGGTCCAGCCACGTCCTTCCAGAGCCGGGTCTGTGCGGTTACATCCCTGCATGTGGTCACCGACCATCCGTCCCAGGTGTGCCGGCGAAGCCCATCCGAGTTCTGGACTAGGTCTTTCCTCCAATGTGAGGCGAAGTGAATGTCGGTCTTGGCCGCCTCATCCCCCAACCATATTCCCATTTCTGCTCCTCATCTCTAATGAGCAAAAGCTTCTGTTTAATTCAGTTGTATATTTGTTGACCACCTGCTACGTAACGCCAGGCACTATTTTAGGCACTGCCGATTCAGCAGTAAACCAAACAGGCACAATCCCTGCCCTCATGGCCCTAAAACTCTAGTGGAGGAGACACACGAGACACCACATCAATACATAATACAGTGTGTTAGAAGGTGCCAAGTGCCGAGGTCGGGGGCTGAGCACTAAACCAGGGAAAAGGTAGATATTATGGGAGGAGGGGAATGGGGCTACCATTTTAAATACAGTGGTCAGGGAAGGCCTCACTGAGAAGGTGACATTTAAATAAAATCTTGAAGTACAGGAGAGAGCCCACCATGTGAGTAGCTGGCGAAGGGATTTCTGGGCAGAGGGAGAAGCTCACGCAAAGGCTCTGAGGCTTTGGACAAAGACGAAGATATCTTCTAGGTTTTAGATTAAAAAAAAAAATCTCTTGGAACTTCCTTGGTGGTCCAGTGGCTAAGACTCTGCGCTCCCAATGCAGGGGGCCTGGGCTTGATCTCTGGTCAGGGAACTAGATCCCACATGCTACAACTAAGAGTTCTCATGCCTCAACTGAAGGATCCCACATGGCACAACGCAGATCCCGTGTACCGCAACTAAGACCTGGCACAGCCAAATAAATAAGTAAAATAAATAAATATTTTTTAAAAATCTCTCTACCTCTGCAAGGGCAGGTTCTTCCAAAGATGAGATGAGGGAGGACCAAACCACAGACCAAGCCTCCACTTTGGGTTAGGCCTTTAGGTCAGCAAGTGTCTGCACACCCGATCCTCCAACAGGGAGCAGGTCCTTGTCTCACCCACACAACTACATGGCTTCCTGAAGGGCTCATTTCAGAGCAAAGGGAAGTCTGGTCCCAAAGACAAAGCCAGGTTTCCACCCTCCAAGGCAGAAGTTGCTTGCTTTTGTTTTCTAAAGATTTTTTTTTTGGATGCGGACCATTGTTAAAGTCTTTATTGAATTTGTTACAATATTGTTTCTGTTTTATGCTTTGGTTTTTTGGCCGTGTGGCATGTGGGATCTTAGCTCCCTGACCAGGGATCGAACCCGCACCCCCTTACATTGGAAGGCGAAGTCTTAACCACTGGACCACCAGGGAAGTCCCCAGAAGTTGCTTTTAATCCTAGAAGAAAAATCTTCCTAACATTCCACATTTTAAGTCCAGTCTTTCTGATAACTTCTTTGCACTTACTGAATTTTTTGAGGCCAGTATACCTGTGAAACCCTTTTAGGAATGATTATTATCACCCCAAGTTTGCAGTTTGGGAACTGAGGTTCAGAGAGGGCAATTCCCGTGTCCAAGGACACACAGCCAGTCCCTCCTCCCTGTCCTCTTTTAGAGGCTGTGTCTTTGGCCAAACAACTCGGCCTAAAGCCTCAGGTGGTTCATCTGAAAGATGGGAATGATGCCTGCTTCCCAGAGGGGGGTAGTGAGAACTAAATGAGGTAAGGTGGGGTGGCACATAGCAGAGGCTCGATGAATTGTTAGTAGTATTACTGCTTTCACTCTAGGGTAGAAAATGGGGCTCTGGGTCTGTCAGAGGTGCCGGTTCCCCACCTCCACCTCAGTCCGGCCTAGAGGGTCCCGCGGGGACATGAGGGGCACTTTGTGGGGCGCAGGAAGGGGAGGAGCTCTCAGGATAGGGGCTGGGCTCCTCTGGGCTCTCTGACCATTTTCCATCTTCCTTTTCTTCATGAGCTGCAATAATTTAACAACCCTGGAAGTGAAAAAAGATAGCTGGAGAAGCAAAGGCGGACTAGCTTAAATTAAAATTAAATTGAAATAAATTAAATTAAATGGGCAACTTTCCGGTGCTCATCTCTCAGGCCAAATTATTGTGGAGCGCTCGGGCTGCAGGGGAGACATCCTTGGGCGGGATTCTAGCACTTCCTAGTGGTGGTGCAGGGGGGCCCTCAGCTGCCCACCTGCCCTCTGGCGACTCCTCCTGGTTGAGGAAGGTGCTAGCCGGGAGCACAGGAAGCCAGAGGCTCCAAGCTGGCCGCACCCACCCCTACCTCCTTCATCCTGTCTGCTTCCACCATTAGCTACCAGGTAGCTACCGTACTGATTCCAGTATGGGTGATCTCCACTCCCAGGTCCCTTGGCTGGAGGAGGTACATCTCTGATTAGCAGCCGTGGGGCTAGAGCACCACCAGGTCTGCAATCATCTTGACCCCTTGGGATTCTAAGGCCTAACTTGGACTGGGGTGTGGTGGAGCCCAGCTACTCTGCAGGGCACAGGCCCTTCAGCTGAGCCTTCCCTCCCAGGCCACCACGGGCACTTCAGACCCAAACAAACCAGATTCCACAGGCTGCAAGGAGGACGATTAATTAATTAACCTTCCTTAAGGGCCCAGGCACAGACTAAGAGGCATTCTCATTATTATTTTTATCAGACTTTGCAATTTTATAGCTCCCATCACCCAGGGCTATCAGCATCTCTGGAAGTTAATTAAGCCTGCCAGGGATGGACTCAGAGGGAGGGGGAGGCGAGGGCAGGGTTTCGGGGAGAGCTGGGGGATCCTGATTCCCCTCAGGGCTGGGGCCCGGGGCGCAGGGCTCCCCCACTTTAGGGGGAGACACAAGAGGGTGGGTGAGGACCCACCTCTGCTGTGCTCCGTGGTCACATGACTGAGCCTGGGGAAAAGCAGGGAATGGATGGGATTGAAGGTAGCCAGAGGGCCCCAGGCTCCAGCCTCTGACCCTCACACAGGGACAGGCCCCCTGCTCTCAGTTTACCTCGCCGAGCAGTGGGGAGAATTAGGAGCTAGAGACGGATAACAGAGCTTCTCTTGTTCTCTGTGACTTTCGTTCTGCCAGCAGCACCAGTGCGTGCTGCACTCCTTCCTTTTATGCCCCTTTTCCTCATTTCCTCAGGCAACAAATACCTCTTGGGTGTGTCATGCCTATCCCTGGAGCTGGAGACAAACGGGTGATCCAAGTGTGGTCTGCCCGGCGCCGAGAGGACAGTGGTCCTTGGGTGGCCTGTGCTCCTGGCTGGGAAGACAGCAGTAAAAGTTCTGGGGATAATGGAGACTCTGGGAGTGGGGACAGTGCAACCATCAAGTGGGCCTCCAGGGCCCCCAGGCAGCCCACGAGCCCCTGAGGTCCGCAGCTTCGGTGCCCAACCCTCCAAGCTGGCACCAGAGCAGACCCAGCACGTGTGGCAGAGATGGGGCAACCCACCCCCAAGCCCAGCCTGGAGCCACCCTCTATGGAAGCAGCAGCAGGAAAGAGCTGCTACAGACTTAGGGTGTTTGGTACAGAACAGACAACCTGGGTTTGGTACACAGGGCACTGTGGATATCAATCTGACCATCCAGTCAGGGCCTCCAGCCCTCACACTTACAAACAGAGCCCCATCATCTCAGCTGCCACACACAACAGGTAACCCTGGAGATCACTGGCAGAGAGAATCCAGGGAAGTGAGCTGTGGAAATCAGGACAGTTTAGGAAAGCAAGATCCCTCAGGGCACCCAGAGGCTGTGTAGCCTCTTAAAACAGGCCTTGTCACATCAAGATGTCCAAGGATCCTGCTTCCCTGCTCTATCTATTCTAGGATCTGATTAGGCCCAGCCCTTGTATGCAGGGAGAGCTGGAAGGAGCCTTTTGGGAAGACAGCAGAAGGATTCATTGAAAACTACTGGCCTGAGAGCCATACAGAACCCTGTATGCTATCAATTGAACACAATTATGCACAAAAACCTATGGCCAATATGCAAACCATTCTGATACGCATTTATATTTTTTATTATTTGGAGTTTGAATTCATCTCAGTTACAAATCAATACATGAATCTATTCACCTTAAAAATTATCAAAATAAATATCAAGTCTCTATTGGCCCAACTCTTCTGCTCCTCCCCGTCTCCAGAGGAAGCCACCATCATGATTTGGGTGTGGGTCCTTCAGAGTCAAAAGAATTTTTTTTTACTCCGTTAGAGAGACCCACAAAAAAATATATAGTATTATTTTCGGAGAGTGCTTTTAAAAATATATAAATGGGGCTTCCCTGGTGGCGCAGTGGTTGAGAGTCCGCCTGCCGATGCAGGGGACACGGATTCGTGCCCCGGTCTGGGAAGATCCCACATGCCGCGGACCGGCTAGGCCCGTGAGCCATGGCCGCTGAGCCTGCGCGTCCGGAGCCTGTGCTCCGCAACGGGAGAGGCCACAGCAGTGAGAGGCCCGCGTACCGCAAAAAAAAAAAAATAATAATAAAAAATAAAAATATATAAATGGTATCATAGGTATTCTACGTAGGGAAGAAAAAATAATTTTCCCTCTACCCTTCTAGGTTCTTGGCTGAGACCCCTTCCCCCTTCCCCCTTCCCCCTTCCCCCGGTAATAGAACACAGATTAACAGGAGAAAACAATTTAATTATATACATACATATAGGAGCCCCACAAAGATATGAGACTCAATGAAATGACCAGAGCAGGAAGCGTTTATACCTTTAAGCGTTTATACATTTTAGACAAAGAAACAATATATTTGTGAAGAATTGACAAAACAAAGAGGCTTGCACTTGGGGTAATAAAGTGCTGAAGAAGTAACAAGGTTTGTTTTTACAACCTTCTCAGCCCTAACTTCCCTGTCTCTGGTGATAAGGGTACCTCCTGCCCTCCCAGTACAGAGAAGGTACCTTTCACATGGGAGATTTATGGCCTGCTTTTCAGGGAGATAAAGGAGGGTCAGAGTGTCCTTCTTACACCAGCTGTTTCTCAAGTTCCTTTAATTCAAAATAATCAATATGCCAAAATGGCATATTTTGGGGGTGACTTTCTGAAACCCTACATCTGCAACTGACTTTTTCCCTCAGTGATATTTTTCACACTGATACATTTAAACCTGGTTCATTCCTTTTGGTTGAATTGTAGTCCTCTATCCTAAGAAGGTATCACGTTTTACTGCTCTTTTTTAAAAAAATTACTACCACTCTTTTTTAAAAAATACTACCACTCTTTTTTTTAAATTTATTTATTTATTTGGCTACATCGGGTCTTAGTTGCAGCACACGGGATCTTCGTTGCAGCATGCAGGATCTTTCGTTGCGGTGTGTGGGCTCTTCCTTACGGCGTGTGGATTTCTCTAGTTGTGGTGCCCAGGCTCCAGAGTGCATGGGCTCTGTAGTCTGCCACACGCAGGCTCTCTAGTTGCTGCGCATGGGCTTAGTTGCCCCGTGGCATGTGGGATCTCAGTTCCCTGACCAGGGATCGAACCCACGTCCCCTGAATTGGCAGGCAGATCTTTAACCACTGCGCCACCAGGGAAGTCCCTATACCACTCTTGTTATTTCAAAAATTCCTCAATGGTCATTCTTGTGCACGCCTGTGTGCACATCTGTGAGTATTTCCACATGTGTCTGTCTCTCTAGTGTTGACACAGAAGCATAATCACTAGGTTATAGGATATGAACGTTTTCCATTTTAAATAGATACTATCAAATCACTCTCCAAAGTGGCTGTACCAATTAACACCCCTCCCCCAGCCGCTATATGGGCATGCCCATTTCCACACACCCTCACTAACACTTGATATTACAAAGAAAATTTTTTTCCAAGTTGGTGATTTAAAATAGTGGAGTTTTGAGTCGCATTTCCTTGATTACTCCTGGGATGAACATCGTTTGTTTATCAGCATTTATATTTTCTCTTTTGTGAATTGGGTACTTATACCCGTTGTTCATTTTTTTCTATTGGACGTTTTTTCCTTTTTCCTATTGATATAAAGATATTCTATAAATGCTAGATTTTAATTCCTTTTCTGTATATTTAAAATGTTTGCCATCAGTGTGCTGATTGCCTTTTAAATGTGTCTGTGGTGTCTTGTACCCTGTATGAATCTTACATTTTGAGTTGTAAAGTTTCCTTTATGTAGAAATCTCCTTTATGATTTGACGTGTAGACTTTCTGTCATGTTTGAATAAGCTTTCCCTGCTATAAAGTAAAAAAGATAGTCTTCTATAATTTATTCTAATAATTTTAAAACAGTTCTTTTTACATTTAGGTCTTTAACTCATTTGGAGCATATTTTTATGACAATAATATATCCAGATAAAACTATATTTCCCTGCCTCCTCTTCAGGTAAGGGCTCCATGGGACTTAGTTTTGGTCTAGGGGAAGCAAGCAGAAGTCTACAGGGGAAAGTTTTACTTTCCTGCTATAGGCACTGCCCTTTCCTCTTTCTCACTTCTTTCACTGCCCAGAATTCAAGTGTGTTACCCTTTCACAAGAATTTCAGAATTAGTTTGTCAAGTTGCACAAAAAAATCTTGTTGGAAGTTTAACTGGGATTTCTACCAACTTTGAGTAACAGAGGCAACAGGCACTTAACATAATATAAATTTTAGTTTTGCATAAGTAAATTCACAAGAATGCAGACCAAAGCTGGTGCAAAGACCCCATGATGTCAACAAGAAACTGAACTTCCTTCTTCTCTACTTTTTTTTAGCATGTGGCTTTTATATTCTTGGACTCAGGATGTGCTGTACGCCCAGGGATGGCATCTTAATAGCAATGTGAACTCTAAAGTATCTAGCATAAACCTAATAAAAAATTTCCAAGTCCCATGTGGACCCTTCCCACCCATGAACATGGTATAGCTTTTATTTATTCAACTCTTTTCTTGCAAATTCTTCTGCAACAACCTTACTTTGTCATTGATTGATTCCTATTTGTATATATATCTCTCTCTACACAAATTTTCATCTATATTTATTTCCATATCTATGTTGAAAGCCATTAGTTCATACTGATGTGTCTAATTACAGTCCAACATCATAGGGTTCTTTCTAATTTTCTCTTTTTAGTATTTGAACTTTTTCCACCTGTGAGAACTCTGAATCCCATCATCCTCAGTATATTTGCTTATTTGATCAATTCTCATATGTAACCAATCTCCTATTGATGCTGACATATTGGAGAGAGAGAGAGAGATTTTCTAACTCTGTCTACTGAGAGGCCCTGGAAGTAATGCAATCCAAAATCAAAAAGCACACTGACTGCCCAGATCTTGGTTTCTAAATACCACTGTCCCCTAAAAGGAACCAGAGTTCCTTGGAGATAATGGCTGATTCCAAGGCAGAAGCAAGAAAAGTACAAGATAAGCCTGGAACATCTTGTACCAGCAAGTAAGGACGTGCTCAGAACA
This sequence comes from Phocoena phocoena, assembly GCF_963924675.1. NCBI lineage: Eukaryota > Metazoa > Chordata > Mammalia > Artiodactyla > Phocoenidae > Phocoena > Phocoena phocoena. The sequence goes on from NC_089227.1 coordinate 82,369,983, forward strand.
TGTCAGAGGGACACAGAGGCCAGCCTGAATGAGCGCTCAGTTGTCAAATCTGGGACTATTTGGTTATTAAATAAAATAATAATAACAACAGATTATAACTCAGTGAATAAAGTAGGAATCCATGAGCTTATACTGATAGAAAGCGAGAAAGAGAGAGAGAGACACAGAGAGAGGGAGAGACACAGAGACACAGAAAGACGGAGACAGAGAAAGGGGGAGAGACAAGGCAGGTGGGGGCAGGGAAGAATAGAGATGACAAAGCTTTTCTTTAATAATAGGATGCCACCTAATAAATACAGACGGAATTAGAAAATTTGGCAACCTTCATAGTAATAACGACCTCAGCCAAGAAATATCAATGGGTGCTAAAACTAGTGAGTGAAAGTTTGAAAAGTAACAGGATATTACAGAGCTTCAAAGTACTTATGGATTACCAAGAGGGAAAGAGTGGCTTTCAGTGGAGAAACCTGGCAGTCACTACCTCAGTCAACTAACAAGGTTAACATCATCAGTAATGAGACTAATTGAAATCGTGTACCACCTGCCAGGACTCAGTGAGAAGAATGTAGCATCACTTCTGTGATACCTCTGCCAAAGATGCATAACCTGAATCTAATCACGAGAAAACATCAGACAGATCCAAGCTGAGGTACCTCTACAAAATAACTGGCTGTGATCTTCAAAACTGACAATGTCCTGTAGGTTAAGGAAAGACCGGGCAACTATTCTAGACTGGAGGAGACATGACAACTAAGTGAAACACGTGATCTTGGATTAGATCCTTTTGATGGAAAAGACATTATTGAGACATATATAAAGACATCAGTGAAGCTTGAATGGAGTGTGCAAATTAGGTGGCAGTGATGCATCCATGTTAATGTTTTCAGTTTGCTGGTGTGTTGTAGGAGAATGTTCTTATTTGTAGGAAATGTACACTAAAGGAATCCTGGGTGATGGGGCGTGATACCAGCAACTTTCATTCAGACAGTTCAATAAAGAGTTTTTTATACTATTTTTGCACGTTTTCTTTAAGTTTGAAATATTTTTGAAAACAAAAAGAAAACAACAAACAAAAACACAAGAAAGAATACACAGATGAGAAAGCCAACCGTCAAATGCAGAATATGGGCCATTGTAAAGGACAACTGACTAGGTTTTTTCAATGTCAGTGAGATGAGAAATAAAAGGGCAGGATTCAGGGGGAGGGGTTAATCTAGGCAAAAGAGATTTAAGAGACACAATAAACCAGTGTGGATCCTGATTTCAACAAAACAGCTCTGAAAAGACATTTTAAAGACAATCAGGGAAATCTGAGTAAAGACTGAGTGTCAGATATTACCAAGTGATTCTTGCTAATATTCTAAGTGTGAAGAAGCCATTGTGATTATATAAGGAAATGTGCTTTTTCTCCCCAGATACACATGGAAATAAAATAACTTGAAGTCTGGTGTTGGCTTTAAAATACTTCAGAAAGAGGGGATAAACAAATCAAGTAGAGAAACACCTTTGATAATTACTGAATCTGGGTGATGGGTGTTGTATTAGGTAGCTCAGGCTGCCATAACAGAATACCACAGGTTTAAACAACATAAATTAATTTTCTCACAGTTGTAGAGGCTAGACATCCAAGATCAAAGTGTCAGCCGGTTTGGTTTCTTCTGAGGCTGCCTTCTCACTGTGTCCACACCTGGTTGTCCCTTGGTCTGTGTTTGTGTCCTAATCTTCTCTTCTTATAAGGGCACCAGTCATGTTAAACTGGGGCCACCTGTATGACCTCATTTTACCTTAATTACCTCTTTAAAGGCCTTATCTCAAAATATGTCACATTCTGAGGTCCTGAGAGTTAGGACTTCAACATACAAATTTGGGGGGAATACAGTTCAATCTCTTAACAGGTATATGGGAGTTTATTATACCATTCTCTCACTCTTTTGAGTATTTAATTTTTTCATGATAAAATTTTTTCATCATAAAAACAAATGAGGAAAAATTAAGTGAAGAGAGCCACTACAGATGTATCTTTTTTTTTTTTTTTGGCTGCGTTGGGTCTTCGTTGCGGCACACGGGCTTTCTCTAGTTGCTGCGCGGGCTTCTCCTTGTGGTGGCTTCTCTTGTTGTGGAGCACGGGCTCTAGGCACGTGAGCTTCAGTAGTTGTGGCGCACGGGCTTAGTTGCTCCATGGAATGTGGGATCTTCCTGGACCAGGGCTCGAACCCGTGTCCCCCTGTATTGGCAGGTGGATTCTTAACTGCTGTGCCACCAGGGAAGTCCAAGATGTATCTTTTGAGGAATTTTGCTGCAGAAGACATCAGAGAAACGAGATCATGCCTAGAGGTGGGACATGAGGTCAAGGGCGTAATATTTTTCTTTTAAAATGACTCTTTTATTATGGCATATTTGTATGTTAATAGGAAGGATCCAATAGAAAAATTTGATGTACTATGGAGAAGACAGGTGACAATTGCAGACGAAAGTCTCTGAGCTGGCAAAGGGGTTGGAATATTCTGATAGGAATGGAGGTCCTGCCCACCGGAAGGGCAGGCTGCAGGGGGGTAGTTGCTGCTGGGGAACCTGGAAATCGTCTTCCAGTTGATTACGCTTCCTCAGTGAAATAAGAAGCAAGGGCATC